>NC_090930.1:1176439305-1177647979 GCF_040938575.1 Ambystoma mexicanum | reverse complement strand
GCAATGCCTCTAAGAGGCAAACAATTGATTCCACTAGGCCCAAAGAGGATATTCAAGACCCAGTCATGAAAGCCATTCTAGAGGAAATTAAATCACTAAAGCCTTTCATGGAAGCAACAATGGCCAAAATACAATTGCTGGATGACAAATGGTCTTCTTTTGAAACAAGGATTAATGAAGTAGAGAGAAGGGTCAGTAATTCCAAGACGTGGCAGGAAAAGTGATACTGCTAGAGGATACAGTTATGTCTCTACAAAAACAAGCTGAGAACTTAGAAAACAGAAACAGAAGGAATAACATTCGAATTTTCGGCCTTCCAGAAAAATATTGAAAGAGATTATCCTGCCAAGTTCCTATACCATATGCTTCCCCTGCTTCTAGATATTTGCTCATCAATGCAGCTAAACATCCAGAGGGCACATCATGTGGGACCAAAAACTTCTTTAAGGAATTCACAGAGAACCCTAATGTTTGCTGTGCTTGATTATACGCATGTTCTTCTTATTATGGACAAGGTTAAAGAAAAGAAATTACTCATCTGGGAAGGTACCAAAATATTCTTTTCACAAGATGTATCCAACTCCACAGCAGCGAGAAGAAAGGAGCTACTGATGTTTAGACCAGCATTGAGGCAACTTAACGCCAGTTATGGGATTATTCACCCAGCATCCCTTAAGGTTACCCTAAATGGGCACTCATATTCCTTCCAAAATTCAGGAGATTTGCGCAACTTCATCCAAAGCCATAGGAGACAAGAAATGGATACCTCTATACCTACATGAACTTACAGTTAATATTTGCACTACATTTCATATATTAACTTCATCAGTTCACCAAGGGGGCAGAGGATGGATCCATCTTTAATTGGTTTCCCCACCATTACCACACAGTGACATTCTTTGAACATGGATTGGAGTGTCTGTTTCCGGTTAGCCAATACTTGGATATTCACGTGTTGGTTCGTATGAAAAATTCCATGTTCTTCTTGTTCGTTATCCCCGTCTTATATGTTTCTTTCCCATGTTTGTTTTATTCTCCATCTGATCTGCCTCTTCAGTTGCTATAATTTTGTATACACTGCTACTAACAATATTCATGACGCTTAACATTGCCACATGGAATGTGACAGGTTTACATAACCCATCAAGCGGCAGAAGATTTTATCGTACCTTTACAGATCTAAGCCTTCTATAGCATGCTTACAGGAATCCCACCTTTCGCAAACAGAAGACAATAAATTAAAACGCCTGTGGGTAGGTTAGGTTATTTCGAGTGCTGCAGATGGAAAGAAAAATTGAGTCATCATTCTCATTAACAAACGCCTCTAGAGTCAAGTGCTTTCCATAGAAACGGACAACTTGGGAAGATGGATTTTAGCCAAACTCCTTATTAATTCCACGGAATACTCCATCTTAAATGTTTACGGTCCCACTAATCCAGACCCTATATTTTGGACTCAGTTAAGAAACAAGACTTTCAAATTCCGCTCAAACAACCTCATTGTATGTGGTGACTGCAATGAAGTTCTGGACCCACTTCTTGATAAAAAATCTAATGTGCGATTTAAATCCACTAAATCTCATATGCAATTCCACAATTTCATTTCAGAAATAGGCCTCATTGATTCTTGGAGGATTATCCACCCATCGGATCTATACTACACTATTTATTCAGCACCCCACAATTAATTTTCTAGAATTTATTATGTCTTCATATCCAAATCACTAACCAATCATCTATTAGAGGCCACAATAGATAGTATCTCATTGTCTCATCATTCCCCTGTCCATGTTAAATTATCAAGCTCACAGAATGATCACCATAACAATAGATGGAGGTTCAACTCAGCATTGTTGAAAGATGAACAGAAATTATTCACAGTCAACATAATCAATTCTTCAATGATAACCCTTCAGTAGACACTTCAGTACACAATAATTGGGACTGCTGTAAAGCAATATTAAAGGGTCACATTGTATCTTACTCTGTTGCCAAGAAGAAACAACTTAAAAAGGAAGACGAGGCTATTCTTCAACTTATTAAAACTTTACAAATAGAATATTTCTTCGGACCAATGCTGCTCCTCTTCTTCAGAAGATTAATCAGCTAAGGATACAATACAACAACTTAGCAACTGCATATTAATGCACCAATCTTCTAAAATATAAATACATGATTTATCAGCTCTCGAATAAAACAGGGAAAGCTCTAGCGCCCTATCTTAAGTCAAAAAACGATAAAGCAAAAATGAGTGTTATAATGGAGCAGAGTGGCAAAATAGTTATGAAAGATAAAGATATTTTGCAGGTGTTTTTTAAATTGTATCAGAAATTATATTCATCAGAGGCCAGCCCTAATAATAACACTGAAGTTACAGATTTTCTTGAGCAAGTTCATCATAATTCTTACATAAGCCCTAATTTACAATCTTTAGTTTCCAACATATCAGCTTCTGAAATAGGCAAAGCCATTAATGATCTCAAGAAAGTTAAAGCCCCGGGTGCAGATGGCTTTTCAATTGACTATTTTGCTAGTTTCAAGGATATATTGGTCCCTAAACTCAATGAGATCTTTACCACATTCATTGAACAAGAGAAAGCAGTAGGATCCTTCTCCGAAGCAATGCTAATTGTATTCCCCAAGTCCAACAAAGATCCTAAACTAGTATAAAATTATAGACTTATCGCCTTAATTAATACCGATTGTAAGATATTTGCTAAACTTCTTTCTAATAGACTCATCCCTTTTAAGGATTTCAATCAGGCACAACCCGAGTCTCACCTAGCATGTAATGCAAAGATGAAATACTTATTTATTATGTCTATAGGTTCAATATTCTGAGTGATATACCACTCATATCACACCCGTCTCAAATTACCCCCAAGGTCACAGTGGACCAGGAATCTGGCTGGTTGGTAAAGGTAAACATGTATTTATTATTTAAATTTCAAATCACACATAAGTATATATATATATATATATATATATATATATATATATATATATATATATATATTTCCAAACGAAAGTTCAGCCCGTCACAGGGCAAAACCAATGGATTGCACTCCACAAAGCAGCTGAATCAGGAAAATCCAGTCGTCAGCAAAATGAAGGGCTCAGACGGCAAAAACAGTAAGCACCAAATGTCCTTTATTTAATCAAAGTGCATCAGAGAGGAGGACCTGAAGAGCACAACGACGCGTTTCGCGGTCCTCCGACCACTTGATCACGTAAGTAGGGAGAACAAAGAAGGAGGACTCATTTAAGCAACGCTCGAACTCTATGGTAACAATGCATAGAGAGGACCTAGACACACATTGATACAATGAATAATTCACTCGGCGGCCATATTGGAATGTGCAAATGGCAGCATGTGCATTAGTGTACCATCAAATAAATAGAATAAAGTACAACACTGTATACTAACAGTCAGCAATCACCAATTTCAAACTGGCAAGTAGCCTGCACAGCCGCAATATTCAATTAAAGTGGAAACTAAAAAAAGAGACGGAAAACTAAACGTATACAATGCGTGTAGAAAACAAACATACAGAGGATAAAACCACAGCTGGTAGCAAATGCTGCTGTCAAAAGGAAACCCCTTATAATGGGCCATTAAAGAAAACCTATGCCGTTAATGTTGGCATACTCGGCTAAGTCATACCGTCTCAAAAATTAGTCCCACAAACTGAATTTAAAAAGAGCGCTAGGTTCAAACATTTGCTAAATGCAAAAAATCTCATGATCAGTAGTCTCACAATATATACATATACTCAGGCAGTTCATCATGCATAAATGGAATTAAAAAACGGGAAAATGCAAGTCAATAATGGCTGTATGCATGGACAGAATAAAGTGCATAGTGCAAGAGTTACCAATAAAGTGCAAAGTGCATAGCAGCATGAATACAAGGCAGGGGGAAAAGGAAAAGAAAAATAAGAAAGGGTAAAAAGTAAGAGGTACCAAAAAAGGAAAGGGGGAAAAAATTATGAAAAAATGTGGAATAAGACTGAAAATCTCAACAGCAAAAATCCTATGCACAGTGCTCTGTGTCCATGATGGCTATAGTTGTCAATCTCAATAGACCAGGAGTGTATAGTATGAAACAAAACGTCTATTTAAAATATATATTTAGAAAAATCATTAAATATCTAAAATAACATAAAGTTTCAATGATTAAAACCTATCATACTCCCTCAAGTAAAGCAACAGACTAATAGGCCCTAAGAAACAAGCCACCATGGACGGCCGGAGAAAATTCAACAAATATGTCCACCAGAAAAGTGCAAAGTGCAATATCCCTTAAAAAACCTCAATTATTGAGGCCAACCTCCCGTCCCCTGGGTAGTACTGCAGCCATAATAAGATAATACATTAATGTTTAAAAAGACCCGTTAAGAAATCTATAATAAAAAACCAGAATGCAAGAAATGTATATTACAAACCCCTATATAAAAATATTAGAGGCGAGACAAGGTTATATGACCAAGAAAAAGCATAGGGTCCCTCTTACATAGTGTGACACAATATAATAATCAAAAATACCAAAATAAAGAAGTGTGAATCAGCCCTACAAAAATACATGTTAAAAATAATGTGCAAAACGAGCGAACACTAATACATGAAATCGCAACCTGTAAAAAACCTATCATAAAAACTGTGAAAAAACTGTGAGACAATAGAAAAGCACTGCTAATATTCTCAGGAAGGAGAAAACCTTATGAAACCTTAATAGATGTTAGAGAGGTCATACAAGATACATATTTAGACACCTAGCCTTCAACCATTGTTGAGCCTTGGTAAACAGAAAATTGCATACTTATTAGGTCCCTAAAAAAGTATACAACTCTTCGTCAAGATTATGACCTCTAGGTTTCTTGGTCTCGAGGTCCAAAATGGACTTTGTCTCCAATTGCCTCAGCAGTAGCTCTCTATTACCACCTCTGGGTGACTTGAGCACTGTATGAATCCCAAAGAAGGAAAAACCTTCCATTTTGCTGTCATGATGGGACTGAAAATGTAAAGCCATGGGATAATTGGAATCAATGTTTTTGATGGCTCGAATATGCTGAAGAATTCTCAACTTAAGTTTACCTTTTGTACTGCCGACATACCACATATTACAAGGGCAACTCAAGACATAGACCACATAATCTGTGTCGCAAGTAATTCTAGATGCGATCTTGATGTTGTTACCCAAGATGGGATGAATATAATGGGTCTTGTTGACCGCATATGTGCATGCTTTACATTTGGAACATTTACTGAAGCCATTAGATTTAGTGTTAAGCCAGCCATTGGTCACTACATTGGTGATTGGCCTCATAAAGCTCGGAACCAATGTATCCTTAAATGAGGTAGACTTCCTAAACGTGATGTTAATATGGTCACCTAGAATGGTTTTCAAATGTTCATCAGATTTAAGGATGTGCCAATGACGCTGCATCACTTTTCGAATGTGATGTGCTTTAGCTCCAAATGTCAAAATGAGTCGTGTTTCATTAGTATTAGCCCTGGTATGATCGACAGAATCAGCCAACAATAGCTGATAACGGTCCATGCTTCTCGCTTTCAAAAAGGCCCTCTCCAGAATTTTCTTGGGGTATCCCCGTTGTTTGAATTTATTAGCCATATAGGCACATTCATAGTCGAAAGTTTCGATCTTTGAACAGGTTCTACGTATTCTAACAAACTCACCATAGGATATGCTCCATTTAAGGGCGGTAGGATGATTGCTCAAGGCATGCAGTGGGATATTAGAGCTTGTGGGTTTTCTATAAAGACTGGTGGTGAGTGCATATATATACATATGGGGCAGCAATCACCAATGTGGTGTCAAAACAATTCAGAAAGTAAGTAAAGCAGCTGAATTCACTCATAGCAATACAGAATAGAAAACACTGGCAAAGAACCGTTTTGGCTTGTGAAAAGATAGTGCTTAGGTTAAAGGTTCCCCCTGCAAAGTTCTTAATGCACAAATGAGCAATTCTACACAGATGTAAGTAAGCAGTAGGTATCCGAATTCGAGCCTAATTTTTGCTATGCGATTTTTAATAAAAACGGGTCAAATATACTGTTGCTATCTATAAAATTGAAGAAGTTATGCACGTTTGAATAAGAGGCATTTTTTAAAATAAAGACATGAAAATAAAAACAGAAATCAGTTCTTACAATGACAATTATGCTCTAAACTAGGGTATTCAGGCTGGTTACCAGTGTGAAAAACTGTAAGCCCCAGAGAGTTCCGTGGAAACCAACCCCAGCACCTCCGTGTCTGCCTTGGAGGACTCAGTTGGATTACCCGTGGGATAATTTTAAGGGTTGGGATCTTACAAGACTAAAGGATTTTCAAGAAATGATCACTAGCACAAGAAATAAAAGCAAGGTTTCAAGACTGGTGTGGCACTATTACAAGTTCTTATGTTAAAGAGAGGATGGCTTGACATTGGGATAGGACAAGGCAAATATACTATGGGTTATTATGATTCCTGTTGCTACTTACAGTCCACTGTAATTAAGATTGGAACGTCAGGGTTCTGGTCATCACGGGTCAGGGCACTTCTGGAAGGATGGTCAGCTGGGCAGTTCTGGTCAATTGGACTGGAACCTCAAATTTGGACTGGATTTGCCCTTCTGTTCACTGGACATGGTAGATTAGTGGGATTGTGAGTTTTAGCAGGGAAGCTTGAATGGTACCAAGCCAGACTGGATCAGAATTATTCTTTCCTGAAGTTTGGGATGGTTCAAGATTTGGGCCTAGCTGAAGAAGAGTTCAGTAATTGTTGAAACCTGGTTTTGCAAAGTAGTCTGGAATCGTGTGTTTCTGTGTGTGGTGAATTTCCTATATTTATCATGCCAAGTGACATCACAAAATGTATGGTATGGGCAGAATTTCCACCCCCACAGCTGTGATAGGTCAAAGGCACTTGCCTGTTTCTGGTTGGAAGTCAGAAAGAGCTGTCTTTTTTATTATCTGATTTGGGAACTCTCACATTGATTTGAACCACAATTTAACTTTCCCATAAATACACCTTCTATATATTATGCCCTCTAATAAAATCAGACACATATATTACATATTTTGTGATTTGTCCTGACATCTAACTCCCATCTCAGTGAGAGCTATCTTTGTCGTTCTGTGGAATTTTGTCAATTTGAATCATAGCGGTTTGGCCTATCAATTCCTAGTTCAGTACATATCTGGGTAATTACCCCAAGGACACAGGTATACAATATTATGTTTACAGCATCAATAGTTTTGCCACCATTATTCTTTTTGTGTAACTTTGGTTCCTTATGTGGTACAGGGCTCACTCACATCTACACAGAAAGAGCATGAAATTAGATTTATAACTACCAATGTTTAGATTTGTCCTCCTTAATGGGGCAAGGTTAAAGGTTTTCAAAACATAATCACAAATAGGTATTTTAAACAACAAATATCTTTCAGCCATTTATTTTCTCTCCTTTGAACAGGCAACAGCTTTCACATTCCTTTGATCAGGGTGGGGGTCCAGACGGAAGTTTCCTGCCCCTCCCCTAAAGGGATCAGAACTCAGCCTGCCATTGTCCTTGGCTGGGCCAGAGATGAAAGTCTGATGAGTTCATTGTTGTCAATATGCGAGAACCTCCTTCCTGTTAGCAGTGGAGTGTCAGCATGAAGTGTCATCTTTCCCAGGTTGGGCACTGTCAAGTCAGAATTAATTATTTAATTAACTCCAGACTGGGTTTTGACTTTAAGATTGACCTAATTTTACATTTAAAACATTTGAAATTCGTACATGTTTTGCAATTTTTAGCTGCATTTTTCCTGTGGAACTGAAAGAAATGTTGCTAGGCTGCCTTTTTCATGAAGTACATTTCTTAGCTGCTCTCAGTCAATGAGGCCCGGCTTCTCTGGCCACACTGGATGACCTGTTCCCTTTTCATTTCAATGGCTCACTGGAAAATGAATGGATCTAGCACCAGAAAAGCCCTTTGAAGGTTGCAAAGCTGTGTTTTAAAATGGCATTTCTGGTTTTTAGCCCAATTCTGTGGCCTTGCTTCATGTGAAATGTAACAGCACCCACTGGCATTCGCCTGCAGTGAGTTCTGTTCTTAATCTCACTTTGACTGCATGTGGCAGGGGTGTGCAGCTTTTTATGATTATGAACCATGCGCAGTTTTGCAGATTTTTGCGCGCACAGGGGTTAGCGCATCCATTTTTGGCTGTTTCTTTCCCCATTTGTACAGGGTGCAGTGGGGCGCATTGCATTTGTAAATATATCCCACATAAGTCCTGCCCAACTTCAGCTTGACTTCCAGTCGTGGGGAAGTCGGGCACGTGGGATTTTTCTTTCTGTCCATGTGAGGAAATCCGATTTCTTCACCCGTCAGCTAATGATGCAATGCGCTCTCCTTGCCGGCTCTGGTTGGAATGGGAAGATACTCCCGTCTTCTCTTATGTTTTCTTTTCCAGTGTGGAGTGACACTCCGGTTCTGTTGGGTTTTTCCTCCCGGGTCCACGAGGATGTCCTCCTTGGTGATTAGGTGTATTTAGTGCCATACTAAAAAACAGAACATAACGCGGTTATGAAAGTTTTCCCACTACTGTTCCCAGGGGGATTTCAGCAGTGCGATAGATGCATTCATTGAATGGCAATTTACAATATTCCCCACATGTATTCAATGAAAATTGAACAATTCCCTAGGTGTCAGGATTCTTCCCTGTGGTTCTGTTAGGCTCTTCTATTTCCCGCGAAGTATGCCTGGAATGGCAACTCTTTAGCTGGTTGATGGGGACCCACTTGTCTTTCAGCCAGCAAGTCACATCTGGGAATGTGGATTCTGTAGGTTACACCTGGGATGGTGACCTCTCCTCCATTCTGAAATTCCATTTCCTATCGTAGCACTAGCGTTCACCAGCAGGCTTTCTTTAGGACTGCCAGGACCCTCAGATTTACTCTCCAGTTGCGACCGGGCTTGGCAATAACTGGGGTCCAAATTAATCTTGAGTTGGTTGAGGAGGTGACTGCTCATATAAAAGGTGGAAGGTTCACCTCGCATGACCCAACAATTCTGTACTATGCTTTTCTTATTTCTAGAAATTTTGATCATGCAACTGCTAAGCAGAGGATGTTTGGAGTGGGGCATTTCCAGGCCCCATACCCATTGCTGTACTGACGTACGGCGGGTAGGGTCTAGTCTTTTGGGAGTTTCTTGAATAATACTTTGCTGATGAAGCTTTATTTGATATTCAAGTCAAATCGGGCGAGGACAGACTCCTTCCCATCATTTAACTGAATTGGGAGGAAGAGCTGTTCGCCCTGCTTCAGAATGCCAGCTATACTTACCGCTGGTTTGATATCAATTTTGGCTATGGAATGGGGATTTTCTGATTGTGAATTTGTATAGAATTTCAGAGTATCTCCTTCCAGTGTGTAATGCCACTCGAGACTGGAGGGAAGGTTGATTTGCAGAAATGAAGTAGAGTTTCCCTCACCGGTTTGTTGTCCCATAGCAATTATGGTAACATCTGGTATGTCATTGTTTTGAAGGTAGAACTTAATTTGGTCTGGTTTTTGTTCAACCATGTGGCATGTGCCATTTAGACTAACATGGTTGACACTTTGTTTTAATTTCATTGGCCTGTGAGTCTGGTTCCAGAGTACCTTATTTACACAATCTATTAGGGGAGACAACCTACGGTGGATGTCATTCCCTAATAGACAGGCGCTTCCCTCTGGCGCCACAACTATGACCGGGTGCTTCATCTTGTGTTGCCAAATTTTAATTTCCAGCTCCGCAGACCCCTCGACAGGAATTTCCTTCCCATTGAATTCTGGAGTTGTCCAGGAAGAGGGGTGAGAGGGATTTGGTATCTCTCCCCCCTTCCTGAATTTAACTGCTCAAAGATCCTCTTTGACAGCAGAGTTGCTTGGGATCCAGTATCTACCAGTGCTGAAATTGCACATTGCCCTTGCACTTGGATGGAGGTGTAGAATATACCTTCTCTCTCCTCCAATGGGCAAAGGTAATGGGCGTTCTTGGTGAGCTGGTTGGTCAATTTCCTTATTTCTGACTCCGACACCGGGATAGTTGGGTCAAGAGACGGTGTTGGAGTTGGGGAATCGGGCAGAGAATTTTGGCACAACGCTATTTGGAGAGTTTCGGGCTCCCTTTTTCTGATTCTGGGCTGCCCCCCCCCCTTTTCTGGAGGCTGTCAACAGAAGTGGTTTGTCAGGTTTGGGGTCCCTCTGGTGCTGGTTCTGGGATGCCCCCCCCTTCTAGGAGGTGGTCCCCAGAATGGAGTTGGGTAGTTTGGGAAACCGAGCAGGAGATTTCACACTCAGTGATTTGAGGAGTCGCGGGCTCCGCCTTTTCTTATTTTTGTACTGTGCCCACATTTTGGAGAAAGTCCCCAGAATGGCTTTGGGGAGCTAGGGAATCTTCTTTATCTGTGCAGTGTGGGGAAAATCAGGCCCCACACGATGGTGCACACAGACAGTAGGGAGTTCATTAGCACCTTCTTCCATGCACTCCCTAAATACATCATGACCCAGCTAATGAGGGACTTTCACAAGAAAAGATCACTGAACTGGGTCATTGAACAGGCAACCCATATTTATGAAGTGCAGAAACCTGTAGAGAACAAAAACACCAAACCAGCCAAACCAGCCAACACCCCTGCTGCTGCTAAGGTGGCAGAGGTGAAGGTTGCCCCCATTTTAGATCTGGAGATGGAGGGCCTAAAAATATAACTATGCAGAACATACTCAACCAAAGAACCAGATGGCCCTCGGGCCAATCCCAGACAGGTAGGGAGGGAGGTAATCCCACAAATGGGACCCCTACCTCCCCAGACTGCATAAGCCCAAGGGGGGGATCCAACGAAATAGGCACCGCCCGGGAAACTTCCCTCCTAACTTTCCCCAGGAGGGCAGTAATCCCCCAAATGCCAGGTTGAGCTTCTTTCCCCAGTACCTGCAAAATTTCAACCCTCAAACCAACCCTCCTTTCTTCCCCCACCTTCCTGAGCCCAGACAGCCCAATCTGGTAGAGGGGAGGCCATGGGTGGAGGGTTACCTGAACTATCCCAACCCAGGGTATTATGGGAGAAGGGACAGTTACCCTTCCCCTGAGCCACCTAGGTTGGACCAGAGACCCACATACTAGCCAGAGCGGGTGTCCCAACTGAAGTGCCAGGTCCAGAACTTGTCCCAGGATCTGGGTTGCATGTTCATGGATCAGCAGAACCCTCAGATGAACATTGTGGCTCAGGACACCTAAAACCAAGGGTCTGGTACTCCAGAGCAATGACGGAGAGAGAAACCCGATAACCCACTGGTTCAAAAGGAGGAGGCACGGGGGAAAGGGGGTTCAAAGCCTCAGAGGAAGCTTCCTTCCCCACTTGTGAAAAGCCCCTGGAAACCCAGGAACCACAACCAAAATCTCCTGCCCCTGAAAGTCTGCAACCTAAGGAACAGTGGGCGGGTAGGAGAAATAAAGGACCTAAAAAGACCCATTTTGTGGAGGAGGTTAGCATCCTCCAATTTGAAAGAGAGGGGCCCTCAGAGGACTCTGGGAAAAGGATCTTCTCCTTCAGGGATGGGGGAACTCCTCCCAAAAACAAATGGGTCCCGAGAGATCCTACTAAGGACTGGGTAAATGTGGGGACTGAGTTAAAACCGCCCATCATTGAACCCTAGAATGATTGCTTAGAAAACTGCCTTGTCCAAAAATATTCTGGTGACTTCCTCCAAAAAGGGGGGGGGGGGGGGCGGCTCAGAATCAGAACCAGGGGAGCCCAAAACGCCCCCAATATCGAACTGTACTTTTTTTGCAGATCCCCAAGCTCCCCCACAGAATCATGCCCAAACAGCCTGATTTTCCCCACACTGCAGATTGTAGGCTGCCTTGCAGGCCACTTGCGGATTTCTGAGGACAGAGAAGTGTTTTAAGATGGCCGCCCTGTAGGTGGACCATCTTGAGTGGTTCTGATCCTCCAACCACCGCAAAGAAGCTGGTGTACTCAGGGGAGAATGTCCATTTTACATATTGGATGCAACTCTATCTTTCAGATGAAAAGTATCCATCATCTGTTCGTACAATTCCAATTGTTCCCAAACTGAATACTTGGCATTTTTGTTACAAGGAGTTATAACGCTCCTAATGGCCTAGATCTTTTTCAGGGGATCTTTTTGTAGAGCCCTCTTGATTTTGTTGGCCTTTTTGGTCTTAGTCACCCGAGTCCCCTCATCCTCTGACTCGGAGGTACTACTACAGGACGTGGTTATCTGATCCTCTAGGCTCTCCCTGATTCTGCAAGCTTGAGAAGGGCTTGCAGAATGTGGGGGCCTAGATTCATGATTCCTGTGGCACTCAGAAGAGTTTTCTGACTCTCCCCTGCTCCCAGGATTGGCAGGGTACCCCCCCCCCACTGCCCTAGCTGGGAAGAGGTTGTTAGGATATTCATTTTGGGCTTGATTTCCCGGAGTTCCCCTCCACATTTGACAAACTGATCCTTTGGTAGGCAGTATTTTTGAGGATACAGTTCCCTGACCCTCCCCTCACAGGAATCTTCCTGATCAGAGAGGCCAGCCCTAACATTTGGGGATCTGTACGGAGACGCCCGTCCATCAATTTCTAGGGGGCGCTGGCCTGTCAGTCCCATGTTACCAATTCTGCTGCAGTCTACCATCCCCATGGCCCTTGGTTTATATGAGCCAGTGGACATGAAGCTGGCAGAGTCAATGGTACTGAAGGGGTTAGATTCCCTGATTACAGAGGTCCTGATGTTATGCTAAGGGGTTTCTCTGTCCCTCCCTACCTCTTCTCTTAAAGCCCCTATTTCCTGTTGATATGCCAAAAGCTGAATCTTTTGCTCCACTATTAAGGCCATACTGGTCTCAATGATTTGCTCTTGCTTGGCTATCTGTTTGTGGAGCCTCTCATTCTTTTCACAGAAGGCTTCATTGTCTCTCTGAGCTTCCTGTCTGGTCTGAAAATGCCTGGCCAATTTCTGCTGCAGGAGACTCACCTCCTGAGTTTTATCATTATTGGTTTGGGTGTTCTTTTCCAGAGCATCTTCCACCCGCCTGGTGTGCTCTAGTAACTTCTCATAGCTCCTGGAGGGCCAGCTTTCTTTCCTCTAGCTTGGTTTTTAATTGGCTCAATTCCTGGCCTAAGGCGTCCCTCTCCTGACTTAGAGTGCCCCTCTGTTCAGCCACGTCATCCCTTTGTTTTTTAAATGCACTAGATTTCTGGTGCTCCTCATCAAATTCCTCTTGAGCGTGGAGGTCTTTAATAATTAATGCATTATTTTCCACTTTCAAGGATTCTATGTGGTTTTGTAAGATGACTATCCGTTCTGTGCAGACTCTGTTATCATTTAATTGATGCACCAGTTTCTGTTGACTCTGTTGTAAAGAGTAAACCCTTTCCTGACACTCTTCTTGCAGTGTCTGTAATTGGGTATCTTGCTCTGCCTTCTCTTTCTGTAGGAGAGACAGATCTTCCTTCAGTTTTGTCAGATACCGCCTAGCTTCTGTCTCTGATTCTTGCTCTTCTGTAGCCTTTGCTCTGCAGAGTCTAGATTAGTTTGGATTTTCTCTAGTGTTTTCACTTGCTTCTTTGCCAGAACTGTGTTCTCAGCATGCTTTTCCTGCAATACTCCTATGTGGAGATATAGGTAGGCCACTATTCTGGCAATTTTACACTGCTCCTCCTTAGCTTTGGGGCCATGTACAGTTCACTTAGAGCTTGGTGTAATGGGCCCTTGTCCTGCCATTTATCTAGATCCACTGCAGTGATCTGATTTCCTGCAGCCATAGTTGTTCATTCTCTTCGGGCCACTCACCCCTGACAAACAGTTTGTGCAGGAGGTGTTCTCTAGCCATATTAATTTCTACTGGGATCACCATTTTGGAAATATCAATTTCTTTTATGACTTCTTTCAAGGTTAATTTACTTTTACAAACAGGCCTGATTTTTGGAATATGTATTTTGAGAGGGACTTGCACAGTGTAGCACAGTACACCAACCAAACAAGGTGTCTGTACCCTGCAGGCTGGTATGGTGTACCAGACTGTCACGGGTGGTAACTTGAACTCAGAATCACGGCACAAGCCCCCAAAATCTGATCAGGATTTCAATCAGGCACACGTCCGGGTCTCGTCTAGCATGTAATACACAGATGAAATACTTATTTATTATGTCTATAGGTTCAACATGGTGAGTGATATACCACTCATATCACACCCATCTCAAAATACCCCCCAGGTCACAGTGGACCAGGAATCAGGCTGATTGGCAAAGGTAAATATTTATTATTTAAATTTCAAACCACACATACGTTTTAATATGCATATATGGGGCAGCAATCACCAATGTGGTGACAAAACAATTCAGAAAGTAAGTAAAGCAATTGAATTCACTTATAGCAATACAAAATAGAAAACACAGGAAAAGAACAGTTTTGGCTTGTGAAAAAATAGCACTTACGTTAAAGTTTCCCCCTGCAAAGTTTTTAATGCACAAATGAGCAATTCTACACAGATGTAAGTAAGCAGTAGGTATTCAGGAATGAAAGAACAGAATACAGTCTTTGAATATAAGTCTTCCTTCCCGAAACAAGAGAGAAACGTGCTTTTGGAAATTGACACTTTTTAAACTGACAGTTGAAAATAGCTTTGTGAAACAATGAAAAGTGTGCAAAAATCCTTAAATTGATAGAAATTCTTATGAGAGCAACACTGAACAGGTCCTAACAAACATGAACCACAAGATGAGCAACATTACACACTTTAGATTGGAATGGAAGTTAAGAAACACTTTGAATGGGAAAAGACACATGTAAAACCTTTGCAAAAATGCAAATTCGTGCCTAATTTTCGGTATGCAATTTTTAATAAAAATGGGTCAAATATACTGTTTCGCAAAGTGATTGTGAATGTAGCTACAGGTCTTAGGTTTAACTGAGAGTTGAAATTAAGTTTATATCTATAAAATTGTAGAAGTTATGCACATTTGATTAAGAGGCGTTTTTGAAAATAAAGACGCGAAAATAAAAACAGAAATCAGTTCTTACACTGACAACTATGCTCTAAACTACGATATTCAGGCTGTTTACCAGTTTGAAACACAGTAAGACCCAGAGTGGTCCATGGAAACCAATCCCAGCACCTCAGTGTCCACCTTGGAGGACTCAGTCGGATTACCTGTGGGATGATTTTAAGGGTTTGGGATCTTAGAAGACTAAAGGATTTTCAAGAAATGATCACTAGCACAAGAAATCAAAGCAAGGTTTCAAGACTGGTGTGGCAATATTAAAAGTTCTTAAGTTAAAGAGATGATGGGTTGAGATTGGGATAGGACAAGGCAAATATACGATGGATTACTATGATTCATGTTGATACTGGCAGTTTCTGTAAATTAAGATTGGACCGTCAGGGTTCTGGTCATCACGGGTCGGGTCTACCGGCAGCTGGGCACTTGTGGAAGGATGGTCAGCTGGGTGGTTCTGGTCAATTGGACTGGCACCTCAGACTGGATTTGGATTGGATTTGCCCTTCTGGTGGACACAGTAGATTAGCGGGATTGCTAGTTTTAGCAGGCAAGCTTGAATGGTAGCAAGCCAGACTGGATCAGAATTATTCTTCCCTGAAGTTTGAGATGGTTCAAGATTTGGGCCTAGCTGAAGAAGAGTTCAGCAATTGCTGCGTCTTGGTTTTGCAAAGTAGTCTGGAATCAGGACAAGATGAAAAGTTCTGGAACAGGATGAAGAAGTCAGGACAAAACACTGCGCGGAAATGAGGATGTAGTCAGGAATCAGTGTATGTCTGTGTGTTGTGAAGTTCCTATATTTATCATGCCAAGTGACATCACAAAATGTATGGTAGGGGCAGAATTTTAAATCACACCCCCACAGCTGTGATAAGTCAAAGGCACTTGCCTTTTTCTGGTTGGAAGTCAGAAAGAGCTGTCATTTTTTTATGATGTGATTTGGGAACTCCCACATTGATTTGAACCACAATTTAACTTTCCCATAAATACACTTTTCTATAATTATGCCCTCTAAAAAAAGGATACATATATTACATATTATGTGAGTTATCCTGACATCTAACTCCAATCTTAATTAGAGGTCATAATTATAGAAAGATCTATTCATGGGAAAGTTAAATTCTGGTTCAAATCAGTGTGGGAGTTCCCAAATCACATCATAAAAAAATGAGAGCTATCTTTGTCGTTCTGTGGAATTGTGTCCATTTGAATCATAGCGGTTTGGCCTAAGATTTCCTAATTCAGTACATATCTCGGCAATTACCCCTAGGACACGGGTATACAATATTATATTTGCAGCGTCAATAGTTTTGCCACCATTATTCTTTTTGTGTAACTTTGGTTCCTTATGTGGTACAGGGTGCACTCACATCTTCACAGAAAGAGCATGAAATTAGATTTATAAACTACCACATTTTAGATTTGTCCTCCTTCCTGGAGCAAAGTTAAAGGTTTTCAAAACTTAATCACAAATAGGCAGTTTAAACAACAAATATCTTTCAGACGGCTGTCACATTCCTTTAATCAGGGTGGGGGTCCAGATGGAAGCTTCCTGCCCCCCCCCCCCACAGGGATCAGTGTTCAGCCTGCCATTGTCCTTGGCTGGGTCAGAGACGAAAGTCTGATGAGTTCATTGTTGTCAATATGTGAGAACCTCCTGCAGCCATTAAGCCTTCCTGTTAACAGTGGAGTGTCAACATGAAGTGTCATATTTCCCAGGCTGGGCACTGTCAAGTCAGAATTAATTATTGAATTAACTCCAGACTGAGTGTTGACTTTAAGATTCACCTAATCTTACATTTAAAACATTTAATAATGAACACAGTTTATAGGGGATTTTGACATTTAAAGAATTATGCTTCTCACAAAAACATGCTTTTAAACAGTCGATTTTTGCACTTTCTTCAGGGAAAAACACTTTTTTACATCAGAGATTCCTCTGCACAGCTGAAATTGTTACATGTTTTGCCATTTTTAGACACATTTTTCACATTGAACTGAAAGAAATCTTGCTGGGTTGTCTTTTTCATGAAGTACATTTCTTAGCTGCTCTCAGTCAATGAGGCCCAGCTTCTCTGGCCACACTGGAGGATTTGTTCCCTTTTAATTTCAATGGTTCACTGGAAAATGAATGGATCTAGCACCAAAACAGCACTTTGAAGGTTGCAAAGCTGCATTTTCAAAGGCATTTCCGGTTTTTAGCTCAATTCTGTGGCCTTGCTTCATGTGAAATGTAAAAGCACCCACTGGCATTCGCCTGCAGTGAGTTCTGTTTTTACTCCCACTTTGACTGTATGTGGCAGGGGTGTGCAGCTTTCCATGATTATGACCCATGCACAGTTTTGCAGATTTTTGCACGCACAGGGATTAGCACATCCATTTTTGGCTGTTTCTTTCCCCCTTTGTACAGGAGTGCAGTGGGGTGCATCGGCATGGGTAAAAATATCCCACATCCCCTCTCTTCAACATTTGATCAAAAATGATCAGGTAGGTTATGTTAAAGGTGGAGCTTCCTCAGCTAACACCAGACTCTTTCTGAACATTCTAAAAACTATACATAACTCCTCTAACCCATATGCTGCTCTAGCATTTGATGCAGAGAAAGAAATTGACAGGGTACAATGGAACTACATGTTGAAAACTCTCTCCTGGCACAGTATTCCTAACTTTTTCATTTATACGGTCAAAGTGCTGTATTCCAACCCTACTACTTCAGTTTTTATAAACAATCACTTATCTCCTTCTTTTCCTTAATATAGGGGCACTCGCCAGGGATGCCCCCTTTCACCTCTTCTGTTCATCCTAGCTTTGGAACCTTTCCTAGATGTGATTCGACAAGATGAAAACATAGATGCAATTCAATATAAAGGCATTGGGCCTCATTACGACCCAGGCGGTAAGGGGTTTACGGCGCCGTAAACAGCGCCGACCCTTACCGCCTGAGTACGAGGTCCCTTAGCGCCATGGCGAATTTAACACCTGCTTTTAGCAGGTGTTAAAATCCATGGCGCTAAGGGACCATGGAGTTAATTACGCCACCGTAATTTACGGTGGCGTAATTAACGCCTTCCCCACTCCCATTATGCCCTATGGGGCAAAAATGGGAATGGGGAAGGGTAAATGGGGATTGGGGACTTACCGCCCCGCCAAGGTCCGAATGGGGCGGTAAGTCCGCCAACTACCATGGCGTAAACGTAGTTTACGCCATGGTGGTAAAGTCACGGCCCAGGCGGTAACTTACCGCCTGGGTCGTGATGAGGCCCATTGAAGTTAAACACGTGGCTTATGCAGATGATATTTTACTTTTCTTGAATATATCGGATAAGTGTTTCGATAATTTGACTAGAATTATTTTCCAATTCTCTTTAGCTTCAGGCTATAAATTAAAAACAGACAAATCAGAAATACTACCACTTAATAGTTTTTGCACCAAACACCACATCGTAAGTCTTGGAATGAAATGGTGTCCCTCAGGTATCAAGTATCTAGGAATTCACATAGAGCCCTCAGAGAAGGATTTAATTAAACACAACATAGCTATTATTTTAGGCAAGGTGAATGAATTAACCAACACTTGGTCGCCTCTCTTCATATCCTGGTGGGGAAGGCTTGAGGCTGTTATAATGATGATCTTACCTATTATACTTTATTACCTGTATATGCTTCCTACTCATATTCCTGCTTCCTTTTTTAGATCTCTAGATACTTGTATTCTCAAGTTTCTTTGGGGGAAAAATAAAAAGAGGATATCAGTGTGTAAGCTTAAGCTGCAGAGAACGGAGGAAGGAGTGGGATTCCCTGATTACAAAAAGTATCACTCAGCCTTTGTTTTAAAACAAGTCCAGTTATGGTTGTTTCCCACATCCCCATATTTGCCTAACTGGTATGCTTTTGAGAGAGCAATGGTCTCCCCACATACCCTTATGGATTGCCTTTACATTCATAATGAGCATAAATACTTATTTAGCGCAAGTATCAATATCACAATACTGTACCTTCAATCATATTTGCTAATGCCAACTGCAAACATATCTCAGTTTATTTCCCAGTATATTTGGATGAATCCCCTAGTAAAACTTAATAAAATAACCCTGTGATGGGGGCCATGGCTAGCTCTCGGCATCAAATATGTAGGACAATTGTTTAACAATGGTATTCCTCTTACCTTTGTATGGGAGGAAAGGTCCTTGAGACCCCCTCCCCTCCATTCCAACCCACGTGCAGATTATGATGCGTCCACCAGCCACCCATGCGCCTGTGGCCAGGGATGCGGGATGGCTGTGGGATGACCCATATATATGCACAAATTGGCCAGAAAGCTGATCCCTGACCATTTTGTACCACAACCAGACTCCATTTTGTACATGGTAGCACAGGCCTCATAGACAAAGGTTGCCTGCAGAGCTGCAGCTCTCCCCTCGAGATCGCGCACAGCGAGCCAGTCATCTCCCTCACCCTCCTCCCCTCTGCATCCCTGCCAAAGGCCTGTTCCCACGGAAGACTAGGCACAAACAAGCTACATGGCAAACACTGTATCTTTCACCTTCTGCAGTTCATCGCTGACCTGTGAATGACCTGGCAAAAGCTTGGGTTTGAGGAAAACAATTAATCTCCACAAACCCCCGTCCCCTTACAGACCCCACACTTATAACATACACTGTGGATAACCCCTAACCTTGCTCTCCTTATGAAGTAACAGATACTATGCCTCTGTGCCACTCTGTTTCACTGATACTGCTACTCCCTCTGTAAAGGTTATTAATCCCCTCCTGTAGGTGTGTGTTAAGGGGCTGATTTCAGGAAATGAAACAAGAAGATCTTCACCTATTTTACGGCACATAAAGCTACTGGTTATATGTCTAGGCCCCATACTTTTGAACAAATCTTGTTCTTTACAAAACACTCACACTAATGTATTGGATGTCAATTTACTTGTTCGATATAATGCAAAGTACACTATCCAGATGCTCACTCGCTCTTTAAATATATGTGTGTTCACAAACATGTTCAACTTACTTACGGTTCTAAATGTATACAATGCAAAACGGTAAACCCACAAGGCTGTTGTAGATAGAATTTATTTTGTAACATGGTACTCATGATAAACGTAAACGTGTAACCTTTATTATGATCATAGTTTGCATATTATTCAATGTATCTGCAACCACACTGGCCTAATTCTACCTCGCATTCCAATGAGTCATTTGTAACCCAGCAAAGTAGACCGGCTAGAGGCCAAAGGGCCTTCTCTTCCTTCTCCTGCAGCGCCGCACACTCAGCCCCCACCTTCCTCGCCCCTCAGGCCGGGCTGACATCTAAAGGCCCTTGTTTCACTGACAATATGATGCTATAATCGTAACCTCTAACCCTTCAGCTGAGCCTGCACCAAGTATCCACCCTCCCCCAAACCCCCAGACCCACAATAGCACCATAAACTTGCTCCACACCCCCAGACTCTGGTTAAAGAAATATGGGAAACAACCCTCTCATCCCATTGCCTTTTGATGTACCGGCTATGTGCCCTCTGAACAGGTAGTATCGCAGCACACCTCAACCCCGACTGACCATGGTGGCAATATATTTACTCCTGTACTAACATACTATAAAGATGTCTCCCACTAGATCTAACGCAGAAGAGTGATAGAGGTATCCCTGAAATGTGCCCCCTGACAAGCCACCTGACCCCGTGAAGCAGTCCATTTATTGTATAGTATTTTTATGATGACGAAACACGGACACCTAAAGTTATGTGCTATTTTTCTTGTGATGTTAGAATAACGATTTGTAGGATTTACAGGGCATTATGAATTATAGTCAACACTGAATGAGTATGTGTGGCCACAATGGCAAATGTTAGTACAGACTAGATGTATCAATTAGACATTGCCTGATCCAGCGATCCACCCCGATGAGTCTAGCTGACCTACAAGCATCACCGTGACACCACGTGGAGTCTCACCAATCCTAAAGCTTGGACCCTACACCTTCCATACTGTCTACTCCCATTGCCCAATCTCATCGATTCATGTAACCCGCAGTTCCAACGTCATAGGTGACCTCGTTTTGTAACAACATGTAGATGTTTTCTGATTTTTGGCAGAGCACTCTCGGGGTTTGCAGAGTCCTCTGCTTCCCCTATTTTGGTTTTGGATAAACCTTACCTTTTATCTTCACCCGCACTTGGTCCTGGATTTATTCCCTCCTGGGGTGTGTCCATCATTGACTCTCATTGGAGAGATTTGGTATTGTATTTTTGGGGACGCTTATTTTCACCTTCAACAATTTCATAACTAAATTTGATGCACCAGTGTCCTTTTTACAGCAATATGCTAGACTTGTAGAAGCTATTACGGTTAATTATAACAATCTAATACATAACACAACTATCTTTTCTTCCTACAAATAATTCAATTTATCGAATCCCAGTATCACAGGTGCCATTTTCCAACTCAATTGTTTCAGCTAGCCTGCTCCAAACATTGTTATGTGTTCATCATAGGGCATATATTACTTCTTTAATGCTTTTTTTAAAGCAGGTCTATCCCTAGTTGATACATGCTGGAGTTGCCTTAGTGATCAGGGTACGTTTAAGCATATTTTGTTTGAATGTATATATGTCAAAGATTTTTGGAAACAAGTATGGTGAACTTTAAAACAGATCTTCTTATTTCAATCTGAGTTTTCCTTTGTAGTTTTATTTCATGGAAGCAAATGCATTCAACCTAAGGTAACTAAGAATAATTGTTATTTGTTTGATCTATTTTTGGCTATTGCTATTCAAACTGTTACTTTTTATTGGAAGGACCTAAAGAAAGTTCAGTTTAAAGTATGGTGAAATTCAGTCTGCAATATTCATAGAATGGAGAAATGCAATGCACTATCCCCACGATTACTGCATAAACATGAATTGAAATGGCAATCGTTTATAGAATTTCTAAATAATGGTTTACTTTAGGCTTTCAGGGTAGAGTATAATACTGATTCTTATTTTGCCCTCCCTCTCCCCTTCCATCCTCCTTTCCTGTTAGTCATGTCTGTCTAGTGTACATGTTTTTCAAGTTTTCAATTACAAGTACTTTATATAACTACTAGCTTATCATAATCTGCAGTGTACTGCATTTGGGTATATTATCTAATATTTCTTAAACAAGGTTTGTTTGTTTGTTTGTTTGTAATCACATCACTTTGGGGCATCTTGCTGGACTGTCTAATGCCCATGTATACAATATTATGATGCTATAGGTACTATCCAAGCCTTGTATCCTTAATGTTCTTAATAAAATTGTTTAAACAAAAAAAATAAAAACTTCCTTTGCTCAGGGGCAAAACTCATCCTGTTCCTGCTTGATTTCCACACACAATGCCAAAATCAATTCTTACTCAATCTCCTTTTTGCGTTAGCACTCTCCAAAGTCTTATTTTTCTACACCTATACAACTACCTAGAACTCAGGGGTGAAGCATTACATTGGCCTTTTTAACAATGCACAGCAACCTTATATCTACCTCAATACAATCACACCAAAATGAATATCAAGTCACCAATGTACTTGTCATGAGTCAATAATAAACTAACAGATCTCGGCAAGCAAAACCCCAATTTGAAGTTTTATTTGGAAGACCACCCTTAACATGGGGAGGCACCCCACCAAATTCAAGGAACCCTACAAGACCTTGCTTACATTTTCATTTAGCACTGGCCCTATTGGTGACTCATATAGAGCCACATGAGTCTCCCCCCTGTACCCATTGTAGTGGCTGTGTAGTTATGGCTAAATTGCTGTTTCCATAGGAAGAGCACTTTTTGGTCGGCTTATAACTTCGCTCCCCCTGGACGAATCCTTACCAAACTTTGCAAAAAACGTATATGGGCCACTCTGAATTTCTTTGGCAAGGTTTGGTTAGGATTCGTCCAGGGGGGGAAACTTATGGGGGGGGGTCCCAAAACATCTTTTTTTCCCATAGACTGAATGGGGGGAAAACTTTGTGCACGGCTACAGGCCAAACCGCTGAATGGATTTTCACCAAATTTGCGGCAGGGGATTGGTCCCGGAAGCGTGCTTTTCTAAATTTGGGGACAATCCATGCAGTACTTTTCTTTAAATCGACCAAAAAGTAGGTCTAAAAAAATTAGTGATATCTATGTCCGCACCGCGGTCACACTTCCCTGTTCGCTCCGCGGACAAGATACTGATTGGCTAAGGGGCTGGCGTCATGACACACAACTTCTCTGCCGATTGGCTGCAGTTAGCCATGTTCTGCGTCAGATTTTTTGGATGCGCCTGACATCTTGGATCTGCCGACAGCGCAGCGGCGACCAGCAGCAAAATGCTATTTCGAAAACTGTTTTGCTGTGTCAGAGTGCTTGGGGATGTTCAGACAGTAAGAGATGAGTGAAAAAATGTATTTGTCCAGGTGGTAGGTGTTAATGATGTATTCCCTATGCCCGCCTTGTTCGGGATGTTTGTAAGTACAGAAAATGAGGGGCCTCATAAGGGTAGTATTTCAGTCCGTGCTGTGTGCAGGCAACTTGAAACTGTTCTAAGGACACGCGTGGTGTTAGCGAACATTGAAATTGAGTACATGCGGTAATTACATTATTTTTTCCTATGGGTGTGCTATTGATATGTACACCGCCATGGGTGTGACATGCTGCAGTGGTTGTGGCCAGGGCCTAGAGTCTTGGAGGCATGGCCGTCGGCCGTACTCCCGCACACACTCAAGTGGTTGTGGGAGGGCCTGCAGTCTTGGATGAATGGCCGAAGGCCATGCACCCAAGAACAAACTTATAAGCTCTAAAGTTATAAGCCAACATGGGTTTTATATAGTGCTGTGGTTGTGGGCAGGACGTAGACCTTTGGGTGCATGGCTGCAGGCTGTAGGCCATACACCCAAGAGTGTAGTCCCTGCCCACAAGCACTGCAGGATATCATATTCATACATCACACACATACATTCGATTATGTATCTGGTAGGTGTGGGCAGGGGCTAGAGTCCTGGGTACAGATTGAGTACATGCTACAGTTATAATGTTTCATTCCATGGGTGTGCTAATGATTTATAAGCGACCATGGGTGTAATATGCTGCGGTGGTTGTGGCCACAGCCTAGAGTCTTGGGTGCATGGCCGTAGGCTGTAGGCCATACTTCCAAGACTCTAGGCCCTGGCCACAACCACCGCAGCATGTCACTGCAATGGATACACCTGTAGTATTGCTTATGGATAAGATGGTTGTGGAGAGTGTGTAGAGACTTGGGTGCATGGCCGAAGGCGAAGCCGAAGGCCATGCACCCAAGAACAATGTTATAAGCACTAGAGTTATAAGCTACTGCACACCCTTACATTGCAATATCCATGGACATAGAGATAAGAGTCTAGACCAGCGTTATTCAAACTGTGGGTCGCGGCCCTCTGGTGGGTCGCAGCCTCATGCCCAGGGGTCCGCGCATCCACAGCTTGAAAGTAAACATTGGCATCCATTACCAAAGGATCAGGCTGTTGCTTCATCAAAGAGCAACAGCCCAATCCACGGCCCCTGCCACACATGCTTAGTGCGACAGGGGCCGGGCTTTGTCAGGTCTCAGGCTCGCATTAGAAGCCTATTTAGGAAGACAAAAAAAAAACACACACACTTTGTTTGCCGTGATGACAAGTCATCGCGGCAAAAGAAGGTGTGCGCTTTTTCTTTTGTCTTCATGAATAGGCTCCTAATGGAGCCTGAGGCCCCACAAAGGCCCGACCCCTGTCACACTGAGGTCAGGGGCCTGGCTTTTGTGAGGCCCTGCAGGCTCCATTAGGAGCCTATTCATGAAACAAGGTAAAGCGCACACCTTGTTTTGCAGGGATGACCAGCCCCTCCCATATGAATGCAGAGCAGGAAACCACTAATGATGGCACATTAGTGACAAACTGCCCTACTTTCAGATGGGAGGGGTGGTAGGGAGAGTGAGCCAATCCATGACAGCCAGCTTCTCTAAACTTGCATTTGGCAAGGGCCTCAAGCTGTGCTGCTAGCTCAATCTGGCTGACTGACAGCCAATGAGGATGGAAGGCGCCACGTCTTCCAACAATAAATAGTACTCACCTGCAGCTTCAGTGATCCTGCTTCAGATTGCGTCCATCAACTCCGGAGTTACATGCTGTCACGAGGTTCCTGCTTTTCTATTCTTTTTACTTTCAAAAAGGTAAGTGGCATTTACATACATGACCAATAAATAAAGTGACCAGAAACACAAGGAAAATCGAGGCGTGGGGGCCTCTGTTCTAGTTGATAGAACAGAGGTCCCCACGGTCCTTATTTCTCCTGCAGCAGCAGTGTCCAGGGACAGCGCCAGGGCATTATATCCCTTTCGAATTGGAGGCGCCAGGGCATTTCAAACTTTTCACATGAGAGGGGCCTTCACTGAGTCTTGGGGGCAGGAGGAGCAACTGCCCCCATGTTTCCAGTCAGAATTCATTTAGCTCAGTGATATATTCAGTGCTCTGTTTTTTTTGTGTGCTGGTGCTTAAAATGTGCGCTTTGCATTACAAGCTGTATACCGCTGACTGGTTCCACTCTAAGCAGGGGAGAAAAGAGGTCTGTGGGGACTCCGTACAAGTGAATAGAAAAAAGACCCCATGGTCCTCATGTCTCTTGCAGCACCAGTGGCCAGGGAAGGCGCCAGGGCATTTCATCCGTTTCAAATTACAGGCGCCAGGGCATTTCATCCGTTTCAAATTACAGTCGCCAGGGCATTTCAAACTTTTCACATGAGAGGGGCCTTCACTAAGTCTTCGGGGAGGGGGAGCAACTGCCCCCATGTTGCCAGTCAGAATTCATTTAGCTCAGTGATGTATTCAGTCCTGTTTTTTTGTGATGCTGCTTAATATGTGCGCTTTGCATTACAAGCTGTATGCCGCAGACTGGTTCCACTCTAAGCGGGTGAGAAATGAGGTCTCTGTACAAGTGAATAGTGAATTGTGAAGGGGTGGGTGAAGCGGCTATGGTTGTCTCAAGGCTTATTGGAGGCAAAGGTACAATTTCTTTCTTGGAGGACCACCACATAATGCCCCAATGGATTGTGGCCAGCACAAGCAGTTAGCAATGTCCCTTGCCTTTCTTTGGATTCTACAACCTAACCAGATCTTCAAGTCGGGACCCATAGTACATGTAGAACACCACAAAACATGTGGTGCACTATTGGAGGACCATGTTTTTTTCAGCCCCTCATTTTTGCTCAAAAGCCTTCTAGTGCATGTGTGATTTTGTCACAGCTACATGTTTTGCATTTTTGTTTTTGAATTATCGTTTTCAAATCCTACTGTACCTCATTCGGTACGTAAATGAGGTTATCAACAAAGCATATGAAAAGGCATTAATATGGGAGTTTACATTTTTTCATAGGTGAGGAACCCATTTTGAAATGGAGCACTTCTTTTTGCCCAAAAACGGTAGTGTGAAAAGGAAGGCAGACGCAGACATTGACACAGGAAAAAAACCTGCAAAAGCCAGAAAGTTTGATGGCACATATTTAGACCTTGGATTTACTTCCGTTGTGATCAGAGGTGAAACGAGGCCTCAGTGTGTGGTGTGTGGAGCAATTTTAGCCAATGAGAGCATGAAACCAGCCAAATTAAGACGCCACTTGGAAACAAAACATGGGGAGCTCATTGGCAAGAGCAGAGACTTCTTTGCTCGCAAGTTACAAGTCATCAGTCAGCAGAAAAGTACAGTGCAAAATATTGCTTCTACTCCAGCCAGTGCACTGAAGGCATCTTATGATGTTGCCTACCTCCTTGCCAAAAATAAAAAACCGTTCACCGATGCCGAGAAAGTCGTTCTACCAGCAGCCATCGCAATGTGCAGGAGAATGGGTGCTGAAAGTGTAGCGGACAAGCTAAAAATGATTCCTCTGTCAGACACCACCATCAGCCGACGTGTGTCTGAGATGGCAGACAATATCACTGCTCAGTTAATCACACAGCTGCAAACGAGTCTCTTTGCATTACAGTTGGATGAGGCAACAGATATATCCAGAGAGGCTCATTTAATAGCCTATGTAAGGTACTGTGGGGCAACTACAATATTGGAAGACTTTTTGTTTTGTAAGGCCATTAAAACCAGGGCAACAGCATCAGAACTGTTTGACATTTTAAATGATTTTATGAGCAGCCACTGTTTGAGATGGGAAGCCTGCGTAGGAATCTGCACAGATGGTGCCCCTTCAATGTGTGGAGATAGATCGGGATTGAAGGCCAAAGTGTTGGCAGTCGCTCCACATGTTGTATGGCACACTGCATAATTCACCGTGAAGCGCTTGCTGCTCGGAATATGGACAATGAACTTTCTGATGTACTCAGTTCAGCTGTAAAAATAGTTAATGCCATCAAAGCACAGCCAACAAGAGCACGTCTCTTTGCAATTCTGTGTGCAGAAATGGGGTCAGAACATGATGGTTTGCTCTTTCACACAGAAGTCAGATGGCTGTCCAGGGGAAGAGTGCTGCAACGTGTGTTTGAACTCCGAAATGAAGTGCGGCAATTCCTTTTGGATGTGGACACTGGCAAAGTAAACCATCTGTGTGATCCCCGCTGGCTTGTGCTCTTGGCATACCTTGCTGATATTTTCGATAAGCTAAATACCCTCAATATGTCTTTGCAAGGAGCCAATGCCAACTCATTTACAATGAATAAAAAAGTATTTGCCTTCAAGAGGAAGCTAGACCTCTGGAAACTAACAATTGGAGCTGGGGTAGCAGTTCAGTTCCCATTGCTTGCAGAAGCAATTGAGGAAACAGAGTACAACCTGCTGCATGTCCTAGAACCAATCACAAGTCACCTAACAACATTAAGGTCCAGCTTTGATAAATACTTCCCTGAAGAAAATGCTGGCATTAATGACTGGGTGATGCAGCCTTTTCTGGCAGAGGAGGTGGTGCATCTTCCATTTGATGCCCTGGAGGAGCTGATTGAGGTTCGGTCGGACACTATTCTGCAATCTGAATTTAGGAACATTGCAGTGGGTGACTTTTGGCTGAAGGTAATCCTGGAGTATCCTACATTGGCAAGGTCTGCTATACAGTCTCTCTTACCCTTTGGGTCTTCCTACTTGTGCGAAATAGGCTTTTCAGCATTGGCTGTACTGAAAACTAAATACCGCACAAGGCTGGAAGTGGAGGACAACCTCAGAGTGGCGGTCTCAAAAATAAAGCCACACATTGACTCACTTTCTATGAGAGAGACAGGCCCACCCTTCCCATTAGTGCTTGCTCTGTAAAATCAAATTGCCTTCTGCTGAATATACTAATAGGAATGTATTTTGAGAAAATAAAAGCCCTACTGGAGAATTTTGTGTTTACTTGCACGGTTTCTATGTTTGGATTGGATGTGATTGTCCTAGTGTCTTGGAATGTCTCCCCAACAGCATATCCCTTCATAATTATGGCACCACGCATTCTGCAGCCCTCTCTATAAAAAAAAAAAATAACACCAACACAGAGGGGCGGGGCAGGGGGGTCCCGAACAATTTATTTTCTGCTCAGGGGGGCCATGGCATAAAAAGTTTGAAGACCACTGGTCTAGACTCTGGCCATATCCACTGCAGCATACCACACCTATAGATACACCTGTAGTATCACACATCACTCAGGTGGTTGTGGTGGAGGACCTGCACTCTTGGGTGCATGGCCAAAGGCCATGCACCCAAGAGCAAAGTTATAACCTCTTAACTTATAAGCCTACATGGGTTTTATATAGTGCGGTGGTTGTGGGCAGGACGTAGACTTTTGGGTGTATTGCTGCAGGCTGTATGAAATACATCCAAGCGTGTACACCCTGCCCACAACCACTGCAGCATATCAGATTCATACATCACACCTATACAATCGATTATGTATCTGGTAGGTGTGGGCAGGATCTAGAGTCCTGGATAGAAATTGAGTACATGCTACAGTTACAATGTTTCATTCTATGGGTGTGCTACTGATTTATAAGCGACCATGGGTGTAATATGCTGCGGCCATGCACCCAAGAACAAAGTTATAAGCACTGCAGTTATAAGCCACTATGGATTTTATATACTGCTCACCCATACATTGAAAAATCTATGGCCTTACACTCAAGACTGTAGCTTGTGGCCACAACTACTGCAGCATATTACAGGTATAGGTACACTCGTACTATCACACATCATTCAGGTGGTTGTGGGGAGGGCGTAGCGTTTTGGGTGCATGGCCGAGGCCATGCTCCCAAAACCAACTTTATACATAGTGAAATTAGAAGCCACAATGGGTGCGATATGCTGTGGTGGTTCTGGCTAGGACCCAGAGTCTTGGATGCCTGGCCAACGGCCAGGCACCCAAGACTGAAGTCATAAGCAGTGAGGTTATAAGTGAACATGGGTGAGCTGTGGTGCGGTGGTTGTGTGCATGACCTAGCATCTTGGGTGCATGGCTACAGACCATGCCCCCAAGAGGAAACGTATAAGTAGTGAAATTACAAGCACCATGGTTTTCATATGCTGCAATGGTTGTGGGTAGGACCTATAGTCTTGGTTGCTTGGCCGTAGAGTGTAGGTGGTAGGTTATACATTGAAGACGCTAGGCCTAGCCTGTAGCCACTTCACCATATTACTACCATAGATGAGATGTGTACATTCGAATATGTATGACATGACTGTAATTATACTTACTGTTTACTTTGTTCAGAATCTACATATGTCTTACATGACTTTAGTACTTGGCGGAAATATCCTTTTTTAATTTCTGTGATAAAAGAAAAAAGCATGTTTGTGTTCGCATTTTATGAAGACTTATTGCATTGTATAATAGACAGTTTAGCTTTTTTTTAACCCTCATATTTACTTTACAAACCAGTGTACTGTGCATTTTGCTCAGTTTCTGTGTTTGTTTTTCAAATCCTTGGGTCTGGTGGGAAAAAAAATTCCTTGTCGGATAAAAAACCTTTATTTGCTATGCTACAAACTATTTCTTTGTTTTCTTGAGTGCTTCCTTGTTCTTTCTGATTAATGTTATGTCTTTTGCCTTGTTGGAGATTTTTTAACAACAGTTAGATACCAGTTGGTGTATTCTAACTGTGCATTTGTTGTTACGGATCTGTGGTATTCATTTATCTGTGTCGTTGTTATAGACAGGCAGTTAGATACCTGTTGGCGTATTATAACTGTTTATAGTCTTTTACTTGAATTTTGGGTAATGTTGAAGTACACATTAGTTATTAAATTTTGGTTTTAAGAAGATTAAATACGCATTTGTAAGATTAGCTGGCAATCTCTGCTTTAGAGTAATAGTGCTGTCATTACATACCATCCACATTTCTTTTTAATGTATGCAGTGTAGTGACCTGCATTGGTTGTAGCTCCCCTGTTGGTAGATTATACCTATTCTTGTAAAGGTTTTCTTTCCAAGTGACACTTGACCGTGTCTGAATCCAGTCAGCTTGCAGTTGTTTTTGGTACCATCTGCATTATAACGTAGATGCATAAGTATTATGTAGTTACTATGTGTTTGTATCAGTAAGTTGGAGCGATTGTCTGAATTGCACATAGTACATAATCTGTCATGGTTTGCATTCTGTACAAGTTGCTGAAATGGAATGGATTCACAATTAGGTATGGATACATACACAAATCGCTCATTTGGGATTTTTTCCTGTATCACATTGTTACAGAGAGTGCATGTATATTTCAACATGTATGAAATCTGGAAGATTTAATTTATAGGTATGCTTTTGCTTTCCAGTACTTGTAGAAAGTACATTAGAAATTCTTGTGGACCTTCTTGTGAGTTTATTGTGAATTTCACCATTCCAGAACAGTAGTCCAATTCTTGTCTTATTCCATGAACATTGTACGTGTTGTCAAGATTGTTTGTTGCATTTCTATGAAGGAATAACATTTGCAAACACAATTGGGTTGTACTGTGTAAGTAAATATTGTTAACAATTAGTGGCAATTGAAATAGAATATTAATTGTTACATTTGCATAGCAACTTACACCAGTTTCATTTGAAAATTTGAATGGACCAGATAGTTCTGTATCTGAGTGCTTTTTTCATAGTTTCTGTTCCTTCTTTGAAGAAGTACCTGGTTTACTTTCCCTAATAGGTTCTTCTTTGCTTGTGGTAATTGATGAGGTTTTAGCTTCTTTTGTTTTCTTTGAAGGATTTGCCATCAGATTCTGTTGCATTTCTGTTTGAGTTAGTTTTCTTTTACCATGTTTTACTTTTTCTGGAACAGGATATTGTTTCAGATGGGGGGTGTACAGTGAACACAGTCTATTGTATTCTACAATGCAAGGAATATCAGCATTCAGTTTACTTGCATCAAAGTTGATTAGAAATAGACCGTGAAGTGTACATAAGCGTGATAGTGCTACGTAGCTCATGCCTTCTTTAAAGACTGTGTTTCCTATATGTATCAATGCTTTGTCTAAGGTAAGACCTTGGGATTTATGAATGGTGACTGCATATGCAAGAGTTAGAGAAAATTGTTCTCTTCGTACATACATGTCTTTGAAGAGAAGGAATCGAGCAGTTGGGCGCCCTATCCTTTTCACTTCTGAAAGTTTGCCAAAGCAAATATTGACAAACTGAATGTTGTTGTCACATGGGTATGTTTGAAAGCCAACAACTGTACCCAGTGCCCCATTAACTAGCCCTTGTTCCACGTCAAGGATACGTTTAAGCATTACTCTGCAATTTAAGGATAATTTTAATATTTTTTCCAACCCAGCTGAGTTGGAGATTGAATTTTCTAAGCTATTTAGTCTTGTTGTGTCTTGCTCACACATGGGTAGTGTCATACCATGTATGTCTAGTTTGTCTGTGGGGCAAATTTCCATTATTGGTTGCATTTCTTTATTTAACATTGTTTCATTGAATTTGAAACAGCTTGCAAGAGTTGGCATTAAGGCCATACAATTGACATTTTTGTGCGCTAATTGTTCCATAACATCAGTAGCACATGCATTACCGCCATAAAGTGCATGAATGTGCTGGTTTTTCAAAATTGCTTGTGCTTCTTGAGATAGTACACCAACTCTAATACCTTTTAAGATGTTGGCATAAGTGAGATCTGCAGATTGCTGCATGTTTTCTGTTAATTCTCTGTATTGGAAATGTTGCCAAAGGTTGACATTTCCTATGCTGCCAACAGTTTTACGGCAGAGTGTGTGTCCTAAGGTTTTAGAAATAGGTTCACCTTTCACTGGTGTCAATTGTAGAAGATCTCCGAAAACGATAATGTGTTTCCCTACAAAGAGTACTTCATGGTTTGTTTTAAGTACATCTTGCAATCTGAGGTGAATCAAAGCCAACATTAGCTTGCAAACCATGCTCACTTCATCTATTAGTAGCATTTTCATTTGTTTTAATACTCTACGTAGTTCCATTTCAGCTTCTGCAGAAAGTTTGTAATAGTCCAATTTGTTTTGGTGCTCTTCTGGAAGGAGTAGTAATCGGTGTAAAGTGACACCGCCTATGTTGTAGGCAGCTAAACCTGTGGGGGCAGTTACAACAGCTGGCAGTTTGTTGTTTGTCAATTGTTGAAGGAACTTGCTGATGATTTTGATTAAGAATGTTTTTCCTGACCCAGCTTCACCACTGACGTATAGCAGTATAGGTGTGTAATTTTGGCAGGTACATTCTTTATTTTCGTTTTGTACACCATGTGTTTTGTTACGTCTTCAAAAATGGTGTGCTGATCTTTGTTAAGTTTTGCTTGTTGTACAGTTAAGTCTTCTATATCTTCTTGATAGTGACACATGGTGTTTTCCACTTCTGTCATAGCTAATTCTGCCTCATTTGCTATTAGTGGCTGTCCTAGTGGTTCTTGGCTTCCTATTACAGAAGGTTGACTACTGTCGTAAGAGTCGTTATCTAGTTGGGCCTGAAGTTCTTCTTCGTGCTGCTGTTCATTGTGCAACATTGTTTTGTACTGCGTAAAGTTCACATTGGTGATAGTGCTTTCATTTGCTTTGAAAGCATCTTCATAGCAGTCATAGTTATCTAGTATCGCTTCCTCTTTTCTCCATGGTTTCAAAAGTTGTAGCAGAGACATGTAATATAGTTCTTTCTGCTGAGGAGTTTTTAATGACAATTTGACATGATTAATGAAGCTTTGTTTCATAAGTTTCACTAAGCTGTCTTCACAATCTGTCACTCTATATCTACATTTACTTTCATTGGGTTTTATATTATTTTTGTATGCAAAGTTTTGAGCTATTTGGTATAGACACGTGCTTTCCAAAGTGCTACTCCTGTTTGGATAGTATGTGTCTAGTAGATTGTTTTTTAAAATGTCTTGGCTGTTGGGATCATTTCTGGCAATTGTTTTTATGTCCTCATATGATTTCAGAACTCTTTTTCTAGATTTAGCAGGACCGAGACTTAGCCATACTATATTGTCTGATTTTCCATACAAATCAGTACTGGTTATACGATCTGCCATTTCATAGGTGCCACATTCTCTATGGGAGAGCATTTTTATGCCTAGGCTGTACAATTTTTGAGATAGTGTTTTGTCTGATGATAGGTCATCCCAGAGGTCTTGAAGCTCTGTTTTTTCTGCTTTTGTGAAGTAGGCTGTAACATATCATGCAACAGCAGTGGAATTGTCTGCAATGTACTGCATCTCTATGTTTGCATTCCATAAGAGGGCAACGATTGCATTGTAATAATTGATATATTTTGATTCTTCTGTTCTTTTTATGTAATACGTGTTTTTAGGTGATTTACCTTTAACACCATGTCGAGCTGAAGACATGAAGTTGTTCACTTTACCTGTTTCTGTAACTGGTCTAGGAAACCAAAGCGGCATTTGGTGTAGTATTTCCCTTTGTTTTTGTATTTGCGATGACAATATTTGCCACATTTGTGTCTTTGAAACTGTAAAATATGCCCATGCACTTCACTATGTGTCTGCTATGAAGGGATTTCACAAGTGACATATTTTTGGATGAACTGCAAAACAGTGGCATCACTGTCGTGACCAAATTTAGGTGCACCTTTGATCCATAAAAGCATATGAATATGTGGTGCTCCTCTTGCTTGCTATTCTTTTCTCCAAAAGAAGTGTTGCACTTCTCCGAGGGGAGGAACAGTTTTATTGCAAATAAAGTGTAGCAGAGCAATGAAACGATGATGGAAATATTGTGACACATTAACTGGATCTAGAGAGCAAAGTTCTCCAGGTATTAATATATCTATGTTGGTTTTGTTGTTGTTTGATATGCGTAGTAGCTCATGTAAATCTTCCCATGCATATTCTGCACAACTTAGTGTAACAAACCAAGTCGGTGGTCCAAGGTTTCTGATCATACAGCATAAGTATCCGTGCCATCGGAACCAGTATTCTTTTGTACCACGCATGTTTGCAAAAAGATTTGTTATACTTGATTGTAAGACCTTATCTTTTTCTTGTACTTTTTGTATTAATTGCATAGCTGACATATTTTGAAAGTGGGTTCCAGATTTCAAAATGTGTGCAACTTCGTAACATATGGTTGCTAGTTCACTTTCAAAGAGTAGGTGGTAAATGTATTCCACATTTTGTCTAAATCTGGGATCTTGCGAATAAATTCGTAATGAGCGGTATTCTGATGCCGTAATCTGAGTGGGTCTATCATCATATCTTCCGCCTTTGCCAGTAGGAAATAGCAGTGGAAAAGCATGTGCTTTTATACATTTCATTTTTCCCATATGCTCATTGGTGACCCTTTGGTTTGTTGCATTTGGTAAGTTTTTAGTGCATCATCTATGCTTTCATTGGAATGCAATGGATGAATTGTGTAATGGTCCAAAAGAGTGGATACTGCAGCAGGATCCAGAAGTTCAAATTGTACAGTTTCTGATCACTGTAGAATTATTTCAGTTGTTTTCCTTAAGCTTTCTTCAATATTTATTTCCTTATGGTATTCGTTATTGTCTTTTAGATATTGCAAGGCTTGTCTATCGTTATGTAAGTCCACCAGTTGTGGCCACATTATTTTGTCTTTTGTTGGTACACCATTTACCAAGACAATTAAATAATGATCTATTGAATGTTGCACTCCTAGAGTGCGTACATTTTCTGTTAGATCTAATGGCAAATAAACCACTTTGCCACGAATGCCTTTCACCAATTCAGAGGGAGGTAATTTTGCTGTTTTTGGTTGAAGGCGTATAATTGCTTGAAATGGGTGAACTGTTTGAATTATGATGCTCTCATACAAATTGAGTTGTTGCAGGGTTTTCGGTAGTGGGAAAAATTCCAAATTATTTGTGATAGCACGTGAAGGAGTTTAGTTGTTGTCCAATTTTGTACTGTAGTAACTGAAACGTATTAGGGGTTCACTTATTTGGTATTTATTTTCTGCTAAAAGGTAGAGAGCTAATTCAAACCATTTGGAATCTTCATTGTCTTCTATTTTGTATGCTATGTCTATATTTTTTGTGTATCTTTTGTAAAACGTTCTGCGGCAACACACACACGTGGTTTGGTACTTCAGCCGATGCACTTTTAAATTTTAGTATTTCTTTTTTGTATGCGTGTAATAGAAGGTTGCTATGTGCAGAATTGTTGCCAGTCTGTTCAAAAACTATTGCATTTTGTAAGTGGCTTTCACTTCCAAAATATTTTTCCTGGATACAGTCGATTTCTTCTTGTAGGTATTTGAGTGTACCATGCAGAAGAGTGTTATTTAAATTGGCTAAATCTGAAGCTGGACTTTTAGCGTAGTATATTTTATACACTAGATTTCTTACATTTGAATGATGTATTGATAACCTTTTGATATCATGGAAGGTGCTTTTGCAAATAGGTCCTGAAATGCCGGCTAATGAATGTCCTTGTAGTCCTGCGTATTTGCGCACTGGACAGATATCCATATTTTGCAGCGCTTTCATTTTAATTTTCTCTTTACCTTTCACATACTGATTGAGGAACTGACGTAAAGATCAGAAAGATTTGTTAGGAATGGCACACATTGACGTGCACTGCCATTTGTATACTGGACTGTCAGGTTCAGTCGAATCGAGAGGTAATTCTGAGTTTTCAGGGGATACTTTTCTAAGCAGTGTCTCTTGTTCCATGATGGTATTATTGATTTTTTCATACCCTCGTCCACTGCTATGGTGGCAATTGTGTTTGTTTGATTTTGTTTGTATGCTTCTTCATTAAAACATGGTTCTGTGGTTGTTGTGTGACTCCATTCACCTCCACAAATATGTAAGTTATTTTTGTTGACATTCCGTTTATTGATAAGTTTCTTTTGTAGTTTGGTACTTAGTTTTGTTAGTGGTTCCATTTTATTTAACACTAATATAAACAACTTCTTTTTGAGAAGGATTGCACTGTCCACGAGAGCTTGCAGGATTAATTTCCTACGGTAGGTTTTAAAGATTGAGGATGATTTCGGTCCTCTTCTTATTAGATTCTGATGGACTCTGTGGCGAAACATTTTTGCTAAAATACTTTTTTACTATGGGTTCTTGTTACTATATCAGGATTAATAGGAGCATTGTTAGCAGTACTGATAGCCGATTTTTTGTGAAGAGTTTTGTGTTTCGTGCCACATTTTGATGGAGGAGGTAAAGTTTCAGTAGTTGAAGCTTCCTTTGTTTCGCTAAATGCCTGTATTAGCTGTTTTGTTCCAACATTCTCTAAAAACTCTGCTACAGATGGATGCTTAGTTTGGACACTTTTATTTTTATATGCTCTATTTCTGCTTTCCTTTCTACAGAGTTGCTTTTTGGTAGGCATTCTTTGGTTGAAAAAAAGAAGGCATACTTTGGTCTGTTGTATAATGTATGCGTGCTGTGTGCATGTGTGCATGAGTCTGATGGGGAAGCTCTTTGTGGTGGTGTGTGAATGTGCATTGCTCTCTTACAATGATTTGGGAAGGCTATTTTTCTGTTTGTATACTACTACAATGTGCTTCAGATGAGAGTACAAAGTGAGCTAGTGGTGAGGAGAATCATTAATAGTGAACGTAATGGTATAAAATTGAAACAGCTATTTGTTTTCTAGTACTAAAATTCTAAGGCTTCTGTAAGTTATTTGAGTTCCAAAAACACAGGGATTTGTGAGCCATTCTGCCTGTTATTCTTTATTTAATAAATGGGGATTTGTGGGTAGAATGGTTCAGAAATAAATGTTTGTTTTGGTGCACAAATTAAATAAATAACCCGCACAGTCTCTTGGAGGAATAGTTAGAATATATAGGTAGTACTGTACTTACTTCTTTTTGCGCAATGACCAGATTTCTTTGGATATGTCGTTTGCAGTGTAGATGCTGTTGATTTTCAGGAGAGTAGTCTTCACTGCGATTGTAAAAAGAAGAAGTTAGTAACTTTGTGTGTTCAAAGCAGTGATGTTGCTGTACACGTTAATTTTGCATCTTTCGTCGGAGTATTCTCCTTTGATATTTCAACACAGTGCATGTGCGCATTTCATTTCACTATGTACTGCCTTTGTATGTTATTTGCAGTATGTTAGTTGCATGTGAATCAGAAAAGAGTGCAATTTTTAGGTTATGAAAATGCCTTGTTTTTTTTAAGCCGTGTTATCCATAGCAGAGAGGTTTGAAAGTGATAGGTCATTATAGTAGATGGGAACAATTTCACTACTTTCATATTATAAGTAAGAATCTGAAAAATAGGGAGACCCTCAGAGGGACATGTCACCACAGCAATCAGGAGCATTTATTTTTCTCATACAATCGCATTGGAAGTAGCATTAATGCAGGCGGTATACAGTAAAAAATGGTGTCATTTTCTAATGGAAAATTGAGTTTTGCTCTACATCGGGAGGGTTGTAACGTATGTATAGGTTATGCGGGAGACGGTAAGAAGTAGTGTGGTTTGTCAATGAAAAATCGGACATCTTGCACTTAAAGGGGGAGCATTGGTATGTATTGGCTATGAAGATTTAGTGCCATTCATTTGTGTAAATGAAATCATAAGGGTTGCACATGTTCTCTGATTAAAATATGCATACCTGTACTTTATACTCATGCATGTGTGCATGCATGGAGCTGTACGTAGAAATCTGCGACACTTGCACAGTAGTTTTCGAAGTAGGTGCTTTGCAATGATATGCGACTTGCATTCAGAGTGATTAATAGTGCATTTGAAGTGCGAAATTTTGATGACAGAGTTAGATGTAGAGATGTTGAATGTGATTGGTGGATGGTTGTGTGACTGCTTAGCTGTGTCCAATGGGGGAATGGAGTCGCGAGTGATGTGGAAAGGGTAGAAGGACTGGCTAAGATTTACGTGCCGCACGTAGACAACGCTTGTCCGCGGGTAGGGCGTGTCACATACGGGGTTCTACAGCAAATCCAGCAAGGAAAGGGGACTGCAGGCATCAGCCAATCAGATGTTCACATTGTTATTTTGTGTTGAAAGACGTTGCGTATACTGAAGATGGCAGAGGTAGAGAGGGTCAGGGTTTTGGTGCTTGGAGATATTTTTGTCCATGGTTTACAGCACTATGCCAAAAGTAGACATGTGGCACACAATTTCGATGTGAGAGGAGTGGAGGTGGTGTGGAGCGCTGAGACTGATTGCAATGTTGCGGCAGTTTGCAGAGAAAAGCGTAGGATGACCACTCCCCATGTGGTAATTTTGCACTACGGTGCTTGCCATTTGGGCTACGTGAGTTCACGTACTTTGTTGGAAGATTTGGAACAGTTGGTTCAAGCAGTCATGAACATCTTTCCAACTGCGAAAGTAATTTTTTCTGTGTTACTCGGTAGAGGAAAATGGGACAACAGTTCTGTTTTCTGTCCTGATCAAAGTATTGGGAGGTGTAACATCAATCGTGGCATGTGTGCTTTCATATTACGAGCTGGTATGTTTTTCTGCAGCCACGAGAACATTTTTCCCAGTAATGCGGCTTATTTTGAAGCAGATGGTGTTGCGTTATCTTCTTTGGGAAATGCCATGTTCTTTTGGAATGTAAGGCTTGCTTTGGAGAAGGTTCTGTAATGGTTGTAGGACTAAAGTGAGAAGAAAAAATATTTTAAAAAAACACAAAATAGCAGGTATCTGTCAGGCATCTGCCCACAAAAAAAACAAAAAACGGCTCTTTTCAGAGCCCACCTTAAAGGGGAATAATATTTAAATGTACAGTCGTCACGCTCTGATCCCCTAGGTGTCCGCGTACATGGCGGTAGTTTGCAGGCAGCGTGTATTACCAACGGGGATTCTGGGGTTTAGACGCATGCAAATGAGAATGTGCGAAGGAGGGATTGGTCGGTAAAGTCCAGTGGGTGTGTTCTGAACGGAGAGATAGAGTGAGAACGTCTTTTTCCTGAGAGGAGAACAGACAGCTATGGCTCTGTGTGCTCGAAAACAGATTATCTGGATTTTGGGAGACTCATGGATACATTGGCTGAAGGTGCATGCAGAACGTTGTGGTATATCTGCAGATCTTGGATTTCCTCATGTGGAAGTGCACTGGCATGGCGTGCGTGGAATGAGGTGGCTGGACTTGGTACCTCTCTGTGCTACTTTACAGACAGAGCGTCATCCTGAAATACTTATCATGCATTGCGGAGGAAACAGTTTAGGCCATGTCTCTGGAATTTCTTTGCAATTTGCAATGAAGGAAGGACTTGCGAAGGTCTTGGACATGTTTCCAAATTGCCAAATAGTTTTTTTCCCGTATTGCATAAAGACAAATATGGCTGCGTTCTTCTGCATTTGGTCCACAAATGGAGAAAGCGAGGCGCAATGTCGATAAGGCTGTTTGTGCCTTTCTAAGAGATGTTGGCATGTCCTCATTCCACAATGAAAACATTTTGTTTCGCAGCACTTTTATTTTTCGCAGAGATGGAGTCCATCTCACATATGCTGGCAATCAGATTTTTCTTCGCAATGTACAAAATGCATTGTGACCTTTTCTGGATTCATAGTCACCTATTTGACAATCCGTTTTTTCCAATGTACAGTTTTTGAAACACATAAAACACCACCGAAAGGCTCTTTTCAGAGCCACCACTTACTCCCAGCGAAAAGTGCATTGATTTTGCTGCGCTTGCACCCTCCATTTGTGTGCATCCTACGACTGTCCGCAGACTTTTTGAAAAATGCACGGGGGCCTACAACGGTCACTATTCTTCTATTGTTAAATGAGAAAGGCGGCTCTGAAAAGAGCCTTTTTTGTAAATTTTGTTGTTTTCCAGTTTACTGCTTTTGAGCACATGACACACTAGGGGAGGAGGGCAAAGGAGGTTAAGGAAGGGACACCAACCACGGGGATAAGAAAGGACAGGTGGAGAGAGAAAGATGTAAGGTGGGCTTTACTTAGGTAGGGAGCAGTTCTTCTGGTGCTCCGTGGCCGTAGCCTAAAAAAAGCACTTCGGAGACTCTCCCCCCTGCAGTGTACTGCGTTGCAGTACATACACAATATTGTGACCCTCAAAAGGTAAGGGTCAACAGCATCGCAAATGGCTTGTGAGGCAGCTGGAGGGATGTGCTCCCCCACAGGATTGTCTCTTGTGGTGAGCGGATCGGACACGGAGGATGCTGTGGAGGAACTCAATCTACTAAGTTCTTCACATGGCACCACCTTGTGAATGTCTGCACTGTGGAACGAAGTTAGGTGTCGCTTCATGGTTGTCGTACCAAAGCTGTACATACCAGGTCTCCCGCAACTCAGCACCAACTGGCACTGGTTACACCTGACCAGGTTCGCACGTGCTCTTGGTACTTTCACAAAAACAGAAAACAACCGCCACACCCATGACTCACGGCGAGTGCTTGTAGTGCGGAGTTCCTCCACCTCATTCTCTTCTTCCTCTTCTTCCTCGATCTCTACATCCTCACCCGTATTTCCCTCTGCAGTGGAGGGTTTGGGGGTGGTGCTGAGGCTAATGAAGCAACAGTACCCATGAATGCCATAAGGATTAGTTGGCTAATGGTCGCTACAGCAGTAAAGGCAGCACAACTCAATCTGCTATAGCCAGAGCACAATGAAGATGAGCTTGGGGGCCTGTCCATTTATAGGGGTGGAGGGGTGTGGCTCATGCCCATATTGATCCCTCAAAAGCGTTGCAAAAATTCTAAACAATACTTTCAAAGGTAGAGCCATTGTATGGGACATTTGAAATGGTGATTTTATACTGTAAAATAATTTCCCATGTTTGTATGAGTTTTTTTGCAATGTTGTGGAAGCAGAAAAAGTGCGCAAATTAGTCCACAAGCTCAGCGTGGGTGCGGTCACATGATGATGTCCTGAACACATCCGCGAGGGAAATGGGTGCCCGCTGGACAGCAAATGCAGAGTAACGGACGTGCACATGCGCGCAAGTGTTCTACGGACAGTGTTCGGGTCCGAAACTAATTAAAAGTGTGACACAAGTGAAATGGACAGTTAGGGACAGGCACGATGTTCGCAGTAGTTATGGGTGTAGTGCGCATGTGCGTACATGATCTGCTGACTGTACTTCCAGGTACAGTGCCCTTAGGACACCTCCATTTTGTTTAGCTACGGACATGCCGGCTACAGCGCCTGTTCTACGGACGGTTCCATCTTGGCTGCGGACGGTACAGACTTGTATAGTGTCCTTAGGCCACTCCCATTTTGCTCATTTGCAAACATCCCGGACAACTGGTGTTCTAAGAACATGTTTTATCTCGTTTGTGAGTGGTACGGAGAGGTATAATGTCCTTAGGACGCCCCATTCTGTTCATTTACACACAACTTGAACAGATGGTGCATTCTAAGATCAGTTCCATCTTGGTTGCCATTGGTACGGGTAGGTGAATTGCCGTTAGAAGGTCCATATTCTATTGCTTACCGCTAGGTCGAACAGGCCTGCTGTCCGCGGACATTTTAACTCTTTTTAAAAAAAATGTTTTGCCTCATACCCTTCTACTACAACTGACATAAAAAAAACTTGCAATACACACACACACACATCAATCATCAGAAATACAACAGAAATACAGCAGGAAACACATACTGAAACAAATATAGGGGAATTAGGGTTCAACACGGGCTAGTTGTGAGGGGATGATTTGTGAGGGGATGAAGGGATGGATGTTTCATCAAAATGATTATTTTCTTTTTGAAGGTTTGGGGATGGTTCACTGGGAAATGGAGAAGGGGGGCAGGTACAGGTGGGACAGTGATATGGTATTTTTCCTCTCACAAATTCCTCCACAAATTCCCTTAAACTGTTAAAATTGTCATTTAGTATGTCCATTTTCAATTCTATCCTTTTCAGCCTGTCTTCGTCTGTGTCCTTTGTTGGCGTTTCTTCTTCTTTTACCTGGTCTGTTAAAAATAAATATATATATATATATATGCCCATAACATACTGACCATTAATTTGCTTATGCAGAATACTTTGTACCATTATTATCGCTATCTTCAGACATTTCCCCACGAGGGAAATTCTCCTCCAGCCACTCCAAAGTACTGCACATTTCTGTGTCAAAACAACAGAAAGAAATTATTTTTTCTGCCCCTCATAAAAAAAGTACACACACATATAAGAAACATGAAGTTCACTTACTATTTTGTTGTGATTTGTCTTTGTTGTACTATGTGTGTCTACTGTCGCTCCTGGCTGCACAGTTAACTTTGAGGTAATTACGTTGGAGGTATACCTTTTTTTGTTATGGTATAATCCATTTCATTCTACATGGTCATTAAATGCATGGTTATTGTTTCAGACGTTTAGGTTTATCTTACTTATTAGTACTTATAATGTCTTCATGTGTCCTTTTTCAAAGTTGTACATTTTTTATATAACACAATAGTACAATTTTTGATACCCCCTGACTGTTTGGGTACTGTTTACCTCGTCCGCGCCCATCCGCAGACAGGCGCTCAGTCCGTGCCTCAAATATCATTAGCGAGGGGGTTCAGTATGTTCTATGTTACATGTATATAAAGTAAGGAAATTATACTACATATCTCCCAAAATCACATGATGAAAGTGTATATTTAGCAAAAAAAAGTTTATTAACGAGATGTTATGATTAAGTTCCTCTTCAAAAAACCAGTGAAATTCACTAAAACAAACTTTGTTAAGGGGACATTATGGTTAAATTGCCCTCCTAAAAACCTGTGCAATTCACTAAAAAAATGTTACACCCGTGACATTATGGATCAAAGTAAAACCGAAAAACCCCCGAAATTCGCCAGTTATGGTAGGCTAAGCAACCATAACTCGCGCCACCACCTTGCACTGCTAAGACTAACACCCAGGACATCAAAGATGACATCACAAATATCATTGATGACATCACTGATGACATCACATGTCCAGCCCCTTCTTTTTTGTTCACTGTGATAATTTCAGGGGGTTTTCGGTTTTACATTGAACCATAATGTCACGTGTGTAAAGTTATTTTTTTGTGAATTGCACAGGTTTTTAGTAGGGCAACTTCACCATATCGTCCCCTTAACAAAGGTTTTTTTTAGTGATATATATATATATATATATATATATATATATATATATATATATATATATATATATATATATATATATATATATATATATTAATTATTTATTTTAATTATAAGCTTAATGAATAATACATTTGTTTAATTATACATGCCACTTTCTTTGTAACAGAAAACACAACACAGCTTCAATTGCACTGTTAAACACACTGGTTCTGCATTTACTTTTCTCTCACAAACGTTGAACACAGGCTAAATAAACAGTCAAAACTATTTTCCCATGAACCCTGATGTATGTTGAATTTCAACAATAATAATATGGCACAATACTAGGACCTAATCTTCAAAGTTTCTTGCTCAGAGATTTCTTGTTCAAACATGGGCACAATTTTCATTTTATGAAAACTAGTTAACCTTCCAGGCTTGATATATGGAGTTCCCTGCACACTCATAATTCTTGCAGTTGAAATTACAGATTTGTAAAAATGCATGTGGCAAATATTACCTCACCAAAATTTAGCTCAGAAATAAACACAGTTTGGATTTTATAACAAGACATACATCACCCATTCAGTGTTGAATACATGAGGTCTTGCTTTTGCAAAGCACTTCTGCCTCCAGCCCCAAAAACCGACGCATCAATTACATGGCCATTTTATAATTTTCTTTTGTGGGGCCAAGAGCACCCCTTGGTTAAATACAATGTTGAAAGAGTGGGGACAATAGGGAATTTCGTTTTAAGATAAGAATACCTTTTATTTAAAAGCACATTTCTCTGGAATGGGTTTCTGTTGGACATTTTCATTTTAGGGACAAGTAGCTTTTGGTTTGAAAGGCAAGGTTTGGGGATGGTGAAAATTATCAATTTCATTTTGGTGGCAAGTATATCTTCTGCTGAAACAAGTTTTGGTAAGGGACATTTTGTTTTAGAAATGGACACCCATTTTCATTAGAGAAGTCAGGGGTGAACAGGAAAATTAAGGCACAATCTACTTATTTTTGGACATGTTTGGGCTCGGCACTCATGGAGACTAAGCAGAGCTTCACGCTTAGGGAAAAACAAGATTCTGGCCAGTCAATGGGATTCCAAAGCAATTCGCTCTCTATGGCTACAGTAAATAATCACAACCTACAGTCTCCCTAGCAACAGAAATATCCAGCCCTCTTTCAGTATTTCCACCCAGATGCAATTTGAGCAGATCTGACTTGGGGATTTTGGTAGCTGTACCTTGGTAATTATTTAGCAGCTCTCCCCCTTTCCATAGTGCAAGACCGTTTAACTTTCTAAGCCCCTCCCATGGAAAGTGAAAATTAGGGGGTGCTAATTTATGATCTTGCAAACAGGATTGGACATTTACATTTCTCTCTACCCACCCCAAGTCCTGCCTCTCTCTAAGGATGGGCTCAGGAGTGTAGAACAGACATTTTGCAACTCCCCTTTGAGATTCACATTTATTGCCATGTCCAATTTTAACAAACAAGTACCTAAATGACAAAAGTTTGTAATTTATCAATAAATACCATGATGCATATATATTAAAATTCCTATCCTCATGCCAGATCAGTGAAACTTACTTTCGATTCAGCACCTTATTGCCTTGGCATATGTCAATTTGTTGCCATTTACAACTCTCGTAGTTATAATTCTGCAATTTAATCTCCAAATAACTAATTTAATGTGTCAGTCACTCACAAATTTACAGATTCAGAATATGTTTGGGGCAGCTTGTATCACATTTTCAATAATCACAGAAATCCCAAAACCTGGTGGTGAGTTATATTTACATTATAATAACTGGCTCATCAGTAGCATTCAGGTGACATATGAATAGACTCTGTGCATCCTTTGGTTGAGATTTATGGAGGAAAATGATGTGTCCAATATAAATCTATAGGCACTTCATTCATATATATGATCTGTTGTTTAATTTCTACAAAAACAGTCCTGCTCAGCTCCACTGGTTTTTATTTCTTAGAAGCCACGTCATACAGTCCAGGCTCTGCTTTCCGAGCCTAATGTTTACATAGTCTGCCATTTAATCCATTAGGTTCTCTCTGGACAGGGCTAATGGTCACGTTATTGCTGTTGTAAATAACTGGTATGCCTGAGCCTCAAAGGGATCCTCTTTCCACAGAAGGAGGTCAGCATGCCTGCAGTGGGAGAAGTCATTTGAACATTCTACACAGAGACCCACACATTGTCCTGGGCTGAAATGAAACTTACATGTTGCATTTTCAAATATCAGCCTTTATTCTTTGAAATACTGTGCATTTTACTTATCATTGTTCATTTTGCTTTTGCATCAGTGGATTTCTTATTTCTTTCCACAAAGCATTGGTTTACAGGGCTGTTTATTTTAGTCATTCCAAACATATATTTTTATTTATCTGCTCTCCATTCTTTTGTGCTGGAAGTGGGTCTTAGTCACCTGAAATACAAGATTCTAACATAGTTTTGTATTTCACAAGCGCGCCCCACTTAGTGCTTATTAGTTGTCATAGTGCACCACCGTTTGATGTGTGGCAATTTCACTGAAAAATTGCTGTTTTTGTCTCTCAGTCAACAATTTACTGTGACTTTCCAATCTGCACTCTGATTATATTTTTCAGCATGCTCCCGGCTTTATTTTCAGACAGACACTCATGTTTCTTAATACACGTTTCCTTGTGTCATTTTCAGCAAACCCATCTGTACTGGGATATGCTGTTCATTGTATTATTTCAGCAAGACACATCCTTCGATTCACCAGGTCCTTTTTCTGTGTTAAGGTTTTAGGCCTGCACATTTTTATTGTGCCTTGTCATAGGATGCAATGTATCTCTCAGCAGAGGCCTCAGTTGGCTTTTCAGTTCATGTCATTCTGGCTGTCATTTAACCCCACAATGGGGTCATATTGACCAAATCACCATAAAGATAGGGTGGGTTTTATAAAGGATTTAAAGAAGAAAGAAATATCCACCTCAAATGTGAAAGCAGAATAAAACATTTCAGCTAAGTCATTCACATCACAATGACACCCACAATCCATTATTGAAAGTTCACTTCCAGTTCAGAGGTACACAAGCAATGAATTGTGACTATGCAAGTTAGTTCAATAAATAACATTTTTAGATCAACAACATTTTCTTTGTTGATTAGTACACATTTCACTCTTATTAGGAATCATCAGTGCACTACAGTCTGTAATCCTTGTTATTGTGGCATGTTGACCAAACCCCAGAACATTTACAATAGGTTTAATAAAAGCTTGACTCAGTGATGTACTTATGTTAAAACCCAACTTCCATGATTCTGAAAGGACGGTCATTGATACATGCTGATCCCTTTTTGAGGGTAAGAAATGTTAGTCTCCCTCCCTTTCATGCATTGCATTTTCCCTTGCTCCTGCTCCACATGGGAGCTGGGGAGTTTTCTTTCTTTACTGCACATTTTAAAGCTCTTCCTATTTCTGAATTTTGAATGCAATTCAAATTTCTAGACTTGACCCTTTTCTGTGTCCTGCTTTGTGAAATTTTACAAAGGGGAACATGTATCAGAATGTATGCATCTATAATGCCCACGTTCTGATGCCCCTTTGTGATTGGAAATACTGATGGCTGTCTTTCCTGTAATAATGTTAGGCTTTCAGTCTTGTACTCCAGTAGTTTGCTGGAGGAATTAGAACTCTGCAGCTGATTTTACATTGGCAATGTGTTGTTTTCATCATCTACCAAAACACCTGCCTATCAGATTAATTTCTTTCTTGAACTTTGAAAATGATGCCCCACGTTATATATTTTAACCGGAAGGTTGCTGGTTGCGCTTCTCATTAGGCATCACAAATAAATTAACCTCATGCCATAAAGGACTATTTTCATTTCATCCACAATAGATGCAGACGTCATCCTTGATTGCTTGGCTTTAATAAGAGTATGGGCATTCAACAAAGGTTGGTGCTGCCTGATGACACATATCTCAAGAGGGCCATGCCATTGGCAAAATTAAATATCGGTTGTAGTGGTCAATATCTCAAACTGTACTGTTTCCATTAATATTTATCACATCCTGATTTGGCTCCTTCTTGTTCCGAGGCAGGATATGGTACTTGTTTGAATATAGGCTCTGATTCAGTAGGGGTCATTACGAACCTGGTGGTTAACGGGTCCGGTAGAGCTGACGGCCCCATTAACCCCCTAGCGCCAAATTACGAGTTTTGCTCTCTGGACCCGATAAGGACACCTGATTTTAGCAGGCGTCCTTTGCGGGTCCCTCGAGCAGACCAGAATGCTAACGGGCCCGTCATTAACGGGCCCATTGTTAGCATGCTGCCCATTCCCATTGAGCCCTATGGGGGCTCGAATGGGAATGGGGATGGGTTCCGGGAATGGGGAAATACCGGGCCCTCCAAGGTCAGAATGGCCCGGTCTTTCCCCATTCCAGGAACCCGTACCCGGTACCCGGAATGGGTCCTCCAGGGTCGCAATGACCCCCAGTGTCTTAGAAATCAGAAATCTCACATATTGCTCAGGAAGAAGAGACTGGTCAACACATTGGTTAGGCTGTCTTTCACCACTGTCTTTAACAATACCTTAATCTTTGATTAAATTAAGGTGCATGATGTGCAAACTGATAAAGGGTTGGCATGGGGGTCTCCCTAGAATATATTTCAGTCGGGTTTGTTATTTTCATATTCTTTGTATGCTAGATGTTGTTTCTCAGTAGTTTTGGCAGTCAGCTTGTTCATGCCCAAGGACTCATGTTTAGCTTTAGTGCGATGACAAGCAACTGCTGGCCCCTTCCATACCATTGTGAATGCGCTGCACCATATTTCCTTCTTCTGCAAGATGTTAGGCTGGTCTAAGAAACATAATAAGCATAGTTTTTGGTCTTTGGTAACCTATCTTCAGGTTTCAACTAGCGATGAACCACATCACTGACTATCATTGATCTCTCCTCCAATGTTTGTTTTGTATCCTCTACTACCCTCGTTTATTGTATATCTTAAACTGTATATGCGTCAGTCATTTGTCACTTGGGCCATGCCCTTTTTTAACATGGGTACATCTATTATCATAATTCCATACTTTCTATCGTCTTCAAAGAGAATTCCAAGCCAGACCACCCATTGCCACGTTGTATCTTTCTTTATATGTCCCATGATACCTACATTTTCCCTCCCATTTCCCTCATTAAGTTTCTCCTTTGGCCATTAGGCGCAGGATTCTTGGCTCGATTTTGCTTCAGCCATTGCATCTCAATACTGTATTTGAATACAGACTGTAAATGACAAAATATGAGCTCACCTATTGTAACTTAATACTTTAAACTGGGGCAGCTCATCCATAATGGGCGAGGAAGCATTGACCCTCCAAAACACTTGCCCATCATGGAGTAGTCATCCCAGCCCAGGAGCGTTCCTTTCAGCTGCTTGTTTGCTGCTGAGGGAGTGCTTCTGGACTGGATTGAACTGTCAAGAGGAAACGTTATTTCCCCTCGACAATCAGTACCCCTGGCACACATCTCCAGTGGGCCATGCAAGGCTGGGGTGCTTTGCTTCCCCTGCCTTGCATGGCCCATTGGAGATGCAGACGGGGATACTGCATGTGTGTATGTGTGAGGGAGTGCTCCTGCGTGCACATATAAACAGAGCGGGTGAATCTGGTTGGTTGATAAAAGAAAGGATGATCTGTTATTAGGTGCAAAGACTGCCTTTTTGGGGCAGATAGTCTAGCCATTTCTTACTGTGGCATGACACATTTTACAGGATATCCATGATAAAGCTAACATGTTAAGTGTTACTATTTGGCTAGACTGGTATTTTGGTGCAGCCTTTCTAGTAATTGTTTATTGTGGCGTGACTTTTTATCTGGGCATACATGATAAAACAAACATAGTAAGTGTTATTATTTAGCTAGACTGGCATTTTGGTGGCAACTAATATAGCCCTGCTAACTGTGGCATGGTATTCTATTCTGGACATCTATGATAAAACAAGTCTGTTAAGTATTTCTGACATATATTGTGGGCAAAAACACAATGAAAATGCTTTGGGAAATGGCCCATGTGCCGTTGGTGACTTGCAGCCATTGCAATTTTGGATTGCAGTTAAACTACAAAAAACATCTTGGGAAGACCCTTGTGATACCCCTGTTGGTCAGTTCAGGCTCCCTTGCTACGCTTGGTTGCCCTGGAATATTTGTGGGAGAATATATACCCTGACCAAATTAAAAGAATTCACCTGCTGCCACTCCCTTTAAAGAGTGAAATTTCTATTATTGGTTAGAACTGTGAAATTTGGAGCTTCCGTTTGTGCACCCGATGCTCTCTGAGAATGACTAGTTCTTGTCACTAAAGTGAACGTGTCTAGGGTCATGTTAAAATGATCTTCAATTGATCACTCAACAGCTGGTTCCTTTAGGGTGCAAACCAGATTCAATCACTAATGGAACAATTTAATTACATAAATACCTCCTGGCATATTGACAACAAGTGAAGGTAGTGTTATAATTGTTGTCCTAACCAAGACTATGACAATAGTTTGAATCTCATACTTAGGGCCTGATTCATGGAATTTTTTCCACAGTTCAAAGTGACATTGCACTGCTGAACGGTGACTGTGGAGCCGACACAAAACCTGATTCATGGAACTGTGCAAAGTGTATTTTTGCAGTGCAAAATCAATACAAAGTCATTTTGCACTGCAAAAATACACTTTGCACAGTTTAATGAATCAGGGTTTGTGTTGGCAGTGCAGAGTCACTTTTCAGCAGTGCAAAGACACTTTGAACCGTGCAAACAATACCATGATTCGGGCCCTTAATGTCTAAGTTGCCTCAGAAGCAGAAGATTACAATACCAAGACTGTTATGCGATCACAGTCGTTGGGATCGCATAACACAAGCGTTTCACACTTTCCAATGGCAACCAGTGGCCCTCAGGGCCTAATTCATGGAACTTTTTGCATGATGAAAAGTGACTTTGCACTGGTGCAAAATGACTTTGCCCTGCCAACAAAGACCCTGGTTCACAGAGCGGTGCAAAGTGTATTTTTGGTGAGCAAAGTGTGGTGTCCCCTGCTGGGGTTAGGGGAGCGAGCGCGGGTTGCAGCAATAACAGGCCTACACGGAGCTGTGCTGCAAAACCTCTATCTTTATTTGGGCTCCAACATGAACTGCCTAACCCCGCCCCTCCCCGCGTCACTTCCCTTCTCTTCCCGCCCGGGTCCCTCCCGCCCCCGTTGTCCAGGATACGTCAACATGACATCTCCCCCCTTTTTAAACGGTTGCCACACTCTTCGCAACAGGCGATGGTCTGGCGAGTCTCTAGTCCATTTCCTCGATCCACCGGTGAGGTCTGTTCCGGACTCGCTGTGGTCGTGTCAGCTCAGCCCTTGGTGACGGTCTGCTCTCGGCCGTCTTGGCTTCTGGATCTTGATCCGATTCGTCAGCTTCCCACGGATCCTCTCCTTGTTGATCACTGTATTCCTCATCTGGTGGGGCTTGTACCCTGCCGCTCAGGCGTCTTGTTCCGGGCGGTGGGAGTTCCTTGAAGTGGAACGAGTTCCGGGTCACCGCTCCCGTGGAGCCTGGTGCAGTGATCATCGACCCCTTCCTCTGGGTAACGAGAAGGGGCTCTTCCCGAAATGCAGGCGTGTGTTTATGGGTCGAGGGCTGTCGAACCGCCACCACATCGCCTACGGTTATTTGGGATGTCTGGGCCTTTCTGCGGGAGTCGGTGTATTCCTTCATTCTGTTCTTTGCTGCTTCATCCCGCTCTCGGACCTCCGCATCTGTCTTGAGCACCTTGGGCACTCCATAGGCAGAGAAAATCTGGTCCAGTGCTGGAACGACGTGATGCGCGGCCGTGGACGAGATCAGCTGTACTTCTGGATATCGGGAGTACTCATCCATTACTGCGAGGACATATCTTCCCCCCTCAATAGGCCCAAAGAAATCAGCGGCCACTGCTTCCCATATGTTCTGCGGAAGTTCGGACATTTGTAGTGGCTCAGGATGTCGATTAGGTGTAATGAGGCAGCAGGTGGGGCATGTTCTCAGGGCGGCCTCTACTCGGGCATCTATTCGTGGGAACCACACCTTTTGGCGCAGCATGCGCTGTGTGGAGACAATGCCTCGGTGGGTCTCATGTGCCAGGTTGATGACTTTCTCCCGCATGGTTGCTGGGATCACTAGCTTGCAGTCCTTGAGTAGGAGATGGTCCTCTGATACGGCTAGCTCTTCTTTCACGAGGAGAAGTCGTTCCACGTCTTCCCATGTTTGGCCTCCTGCCGCTTTTCCTCTCTCCTTAGCCCTCCTCCATTGTTCAGATGCGAGACCTTCACATATGATGCGGCATGCAGGGTCATTCTCAGTTTCTCTTGCCAGTTCTTCTGTGTTAACCCCCTCCGGCGTGGTTTGGTGAACCAGATATCTGAGGTAGCGGTCTGCCACAGACGATTCAGGCCTGCTCTCGCCCCTCGGTCTTCTTGACAGGAAGTCAGCAGGGTTTTCACCCTTCCCTGGTCTGTGAATGATGTTGAAAGCGTAATTTTGCAGACGTAGCCCCCATCGGGCGATCCTAGCGGGCATCTTAGCTTGGGGATTGCCATATAGAAACAGTAACGCCTGGTGATCAGTGACTACCTGAAATAGCTTTCCATACAGGAACAAGTGGAAGTGTTCGCATGCCCACACCACAGCCAATCCTTCCTTTTCAGCCTGGGAGTAGGCTTGTTCAGTGGCGGATAAGCTGCGGCTGGCATAGGCTACCACATGTCTCTGTTGTGGGTCTTTGGGATCAAATTGAGCCAGAATGGCCCCTAACCCCACATGGCTGGCGTCTACTGTTAGTTCTGTTCTCCGGTTAGGATCGTAGTAGGCCATGTTTTCCTCCTTTGCAACCCTTTCCCTGATGATTTCGAAGGCTCCCTGACATGCGCTGGTCCACTCAAATTTCTCGTTCTGGTGTGTTAGTTTCCTTAAGGGTTCGCTAACCGAGGCGAAATCCTTGATGTATCTGCTGCAGTAGCTGGCTAGGCCTAGAAATGAACGAAGTTCCGACACATTGATTGGTGCTGCCGTGTCATTCAGAGCCAAGACTTTATCCGGATCTGGGGTCATCCCCACCTCTGAGAACACGTGGCCAAAGAATTTAAGCGTGCTCTTCCGGAACTCGCACTTGTCCTTGTTGAGTGTGAGGTTTGCATCATGTAGAGCTTTACACACCTTCATGAGGGTTTCGTCGTGGCTCTTCACGTCAATTCCGAACACCAGAATGTCATCCGAGTAGTTGAGGCAGTTGGGAATGTGCTTTATGATGTTATGGACCTCGGCTTGAAAGATTTCTGCGGCTGACGACACCCCAAAGCTCAGCCTTTTATATCTGATCAAACCAACGTGAGTGACAAACGTGGTTATGTTGCGACTCTCGGGGTGTAAAACCAGCTGATGGTATCCCTTCTGGAGGTCTAGTTTTGAGAACACCTTGGCTCCGTTTAACAGATGGATCATGTCCGTTATTCGTAGCGCAGGGTATCTTTCCCTGCGGATTGCTTGGTTGGGACACCTCATGTCGACGCACAACCTGATAGCTTCAGATCCCTTCTTCGGGACGGGGACAATGGGAGAAACCCAGGTGGTTGCTCCCGAGGCCTTTTCAATGATGTCCTGTTCTAGCAATTTCTTTAACTCATCCTCCACCTTTTGTTGAATATTGACTGGGATCCCTCGGTATGGCTGAGCCACTGGGCATATGGAGTCGTCTACATGTAATTTCACTTGTCGGTTCTTGAGTTTCCCAATTCCTCTGAATATTCTTGGGTATAAGTTGTTAATCATGTCAATCGGGTCGATGTACTTGTGGACCATGATGTTGTATAAGATGTGTATCAGGCCCATGTCTGCGGCGGCCTTGAAACTCAGAACACATCCGCTGTCTGTTTCGGTGGCCAGGACGTGAATTGGGACTTTCATCTCTTGCCCCTTGTAGCGGCATAGCCCGCTGAACCTTCCTACACACTTGAGGGGAGTTTTTGCACCATAGGCGTAGATATCAACAGTGGCTGGCTGGAGCTTTGGTTTCGGGGTTAGTTCGGCATATACTTGTTCACTCACCACGTTGATGGTGGCGCCAGTATCGATGAGGAATTCCGTTGGTCTTTCCTGCAGCTTGATGATGAGGGTGGGGCTATGAGCCGTGGCTGTGGGATTTCCTAAAGCGTAAACATACGCCTTCTTCTTTTGATCACTCCTGGAAGAACTAGAGTCTGATTCGGTGGGGGATTGTTCGACCAGATAGTGGACATGGCGCCTTGATCTTCTTTCGGGTTTAGCCCGCGTCACGAATCGTCTCCTTTCTCTCCGCTTTTGGCGGTCGTCGCTGGAGTCCTTATCTCTCTGGTCACTTCCGAGTTGACTTGAAGGGTTGGAGGTGCTTGGGGTCGAGGGAGTGCTTGGTGTCCCCCCATATCGATTCTTCGAGCGAGTGGTGCTGTCTCGGGGCCTCTCTCTCCCTTGATCCCTGAACAGTCTGCATACCGCTTTGAAGTGGCCTTCTTCACCGCACGAGGTGCAGCGTTGTCCTACGGCCGGGCATGTCCCTTCATGGGGATACTCAAACCCACACTTGTAGCAGAATAGTTCTTCTGGCTTTTTCTCTAGGTGTAATTTGTTCAAATTTTCGCCCAGTGGTGTGCTCCCGAAACTTTCTACTTGAGAGTCAATGGCTCTTTCGACCCTGGCCAGTGCGAGTATTTCCTCTAGCGTGCGGGACTTCTGGAGCAGTTTCCTGCGGAATGTTTGGGACTCACAACCCGATATTATTTGCGATCTGAGGGATTCAGTGTTCGAATAATTTGCAAAGTCACAGTGTTTGAGCTTTGTGCGGAGTCGCATTACATACGCGTCCATGGTCTCCCCTTTTGCCTGCTTTGTGGTGTGGAACAGGTGTCTTTCGTAGTCTACATTGGTGTGGGGCGTGAAATATGCTGCCAGGGCGTCTTTTAGTTTCTGTATGGAGTCTATGGAGTCCTGGGGCATTTTGTCTATGATGTCTCGGGTGGCAGAGCCGACCGCTAGCTTTAGTAGACACACTTGCCTTGCATCCGCCACTGGCCCTGTGGCCCCCATGTATAGGTCTAAGTCCCGAATCCATTTGGTCCACCTGGGGCCCATGTTGCTTGTGTCCGTCACATCAAAGGCTCCAGGCATCTGGGCAGCCAGTGTATCTGGTAGTTGGTAAGGCACGTGATCCAGCATTTGATCTCGGGGTGCTGGGGGCCCATTTCCTGGAGCTCCTGCGCCTTGATTTGCATCCTGATCAGACATGGTGATGGGAGCGTAGCTTCCCTATGCGTGATTCCGCTGTTGTGGTGTGATGGCCGCCTTATGAGGCACGAGCACCATCAATGAGCATCACGCCTGCTGAAAATGCTCTTCCCTGGCTTCACTTCCCTTGTGTGGGGCTCCACGTGTCTCTGGCGTGGGCCTGGCCTGGCCTTAGGCCCTGAGTTGTGGCTGCGTGAGGGCCTTCTCTCCCTCTTTGCGTTGGTCGGGACTCGACCGTGACCATGCACTTGGCCACGTGTGTGCTGTATGGAGGAGGGGCCCGCACCGTACCTTGCTGCGTATTATTACGCGCACGTGAGCTTTCCGGCTTCTCCGTGTTCACCGGCGCGGCCCGGATCTTCTCTCTGTGACTCGATCTTGAGCGGGGAGGAGCCTGGACGAGCTCCCTCTCTCCGCGTCCTGTCTGTCGGGGCTCCGTGACACCCCGGTTCTGCGGTGACGCCACGCGCTTCTTGACTGCTGCGGGCGCCGGTCGGCGAGCGTTCTCTTCTCGCTGTTGCGTGCGGATGCACGGCGCTCGTCTCTCTTGCCGGGGACGCTGCCGCTCCTCATCCCACCTTCATCGCCATTGTGGTGTCCCCTGCTGGGGTTAGGGGAGCGAGCACGGGTCGCAGCAATAACAGGCCGACACGGAGCTGTGCGGGTCCCTCCCGCCCCCGTTGTCCAGGTTACGTCAACATGACACAAAGCCACTTTGCATTGCAAACGTACTCTGTGCACCATGCTAAATAGGCCTAATTCACGGTGCAAAGAGTACTTTTTGCAGTGCAAAGGGACTTTTGACCGTTCTGTGAATCCGGGTGCTTGTTAGCAGTGCAAAGTCAATTTGAACCACACTAAAGGTGATTGTACGCCAAGCCTTTTGCCAAGACATTTCTCCATTCCTCTCACGGAAGTTACCACATCAAACACTTTTCAGACATTTTAGAACAGGCGACTGCAACCTGCAGTTCTCCCCATGTTTTGGGCAACATCTCCCATGATCCCTCACCATTGACTTTGAGGGCTACACTTACTGGGGGTTGTAGTTCAAACCATCTGGATATCCAGTAGTTGCAGAACCTTGGGAAGCCTTTCAGATTCTAACCCTCACGTGCCACGAAGATGTCTCTGATTGATGTAAATTTCTCTACCTGGCGCCTTATCTTTGGAATTTCAAAACAGAAAATGAGGTGTTATTTAAAAAAATAATTACGATACCAGACTTTGTCCTAATTCAATGAAGTATGAGCATGCAGCTAAATACTGAGAGTGATTCAAAGCCAGTATAATTTGCATTTAATAGATCTATTAACAAAAGGCCACTCCTAATGCCGTTTATTCTATTTATTTTTGTTTTCGCTGTGGATGTTGAAAATCAATTGATAAATAAGATACAGTTAAATGGGAAAGAGGGTGAACGGGAAGAACACGGATTGACAATCGAGCCTAAACGGTACTTCCGGATGATTTTTGTGAGGATTGATCATGGTTTTTTTTTTTTTTTAAATGAATGCAGCAAGAACATAAGTGAAAGGACTACGCAATCAAAATTCGGGTTTGAGAACTGAGCGGGATTGGCTGGTGCACGAGCCTGATTTGAATGGCACCTGGCCAGACATCAATGAACATCACTTATGAGACTGATTGTACTTTTACACGCATTTCTTGGGTATTTTTCTGCAGGTACTAAGTTATATTTAAACACTAGCATATTTCGTTATCTCTGATAACCCCAGGAGCATCTGCATAAACCAGGAATTCCAAAATGTCTATGAAATCCGATAGCTCAGATTATTAAAAAAAAATGTACACCTATATATTTTTTTTTAAAGCGACAATCATTCTGCCCTTTATAGGCGCGACCTAGCCATCTGGCCCTTTTTCCTCAAGATGGAATCGTTTTCTGGAGCCAGGAGGTAATGGTAAAACAGGTTTTTCCTGAGAATGCATTGCAGTGTTGGGCCAGTGTTGTGAACTCTTCCTTTTATCCCTCCTCATCCCCACATCCCATTGAAGTAAATGTGCAATAGTGCTTCCAGAATAGTGTTCCTCAGTAGTAAAACGTGTTATATATACGTTAGTCTTTTTGATCTTTCCCCACTTTTTAATTTTATATAAGGACAAGTGTGCTTTAAAATTCACGATTTAGAACCATTTTTCTAGCCCCTCCATCCCACGAAACACTACATTAAAAGGTTGGGCTTGGTCACATGGTGTACTATGGTCCACTTTGGAAAACATTTCCAGGTCCACATTTGGTTCCCAGTCCACACCTGGTGGCTGGTTCAGGTGCAGCAGGAATTATGGAGTTCTGATGGACCAGCATTTTTGGCAAGGCATAAAAGCCTCTAGCCCAGTGCATCAGCCTTTAGCTGGACAATCAGAGAGTGCTGAGTAAATGAGTTACACCTGTTTCTCTGGCTGGGGTTTCCTGGCAGCCATGGACGCCTAGTTCTGGGATGCTGGCATAAGCTGACATTGTTCATCAAGGATTCCCAGAGCAGGTCCAGTTAAAGTCCACCTCCTGACTGCAGACCTCCATCTACGGTGTCTTACAGTTACTTTCAGTCAGAGGTCAAAGTGGGAGGGAACTAAAGGGTACAGTCATAGTTTCCTTTATGTAACCTTGAGTACCGTTTCAGGACGGTAGGAAGGCCACTTGTAACAGCTCCCCTGCTCTGGACTTGAACCTATGCTCGGTGTTATCAATCCTGTGTCAAACAACATTGTGCTATTTCGGAAGTCCTGGCCAAGCTCGGTTATTTCAATGAACTGCTTGTTAATGAATGAAGCCTATTCCCAGGCAGTGTAGCAGCAATCTGGCAATTGGTGTAGATGCTGGGGTGCTTCTGTAGGCGCGAATAGTGGGGGAAGAAATGCTGGTGCCCCATAAAGCTGCATGCAGAGGGGGCATGGACACACTAATGGTGCCATTTAAATGCATATTCTTTCACTGCGTTTTGTTTAGTCTGAGAGAACTTTTGTAAATGGCAGCTTTTTGGGGTGGAGGGAAGGAAAGGAAGGACCCAGGCAGGGGGTTTCAATTGGGGAGTGGGGGGGGTCAATGAGTATGGGGGATTGAAGGAAGCATAAACAGAGGTGGGGCAGTGTTTGTTTACACCTCGACCACTGCCTACAGTCTTCCATAGCTCGTCACAGGACTGCTGAGCTCGCTACCATGTAGAGGTTGGTGTCTCAACTGAAGGTCTGCCAGTAGAGTGAATGATGCCTTCCCACTAGAACTGATATTTCAAGGGAGTTGGGAATAGGCGGTTTGTGCAATTTCCTGGGCACTGAAAGCATTCATCTGAACTCCACCTTTCCGCATTAGGGAGAGAGTCTTTCCGATACGAAGCCTGTCACTCTCCCTCGATTCAAGGCGAAACGTGCAAAACCTTTTTTTTTTCACCCCCGTCCTTGAAAACAGTCAATATTTAACAGCTCATGGGGAAATAATGGCAACTCATTGTTTGCACATGCTCACACACTAGGTTCACAATTACAGTAGCGTCCATGGAAATACACTTGGGTTGTATTTGCACAGGCACAACAGTGATTGCACATGCACAAGACTGTCTTGGAAATGTGCAAAGTGCTGTAATATCACCTTCAATAGCTGCATCTCTGCACATGTATGGTTCACCTGCATTAGCCAACTGGCTGCAGGAGCCCAATGCTGCCCCAGCGTATTAAAGCAAGAGGGCCTGCCATTTGCTTCTACTGATGCTGCGTTTCCTTTGTGTTAGTGTTTCGCTGGTATCTCACATCACATCTCTATCAGCTCAAAGTGACACAGCATAATGACTCGGTCATGCAAGCGATTAAATCATTAGCGCCTTAAGCGGGGCCTCGCGTTCTGATAGGTGCCTGGGACCTGTCTTTCCCAGACCCATTCTGCTCAATTAGGCGCACTGCAGTAACAACCTGTGCTCTGAAAGGGGGACATAATGTATGCTGTGAGCTCCATCGAATCGACCCTTTGCTTTTTTTTTTCAAATCACTTTCCAGCAGGACACTGCCCATGTTTTGCTTGCAACGTGATGTATCCGTTCACAGCTTTCCCTACTGAATATTAATTAGGCTGAATTATCCCCTGCTGAGCACAGCGCTTACCATCACACTTACTGATGATATCCGAAAGACAATATTTCAGGAAAGTATGTCTCAGTCTGCGTGCTCAGCAACTTGCCCCTAACCTTTATGGCTAAGGGATTTGCATTTTTTCTTTGCTGCGCCTAGCTTTTAACATGCGCATGTTCAAATGGGTGCAATATTATGCTATGCACGCACATACTACTCGCGGGCGTGTGTTATAATATTACTGGTGTTCACATAGGGTTCACTTCTGCTTCAAGTGATACATTTCCACATCGCCCTCGACAGAGATAATGCTATTAAAAGAATGTACCTGGTGCCTGGTAATAAGGGTGCATTCAATGCTGCATGCTCAGTGCTGTATGAAGTCGAAAGAGCTGCATTCGTTCAAGATCAAGGAAAGCCCAGTGCTCGTGTTTACACCGGAGGCTATCTGTGCTCGCTGCCCTCCTGTGCTTAGCGAACGCTAAAGAACAACTAAGAAATGACACGTAACAGCAAGCAATCTATATGGCAGTTCCGAAGATTACACGATGCGGCGTGTGATACATGTCAGCGGAGTCCCACCTCACAATGCAGCGATCACTGTTGTCCCCAGGCGAGGAGGAGAGCAATGCACATGTCTAGAGTGCTTACAGTCAAAGCTCCAAATGAATCGAATAGTAAACACGGATTCCGAGCAAATATGGACCCATCAAACACATGAATGTGTCTGCAGTGGGTTCATCCTCACAATTTGTATATTTTTTCTTTTTTTTTATTAGTATGTTTTAGTTTAACTAACTTTTCACATATCATATATATTTGTATAGTTAAATGGCAGGTCGTGGCAATTTGATCACCATGACATATCAGGCCCAGTTCATGGAACGTTTAGCTCGGTCCAAACTCACTTTGCACTGCCAACAAACGCCCTGATTCACAGAGTGGTGCAAAGTGTATTTTTGCAGTGCGGCGTGACTCTGCACCACTTTTGCACCAGTGCAAAGTCACTCTTCAGTACAAAAATGCACTTTGCACTGCTCTGTGAATCAGTGTGTTTGTTGGCAGTGCAAAGTTACTTTTTCACACGCTAAAAGTTCCATGAATCATCTCAAAGGATGTCTAGGGATGGGCAGGGTGAGAAGAATGGCGGCTTTAAGGGGGACCACTGCATTAGAATGAATGCAATGATTATTTTGCCACGACCAACTAATCCACTTTAGAAATTGTTGTGATTAAACTCCATAGACCAAAATAAATGCATCGAATGCATACATTTAAATATAGGTATGCCAATAATTACCCCACAAACTCAACCTATGCATTACACAATGAGCTCCAGTGTGGGGAAGGGTTGCAGATGGGCTCTGGATAGTTGTTGCCACACTTGAGTCACTCAGCAAAGCAAAGAGGGTTTAGAATAAGGCAAGGGGTGCTCAGAAGAGCAGCATCTTGACACAGCACAACATGTTGTACGATTGAAGTTTACCCGGTAAAAATAAACAAATCTATCATGGACATTCCTTCCCTTTGCTTTATGTGTTCTCAGGTAGCCAAGCGCTCCTTGAAATGTTGGATTACCACATTGTACGGAGACCATTCATATCTTCTTGAGATGCAACTAAAGCAGCTAATACCCGTCATGGTTGCTGTGGGAGGGGGACATAAGGCAGCATCTGGCTATGCAACAGCGAGACAGCACAGGAAAACAGATGGTGGGTAATTATGAAAATAAATCAATAGATTGACTGAGGTTCTGTCCTGAAGCAAGAAGAAACCAGCTACTGTACACACTACAATTTTCAGTCAAATACATGCCAAAAGAATGCAATGAAAAACCTTCAGCAGACCATCTCTCTGAAAAAAATGTGGACATACACAAGAAGCAGTCAACAAGCCTTAAAAATGAGATTCTTTGTAAAGACAGGAGGCTTCGTATTATGCATTATTCTTTACTTCTGACAACCACAGCAGCAAAGAAAAAAACTTTACAAACAAAAAAGTTTGTTCAACAGAAAACTGAAACAGCATCTGAGTCAATGCAGGGGAAAAAACCCAATCCAACATGGAGACCAGGTCATGCCCTTGCAGGTAACCAATGGGCAGGGACCCGCCCCCATATAAATCCTTTAATCCAATCCAAGTCCTCTTTCATTGCTGCTGACGCCACAAGCTAAGTAACTCCTTCTAGTTGTGCCTTTGTTGCTAGTCAGTAGTTTGTCAGTGCTTATATACATTGTAGTGCCGTGTATGCTATTTTCTTTGGTGACGCAGTCACTTCATGCTTGCCTTTTACTCAGAGGAATTTTTTCCCTTTGTGATAACTCATTTGGTTACATTGTATTACTTTGTTGCATTGTGGAAAGGGTCTGTGTGTGACTACCGCTTTATTCTGCAGCAGTAACGGTCACACACACGTGCGGTGAGCACCGCCTCCTGACGGAGATTCCTGTATGTATTTCAGACCTGACGCACGCGAGCCTGTGAGAGAAGCTTACGCCTCAGACCCGGCTCACGCAGTCCTTTGTTTACTGTGTGCATCATCTCTCACCTCAGGGAATTCCCAGCATCAGAGACCTGGCCATGCTGAGGGGATGCCGGCAGCCTGCTCGGCTTCAGGCTTTTCCTGACAAACATTGCAAGGTATTTCCCTCTTGTGCTGCTAGGTGCCACACCCTGCTAGGGTGATCAGCTTTTGAAGTTCACCTGCTTGGCGTTTTTTCTGCTACGGCAATGGGTAGGCCATGTTAAAAATTACATGAACCCTTGCCTGTTGGGCTACATTTCAATACAAATAAATATACACACAATATATATGTTTCTTTTATTTGACCTTTTCCCATGTTGTGTGCTTGTGCTGTCATGACTACTAGGGGGTCTGAGGGACCCTCTTCCGAAGATGCGAGCACACAGATCAGGCCTTACAAAAAAAGGGAGATGTTGGCAGATGATGCAGTTAATAGACCTATAGGGGAGCCTTCCCTTCCTAACCAGCTTTCCGTGGCTCAGGTGATACAGATGTCCTTAGACACTGCTCTTCAAGATCTCAATTCTACGTTGGCCTCAGCCTTTGATAGGCTTATTAATAAGATCTCTGATTTTCACCCTTCGCCTGAGGAGGGTGCTTTTCTACCTGAACAAGTTCCCTGTAAGTGTACAAAGAAATCCAAGCATTTACAAGGACAACTCAGTCTGTCTACTACATCCAGTCATGTCTCCCTCCAGGGAAGGGGTCCGAAGCGTAAATTGGAGGGGTCCCAGCAGTCCCAATCAGTTCCCACTTGGCCAGGTATCTCATAGCTTCCTGCTAGTGCCCCTTCAGTTCCCATTTCAACTATAGACAGTGCAGAGGATTCAGACTCGCCTCCACAAAGGCGCAAGAGAAAGGGAGACCCTGTGGTTCCTTCCCAAGGGCCCATGTTAGATGTTATTGGGATTCCGTTCTTCGATCCAGCCCTCATTCAGCATCCCAGGTCTGCAGAATGGTACCCCTTGGATGCTGTATCCTCCTTTTTGAATTATTGGGTTAGACGCCTCTTACCCAAAGAAGACAGAAACAAATTACGTTCTGAGTGCCCTAGACCTGTGGTTCTAGATAAGGTGGCTCTTACACCAGACATTAACCAGTATGTGGTCTCTTTTTTGACCCAGAAAGGGAAGGACCCCAAGAAGGGGGTGGATAAGGCCTGTAGGAGCTGCCAGGACAAGTTGTTGGATGTGTTGGTGCCAGTGACCCAGATTTTTGAATTGGCAGAGGAGGCGGCACTTTCTAATTCCCCTGTTGATGTACAGGCCCTTCCGCAGGATTCAGAAAACAGTTTGCCTGCTCGGCAACGCCATCACCGCCATTTCTGGGGAGCGTTGTAAGTCCCTCCTCATGACACTTGATTGGCAGACATGGCAGAAGGGGAGGCAGGTCCTAAAGCCCAAGGCAACTTGTTTGGTGATAGATTTATCAAAGACCTATATGCCTATGTGCACACTTTCACAGCATTAGATAAAGCTCGGGTCAATATAAAGAAGGTCTTTGCCCCTTAGGTTTTTTAATAGGGCTGGAAGAGGTAGAGCCCACTCCTCTGGATGTTTCTCCCAGGGCTCTACGCACCCCCGGTGATATGCATCAAGAGGTGCACACAATTCCTCCTCTGCTCGGGGAACACAAGCTGAGTTTTACCCTAGAGGGGTTTCCACTGGAGAGGATGTGCTGGCAGGGGTGCCGCTAGAGGAAGAGCAGCTCCAGGTAATACCACGTGTTTCAAAGGTTTCTTCCAATAACGGTTTGGGGTGCAGGTTGGCCAGGTTTTTCCCTCAATGGGAAGCTCTCACTTCATATCCCTGGGTGTTGCAAATGGTGAAGGGGTTTCAAATGGAGTTTTATTCCCCCTTGTCAGCTTTCCTTACCCTTTCCCCTCGTGTTCGATAAGGACAAGCCGAAATTGATAGATGCAGAGGTCAGAGGCCTCATTTTCAAGGGGGCAGTTTTCCCGGCGTCCTTCACAGCCTCCCAGTTTTTTAGCACAGTATTTCTGGTCCCAAAGCCCGAGGAGGGTTTTCGTCCAGTCATAAACTTGCGAGCCCTGAACTCACTTATAGTGTATTATCACTTCAGGATGGAGGGAATTCACCTACTCAGGGACTCCCTTCTCCCGGCGGATTGGATGGTCAAGATAGACCTGAAGGATGCGTACATAGTGGTCCCAGTCTTCCCCGCCACAGCAAGAGTTTCTACAGTTCCAATGGGGGTCGCACACTTGGCAGTTTGCCTCCCTTTAGTTTGGCCTCTCGTCAGCCCCCTGGTGCTTCACCAAGTTGATGAAGCCGTTGATGGCTCACCTCAGGTCCAAAGAGATTTGAATAATAATTTACCTAGACGATATGCTTCTGCTAGATCAGAGTTCTCCGATTTTTCAGACTCATCCGGGATTAACAGTGTCTATACTGCAAACATTGGGCTTTGTTATAAATGTAAATAATTCCATATTCCAGCCTGCGCAATGTATCCAATTTCTGGGCTTCAATATAGATTCCAAGCTGTGCATCCTTCTCCTACCGGACTGCAGGCTCTCCAAAATATGGAAGGATATCCGTCTCCTCCTCAGGAGGGGCAGGGTCTCTCTCAGGCAGCTAGCCAAGGTTGTGGGGATGTTGTCAGCCTCCATTCAGGCCATCTTTCCGGGCCCCACTCAATTACAGAGCGTTACAATGTCTCGAGGCCAAACACCTTCGCAGAAGCCTGTCTTACTCACAGTTAGTGGTTCTATCTCCCGAAGCCAGGCTGGAGCTCCTCTGGTGGCTCAGGCACATGGATGTCTGGAATGGCAGAGTGATTTTTGGTCCCTGTACGGATGTAATCCTGGAGTCGGATGCCAGCAGAGCGGGCTGGGGAGCCAGAATAGGGCAGGTGTCCACAGGTGGAAAGTGGTCCGCTTTAGAGGAGAAACTGCATATCAACTTTCTGGAGTTGTTAGCAGGCTCCTTTGCAATCAAGAGTCTTCTAAAAAGATCAGGGGAATTGTTGTGTCCTTCTCTGGATGGACAATATTTCAGTGGTTCCATATATAAACCATTGTGGGCGAACCCGGTCCAAGGCCCTAGCAGATCTAGCAGGGAATTCTGGCATTTCTGTCTAGTTCGGGATATTCTCTTGAAAGCAGAGTATCTTCCGGGAGTCAGCAACGCTGTCATGGACTGGAATTCCAGACATCTGCAGGACAGGAGCGACTGGATGTTAGACAGGGCTCTTCTTGTCAAGCTCTTGTCTCTCTGGGGTCCGATTCAGGTGGATCTCTTTGAATCAAGACCAAACTGCCAAGTTCCCGGGTGCTACAATTGGAGACCGGATCCCGGTGCTTTAGAAACATATGCTTTCCTCCGGGATTGGTCGGGTGCCCTTTCCTATGCCTTTCCTCCGTTTGCCATGATAGTCAGAGTCCTAGTTCAAGTGCACAGACAGGCAGTAGCGTGGGTGTTGGTAACCCCCTTTTGGCCTTCCCAGGTGTGGTTTCTAGCTTAGTTGGAGTTGGCTGTGGAAATTCCACGTCTTCTCCCTTCCACCCATGGACCCAGCGGGTCTCCCTCATGAGCTGGTCCTTCAGGGGCATCTCTCCCTTATGATTTGGAAGATTTCAGGTATTCCTGGTGCTTCCAGGGACTTTTGCAAGACTATATCTGTGTTATCAAGCACTCCTGGGCAGCCTCTACCAAGTCAGGGTACTCTTCAGCATGGAACCACTGGGTTAGCTAGTGTGTGGCTTAACCCTTTCAATCCCGTTTCTGCCCCTCCAGTAAAAGTGGTTAATTTCTTAGTGGAGTTATTTAAGGAGGACAAGGCTTACAGAACTATAAATGGCTTCTGATCTGCAATTTCAGCATGTGTTGGTCAAAGGTGAACCAGTGTGTAGACACTTCTTGGTGCACAAGGCCCTCAAATCTATACGCATTATGGTTCCATCTAAACCTAGGTATTCTGTTTTATGGGATGTTAATATGGTACTGGATCTGTTTCACTCTTGGTCTGCTAATGAGGATTTGTTTTTGCAGCAACTTTTTTCCAAATTAGCCATGTTATTATTCCTTGTTTCTATTAAGAGGGTTTTTTATATTAAGTCATTGGATGCGGATGACAGGGTGTTCACCCCTAAGGGGGGTACCTTCTTTATTTCCAGGAGAACTAAGTGTTTAATTTCCTCAATTTCTTATCCAGCTTTTCCAGAAGATTCTAAGTTGTGTGTGATACAATGCTTAAAATGTTTTGATTAGAAGACAGAGGCTCTTCGGCCTCCTAATACGTCTCAGCTGCTCATTTCCTATAGGAAATCCCATAAACCTGTGTCTCCTGCCACTTTAGCCAGATGGATTAAGTGGGTTATGAAGGAAGCGGGAGTTGACACTTCCTCCTTTGGTTCTCATTCAGTTAGCGGTGCTATGGCCTCTAAGGCCGCTTTCCTGGAGGGTGTAATGTGGTGTAAGGGCTTTAAACTTGCATAATATGAATCCTCCTGTTTTGACATAGAATGGTTAATCCCTCTCACTAACGTGAGAGAGGGTTTAGATTCTAATAAAGACAAGGAGGAGAGTATTATCCCACCAACCCTTTGTTCTTTGTTTTTCTTACAGCTTCGGGGTGAGGTGGTCCATTCAGGAACAGTCCTTCACAGTTACAAGATGCAGCAGGGTTGAGATCCTCTGAACTATGCATGGATCCTGTCTCTGCGATACAAAGTCTAATCTTCTCAGTGAGCGTCTCATGCAAGGCAGCTGCAGAAGAGGAGTTGGGATTGAAGTAAAAAACTTCTATGGAGTGGCGTCCCTCCCCACTGGTTACCTGCAGGGCATGACCCGGCCTCCATGGTGGATTGGGGTGTTTTCCCCTGCATTGACTCTTAAATGCTGTGTCAGTTTTCTGTTAAACAAACTTTTTCTTTTGTAAAGTGTTTTTTCTTCGCTGCCGTGGTTGTCAGAAGTAAAGAATAATGCATAATACTCGCCTCCTTGTCTTTAATAGAGTCTAAACCCCTCTCACGTTAGTGAGGGGGATTAACCATTGATCACATATCGTCCCGGAGAATAGCTCAGTGGCAACATGCTCGCCCTGGAAGCAAAATGACATGAAGCAACACAGGTTCGATCCCCGGGTCTGCGCTTAGAAGCCTCTGGGTATTTAAGCGCGTTATAAATACACAACTAAGATAAAAAAACAAACAATTATGCAACTAAAAAACAAACAATTCCTGTAACAGTGCCTCGATGCCCACGGCCTGTGTGAGCACTTTAAAATGTTTTTAAAAAAAACATTATGTATGTTGGTTGGCAGTTGATGTCTACTATACTGTACACTAAGCAATTTACACAGAGAACTGTGTTATTGCGCAAAGAATTATTAATGTAAAAAAGGGGTGAAATAAAAAAAAGAATATTAATAACAGGAGAACTTTGGTGGTGAAACAAATCCAGTGACGGCCCATTTCCCAGACAAGCATTGTGATGCATCAAAAATCTGACATTGACTCATTTTGGTTGTGTTTATACACTGTTATTGAACATTGGTGTCTTATGCAATGTGTTGCCATAACACCTGCCTTTGCCAGTTGAACTACAGCCATTCGTCACCATGGAGGACTTTAACTTTGTTAATGTATGCATCAAGTTTTATGTACTTATTGCATAGCATGTTTACACTTTCATTTAAAATGAAATGTGTTGCTGTAATGGAGCTCTTATATTATGTCTCATTAATTAGCTTACCTTGAAAAACATCCAATTTAAGTTAGAGGAGAACATCATTGATGAGGCAGAAACCCAGCCTTTATGGCTATTGCAATTCCAGGCAAATGTAGTAATGTCTAATCCATTAATGTTTTCATTAAGGCATGCACCGTAGGGCCTATGTGCCTCAGAAGGGTGTGTGCATCTGTGTCAAGGACTTAGAATACATTTGTATGACAAGGAGACCCCTAGTGGCAAAATGATAGCTAACACCCCCGAACAGCCAGCTGTATCATGTGCATGTCACAAATATTTTGGAGTCAAATTGTCATGATATTACAGGGCCTGCAGTAGCGGTCCTGTAGTTATGGTTAAGTTGCTCAACCCATAGAAGGAACACTTTTTGGGCGGCTTATAACTCTGCCCGCTGCCAAGACAAATCCTCACGAATCTTTGCAAAGAAGTATATGGCACAATAAGATTGATCTTGCGAAATGTGGTGATTTTTTGTCAAGGGGAGACAAAGTTATATTGGGGTCCCAAAATGTGTGGTTTTCCCATAGATGCAATGGAAAAAAAGGTTTACTCACGCTTACCCCCCAAACCGCTGTATGGATTTTCACCAAATGTGTGGCAGGAGCGAGGTTCGCCCCGAAAGCGTATGTTTGTAAGTTTGGTGTAACTGAGTCAAGTAGTTTGTTTTAAAATGATGAAAAAGTAGGTAAAACATCTACAGACTCATTTCCCTGTTCGGTCCATCAACAGGCATCTGATTGGTTTAGAGGGCGATGTAAGCTCCATAGACATCAGAAGTGAGCGCTGATTGGATGGTGAAAAGTGGGAGGTGCATCACATTTTTTGAAATGTCCATCATGTTGGATTTGCAGACATCTGCCGGTGTCCGCGAACATCATGGTAAAACATATAAAAAACCACAACATTGCACTTGTCAAACTTATCAAACAATCTCTGGGGAGTGAGGGGTGATGAGTATGAGATGAGATATGGCCTTAAAAAGCCCAAAAATTGGGGTTTTTCATCCCCAAAGTCGCTAAAGGTCTTGGACAGTCCTGTGATGTCCGTGAACATCTTTGATATTCAGAGGCATCTATGCTTATTTGTGCATTACAGGGTTGGTGAAAAGCAGTTTTTGGATGGCTTATAACTTTGGTACCACTCAATGAAAATGCATAAAATTTGATTCTAGACCTGATTCTGAATGGTTTTGTAAAGTGTGGTGCTGTTTTGTCAAGAGGGAACACAATTAGAAGGGGGTCCCAAAATATTGTAAAGGCTTATAAATGTGGTGCCTTTTGACGAATCTGCACAAGAGTTGGCAAAAAGATTTTAAATCAAGATATACATGTTTTTGGAAAGTTTGGTGGGTTTTTGTCAAGAGGGGGCTAAATTGGAGGAGGTGTCTCAACATTTTTAGAGTTCTCAGAAAGATTATAGATCCAGCCTTGAATGTTTGTGCAAAATCTGAATGGATTTTGTCAAGTGGGTGCTAAGTTATATGACTATTGTATGTACGTACATTTTGACAGTTTTAAAAAAATAAAACATGGGCGGATTTCCAGCAAACCTGAGTAAGGAGCATTGGCAAGGACCAGAAAGCATGGGTTTACAAATGTGTCTGTGTTTTATTTTTGACAAGTGTCATAATGTAGGTACAAACAATTGTGATATAACTTTGAGGTATAGCCTGTGGCCATGCGCAGTGGCCAGATTGTCCTGGTCATGGCATAAGGTCATGGCCCAGACAATCTGACTAATGGCCATGATCATGAGGGACAACCAATGGGGATAAAGTGGCCATGTCCACCAGGGACAGGCTATGTGGTAAAGTTTTTGAAAATTGGGATAGCTTTGTAAGGGAACAAAAATGTCCTCATGATAATATGGTCATAGGAATCTCTCTTTGCCTTCTGCAGGCTGCCATGGAAAGGGAATAAGGGCTCTGTATGGAGCCCCGCCTTCCCTTTCCATGGTGGCCATCTTGCAAAATGATTTTCCTTCCTACATTGGTATACCGCACGCAACCCGGTGTAGAACCAAAAATCCCTTTTGTATCACCCCGGGTTACTGCTTTGACAATCCAGGGAGCTATTGGCCTTCATCCCTCATTGCAGTGGCTGGAACGGGGCATAGCGGTCTGGAGCCTTCGTTATCCACCCTTGCTTCGCTTGGGCCGATAACTTCGGCTGGCGGGCTGTTTTCCCCTGTTCCAGGCACTGAAACGGGGGATGAATGCAACATTATTCTCATTAGCATAACACAAAATACTCATGGAAATGTTGGAAAATCTTATTGAGTCTATGTACTTTACTGAGAAATGTAAAGTAGATGCAGTCTATAAGATATTTTTTTTGTTCTATTTTTGTGAAAGGTGATTCCGAAAGAAACCTTTTTTTTTGTTTTTGGATAATTGTTTTTTTGCAGGAGAGGTTACAATGTAAGGTGGGGAGGGAAGAGGCACCAAGCACTAATATGGAGGGGAAGGTGGACAGGGGAAGATGTTGCGCATGTGTTACATCTAGGGTAGGGGTCAGTGTTTCTCATGTTCCTTGATGACAGCATCAAAAGCACTTCGGAATTTCTCCCCCCTGCAGTGTGGTGTGTTACAGTATATACAGAGGACTGTTGTCTTTGAAAGATATGGATCAACAGCCTCTTTTATGCTTGCAAGGTAGTTGGTGGGATTTCGTCTGTCCCCCAGAAGTAGGCTGTGTGGTTACAGTACTGGTTGAGGAAGATGAGGTGGAGGAAGACAGCCTACTACTTGCTGAGAAAGGAACAGCCTTTCTGAGAGCTTTGCAGTGGTTGGATTGGGTGTGGTGGTGCATGAAGGTGGTCCCGTAGGAGTACTGTCCAGGTAGTCCATGACTGAGTACAACGTTGCATTCAGTGCATTTCACTTTGGTAGCTTTATCCTTTGGTACATTGCCAACAGTGGTAAAGAACTGCCAAAGCCATGATTCTCTCTTGGTGTTAGAGGTAGGCACTTCCTCAACCTCATCTTCTTGGTCCTCTTCATTGTCTTTGGAAGTAATGCACTTTTCTTTGTGTGTAGGTCCTCCAGCTGCTGGTGGTGGTGGAGGCTCTTGGGGAGGAGGGATGGATATAGCTGATGCCATTTTTAAGATAAATAGCACTTTTGCTAATATTCCTCCAAGTATGTGCTGTGTACTCGATTGTTAATGGATAATGAGTAAGAATAGGTGTAGGAGCTGTGCAAGGGTACATTTTGAGCTTGAATGCTCCCATATCAGTAGGAAATACAGTTCGAAACTGTTCGCAAAGCACAAACCCATTTGCAAAGTTCAAACACATTCGCAGACAAGTCATCATGCCGCACGCGAGCGCGTGGTCTCTTGACACTGTCCGTAAAGTCTGTGATGATGGCAGACTTTCGCGAATGTTGACAGATGAAAAAACAGTGGAAAAAGTTGCGAAAAGTGTATAGAAGTGTTAAAAATTATGCTAGACGGTGGGAAATGGCAGAGTTTTTAGGTGAAACTTGTAAATTGGACATTGGTTTAAGTATCAGATTAGTAAGTTGTAGGAAATTAGCATGCACTTATAAAAGCCCATGAAATACACTGAAAAAAGTTAGTTAAAGGGATGTTATGATTGAGTAAGTTGCACTAATAAAAATCTATGAATTTAAATGAAAATGTTTTGCTAAAGCTACGTTATGGTTACAAGTTAAACCGGAAAACCTCAGAAATTTGCCAGTTATAGTAAGCTAAGCAACCATAACTTGCGAGCACCAAGGTGCACTGCTAAGTCTAACATCCAGGACATCAAAGATGACATCAGAAATGTCATTGATGACATCACATATCTGGGTAGAAATCTGGAAAACACATTTTGGGTCATTTGGTGGCCTGGGAAATGGCCTGGAAAGTATGGGGGAGTAGAATAAAGATGATATGGGGATGTTTTGATGGGTGGATAAAGGGCATGCAGGTGTCGGGTAGTCTGCAGACACTGCGGTAGTCTGTGGACAGCACTGTGAGCGAACAGTTTGGAAAACACATTTGGGTTATTTGATTGTTGAAAGAGGGTGCGTATAGGTTAGGGGAGTGAAATAATGATGATATGGAGCAGTTTTTATAGGTGACAAAAGGGTTTGCATATGTCACCAATTCCGCAATCAATTGTGGTGCCCGCGGACACCAATTCAATGGCAGTGGGATTGGGGTGAGTTTTGTTATTTGAAGGTGTATTGTATGCACTTGTTATATTCTTTAATAATATTGTGGTGAATGTGGACAGTGGCCAGAATCTGGCCACTGTCCACAACCATTATAGTAATATGTGTATAGTAATTATAGGTACTGTAGGGGGAGTGGAAAGTATATGGTATTTTTGAATGCAGCACAATTGAGGATAGTGCTTATGGAATATGTAAGTGTTTACACTTGGTGCGGATAGATGAACAGCTTTCATTGCATACAATTTAATAAACACTTTTTTTGACCTTCATAAACAGTACATTCTATGTACTATGTTTGTTACAACGTAAGTGTGTGCTACACTGTTATGAAATTATAAGTTATTTATAACACGCTTAATACCCAGAGGTTTCTAAGCGCAGACCCGGCGATCGAACCTGTGGTGCTCCGTGTCATCTTGCTTCAATTGCGAGCATGTTGCCCATGAACTATCCTCCCGAGACAATGAAGATTGTTGTTGTATTGACTTGAATAATCATTGGGTCATTGGGAAAAAAAAATACATAGAGCATTAAAATAAAACTACCGCAATTATGCCAGTGTTAGTGTGATAGTATGTTTATTTGAAGTGTGTGGTTATTAAGGGTCACAGTATTATATACCTGTTGGCATGTTCTAAATACATTAGACTTTAGAAGACGTTTTGTGGTACCTAGAATTGCGTATTCCAAGTGTATTGCAATGTGACATCTTCTAACTAACTTGACTTGTAAAAGAACTATTGTAGTATTATGGATGTAGATAGATACCTGTTGGTGTATTAGCCCCCATGATATGAGGTCCGCGGACTACGCGGTAGTCCGAGTACTCTGTGGTAGTGTTATGCAAAGCTTGTATGCAGTACCCTCTGAGACCAATACACACAACTATGACTACAGGTGTAAGCAAAACCTACCTTTGGTATAAGTCTGTAACACACAGTTTATGGTAGAGAGCTGAGCAGCCAGGCCTATCTCAAGAGGGAAAGTGAGCTGTAATGACGTTACACAGAGGTCTACAATCACAAGTATTCAAATAAACTCTTATACTCAAGGTTTCTTGGTAAAACATGTATTAATTTATTACACAGTCAGTTAGAAAACATTCACTAAAAGGAGGCAACCAATATCACACAAAAAATATTCTACACTACTTCACCCTATCTGGTTCTGAGGCATTTAAACTACTTTGAAGGAGGAGCAAAATGGCTTTCAGAGCATTTGAAGTAGGAGCAATAAAGGCATAAGTTAATAAAACGAATATTAGAATTATTCTTGAACAGTGCAAATAGTTTGAGTTCACCAGAGGAGTTGATTTAATGCAATAGGTAGGCCCAAGTCAATGGGCTAGAGTCTTGTATAAGTAATAACGGTTCTGGTAGTTAAACAGAAAAGTCTTTGCCATGGTTCTCAGAAGTAGTTCATAGAAGAAAGCTTGATATATAGGCTCACAAGCTGACTAGGCCTGCAAGTTGCCAAAGTTTCACGCACTTTCACAGTGAGAGGTAAGTTCTCTCGGTCGGGTTTTCACAGTACCTTAAGTTGAAGAAAAGATGCAGCTGAGAACTTCTGTTCCTCGCAGTTCCTGCAGATCTCATTGTTCCTGAGCCTCAGTCGTGGGGACAAGAGGGAGAATGTCGGGGGACTCCTGCACTACATGGGGACTTGTCACAAAAGCTGCCAAATCTTCGATTCCAGTAGATGTCTTCAAGCACACAAACTGGTGTCCTTCTCCCTGGCTATTCCATTTCCTGCAGCACTCTGAGGAAAATACAACCATCTCCGAGAATGGTATCCAGGTGGCTTACGAGTTGACTGTTCCCACCAACTCAAAGGAAGAAGTCGTCTTTAAAGGGCTTCTCTGTTGAGATGAACTTGGCAATTCGGACCTGCAGCAGGGCTTCACCGGGCAAACCAATGGGTCAGGAGTTGCAGCAGCTGTCCTCTTCCCACTCGTCTTCGGTTCTTTCATGCCAGTGGTCGACTCTGCCTTCCAAGCCAAGAGACTCGCCTTCTAAACAGTTTTTTTCCCATTCATTCCAACCTAGCTGCCACTCACCCAGCATGGTGGCTGTCCTTGCCAGACAGTCAGCCAGCCAATCACGCCAGAGTGCATTTGGGTCTCCTAGGAGACTAAGCACATGGAGGTTCGGACACCTCCCTCACTTCCTGCCCACCCCAGACACTCAGGCGCCAGAGGCGGTCTTCAGTCCTGAAGCCCACCAAAGGCGTAGGAACAAAGGGACCAAACCTAGTTTGGCGTGCAGAGTCAAACTCTAGAAGGACCTTTTCAAAAAGAAATGGTGAAAAAAGAAGACCAGGACCCATTTAAACAAAGGAGGCTCAGATGCCATCTTGAAAAACATGGCTCCCACGATTTAACGCTACCAGTGTTCGCGGTCGGGAAAAATCATGGTAGTTCATTGTAAAACCACTGCCACCAGCCATCTTGAGAGGAAAGGGTAGCTTTGGACTGATACATGAGTTTCTAGACATAGGGGACACTAGGTAACCCCTCCAGCACTGTATTGTAAGATAGGGTGTGCTGGGTCTAGGAATTTAAAAAGACTAGTAAAGTCAATATAACTTTACTTTCTCTGGGAAACAGTAGTTTATTGCAGAGAAGGTATTTCAACCTTGGGACAGCCTAAAAGCCTTCCCTGTGTCACTGTACTGAGGGTGTGACACAACATGAAAAGATGATGCCTATAGAGTTGGTTAGGCTCCATAATTAAAGAAACAAACACAGAAAAAAAGTTCAAAGTCCCAAGGTTTAACAAAAGAGCTGCAGGGCGCTAAGGTAGAGGGAATTAGCACATGTCTGAGAATTCTCCCTAGCAGGTAGTCCGCGGACAGTGGCTGTGCCATCCAGGTCCTTTGAGGATGCCTGGCATGGAAAGGGGACTGTGGGGATTAGCCAATGAAGTGTTATGGTTGTGGTTTGCAGGAAGAGAGGGTATTGGGTGTTTTGCTTTTTTGTGTGCAGGGAAAATGGCTGTGGCTATTGCTAGAAAGAACACGAATGTGCGAATGATGGGATATTGTGGCATGAATTCATTAAAAGTTTATAATGAATCTTGTAGCATTTCTGCTACTATTGGATTGCAGGGAGTGGACGGGCGGTGGTGTATAGTTTGTTTGATACATTGGGTGAGTGTATTATAATTTTTTCAGAGTGTGGGTCGATTTGAATGGGCAGATATTATTATTGTGCATTGTAGAGGGACCAGTTTGGGCCATGTGACTGTTGCATTGTTTTTAGTTTGCCATTAAGGATTTCTTGAAAAGCCTAATGTTTCCACCTGTGCTGATATTTTTTTCTGCAATTAATCCAAGGCAAATATGGATATGTCCAAATACATTGAGTCCAGACATGGAAAAAGCGAGGACGCTTGTGAATAAAGGTGTATGTGCTTTTTTATATGCTTCAGGGATGGCCTTTTTTCAGATGAAAATATCAGGCTGGATTGTGTAAATAGTTTTCGGAGTTATGGATTGAATTCAAATGATGTTGGGAAACATTTTTTGTTTTCAGTGTTAAAAATGCTTTGAAAAAATAAATTTGAACAACTTGAATGGGAACCTAGGGACTATATCATAAAACATTTGCTAGTAGGTTTAGGATAAAAAAAAACAGAAAAAAATAGAAAAACAATTGAAAAAAAGGCTAGTTTCTTTTGAAGGTGCTTGTCTTGGAAAGGTCACTGTGGGCGGAGACTGCGCACAGTCATGGATTTCCACAGACAATGGAGGGATCAGCCAATCAGGTTTCCTGGTTGTGGTGTACAGGAAGAGAGGGTTGCAGGAGTTTAGTTTGGTGCAAGCCCCGAAGATGGCTATCACTGAAGCTTTGAGGAATCAGCGAATCTGGATTTTGGGAGATTCTTCAATCCAGTCATTGATGTGTACGGTGAAAATCATGGCATCTGTGGAAGCATCGGATTGCAAGAGGTGGATGTTTTGTGGCATGCAGTTTCTGGGCTGAACTGGGCAAGCTTTCTATCATTAGGTCTGAGTATGGCACACTTTAAATGTCCAGACATTATAGTTGTGCATTGTGGAGGTAACAGTTTGGGGTATGTGACTGCAATATACTGCAATATATAAAAGCAGATGGCTGTGAACTCTCAATGTGGTTAACAACCACTGAACAGGTTATCATGCCTTGTTCTTCCGAGAGAGGGGCGCCTGCTACCTTTGTTGAATTCTTTGAAGGAACTTGGGGTTGGTCACCCTAGGTTACCTGGGGGCAACCAGACGTGGACTCCCTGCTCACTGTGCTTAGAGAGGCTCAGCTTCACCTCACTGATGATGCCCAACAAGGCTGAAACACGTGTATGGGGTTGCTGGTGGTACTCTTGTTCAGAGAGGAATTGCCATAGCATTTCGGTGCTGGACTGCCCATGTGGGCGGGACACACACTGATATGCAAATGGATATTTCCCATCTGTGAAAGGTACAGTGAGCAAAAAGCAGATGGCTGCGAACTCTCAATGTGGTTAACACCCACTGAACAGGTTATCATGCCTTGTTCTTCCATGAGAGGGGCGCCTGCTACCTTTGCTGAATTCTTTGAAGGAACTTGGGGTTGGTCACCCTAGGTTATCTGGGGGCAACCAGACGTGGACTCCTTGCTCACTGTGCTTAGAGAGGCTCAGCTTCATCTCACTGATGATGCCCAACAAGGCTGAAACACGTGTATGGGGTTCCTGGTGGTACTCTTGTTCAGAGAAGAATTGCCATAGCATTTCGGTGCTGGACTGCCCATGTGGGCGGGACAAAGACTGATATGCAAATGGATATTTCCCATCTGTGAAAGGTACAGTGATCAAAAAGCAGATGGCTGAGAACTCTCAATGTGGTTAACAACCACTGAACAGGTTATCATGCCTTGTTCTTCCGAGAGAGGGGTGCCTGCTACCTTTGTTGAAATATTTGCAGTTTGCCCTGAAGGATTTTTTCAAAAGCCTAATGGAACTGTTTCCTGTTGCAAAAATTATTTTTTCGCAAATGTATCAGAGGCAAACATGCAGATGTGCAAACCTTTTCAGTGTAAAAATTGAAGAATCACGGCAGCTTGTGAATAAAGCTGTATTTGGTTTTGATTATGTTGCAGGATTGTCATCTGTTGAGACTGACAAAATAAGTTCTGATGGTGTGAATGTTTTTGTGAAGATAGAGTTCTTTTCACAGATGTCGGAAATGTGATTTTTCTTTACAATATTAGGAATGCATTGAAACAGTTTCTGTAAGAAAATTGAAAGGGAGGATGCAGAGGGTACAGTACTACTGTACATAAAAGTAAGAAAGTGAAAAAAGGTGTTTGTTAACAAACCCCAAAAAAGCACAAACAGACAAAGCTTCTTTTCAGAGTCAACACTAAAGAATACATAACTGAAATTGAGTTAAAACTTACCCACTCCTTTCATTGGCTGCGGACATCAGGGTATTAGCCAATCGGGTTTCCTGGTTGTCATGTTCAGCAAGAGAGGGTAGCAGGAGTTTTGTTTGGTGAGACCACTGAAGATGGCTATAGCTATGTGTTTGAGGAGGCAGAGTATATGATTGTTAGGGGACTCTTGGATATATTGGCTTAAGGTCTATTCTGAGCACTGTGGGTAGGCTGAAAATGTTGGATTCCATGAATTTGAAGTGTCATGGTATGGTGTGCGAAGAATGAAATGGGCTGACTTACTCTCATTTTGTAAGAATATGGTTCATTTAAAACATCCAGACAACAATGTTGTTCATTGTGGAGGGAACACTTTGGGGTACATTACTGGAATTTCATTTTGCAATGAAGGATACATTTGGAAAGTTGATGGAAATGTTTCCAAATTCAAAAATGATGTTATCTCGGAATGCTCAAATGGAAAAAGCAAGGCGTAATGTGAATTAAGCTGTATGTGTTTTTTTTAGAGATCTTGGCATGACACCTTTTCATAATGAAAACATTACATTTGATATTGTCAACATTTTTCAAAGAGATGGAGTGCATCTAACAATGTGGGCAATCACATTTTTCTGGAAAACGTTCAAAATGCTTTGAAGCAGTTTTGTGGATTCTAGTACTTGTTAGAAGTAACATTAAATAAAAATGACAAATAGAGAAAAAAAATGTAAAGCACTTTTTGTGAAAATTATAAAAAATAATTACCTTGTGTTAGTTTAGTATATAAAACAAAATAATCAAAACAAATTAAAAAAATTAAAACAAGGTTATTTTAATAGCCACCATTTTGAATGAAAAACTATGAAAATTATTTGTATTCCCCCACCCCACACCTGGAATTTTTGAGATGTCCGCAGACTACTGCGATGTCTAAAGACTGTGCAGGCTGCAAAGGGTCCTGTGATTTTGTTTTCAAGTTCTATCTTTTAACTGTGAAATATGGCTCCTAAATTAACCGTTTGTTTGGCGTTTTTTGATTTTGTATTTATTTTGGCTTTTTAAAATATTTTCTCAGGAGTGTCAAGGTAAGGTTGGCGAGGGAAGGAAAGGAAGGGTCACCAACTAGAGAGACGTAGGGGCAGGTGGACATGGGAAGATGTTGGCTGGGCCTTAAATTTGAGGACGGGGGCAGTGTTTCTCGTGCTTTTTGGCCGCAGCCCAGTCAAAAGCACTGTGAAATTGCTCACCCCTGCAGATTGGTGCATCGCAGTACACACATAAAACTGTGACCCTCGAAAGGTAAGGGTCAACAGTTTTTTGTATGGCCTGCAAGGCAGCAGGTGGGATCCTCTGCCCCAAAGGAGTACCCTCTGTGGTAGCAGGAGTGGTTGAGGAAGATGGGGTGGAGGAAGATCTACTTCTCCTTGGAAAAGGGAATAGCATTTCTCATTGCACCCGGGTGGTTGGATTTGGTGTGGCGCCGCATGGATGTGGTCCCGTAGGAGAACAGCCCAGGTTTTCCATGACTCAGTACAACCGTGCACTCCTTGCATCTCACCTTGACTGCCAGGTGGTGAAAAACTTCTCACCACTGCCAACGGTGGTGAAAAACTTCCAAACCCATGTCTCACTCCGGGTACTGGAGATGGGCACTTCCTCTACCTCATCTTCATTGTCCTCTCAATCCTCATCTGTAGCTCTGTGTCTTTTCCCCTGTCCATTCCATCCAGATTGTGGTGGTGGTGACTTGGGAGGAGGAATGACCAAAGCAGATGCCATTGATGAAGGATTGAAGGTAATCTCCACAGCAGCTGTGTCTCCTGCTGCTCTCTCCTGAATAGCCAGATTGAGAATGAGGAAAAGTAAATGGTGAGTCCCTTTAGAGCAGGGGTCTCCAACCTTTACGTTAGCTATACTACTTTCAGTGGAAGGCCAATAGTGGAGAGCTGCTTGCAGGCAATGTCGGGGGTGGGGAAGTTCATAAACAAGCGAACATTTACTTAATTTATTTAGCAGTTTATTGTCCCTTTATAAATAGAGGGAATAACATATGCCTTCACAATTATGTTAATAAGTTCAAAAACCTCTTTATCGCATTCTTTTTTATTAGTAGCTGTTTTATAAAAAACTATCACAATCTAGGAAAACGATTGGGACATTCAATGTGAAGGCTGACACTGCATGCTATCCAGTAGTGCTCTGTAGTCTGGTGTGTAACTTACTACAGCAATTCGGATGGAGTCTGGCGGGTTCGCAGTTTCAATTTGAGGAAGTTCATATCTGAAAAGGCAGATTCACAGAGATAGGTGGAATCAAACAGAGAAGTTACTGTTGATGCTGCTGTGCAAAGGTTATTGTGCTCCTTGTAATCAACAAGGCTCCAGGAATTGGTGTGAGATTGTCTGCTTTTCAACTGAATATTGCCTTGCACCGTAATCTCAATTCCCATAGCAAAACTGTTCAGGTTAAACAGCTCACTCATTTCTTCTGTAAGTTCACAAACATTGACTTCCATGAAGGGGTTTGCGATAAACATCACACAAAGTTCAATCCTTTCAAAATCCCTGAACCGGTCACTGAACTCTTCCTTAAGCCTGCTCAAGAGAGTTCTGTATTTTTCAATGCGCTGGAGTTCAGCAATGTGACTTCATTTGGATAACAGAAGGAATATGATGCATTCACTGAAAAGGTTAAGTTTGGTCTTAAATGTCTTTACTGCGCTTATCATGTCAGCAATGGTTTTACCTTTGCCTTGCAGTTCACAGTTTAGAGTATTTCATTTCTTGGTAACATCTGCCAGAAATGTAAAATCAATAAGCCAAGAAATGCTTCGTAATTGACCAATATCTTCTTTACTTGACTCCATGAAGTCTTTGATTTCTGGTAAAAGTGAAAGAAATTGACGTAGCATTTTTCCCTTCTAAACCAACATATTTCTGTGTGTATTTATAGATCACCATGTGCGGCAGATAGTTCTTCCAGGAATTTTTTAATAATTCTCACAACAGGGGCCATTACATGATCAAACCCCATCACTTTGGTACAAATTGCCTGCTTATGGATGATGCAGTGGTAGTTCAATAATGGAGAAAAATACGGGTCTGCTTTACAGCATGCAACAAAACGAGAATGACGTCCGGTCATTGCTTTTGCACCATCTGTTGTGATTGCAACACATTTTTTGTTTTGGCAAAACAATTTTTGACCTCATTGTCGATATCAACACCTCAGGTTGTGGATTTCAGAGGCAACAATGTCAAGAATTCTTTTTTGTTGGTGAAGACTTCAAACACCATTGGAGCAAACACTGCCAGCTGGACAGTGTCACTTGCATCAAGTGATTCATCACATTGAATGCATATGCTCCAATCGTTTTCTAATTGCCCCATCACATTGGCTGATAGTGTGCATACCCTGCTTGCCATTGTGTTTGCACCTAACTGCACATCTGAAATGGCAGACATCATTTCAGTCTCAAATCTCGTCTGGGCACAGCTCACTACGCGGTATAGAACCTTCCTACTCAGTGCGAAGACAATATTGTATCAACAAAAGAAAGGTCTCTAGGCCATGTAAGACTGTGTATCAAATCTCAAATGGCAGTGCATGCAACAACTGGCAGGTTTTCTACACATCCCAACTAATGTTCCAAAACATCAAATCATTTTATAATGCAATACAACCAGTCTTCAATTTCATAAACACATTTTAAAAACCTTTTACATCAGTGTTCAACATCTGATGGTACAAAACATAAATAGTTGAATAAATACAATACAGATACACTGCATAGAAAATCAAGTCTCTACCACCTCATTACCCATAGTGTAGGTCCTCGGACCCTAAATTACAAACTATGATATCACAGTGCCATTTGAAATTTGATACACAGTCTTTACAAGGTCTAGATGCCTTCCTTTTGTTGATACAGGCATAATTTCAGGGCAATTTCTAAAATCTCTTTTAACTGACTGAGCCACGTGAGCCCTCGCACCTTTCACAACTGCACTATCTCTAAAAGTACATTTGTGTTTTGCCAAATAATTTGCAACTTTGAAGGATCCCTTTGTTGCAGCATTTGCTTTCTTTGCTGGTTGGGTAAACAATGATTGTTGCATCTGCATGGCCGCTTTTAGGTTAGTTACTTTCTAGGATCGCAGATGGCTTCCTTTAGCAAAATTCTTTTCAAAATGTGTATGCATTGTTGCAAAATGCCTCTCAACATTGCTCTTTTTCCCACTGCAACTTTGGCTCTGCAGATTAAACAAGCCGGGAGAAGAAGGCCGCAGAAAAAGGCCACCGCTCCTCTTAGCAGCTCCGCTGCGAGCGCATCTGAGAGCGGAGGCCACAACAGCTGATCTCCTTTCTTTCGGATCAGCTGTTCACCATCTGCCTGCCGCGAGCCACGCGGCTCCTAAGATGGCTGCCGCCATCCACCTGACTCCAGGAGCGTCCCTGCAGCCCGCGAAAATCACCGCCCCAGGCCCGGATGCTGATTCGTTCCCGCGACCTGCCTGCCCCTCCCCTCCTGCCTTAAATGGAGGTAGAGGGTGCCGTGAGGCGAAGCCGGGAGAAGAAGGCCGCAGAAAAAGGCCAGCGCTCCTCTTAGCAGCTCCGCTGCGAGCGCATCTGAGAGCGGAGGCCACAACAGCTGATCTCCTTTCTTTCGGATCAGCTGTTCACCATCTGCCTGCCGCGAGCCACGCGGCTCCTAAGATGGCCACCGCCATCCACCTGACTCCAGGAGCGTCCCTGCAGCCCGCGAAAATCACCGCCGCAGGCCCGGATGCTGATTCGTTCCCGCGACCTGCCTGCCCCTCCCCTCCTGCCTTAAATGGAGGTAGAGGGTGCCGTGAGGCGAAGCCGGGAGAAGAAGGCCGCAGAAAAAGGCCAGCGCTCCTCTTAGCATCTCTTCGCTGCTCGCAGTCTGCCGATCGCCGTGGAATCCTGCAGGAATCACAAGGTAAGGAGTCCCGCACTCCTGAACTACTCAATTCACTTGCAAAAAGGCAACAGCGTTTACGCACACGTACTCTCCCGAGCATATTGCTCGCTCTACCCATCCCCACAAGTGCATGCAATACACGCCTACAGTCAAGAACCATGAAATCTGACACTAACCTAAAGGCTCCTTCCTCAGTACTGCATAGATCCCGTAGACTTAGCCACACAGCGAAACCGAGCCCACTAATTAAGCATCGCCTTGACCCATTTGCATTGGATACAATGTCTAAGTCTCACGATAACGTGTCACCCACACGATTGAATGTAATTACCGCAATCTGCAATTCTTCTACCACTGCCATGCTACCTAATGATGCAAATGGCACTTTATCTGTGTCTATGACCCCGGAAAATATACCCCCCACTGGTCTGAATGTAATTACCGCAATCTGCAATTCTTCTACCACTGCCATGCTACCTAATGATGCAAATGCCACTTTATCTGTGTCTATGACCCCGGAAAATATGCCCCCCACTGGTCTGAGTGTAATTACCGCAATCTGCAATTCTTCTACCACTGCCATGCTACCTAATGATGCAAATGCCACTTTATCTGTGTCTATGACCCCGGAAAATATGCCCCCCACTGGTCTGAGTGTAATTACCGCAATCTGCAATTCTTCTACCACTGCCATGCTACCTAATGATGCAAATGCCACTTTATCTGTGTCTATGACCCCGGAAAATATACCCCCCACTGGTTTGAATGTAATTACCGCAATCTGCAATTCTTCTACCACTGCCATGCTACCTAATGGTGCAAATGCCACTTTATCTGTGTCTATGACCCCGGAAAATATGCCCCCCACTGGTCTGAATGTAATTACCGCAATCTGCAATTCTTCTACCATTGCCATGCTACCTAATGATGCAAATGCCACTTTATCTGTGTCTATGACCCCGGAAAATATGCCCCCCACTGGTCTGAATGTAATTACCGCAATCTGCAATTCTTCTACCACTGCCATGCTACCTAATGATGCAAATGCCACTTTATCTGTGTCTATGACCCCGGAAAATATGCCCCCCACTGGTCTGAATGTAATTACCGCAATCTGCAATTCTTCTATCACTGCCATGCTACCTAATGATGCAAATGCCACTTTATCTGTGTCTATGACCCCAGAAAATGCGCACCCCACTGGTTCGGATGTGCCACCTCAACCATCAATGTCACCCCTGAACCACACCTCAAATGTGCCCTCATCAACGCCCGATCCATCAATGCGCACGCGCTAGACATCCATGACCTCATTACCACCCTAGATTTAGATCTTCTAATGGTCACCGAAACTTGGCTACACGAAGCCTCAGGCCCCGCCCTATCCCTCGCTCTCCCACCTGGCTATGCCATCACGAGACAAGATTGCCTGACCACTGGAGGCGGTGTCGCACTCATAGCCAAAGACTCGATCACCATCAGAAAGGTGGACAAAACTATTAACAATAACAGCGACTACCTTCAATTGAAACTCACCATCTCTCACCAATGCACCATCACCCTACACCTCATATATCGACCACCAGGACCCTTAGGAGACTTCCAGGCCTCCATCACCCACCTCCTGGCGGACAACCTTAAAAAGTCCTCCAAAGCCATTTTCCTTGGAGACAAAACCCTGCGGCCAAAGCTCTTGACGCAGCCCTAGCCACCCTAGGATTCATCAACACCATCACTAACCCCACACACGCCCTAGGCAGATCTCTAGACTGGATCGCCCACCACAATTGTCCCCTCACAGTCACAGGCAACACCCCCACCCCTTGGTCTGATCACCATACCATCACCTTCAACATCCCCACCACGACAACCACTTCCCACTCCCCTCTACCCTTACCTCCAGCCCTTACAAGGAGTGCCCGTCAACTGACCAAAGAAATACTCTTTCCCTTCTTACAGGAACCTGCCTTCAGAGCCCCATTCCCCAACGACCCAGAAACCCTGGCCAAAATCTACGATACTGCCATCACGGCAGCAATCAATACCATCGCCCCACTTAAACCACGCAAAACCAAACCCACTAGACACGCTAATGCGTGGTTCACCCAAGACCTTCTAAAACTACGCATCGACAAACGAGCAGCATTAGCTCTTTGGCAAACTTCCCGGGATGATAAAGACAAACTCAACTTCAAATCCCTTGCAAATAATTACAAGAAAGCCATCATTAAAGCCAAAGCTAAATCTTTTGAAGATAGAATCACAGAGGCCAAATCGAACACCAAGGAAATGTTCGCCATATTCAGGGAACTTGAAACCCCCACACCCACCCCCCAAAACTTCACCAAGGATAAAGAATGGTGTGACAACATCCAAACAGCCATGCGCAATAAGATCAGCACCCTCCAAGCCAAAATCGTGAACACCAAACTATCACTTTCCACCCACATTACACCCTCCCCGCAACCACCGCCCCCCTCACCCACAGAGGCCCCACCCACCTTCTCTTTTAAAACCATCCAAGAAAAAGACATGATCAACATCATGAAAAACATAAAACCCTCCAATTGCAAAGGCGACCCCTGTCCTGCCTCCATCATCAAAGACTGCGCAGACACCCTGGCGCCCTTCCTAACAGCCTTCGTCAACGCCTCCTTCACCACAGGGAAAGTCCCCGCATGCCTCAAGGAAGCATGGGTCCGACCCCTCATAAAGAAACCCACACTTGACCCCACCTCCCCTAATAACTACCGCCCCATCACCACTGTCCCTTTCCTCCTCAAGATTCTAGACAAAGCAGACTACCTGCAGGTCCAGCACTTCCTTGAAGAACAGAACCTCCTTGGACTGAGACAATCCGGCTTTCGCCCCAGGCACGGGACAGAGACTGCCCTACTCGACCTCAAAAACCAAATGGGCGATGCAAGGGACCAAGGCAAACCTGTCTTGCTCCTTCTCCTGGACCTGTCGGCAGTCTTTGATCTTGTATCCCACGACATCCTCTACCACCACCTCTCCTCCACAGCCAACTTCTCTCAAGAAGCCACCACATGGATCACCTCCTTCCTCCAAGGCAGGACCATGCAGGTCTTCTCTGACCTAGCCACGGCATCACCCTCCATCATGCTATGAGGGGTGCCCCAAGGCTCCTGCCTCTCCCCCACCCTCTATAACATCTTCACCCGCCCCCTCTTCCTCATCCTTGACGCCATGGGCATCTCTTACACCAACTATGCCGACGATACACAGATCCTTCTCACCCTGACAGGAGACTATGACACGGACTCTGCCACCCTCAACAACATCTACAACACAATCCAAATGTGGATGGCTACCAATGGCCTCTGCCTTAACTCCGACAAAACTGAGCTCCTACTCGTAGGCTCCCCTGACGCCATCAAAAAACTCGACGCACAGTTTAGTCACTTCACTATTGACTCAATCAGGATCCCAGTACTAGACACAGTAAAAACACTAGGCGTCTACTTAGACTCCGACCTATCCATGACCAGACAAGTAAATGCCATTGCCTCCTCTGCTGCCTACCATGCAAAACTCCTTAACGCAATCAGACCTTATCTGTCAAAAGAAACATGCACTAACATAGCCAGGGCCATAACTGGCTTGCGGCTTGATTATTGCAATATTCTCTTCCTAGGGACCTCCAACAAAAACCTTGAGAAGCTCCAAGTAATACAGAACAATGCCCTGCGTGCTGCACAAGGCATTGCCAAGAGAGAGCACATCACCGCTGCCAGAAAAGCATCCCACTGGCTCCCCATAAAGGAAAGGATCTTATTCAAAGCTCTAAGCATCACCCACAAATGCGTCCATCTTGCCGCCCCAATGTACCTTTCCCAGAGGATCCACCCGGTCTCCTCCGCAAGACCCACCAGGTCACCCTATGCCAGCATGCTCTCAGTACCCAGGGTAAAAAGTGCCAGAGCAGGGGGCTCTAGCTTCCCGTACCTCGCTGCCGTACACTGGAACACCCTCCCTAGCTCCTTGCGCTCTGAACCCTCACTGGCCGCCTTTCGGAAAGCCTTGAAAACGACCCTGTTCACCTAACAAACATATGCCTAGCCTTCATGAATGTTCATGTATGATGCATTACGTGGTATGACACCACCTATATCTGATCACAGGTCACTGCCTCACTGTTAACCCAAGGCACAACCTGTACCCATTGTAACTAAGTTTTCCTTAAAAGTAACAGTGCCACAATGCCCCCGGGCTGTATGCGCGCTATATAAATGTAATAAATAAATAAATAAACACACAAACTTCCCTTTTACGCTTGAGAAAAACGAAATCGGTCTCCCACTCTTGATTGTAAGTTTGTTTTGGGACGGCATGTGTAATGCAATCTGAGGAGGATTTCAATGTGTTATCATAGTTTTAAAAATAATTGAGCACACACAGATCTGCTTAGTCAAAAAAATCAAAATAAGTGCCATTTTAGCACATTCGCAATTCCTGCAAATATTAACATTGTGGCATGCACCTATGCCAAGTCACAGAATTTAGCCAAGGATTATGAAGGTCAAAGCCTACTTTAATGACTGCCATTAAAAGTCCCAACGTCAAAATAAGTGATTGAAAAAATGATCATAGCAGAAAAGTAATATTGGCCCTGCTACAGTCAGTGCTCTATACAAGATTCTCTGGTATGAATGGATGGTGAGACTATCTGCCTGTCAAATCAAGTGATATAGGACTACATGAGGGCCAATGCAACAATAAAGCAATTGTAGGTGACAGCATCAGGCCATGAATAGGCGCATGAAAGCACACCATGTTGCCCCTAAACTCCATAAATCTGCTTCAGAATAAGGACCTGTAAGCCTGCATTCTAATGAGATTTTTCTAGTGACGCTTGCAAGAAGTTAACTCTCTCCTTCACATCTGAAATCACACTTAAGGACTGCTGTAAAAATGAGCCACCACCTATCCTCCTACCTTGCCAATTACGCCCAGCATGGGCTCCAGTTTTTTTTTTTGGGAACAAGGACAGAAATTCACACACTGAGGGAAGCAAGGGGGCGATCCTCATCTCCGGGTGAAAACAAAGCCATGTTGGAGCACAGCGAGCAGCAAAAATAGTGAAAATAATCCGAAGTATTTACAGGAAGGTCTAAACATGACAATTTAGCAAAAGCCACCTAATCTGCTGAGCTGTCGTTCATCAGCATTCTGCTTTTGGAACTCTGCCTTTCCCCTCACTACTTCTGTGCCTGGCAAACAGATTTGGCCTGCCCATCTCTCTCGTTCGACCATGCAACTAGGCTTCAGCTGCCACATTGATAAAGCAGCCTTCCCACTGGTAATTGACCAGTACTTGCTAATTTTGCAAGATGCATGCTAACACTTTACTAAATATCAGCCCAGCAAGGAGAGGACAGAACCCATGATATGCCAAGTGAATTAAAAGCACAGCACCCACACCTTTTTTTGTTTACGTTTTCTGGTGACAAACATGCAGAATATCCACGGGGGCAAAATGACACTCATGCCCAGGTTCGGACAGGCCTATAGGGTAATAGGGCAATGCCCGAACTGCAAACACAAAATGATAGTGTGGACCAGTTTGATAAGTTACTTCACCATCAGGCTAATAGTTTTGATCGGTGCTATTGGATATGTATTCGTTAAAATGCATAATTTGTAACACATTTTATCTAAAACCTCTCCCTTGGGTACTGCTGAAACGGTCTGTCACAAAATGAATGAATTGCCATTTACAAATGTGGGAAACTTTTTCATTGGTGCCTGAAATTGCCAAAAATGTATGCATATGAACGGAGGTACTAACAATGAAAATGACCCAAGATGAAGCCAAAACAGTTAGCTATCATACTTAATGTCTATGCTACATCCTGGGCTCGTTTTCTGTTACAGGAGCAGCAGACTCGGAATGGCCTATAGTGCAAAAGGCCCATGGCTGAACCAAAAACACAATAGGCTGGCGTGGGCATGTTTTTTGGGTCAAAGTTGGCCCGTTTTGTGGATCAAATTGGGCCAGTTTGATGCATTACTTCACTATGTGACTAGTAGTTTTGACCAGTGTTTCTAAAAATATATTTTTTAGAATGGACAATTTGCATCACATTTGATTAAAAAAAAACTCCCCCTTGGGTACTATTAAAATGGTTTGACAAAAGGAATGAATAGCCATTTGCAACTGTGAGACACTTGTTAATTGCTGCCCGAGACCATTTTATGGGCCAGTCCGACCCTGAGGAGCAGAAGCCACATTAGGAATGGAGGGGCTCTGGGGAGGAAGCCCTGCTTATTTCCTCAGTGTGTCAGGCTGAAACGGTGTTCGTATGACTGTCTTTCACATGAATATTGTTTTAGCCTGTCAGACTCGGGAAATTAGCAGGGCTTGCTCCCAGTGCCCTGCTGTTTCCAAATGTAGCTCCTGTGACAGAAAACGAGCCCAGGGCGAAACAGAGGCATTTAGCTATCATGCTTAATGTCTTTGCTCCGTCCTGGACTCATTTTCAGTCATATAGGCAACTTTTAGAAATGTCGGGGATCCAATGAGCAAGTCCTGAGGTGACTTGCTTGCCGGAGCCCAGCCATTTCTTAAAGTAGCTCATATGATTTAAAATAAGCCCAGGACGAAACTGAGACATTAAGCATGATAGATAAATGCCTCGGCTTCGCCTTGGGCTTGTTTCTCATGTGTGCAACATGGACACAGTTGCTGCTGGGCTGTCCACCCCTCCTCCCACAGTGCAAACAGCTGTAAGCATGTGAAAGGAGGAGGATCCAGAGTAGCCCAGCAGCAGAAAAAAATATATAATAACCACCCACCTCCCCCGACCATACCTGAAGTATCAGCTTCACTCGGACCTTCTCGCGTCCTCGTCTTCAAAGCCCCAGCGCTGCTCCAATCTGATCGAAAATGATATTGTGGCAGTGCGTTTGAAGCAACATGGTGGTTTTAAAGTAGAAAGTCTGGGCTAACCCCAATGGGAACCACCAAGGCTCGTGGGGGCACAGCTTTGAGCAAAGAACTTGCTCTGGCCAATCACAGTCTCCTTTTGTATGCTATAGATATTTGCAGCCCTTTGATTGGTCAGAACACTTCCTTGCATCAAACAGTGATTTTTTTTCTGAATGTCAAGCACAAGTGACTTCAAAGGCTCAGGCGAGCTACCGGTCGCTCACGATCAACCAGTTAGCGGCCCCTGCTTTAGAGGAACCATCCATCTGGGTGAGAGCGGCATTCCATCTGGGAGAGAGCTCCCTGTGATTTGAGCATATTTACCTTTCAGTTTTGTGGCATTATTGTGTTTTTATTGTTGTCTGTTACTGCTAACTGTAGCACGCTTGGTGCTTTACCGTGAGGCCTCCCCCACTTCCTGATTCCATTGCATGCCTCTCAGCCCTCCCATCTTCCGTCTGATTGGGCGCATGGCCTGGGGCTCTGAAGAGAGTCTATACCTCGTGTTCCATATGCGCGGCAGCCGCTTCCATGCTGCGTTCCATCTGGGTGAGAGCTCCCTGTGATTTTAGCATATTTCCCTTTCAGTTTGTTCATCATTGTGATTTTATTGTTGTCTGTTACTGCTAACTGTAGCACTCTCTGTGCTTTACTGTGAGGCCTTCCCCACTTCCTGGTTCCTTTGCATGCCTCTCAGCCCTCCCATCTTCCGTCTGACTGGGCGCATGGCTTGGGGCTCTGAAGAGGGTCTTTCCTTCATTTTCCATATGCGTGGCAGCCACTTCCAAGCTGCGTTCCATCTGGGTGAAAGAGCCCCCTGTGGTTTGAGCATATTTCTCTTTCAGTTTTGTGGCATTATTGTGTTTTTATTGTTGTCTGTTCCTGCTAACTGTAGCACGCTCAGTGCTTTACCCTGAGGCCTCCCCCACTTCCTAGTTCCAGTTCACACCTCTCAGACCTCCCATCTTCTGTCTGATTGGGCATGTGGCCATTCTTAACCAGCCTCTTCTGGACAGCCCCTTGCCCGGCAACCCCTGCGGCTAAGGGCCCCTAAGGCAAAGTGTGGCTCCTCCAGAGGTGGCTCCAGCCAGTGTCTGCAGGTGTCACATAGCATGGGAAGCCAGTGGCCTGCTGTCCACAAGTATTTAAAATTGCCTTGTGAAAACTAGGACATTTCCCCACTACTCAGGACTCTCAAACTTAGGTGTATTTTTCCTCCTGTTTAAAAAATTGCATTGTGACAGTATTTAAAATTGCCTTGTGAAACCTAGGATTTTCCCCACTACTCAGGACTCTCGAACTTAGGTGTGGATTTCCACCTTTTAAAAAAATTGCATTGTGAAAGTAGGGCCGTTCTGTAGCTTGCCTCCTAGCAAGCACTCATCTGCCGAACCTTATACCTCTATCTAACTGCCTGCATTCTGTCTATTTGTCAACCTGTCTCATCCCCCTTTTCTCATCTGCTTCCTCCCCGCCCTGTGTCCTTCCCTAATGTTCTACCCAACCACTCCCTTCCTCTTCTCTCCCCTTCTCTCTTCTCTCTATGGTGCTCTCTGTCTCTCCTATATTTTCTAACTGCTTCTCTATCAACTGTCCTGCTCTCCTCACTAAATCTGGTAGGAAGAAGTTTAAAAAGGACATCCTGGTCTCCAACCCATGCCTCCCTATCGCTGACACCTACACCAGTGCCTCCTCCAAGCACTCTTTCACAAACATCCTCTTTGTCGTTCCCTCACCAGACCTATGGACTCAACATATGGAGTCTGTGCTATCTCCCTTCCCTTCCTTTCCTATTAATGGTGGCACCTGGTGGGATGTCCTCCTGGCCTCCTTCCACTCCTCTAAGGTCATCATTATTTTTTACACAAATGGTACCATCTTTGTCCGAGTTCCTCAGGCCAACCTTCTCCTTTTTGATAGACTCTTCCCATGCCTCATCAATTTCCTTTCCTCCCCTGCTGTCCCTTCTCTCCCCCCACGGCTTCCTTGCCTTCCCCCACTGTCTCCTCCTTGGCTACCTTGCCTTCTCCTCCTTCCTCTTCTGCCCCACCTCAGGCTTCTTCTACACCTCCGCAGGGCGTACCTCTGATTTGTACCCCTCCCCGGAAGTCTTTCAAGGGTGGTAAACTTCTTCATATTGCCACTCTTAACTCTTGCTAAGCTGTCAAACACTCCCCTGACATCTGCCGCCTCCTGGAGGAACTTGACCTCAATGTCCTCGGTCTCACCGATACATGGTTCACTGCCAGCTCTGTCACAAGCTTTGACAATCTCCTCCCTGATGGCTACAAGATCCTCTCTGCGCCCAGGTCCAACCGTTCCGGAGGGGTGTAGCCCTGACATTCCCAGAGTGGACTCCTGCCTCTGTCATTCCTATGCAGGCCTACTCCTCTTTTGAATGCCTCATCTGCACGCTCTCTCCCTCTCCTAGCCATTCCCTTACTGTGGCTACTATCTATCGCCCACCTGGTCAAATCTCCTCCTTCCTCTCTGGATGGGCTGACCTTTCCTCTTTCCTTCTGGTCTCGACCACTCAACTGCTCTTTCTTGGAGAATTTAACATCCACCTGGAGGCTTCCTGTCCTTCCTCTGGTCTCTTTCGCGACCTCTGTGACTCTCTCTCACTCTCTTTTCTCCCCTCTCGCCTGACTCACTCTGCAGGCCACACTCTAGATGTTCTGATCTCCTCAGGCCTTCCCCTTTCTACCCCTATCACTACTCCTCTCTCCTGGAGTGATCACTTTCTCCTTTCCTCCCAGGTCACCCTCTCTACCACCCAGGCCAAGCCAACTCCAGCACTGCCACCCACCTTCTCAGTTATCTGACCCATGACGCATGTGTCAGTCGAGGCCTTCGTCGACACTTTCTCACCCCCTTTCCCCTCTGGCTGAGACAAACTCTGATACAGCCCTTTCCTTGCACCACTCTGCTATATCTGATACTCTCAATGTTCTTGCCCGTCATGAGGATCCACTTGAAGCCCAAAGCCATGTGTAATTCCTGGTACGACTCAGACCTCGTCACCCTCAAACGCAAGTGCAGGATGGCTGAGTGGAAATGGTGTGCTTCTTGTACATTCTCCAACAAACTGGTCTGCCGACTACTCCAAAGGAAATACCGGCTCTCTGTCCGCACCAAGAAGAGAGCTCACATCCAAGCCTTCGTCTCTGGGGCATCTAACAACTCGGCTGAACTCTGCAAGGAACTGGCCAATCCTGCGGCAGTCCCCATCTCTCTTGTTCCTTCCAAGGCCCTCTGCACTGCTCTGGCTTCTCATTTCATCTCTAAAACTCAGGACATCCTGTCCTCTCTCTCTTCCTCTGCCCCTCTACCCTCTACTCCCTGCTCTTCCTCTGGCCCTTCTTTGGCCACCTCTCCTCCCTCCTTCTCTGCCTTTCCCCTGTTCTCACCAGACAAGGCTTCTAGACAAATCTGATCTATGAAAGTCTAATCAAAACAGGTTCATCCCTGTTCCTCCAAAACCATCAACAACAACATTGACTCCTGGGTCCTGCTCTGGCCAACTTCTGCAACAACTCCTTTGCCACAGGAGTCTACCCATCCCCCCTGAAGCACTCCCTTGTGCACCCTCTTTTTAATAAACCCTCTGCCGACCCACCTGCCCAGCTAACTATCACCCAATCTCCATCACTCCTTTTCTGGGCAAACCCCTGGAAAAGCTGGCCATCTCCCAGCTTAATTTTCACACTGAATCTGTTGGTTGTCTTCATGACCATCAGTCTGGCTTCCGAGCAGCCAGCAGCACGGTAACTGTTCTCCTGAACATTTATGAAGACCTGCTCTCCAACTTTGATTCCAACACCCCCTGTGTCCTCATCTTACTTGATCTCTCTTCTGCATTTGACACGGTCGACCATGCCATCCTGCTCAACCATCTTTGTAATAACCTGGGTATCACCGGTCAGGCCCTGGCATGGCTGACTTCTGTCCTCTCTGACCAACCCTCCCAGGTCCAACTTGGGTCCTTCCTCTCCTCTATCTATATCTCTACCTGTGGTGTCCCCCAGTGGTCTAACCTCTCTCCCTGGCTGTTCAACCAATACCTGGCACTTCAGGCCCACCGTATTGCCACTCTCTGCCCCAACTTTCAGTGCTATGCAGATGATAGCTCATTTTCATGCTATTTTCAGTCACCTCTACGTGTTCTCTCATCTCTGACTGTCTGTCTGCTTTCCCAGAGTGGTGTTCCACCAATGACCTCTGCCTTAATGTCAGTAAGACTGAGATTCTCCTCTCTATTGCCGCAGGGTTCCTTACTCCAATTCCAGCCTGGTGGTGAAGGATCGAATACGGCAACGAGGCGACGGGAGCTGCGGGAACACTGGATGCCGGATGCAGATGGTGGCTACACCAAGCCCAAAGCCCGTAAGCCCGTAACCTCCTTCTTTACCCCCTGATGGATGCCAAACCACCTCTGTCATTGCCATTGATCACTCGAGTTTTCCCATTCTCAAGTGCACCTCCGGTGAGGGAACTCTGGCTCCTATGTCCCCCTAGCTGCCTGCCTAGCGATCAGATGGGCGTGCAGTGTTTGCGGATATGCATTAACAGGTTGAATGCAGCGATGGTAGGCAATTGCTGTTGCCTTGGCCTCCAGCGGCACTCTCCCTGCCTGTCTCTATATTGGTATTCATTTGAGCAGTTTATTCAAGCAGTTTTTTCTGTTTTATCCCGTTGTTGTAAACCATGTATAACAGCAATTTGAGCATAGATCTGTCTGCTACATCAGAAGCCACTACCAGTAATGGGACAGAGTTCACCAGCACTCAGCTTGGTGCTTTGTACATGATGGATCCGTCCACACTACTATCACCCGCGGCCCCTCATACGAATAGCAGTCGTCCACTAGACTGCCTATCAGAAGTTCTTGCACTTAGTGCCAAGAGGAGGCAAAAACTTCAGAAAGAACATATTTTGCTTACCAATCTTTTGTGCTCCAATAAAGATTTTAAGAGTATGTCTTGTCCCCTCTCACCTTCCTCTAAGTTATTATAGCCTAAGGTATCTGACACTCATGTAAAAGAGGCTCTAGTAAGGGTCAATGAGCGACTGTCGGCTCATCCTGTTTTGGCCCAGCAGCCAACTGATAGTGAGGAGCATCTAGAAGAAGAACCTATAGAAAGACCTGACAAGTGCATGGGGGACCCTAATGCACTTGTTGGCTGGCTGACTATGAAAGAACACTTGCTGTGGGACCTTGCAGCATGTTCAAACACCAAAGATCTCCAGTCATGGTTGGTATCTGTGGGCCCAAACAAATCCATGCTACATCAGTCAGCTCTGCAGAAGCCTAGTCTAAAGGCTCCTAAAGCGATTGAACAGGCTCCCCAGACTCTCCTCCCTCAGAATAGGCCTCATCAGGGCTGCCAAACAGACCCCATAGATCTGTCAGAAAAAGATCTGTCCTTGCAGACAAAAATTGCTTGACCTGCTGCCTGTCCAGAGTGTGAATCTCCACTCGAGGGCCTACGGCCCCTCTTTAAACCAGTTATTTCATTGACTATCACCCTCTCTAAAGACATTTGACTAAGAAAAGGATCAATGGCTGAGATAATGGACTCAAACCTACAAAGCTTTGTTCTGGATTCAAGAAATATTATTAAGAAATATTATTATTACTAATGTTCTGGAGGTCTGGGTCCCCCTTTTTCTCTCATCTTAACTCTGTTGGGCTCTGCTGGGCTCACAACACTCAGAAAAATACAGCATACCATAGACAAAGGCAGGCTTTTCAGGGACGTCAGGTTTATTTCAGGCCAGACCGACACACACTGCATCATGTAAAGTACAGGAACTCAGCTCCCGTACTGCAGATGGAGCTGCTTAAATATTTATTTTGAGAATGATAATCAGCCCCCACCTTTTTTAAGTACACGTTAAAGCAAAGTTTTCCATTGACATTATTCTCACACCTGGCAATTAGTCATTCTATGCTTAACCTTCAATTTGAGATACATTTTTGCACTCACCACTGGATTTCCCGGTGCAGCAACCCTTATTTGGGCAGGCAGCGGCGTCCTTTCGCCAAGAAACCCATACACGGCATTGTTAGCTGTCTTGTCCCAGACTGTTATTTGATTACGTAGGGAACATTGGCAATATTAGGGCTCTGTGGCCTTGAAACTTTTCGTACAAGAGGCTGACATATTTCAACACTGTCTACAAAGATGCCATTCATTAAATAGCTTCTATTGGTCACTAAAGGTAAGGTTTTAATTAAAGGGGTGGCCAGCAAATAATGAATTCTTTATGTCTGGTCATATATTAACACTTGGTCATTTTCTACCTGATTTTTATAGTACGTATTCTGTATCCCACCCTACTTACTACACCATTCATGATTTAAAGCATTTTGGACTTTATACACATAACACAATTCAAAGCACTTACATTTTTAAGCACTATGATTTCAGTTTTTGCATAGTTCAAGGCCTAGATCACCCCACAAGGATTTCTATGATTAGTTTAAGTGGGGGCGCTGCCCCCCACTGTATTCAGTTGTCGGTACCTCCTCTTCAGGCCCCCATCTTGAAAGTTCTTAGTTGTTAAACAATTTCTTTCAACCATACTCATGTCCACCCTACTAGATACTTATCTAAAAAATATTCTATCACAATCCTACGATTGTCAATACTAACACATTATCCTCCTTAAAACAAAAACATGTGTGTCCCTAAATTTCTTTTACCTTCTTTTATCTGAACCCCACCTCCATTTCTCAATTTACTTTAAACTAACTATATGTTTCAGGAAATGTATAGCTGTTATGCATTTTTTGAGAGATAGTAATTAACTTGAGGCAACCCAACAGTTCCATCAAACACTTTAGCCATATCACGGCTTATCGTCCACATTTTTTCCTGCTACTCCCCTCTCAAGACATCATATTTGCTCCCATCATGCTTATCCACACATTTCTTCCCACGTGTGAGAGTCCATTTTTTATTCTCTTGCTGTTGATAAATCTTCCAGCGACTCATCTCGGTTTGGCATCTGTGGACCATCTGTGTCCTGTCGCCTTTGTCCTTTCTTTTGAGCTGTTTCGCAGCCATTCTCTCAGGCCTTTTGATGCTTAGGCCAGGAGTACATTTTCTTTTTTCTTTTTCACAAAGAGTTCAACTTTTGCACCATTGACATTAAGCATGCAACATTTGCATTTGCACCGGAGACACAAGAATGGGGGAGTTTCTGTAGGTTTTAGCAAATGTGACTAGTTTTGGGCACTGGATGGGTTGCTGGATGACCTTGCTCTGCACCTATGGCCAATTTTGTCTGCTCCATATATGTTCCTCATTGTTCATCTGTAATGTAAAACTGAATGAGTTTCTTCTGCAAATTAAGCATGTCTTTTTTAATATCACATTTCCTAACAACCCATCCCTTAAAAAAACCCTTGGTTCCATATTCTAGCAATCTTACCCTACCTCCTAAACACACTATAGTCTATCATATCTTTTGAACTTCCCTGCCTCTTAGAAAAACTAATTATCAAGCATTTCAAGTCATTCCTACCTCCTAGACAAGTTTTAGTTTAACACATTTTTTATAGTGTGGTCGGTCTGCTGGAACCTAGTATGTCTTTAAACAATCATGCTATACGACATGTCCTTTATAGGACACATTTCCTCCTGAGGTCGACACATTCAGACCTAGGGAGATAAAAATAACAATCAAAGAAGGACGTCTTCTTCCGTTCCCGTCTTTTAGGCACATCCATAGCAGATGAAGATATTTTCGTAGAAAATCGAAAGAGAGACAATAGGTAATTTGTTACTTAGTCAGTGGTGCTCTGGTTTGCTGCATGCGCTTTTTCAGCTTAGCAGAACGTGCTTGCCGGTCAGCTGTAAATACTTGCTCCTTAGTAGTAATTCTTGCTGTTTTCTGCTTTTTCATCCTTTTCCCGGTTGTGTCGGACCATGGTCTTTTCTTTTGGTGCTTTTACTTTCACCCTGTTGAGACAAACAGAGGTGTTTCGCTGCACACCATCCCTGCCTAACTTAATCTAGTCTACCCCTGTTTTTCAAGACTCTGGGCCTCATTATAAGTTTGGAGGTAGCCGTGCCCTAATTAAGGGCATGGCTACTGCCAAACTCGCTACCGGCCCTGGCACCCACGATGGGCCATTACCGTCCTATTACGAGATGAATGGGCCGGTAATTACCCATTCGCGGTGCAATCACGAGTTATGCTCGCGGGTGCCGGTCTGCCCATCTGGTCAGTCCATGCATGCAGCCCGGCACCGGCAAGCAGAACTCATAATGTGGCATAGAGGTAACAACGGTGCCGGTAGCACTACCAGCGCCTTTGTTGCCTTTCTGCCACATTCGTAAAGAGGCCCTATGGCACCAAATCTTACTATTTGGCTCCAATTTATATTGTAAACAACAGTGTTTGCCTATTCTAAATAATTGTATACCCCTGTCAAATCAACCTTATTTGGCATTATGACCACAAAAATAATTACCCTCCTTCAAGTTGACTTCTTTTTTCTGTGGTTGTCTGAAATGGCCATGCTGTCATCTATTTTCTACTCTTACCACACCTGATTGCACCTATCTCAGATTAACAAATGACTACACACTCGAAGACATTGTATCTCTTACTACCTCTTTTTCTGTTTCTCACCAGGATCCTCTTACTTTTAGTACTGATCAACTGTGTGTCCACACCCTTATATTGTAAAGGCCATGCAGACATTACTTGTGCTTCCATGCAAGATCCATGACTTTTATCTGTAACATAAATCAAAATAGTTACAGGCACTCAAAAAATTGTTTTTTAACTTACCTCAGTATATTTTCTTAAATTGGATTTGTGTACAATTGTCCTTGTTCAGTTGACCCAATATTTGGTCAACCATACTCCTTTTCTCTGTCTTCATGGTCACAGATGCTTTTTATTGCCATACGCTATGTTTTACTGTTGGCCAGGAAACCTCATTAGTGCTATTTGTTTTCATTTGTTTTGATTTTGTATCCATTTTATGCTCCTGGGTTTATTCCCTATCCCTTTATTAATTTGTCCAATCATTCCCTTTCTCTTTTATTCATTTTTTATTTAAGATAAATCAATATGCTGTTATTTTTGAGAATGATTGTGAGAATGATTTTAGCCTTGTTCTTCGATTCTTTGATGTCTGTTAAATTAAATTGTAAAAGTTGATTAAATCAGCTAAAAACAATTAAAATAAATGTCTGGTCCTGTGCAAAAAAGGCGCAAAGTCTACCTAATGTTTTTAATCCTATTCCTAATCGTTTTTCTTTTATATTGAGTTTTTTTCATGTATACTAAAACATACTTCCTTTCTTTTTACTGTGTGATGCTTCAAGGAAATTATCACTTTATATTCCATTGAGCCCTGTCTAGGTATACCATCATCTGTGACATTGTTTAACCTAAATCTCTTTATATGAACCATTATTGTCCTTCATGATTTTTATTTTATTTTGTTTGCTCCTTAATCATTTGCCATGTTTTCCTACTTTATGGCTGCCTCTAATTACATGGAGGTAATCTGTCTCCTCCTCTTGTTGATAAATGTTCATGGCCTTCACCTGAATTTATTAAATATTTTCATCATTTTTCCACTAATCACACAGCCGTCTATATTACTGCGCTTTTGCCACATTAATAAAATCCTTTCGTTTTTTACCAAACAGTCTAATCAGCCTTCTGCCTTTTTCATGACTTCAGAATTTTGCCCATATTTAAATGGTGATCTGTAAGTATTTTCCTCTGCTGCCCAATTAATCACTATGCCATGTATATACTCAACTTCTACTGTATCCACTGTAAACTAAAGATGTAACTAACCCACTGTAACTGCATTGTATATTATTATTATTTTTCTTTAACCACAAGCGAAGCTGCGGCACATAACCACTATGCATTCCACTTTCTTTGTAACCTGTAAGTCTCTTCTTTGTAACAGCATCACAATGCCTAAGGGCTACTGTGTGCTCTAGAGATTCTAATACATAAATAAATAAATAAATAAGTAAATAAATAAATACATAAATAAATAAAAGGTTATCCATGCATTCAAGCCTTTCCTCCCTACCAGGAATTGCTTATTCATTGCCAAAAATACAGTAGGCCCCAATACTGATTTACTGTACTGCCCTTATTCTGGGCATCGATGCCCACAACCTCAACAAATTGTAAGTCACACAAAATAATGTCTCTTTGTTGACGCTCCTCCATACTTTATCAGAGCGAATCACTCTCATTAGTCCATCAGACCCACCAGGCCTGACCTGGCAAGTCCGATATGTATGGTGGCCTTTAAAAGGTCCATAACTGGGGGTCCTGCTTTAGCCATCTGGCTCCTACAAAGCAGGACTGCACTACGAAACAAAAAATCCTACAGTGCCTTCCTCAAAATGCTGAAAAATCTTCTTGTTCAACCAAGCCTCTTCGTGATCTCACCACGATGAATAGCTAAGCTGGCTAAATGCTACCTACTAATGTATTTAGCATTTCACTAATGCCATTCATGTACACATTTTCCCTTGTTCAATATATTCCTCTGCCTGTACCACTGTACCTTCTGTACCAGTGCCACAATGCCCATGGGCTGAAGTGCCCCTTATACATTTAAATAACCACCACTGGCACGTGCCTATTGCAACTATACCACAGCTAATCATAACACATTCTCCTCAAAAACTGCTGAAACAACACCACATTTGTGATCTTGAAAAGCCGTCCTCAGCTTTTTAAAATGTATGCATCCTTTTTAAGTCTTTGTTCTATGGACATACAGTCCCAATGTCTATCATTAGACCAAAAATTGTTGTTTCTTTGCCATATTTCTGCTTGCACTCTAAAACCCTAGTGCCACTTAACACTCCTAAACACATCAGGTCACCCTATGAGGCTGTACTATTGTGAACACATTCATTCTTCTGTTTTTGCAAAACTATTCCTTATTTTCTAGCTGGCACCTTGTATTTCTTTGTGCATCTGTGTATCATGTTTTTACATTTTGCTGAGCCTACATGTAAGCTTACTTACTTGTCCTCTGCAACAAATTCATTTTGCATGCAATGCACTTTATTTTCACAAAAAATGCAACATATAAAATCACAACTTGCTGAGCACATTCCAGCCTATATGCTCTCATAGGTAGTTCCTCAAGCTTAACACAGCCAGAACCCAGTCTGAGTGTCCACCCACCTGACTGCACACATCCAGCTGACTTCTCCAGCACCACACCTATCGCTAAAAAGCAGCTCCCATCCAACAATTACACCAGCTGCACGGATTTCTCTGCCTAGTTTAAGTAGGGGGGGCTGCCCTCACTGCATTCAGTTGTCAGTACCTCCTTTTCACTAATGTTGCCAAGCCCAGTTGCTCTGAATCAAGGGAGGCATTAAAGAACAAAAATGTTAGCTTGTCTTAGGCAGAAGGTCAGATATAACTGCATTAGAACTCAGGACCTGAACGTTCTCCATAGAACAGAGATTGATAACTGGTGTTCCACCGATAACACTGATTGTATTATTATAGGTTGTGGTTTCAGCAGCTTACCCATGTTTCTGAAGAAAATCACCAAACTACAGGATTCTCCTTTGTCTACTGAGCTAAGGATTGTCCTGAATTGACTTTTTATTTGCTTATGTTTTTCTTATAATATTTGCTCTTTGTTTTACGTAACCTGATTTTGTTTTTGGATTTTATGTTAATTTCCTGCTCTCCTGATTTTTTTCTGTACTTGTTTGTGTGTCAGCGCCCTTAAGTCTCAGGGTCAGTGGTGCGTGGTATAAATCAAATCAAATCAAATTGGCACACCCGCTCCCTCCTTTCCTGTCACTATCTGGCAGGCCTCTCTTGGCCCTCTTCCTGCTCCCACCTGTGAGGCTAAAAACCTCGGGGTGATCTTTGACTCTACTCTCTCCTTCTCTCCTCACATCTCTGATGTCTCAAAGAAGTCACACTACCAGCTGCACCTCCTTAGAGGTATTCTTCCTTTCCTCTCCTTCTCCCATAAGCTCACAGTCTCCAGTGCTCTGGTTCTCTCTAGGCTTGACTATTGCAACAGCCTCTTTCTAAATCTGCCTGCTTCTACTCTCCGCCCTCTTCAACTCATCCAGAACATGACTACAAGTCTTGTCCTTGGCTTCAAGCCCAGAGATCATATCTCTCCTGGACTGAAATCTCTGTACTGGCTCCCAGTGGCTGCGAGGATTAAGTTCAAAACCCTCTGCATTGTCCACAAGACCTTCTGGGGCCAGGGGCCTCAATACCTTGAAATCTCTGTTCCCAAATATCTTCCTTCTCGAACTCTGAGCTCATCCACCTCCAACTCCCTCAGGGTCAGTCGCTTCTCCAAGCTACAAGTTGGTGGTAGATCTCTTTCTTCGGCTGAGGCCTCCCTCTAGAACAGCCTCCCTGCCTACCTGAAACTTGAGGAAAACCATCTCCGGTTCCGGAAGCACCTCACAACCTTTCTCTTTGTTTCTGCTTTCTCTCCCGCTCTCCCTTGCTTAACTCCTGGCTGAAACTGCACAGATTACCTGGCCACCCTCTGATCTCAGGCCCAGGTCCCCTCCCCAGCCAGTTGCACAACTGCACTGCCTCCCTGGCAACCCCTGCACTTGGGCACTGTTTACTGTATCCCTACAGTACCCCACCAGCACTGAAATCTGATGTCTGCGCTTACCCTTGCACCTGCCACCAACTGGACTTACTGCTCTTATTATTTTTTTATTTATTCTATTTATCCTTTGTTCTGCACTGTCCCCACCCTACTCCCATTTAGCACTTTCCCCTTCACCTGCACTTGCACGATCTGAATGACACCTGGCCTTGTATGATCGCTATCGGTCCTCCCTCTGTTCCCCACCCTTTGTCACGCCGCGCCTTGAAACACTTGTGTATATGCACATTATAATTGCCATGTCATATCATATCCACAGACAGTCATGCTGTCCGCAGTCTACTGAATCGCATATATGCCTTGAAAAACTGTACAAAATTGCCAGATGAACCGACAATGGGTCTAGGAGCTCTGGAAGGGTACACTTTCAACTTGAAACACCCTAGATTTACCAAAAAGGCAGTTTTAAACTGTCCACGGAGCACGGATACCATAGCATGGGTGCGGTCAAATGATGACATCTGGGATGTCCGTGACTCTGACAGCCGTCCTGGGACGTCTGTGGCACTGACAGCCATCCACGGACACCAATCGAGCAGGAAATGCATGTAAGTGTCCATAGAACAGGCGTGCTGTCCGTAGACTTTAACTTTGAGTCATGTGCCTACACCGCGCATGTCCGGTGACACCTCCATTTTGTGTGCATACACCCCAAACATTTGTAGTGTCAGCGGACTATTAATTGGGCTTTTAAAAAAATATACAAGATATTTATAGTGAACAAAATAAATGTATTTAAGAAAGAGATAGATAATCGGAATGGGAAACATAATGGGAGAATTTGGAATTTCTGTCCAATAATGATCAGGGGAGGAAGGGAGTGAGATTTCATCAAAGGGTATTTCATTTAAATTTTGGGAATTTGGTGTGGAATGATTGCTGGGGACAAAGGGGACATGTGCAAGAAGGACAGTGATAATGAACGTTTTTAATCACATGATTTTTAACATAATTTATAAGTTTCTTAAAGTCATTACCAATTTCATCCAATTTTGCAGACAACATCACGATTTAAGTATGTACAGTTGGGGATAGGGCTTCTCTTTCTGACAGTTGGGATTCTGCATAATTAAAATGGGGTGTTGTTTCTTCATGAAAACTATGTACTATAAGATAAAAATATTTTTTTATTTTAGTGAGGTATGCAAAATTACATTATTTGTTTATTTTAAAAGATGTATTGTATACCATTAGAGATGTTAACACTCACTTCTTCTTTTGGGAAGTTTTCTTCCAACCACTCAAGTGTGTTCGCCATTTCTGTGAAAATAGAAGTATTATGCTTTTTGCTTTTAAGAAATGTTTATATAATAAATAGTAATAATACAGAAATAAATACAGTGTACTGATGTATGTGAGTCTGTATGCAAAGTTGTACTGAGGAGATAATATGAGGTGTATAGATATGGTTTGTGCTTGGTGCATTCCATTATGTTGTCTGCTATATACAAAAATAATGTGTACATTTTCAAATGATGACTTTGTACAAAAAGGTCGATTTGGGTGCAGTAAATATATGTAACATATGTTTTTTTGGTTGAACGGTAGAACATTTCTTTTGTCCCCTGTACTTCTGGGCTTTGTGAATGCTACCTGATGTCTGCGGATATTCATACTGTCTGCGGACTCCATAGCTGCTATATTGCGGGTAAGTATAATATAAGGAACCTGTAGCAAATTAAGGGTGCACTGGTAAAAACCTATGACATTCACTGAAAAATCTTTATTAAAGGGACATTATAGTTAATTTGAACTAATAAAAACCCATGAAATTCAGTGAAAAAACTTTAAAGGGACGTTATGGTTACAATTAAAACCGAAAAACTCAACAATAGCTTGCGCCACCATCGTGCACTGCTAAGACTAACACCCAGGACATCAAATATGACATCACAAATGAAATTGATGGCATCAATGATGACTTCACATATCTAGGCCACTTGTTCTTGTGCACTGACATATCTAGACCAGGTGGTTTTGTTCACAGACAATCGGATTATGAGAACTTGGATTAAACAAAAATGATGACAGTTACGTGATGGTAAGTGTGATAGTATGTTTGTTTGAAGTATGTTATAATTAAGGGAATGCTTGAAATAGTTAGATACCTGTTGGCGTATTCCAACTACATCAAAGGTTAGAAGATGATTTGTCATAAAATAATTGAAATGCCGTATTCTAACTATATTGACTTTTAAAAGTGTTATTGTAGCATTATGCATGTAGTTAGATACCTGCTGGCATATTCTAACTGTTAATTGTGCTATAATTTAGTAACTAAATTTGGGTTGAAAGAATATTAAGTAGGCATTTGTTAAATTTGCAGGTAACCTATGTTTTGGAGTAATTGAGGTATTGTTACATTCAAACCAACCACTTCTTTTTTTGACATATGCTGTGTAGTGCCCTGAAGTGGCTGCAGCACCAGTGTGGTATATTATACCTACTGTTTTGAAGGTTTTCTTTCCAAGATATACTTGTCCGTGTGTGAAGCCGTAAGCTTACAAATATTTTTGGTACCATCTGCATGCAGAAGCTGGTAAAAAGTAATGGATTCAGAATTTGCTATAGATACATATACACATCGTTCATTAGGGATGTGGTCCTGTGAAACATGGAAGATTTCATTTATATGGATGTTTTTGGTTTCAAGTACTTGTTGTAAGTACATTAGGAATTATTGTGGATCTTCCTGTGTGTTAATGGTAAATTTTACAATCCTGAACAGTAGTCCAATTCTTGCCTTATACCTGAGATACTATAAGTGTTGTCAGGATTATTTGGGGCATTTCTGTGAAGGACAAGCATTTGCAACCACAACTGGTCTGAGCCGTTTAAGTAAATGTTCTGAACAATTTATGGCAATTGAAAGAGAATATTCATTGTCACATTAGCATAACAACTTACTCCAGTTGAGTTCCTGAATTTAAATGGACCGTTGAGTTCTGTTTGTGGATCATTTGATGGGCCTGCAGAAGTTTTTGGAGAAGAGAGGTTTGTGTATTTCTTTTGTGATGGATGTGCAGTTGATTTTGTACTAGACCGTTTTGTGGTTGTATTGTTTTGATGCAGGAGTTGGTTGTTGTCTTTTTAGTGGTATTGTTGTGAAATCTGCTATAGCTTCTGTTTCTACTATTTGTCTTTTAAAAAGTTTATTTTTTTGAGGTACAGGGTACATATCTAGATGGGGGGTGTTGTATTCCAGGATGCAAGGAAGGTCAGCTTTGACTTTGTTTGCATCAAATTTAACTAGGAATAGACCATTGAGTGTATGGAGACGTGAACGAGTTACGTATCTCAAGTCTTCTTTAAAAACGGTGCTGCCATTGTCAATCAATTCTTGATCTAGGGTTAGACCTTGTGATTTGTGAATAGTGACAGCACATGCAAGACAGAGAACATTGCTCTTTGCGTACGTACATGTCTTTGAAAAGAAGGAAATATCCTATTGTCCGGTCAAATTTATTTAACTTCTGCAAGTTTGTCAAAGTGGATATTGACAAACTGAATATTGTTGTCATGCGGATATGTTTGGAAGCCAACAAATGTACCAATTTCTCCATTGACTAAGCCTTGTTCTACATCGAGGCTACATGTCAGCATTATTCTACAGTTCTGACACAAAGTCAATATTTTCTCCAATACGGCTATGTTGGAGATACATTTTTCTAAGCTATTTATTTGTGCAGTTGCATGTTGACACAGAGGATGTGTCATGCTTTGCAGTCCTAGTTTGTCTGTGGAGCTGATATGCAGAATGGGTTGCATTTCTTTTTTCAACATTGTCTCATTGAATTGAGTAGATCTTTCAAGGGTTGGTATTAGGACATACATATTAGATTTTGTTAAATGATTTGTTCCATGACATCAGGATCAGATGTGTTTCACCCATATAACTCATGGATTAGTCTACTATTTAAGATGGATTTTGCATCTTTATTAAGCAGCCCAGTTCTAATGCTTTTTAAAATGTTAGCATATGTGAGGTCTGTAGACTGGCACATGTTTTGAGTTAGTTCTCTGTAGTGAAAATGTTGCCAGAGATTTACATTTCCAATGCTGCTGTGAGTATTGTGGGATTCTTTGTGTGCTAATGTTATGAAAATAGGTTGCCCTTTAACTGGCATTAACTGTAGGAGGTCTCCGAAAATAATAACATGTTTTCCTCCAAACATTTATTCATAGTTGGTTTTTAGGACTTTCTGAGATGAATTAAAGCAAACATGAGGTTGAACACCATGCCTACTTCATCTATCAGGAGTACTTTCATTTGTTTTAGAATTCTTCGTACCTCAGTAGCAGTATGTGCTGACAGTTTGTAGTATTTTAATTGGTTTTGGTGTTCTAAGGAGGGAGTATTTGTCAGTGCAAAGTTACACTACCTATGCTGTAGGCAGCTAAACCTGTTGAGGCTGTTACTACAGCTGAAAGGTTGTTGTTTATTAAGTTTTGTTGCTTATTATTTTAATTAAGAATGTTTTGACAGAACCAGCTTCAACACTTACATACAGGAGCAGGGGTTTATAACTTTTACAACTACAGATTTGAGTTTCATGCTGAACACCATGTTCAATTTCTTGTGTGACTTCTAGATAAATGGTGAGTTTTTCATCATTTAGCTGAGATTTCAGAACTGACAAGTCTTCCTCAGAGTCTTTATATTGATACATGGTATTTTCTACCTCAGTCATAGCTATTTCTGCTAAATTTAGAATGATTTGTTCTCCAAGTAGGGCTTAGCTTCCTGTAACAGAAGGTTGACTGCACTCAGGAGTGTCATAGTCTAATTGAGCTTTAATTTCTTCCTCTTGTTGGCATTTATTGTCCAACACTTGTATGTATTGTTTGAAATTGTCATTGTTATACTGCTTTGATTTGCTTTAAATGTAGCTTCAAATGACTCATAGGGCCTCATTAAAAGTTTGGAGGTAGCCATGGTGCTATTAGCGCCATGGCTGCCTCCAAAATCGTGTCTGTTTTCCTTGAATGAGGAATTACTGGGTCATTCCAACCTTGAAGGACCCAGTAATTCCTCATTCAAAAAAACCACCCCCATTCCCATTTGAGTCCCCATTGGACTCAAGGGGAATGGGGATGGAGCTAATAAGGGGCCCGTTAATAATGGGCCCGTTATTAGCTCCCTGGTCCCCTTGCGGGACCCGTGAAGGATGTCTGGTCTGACCAGATGTTCTGAGCGGGTCCTGCAAGGGAACCTCGTAATAGGGCAGAATGGGTTTACCGGCACCGGCACCATTACCAGTGCCGGTAAACCCATTCTGCCCACTTCGTAATGAGGCCCATAGTCACCTAATAATTCTTGTTCTTTTCTCAGAGCTTGAACAAATTGATTGATGTATACAGCTGCACTTAATTGTAAGCAAAATATCAATAAAAATACTTGTAAAAAAAAAGTGTAACACCTTGGAACAGGGCCATGTAATACAGTTCTCTATGTTGTGGAGTTTTAAATGATAACTGTACCTGATTAATAGAAAAGGTTTGGTTAGTTCCACTAGGATTCCTTAACAATTTGAAACTGATTATTTGCCAGTTGTCTCATTTGGTGTGACATTGTTTTTGTAGGTTTAGTGTTGGGCAATGTCGTGCAGATACATGTTTTCCAAAGCAGTACTTATGTTTGGGTAGTATGTGTCAAGTAAATTGTTTTTTAAAATGTCCTGGCTGTTTGGATCAATTTTGGCTATGTCCTCTATTGGTAGGATTTTAGTACTCTTTTTCGGATGAAGCTGGTCCAAGGTTCAGCCAGACTATGTACTCAGATTTGCCATATAAGTCTGTACCTGTTATACGGTCTGCAGCTTCATAGGACCCACATTCTCTATTGGAGAGCATTTTTATTCCAAAGCTGTACAATTTCTGTGATAGTGTTCTGTCAGATGATATGTAATCCCAGGGGTGTGTAGCTCTTTTTTCTCAACTTTGGTGAGATAGGCAGTGACATATCTTGCAACTGCAGTGGAATTGTATGTAATGTAACATATGTGTATGTTTGCATTTCACAAGAGGGCAATTATTGCATTCTAATCATTGATGTACTTGAATGCTTCATCCCTTTTAATGGTATATGGATTTGCTTTTCACACTGTGTCTAAAAGAGGACATCAAGCTATTTACTTGTCCTTTTTTCCACACTGGTCTTGGGAAGCCAAAGTGACATTTGGTATAGCATTCCCCTTTGTTTTTATATCTACGTTGGCAGTATTTGCCACATTTATGTTTTTGAAAGCATAACACTTGTGTATGTTGGTCACTATCTGTGGCTTCTGAAGGGATGTCTCAACTGTAAAACAGTGGCTTCACAATCATGGCCACATTTTGGAGCATCTTTTATCCACAAAAGCATGTGGACGTGTGGTGTTCCTCTGGATTGATATTTTTTTCTCCAAAAGATGTTTTGCATGTCTCCAAACGGAGGGGTAGTTTTATTGAAGATAAAATGCAGCATCATTATGAAGCAATGGTGAAAGTAATTGATACATTTACAGGGTCAAGAGAACAGATTTCTCCTGGTGTTTTTATGTCTATTCCGTCTTTATTTTGGTTTGCAGCGCGTAAGAAGTTGTGCAAGTCATCCCATGCATACTTTCCACAACTCAACATAACAAGCCATGTGGGTGGGCCTAGTTTCCTTAGCATACCATGTGCATCAGTGTTACATCGGAACGAGTATCCTTTCATACCACACATGTTTACCAAAAGATTTATGATACTTGACTATAAAGCATCATTGTTGTCTTTTATTTTTTTGAAGCAGTTTGGTAGCAGATATGTTTAAAAGGTTAAAGCCTGTTTTTAATGTGTGTGCAACTCGATAAAATAGTGTTGCTAATTCACTTTTTAAGAGGAGGTAGAAAATGTCATCGAAATTTTGCCTGAATCTGGGGTCTTCAGAATACATTTGTAAAGAGCGATATTCTGATGCACTAATTTGTGTGGAACCTTTCATCATATCTTCTACCTTTTCCTGTAGGAAATAGTATAGTAAGAGAATGTACTCCTACACTTTTTTCCCATATGCTCATTGAGATCCTTTGGCTTGATGCCTTTGATATGTTTCTAATACATCATCAATTGTGTCTTTAGAAGGCCGTGGGTGAATGGTATACTGGTCTAAAATGTTTGCTGCTGTAACAGGATCTATACGTTCAAATTGGCTATTTTCTGGTGACTCTTGAATAATGTGGGTGGTTTCTCTTAAATTGTCCTCTATGTTTATATCTTTGTACTATTCATTGTTTTCTTTTAGATATGGTAGGGCTTGTCTAACTTTGTTTAAGTCGACTAGTTGTTGCCAAATTTCTTTGTCTTTTGTTGGCACACCATTAACTAGTACAATCAAATATTGATCTATCGGCCATTGTAATCCCAGAGTTTGAACATTTTCTTTTAGATACAATGGGAAATGTACTACTTTGCCATGGATACCCTTTAGTAGATCTGATCAAGGTAATTTGGCTGATTTTTGTTGAAGGAATATTCTAGCTTGAAAGGGGTGCACTGTTTGTATTATACTGCTGTTGCACAAGTTAAGCTGTTGGATAGTTTTTGGAAGAGGGAATAGTTCTAAATTATTAGTGATAGCATGAGATGGCATTTGGTGATTGTCAAGCTTTCTGTTGCAGTACGCGCACACTCTTGAGGGCTTAGTTATTTTGTATTTACCTTCTGCTGTTAGATATAAAGCCAATTGGAACTATTGGGATTCTTCATTGTCTTCTATTTTGTAAGCTAGATCTACTATGTTTGTGCTATTTTTATAAAACATTCTGCGGCAACAGACACATATTTGGTCTGGTATTTCAGCAGATGTGTTTTGAAACTTAGCTATTTCTTTTTAGTATGTCTTTATTAGGATGTTGGTGTTTATGAGATTTTAAGTAATGTTGTACATCATTTTCTAAGTCATCTTCAGTTCCAAAGTATTTACGCTGAATCTGTTCTGTTTCTTGAAGGAGTTATTTGGCTGTTCCATGAAGGAGGATGTTATTTGAATTTTGCAGTTCTAGCGCAGGACTTTGTTGCATAATATAGTCGATGCACAAGATTCTGTATAGTAGAATAATGTGTCGATAACATTTTGATTTGGTGGAAAGTGCTTTTGCAAGTAGTTCCTAAAATGCAGGTTAATGAATGTCTTCGCAGAACAGTGAGGCGGTACACTGGACAGGAGTCTATGGTTTTCAAAGTTTTCATTTTACTTTTGTCTTTCAGTTTTACATAGTGATTGAAGAATTGTCGTAAAGATTTAAAGGATTGTTGGCAAACGTTGCAGCACATTGAGCTGCATGTGCATTTGTACACTGGATGGTTTGTTTGAGTGAAAGAAGCATTTGGTTCAAAGTTTGTTGGGGATTTTTTTTTTCTATGAGGGTTTCTTTTGCCATAATGGTTTTTTCTCCACAATTTCATACCCTCGACCACTATTGTCTATGGCAATTGTATTTGTTGTTCTTATTTATAAGATTCTTAGTTGAAGTATGGTTCTGTGCTGCTTGTGTGAATCCATTCACCATTGCAGAAGTTTGAAAGGTCTCTATATTGAAATTTGTGATGTCATCTTTGATGTCTTGGGTGTTAGTCTTAGCGGTTCACGGTGGTGGGGCGAGTTATGGTTGCTTAGTTTACCATAACTGGTGAATTTCTGAGGTTTTTCGGTTTTACTTGTAGTCATAAAATTACTTTAAGAAAGTTATTTCGCTCAATTATAGGTTTTTGTAAATGCAACTTACCCATAACGTCTTTTAACAAAGATTTTTCAGTGAATTTCATGGGTTTTTGTAAGTGCAATTTAACCATAACGTCCTTTTAACAATGTTTTTTGAGTGAATATATACCTACGTGACCAAGCGGTCGGAGTACCGCGAAATGCGTCCCTTTTACAGGTTTAGCTTTTCCTAGCACACTTTAATACAATAAAATATGCAGTTGCTGGGACCAAACGTTCCTTGATTTTTCATTTTTGTTGTAAGGACACTCCATTCTCAGTGTCATGACGCGCGCGCCATGGAAGCTGTGGATGAAATGGAAGAGGGGTTAATCGGCCACCGTGAGAAGCAGTAGCAGTGGTCTAGTGTTTTTCCCATCACACTCTGACAGTACATGTACACGCCCACCACGGCGCGACGGTGCGTTGCAACCCTTGTCCGCTTTGGGTTTACACACGCTGTGTATCTGCTCTCGCCTACCAGTGGTAGCGGTTACCTTTCCTCATACCTTCCTTGCTGTCCTCTTGTATATTTCCTCCTCTGCTCCGTCCTGTACTTTCTGCTTGTACGAGTGGCTCTGCTATTGTGTATTATGGATCTACATGCCCCGTATTCTCCCTGTTTCCTGTTCCTTTCGTTTGGCGTCCGTTGGGTTCTATCAGCCTCGTTCCTCCGGCGGTCAGACCCGCTGCGCTTGTCAGGCTGGTTTATACACCCACGGAGCCATCATTTTCCTCTGTATTCAAGCTCCGTGTCAGTTACCGGATTCCTGGAATATCCTTGCACTCTACAAACCAACAATCAACCGGAAGCTATCATCCAGCACATCACCAGGGTTTTTCAGCATTGCTTTTCCCTGGTAGTGGGGCGAGCTCCCTGGGGGTCCCACTGCTTAGCTGTCAGCTTCCTGGCAATGTGACCTCCAGTGGAGCCCGTCCTAAGGTCATCACAAAAAAGCTGAATACTGCTTGGAGAGAAAGGAGGACCATATCCTCAGAAGATTCATCGGATGACCCCAATACAGGTGAGGAGGAGGAGGAGGTGGTCTGTCTGGGCATAGAACAGGCAATTCCCCCAGTAAGTTCTGAGACTCAGCTGCTCTGGGAGTACAGTTCATCACACGTACATTGTACGAGGTACTGTTTAATATATACATATATGTATATATATTTTACAGGGCCTGCGGCAGTGGCCCTGTATTTATGGTTAAGTTGCTAAACTCATAGAAAGAGCACTTTTTGGGTGGCTTATAACTATGCTCCCTCCCTGGACAACTCATCACCAAGCTTTTCAGAATAAGTATGTGGCCCCCTCAGAATGGTTTTGCGAATTGTGGTGCCATTTCGTCCAGCGGGGCAAGGTTATAGGCGGGTAACAAAATTGTGTAAATCCTCATAGACGAAATGGAAATAAAATGTGCTCACGCCTACACAGATTTTCTCCAAATTTATGCCAGGAGCAGTGGATTGGTGCCGAAAGCGAGCTTTTGTAAATCCGTCCAGTATTTGTTTTTAAAATGGCAGAAAAGTAGGTAAAATACATGCTCGCTGGTTGGTCAATTAAAAACATGAGGTGCGTCAAAACGTGTGAAAGGGACGTCATGTTGGATTTGCAAACAGCGCCTGTAGGCCATGGTCATTGTGGCAAAAACGTATAAAAAATACAACATTGCACTTGTCAAACTAATGAATCTATCTCTGGGGAGGTGAGGGGTGATGAGGATCGGATGGGATATGGGCATAAAAAGTCAAAAATCAGGTGTTTTGTCTTCATCAAGTCTGCAAACATCTCAGATGTTCGGGGACATCCATGCATATTTCTGTATTACAGCGTCACGAAAAAGCAGTTTTTGGATGGCTTCTAACTTTGGCACCACTCAATGATACTGCATGAAATGTTGCAATATGATTATAGACCTGACCCTGAATGGTTCTGCAAGGTTTGCTGCTGTTTCGTCAATAGAGGGGGCAAAATATTTGAAAGGCTTATACATAAAGTGCTATTTGATGAATCTGCACAAAAACGTGCAAAACAAGTTTAGACCCAGATTTGAAGGTTTTTGCAAAGTTTAGTGGGATTTTGTCAAGAGGGGACAAAATTAGAAGGGGGTCTCAACATTTTTAGATGGCTTATAACTTTGTTGCTGTTTGAGTAATCTGCACAAAAGTTTTCAGAACGATTATAGACCCAACTTTGAATGTCTGTGTAAAGTCTGAATGGATCTTGTCAAGTGGGGACTAAGTTATTTTGTACATACATTTTGGCACTTTTCAAAAATTAAAACATGGATGGATTTGCAGAAAACACCCGAAACCATGGCGAGGTCCCAAAAGCATAGTTTTGCAAATGTGTCAGTGTTTTATTTTTTTAAAAGTTTCACAATGTAGGTACAAAAAATAGTGATATACCTTTGGTGACTTAGGTATAGCCCGTGGCCATGGGCAGTGGTCAAATTGTCCAGGTCAGGGCCAAAGGACAATCCAATCTGGCTACTGGCCGTGACCATGATGGATCAGCAATGGGGTTAACATTGGCATGACCACCAGGGACCGGCTATGTGGTAATGTTTTTTTAAACTTAGATAGGTTTGAATGGGAAAAAAACATTCTGCTCCTAGCACAGCCCACATTTCTGGACAGGATTGCAGCAAACATTCTCGAGGAGCATCAGCAAGTACCTCAAAGCATGGTTTTGCAAATCTGTTTTATTTTTTCTAAAGTGTGAAATAAATTGTAAGTACAAAACATTGTGATATGAGTTTAGTTTGTTTGTTTATTAGTTTGTAGGGTGCACCAAACCCTTAGGTAGCTGGGCGCACATCATCACAAGAATACTTAAGCTTGGTTACAAGAATAGGCAATGCAGGCAAGTTCAATACAGGCATGTTCACAATACGGGCAGGTTCACACAGTCATAATTGCAAGAGTCTGGTATAGAGGCAGGTAACATATATGTACACATCCATTTGCCATCCTAGTCTAGTGGTCGTTGAGGCATAGCCAAGTGCGAGTGTTATGCCTGAAAGTGTGGTATGATTGGTCTCTTCTAAGCTCAACTGGTAAAGCATTCCATTGCTGAGCTGCTTTTACAGGGAAGCTATTACCTGCAACTAGGAATCTGAGCCTGGGAATTTGGAGGCAGTACGAATTGGGAGTCTGAGTGGGTCATGCAGAACTTTTTCTAATTATTCTTTCCTTCAAGTATGGAGGGGCTGCGTCATTGAGACATTTGAAGGTTAATGATGCTGTTTTGAAGAGGATCCTATCCGTAATTTTCAACCAGTGATGGTTTCTCCTAGCGTTAGATTTGTGCTCTCTGGTGGCCGTTCTGAGGGCATTGTTTTGCAATGTCTGTAATTTATTAATAATGTATTTGTTGGCTCTTAGATATAGTGCATTGCAGTAGTCCAGTTTTAATAAGATGAGGGCATTCAGTAAGATGATGCAAATTGCAAGTGAGAGGAAGGGTCCACATGCTCTGATAAGTTTGCCAGTGTAGGCAGTGGATGAGGCCAGGGAGTTTACCTGTTTTTTTAGATTAAGCGTGGAGTCCAGATAGAAGCCAAGTGTCTTCACCTCTTTGGCAACTTTAATTATGTTGCCATCGATATTTAAGGCACCGTAGTTGGTGTCAATTTTTCGTTTGTTAGCCGAGCCAAAGATCAGGATCTCCGTTTTGTCGTCATTCAGGCAGAGGCCGTGGGTTGCCATCCATGCCTGAATGAGGGATTATATTTCATTTCTAAGGCTGTATCTGAGGTGAAATTGCCCAAAAGGGGAATAAGGATCTGGGTGTGGTCCACATAGTTTGTGTAGGTGACACCCAGTCTGTCCAATTTGTCAAATAAAGGCTTAGTAAAGATAATATACATGGTTGGTGAGACACATGAGCTCTAAGGGACGCCATATGTTACTTGGATTGGGTCTGCTGATGCTGAGGTGGAGAAGACTTGCGCACTTCTATTATCAAGAAAGGACTGGACCCAAGCTACGGCTTCACTTGAAAAGTAGGCAGCCGATGCTAGGTGTTTGCATAATACTGCATGGTCCACCAAGTCGAATGCTGCCGACAGATCAAGGAGGAGTAGCATAGCTGTGTTTCCTTTATCATTAATCTCCTCAATTTGGGCTTTAAGGTCTATTAAAGCTGTCTCTGTGCCATGTTGGGGTGTTTAACCCAATTGACATGAGCCTAAAAGTTGGTTGGTTTCAAGATACTTCTGAATTTGAAGATAGGCCACTCTGTCTATTATTTTCAGGAGGAATGAGATCGTTGTGATAGGTCTGTAGTTAGTAGGGATGGCGGGGTCTAAGCTCTGTTTTTTGAGAAGGGATAAAACTCAAGATTCTTTTAAGCTGCTTGGGACGGTATTAGATGAAAAGGAGGCATTCATGAGTTTAGAGACGAAGGGGGCTAGATCTGTAGCCACATCCTTAATTATTTGGGCTGGACAGTTGTCACTTTTACAGTTTAACGGTTTTAGGGAAGCAATCATTTTTTCAGTTTCCTGAATGGAAACTTTGGTGAATTTGAATGGAGCTAAGTCAGGTTTGTTTTTAGGAGCGGTGGTGATAGATATTTCTGCAGGGGGGGAGAGAAGATTTTTTAGCTGTAATTTTGGTTTGTAATGATTTTATTTTATTTACTAGGGCATTTTAAATGCTGGTGAACCATTGCTTATCTTTAGGTACATTGTCCAGTGGGGGTATAGGCGATTCTAATTCTCTAAGGATCACAAATAATTCCTTAGTGTTGGAGCATGCTTTAGAGATTCTTTCATTGTAGACTTCTTTTTTCGTTTGGATAATTTCATTCTTGTGTAGCATTTCAGTGCTGGACTGCCCATGTGGGTGGGACAAAGAGTGATATGCAAAGGCATGCTTCCCATCTGTGAAAGGAACAGTGAGCAAAAAGCAGATGGCTGCAAACTCTCAATGTGATTAACAACCACTGAACAGGTTATCATGCCGTGTTCTTCTGAGAGAAGGGCGCCTGCTACCTTTGTTGAATTCTTTGAAGGAACTTGGGGTTGGTCACCCTAAATTACCTTGGGGCAACCAGACGTGGACTTCCTGCTCACTGTGCTTAGAGAGGCTCAGCTTCACCTCACTGATGATGCCCAACAAGGCTGAAACACGTGTATGGGGTTGCTGTTGGTACTCTTGATCAGAGAGGAATTGCCATAGAATTTCAGTGCTGGACTGCCCATGTGGGTGGGACAAAGACTGATATGCAAATGGATATTTCCCATCTATGAAAGGTACAGTGAGCAAAAAGAAGATGGCTGCAAACTCTCAATGTGGTTAACAACCACTGAACAGGTTATCATGCCTTGTTCTTCCGAGAGAGGGGTGCCTGCCACCTTTGTTGAATTCTTTGAAGGAACTTGGGGTTGGTCTCCCTAGGTTACCTGGGGGTAACCAGACATGGACCCCCTGCTCACTGTGCTTAGAGAGGCTCAGCTTCACCTCACTGATGATGCCCAACAAGGCTGAAACACGTGTATGGGGTTGCTGTTGGTACTCTTGTTCAGAGAGGAATTGCCATAGCATTTCGGTGCTGGACTGCCCATGTGGGTGGAACAAAGACTGATATGCAAATCGATATTTCCCATCTGTGAAAGGTACAGTGAGCAAAAAGCAGATGGCTGCGAACTCCCAATGTGGTTAACAACCACTGAACATGTTATCATGCCTTTTTCTTCCGAGAGACCGGCACCTGCTACCTTTGTTGAATTCATTCTTGTAGTTGTTGGCATCTTGTTTTAATTTTAGTTTGTTTTCTTCTGTAGGGGAATGCTGCCATGTGGATTCAAGCTTCCTTTTATCCAATCTAAGTTCTTTTAGGTGGGGGGGTGAACCAAGTATTGAGGTGAGTCTGTTGGTTGCTCTTACGTACCTTAAGTGGGAGAATGGAATTTAAGACCTTAGTCATGGTGTCATTATAGGAGTCCACCAATGTGGTTGGGTTGGAATTACTTGGCAAAGCATTCATTATCGGAAGGAGGAGTGGAAGGATATTGCCGGGTGTGATATTTTTCTTTGATCTAGTGGGAATGGCAGGAGCCATAATTTTATCTTTATCTATTTGTTTGTTAAGTGTTAAGCTAAAGTCAATTAGGTAATGGTCAGTCCATGATAGGTGTGTGATTCTGGTGATAGTTTTAGGGCAGTTTAAGGTGGCAACCCAGTCTAGGGTCCATCCTTTATCATGGGTGGGGGAGAAGATTTTTTGGGTGAGGCCATGTTCATCAGGCATGGTGGCTATCGTTTGAGCTTGCTTGTCGTCCGGATCGTTGAATCCTAAATTGAAGTTGCCTAAGATAATTATCTGGGATGAGTCTTTAGTATTGTTAGCTAAGAGGCTAGCGATGTCCTTTTCGAATGAGCCAATGGGTCCTGGTGGTCTGTAAATGAGGTATATAGTTAGAGTAAGGCATGGGGATATAGGCAATTTTGCAGCGAGAAGTTCACAAGATTTTAATGGAGGTAGCGAGGATAGTCTTAGGTTCAGGTTATCTTTAGCAATGATAGCTATGCTGCCTCCTCTAGAGTTAGGTCGGTCGATTCTTAGGAGTTGATCGTTTACTGGTATTGCATATGAAAGCGCTGGGCCTGCAGCCTCGTGCAGCCAGGTTTCTGTGACTGCTAAGGGGTCAAGGTTCTCAGATGTTAGAAGATCGGCTATTTCAGTGGCATGGGCAACAATTGATCTGGCATTGATCAATGCTCCCATTATTGTGGTTGTGTTAGGTAGTTTCTGGGTTTTCAACGTTACTGGAATGTGATCTTTAGTTTTGGTGTTTGAGGTACTTTGCATGTGGACTTGTGCCGTATGTAGTGTGGTAAGTTTATGGTAGGTACGGCGGTTCAACTAGGTGTTACACGTTATTTTAGGTTCATAGAAGGACAGGAGTCTAGCTCGAAGCCTGATGTTTCTGTTCAAAGTGGGGCAAGGTGCGTATTTGATATGATCCATAGTTATCAGGATTGTTTATAAGAGTAGCAGTGGTACAGATAATAGCAAATTATTGCTGACATACATTGTAAGGCAGTTAGTGGTAGCTACAATGGATTTAGGTAAGATGGGCTGGAGCTAGATCCTCATAGCGCAGGCTGGCTCAAGCTAAGTTCAGGTAGGCTACGAACGTCTACATTCTGTCACAGCTCAGTGGTTCACAGGGGTTAGATTAAACTTGGGTGGAATTCAGTGTTGTCGCCATAGGGTAAATTCACTATAAACACAGTAGGCTAGATTCAATGTCATTGCAGTAGGCTGATCTGAACATAGGCACAATAGGCTACTTTAGCAAACTTAGGCAGAGTAGGCTAAGATCAATGTGGTCACAAAGGGCTAAGTGCATTGTAATCACAGTGGGCTAGGTTCAGAGTAATCATAGAAGGCTAATATAAGTGTAATCACAGTAGTCTAAATTAAAAATAATCACAGTAGGCAGAATCCAGTATGGTCACAATGGGCGAAATGCAATGTAATCACAGTGGGCTAGGTTCAGAGTAATCATAGAAGGCTAAGATCAGTGTAATCACAATAGTCTGAGTTAAAAATGATCACAGTGGGCAGAAGCCAGTATTGTCACAATGGGCAAAATGCAATGTAATCACAGTGGGCTCAGAGTAATCATAGAAGGCTAAAATCAGTGTAATCACAATAGTCTGAGTTAAAAATGATCACAGTAGGCTGAAACCAGTATGGTCACAATGAGCAAAATGCAATGTAATCTTAGTGGGCTGTGTTCAGAATAATCATAGAAGGGTAAGATCAGTGTAATCACAATAGTCTAAATGAAAAATAATCAGTCGGCTGAAACCAATATAGTCACAATGGGCAAAAAGCAATGTAATTGCGGAAGCCTATGTTGAACATAAGCACTGTGAACTATCATGAGCATAGGCGCAAAGGTCTATGTACAGTGGTGCAGGCAGAGTAGGCTAGGGACAACCTGGGCACCATATTATGGGAGGGTGCAATACAATCATCTATCTCGTGGGTTGGCTATATGGATGAGGCTACAGGAAAGTGGGACTTTATGATAAGTTCAGCCAGTCATCAGGGCTAAATAACGATAATTGGTAAATTGCATTTAATGCAGTATTGTAGGCAACAAGGTCGCATTAGGAAGAACTATCAGATAGTTGTGGCGAATGCCAGAGCGTTTGGGCAGCATTAATGAGAGCAGGTTGTGCGGTGGGGATGGGATATAAAGCCCCACATTGTAGTGTGCTGTCGCAGAAATATATGTGCAATGAGGAGGAAGCAGTTTAACAATAGGCGTGCAAGGGGCAGAGCAGTACATACAAGTTCAGGGCAATGGAGAGCAAAATGTGTATGCCTGCAGGTTTAGGCTGATGCGGCTAGGCTATGCAGATAAGTACAGGTAGGTGCAACATAAATCAAAAGCAAGGCGGCATGTTACAGTATTGCACTGTGTTTGGCAGGCATAGATCATATGTTGAGAGGGAGACTTTACATCGCAGTTCGGAGGAGCATGTAGCGAAATCTATCAGGCGGAGAAGAGTCAAATTGGAGGGGGTGCAGGATTTTACTGAGTGCCGATGTCACTGCAGTTTCACCCAGATGGGGACAGAAGCTACATTCAGAATATTTCGATCGGCCATTTTTAAGTAGTAAAGGCCTCGTGGAGCATAAAGGCGGCTATAAGGAAGACGCGGATATCTCAGCATGCACTGCGAATTTTGGCAAACGCAGAAATTATGGCATCAAAGATCGTATTTATGAACGCTCAGCAGTATTTAGACTGCCCGTGTCAGATAACGTTGTGGGTGAGTGTGGCAGCCTGGAATAAGAGGGGATGCATTCCAGGTGTGGTAGTTCATGGAGAGGTGTACTCACGGATGACTGTGTAGAGGTCCATATTTTACTGTAGGAATGGTGAGACGAGATCGGTTGAATCTGTGGCAGCAGCAGATTCTAGGGCACAGGTGGTGAGAGAGGTATTGCGCCCGTGAGCCCTCTGCACCCTGTGGCGAACAGGGGCAAACAGGGCCTTACCTCGCATGGGCCTTCCCACGAGAGGGCTGGCTTCCGCCTACCGGCGGATGTGCCGCAATTAGAAGGTGGCATTGCTAGGCAACACAGCTACACAAGCCCAGTTCGGGTTTCGGAGGGCCATTTATTGGGAAGGCTGGCTCACGATAAATTACACGAACGGTGCAGAAAGCCCAACTGGGCTGGAGTAAGCATGGAGCCTTGAGGTTCAGATAAGGGGAGCCGGATCAACTGTGCACGATGTCGTGCTCACCTGCAGCGGCTTGGATGTCATGCAGAGTGGATGCCGGTGTCGTCGAAGTGGCAGCAGCTGATGTTGTGGGCTGGAGCAGGAGGGGATCCTGCCCAATCCTACAGTGCAGATGAGAATGATGGTCTCAGGGGCAAACAAGGCCTTACCTCTTGTGGGCCTTCCCACGAGAGGGCCAGCTTCCGCCTGCCGGTGGATGCGTTGCAATTAGAAGGCAGTGCTGCTAGGCAACACAGCTACACAAGCCCAGTTTGGGCTTCGGAGCGGCCATTTCATGGGAAGACTAGCTCACAATAAATTACATGAAAGGTGCAGAAAGCCCAACTGGGCTGGAATCAGCATGGAGCCTTGAGGTTCAGATAAGGGGAGCCGGATCATCTGTGCACGACGTCGTGCACACCTGCAGCGGCTTGGATGTTGTGCAGAGTGGATGCAGAGTCATCAAAGTGGCAGAAGTTGATGTTGTGGGCTGGAGCAGGATGGGTTCCTGCCCACTCCTACAGTGCAGATGAGAGTGCCTGGGCAATGGGACTGGCCCTGAGCAAGGATACATGTGTACTCTCATTTGCTTATTGGGGCATGCGGCATGGCCAAAGCCCTTAGTTTGAATGGGAAAAAATATTGTCTTTGCAGTTACAGCCTGAACTGCAGACTGAAGCCCGGGCATTGTGGAGAATGGCCATGGCTAAAAGCCATGAGCACTGGCCATTGGCCATATTATGAGGGTATAGTGGACACTGAACTAGGATGCTGCTTAAGTGCAGTGGTTAATGGGGGTGGTTTTCTGGGGATGGGGTCATGGCCGAAGCTCAAGCCCTAGGCAATTCAACCATGACTTGCATCCCCAGCATGCATTGCTGATAACGAGACACATTAGTATGTGTTACAAAAAATATGTTTGTTAAAGGAGGTTTACAATTCTTTCATATATGTTAAAAGAGGAATTACGAATAACTTATGTACAGTAATGAAACATCATGAAACATTTTCACTAATAAAAACCTATGAAATTCAGTGAAAAAACTCTGTTAAAGGGACGTTATGGTTACAAGTGAAACTGGAAAACCCCAGACATTTGCCAGTTATGGTAAGCAAAGCAACCATAACCACTGTGCCCCACTAAGACTAACATCCAGGACATCAAAGATGACATCATAAGTGTCATTGATGACATCACTGATGACATCACACACAAAATAACTTTTGATGAAAAGTCCCTATAAGTGGTGATCAGGAGACCTATCATAAACTACTTAATATATTAAATAATGTACTCATCTAAACAAAACCTTACATTGGCGAGTAGTTAATACAGGAACCTAATCATACATACACATAGGCAATGGCTGAAGCATTCACCATAGAATTGCAATATTTTTAATCTGGAATTTGTGGATAGTAAAATATTGATTGCTACCATGTCAGAGTTTTCAGTAATGTTAAACTTGGAATAAATAGCTAACAATTCAAAACTTACTACATACTTGTGTTAGTACAGACACTCCATCTGAAGACCCACAATGCATACAAATCAGAGGCAAATACTCGGAAACTAAAGTAAGGAAGAAAGAAACAATATCACCAGAAAATGTCAATAACATTAAAGTTCATCTTCATGTATACAAATGAATTGTGCATTTGAGGCCTTCTTACTGCCCCGTGTATGTGCACCATGAGCTGAGAACAAAACCTAAGTAAAGTACTTTAAGAACATATGACAAGGTTAACGTCTTCTGAATTTCCATATTCTGTCAGTAAACAAAAACACCTGGCCTAGATATGTCAGTGAGTAAAAACAAGTGACTTTGATCTGTGATGTCATCAGTGATCTAATCATTGACATCTGTGATGTCATCTTTGATGTCCTGGTTGTTAGTCTTAGCATGTCACATTGATGGTGTGGGTTATGGTTGATTAGCTTACCATAAATGGTGCATTTCTGGGGGGTTTTCGGTTTCACTTGTAACCATAAATTGATAGGTTTTTATTAGTGCAACTTAACCATAATGTCCCCTTAACAATGTTTTTCACTGAAGATATATATATATATAAAAGTCAGGTGTTTTGGGCCAGAATGTAGGTATATGACCAAATGTTGATTTTGTGTAACGTTAGTAATTCTTTCTTAATACCTAATTTGGCTCATGGGGTAAAAGAACATTACTTTCCTCAGAGATATGATATGATATTTATAACGTGCCTATACAAAAGTGTTTCAAGGCATGGCGAGGCAAGGGAGGGGGAACAGAGGGAAGACAGACAACGATCTTACTAGGCCAGGTGTCATTCAGATCACGCAAGTGCAAGGGAAGGGGGAAAAAGTGCAGGGGAGATGGAGGGGGAAAAGCGCAGTACATGGGATAATCAAATAATAACATATAAGAACGGCCAGCTGGTGGCAGGTGCAGGGTGAGTGCCGACATAAGTGCTGGTTTGGGGAATGTAGGGATACAGAAAACAGTCGCCAGGTGCAGGGGTTTCGCTAATTTTGTTATTACATTTTTTCCAGCTTTTCTCCAAACCTTACAATTGTCAGAGCACTCCAAAATAAAATGCCCCCATTAAAGCATTTACTGTAGTAATATCATTGTTTTCCATCACCATTTTGCATTTTTGTTCCACGAGAACACTCATGCAGGCTTAATCTATACAGGAATAATCGGATTAGCAGAAACTGGATTAAAGGCATTTTGTCAAAGAGCTCCATTTGCCTATTATCATCATTATACCAAACTAAATTATCCTGCGATTTCCATGTCTGAAGTCGTGTCATCTCTTTACATTACCAACTAAATTGGATGCATCTTTGATCTATTCTCCACCTTTAGAAGATTCAATTACATTGAATCTAAAAGGTGGGTGAACAATGGGTGTACTATATAGTATGTATTTCTAAATGGGATTTGCTACAACTGCGTTTATTCTTTTCAGAATGTATAGTAGTGAGAAAGGTTGAATTCTACCTCTCACACATAAACATTATTGTGTTGGGAAACCTGAATGAGTGGATTAATTACACCAATTCTACCTTGCCCTGCTGCCTACCCATTGACAGCAAGACTCAAATTGTATGCATGTTGTAGTGAATTTGTGATCATTGATATTCATGTTAATGGTCACAAACTCCATGTTATTTTATCTGTGGAAGGTGCTGTAAAAGTACTCCTAGTAGTTCCATAGACTCAGACTGATCATGCACCTCATTTGTTCTAACTACCAGTAGGCTGTCACACAAATCATCTGCCCTACCAAACTAGCACATTCATGTAAAGAACTGGACACATCTAAGTCTAATTTCTACTCTTCATAATTCATCCTTTGCAAAGGTTTGCGGCTTTACCCTTCCACACTTCATAAAGTGTATTGCAAAACATTGCAAAGTACATGAAACTGTAAAGTTGTTTGCAGTGTCCATTAAATACACACTGAGAAGAAATGACTTCTACTCTGCAGGAGTACAAGGGAGAGCAGTGTCTAAAAAACAACTTAGACTACACACCGCTACAAACCACAGAAATCCCAACGATAAAGCTAAATCAGGTACAGCCAAAAAATATGCTTCCTTCGCCTTTTATTGTAACGTGTGCCAAGGGAAGGCATGTGAATGTGAGACAGTAGTAACACAAACAGCAATAGTTCCAATAGAAGAATGTTCATTGAAGTTTCTATAAAAAATATATACTTAATTTAAACAAAGCAATTATTCAATGAATTATTAAAATGCCGTAACAACCCACCCCTTTAAAAATAAGGCATCACTGCATAACAGAACAGTTTAGGCACTGTGGTTACTTTGTCAGTGGGGAAACAGGCACGAAATGCAACAATGTTAATGGAAAAGGATACGTTTTGGTGGAGAAAAATGTTCAAAGGGACTTAACCTGTCTCTAGCCTGCCAGAGTGTGGACCAGTGGGACAGGGTCTATTGGAAGTACTTGATTTCAATGTTAGGTTGTTCTAAGATTTCAAACCAGACTTTGAGGTGCTGTAGATGTGGGTTGAACCAGATTAAAGTGCAACAAGTCACGTTAATCCCAAGCAGCGAGATGAGTCGGTTTGAGTGATGCTCTGTGTTGTTCAAATGAAGATAATATAAATATTTAAACTGTTTGATAGACCCTTCTTTTAATGTTTAATTCCTTTCCTTGATGTACCTGTTTGAATGCTGAGAAACCCCTGGATAGTAACAGAGGTTTGCACTGTTCAAATACAAGTATACATTGAAATACAGGTCGATGGAACACCAGGAATAGTTTGATGATTGGGGGTGGTTTGAAATGATGAGTACTGCCGGCTCGGGTTAATGCATGATGCTATTATCTAGTGGTTCAAAGTCCTGGCAGTTGGATGATTGGTTCATTCTGGCAGTATGAAATCATCTGCATGGTGCTCTACTGCTCTTTCCGGGGAGGTGACAGCGTTATGCTGGGATGGTGCAACATCAAACTAATTTGATGTTGCAGAATTAATGGTTTGAAGTTTGAAAGTGAGTTACAGAGGCAGCACCATGGTTCCTGGATGTTCAAAGCATCACACACAGTTAACAAACAGACTGAGTAGGTTTGAATGCTGAAATACAGGAGACCTGTTTTTTTTTCCCTCTGGATGCTCTGGGTCCGACTGCAGGGGACTCTAGGGCAATGTGAGTTCTTTCAGTCTCTGATCCCCAAGGCTAGGGAGGTTTGCAAGCACAATGGTAGGTCTTGGTCCTCTGCAAAGTTACCCCCAATGCGGACTAAGAGTGAGTAGAGAGCAGAGCTTGCCACTGCTTTAGAACACTCCTTCACATCAATGGCTAAGGACTTTGGAAAGGTCAACTCTTGGTCTGTAGTTCTCCCACACAATATATCATGTCAAAGCAGATGGATCCAGCTACGCGGACACGCAGCAGACAGGAGACGCCCTACTCACTGAAGTAGAAGAACAGTGAGGCTGGATCAGACGGTAGTTTGTGCATCACTTGATATATCATGTGGGAGAACTACAGACCGAGAGAGGCCTCAACAGAGGAAGAGCAGCCTCAACAGATTTAAACATTGATGGTTACAGACATCTTGCTGAAAAATTAGTAGTGCATGTAATTCTATGAATGTACACGAATAGAGAACTTGAACACAGGAACCCTCTCTTGGGGGATTCAACCGCTTTGTCCTGATGAAGGCTGCTAGAATGGGAGCATTTCCAATTGCTCTGTGAGGCCGAAACACAGATGTGTTGATGACAAGAAGTTATGAACATTAGTGGTGTTATACTCGCACCACTCCAACAACCCAGTAAATCAGGTGTTTAGATTAGAATTGGCCCCTATCAAGTGATCGGTGAAAAATGGTGTGACTATATGTGCAGTTTTTAGCTGTTACGTTTTGAATTGAGCAGACATGTAATGTACGTCACTTCACAGACCTGTCTTACAATGGCAATGTGGTTTTCATGATTCTAACAATATGTAAACTTGAATATGGTATTTGTCTATTTATACACCTACCTGTAATTAACTGTATCAAAACCACGGAAATAGTAGTGAAACATGACATGGAGCACAGGCAGTGGGAGATGGAGGAGATTGGGCACACTCACGTCGCACACCAGCAGGCAATCAGGGAAAGTATTCCAATGGGCCACACACAGGGTTGTGTGGCAAATGGTGCAGAACAGGGCAGAGATGAGTGCCAACACGTCTGCCCTGACATTATGTGCACAACATGTCTGAGAAATGTCGGAGGGTGTCTCAGCCCGAGTGGAAGCCATCCTTCAGGGCACTGAGTTGCAAAAGCAGCAGAACCTGGCACACTTCCACCACACTCTGTACGGTCGAGGAAACAGAAAATGTGCCTTCAGGAAGCCGAAGGTATGCTCAATGCCCACACGGGTCCGGCTGTGGGCGTGGTTGAGGGCATTCTCTTCTGGTGTTTTTGGATCACGCACCGGTGTCATTAGCCAGGGCAGCTGTTGGAATCCAGAGTCACCTGCATGGGTGGAGGCACAGGCATAAGTCAAGGTGCATGGTCTGGGGGTGGACTTGCACAATATCAGTTCAATGGACTACTTTTGCATGGAGATGGGCCTTCTTTTCACAGCACGTGTGTATTCTATGTCTGTGCATGCAGTGTCACTCATGCCATGCATTGTTTGTGCTTCACATGCACCATGTTCCCTTGCAGCATATGTTATGTATAGTGTTTGTTGGTGACATATGCAGAGGACATGGTGGCTGTCATGTGTCTTTATCTTAACACCATGTATGCAGCATCTTGGGTTCCCCATGGGCCCTCCCTGGGTATCTGGTAGCAATGGGTGGGCTTTGTGGGCTGGCTGCACATGGGTGCATGGCCATGGCACTGGCATGGATGTTGTGCTGTTAGGTATTTTGCCATTTGTCTGCATTGCTTTGGTGGGTGCATGTTTCATTGTGGTACTTTTAGTCATGTTGCTGTATTTGGTTGATACTGTATGTGTACTACTGCTTTTCAATACAGGTTATGTTATGTTAGGTTATTTAAACTTATAGAGCGCACGGTCGCCCAAGGGCATCATGGTGCTGAAAGGGAGAGCTGATCAAGCAGAGGAAAGTCTAGAAAAGAGAGAGCTAAAACAGAATGGTCTTCAGGGCTCTTCTAAAGCTAAGATGGTTGGCAGAATTTCTTAGTGCCGAAGGAAGTCTAGCCACAGTGATTGAAAAAGCTCTACCGCCGACCCTTTCACGGTTAAACCTAGGAACAACAAGAAGATTGGTGGACAATGAGCGCAAGTCCCGTATAGGGACATAGCGAGTAAATTTTAATTGCAAAAACTCAGCTCCTTGGCCGTGAACCGCCCGGTGCACAATGCACAGAGACTTAAAGAGGACCCGCTGGCCAACCGGAAGCCAGTGGAGTCGCCGGAGTACTGGAGAAATGTGGGCACCATAAGGAGTGCTGGTGGCTAGTCTCAGGTAAGTCAGACATGTGCATGTTCCCTGGTCTGTACCGTGACATTGGTGCGGGAGTTGGTCATCTGTGTCAGACATTTGCATGCTACCCTTTGTGTGCTCATTCAAACCCCCTCCCCCATTTGGCCATGAGACCCAAAGTGCATGTGTGCTGGCTTTTCTACTCACCCACTATCCAGGTCTGTTGTCGACTGTGCCTCTCTATGTATCCTGGTAGTGTGCTTTTCTGTAGGACCATAGCATCATGTGTGGAACCGGGCTAGCAGGCACAGCAGAGGGTGACGATGAAGTTGTGATCGCAGGTCACCTGCACATTCAGACAATGGTAGTGCTTGCGGTTTCGGTAAACTGCTTTGTGGGTCTGAGGGGCCACTAGCGCAACATGGGTACAGTCCAGGGCAGAAATAATATTTGGCATTTGGCCAATGGCATATAACTCTGCCTTCATGCCATTGAGCTGGGCTGGGGTGGTAAGCAGTGAGATGTGGCATTGCACTTACCGCAGGAAAGCTTTGAGCACCTGGGACAACACTGAGCAGAATGTTGGCTGTGCCATGCCATGCATCATGGCCACGGAGTGCTGGAAGGTGCCAGTTCCAAGAATTTGTAGGACAGACACTAGCTTCAGCAGTGGGGGCACAGCTGTCCGGATGTTGATCCTGCTCCCTATGTCGTCCTGTATTGTGGTGAGCAACTCTGTTATGGCTTCCCTGTTGAGGCGATACAGGGTGACCAACTGGCTGTCAGTGAGGGTCCAGGGTGAGGGATTAACCTTGGGCTCTCATTCTCTTCCCCCTTATCCCTCCTCCTCACCTCCCCCCATGCTCCCTGTGCCCTGGCCTGGTTTTCCTGCCTCTCTATTTGCAGGCAGAGCATGAGAAGCTGCCTGTTCCAGTTCACAGTGGCTAATGGCAGCATGGTTTTGGAGACAGTGTGTGGGGTAGTGAGGTGTCTTGTGTAGCACTCTGGGGTGGTTTGGGATCATGTCTGGGTTCATTCCAGGCACCTGTGTTCATTTACTACCAGCTGGAGGTTGGAGGTAACTGTGCCGTGTCTTCTGCAGAATTAGAGCCGATCTTCAGCTCTAATACTGCTGAACATGGGCTTGTGATGTGGCTGTGTTTGTGCCTTATGTGGCTGGCTGTAATAGTGCCAGCTGTGATAGCCCTGTCTGTATTAGTGCTGACTGTAATAGAGCTGCTTGCTTTTAAAGTCAGCGGTATTTGCGCTTGCTCAGCATCCGGCAGAGAGGTATTGGCCACGCCAATTCCATTAGCTCCGCTTTTAAGGGTTATCGCCGGACTTGTGATGAGTCCCATAGTCTGATAATCAAGAAAAGGTTAACATCAGGTTGGTTGAAAGAACTTCATATGAAGGAACAGTACTCCTGGTTTAATGAGCAGGTGTCAAGCCCCATTGTGCCTGCACTGGCATCCAGGTGGCACAGAGATGTCATCACAGCCTTTTTCGTGGACATCATTGCTTAGTAGTCCATGAACCCCTCAAGCCATCTGACTTTCTCTGTCACAGCCTCTTAAAAAATTCTGCGTCAAGAATATTTTGACCTAGTCTACAAAGTAACACGGAAACTATTGCTTGTTGCCTGCTCCTGAATAACTTCTGCACTATTCCTTTTTGGGCAGAATAGGATTTAGGACATCAGTGGAAGAAAATTGTTCAAAATACTAGATATGTTGCTGCACATATAGTTTCTCATTTGCTATGCTTCATTCTCACATAACACTTCCAACAACAATTGCAACATCAGTGACAGTCACCTCTGCACAACATTAATGTGAAAACAACCATAAGGAACAGTGGACACACACCAGACTGTATATGTATCACTAGACACTGGGTTTACTTTAAGTAACTACACACCGGTTAGCAATCCCCACTACCATAACTGCCATACCAAGAAAAATATGTCGGTAATCAACACTTCAATGCATGTATAAAGTTCACACTGCAGAAAATATCCTGGGGGGTATTCCGTGCCAAGGTTCTTGGATGACTTAGAACAAGAGCACTAACTATTTGTGTGGGTTACAAAAGTAGCAACATTGTATGTGCAATGGTAGATGGCAATTATTACCATGTGCCCTGTTTTATGCATGGTATGTACCTTCTCGAAAACAGCCTCTCGGTTTCAAATGTATTGGATATACATTAGGAAATGTGTAGATATTTCAGCCATTCTGTCAAATCCCGGAAGATGCATAAAAGATTTCAAATTGCAAAGGGACTTCCACAGTTCAGCCTCATACAGTAGGTTTCTGCCATAGAATTCAACACTACTTATGTTATGATTGTTATCCTCTGCAGATGCCTCCTTTTGGAACAGCCTCTCTGACTCTCTCTGTCTTGAGCCTGAACACTTTAAGTTCCGGAAACTCCTCAAGACCTTCCTTTTCTCTTGCTCCTTTTCTCTCCCTCTCCCTTGCTAAACCTCATTTCCTTCTCTCCTCCCTCCTTCCCCTCCCCTCCCCAAATCTGTTCAGTTTTTGATGACTGGTTGCCTGGTTCACCTCCAGAGCCTAACAGGTCACAGGCTCCCGTGCCAGTCTTTTGCTCTTGCCTTCGTGACACTGCACTTTTTTCAGAATTACTGCACTTCCAGCTTACGCTCTATGAGTGGGGCAAACTCTCTGCACTTAACCCAGGGCCCTGCTGGACCAGACTTGTTTTGTTCCCCCCTAACGCCCCGTTCCCGCACCCCCATATGTACGTATGCATTACCTAAATATTCTAGGACCAGTTAATTGTCTGTCCTGGCGCCTTTCCACCCCTCCACTGTTTCTCATCTCCCCCTCCTGAGCTTGATCGCAACTATAACACTTCATGCGCTTACTCTAGGAAAAATGTCCTCAGGCCTATTATTCTAGTTTTCTTTCTCTGATTTGATCATTCAGAATGTTCAAGGCTTAAGAATGATTGCTGCATTCCCTTGTTCCCTTCCCACCTTGAAGTGCTTTCAAGCACTTCACCTGTGTATAAGCGCTGTATAAATAAACTATAAATAAAATAAATAAATAAATATGTTGTTGGACATTTCTTTGGTATGATCTCAATGTGCTGTGGGTTGAACGCCCTCTGGGACCGTAGTCCAGGTTAGTGGAGAAAGTAGGGTTGTGTGTAGTGCATGTGTGCACTCAGTATGTGTTCAGCTAGACCGAATGTTGTGGTGGGTAGCTGCATTCTAATGCTAGGAGTAGTGTGAAAGGTGTGTAAGACCAATAGAATGTGTGCAACTATGCCAATTGTCTTGGGTATATGCGTTCTAGTGGAGGTGGTTCTTGTATATAAGATTATATGCAAAAAGGTTTTCCAAGTGGTTCTTTCTCAGTGTGCCAGCTTATTGCATCATATGTTTTTTTTTCTTTTTTCTGGGTGATAGCATATAAGGGTTTTCCAAATATCACAATTGACACTCAATGTTCTTTTTCTGTTAGGGTTTTATTTGTGTTAATTATTTTGTTCCATATATTTAATCACTTTTAAGCAATATTTGTGGTTCACTTTTTGCTTTCAAATTATCCATACATTTCTCTTATCTTTCGCTCTACATGTGTTTCTCCATTTTTCTGTAATGGGTCATCAGGAGAGAATCTACAGACAAAATCCTATTTAAGAACATTAACTGTCTTCATTCTTTTGGTACAATAATCATGATTCCTAATTATTTCCTCTGTTTTTTTTACTCACCCTTTGTTTCTTGCTTTGTTTTGTCTCGCAATGTTATAAAGGTTTTGTTTGTAAAGTTTGCTGATACAATACTGTTATTTAGCACAGTTGGTATGAACCTTCAACAAAAGATAAAGAAAAAAAAGGGGTATGGTTCAGAACAGATTAAATGGTCCCTTTCCTTTTCTTCTAAATGCATTGTTGCTCATGTACATAGTAATACAATTAGGTTAGAAAAGCATAGTTCAATAACAGTAATAATTCAAGATGCTGATTTTGTCTAATAGGATTCAAGAACGTATTGTCTTCCTTACAATAATTAGATATGCTAAGCATATCAAGAAAAACATCAGCAATTTAGTGACAGGGATGAGCCATTATTTCTTACCATAAGGAGGAGATCCGCTTGTCCCTAAGTGGTCACCGCTGATCCGTGGTGCGTTTAGGCCTTAAAAATGGCTGCCATTTGTTCGCTTGTCCCTAATGGTCACCGCTGATCCGTGGTGCGTTTAGGCCTTAAAAATGGCTGCCATTTGTTTACTGATGTCACCAAGCCTGGCATGCCACGGCTATCTCAAAATGGTGTTTTAGTTCGAAATTATTTTAAAGCACAGGATTTCTTGTTCCCATGTTGCACAAATATCAACATTTGCCTAAATGTGAGTGAACCTACTAGGCTGTGTTGATCATTTCCAACAATGAGTTTAAATGGGTTTGTGCATCCATGATACAAAAAAGATACATCATGACCACTGCCTTTATCATGGGATTTGGTGTTTCGTGATCAACGAAGGCCTACTCACGGAGTATGACTTTCCTTAAATGAAAATAGCATTTCCAGTTATGGCGACCATATATTTTTTGTACCCAAGTTACATAAACAATTTGCTACATTTCTATCATGCCGTCCAATAATAAATGGAATTGGATCACTGACTGAAAGAATCTCTCAATTTATTGATCTCTATTTGCAACCTTTGGCATCAGGATTAGCCTGCTTTATTCGAGACACTAAACATGTTATCCAACAATTGGAATCCATTCCTTTGGAAAAGAGTTACCTATTTATAATCCTAGATGTAATATCCCTATAAACAAGTATAGAACACGACATGGGGTAAAAAGTACTGAGTTCTTTCTGAAAACAAGATCAATCTCCTATAAGGATCAGAATGAGATGATCATCGAAATGCTAAAATGTGCACTCTGCAACAATATGTTCATTTTTGATAAACAAATCTGCAGCAAACTGCAAGTTACAGTTATGGGCTCCAAGTCTGCACCTTCTTATGCCAACCTGTTTATGAGGTGCTTTGAGATAAACCATGCCTGGAAACAAAAAGCATTTAATGAAAACAGTAATACAATTTTTTGGGGCGTTATATAGACAATATTTTGATGATCTGGGAAGGAGAAAAATTAATAGTTCTAGATTATGTCAACTATCTAAATGATAACAAATTCAATATCAAATTCACTATGAAAGAAAGCCCAGAAAAAGTAGAGTTTTGGACTTGGAACTATATACCCAAACGGAAAAAATGCAAGCAAACCTATATATCAAACCAACAGCAGGAAATAGTAGCTTGCATGCACAAAGCAATCATACACACCATATAATTAATAATATTATCACATTTCGGAAAGCACCAACCATAAATAATTTGATTAGTCCAAGTTTCTTAAAACCGGAAATTAAACTTCTACTTGTAGTCTTTTTTTTCTTATAATTGAATTAAACCATATTGGTTCAGCTACATTTTGTGCTTTTTAATTTCTATGATCCATCTGTATTGAATGTTCATCTGTAGTTTTCAGCAATCTAGTGTGAGGGTGGCGGGAGAGTTAATCAATTGGACTCTTTTCTATCACTTTCAGTGACTAACACTAAGCAGACTTGCAGTCAAATATCTATTTTGTCCTGCTAACACGGCCATCTTTGAATGTGATATTAGTACAGCATGGGCATTCATCATTGACAGAAGAACAAGTTTGTCAGCTAAAAATATAGAAATCCTTACCACACTGAAGATGAATGATCGCTTCCCACTGCCCGCCCCCCACATTTACATTTATAGATGATGGAGATGTGGAGCAAACACATCTGGGGGACTTTTAACATTTCCCTGATGATAATGCTTCTACCTCAGTAGATGACAATGCAGAGCATGGCATCATCATCCAGTAGTGCTGCTTCATTCTGCTTAGAAATGTGGTTATGACAAACACAGTAGGGATTCTGAACATCTGTAATCCACTCAGATGTCTGAAGTAATAATTCCTTTCCAAAAGTGATAGTAACATATAGCACCTTTACTTTTTAGGAAATGTTTACTCCATCCACAGAAATACTTAGAGAATTATCCCCTCAGAATCACATCATAGACCAACTATATAACAGGACCAATACCTGAGGTCACATGTCTGTCTTCTTTCACCAGTAAACAGTGATGTTCCACCTATTTGCCACAATATTTGTAATATAATGTATTTTTAATGTACACTGCAATTTAAACTTATGTACAAAGTATGTTCAATTATCTCTTTCAGTGACATTATGTGGGAATTAACATTGTAGTCGTGGACTGCATATGGTCCAGCTGCAACGTAATCTTTTGAAATGTCCCCTTTTATTCTCTGAATATTCTTACACATTAGTATCAGAAAGATATGTTGACAACAGAAGGTGTGGTGGGTTGGGGCTGCCTAGTGGGTTACTGTAGGCTGATATCTCTTGAGGTATAACTCCCACACTCATGCAAACCTCCCTGATCACAATAACTTCCCTTCAATGCTGGAAAATTCTAGATGTGGCTTCTTCTGGTTTCCAAACTGGAAAAGGAAACAAATATAATATAGTATTGGTATTTGGGCCTCATTACAAGTTGGCCAGTTCAGCATGAACGTGTCATTATTAATGTATACCGACAGGTTACCACACTGGCCAACTAGGGGTTTGCCGGTTTAGCGGCAGAATGAACACCAGGTAAAAGCTGGAGGCCATTCTGCCACCTACCTGGCAATAATTGCTGGTATTACAGGCACCAGGTACGCCGGTGCCTGTAATACTTGCAACATCCAACATGGAATCCAATGGGACTCCATGGAAAAGGGATTTCCAACGGCTACCACCACATGTAATTTGGTGGACATTCCACCGGACCGAGTGGCGGTATCAGTAATACAGTTTGCTGATATTCTGGCAGATTTACCACCAGTATACTGTCAAACTTGTAATGATACACAATGTCATGTAGAAAAGGGACTCATTATGAGTTGGTGGTGTGGTATTAACATTTCGATATTAACATTCACCAGCATGTTACCACCACACCGGCCAACTACGTGTTTGCGGGTGAGGTAGCTGGAATGACCTCAAACATTTAGCTGCTTAGCTAGAAGATTGTGGTCAATCAACCATCAAACCAGCAAAAATCACTGAGATTACAGGCGCCTGTAATACTGGCGCCTGTAATACTGGAAAACTCCCCCATGGAGTCCTATGAGACTCCTCAAAATGGGGAGTTGCACTAACAACTGACACTTTTATTCCAGTGGATATTCCACAGGACCACGTGACATTACTAGTAATTCCCTTTGCCGGGATCCTGGTGGATTCACTGCCAGAATACAGGCAAACTCATGCATAGACCTGTCTACTGTTTTCAAGTTTTTTTTGTTGTTATTATGGTGGTGTTTTCCAGTGTTTTTCACCAAATTGGGTTCTGTATTTAGCAGTGTTTTTATAATTCCCCCCAAAATCAATTGTAGATAAATTAAATTTTGCATTATAGAGAAAAATTTTGCTTCTATTGATGTGTGTATGAAATGCAGCAGCAGAGTGTATATGAAATTATTTGAAACAGAAATCTTTTTTTACACAAGGAAAAGATATTCCTTTCAGGGACTTCTCATGTTTTAATATCTTCACAATCCTAATAGGATTAATGTTGATTTATAATCTCTTCATTGATTTTAGAAAGCCCATAGATCATCTTCATTGCAAGATTAAAGAAAGCTTGGACTTCATTTGCCTTTTTCTACATGTTACCAGGAAGTATAGGGAAGTAAACAACAATTGGAGGGCAGCCTTATATGTACAGTGGCGCTTTCTATAGGCTGTGTAAACTTAAATTAAACAAAATGAAAGTGTGGTGCTTGAAGCCATCAAAGGATCAGAAAAACATCAGAAAAAGCCTTTGGTATAGATACACTGATCCTGTATCTAGCACAAATAAAAACAGCAGTGTTCGACACAGAACATCAATCAAGATATGCCCCCTCAAGGCTCCTTTCATCACCACTGCTGCTTCATGCCTCAACTGCCAACAATTGCCTCAAATGCAAAATTCAATAACAGTAGAGCCAGTAGTTTCTCTGGTTTCCATTGACAAGGTGTTTTTGTTGTTTTAAACCTAAATCCAGAAAGCCTAAGTTTAGTATATAATGCTGTACTATAGTATAATATAGCATACAAGTGTACAGTATAGTTCAGCATGTATTATAATTTAAAGATTAACGTTTACAGTTTTCTTTTTTCATTAACATTATTTATTTCAGAAAGTCATTGAATACATCTTTTTAGAAAAGTAACAGGTGTTGAGAAAAGGCACACACCCCGTTCCCTATCATGTGTGTCCCCCTTATCGCAAAAAATGTCATAGATTCGCAGTATTTGCACACTGTTTTTTCCATAGTATATGTCCTATACACAGCCTCAGCCCATTCATAGAGCAAAGGACATGTTGGTGTTTTCTGGACCTGCAGAAGGGACCTGCCAGTCAACATTGTCACCCATCTCAGCAAGATCTTACTACTGTGTGAGATTTAATGAAATGCATCACCACCCCTTCCAGAACTATAGTTTACCGTTTGCAGAGTTTAGAGTTTCAAGCTTAGAGTGTGGAGATTGGAGTTTTTAAAAGAAAGTAAGTTGAAACGAAGCTTCGTTTTCATAATTCACTTTCACTCACCACCACCTTCCCATATATGCATGCCTAGGCTCATAAGCCAGTATGGCGCATGGTGCCACACCTTCTCCCAGCATTTGTATTTGTATGTATTTGAAAAACAGGGATGCCCTTCTTAAACAGAAATGGCTTAAAATAACACATTTACAGATGAAGGAGACATTCCCACAAAGGTTGCTTGTACAACAGCACCAAGATGAGAACAAGTGATGAGTCAGTTAATGATGGTGCAAAACATAGTGGGTCATATAGCAGGGACAAAACAAACAGACGGCACCACGTTTTCTGCGGTGAAGTGTTGGTGCTGGCGAAGAGGCCAAGCTTGTTACTTATAATATATGCACACACAAAGGGAACACCTCCCAAGAACCTCACTTCACAGGGCAGTGTCTGTCCATCAAATAATACATTGAGAAACCTGCTTATATTTCAAATAGGCTTTTATTTGTCTGGCAGCATTAAAGAAGATATTACATGGCCTGCGATAGCGGCCGTGTACTTATGGTCAAGTTGCTTAACTCATAGGAATAACGCTTTTTGGGTGGCTTAAAACTTTGCTCCCCCTGGACGAATCCTTACCAAACCTTGCAAAAAAAAAGTATATGGCCCACTCTGAATTCTTTTGGCAAGTTTAGCGAGGTTTCGTCAAGGGACGAGGGGGGCAAAGTTATAGGGAGGGGTCCCACATTTTTTATTCCATAATGGAAAAAACATTTTCTCGTGCCTATAGACCAAACCACTGGACGGATTTTCATCAAATTTAAGTCAGGAGTGGCGGCTTGGCCCGAAAGCGTGCTTTTGTAAATTTGCTGTAAATCTTCCAGTAGTTTTTTTTTAAAACAACCAAAAAATAGGTCCAAAGAATTAGTGATATCTGGCTGCTCTTCGCGGACCCATTTCCCTGTTCCGTTCGCAGACAGGGATCTGATTGGCCCAGAGGGTGCCGTGATGTCTGCAGACATCGGATGTGCCCACTGATTGGATGGTAAAAAGAGTGAAGTGCGTAAGATTTTCAGAAATGGTCACCATGTTGGATTTGCGGACATCCGCCGGTGTCCACGGAAACAGCGGTAGAAACATAAAAAAAAACACAACATTGCACTTGTCAAACTTATCAAACAATCCGCTGGGACGTGAGGGGTGATGAGGATGGGATGGGATATGGACATAAGAAGGCAAAAAACGGGTGTTTTTCATCCCCCAAATGCGCGAACCCTACAGATGTTCGGGGACAGTCCTGCAATGTTAGCGAACACTTCAGATGTTGCCAATTTCTGCATTACAGGGTTGGTGAAAAGCAGTTCCTGGATGGCTTATAACTTTGGCACCACTCAATGAAACTGCAAACAATTTCGGAATTGTATTCTGGACTTGATTCTGAAAGGCTTTGGAAAGTGTGGAGCTGTATTGTAAAGAGGGACCACATTTAGAAGGGGGTCCCAAAATATTGGAAAGTCTTATAAATGTGGTGCCATTTGAGAAATCTGCACAAACGTTTGCAAAACAGTTCTCAGCACTTCACAACCAAAGCTAAGTGCTGCAGAGTTAAAGCCATGAGAGGCGTAGATACACATTTCCACATCCCTGTATGTCACAATACCCACAGATTGGTCAAAGGCTTGCACATGGGTGGTGTGGTGTCCATCTCATGTAACATTGTGTGTGGAGAGAGGAGAGTTGTAGAATTAGGTTCTCTTTTGGTATCTTGATGATGGTGAAAATGAACTACATCAAGCAGAGTTCACTGAACAAGACAACCGTTTTGTCGACAGGCAATTGGGGCTTTATACATCAGCCGATGTTACACATCTGCATATGCAAGGCAGGACCAAAGATTCACAAAGCTTGGTTCTGCCATTGTACACAAATTGCAAACTCAACTGCCCCATTAATGCCATTCTACCTGTTCAATACGTAAAGAATACCCCCATATGCCAGTTAAAACATCCTACGCCAGGCATAATAATTGTACTTTACAATGTCTCTGTCCCCGAGCATGACGGCAGCCAACAGGAAGCTGCTAAGTTAAGTAATATGAGAAGACAAATAAGTGACCTGTCGAGACTAAACATGATTCCTACAGATCTGTGCTGGCTGTTTGTGTCACTTCCCTCGTGACAGATAACCCACAGATTACAGGCCTGCGACACTTTTGTCACAGTAGTTGTGTGGGAGCAGTTGGTAGGACAGGCTTCTCCATATAACACCACTGAATGTACCCTTGCACAAGCCATCCCCTGATGTGTTGCTGTCCTCCCATTTGTCCTTCAGTAAACCTGCATGAATTCAGAAACTGCTTGATACAACAAGGTGACACATATACAGCCATTCCAGTCTGCAACTTGTATTGTGTTATTTTTCATTAGATTGAACATAACACGATGAAAGATGATTTATTTAGAGTAAATAACCATAATGTCCTTGTATTTCTAAGATGCTGCACATCACCGCCGTGTGTTGAGAGCTATAACCTATTCCAACACTGCATGTGTCATGTTTTAGAATTATCGATTGGTGTGTTTTTACATGAAATGAACACTAGTGCAGCATTTACAAAATTGATTGTAAACGCTATAATCAAAATATATTGTAAACCCATTATGTTAACACTTTTTCTTACGAATAATGTCACTATTTCAATAAACATAATTTCTCATCAGCGTTGTTACAACAGACAATATCATGCAATTGAACTTACATATGCAAAATTCATTTCTTATGGGGGTGTAATCAACTTACTGGGCAGTTTACAAAGATAGAGATGCTGGCAACCACTGTCGAATTACAGTTTAAATATAGCACTAGCCATTAGTGGCTAATTAGAGCATGTTTGAGAGGCTGAGCAGAAGTTTGGCAACTGTTCCAATAGCAATGTTAGTGGGATGTGTTCACTGCTGGTCGGCATTTAAAATGAAAATGTAAAGTCTTACAATGATTTTGATATGTCTAATATTTGTAAAGCATTCTTGATTTGTGTTTAAGGCATACATGCAACAAAGCTTTTCTATGTTATACTACCGAACTAGTTGAACATCCGGATTTTATCAGAGCATACTATACATGCATTGGATCACAAGTTTAAATACTGTACTGCTTTCAAAACAACCTTTTTAGACAAATGGTAATTTCAACCAGTGAAAATGTCAAGTCCAAAATAAAAAGTGGGCCTTGCAGGTTTGTTTTTAATGCTGGCAATCACTACAACTATGTTGTCATTTCAACCATTATCGACTCCTTGTCACCCCCTCTGCTTTACACAATCTGACCACCGATCCATTGAATTTAGCCATCCTAACAGTTTTTTTTCTAGTTTTAAAGCATGGCTGTCTCTGACTGTAATCAATCAATGTTCATTAACATGATGTGCCTCTGAGTTTCCATAAACACTGCTCACAATGGTTCGACATATGTCTCTGTTTCATCTGCTTTAAGGTTGTATCGCTTTGTGCTATAATGGATCCAAACATTGTGCATGTGTGCCTTTTATCTCTACTACATCTGCAAGTACGGTTAAGTTTGAACTCCCAGAAGCTCTATTATAGCCTCCATTTTGATGCTTTTGCACAGCCTCCAGGATCGTTTTTACAGCGCCTTAATTCCACCTCCTATTTCTGCTCCTGCTACAGTTATAGTGAAAAGAGGAATGGAGTGTTAGACCCCATTTATATCTGCTAGTGTGGAAGTACTTCCAGTGAATCTTTCAATTTAAGAAACTTCCTTTGGGTGTCCAATTGCCTGAGAATTCAGAGCAAAGGGCAGACAGAGCAAAGTGCAGGAGTCTATATATTTCTCTATTTCATTCCATGCTTACTGTTAGCCTCTATTAACCGGTAGGTGCCACACCATGACATAAGCAAAGCACACAAACAACAGTCACATCAAAATTGTGTCCAACAATCCACTGAGGTACTATTTACAAACACATGCATTCTCATGACCTGCCACTTTGCACCTGCACCCATATATATACAAACAATGCCTACCTCACCACATGCTCCCAAGACACGCTCTTTCCCGCATAGACAAGGCAAAAACACCACCAAACTCATATTATCACTGAATTGCCCTCACACTACCTCAACCACCACAGGGATCGGCCACGCTAAAGAGTTGATGGCATTGCCATCATTTACAAAGATATGCTCTTACTTATCAACCACACCTACCCACCATGTACATTGTTTAAAGCCCTCTCTCACATTTGTTCCCCTCCATCAGACCCACACCGCACTTTCAACCACCTCATTTACCCCCGCCACACCGAATCCCAACTTCTGCACTAAGTGGTCTGACTTTGCCACTAACACCCACGCATCCTCTTGCATTTACATATGCATTTATGATTGTAACCCACGTAGTTTTCAGTAGACAGCAACCCCATACTGAATAGTATCCTCACTCCTCCACCCACATTTGAAATGTGCTTTTCAATGCATTTACATATTGGGGGTGGGTTAATATTATAATGTAGTATGGAGGCTCTGCGTAGGGGCTCCCCCCACATATGTGTGTTGAAATATACAATAAAATAAAATTGGGTATTTTCATGGACAAATGCAATGCTGAAGCTTCCCACTTCCTCTAAAACGCCAATCCACCACCATTAGCACACATACACGTTTCAACATTGTCAATTCACTCTATATACCATCTTCCAGCCCTACTATGCACCCATCCTCCTCAGTAAAAATATCCCTCATGGACTAGTTCATCTCTAAAATACACAACATCAGATAAGCCCTCATGTCTTCTGCCCTACTTCCACCTCATACTCCCACACAATCCCACATATGGAACACATGTTACCCTATCAACTGAAATACCTGCATTACCCTTATAGACAAAACAAACCAGCAAGTTTCCTGGATAATGCATGCCCACCTCAAGTCACATCAAACTGCATCACCAACCTGGATCCACACTGCGTCAACATCATCAACTCCTGTCTCTCACATGGTACAATCCCCTCACCACTCAAAACAGGACAAATTCTGAAGAGCCCATTCACTGACCCAATGCTCCCTGAAAACTAAAGTGTCATTGTGATCCTGCCATACTTCACCAGAATCATGGACAACATCTTTACAATCCGATTCCAGAAACAAATCACAACAAACCACCTTCTCAACTCCTTCCACTCAGGCTTTTCACCCGGTCAAACTGTAACACTTCACATCCTGGATGACATTCACGACAACACTGACAAAGGGCACACAGCCCTCCGTATACTCTTGCACCTCTCTGTAGCTTCCAATACCAGTAACCGCATCATTTCTTAAACATCCAACCCACAGGAAGAAACTCTAAGGCACTGCCATCAACTGGCTCACCACTTTCCTTATTGAAAAAAATACACGTTGTCTCCATGTCCACTATCGATCCGACTGTCTCACAATCAAGTGCAGAGTTCACCAAGCACCCTCCTATCACCCTTTAATTTCAACCTATATGTTAAATACCTCATACAGACCCTTAGCAAGCACAATTGCCAGTTTCCTCAATACACAGATGAGACACAAATATACTTCCAAATCTTAGTCCCCTAACAACTTCACATGCTCTCTCCTGGATGGCCACCCACGTCTTCAAACTCAACCCACTCAAGATAGAATACCTCCTCATCTGCCCACCAGACAGAAAATCACTCACCCCAGGAACAAAGAACTACCAACATATATCCACTTCCACACCTGTCAAATCCTTAAGGTTCAATATCAACCCCATCACAAATTACATAGCTGCTGCAACCAAAACCTGAAACCTACAACCATAACTCATCCACAAGAAAAGACACCCCCCTCTGCACTCGGCTCAAATGCTAGTTCTGTCCAAGCTGATATATGAAATGTTATACTCGCTAGACTCCTCAACAGCACCGTCACCCTCCTCAAGTCATATCAAACTCAGCAACAAGACTCATCCTTTACCTACTCAAACAATCAACATCGTCCCATCCCTAACCTAGCTTCGCTGGCTCTCTGCACCCCAGCGATTTGCTTTAAATGGACTATTCATCATATACATGGCCATACACCTCTGAACCCCACCCTACCTTCACAAAACATTGAAACCCATCACCCACACAAACACCACACAAGCCAAATAAATTCCCCTTCACTTTCCACTCTGCAAACTAACCTGGAAACAAAAACATGAATTCATCCAGTGGCCATTCAGAGTCTGCAACACCCTAGCACTACACATTTACACTGAACACTCCATCATAACATTCCAAAAAAGCCCCAACACATGTTATTTCCACACATCTAATCCAACCAGCTCCCTTGCCATCCTCCATTAGCCCTTTTCAGCTATAAATAGGGCTTTGGATTAAGGCGCTATATAAATAACACATCATTATCATCATTATCCTCATCATTAAATCTTGTCCTAAAATATTGTAACTTCTGTTTCACTTCCTACCTTTTTAACTATGAAGAGAGCTCCCAGACTCCCTGGGTAGGGTCAGCGATAGACACAATTTAAAATAAAATAAAAACATTTCTAGCATTCACAAATCATGTGATGTTACTACCTGTGGTGTTTTTGCAAAGCAAAGAGTTATCTGATATTGATTATGCTGTCCCTCTAAATGTGTTAAATTGGCAGAAGTGCACTGCTTTTATTTGGAATTTAACAATGAGCTGGGAGGATGTGGATAGTTCAAGTGCAACATGCTCGGCTTGGGAAAAAATGATGTCTGTCATGAGTTTAACAACATGGTAGGGTTGTCCTAGAACTTCATCCATCCAATGCCACCCCAGCATGATCAACTTAGTACCACATTGTGAGTAAAATTGACTATAATATATAACATTGATTACATGTGCTCTGTAAATGTATGATAGTAATGCTATATAGAACAACATCATTATTATGATGATTATGATTCGAATGAATCGTTTTTCTTTAGAGCAGCAGAGGAGAGAGGCACTAGAGTTGGTGCCTCCGGTGGAGGCTCCCACAGGGACAAAGGAGGAAGCCCTCTTATGGATGCTGAAATGTAGGCAGTGTAGGTGGAAGAGCATGAGGGCATGCAGGTGGAGCCGAAGGAAAGAGGCATGCTCTTTTGTGGTAGAAGGGGCAGTTGCAGCAAGTACCTTGAAGGAAGAAAGTGGTAAGATGGCTCCTGAGAGGGGGAGGTCGTTCAGTTGGTGGCTCAGGTGGAGGACCAGCCTGCAGTGGCGCTTTACCAGCCTAAGGGAAAACATGAAGGAGGTGGGGAGGGAGAGGTGGAGGATATGTAGGTGCCTCCCCCTGTGCTTGCTATTGCTTACACATTCACAGGAATCACAGGGAGCAAATAACACTACCCTGTTGACATGGCCCACATGGCCATGAGTGGGGGAGTACTTTGACATAGCACCCAGAAGACAATCAAGGAGGTGAAGGGTGAGGTCTTATACAGGGTGAATTACTGTGGGAAACAAGTGATGGGAAGCAGAGAGGCAAGGAATTTGCTCTGGAGGCAATGGTCATGCAAAACCATTTTTCCATTGGCATGTTGAAATGTACTAGGCAAATGGTTCCCCGTTCTTTACAGATCCCACTATTAACTTGTTACCACCAACATCCACCCCAGTGGTGTTGATGATGCAGGCGCTAATACATCCCATGGCCAGTGTGCCGCACAACATCATTGGGCACATAATGCTAAGAAGCCACATAACACTTCTATCTCACTCAGCTTGCCCACTCAGTGCCAGTGGTACTGGCAACTGTGGCCAGCAGAATGCCCATGTTGCTGTTGCCATTACAGTAAGCAGTCACACTGGCAGTGACTCCATTTGTACAGAATACCTGTGTGAGAAAATGCCATCTGAGTGGGTGTGCAAGCATGAGCATTTTTTTATATTTATGTCTCAGAAAGTGAGCTCTGATAATCAGGTCACAGTTTCTAAATGTTCCATGTAGAACATGTATGGTGTTTTCTCTTGTGGGGGCCTGTCTACTTACACATTACCAGATGCCATGTTGTTTGGCAGCTTTGCAGTCACAGAGTGCTTTGGGCAACAGCCTGCTGGCTTCCAAATTATTTCCAACTACTATTGACTGCCTTTACCAGCAGGCACTGATGATGTAAATCAACTATTAAAGTGATTCACTAAGGGCTGGGGTTAATTTGGTTAAATATATATTATATCATAACTTCTATTGTGTATTCGTGAAAAAGTTTTTAAAAACCAAGATACACAATAAATTAAATAAATTAAATATATATAAATATAACTATATATACATTTTTTTCCATCTAATGGTTGAACGTTGAAAAACCAAACTGCAGGTGTATATATCTATCCCACAAATGTCATCCAAAAGTGCAAGCACCCTATTTTATGCAAGCTATGCATAGAACTGTATAAAAAACAAAATATGTTGTCTCCCCCCATATCTCTCTCCCTTAGCACATGCACATTATAATGCAATATATTGAATACCACTTTGCCCAAAAACATAAAAAAATGTTTTTGTATAGAGTGAGAAAAGACTCACCAAAAATGGCCACCATTAAAAGGCAAACCGGAATGGTATAAGTATAGGTCTAGTGTTTACAACACAGGAAAGGGATCTAAGCCAAACAGGAAAATAAATATAACCCTTTGTTAACATGGTGTCAGTTACAATCTGACGAAGCCCAGTTTGGGGTGAAATGCGTTATTGTGACTTTTTCACGGGAGTGCTCTTGAATGTCCACACCAAAGAATAAAGGACGTTTTTATCAATGGACAATGCACAACAGTGTGGTGTACTTTATTCTGAAATGCAAGATGGAGGAGTGCCACTGTGAGCTGCTAATTTGCAGTTAGTTTTTTGCTTTTGATGTTTAACGTGTGCCCAACACGTTTACAGCAGGCACCCGTGTGGACCTAACCTGAAGTCAATAGTATAGCTGAGCGCGATGCCAACAGTTTTGGGAAACCAGTTTTTTATACGCCAGAGGATCCACGGCAATGCAGCCACTGTTTGAAGTAGTGCCATAAAAGTAAGGAACAATGTGACGGCATTGCGGTTAACCACGGGCAGATGGGAGGACGAAATTGCCGTCTCTTCAACTTTTGAGTCAGAGGACCCATGGGAGAAAGATACGCGGTGAGTTCTAAACCCTACTAACCTGTGATAATCATACCGCACGCAATTCAAACAATGTAAAATACATCGGTCACTCTGGCATTAGAACAAAAGATATTCCAAACGCAATGCACGCCTAATAAACCCAACTAAAAGCAATGGTGCGCAAACATTTCTTTTAAAGTACACCACTTGTGCGGCCAGTGTCTCAAATATGAATACAGGTGTTTCAAAATGGTGGACAAAGAAAGTAGCCGGGATGCAGAAGCTTCTGCCTTATTCAGTGAGGCTATAGGACCAAAAATCATGAAACAAATGGAACGTGGACAATCAAAAACCATCCAACAAACGATCTTCACATTAGAGAAACTACACAAAAAAGAAACAAATAAGTGGTGGGAAATTAAGTCTCTTCAAAATTATATAGACAATCAAAGAATCCCAAGAGGCTTGAGAATTTTGACCATCCCTACATATGAAGACCCAGACCCCGAAATGTTGCAAGAATGGAGAGAAGCTACAAATGAATGTTAATTTAAAATGCTCCACACATTAGTCAAGTACGCTAAAAGTGACAGAGCAAAAGCACTAAAAGACATAGAAGAATTGGAAACAGTAGTTTACACGGGAGGAGATGCAAGCACTGCGAAAGATTTAAAAGTATACATGGACAAAAATATCTCCAAATATGAGGATGAGATTAAAGAAAGAAAACAAAGAAAATGTATAGGAGATGAAGAAGATTACGCAACAGGACGGATTTATACTTTTGCCAAGAAATATGATACAATAAGAAAAGGCATTAAAACACAGAAGCAGTTGCAAACACCAGAAATCTCAGAAAGAGACTCGGAAACCGAAAACAGTGCAGGCTCCTTGACAGACTCATTCATATCAAGCAACAATGATGAGGCACCTCCAAGGTTGAATTTTTTAGAAGAAATGAGGTTGCTACACAAAGTGGGCAAAACAACACAAGGAAGAGGACAAAACAGGGACAAACAAAATCCCACCACTCAAACAAGAGGAAGAGCAGACGAGGGAGAAGTGGACAAAGGAAAAACCAAAAAGAGAAGTCATTTAACAGGCCATCAGATGTGCTGTGGGAAAAACAGGAAGTAACATCAACAGACCAAAAACTTCAAGTAGTCAATTTGTCAAAGAAAGAACTAAGTAGTACCGAAGTAAAGGTACTTGAAAAAGGACTATCTTTTTGTCTGACGTCCAATTAAACTATACACAATCTCGGATTGATTTACATTGCTTCATTCAAAAATTAAGATTGGTGAAATATTTTGCAAACAGTGATAAAACGAAATTAGGATAGAGAACAATGAAGCACCGTCCGAACTGACAGTTAGTGATATCCCAAAGCTAAACATTCTTGAAGCTTTGTATATGGAAAATGACGGTGGACCCAATGACAGCAATCCTGAACAAGACCAATGGACTACACAAGTATCAGCCAATTTAACAGCAGACATAAGACCTTTCTGTAATCTTAAAAAGAAATCAAAGTTTAGTCCTCAAATCCATAATACACCTTATATTGACCTATTTGAAGATCTGATTATAGAGATAATGAAACAACTAGTCTCCCATCCAAACAGAATGAACCATAATGTAACAAAAGAAGAACAACCAGCTATACAAAATCTACAAATGGATGATTTCATAGTAATAAGAACTGCAGAGAAGGGAGGTAATGTGGCAATCTTAAATTCAGAAGACTACAGAAGAGAAGCTCTACATCAACTGAGAAATAATAACTATCAGAAACTTTCAAAGGACCCATATAAGGACTACAAAATTGAATATGATAAAAAACGAAACAATGGGTTTGAAGCAGATTTGATTTCTTGGAATGACAAAAAATATTTAACAGAGGATTATCCAACAACACCTATTATCCATTTTATCCCTAAACTACACAAATCTGCTACCAGACCCCCTGGCAGGCTGATAGTTGCATCCATTGACTCTCTCTTAGAGAATACTTCCAAATACCTGGATAGATTTTTGTTTCCCTTTGTAGAAACTCTACCATTGTATACACGAGATACAACAGACTTCTTGATGCAGATAGACCAAATACCGTGGAAATCCAGTTATCTGTTGATTACATTAGATGTAGTCTCATTGTACACATGTATTGAACATGATGAAGGGATGGAGGTAATAAAAATACTCCTATCAACAAGATCACTAAGTTGTAGAGAACACTCTTTAATGCTACTTGAAATGCTAGCATTTTGTCTGACACATAATTCTTTTATATTTGATGGTCAATGCTTCACCCAAATATGTGGCACAGCGATGGGCACAGCGGTAGCCAGCACATTTGCAAATTTATATATGGGGGCATGGGAAGAAAATCTATTTGTGGAAGACACAATGGAAATATATACCAACAAAGTTATCTTGTGACGTCAATACATTGACAATCTATTCATTTTATGGGAAGGCTCAAAAATAGAGTGGAATAAACGTCTTTCAAATCATTAATACTCGTAGTAGACGTCTAAAATGTACAGAAACCACAGCAAAACGGAAGTGATCTTCCTGGACATTTAGGTGAAAATTGCAGACAACAGGATAACAACAGAGGTATATAGAAAACCAACAAGTACCAATACAGTTCTACATGCAAAAAGTGTCCATCCCACGAATTTAAAGAACAGTATACCATATGGAGAGTTTCTTCATATGAAATGAAATTGTAGTGAGACCTCCACTATTATTCAAAATGCTAAAACAACTGCCAGCAGATTTCAAACCCGAGGCTATAAGAGATCCGTTATTAACAAAGCTTACAATGAATGCAAAAAACAGACCAGGCAAGAGCTTCTGACCAAAATAGCAACAATAAATGCAGAAACAAGAACGAATCATAATAGTGAAGAAGAAATCATCAGGTTAATTACAACTTTTGACAATGGCACCAAGGAGATTAAGAGAATATTGGCCAAGCACTGGTATATCCTGAGAAAAGATCAAGACATCAGTTCAGTGATAAATGTGAATCCAAGTGTAACGTTTAGAAAAGCCAAGTCTTTACAATCTAAAGTCTCTCCAAGTATGTTTCAATCCAAATTAAAAATCAAATTGGCTACCAGAAAAACCAGCAGGGTTTCAGAGATGCATCAAATGCAAAGCTTGCAAATTTGGACAAAACATGAAACAATACATTCACCCACGAACAGGGCGAGATGTCAAGATTACGAAAACAATGCACTGCATTACCAAAATTGTAATATATGTGATAACTTGCAGCTGTAATCTCTGGTACATAGGAAGTACAAAGTTGGAAGTCAATTTCAGAATCTTGCAGCATCTTAGAGTAAGCAAAAACTTTGATCCTACTTATCCTCTAGCGAAACATTTTTCTGATATACATGTGTTAGGCAGAATCCTGTGCAGTGCCCTTAGGGACCACTAGACACAATTAAGACTACAAGTGGTAATACAAGTTCACCTTTGGTACAAGCCTGTACTACACTTTTAAAGTGGTAGCAGTAGCGGAGCAGCCAGACTTATCTCAAGAGCAAATGAGCAGTAGTAGAAATTACACAAAGGACCACAATTACTGTGACTCAAGCAAACACTGACTCAAGGTTTTTGGTTGAAAAGTAAAAGTACATTTATTTCTAAACCATCTGTTAGCAAAACACTTCACTTCTATTAAATTAAAAACCACACGTAAAATACACTACACACAGCCAATTCACTTTGTGCAGCACAATTCAGGGTAAGTACGTTGGGTTTTGACAGACCGGTGTTGTGAAACGAAGACGTTACCGGGGGACAAATGCAATCACTTTTTGACAGTAATGACAGTTCGGTCTTACTAAAGATACATGTACCCACGGAAAGAAATGTCACCGGAGTTAAAACACACTTAGCACATGAATCAACACAAGAGAGTTGGGGATAAAAATCATAGGCAATACTTTTGTCAAGGCAGATAGAATCAGAGGACATTTCCCTACAAGTGAATAAAAGTCAATAGGCCTGCACCAGTGACAAGGGGAACATGGTTCCTGTTATCGAGGATTACACGGGTAGTTCATTTCACGATTTGAGATTACCAGGAGTACTTGGATATTGTCACAAGAGGAAGCAACAGTTATAAGTGGGAAGGAAGATAAGGACAAGCATTTAGGTGAGGAGAAAAGGGATTGACCCGAGTTCCCCGAGTTCGGAAACACTACCTTATTCAAGTGAAGAAGAGCTGGTGCCACGGCAGTTGTTCCTGGTAGTTCCTGCAGACACACGGTTCCTGTGACTTCAGTCGTGGGGAAAAGAAGGAGGACATCTGGAGCGATCTGCACTACCCAGGGATGAGGCCAGCAGCAGCAAAAGCAACAATGAATAAAAGGTGCGCTCTTTAAAACAGGAGAGGCTCTTCAGGTGGCTATCCAGAACAACTACAGCTGTGTGCAGCGATTTCGACCAAGAATAGGTTCCTCTGCCTGGGGAAGATGAGCTGGTTAATCCCACCAAGCTCAATGGAAGAAGACTCCGGACTGGATCTTCTCTTGTCGTCGAAGGGTAGATAGCTCAGGACTGTTGCAGGGCTCCACCGGGACTTGATAGTTGCAGCAGCTGGCTTCTTCTCCGCTTCTCTTAGGTTCCTTGCAGTTCCAGTGGCGACTCTGACTTCCAGCCCAGGAGTCCTGCCTTTTATGCGAAAATCCCCCATTCATACAGCCTGGCTGTCAATCACACAGCAGGGGGTTGCCCGAACAACCACCTTAGCCAATCATGCCGAAGTGCGACTTGGGTTTCCAAGGATACCCTGTGCAGGGGGTGACTACACCCCTCCCTCACATTCAGCCCACCTAGACACCCAGGCGCCAAAAGGAGGGCTTCTTGAGAGAATCCCACCAAAAGACAGTGAACTAAGAAGGCAAACCTGGTTTGCCACGCAAAGTAAAACACAATAAGGACTTTAACAAAAAGAAATGGTGAATAAACCTGACGGAGCCAAAAGAAAGAGCATTTGGTCAAGCGGGTTTATGTTCGAGGCTCCTATGATAGCCTGGCACAGTACCACGTGTATATAATATAATCGCGGTAGAAATTTTAGGGTAGATACGACTGCCACCAGCCAAGTCTGAATGTTAAAAGAGAAAAACAAAGTTCAGAGAGGCACAGACAAAAAGGGATAGGAGTTAACCCTTTCCAGTACTCCATGTAAGATGGGGTGTACTGGGTCTGTAGTTTTAAATGACTATGTAAAGTAAATGGCAACTTTACCTGTTTTCTGGGGGACAGTAGTCAGCCCCAGAAAATGGAGTCGGTGGAGGTCTCAAAGACAACCCTGTGTTACTGCACGGAAGGTGCTGTGTAACACACATGAAAATTGGGGTTCATGGAGTGGTGTCCTCCTGAGTCCACTATCACACAAACAGTAAAAACACACATGGCAAAACACATGTAAGAGTGGGAAAAAGGCTCACACTCCTACCAAGTGGAAAAAATAAACTCCAGAAACCCAGCTGCTGGGGGACTCACTAGTTGAGGGACATTGGCCATAGAATGAGAATTCTCCCTAACAATCACCCCCCCCCCCCAGACTAAGGGACAGGAGGATTTAGTCCACCCCTGCATAGATCTCATATCTCTAGTCGGTTATAAACATCCTAGAGAGACCATCAGCATTTTGGTGGTGACTTCCTGCTCTGTGCTGAATGGAAAAATCAAACCTTTTCAGGCAGATTGACCATCTGAGTAGTTTGGGGTTTTCCCCTTTCATTTGCATCAACCATCTCAAGGATTGGTGGTCAGTCTGAATGATGAAGATAGATCCATACAAATATGGTCTAAACCTCTTCAGTGACCACACAATAGCAATGAATGTGTGTTCTATGTTGCCCCCCTTGTCTCAGGATCCTTTAACTTCCTACTGATGAAACAGATGGGGTGTTCCCTGCCTTACTCATCCAGTTGACTAAGGACTGCACCTATACCTACATTAGAACCATCTGTTTGTACAATGAAGGGTTGGTGATAGTCAGGAGTTCTTAGGACTGGTGCTTGACAAAGGGCTTTCCCTAGGCCTTCAAAAGCTTGATTGCACTCCTCATTCCACCTAACCTTTTTAGGAAATTGGGGAGAGGAGATGACATTCAAAGGAGAAGCTATGGTTCCATAGTTCTCTATGAAGTTCCTGTAATATCCAGTGAGACCTAGGAAGTCTCTCACTTGGATTTGAGTAGTAGGGGTGGCCCTGTTTTGTACAGCTTGTACTTTGCTAGGCAATGGCCTTATTTCAAATCATCCTACCTCATGTCCAAGGTAGACCACTGTGCTCTGACCAATTTGACATGTACATGCCTTCATGGTCAGATGGGCCTGTTCAAGAGCCTGCAAAACATATCCTAGATGATCAATATGTTCTTTCCATGTTGGGCTGAACACTGCAATGTCATCCAAGTATGCCATGCAGAGGTCCTCCATCCCATTCAGAACTTGATTGACCATCCTCTGAAATGTAGCAGGTGCATTCTTTAATCCAAAAGGTATTACCTTAAATTGGTAGAGGCCAGCTGGGGTGGAGAATGCAGTTTTCTCCTTGGCATGGTCTGTCAGGGCTATTTGCCAATAGCCTGACGTTAGGTCAAATGTGCTGAGGTACTTGGCTGCACCAAGTTTGTCCACCAGCTCATCTGTCCTAGGTAAAGGATGGGCATGAGTCTTAGTGACTGCATTTAGAGCTCTATAGTCCACGCAGAATCTCAACTCATTGGATCCTGCCTTCGGTACAAGCACAACTGGGTTAGACCATGGACTAGTTAAGGGTTCTATAACCCCGAGATCAAGCATCTTGTTGACTTCAATCCTTATATGGGTTCTTACATTGTCTTACATTCTGTACCCCTTGCTTTTCAAAGGCAAACAGTCACCAGTGAGGATATCATGCTGGCCCCAAGGGGTCAAGTCTGGTGAAAGTGAGAACAGGGAGGAAAACTGATTTAACAGTAATTTGCACTCATCCTGCTGGTCAGATGTGAGACTGGAAGAGAGATTAACTCCTTCCACTTGCTCATCTAAAGGTAAGCCTCTGAGGAGGTCAGGCAGATGTTCACTCTCCTCCTCCTCCTGAGCTGAAGCTTGGAGCAATGCTCCCATGTCAGGTCTAGAGACATAAGCCTTTAAACGGTTGGTGTGAAAGACTCTAGGAGCCTCCTTAGGATTGCCTAAGTCCACCAGATAGTTCACCTCTCCAAGTTTACCCACAACTTTGAAGGGCCCTGTCCACTTGTCCTGTAAGGCCCTCTGCCTTGTAGGTACCATAACAAGAACAAGCTGGTCTTGAGTAAACTCAACCATGTTAGCCTTCTGGTCATGCCAATGCTTGACCAGAGCTTGACGAGCTTTCAAGTTATCACTTGCTTCTGCCATCATGTGTGACATTCTCCTCCGGAGACCTATCACATAGTCAGTCACTCTGACTGGCTTGGGGGAAGGAGCACTCTCCAACCCCTCCTTAATCAGGGCCAATGGACCTTCGACTGGATAGCCATAGAGAAGTTCAAAGGGACTGCAACCTACTCCCTCCTGAGGGACTTCTCTATATGCAAAGAGAAGGCATGTCAGTAGAAGGTCCCACTATCTTTTAAGGGGTTCTTCCAAAGCACATATCATGCTCTTCATAGTTCTGTTAAACCTCTCTACCAATCCATTGGTTTGGGGTTGGTAGGCAGTAGAGAACTTGTAGGTGACTCCACAGGTTTTCCACATGGCTTGCATGTAGTGGGACATACAATTTGATCCCTGTCAGAAATCACCTCCTTAGGAAAACCTACTCTGGTAAAAATACCAAGTAGGGCCTTAGCCACAGCCTGAGCCGTAACAGTCCTCATAGGTTTTGCTTCTGGATACCTAGTAGCATGGTCTACTACAACCAGGATAAACCTGTTACCTGAAGATGTGGGAGGATCAAGAGGACCAACAATGTCAATCCCAACCCTTTCAAAAGGAACTCCCACCACTGAGAGAGGCACCAATTGGCAAGTGTGACAGCTCCTACAGAATGGGTCTACCTCTGAACCCATTTTAGGCCAGTAGAAGTAGAGAGAGAGCCTTTCCTTGGTCTTCTTAAAACTTAAGTGACCAGCCAAAGGTATCTCGTGGGCTAACTGTAGGAACTAGAGTCGGTTCACTAGAGGTTCTACAAGTCTTTTGCAGTCTCCAGGGGTTAACTCAGTCGGTTCACTGTAGAAGAGGCCATCTTCCCAGTGCAACCTATACTTTCCAGGCTCAGTCCCATTGAACAGAGAAGCTGCCTGTAGGCGAAGACCTTCAAGAGTAGGACACTCCCTTTGTCCTCTGCTGAAGTCTGCCCTGTTGGGTCCACCTTCTGCCAGTGAAGGCTGCAGCTCAGTATGTTCAATAGGGTCAAGATCTCCAACCAGAGTAAGATCTTCTTCTAGATCTGATTCCTCAGTATCTAGTTGATACATACAGGGTTGAACCTCACACTCAGCCTCAGCTGGTGGAGGAGTAACAGGTGTGACTTTGGACACTCTTGGAGATGTCCTTCTGGGCACCGGGGTGCTTGCTGGTTTCTTGTTGGCAGACTTGGGTTTCCCCTTTGTCTCTTTCTGTCCTGCAATAGCAGTAAGTCCTGTGGACTTGGGGTGATACTTTCTTCTATTGATTCCCCAGGAGAGCCTCTCAGGGTTCTCTCCCTAGCAGACCTTGTGAGCTCCTGCTTCCTTTTGCTGGGAGGCCTGGGCCTACTAGACACAACTCCAAATGTTTTAAGCTCATTACCCAACAGGACTCTCCTAGGTACGTTATTTTGCACACTTACAGGTATTATGACAGTCATGTCATTGCACTGGATGAGAGCTGGTAACTGGGGAACCATTTGCACAGGGGCCTCCAGCTAACTTGGTTAGGTGTTTGGGTGCCTAAGCAACATCCTCCACCTTGAAAAAACATTCATCAACCACAGTTATGCTGGCTCCAGTGTCTCTGATGGGCGCGGTCTCCTGACCATCCACAAGAACACTATCTTTATAATACTTTTTAGTATTATCTGGGATTGAGTTATAGACATCTAATTTCTGTTGTTCCCAAGGACCGAAGGACACTAAAGAAACACTAACTGAGACTCTCATGGGCTCATCAGCTAGTAACTGAAAGTTTCCACTGGCTATAGGTACTTCATCCACCTGGGAGAAGTCAAAGGAGACAGTGTGACCCCTGAAGGTTTACCCTTACATCTGGGATCCCCTTCCACATGGTCAGTTAACGCACAAGCAAAACATTATCCAAATGCTTTAATTAATGGGGGGTTTGTTCTGACCTCCATCTGGTTTGGGACCAGATGGTACATTAGCCTAATTCGGTTTCCCTTGTGGCTTACCCTGGTTATGTTTGGGGCCCTCTTTTGGATTGGAATTATTGGAATTCTCTTTGGTGTCTTTCTTTGACTGTTTTCCCTCATCCTTCTTCAGAGTTGACCCACAATCCTTTTGAGTAGCCCTGTTCGCAACCCACAAGTCAGCAGCCTTAGCTAACTCCTTAGGATGTATCTCCTTTGAACCAGACAAGTGCTGTCTAAGCTCAGGAGAGCAGGCATCATAGAATGACTCCAACATCACAAGATTCCTCAAACCTTCATAAGTGTTCACTTTGTAACCCTTAACCCAATCATCTAAGTTTTTCAAACATTCACACACCCAGGTAGCCCAAGGGGTACCATCATGCTTTTTGGGGGTCCTAAACCTCGTAAGGTACTGGGAAGGGGTCTTCCCAAATCTAGCTATCAAAGCTAGTTTCACACACTCATAATCCTGCTTATCCTCCTCCCCCAACTCCATTACAGCATCACTTGCAACAGGGGGAAGTTTAGAGAAAAGCCAGGGGATCAACTGATTCCCTGAGATACCCTGAATCCCATGATTATGTTCAAACATTGCTAAACAATCCAAAACATCAAGTTTAGTCTCATACATACCAATCATTTCCTTTGCATATGGGGTCTCTTAGGGCTGGAAGACCTAGAAGACTCTGGGAGAGAAGCATTTTCCAAAGACAATATCTTCATTTCTAGAGCATGAGCCATCTCCATTTCTCTAGGGCTTAATTCTTGATGTTTCATGGCAGTTTGTCAATTGTCACTTCTAATTCAAATCCCATTTTCTCTAGTGCAATAAACTCAGGAGTGAGTGTAGGACCTGTGGGGGTCCCTGTGGACACAGGTTGTGCTTTCTGAGCAGGCAAGGGAGTTGTAGGGTTTCCTAGCATGGACTTATCTACTTCTTCTATTCCAACACTCTCAGAATCAGAAACATCAGTATCCACAATTGCTGGAGGGGTAAGTCCTTCTGACCCACTCTCCAGACTTTGTTTTCTGAACAGTTTGGCAACCAGTTAAGATTTCTTTCCTTTACCAAAGATACTCCTCTCTCTACACATGGTTTTCAGCAGTATAGTTTAAGAGACTCTCTCCACTGTAGTTTTCCATATTTGACATTATTTTTCAGTTAATAAGTGATGTTTAGCCTTGTGGTTAGTTGGCCCAAGGTAACAGCAGCACTCTAAGTGTAATCTCTATACTTAAAAATCCTCACCGCTGTACACCAGTGTTGGGCAGAATCCTGTGCAGTGCCCTTAGGGATCACTACACACAATTAAGACGACAAGTGGTAATACAAGTTCACCTTTGGTACAAGCCTGTATTACACTGTTAAAGTGGTAGCGGTAGTGGAGCAGCCTGACTTATCTCAAGAGCAAATGAGCAGTAATAGAAATTACACAAAGGACGACAATTACTGTGACTCAAGCAAACACTGACTCAAGGTTTTGGGTTGAAAAGTAAAAGTACATTTATTTCTAAACCATCTGTTTGCAAAACACTTCACTTCTATTAAATTAAAAACCACACGTAAAATACACTAGACACAACCAATTCACTTTGTGCAGCACAATTCAAGGTAAGTACCTTGGGTTTTGACAGACCAATGTGAAACGAAGACGTTACCGGGGGGACAAATGCAATCACTTTTGGACAGTAATGACAGTTCGGTCTTACTAAAGATACATGTACCCATGGAAAGAAATGTCACCAGAGTTAAAACACACTTAGCACATGAATCAACACAAGAGAGTTGGGGATAACAATCATAGGCAATACTTTTGTCAAGGCAGATAGGATCAGAGGACACTTCCCTACAAGTGAATAAAAGTCAATAGGCCTGCGCCAGTGTCAAGGAGAACAGGGTTCCTGTTGTTGAGGATCCGAGATTACCAGGAGTACTTGGATTTTGCCAAAAGAGGAAGCAAAAGTTATAAGAGGGAAGGAAGAGGACAAGCCTTTGGGTGAGGAGAAAAGGGATTCACCCTAGTTCCCAGAGGTCGAAAACAGTACCTTATTCAAGTGAAGAATAGCTGGTGCCACGGCAGTTGTTCCTGGTAGTTCCTGCAGACTCACGGTTCCTGTGCCTTCAGTCGTGGGGACAAGAAGGAGGACGCCTGGAGCGATCGGCACTACCCAGGGATGAGGCCAGCAGCAGCAAAAGCAACGGTGAATAAAAGGTGCACTCCTTTGAAACAGGAGAGGCTCTTCAGCTGGCTATCCAGACCACTACAGCTGTGTGCAGTGATTTCGACCAAGAAGAGGTTCCTCTGACTGTGGAAGAGAGCTGGTTAATCCCACCAAGCTCAAGGGAAGAAGACTCCAGACTGGATTTTCTCTTGTCGTTGAAGGGTAGATAGTTCAGGACTGTAGCAGGGCTCCACCGGGACTCAGTAGTTGCAGCAGCCGTCTTCTTCTCACCTACTCTTCGGTTCCTTGCAGTTCCAGTGGCGACTCTGACTTCCAGCCCAAGAGTCCTGCCTTTTATGCGAAAATCCCCCATTCACACAGCCTGGCTGTCAATCACACAGCAGAGGGGTTGTCCGGCCCGGCTCGGACAACCACCTTAGCCAATCATGCCAAAGTGTGACTTAGGTTCCCAAGTATACCCTGTGCAGGGGGTGACTACACCCCTTCCTCACATTCAGCCCACCTAGACACCCAGGCGCCAAAAGGAGGGCTTCCTGAGAGAACCGGCCCAAATACGGTGAACAAAGAAGGCAAACCTAGTTTGCCGCACAAAGTAAAACACAAGAAGGACTTTAACAAAAAGAATGGTGAATAAACCTGACTGGAGCCAAAAGAAAGATCATTTGGTCAAGCAGGTTTATGTTCGAGGCTACTATGATAGCCTGGAACAGCACCACGTTTATATAATATAATCGCGGTAGAAAAGTTAGGGTAGATACCACTGCCACCCGCCAAGTATGAATGTTAAAAGAGCAAAACAAAGCTCAGAGAGGCACAGACAAAAAGGGATAGAGATAACCCTTTCCAGTACTCCATGTAAGTGTACTGGGTCTGTAGTTTTAAATGACTATGTAAAGTAAATGGCAACTTTACCTGTTTTCTGGAGGATAGTAGTAAGCCCCAGGAAATGGAGTCAGGGGGAAGTCTCAAAGACAACCCTGTGTTACACAGAAGGTGCTGTGTAACACACATGAAAAGTGGGGTTCATGGAGTGTTGTCCTACAGAGCCCACTATCACACAAACAGTAAAAACACACATGGCAAAATACATGTAAGAGTGGGAAAAAGGCTCACACTCTTACTAAGTGGAAAAAATAAACTCCAGAAATCCAGCAAAGCTGCTGGGGGACTCACTAGGTGAGGGAAATTAGCCATAGAATGAGAATTCTCCCTAACAACATGGAGGAGACATTCAGTCCCTTAAGTTCTTTGGTATAGATCATGTACAGCCACATGTAAGAGTGGGAAACAGGGAGCGCAAATTGCGACAACTGGAAAGTTGATATATAATTGACTATAACACCAAGTCCCCAGGTGGACACAAAAAAGACAAAGAATTGTATACATTTATAGGGGAGTGATATAATCAATATAATGTCTTAGAGAAAGATCCAATAGCTCTGGATGGACCTTGGAAAAAGAAAACAGATGTTATGATGGATCCAGTATAAATGAGAAAAGAACTATATAGCAGGGACAAACAACAAGTTGCTAATACTGGATAATAACTTTGTATACTCACTGAATAAGCTTTTTTCTATGTGTGATTTTTTTCTATGTGTGATTTTTCTATGTGTGACTTTTTTAATGTATGTTCAATTCTGTTTTATACAGTTTTAATCGGAGTTCACTTTGGCACATTTAGAAATCCAGGTTTTAGCACATTTGCATAATATGTTTTTACTGACACTATGCTACTTAGACTACAAAAGAACCAAGCTAAACTAGGGGTAAAGACAAACAAAAATTATGTATGATATGGTGAGGCATTAGGATGCAATTAAATATGTTGGGGCATTAATCCGCCCGACAGATTGAAATTATATTAAATATGTGAATATATTACATTGGATTAGATCAAATATACGGGTGTAGCTACAACTAAGCGGCAAACAATAAGCTACCAGATAATGCATGCATTCAACTAATATTGTATTTTAAGGCACTAGGCACTTTACCATATGAGGTATTGAACCTCCATGTTAGGAAGATATAGCATATTTGCACATGGTACTATAACCATCAAGGTTATGACCAAGACATTGAACAATGCACTAGGCACTTTACTATATGATGCACTGAATCCCTAAGTCAGATAAATACAGCACTTTTTCCGATTGGCATAATTAGGCATCTAGTTAATAGCAAAATTTGCAAAAAACATCAGATCACTTGATCTTTATTAATATATCGATCGAACAAAGTCTGCTTTCAAGGACTAGTCACTTTATATTTTATCCATCCAATGGTTGAATGTTGAAAAACCAATCTGCAGGTGTATATATCTATCCCACAAATGTCATCCAAAAGTGCAAGCACCCTATCTTATGCAAACTTTGTATAAAACTGTATAAAAAACAAAATATTTTGTCTTCTCCCCCCATATCTCTCTCCCTTAGCACACGCACATTATAATACAATATATTGAATACCACTTTGGCCAAAATCATAACAAAATAAATGTGTATACAGTGAGAAAAGACACACCAAACATGGCCGCCATTAAAAGGCGAACAGGAATGGTATAAGTATAGGTTTAGTGGTTACAACACAGGAAAGGGATCTAAGCCAAACAGGAAATGAAATATAACCCTTTGTAAACATGGTGTCAGTTACAATCCGACAAATCCCAGTTTGGGGTGAAATACGTTATTGCGACTTTTCGATGGGTGTGCTCTTGAATGTCCACACCAAAGACTAAAGGACGTTTTTATCAATGGAGAATGCACAACAGTGTGGTGTACTTTTTTCTGAAATGCAAGATGGAGGAGTGCCGCTGTGAGCTGGTATTTTGCAGTTCGTTATTTGCTTTTGATAAATATAAAACTGTATACATTTTGATATAATTATCTATGAGGAAAAACAATTACACATCTGCCAAAACCACCTTATGTAATTTTATTATCAATTGGTTTCTGGTGAATTCCACAGTTGTCAGAGCCATGGTATATTTCTGACAGCTGTCTTCATACCCAGAGTACCTCTACCAACAAGAAGTCTGCATATTCTGTACATTTCATTGCAAGATCAGGTTGCTAGATTTTTATTAGTTGGTCCTTTTATTTAGTTTCAAGTCTCATATGTTCATAGAATCTTGATTGGGCGTTTCTTTTAAGTTAGACGTTTTTTGACCACTTACCTCATAAAGGTGATAGCCTGCCCTTTGCCTGGGCTACCCTATGATTCCGATCACTGAGTGTTCAGTAGTAGTGTGAGGCTGAGTAGGACTTTAGAAACCACTATTCATCCATTTACCCATGCAGAGCAGTAGTCATATTGACACATCATGGGATCACATGGCAAGGTATGCAACACTCATTGATTGCATTGCCACTTGCCTTGGGGAACTAGGCAACACAGTACTTGTGACTAGCATGAAGTGACATATGCAGCTGTACCATGCTTCCCTCTTAAAGGCTGTTGTGCCAGTGGACACAATGAGGCACTTCATGGAGGACATGTCTCACAGGTAGACAGCAACATATGAGACTGACTGTGCCCTGTGAAAGAGCTTATCACATTTTTAGTTGATGGTAGCCTTCTGTGGGAGTGTCTGTTGATTTTACAGGGGTGCATGTTCCATATGAGAGAGCCTGTGAATTTTACAGGGAGGCTGTGCTCTGCAGGAGAGCCATGGAAAAATTGACAAGTGGTGATTGTTATTATGACAAACAATAACATTAACAAACATTGCTGTCATGAAAGGCAGTGGCATGTATGTGTAAAAGTCAGCAACTGGTCAGGGCCTCTTGGTCACTACTACAGTTATCTGTTTCATAACCACACACACCATGACACAACTGCGCTCCAAATCAGATTTTCTGGCACGTAACAGGCAACCAATACGTGTCATCTTCATTTGAGATTGACTGTTTGCTATGGGTTTATGCCATTTCATAGTCTTACACAATAAAGTGACTGTTCACGTCAATAAGGTGACCTGAGCATTACTCAACATAGAGCAAATGAAATGGGCACATTCTCTCCACTCCTTTCATTTGCACTATGTTTTGAGAATCTGGCACAGTAAATCTGCCCACTCTCAAAACTCTCTCTAACTGCACACTTGCAGGTGGTTGATTAGCAATTCAACAGAAACTCACTCAAGTTCTACTGTCCAGATGGGGCACTTGATGAACCAAGACTGTACTGGGTCATCACCCTGTCCCATATTTGAAGGGTCCAGTAGATAGGTATCAAGCATTTGTGCAGCTTATGGTCTATGATGGCTAACCAAATTGGTGGCCATCTTAAACAGTATTAGCGAAGAGCAGGCTTTACAGAGCATCTACCACAGACTCACTGTTAAAAATGATTGATCAAGAGAACTGTTGTGTTGCAGTCATTTATGATTGTCTTGCACTGTTCACATAGCATGTACAACATGTGCCAAGTAGATTTTCAAGAGGTGGCCACTGTTGTCTTCAGGTTGATCAGTGGCTGAACACCTGCCATTTGTGCAGTACATATTTGGCATGGCAAGCCCAGCTGATTTGGGAGTAGATCATCTTGAAAACAGCAACCTTTTCATTCACAGGTTGATAATTGTTGATAAAGCTTGTGACCATGAGGTGAATACATGTGCATAGTATAAGGCATGCATTGTCTTGCCGATTTGTCCACTGCCTGCTCCAAAAAATTTAAAAAAACAAATTACACAGTCTTAATGAAAGGCCTTTCATATCCTCCACCTTCTCCCAGATGTAAACTGTGTTGTTTTCTGCTACCCTGAAACCCTTGCATATATAACATTGATTGATGCCTGGCGGCATACATTTGCTGCTGCCATACATTAACTTGGGACCCCTCTTGGCTGGTAGAGGAAGAAAAGGTCACCACGTGTACTGTGATGGCCATGTCATCAGTGACCACAGGTCCACAAATTCATAGTGAAGTGGATTATTTAGGTTACTGACTGCAGTAGTACCCACCCTTATATAGTGAAGGAACCCATTCCAGATACAATATTCAAAACTCATAATAATGGACACACTCCAGGTGGGACTGAGACCAGGAGATAGATTGCAAGTAGAACAAAGTTTTATATAAGATAGATTGTGTACGCAGAGAACTCTGCTGCCCAGAGAGCTCTCTGCCAAATATTACAAGGGCAGCAGATTATAAGCTAGAAAATCATCATTAATGATGTCACGTTACAAGTACACAATTCTACAATACAATTGGGTTGAGTCGTTAGTACAGTATGGATATGTAGACGCTGACCACGTAGGATTGGCTGTTGCTTGTGTGTCACTCCCGCAGCTCGTGGGTCAGCTGGGCTTATCTCTGTGAGGTGATGGTCATGCTAGCAAAACTGATTCCCTGGCCAACTAATCTACAATGACAGGATCTGAGAGCATGAGACAAATGGCAAACATAAATGTTTGGTAGGAATGTGGGTGCTTCTCAGAGTTAATTGACAAGTTATAGGTAAGCATTCTTCCCTCTGCACCCCGGTACCCATACACCTAGAGTCCACGACCCAGGTGCCCAACCTGGAGGTTTTGATCCACCGAATGCCTCATGATACGAATAGACAAGTGTTAGGATTAGAAAGGATATATGAGTGGCTGGGGTCAGGGCTTTCGGAGATGTCTTTGTTTGGTCACTATGAGAGGTCAGATGTGTTTCTGTATCAAAGAGTAGAGGGGCTTGGGCCTGGTGGACTGCAGCTTGGCAGGGTGGGGGTCAGAAGGGGCATGAGCAGGTTAGTGGGGATGAATGGGCACTCATGCGGGGGCCTGTTCTGGTCTCACACAGCCCAGTGAGCTCATCTGTTCTGGTACGGCACTAAAGGTTGCAACAATGAATGGCTGAACATCCGTGAGAACAGGGTTTGTGCATTGCTGGCAGAAGGCAGTGGGGTGGGGGGTTGGCAGTGTGAGGCGCTGGGCTGAGGGAGAGACAGGCGTTTAGAGATCATTTTCAGGCCTAATAAAAAGATGGCATCTGGTGGGTTTACCGAAAATGTAGTCTTTGCTCTTCAATAAGGCTTGAGTAACACAGATTATATCTCCCTCCTTTAGCACAAGCAAAATCCATCTATACGGAATGGATGGTTAGAGGTGCTGGAAAGACCACCTCTCCCTTAGCAGTAGCCATAGCATTGATTTGTAATTTCAGTAAATACCGCCTTGAAAGCAAAATAACGGTGTCTGGGAACCTCAAAGTAGTCACTGACTTCTCCCAAACACCACTGAAAACAAGGGTTTTCTTAAAAAAAAGTAGGGCAAGATGTCGACTGCCAACATGATAGCCACCAGGCAAGCATTTAGCATGTGTTGTCTTTAATGTGACTTGTGAGATTTGTGTTCCCGCTTAAATGTTTCCACAAGAATGGCCTTACGAAAAGGGCATCAGTGCTGTGCATCACTTGGTACAGGGGATGTTTTTGTGTCCCACGAAATGACATAGCTGTACCTTGTTTAGGGGCAATTGTGCACATCCATGATGGCATGCTGCTTTCCAGAAGGTAACTGCACTTCAAATCTTCTGACTTATTCCCATGTTTGTGCATGGTGCTGCAACATATATGACCCCATAGATGTGGTACCAATATTGTACCATGCCTTCCCCATCCCACATTTTTCTGGCACAATGTTAAAGTGAAACAATGTGGTTGCTGTTTTTTCTGTATGAAATGTTGCAGCTCGTTTGACTTTCGTTATCAACTAACAGTATACAATCAGGGCTTATCTGGACATGATGGTGCTGGCAGTGGTGTTGTTGAAGATGTGACATAATGATGTGATGCACATTCTGATCTCTGACATGAAGTCAGTTTCTCAAAGAAACTGTACACAGCTGGGGAGAACTTCTATTCCAGCTGCTATGTTTTTCTTCTCCACCTCAGGATTTCTAATTTGTAGCTGCAGAACACATTTACGTCTTGTTTCCAATGGATCATAATTTTTGTCTACATGGTCATCCATCATTATTCTCTAACTTATCATTAGATGGAGAATGCAGAGATAGAAACCGAATTGTTTAATCTCCACCTTGTGTTCAACTACACCATGTGTTGTTCTTCCCTGACCTTCAGTAGATAATATCTCCACACCTCCCCTTCTGCCCCTGAGATAATGACATCTGAAAGGGCAGCCACCTCTGTTAGACTTGGTGATTGTTCCACATTGTGGTGAACTACTGGTGCATTTACTTGTGCTGGTGCATGTAGGGTTGTGGATGATGGGGTGGATGATACCCTCAATTGGCCATGTGCAGTTCTGGTATTCACAGGGTGCAAAGAAAGTGTGGCTGAAGAAGTGTGCAGCACGCTTCCCACTACCTTTGGACCATCAGGATGCTTACAGGTTGTCCCATTGTGGCATTTGCTCAACGATTGGTGTATCAATCACCTCTTCACATATCTGATACTTCCTCCCTCAAACATCACATGAACGTGAGTCTCAGACAGTCAACCCTCAGAGATTCCCTGCTCCAACTGATCCTCCCGTTTGTGGCAACCAATGGCATGTAACTCACCCATGCACTCCAACAGATGGACACTGACTGATGCATTACCCATCTCCCTGAATCTCTCCTCCTTTACCCACAAAACATCACATTATTGTGTGTCTTGCACAGGTTGCTCTCAGGAATGTCTTCCTGATGCTTCTCACAGAAGTCATACCATGGCATGTGTCTTTTATAGCCAGTTCATGAGAAAAAAACGGACTAATGTCTCACCCCCTCAAAGACTCTGTAGCACTTTCTATGACAAACAAATCATACAACCATGTGTATCTTGTAGGTTTCACTCAGGGATCCCCTGCTCCTCCTCTCTTGTATCACCCAATGTCATATGTCTTATCCAATCTCTTCAAGAGATGGAAACTGACTTGTGAATCACCCCACTGCCCACATATCTGCTACATCCTCCCATAGAAATCTTTCCAGTATGAATCTTGCACAGGCTTCCTCCAGGGGTTCGGTGCATTGTCTCCTATATTTCACCTGAATACCTGTGTCTCATCCATCCACGTCAAGAGAAGGACACTGGCTAGTGTATCATCCACCTCCTGGAGTCCCTGCTACATCCTTCTACAAGAATCTGACACATGACACAGTATGTCCTGAGGGATTGCCTGCTGTCCCTGGCCCCCCTCGGTATCAGGTAATATTATCCCCTTACATAATATCACCATATTTATAGGTGCCAGGAAACAGCACAGGTGACATTATTTAGGGGCATAATATATGGGGTAAATGGGAGCAGGGTTGCAGGGGAGTCGTGCGCTCCATTAAAAAAATGTGGGGGGTGCAGGGGTATCTCCCGCAGGTTCCATGGGGTAATATTGCAGCAAAAAAATGGCACCATTCTTGTATGCTAACATTTTTGCGGGGATATTATTACAGGGAACCCTCTCCTCCCAGGTGCCATTCAATGGTCTGTGTCTCATCCACACTCTTCAAAAAACAAACACTGACTGGTATGCTACTTCCTCCCACAGCAATAAAAAGCATATTTATTTATTTATTTATTCATGTAAACATGTGTATAGCACGCTAAACCCATGGGCATCAAGGTGCTGGTTACAGTGAAGAAAGAAGGGAACATTCTAAAGTACAACAAGCATCTCTAGGAAACGTCGAGAAAATGCCTAAGAGTCTAGCACGAGTAAGCCAAGCTTGGATTTCATCACTTGTTTACATGTCTTTTGAGAAGAGCCATGCTTTAAGGCGCTTGCGGAAAGCCCTTTAGGAAGTTTCTGATCTTAGTGGTAGCGGTAGGGCATTCCAATTCTTAGCAGCAATGACTGGGAAACTGAGACCTCCTGATCTCTGAATTCTAAATCTCGGGGTGGTGAGGAGGTGCATGTGGGAAGACCGGGTAGTTCTGACAGATTGAACTTTATTACATTTTCGAGGCAAGTATCTTGGTGCAGTATTTGAGAGACATATATGAGTAATGGAAAGCTTTTTGAATAGTATACTCTCTCGAATCGGCAGCCAATGTTCATTTCTTCTCACAGAGGAGATATGATTTTTTCTTGAGATGTTCAGGGTGGTTCTTAGCGCATTATTTTGTATGATCTACAACTTATTGATGTTGCGGGCATTAGTGCCGGCGAATAAGGCATTGCAGTAGTCTAACCTAGAGCCAGTGAGAGCTCTAGCAATTGTGACTCAGCTGTCAGAGGAGAGAAACGGTCTGCATGCATCAAATCATTTGGTAGTATAAGCCGCTGATGAGGTGATTGCACTGACTTGCCTGGTTAGTGACAGTGTGGAATCCATATAAACCCCTAGGGTTTGACTTCTTTTGAAACTGGGATGGTGATACCCTCAATAATGAAAGATTTGCAAGCTCTGTCAAGTTTATTTAGTGAAGATTGCGAACCGACCAAGAGCAGCCCAGTCTTGTCCTCGTTGATGCATAATGAGTGCAGAGTCATCCAAGCCTGGACGGTTTCATAGACCACACCCAGTATGTTGGAGTCGGTAGGGTAGACTCTGGTGATAGGTAATATTGTCTGCGTAGTTAGTGTCGGAGATACCCTGTGTGTCAAGGAGGTTGAAGAGGGCTTTAGTGAAGATTTTGTATAAGGTGAGTGAGACACATGAGCTTTGAGGGATGCCACGTATGACAGGGTGTGGCGGAGCTGAGGCAGTAGAGGAGAATACTCTCATAGTTCAGTTACAGAGGAAGGAGGTGATCCAGGCTGTTGCTTCATTGGAGAAGTGAGCTGCTGATGTAAGGTGCTAGCAGAGAATTTGGTGATCTACCAAGTCGAAGGCAGCTGAGAGGTCCAGCAGAAGGAGGAGAGCCAGCTTGCCAGAGACTTTGGATTCATCCATTTTGTTTTTTAAGTCAAGTAGCGCCGATTCCGTGCCATGACCTGGCTGCAACCCTGATTGGTGTAGACCCAAAAGGTTATTAGATTCTAGATGCATCTGGATCTGTAGATAAGCTGCTATGTTCAAGATTTCGTGATGGGGCAGTAGTTAGTGGGGATATTCAGATCTAGGGTTGGCTTCTTTCAGTTAGGTAGTACCCAGGCATCTTTTAGGCTAGCTGGCTCTGTGCTGGAGGAGAAAGAAGTCTTGATGGGCAAAGCAAAGAAAGTTACAAGTTCTTCCATGCAGTATTTGATGACTGTAGTGGGGCAGATGTCCACTTGACATCTCAAAGGCTTAAGGCCTTTGATGATTCTGATTACCTCCATTTATCATCCAGGATTAAAGTAGAAAAAATTGAATGTTATGCAGGGTGAGTGGGGATATCAAATCAGATAGATCAACTGAAGTGATTAGAATACTTTTCATTAGCAAGATATTTTTGGAGCAATGAGATTTTATCCAGTAATTCTTTTGGCATGTTGGTGCACCAGATTTCATCTTTCGTACAGTTAGAAGGGTGAGATGACTGGGGATTCAAGTTCCCGCATTATGGAAAAGAGGTCTCCGGTACAGGAGTTGGTTTAGCAATTCTAGCATTATACATAGAGCTTTTAGCTTGGAGTTTGGCCTGTTTGTACATTTTTGATGAGGTGGTGAAATGTTCTTTGTTAAGTGCAGTCAGATCATTACTCCAGGCAGTTTCTGCCACATGTTTGGTTAAGCAGAGTACTTTAAGTTCAGGGGTAAACCAGGTTTTGGGGTGGGTGACTGGTTTGGGTTTGCATTTCCCCATAGGTGCAACAGCATCGATGTCGAGGAAGAGAGATTGGTTGTATGTCAGCACTATTGTAATGGGGTCACTAGTTGTGGCTTGAAAGGTCTCCAGTGCCTTCAGTAAGGGCAAAATGCAGGAAGATGTGATATTCCTAGTATTTCTGGTGAGGGTGGCAGGTAAAGGTGCTGGCAAGATATGTGATTGATTGCAGGTAGGTATATTGAAGGATATGATGATGTTATGGTCTGAAGAAGGGCAGGGCGCATTGGATAGGATGAAGATGTTGCAACTGAAGTCTGCCAGCCAATCTAAGATGCAGCCATTGTCATGGGTATGGCTTGTGATATGTTGGGTGAAGCCTAGAGCATCAATGATGCTTGCTAAGGAAAGAGCATTTGTGCCTGTGTTGTTGTTAAAACCTAGGTTTACGTTGCAGAGAAGCATAGTTTTGGATGATGGCTTATCCTCAGCTGAGAGGAGATGTGGGATGTCATCATTGAATGTTAGTAAGGGGCCAGATGGACAATAGATTAGATGCAATGTTGGTATGGCAGTGTAGGAGAGGGGCAATATGATAGTTAGCAGTTTGCCTGATTGGAAGGCCTGGTTGTTTATTTCTCTAATGTCCAGGGAGTTTTTTTGCGATGATAGCTCCCCACACCCCACTGCTCTGGTGGCCAGTCTATCTTTTTGAAAAATTAAGTAATTGTTAGGGACAGCGAGGGATAGGGTACATCTAGAGGCAGCATGTAGACAAGTTTGTTAGTAGTGATTAGTTCAGGGATGTCAAATGCAAGAGCTGTGAGTGATCTAGCGGTAATCAGTGCTCCTTTTAGAGGTGTAGCTATATCATGGCTAGGTTTATTAAAAATACAGTGGAGTGAGACCAGGGGTGAGTCTCCAATTTGTCGGGATGGGGTGGTATCTAAGGTTGGTGCGGTAAACCTGGTATCATTGTTGGGAATGCATACCATTGAGCTGAGTTGACGTGAAGTAGTAATATCCATGTGCCCTGAGTTCCAAGAAGGAGAGGCCAGCTTGATGTGAGTGGGTAAAGTGATGGCTGGCTTAGTGCAAGTAGACAGATATGTAAGAGGTAATGGTGAGCCCAGGTTGACAGGAACACCTTCATTATTTGGTGTGGAAAGTGCATTGGCAGTGGGAGCTGCATTTAGTTTGAAAAGGGAGAAGTTGGCAGAACCTTGCTTTGTAGATTGGAGGGTGCCAACCAGTATGTATTGACATTTAGGCTTCATGTTCAGTCTGATGGGCGGTGAGTGTGCGTGCATGGAGCCCTTTGATCCAAATAGTCCTAGGCATAGGTTTGTGCGAGTGACAGAGGTGGCGGGTGGGTACGTGAAGAAAGGCACAGTAACCTTGCAGACCCATGACCGGGTGTAGTGACCCAGCATTTGGAGGCATCAGGTTGGGTTTTTCTAGAATGATATTCTAGACTTTGTGAGGTGGGGATGGGGTTAGGATGTTTGCAGTAAAGCAGAGCAGCATGGGGTAATAAAGTAGAGGGGGCAACAGATGTATAGCGGGGTAGGGAATGCAACATGTGCAGAGTAATTGAGCGTGAAAAACTGCAATTGTGCTTGTACCGTTTGAAGTCGGTGGCAGGCAAGCAGCTTCCAGAGGCCCCACAGGGCCAAACAGGGGTCCTTGAAGCTGGCTTAACTGTGGGTCTTTGCAGGGGGGCAGCGTTACCTACCAGCTCCCAGTGTCAGTGTTGTTTTCAGCAGCATCCATCCAATCAGATGGAGGTGTGGGTGGGCCTGCAAGAAGAGGCATCTCAGGTGTTGAAGGATCCAAAAATGCAGCTGCCATTTAAGAGCGGCTGCACGGAGAGGCCGCAATCATATTCTTCATGTATAACGCATCATTTGGAGGCATGATATTGTTGAATCTTGCCAATATTGATATAAGCCTTTCATGGCTTAGTAGGCAGAGATAATGTTGTGGGCGGTCTTGCGCAGCATACGGAAGTATCCAATCCTTCAAGCAATTTGGAATAAAGTCCCATCACCATCACGTATGGTTTCAAGGGCTTATTTAGTTCCAACATCAAAAAGGTTGCAGTCTCCCCTCATCCTCTCACTGTCAGACTTCATAACATAGCATTCCACACCTAATCACATTCTGTGACCTCACTCTTTGTTGGCAGGATTCCACTTGCAAAGCAATGGTGAACTATGTACAATTTATGTGAGTGTTTACAATATATAACACAATTCATCTGGGCCTCAGTGGAGGAAGCACAGGGCTGGACAGGGGGCCCTCGAAGCTGGCCTTAACATATGTGACTTTCATACAGTTAGCATTTAGGGACTTCATGATTTTACTCCCAGTTGTCACCCAAATTCACAAGTCTTGTCCACCCAAGAGATGAACACTGACTAATGTAACACCCGCCTATGCAAATCTCTGGTAATCACCTCCCCACAAAAGACATATGAGCATGAATCTCACACAATCTGCACTCAGAAATCACCTGATATCCGGGCTCTCCCTCCAAGGTATCATCTGATGGCACAGGTCTTGTAAACTTCCTTCAATAGACAACCACTGACTGGTGAATCATCCACCTCCCTAAATCTCTGTTACTTCCACAAAACCTCATTCAAAAAGAAATCATGCACAGGCTGCCCTGAAGGAGTTTATGCTCTTCCTACACCTCCCCGCAGGTTTCACCTGATGACTTGTGTTTCATCCACTCACTTCAAGAGATGAGTACTGACTGATGCAGCACTTGCCTCCCAGAATCTCTGCTATTTATTCCCACAAAATCACATGAGTTCAATGCTTGCAGAGGCTGACCTTGGGGATTGCTTGCTCCTTCCTCCTGCTCCATCCACATGTGTCCACAATTGACATATCTATTATCCTAATACTTCAAGAGAAACATACTTGCTGGTGTATCAACTACCTCAGTGAATCTCACAAATACTTCTCTGTAAAAATCACAAATGTGACACTCGCACAGGCAGCCCTGAGGGATTCCTTGATATTCATGCTCTCCCTGCCAGGTCTCACCAGATGGCACCTGTCTCTTCCACTCACTTAGTGAGAAGGACACATTTAGGACATGCCTCCCTAAATCTTGGATTGTTCCTCAAAATAAAATCACTCAGGATGAGTCTTACACAGGCTTCCCATAGGAATTCCCTTCTGCTCCTGGTCAATCCCCTATGTATCACTCAATGGCACTTATCTCATCTTCTCATGGCTGCTGATTAGTGCATCACTCTCCTCCCAGAATCTCTGCTACTTACTCCCACAAACTCTATGGGGCATGACTCTTTCACTGGCTATCTTCAGGGTTCTCCTGCTCTCTCTGCTGCTCCTTAGTATGATGCACAAGCTGAACACCATTTCTTTCTTGACAAATGTGCTGTTTACAGTCACTTATAAACAGGTGCCTGGTTTCTCCTGTTGACTACAGCAATCACTGCTATTGTCTCGCGGCACACGCATTTAAGAGCAATGTGCATGTGTCTCTTATGTTCACCAAAGCTGCCCTGCCTCTCAGGGATGTTCTCTGTCTAAACTCACACCAGATGACACTTCTGCTGTTGCCCACTTCAAATGACTGAATGTATCGCTATGCGCTGCATAAACAATATGTATTCTAAATATAAACCTCTGCATCCCAAGTCAGTACCAACCTGCCTCCTGCTCAACTACCCTATTTCCTTTTCAATTTCTAACCATTGCCTAAATATCATAAGCCTGCTCTCAGCAATAACACCCTGCCTCCCTGTGGGATACCTAAAACTGAAACAAGCTCCAAAAATGCCTGACCCTTCTAAAGCCATGCAGTCGAACTCAAACTTCTTAAGAGTACAACCTGCTAGATACCTGACATTTGAGTGATTTGAGGTTCTAGCAAATACATTAATCCAGGCCTGGTTGTAAACCTCCTGATGATTATTCCATCTTTTATTGGATGTTTCATACATTTTGGTGAAGTGTACTAATTGCTACCTGCTTGGACTGAAGAAATGTTCATGAGCAAATTAATTTGAGGCTGTATTCAGAAGCCATAGATATGTTGTGTTTCCTCTAATGGTGTACAGAATACAATCTATTTAGGAAAATTCAAAACATATGAGTGTGCTCAGATCCACAGTATTTAGTTAGATAAGTGTCAGTGGGTATCTAGTCAATCCATTGAAAACCATTCCATCTAATGCTTAAGCATTTCCATCAAAATGCCTTTCCATTGACTGCAATTCGATGGTAATTTCGAAATTATTTGTATTAACACTAGGGTTAAATTAAGGGTTAGGGTTGGGGCTAGGGTTAGGGTTAGGGTTAGGATTAGGGTTAGGGTTGGGGCTAGGGTTAGGGTTGAGGCTAGGGTTAGATTAAGGGTTAGATTAAGGGTTAGATTAGAGTTAGGGTTGAGGTTAGGGTTGGCAATAGGGTTAGAATAAGGGTAGGGCAGCACTTGTGCAGGTACCATGGTATCACATCAGAAGTAAAATAATGTTGAGAGGGCACTTTCCACATCTCTTCTTTGAAAGTCTAAGTTATCCAGAGATAGATGCAATACTAGCACGTGAAATTTCGTCTTACCAATGCAATGTTTTCATGGCATTTAGAAAAATGTTTGATATAAGTGTTTTTCAAATGAAGAGGAATACAGGAAAGCAAAAAAGGAATAGGGCAGCACTTGTGCAGGTACCATGGTATCACATCAGTAGTAAAATAATATTGAGAGGGCACTTTCCACATCTCTTCTTTGAAAGTCTAAGTTATCCTGGTATGATGGCAGACGCTACATAGATTTAGGTAGGTTAGATATTTTTACTGCTGTTCGGTCAGTGAGTCAGCCAAAAAACGTTATTGCCGCATAAGCCAAACAAGTTAGCAACAATACATTTCTTTAAAATATAGAATAAGATACCGCCTTCAAAACAATACAGCCTTCAAAAATTAAAACATAAAAAAAAAGATCATTGGGATAAAAAACGAGTATTTCAAGCTAGCCTAATACATCTTGCTTGGAATATTCAATAGTTAATAAACAAATAACATTACGGCGAGGGAGAACTATATCTGATAACACTGTAGTTAGATCGCAGGTTCTCTTGCAGTAAACCATCATGGAATCATGGATTTGAAGGGGAACACAGTCCAGTCCTAAAATAAAAGATGACCTGTGTGGGAAATTGCAAAGAAGCACAAGATTGATATGCATCAATATGCCGACGACACGCAATTGTATATCTCTTCCGAAGATTTTATGAGGAGAATGTGAAACTGTGAGGAGGAAATAGAAAGTTGGATGGCTTCACATTTTATAAAATTAAACCCCTTAAAGATGTAATTTTTATTAATTTTACACTCATCACAAAGTCCTCTCATTGGCTCCTGGATGGTCGCGGCTAAACTTCTTGGGGAATCTTTGTTCAAATGCAGCTACACATTAGGATTTTTATTAGTCACAAACTTGTCTTTAATCCCGCATATTAATACACTAGAAGGTGTACTCGTGCGTCACACTGTAATTACTACTTCAGTCCTAGTTTGTTTTTTATTTAGTGAACTAAACAAATGCTTCTTTGTAGACAATAACCCTCTTTACACATTTGCTGGTATTGTGCCAGTGATTCCGTGGATCCAAGGGGCACCATTTCTGGCAACTATAACCACGGAATCACCGGCAAATCACAACATCGCTGGAGTGTGCATTCGGTCATGCCGGAAACGATGCAACTGGCATGACGGAAACACTGTCATTGCCTGTCCAAATCAGTGGCATCGCCAGCATCAATGCTGGTCGCACCGTTTATGGCATGTCACTCACAGAAACACCAGCAACGCTAACACCAGCACCAGAAAAGAAACATCACTGCCAGAACTGGAAAATCACGGGCTGCCATTTTGTAAAATGCAATCCACTTACAATCACCCACTTTCTGTAGCCATCCGGACACGCAGACTAGCATTTAACTAGCAGGCATGGCATCTAGGATGAGAATATTTGTGGTTGTCGGTGCACACTAGTAGTTTGAGGTCGTTTACCAATTGATCATTTATAAAATGAGTTATGTAAATTTAAGGTGCGGGGGAGAAAAATGGTCTTGGCACAAGACCAATATAACAAAAAGTAGAAGAAGTCAGAGGATCCAAAGTTAGGAGCCCTCCCGTCCCCTGTACACTATATTATGTTGTCAACAAAGACATTCAATAGATTTGCATGTGATATCACATGTCGAGCACATTCAATTGAAGTTCATAATAGTTTTGATTATTAAAAAGTAGAATTTATTTAATTCAAAGAGGCAGGGCAACTATTACAATAGTTGCACTAAATTATAGGACAGTTATTAATGAACATATACAAAAGAAAGCAACAACGAAAGAATAATATCCATAGGTTAACATATGCTTGGCTGACGCGTTTCGAGGTACTTTCCTCTTCTTCTAGAGCCTAATAGCGCTAGGACACAAAATAGTTGAGAAAGAGTACGAGACAAGGGAAAAAAGAAAAAAAGGGGGGGAGAGAATAACTGATGAAATTTACATTTTGCAAAGTCAGGTATGGCAAACATTATAAAACATATGCTCAGTAAGTGTTAACTACCAGTGGTTGTTACATATTAACAATTCATAGTGTTTGAGTACTTGTTATTCGACATACTGTGTATTGAATACAAAATTCATAGTGATGCCCAGCTTCATGCTGTTGCTGGAAGTTGTAATGTTATAAGGCAAGGTTGTCCAACCTACGGCCCGCGGGCCACAATGCGGCCCTCCAAGCCGTTTTATGTGGCCCGCGAGGCTGAAGACTAAAGGAAAAAAAAAGAAAAAAAAGTGCCTGCTTGCGAACTGTAACTTCCTCTGATGGGGTCATCAGAGGAAGTTATAGTCCTCAGCAATGACACGGTTAATTTAACGGGTCGTGGCCGAGGATTGAAACGCCACAGCCTGGTTAATTTATTTATTTATTTATGCAATGTTCGTCGGAAACAGGTATCCGACAATCATTGCATGAATAAATAAACTGGGTCGTGGCGTTCCAGTCCTCAGCCACGACCCGGTTACTTTATTTAATATTTCAGAATAAAGCATTGGGTGGAAGATGGAGAATCAAGCAAGCCATCAATAGGTGCTCGGTAGGCAGGGGTGGGCAGCAGGAAGAGAGGCTCTGTGACACTGAGCATGGGCACATGGCTGGGGAAAAACATAACTGGAATGACAGTCTGCATCTGCAGGCTTCCTCTGCAGAAACAATCAGCCACAAGGTGAAGCACAATAGCACAGGCCCAGGGGGCTTTATCTTCACATAAATGTCTTTATTCTGGGACCTGTTCTGCCCCCTGTGCACATTTTCTGAAATCAGAGCATGGAAAGGGGCATTTTTTCAAATTTGAATGTGCATTTCAGATTGTTGTTATGATATGGCATTTATGATATGATATGGCATTTATGATATGGCATTTATAACGCGCCTATACACATGTGTTTCAAGGCATGACGAGGCAAGGGAGGGGCACAAGGGATGACGGACAACAATCCTACTAGGCCAGGTGTCATTCAGATCGCGCAAGTGCGTGGGAGGGGGGCAGGGACAGTGCAGTACAAGGGAATAAATAATAACAATAGGTAAGTGCCAGCATGTGGCAAGTGCAAGGGTATGTGCAGACATCAGGTGTCAAGAGAAGGGGGACTGTAGGGATACAGAAACAGTCCCCAAGTGCGGGGGTTGCCAGGTGGGCAGTGCAGGTGTGTGCCGCTTGGCAGGGGAGGGACCTGGGCCCGCGATCAGGTGGTGTCCAGGTAGCCAGTGCAGTACCGGTTACAGCCAGAAGGTCAGCAGAGGAGAGGCGGAGAAAAAGAAGCTTGAGAAGGAAGATATCTGGGAAGAGAGAGTTGAAGGTATTTAGGCCCAAGGCCCCAGAAGGCCTTGTGGACGATGCAGAGGGTTTTGAACTTAATCCTCGCAGCCACTGGAAGCCAGTGCAGAGATATCAGTCCAGGAGAGATCTGATCCCTGGGCTTGAGGCCAAGGACAAATCTTGCAGTCCTGTTCAGGATAAGTTGCAGAGGGCGGAGAGTAGAAGCAGGCAGATTTAGAAAGAGGCTGTTGCAATAGTCCAGCCTAGAGAGAGAGGCAGAAAAGAGATCAAGCAGGATGAGGATGCCAATGCATGGCCATGTGCTGAATGCACCATTTCAACCCCATATTTCAACCCCATATTTGAAAAAAAATTCTGGGGGGGGACCCCCCCACCCAAACCCTCCCTAGAGCCTTATAGCTCCCTCGCTACGCTCGGTCGCCCCCACTATTTCGGAAAAATATTAACACATACACACTGAAAGAAATCACAAGCAATTGACCTTTGATCACTGCCCCTGACACCAAAAGCTATCTTTGGGACAGCATGGCTATCATGTGCACCTTTAGAACTGATTGTAAATTTATGGCTTTTTGGTCATTTTATCTGCTGTAAAATGCACAATTTCAACCCCATCTTTGAAAAAACATTCTTCCGGGGGCCCCCCCCAAACCCTCCCTAGATCCTTATAGCTCACTCGCTACGCTCGGTCGCCCCCACTATTTTCTGAAAAATATTAACACATACACACTGAAAGAAATCACAATCACGTAACTTTTGATCACTGCCCATGACACCAAAAGCTATCTTTGGGACTGCGTGGCTATCACTGCCTGTGATTGTCTCGGGAGGATAGCTCAGGGGCAACGTGCTCGCCTTGGAAGCAAGACAACATGGAGCACCACAGGTTCGATCGGTTATAAATAACCTATCATACCATATTATTGTGTCAAAGGTCACACAATATCGCTTTTTAATATACTGCTTTGGGTGAGGTTGTTGACTTTTGGCTCACCGGCCCACTGGGTGACAAAAAGTTAATGCTTTGGCCCCACATTCAAAAAGGTTGGACAAGCCTGTTATAAGGGAACCCGGTGAGCGCCAATTTGAAAGAACATTAATCGAAGGGTTAATAAAGATGTAGCTAGGTTAATGCATTATCTTAAGTGATCGATCAATCAAAAAAGCTAGAAGCCATGGTGAATAAGAGGGTCTGGATATCTAGTTAATGGTGATGACAGGCCGGTGATAATTCATAAAATATAGGTTCCACCACTCACAAGTCACTGGAGTACAACAACATTGTCCTTCTCTGGTTGTCAAGTAAAAAAATCCTTCAGAACCGTAGGATTGTAGTTTCAGTATATTCAACTGTGTTAGGAAAACCTAACTACATCTGTGGAAATATAGGTAAAGGGAAACTTAAATTTTATCCAGTAACTGATGAGTGTACAAAATATTTTTTATACGAGTTGCTGGTTCAACTAAAATTAAGAAATGAAACTCACTCGTGTACATCACCCCACCGATACTCGAATGTGGAAAGAGTACGTAGCTGAGAATGGTTTTTGGGTGACGTGACCCATGGTTCCTATATGTTCATATAAATCTGTACCAGTCGTCGTATTCTAATAGAAAAGCAGAACAAATGTATGTCATAGCCTCCCAATCAGGCAAATGGAAATATGGAGAGAATAATGTCTATATGTCCATAACGGTAACCGATATAAGTTCATTCAGACTCAGCGAGGGTAGTGGCACAGAACGTGCTGGTTGCTGCATGTACGATTACAGAAGGTGTCTTAAAGTAGTTAAAATGTAGATCGCATTCTTGCGTGTAGCTAAATCACTTTCTTGCCGTAATCCTTCGTAGCTTTCTATAAGGAAGAATGGGGAAACGAGAGAACGAGGGATTTCAGATGCTGTGCCGATCACGAAACGAAAGTTTCTAAAAAATACATGTAAGCGGGACATCTACCTGTCTCAAAGTGGCGTACGCTGTGCCTGATGCAGTTTGAACTGTGGCTAGCGTGGCGGTTGCCACAGTGATTCTGCTCGGTCTATCCCGAGGTGATGGCGGCCATGTTGGATTGGAAAAGTAAGTGGCTCAAGGGGTCATGGATACTAACAGCAGACTAAATGTTATGGATTACTATAATGGGTTCCATATTGGAGGAGGAACTCTAAAGTAAATGGTGATATATTATATGAACGTCAGATTAATGTTCTTTATTGGTGTGGAGCGGGTGCCCTTTCACAATAAACCGTAATTACACATCTTATGATTCTACTACAGCAATCATCTCACATAATAACAGGCTGACTGTGGCAATGATTCTTAATGTTGTGACGAGACAAAATCTATACAGAGTGGAAAATGGAAGCTTCATTGGCAAACTCATTCTGTATTGACAATTCATCAAAATGTAAAAATATATAATCGTGACCAAAACCTTATCATTGATCACTCATTGCGGTTAATGCAATATCAAAAAAAGATTTTATTTGTCTTAGTAGAGAACATTTTTTTTAAAAAGCGAAAGAAAGTAAATCACCCAAAGTCTATCATGCCACACTTGGCGAGAATGTCTAATTATGTTACTGAGGTAGTGCCACTGTGTAGTTGCCTGATCTACTGAGGAGTCTGCTAATGTTAAAGATTAAAATTCATGATGTAGACGGAAAGGGGGCTGAGTTTAAGTAGTTAAAAATGTGTAGAGAAAAGATTATGTACAAAAGAGAGTGGCAATATCTCTCAAATATCACCATGCAACATTTATGTGGTATGTCCCCAAATGGACATTTAACTCAGATAAAACATCTCAGTGAGAATTCTTCATTTAGGCCTCTAGGATCTTGTGTGTCCAAGTAGTGAATCCAATACTTCTCACGTCTTGATAGGATGGATAAACCCCCCCCCCTTCTGTTGGGGCGCTTCACCACTTCCAGAATCTGGAATTTGAGTTGAGCTATAGAGTGGTGGTTTTCCAAAAAGTGTCTTGCTAGTGGTGACTTAGTATTTTTGCATCGGATTGTTGATTTATGTTCGGACCACCTCTCCTTGGCTGGTCTGGTTGTTTGGCAAATGTGCAAAAGTCCACATGGGCATTTAATGGAGTAAATTACTCCCGAGGTGAGGCATGTTGCATAATTCTTTATTTTAATTTTTTTCCCGGTCTGTGGATGATTAATAAAGTCACCTTTAACAACGTTGTTACAATGTGAACAAGTCAAACAAGGAAAAGTGCCTTTCTTTTTTGTTGTTAATAATTGTTCTTTCTCTTTGGGTGGTCTCTCAGCCTTCACTAGTTCATCCCGTAAATGTTGGCCTCTTTTGAACGCCATCATTGGTGCTATAGGGAATAGTTTATGGAGTGTTGGATCATTTTGGAGTATTCCCCAATGTTTTCTGATTATCTTACTAATTTGGAAGCTCTGACGGGGGAATTTAGATATGTATAGGAGTGGTGCTTCCTTATCTTTGGTTTTCACAGACAAAAGTTGTTCCTTGGTTCTTAGCTCAGACGTTTCCTTGGCTTCGCTCAGTATTGAGGGTGGGTAACCTCTCGATTCAAATTTAACAATCAATTTGGAGCACTCCATGTCTAGTCCTGCTGGATCTGATATGATCCTTTTAAGTCTTAATATCTGGCTCAACTGGAGGCTTTTGAGCATTGCTTTTGGGTGAAAACTTGTAATGTAAAAGTAGAGAAGATTGTTGGGGTGCATTGGTTTGTGGTACACTGATGTGGATAAAGTGTTATTCTTGATTTCTATGTTTACATCCAGGAAATGTAGAAGTGGTTTACCTATATCCACAGTAAATTTGATACTGTCATGTACTGAGTTGAGATAATCCAAGAATAGTAGTAGTTCATCCTCTGTGCCACACCATATGCCGAATATGTCGTCAATAAAGCGCTTCCACATCAGTATGCAAGCAGACCACCAAGGGTGATCAAGTACGAATTCCTTTTCAAAACGGTACATAAATGAATTTGCGTACAATGGGGCCATGGATGACCCCATAGAGGTGCCTGTTATTTGTAGAAAGAATGTGTTCCGAAATCTAAAGTAACTGTTGTATAATATTAGTTTCAGTAGTTCCACAATAAATTCAGGGTTTCCGCTGGAAGATGGTGAATTAAGGAGAATCCATTCAACTGACTTGATCCCTTCGTCATGAGGAATGGATGTATAAAGACTACAGACGTCCATACTAAAGAGTATGCAGTCTGAGTGAAGGGCTTTGATCTCATTGATGCAATTTAGGAAGTCGGTGGTGTCCCTTGATTTTGAAAGTTCCTCAATGGTGAGTAGAATTAAGTTGAGCAAACACTTATTCAAGATCTGATCCCACTTGGCTATGAATGCTTTGCTTTCGCTACATAGAGTTGGCTGAAGATAAACTCTTAGTCCTCTAGGGATCCTTTGAGATTTGTAGTATTCCACAAGTGTTGTCGCCTGGAGTTTCTGAGATATTTCACCTCTTATGAGTTTCTCCAGTTGAATTATTAGTTTATCCCGATTGGTTTTGCTTAAGTTATCTGTGTCCTTCATCAAGGATAAAATATGAGCTGCTTCTTTTGCATCAAATGCCAATGTAGTGGCATGTTTGTCCGTTAGTTCGTTGATTCGAGGGAATGACATATTAGTTCGCTAGGAAGAATGTTTCAATTATAGGTGCTTCCGAGCATGGAGTGTGCCACACTGGAGAGATACACAGGATCAAGACTATCATTGAAAAAACCATCAGCGAAGCATTTGAAAATGAATGGATCAGTGAGAAAACGCGTAAATTCCTTTTTAATCAACATCCTATAACACCTGTCTTTTATGGTCTTCTGAAGATCCATACAAATCGAGACTCCCCACCCCTTAGACCAATAGTAGCTGGGACGGATAGCATATTTGATCCACTGGCTATATATATTGATCGCTCCCTTCAACCCCTGATACAAAGAATCCCAACATACCAAAGGGACACCACCGACTTCCTAAATTGCATCAATGAGATCAAAGCCCTTCACTAAGACTGCATACCCTTTAGTATGGACGTCTGTAGTCTTTATACATCCATTCCTCATGACAAAGGGATCCAGTCAGTTGAATGGATTCTCCTTAATTCACCATCTTCCAGCGGCAACCCTGAATTTATTGTGGAACTACTGAAACTAATATTATACAACAGTTACTTTAGATTTCGGAACACATTCTTTCTACAAATAACAGGCACCTCTATGGGGTCATCCATGGCCCCATTGTACGCAAATTCATTTATGTACCGTTTTGAAAAGGAATTTGTACTTGATCACCCTCGGTGGTCTGCTTGCATACTGATGTGGAAGCTCTTTATTGACAACATATTCGGCATATGGTGTGGCACAGAGGATGAACGACTACTATTCTTGGATTATCTCAACTCAGTACATGACAGTATCAAATTTACTATGGATATAGGTAAACCACTTCTACATTTCCTGGATGTAAACATAGAAATCAAGAATAACACTTTATCCACATCAGTGCACCACAAACCAATGGACGCCAACAATCTTCTCCACTTTTACAAGTTTTCACCCAAAAGCAATGCTCAAAAGCCTCCCGTTCAGCCAGATATTAAGACTTAAAAGGATCATATCAGATCCAGCAGGACTAGACATGGAGTGCTCCAAATTGATTGTTAAATTTGAATCGAGAGGTTACCCAGCCTCAATACTGAGCGAAGCCAAGGAAAAGTCTGAGCTAAGAACCAAGGAAAAACTTTTGTCTGTGAAAACCAAAGATAAGGAACCACCACTCCTATACATATCTAAATTCCCCCGTCAGAGCTTCTGAATTAGTAAGATAATCAGAAAACATTGGGGAATACTCCAAAATGATCCAACACTCCATAAACTATTCCCTATAGCACCAATGATGGCGTTCAAAAGAGGCCAACATTTACGGGATAAACTAGTGAAGGCTGAGAGACCACCCAAAGAGAAAGAACAATTCTTAACAACAAAAAAGAAAGGCACTTTTCCTTGTTTGACTTGTTCACATTGTAACAACGTTGTTAAAGGTGACTTTATTAATCATCCACAGACCGGGAAAAAAATTAAACTAAAGAATTATGCAACATGCCTCACCTCGGGAGTAATTTACTCCATTAAATGCCCATGTGGACTTTGCACATTGGCCAAACAACCAGACCAGCCAAGGAGAGGTGGTCTGAACATATATCCGATGCAAAAATACTAAGTCACCACTAGCAAGACACTTTTTGGAAAACCACCACTCTATAGCTCAACTCAAATTCCAGATTCTGGAAGTGGTGAAGCGCCCCAACAGGGGGGGAGATTATCAATCCATCCTATCAAGACGTGAGAAGTATTGGATTCAATACTTGGACACACAAGATCCTAGAGGCCTAAATGAAGAATTCCCACTGAGATGTTTTAACTGAGTTAAATGTCCATTTGGGGACATACCACATAAATGTCGCATGGTGATATTTGAGAGATATTGCCACTCTCTTTTGTACATAATCTTTTCTCTACACATTTTTCACTACTTAAACTCAGCCCCCTTTCCGTCTATATCATGAATTTTAATCTTTAACATTAGCAGACTCCTCAGGAGATCAGGCAACTACACAGTGGCACTACCTCAGTAACATCATTAGACATTCTCTCCAAGTGTGGCATGATAGACTTTGGGTTATTTACTTTCTTTCGCTTTTTTAAAAAAAATGTTCTCTACTAAGTCAAATAAAATCTTTTTTTGATATTGCATTAACCGCAATGAGTGATCAATGATAAGGTTTTGGTCACGATTATATATTTTTACATTTTGATGAATTGTCAACACAGAATGAGTTTGCCAATGAAGCTTCCATTTTCCACTCTGTATAGATTTTGTCTCGTCACAACATTAAGAATCATTGCCACAGTCAGCCTGTTATTATGTGAGATGATTGCTGTAGTAGAATCATAAGATGTGTAATTACGGTTTATTGTGAAAGGGCACCCGCTCCACACCAATAAAGAACATTAATCTGACGTTCATATAATATATCACCATTTACTTTAGAGTTCCTCCTCCAGTATGGAACCCATTATAGTAATCCGTAACATTTAGTCTGCTGTTAGTATCCATGACCCCTTAAGCCACTTACTTTTCCAATCTAACATGGCCGCCATCACCTCGGGATAGACCGAGCAGAATCACTGTGGCAACCGCCACGCTAGCCACAGTTCAAGCTGCATCAGGCACAGCGTACGCCGCTTTGAGACAGGTAGATGTCCCGCTTATATGTATTTTTTAGAAACTTTTGTTTCGTGATCGGCACAGCATCTGAAATCCCTCGTTCTCTCATTTCCCCGTTCTTCCTTAAAGAAAGCTACGAAGGATTACGGGATGAAAGTGATTTAGCTACACGCGAGAATGCGATCTACATTTTAACTACTTTAAGACACCTTCTGTGATCGTACATGCAGCAACCAGCACGTTCTGTGCCACTACCCTCGCTGAGTCTGAATGAACTTATATCAGCTACCGTTATGGACATATAGACATTATTCTCTCCATATTTCCATTTGCCTGATTGGGAGGCTATGACATACATTTGTTCTGCTTTTCTATTAGAATACGACGACTGGTACAGATTTATATGAACATATAGGAACCCTGGGTCACGTCACCCAAAAACCATTCTCAGCTACGTGCTCTTTCCATATTCGAGTACCGGTGGGGTGATGTACACGAGTGAGTTTCATTTCTTAATTTTAGTTGAACCGGCATCTCGTATAAAAAATATTTTGTACACTTATCAGTTACTGGATAAAATGTAAGTTTCCCTTTACCTATATTTCCACAGATGTAGTTAGGTTTTCCTAACACAGTTGAATATACTGAAACTACAATCCTTCGGTTCTGAAGGATTTTTGTTACTTGACAACCAGAGAAGGACACTGTTGTTGTACTCCAGTGACTTGTGAGTGATGGAACCTATATTTTATGAATTATCACCGACCTGTCATCACCATTAACTAGATATCCAGACCCTCTTATTCACCATGGCTTCTAGCTTTTTTGATTGATCGATCACTTAAGATAATGCATTAACCTAGCTACATCTTTATTAACCCTTCGATTAATGTTCTTTCAAATTGGCGCTCACCGGGTTCCCTTATAACCTTACAACTTCCAGCAACAGCATGAAGCTGGGCATCACTATGAATTTTGTATTGAATACACAGTATGTCGAATAACAAGAACTCAAACACTATGAATTGTTAATATTTAACAATCACTGGTGGTTAACACTTACTGAGCATATGTTTTATAATGTTTGTCATACCTGACTATGCAAAATGTAAATTTCATCAGTTATTCCCCCCCCCTTTTTTTCTTTTTTCCCTTGCCTCGTACTCTTTCTCAACTATTTTGTGTCCTAGTGCTGTTAGGCTCTAGAAGAAGAGGAAAGTACCTCGAAACGCGTCAGCCAAGCATATGTTAACCTATGGATATTATTCTTTCGTTGTTGCTTTCTTTTGTATATGTTCATTAATAAATGTCCTATAATTTAGTGCAACTATTGTAATAGTTGCCCTGCCTCTTTGAATTAAATACATTCTACTTTTTAATAATCAAAACTATTATGAACTTCAATTGAATGTGCTCGACATGTGATATCACATGCAAATCTATTGAATGTCTTTGTTGACAACATAATGTAGTGTACAGGGGATGGGAGGGCTCTTAACTTTGGATCCTCTGACTTCTTCTACTTATGGCATCTAGGATCCCAGAAAGACTGCAGCGGAAGCCATGCGATCTGGGTGGAACTGGCACAGAAGGTGTCAGCTGTGAGACCCGTGCTCCACACTGAATGTGACTTCCATAAGCAGTGGGATGACCTCCGCCTAAGGGTCTGCAATCTGCTCTCGGCCAACCACAAGGAATGCCTGGCCACTGGCAGTGGGACTGCTTCACAAATAAAATGAATGCCATGGGACGAGAAATGCTGCAGTGTATTGCACCTTGAAGGGATAAAAGGAATGGGAACGGTGGTCGCTGATACAGGGACAGTTGGAGAGGGAGGTGAGTACAACGTGCAACACCAAAACAATGACAGCAGGCATGCAAATGTAGTGCACAGCACATGGACCCATGTCCAACTGCACAATAACAGACCACATCCAACCCATACAGTGCCCAACTAGCCATGGCCGTTGGCCAAGGGTGCATAAACATTGCTCCCCTAAATTCCAAATACAAATGTCCTTGTAATAAATAGTCTTTCCTGTTGGCACTGGTGCGAACACATTGTTTTTGTTTCCAACTGTGGAGCAAGGCAGATAAAGTTGACCATGAGAAAAGGATGAATCCCATAAATCGGTTCCAGCTACTTTGAGTTGGAGCATTGCGATTGCGCAGCAACATTATTGGTGTCCCGATCCACAGCCGAGGAAGCAGCCACCTCAACATAAGTGCCGTACGTATAGGACTGAAGCATGTAAGCTTGAAGTTCCGCACCCGTCAAGTACGGCTGAAGCATTTAAGCTTCATATTGTTGAGATTGCATACATTCAACAACGTCCATGGGAAATGAAGTTTCTGTATTTATCTTGAGATTTGTCACAATGTGACAGACAACGTCATTGCAGACACTATTGAAGAGACATCCACATTTCCTGTCACCCACATTACTACAAACGCACTGTATTGTGTTACCCTCATGACTTCAGAAGTGAGTGCCGCTAATATCAGCTAGAATGCTGATAGTATGGAAGGTTTAGGAACAATGAGCTGCTGAAGATTTTATGAACTGCAGAACTTTAGGAACAATGGGCCTCATTCCGAGTACGGCGCTAACCAATGGCGCTATTAACGCCTTGGTTGACGCCGTACCCGGACCGGCAGCGCCTTGGTGGATGGCGGAATTACCGCCCCATTCCAAGGTTGGCGGGGCGGTAATTCCCCATTCACCAAGGCGCTTCCCCATTCCCAAATGAGCCCCCATAGGGCTCAATGGGAATGGGGAAGATGCAAATAACGGTGACCGTTCATTACGGTCACCGTTATTGGCTTGGAGGCCCCTTTGCGCCCTCGACTTTAACACCTGCTCAAAGCAGGCGTTAAGGGCGAGGGCGCAAAGGGAACTCAGAGTATGGCGGTAAGGGATCACCGCCACCGGTCTCGTTAGCGGTGGCCGCTATCCCTTAACGCCATACTCGGAATGAGGCCCAATGAATGAAGAACTACGGAAGAAATCCAGCGTGAAGAGTCATATGGCAGGGATAAGCATTGTAGACAGCTTAAAAAAAACAGAAAAGGTATATTTCATGCTTGTTACATTGTCTACACCATGAAACCTACCCACATTCATAACTTCAGGTTTGTAGCATGTTGATTTGTATCCTGAACATTTCAAACAGAAACAGACGCACACATATCCAAGCATTGCATACTGGCTGAAAAAGCAAATAAAAAAAAAAATGTCTATTTTAACCTTTTTAGATTGTATACACGATGGACCCTACCCACATTCCAAATTTCAGGTTTTTAACATGTTGGAAAGTATGCTGAACATTTCGAAGAGACAAACACACATATCCACAAATATTGCTTTTATATATAGAGAGATTAGTTAAAAGTGCAAACTTTCATCTGCTCTCTCTTAGAACTGTAAAACTGTATGTGTCAGATACTCATTTCAGGTTACTAGATCAATCACTGGCCCAGATTGACTTTGGAACAGAAATGAAAGCCTTCCCTGAAGGCCCCTGCCCTATTCACACTCATTCACTCATGGATCAGATAAAGCACACAAAGATTGTAGCAAACCCCCCCTGTAGCCTTGAAATATTTTTGACAAAGCTGTATAGCCTGTTCCAAAGTTTCTAAAGCCACAGAAAGTTCAAAATCATATGAAAGAATTGTGCTGCTCCATAGCTGCACCTCATGACTAAATCCTACTTCAGAGGGTCCATTGTATGCATACAACAGGGGGTAAGGGCGGCTCTATTGCTTACTGCTTTTTAACTGAATGGTTATTCTTATAATTGCATTGAAGTGTGTGAATGAGAAAGGCAGAACATGCAGGATTGAGCCTTGTAGCAGGTGAAGGAAAAAACATGTATTTCTGTGTAGGGTATTAGAAATTTGTTTACATATACTGTTTTCTTTGGATCTCTTGTGCAAAGACACATGAGAGCAGTTTGATTTCCTTGATATCCTCTGTTCTTAAGTTGTCAATATTCACACTAACAACATTTAGTGGTAAATCAATGTATTAATACGCATAAACAAATGTCTATTAAGGAGCAAGCTACTCAATTATAATAAAATACATCCTTTTTGATATGTTAGCAATAAAAACACAGTAAATCTAATTCATGCTACAAAAAGAAAGCATTTGTATATTTGTATTGAAAAAAACGTATCTTCCGAGATATTTGTGTATCTGGCCAAAGCATTTCAAATCATATTGATAGGTGCTGTTACCATGGAAAGCGAAAAAAGACTCTGACGCCTACAACAACATGTACCAGTGATGACAGTCATATGTGATTAGTGATCTAATATGTGATATCATCAGTGATGTCATCTGTGATGTCATCATGGTGCCTAAGGGCTATGCAATATGAGCCTCATAGTTAAGGCTGCGTAGCTTGCATCACTTGTAGAATACAGTTTTTCACAGAATTTCAATGGTTTTGTTGCACTGAAATTATTCAATTTAACTTTCCCTTAACTAAAGTGTTGTACTGAATTTCAATGTTGTTTTATGCTACTCCTCTCACCACCTGTAATTCTGTCTTTTTAATTGATAACAAACCTGATGCCATATAATTTGTTTTCAATATCTGTTCTTCAGTTACTCAACATCAGGTTTATCAAGTATTTCATGTTTTTTTTTTGTCCACTGGATAAGATGAGTTTGGTAATGGTGTACTGTGATGAGGTAGAGCGAGGTGGGGATAGAATGGGACTGTGATGAGGGAGACTGGAGTTGTGTGGTTGGGGACTGTAAAAAAGAAGAGTGAGGTTGGGTAGTTGGGAACTGTGATGAGGAAGAGTTAAGGTGGGGTTAGTTGGGGAATGTGACAAGCAATAGCGAAGTGGGTTAGCGGGAGACTGACTAGGGAGCGTGAGTTGGTGGAGGTGTTGTACTGAAACGAGGAAGAGTAATGTGGTGATAGAGGGATTTTGTGCTCTACAGAACCTTAAATCATGCCTACTTCTAAAAACATACATCACACAATTTAAATACAAAAGTCATTTTATTGACTATCTATAAGTATAAATGTTTTTTCAACAGAAAGAAAATAATACTCAGATTGAGATCTACAAAAGTACTGGGACAAGGAAGAGGGACTTGCTGATTTGAAATTTAGATTCATGAAGTATCCATACAAATGAGTAAACACTGTATTAATTGAACAGTATTCTGATATTCTGATATATTAAAAACACTACTCATAACCTGTGAAATATTTGCTTTCTGTTTTTTATTTCCACTTTGTCCACTCATCATACATCTAGATCTCATATCCACACAACTCGTCCCAGTACGTTATTGGATAGAAATTTCTCAGTGCATATGAATTAGATGCACATTTTAAAATAGAGCCTCTTTTCATTAGTCACTCATCTCCAATCACAAGTGCAAGAGTTTCACATATGGTTTAGATTTTATCTGTTTAAGTATTGAGATTGAGAATTACAAATAAGATGAGATTCGAGATTCAAGAACCAGATAAAATAATGTTTTTAAAGTTTACCTTGTTTCTATCCTCTATCCTGATTCAAACCGCAACGTGAAAAGCACCAAAATATTACATTTAAGGTCCTAAAGACAATCTACTTTCAGACGGCGAAAATAGACACATTTTGTGCTCAGGTGCTCAGGAGAGAATTCACTATGGTTCTTGAGCAGGGCTTGGGCACCACAGTGTTGGTCAACCACCTCATTCATTACGTCTGGCGGCAAGTGGATGAACGTTTCAGGATCAGGTTCCAACAACAGGCAATCCCCCTTGGTTGCAATGCGCTTCAACCCACCACCGGACCTGCAACGACACAGGCCATAGAGGAATCAGAACCAACACCACAAACTGCATCATTCTCAGGACCTCTCCTGTAAATTTCATCTGGCGCTAATGATGGGAATGTTTCCTATGCAGCTCCTGCGTTAGACTCTCCACACTAATGCAGGTCTCCAATAGGTGGCATTTTCACCTGCAGGAAAAGCTATCTGCCAATAGCACTGAATGCAACCAGTATGAGAAAATTGAGGATGCCATTGATGGAGCATGTAGGTGTTTTTATATTGTAGAGATTTCTTAGTACTCCCTTTTTCTGGTTTGTTTTTATCTGACTGTTAAATAAAAATAACTTTTAAAAAGTATGAAAATGGTCATAAAAAACTGCCTACATTTCACCTATCTTTCCTACATCCGCTTCCTTCCCCTCCAATTCCCTCCTTAAGCCTACAACGGTTATTTTCAAAACCATCATAAACATTTAAAATAGAACAAAGCTGGGGAGAGGTGGATTTTACAATAAGCACCACAGCAACCGACAAGCCCTACCTGTAACCGCCCGTTGCCCAAGTTAAAGTCCCAAATGAAAAAAGGTCCCTTAAGTCAGACAGTTGTACCGTTACTGCCAGTGTCCACCCACCGCCGCAGATCATATCGAAATGAAAACCTGTGTAGTTTTCAATGCAGGTGCTACAGCTCTTTCATTGAAAAAAAAGAAGACACTTACCTTGTGGCTTACCTTGTGCCACGCTCTAGTTCTTGAAAAGTGTTTTCTCTATTGATGACCAAGACGTCATCAACAGGGAAACAGATATCGGAAAGTATAGCAAGGCACAACACCACACCCCAATGTCATACATAACATTTTTTAAATTAAACACCCTTCGCACCATTTTGGTGTGAAGGGCGTTTAATTGAAGAAGAATAAAGATACTTACCTTGCGGCGCACTTCGGCACCACGCCCTAAATCATAAAATACATTTACTCTGTTGATGACCAAGATGTCATCAAAAGGGTAACTGACTTCAGAAGTCACGACCTCGCACAGCGCCACATCATAATGTCTTTTTTTAATAATTAAACACCCTAGGCACCCACATAGGAAACTACACAGGAGCATTCTGCTTGGCTAGTGGCCCTGAAAGGATGGTATGCCAAAAACAGGGGAATGAAAACAATCCAAAAGACAAAATAATCACTTACAAGGAAAAAACAAGGTTTATTACATGCAGAAAGGGTCTCAGATGGTCCCGTATAAACAAACTGATATCGAGCGCAGCAGCCAGACCGCAAATTAACAATACTATGCATAATAATGAGCAGAACATAATCCCACCACCCCGATTGGCTACCACCTATAAAATTTGCTAATCCCCCCCTATAGTCCCTTGATCGATTGGCCACATCTACGCTACCCCCATTACCCTAGACATGTGGTTCCCGACATCATCACTGTCGCACCCAGGTATATGATTGGTGAATTGTTATCAATAGGTTCATGAATGTGGGACCATAACGTGATGTGCAACATCCTTCTGCAGACACGATCAAAGTAAATTGGCAAGACAAACTCTGTTTTGATTAGACAATAGGCTTCCTCATCAACCCAGATGCCTTGCCTTACATGAGCTGCACCCCTGACCTTGTACTAAATGTATTGGCATCACCTCCGCTCCTTCTGTCCCAAATCATAAGACGTTCCAGACACAGCTCGCCCCTTATCTCCTCCCAAACCCAGGTCCCCAGGGATTACATGACCAGGGCACCACTCTCAAGTCTGAATTTGGAATATGTGTATGCTTAAGTTTTGTGTCAAGGAATAATTCATATGGGGTGTCGGCCCCGGGTGAAGGCAGTAGTATTCTAAATCTTTGCCTGGCTCTTTGTCATCACAGAGCCTTGTGCCCTATGCTCATGAATTTTTCCTTCAAAGGGCACATCCATTCCTTCTATTTTAACAACTAACACTGCATTCACACTACATGCAGGCCCAGAAACTGGATACAATTAGTGCTTATCTGTACACCATGGGTGACTCCGACCTCGACTTCTGTCCTGGGGAACAGGAAAGGGGATTTGTTTTTGGAGCTGAGCTACCAGAACCGCAGCTCCAAACCAAGGCCTGCGTTCTCTTCTGTTGATCGTGTGCTAGACCATAACATCAAAAATGGTGACACTTTTGCCCAGTAAATACACTGACCTGCTACTACCACACTGCCTTGCTGACTGAATCTTCCGCTTATTTCAGTTCTTCCCGGATATCATGCTATCCTACATCATTACAGTACATCAACTAAACATCAGCCTATAATGCTACCCTATCTATGACCTCTGCAATCTCAATGTTAATACATGTGTTGCTCTTTCTGTATTGTTATATGTAAGTATCTAGTATGTATTAGACCTAACTAAAACAATATATGCACTGTCCGTGGCACAACCTTCACTCTGCTCCCATGATGTTGTACTCTAAGAGGTTTTCCTCAACCTGACCTTTTTGCCTGGCTCGAAGGCTGTATGTGCATCCCAACAGCCCCTACCAGAGACCTCATGAAAAAAAGAGAAACATAAGTTTGGCTTATGGTGCACCACTGCCCAATCCTCCTGAACTCTTTTTCATATAAATATAAAGATAACAAAGTTAAGACAGCACTATCAACTTCTAATATACAAATATGCAATTTGAATGGAGAATCACAGTTCTCGAACCAATACGCATACATCTTTCATTTTCAGAAAATATAATTCTATACAAAAAAGAACTCAAACTAATTATTTGCATTTGATAAGTCATCTTTCTACTTTACAATGTATACTCTTTGTTAGTCACATTTTATGAATCGAGAAGTCATGCAAAATAGTGTGGATCATCTCAGCACCCACTGGCTCTTTCCAAAACTGACAACACTAATCAATCTATTTTATACCCCTCCCATCCACCCTTCAAACAAAAGAAACATTAAACAATCTTAAAATCAACCTTTAAAACTTCTGTACAAAACCTGACTTGGAGAACTGTGACAAAGAGAATACTGAACCGAGAAAATGTACTTCAGATCACATGTAAACCTCATCCAATCAGAACAAAACACAAAATACCACGGCTTGGCCATGAACACGTCTCAGTGCCGCACTTTATATTAAAAAAAGAAAGTTACATAAAACAGTTCTCAAGCTCCTTACACAAACACAGAATGTCAAATCACATTAATTTTTATCTTTCATTAAAATTAGAGATAATTTGAGGGAACCTCCAGGACAACATAATTTTCCCAACATGTAGGGTAGCCTCAAGTACTTTGTAGAGATAGGTGACCCAAGGATGGTTATTAATGTAATAATCAGCAGGCAGAAGGTGTGTGCCTTGGGTTGGGTTAGGGTTCTAGACAGCAAAAGTACTTCATTCTCTTTCAGGCTTATCATATTCTCTATTATGTGCCCCTCAGTTATGTAAACAATGGAAGACATCTGCCACCACACATCTTATGAAACAGCCACCCCTACATAAATGGGCCAACAGAGTCACTAAAATTAACAAGTATCCACAAATCCTTAGAATTACTTGTATTTGTGGAAACCTTGAGTATTACCCAATGTTGAGATGTGTTCCTCCTCCCACCGATCCTGGAAGCATTTCCTGTACTCAGTCTTAATCCTAGGAACCTCGCCAGGTCACAATCTCTGTGACTGAATTATGATGATACGATAATTGCATCTTGCCCATATTACATTCTTTATTATTCCATGCAGTCAGTCCAGAGTTTTCATCAGGGTAATGAGGGAGTTGCATATGATCATGCGCCCCCTTGGTGATTTCCATAAGGCAATCAAGTATTTGTTTTGGCCTGGCTTCATCAATTATTATTTGTTGAATTTGTATCTATCAAGCCTTATCGACATTTAAAGACACTACTTGCAACTTGTTTAGATCCGGTCTCAAGCTAACCATTGGATGCAGGGACACCTGTTTATGCAGCAATTGCTCCATGGCTGCTACAGGCTCTGCACCATAAAATATTAAACCCAAAAAGTAGTGATTATGATATGATTCCATCCTTTCAGTGACTACAATAATTAGGACTATGGACAGCGAATGAGCAGGGATAAAATAGTCTATGATGGAAACACTTCATCCGACAAAGGTGGGAGAAGTTGGGCTGTAAAATCCAAACTGACCATTAACCAGACATACATCCATTTCCAAAACACAGGTCTTTGAAGGCTTCTTCTAGACCATCCTGGTGCAAATTAAGGATGCTTGCCTTGAAAACGACCTTGGCATCTTCTCCCATTTGATCACAGGTCAAGGAACAATGTCTGATGTTAGAGCAGCGGAAATATACATTGATTAGAATGGGCAAAACAACGAGGGGTCTGAGAGTCGCTCTACCAGCATGGACACGGCCCATTGACCTGTTCTCGGGTGGATGGCCCCTAGGAGAGTCAATGGGCTGTGTTCGTGCTGGTAGAGAGACTCCCAGAACCCCCTTTGTTTTTTTGATTAGAATGGGCACATACCCCCACAAAACAAAAGAACTTTGATTAACAGAATTTTTAACAATTTGAATCCCTTTGAGCTTGCCATGCCAAGAGATCCAAGCTACACCTCAGTGATGAGGCCCAATTAATCTGAAAGGGTTGTGAAGTTGCTTATGGTCTTGTGTCGAAGGAATGTGTCCTAGAAATCTGGGATGGAACATTCCCTTTTGGGCTGTTGCCAAGCATGATTTACTTATAGTATTTTCCTTTCTTTAATAGCATAGTAGTCTGAAAAAGGGATGGTCTGTGGGGTTAACCAGAGATTTGCTAGTGGTTTCTGATTAATTTAGAAACTTCGATCCATTCATCTTTTATGTTGCATTAGGCATGCCAAATGGTCCGTGAATACCCAAAAACGAGTTACCGGCTTGCCATATGTAGAAGTCTAAGGTACACTTCACTGATGAAACCCAATGAGTCTGAAACATGTCAGGGCTTGCTTGTGGTCTCATATACAATGTATATGCCCTAGCAGTGGAGATGGCCTATCTTTTTGGATAGGACCAAGCCTATTTTGCCTCTTTCCCCTACTGCAATGGCATGGCAGGCTGAAAATCGACGGTCTGGAGGGTTGCCCAAAGCTTTACTGATTTTTGTTAGTAGTTCTTCAAATCTTCCATCCATTACTCCTTTGTTTTGCATTAGTCACTCTGGGTGGAACAGGTATGTCCAAACCTTGGTCATGAGTTTGTCATACCCAGAGCCACAAGATGCATTACACTTGCTCATAGGGCTGAAGCATTTCCCATGCTGCTTATAGTTTTGTGCAGAAGAGATGTCACCTAGCAATTTGGAGCTAGACTGACCCTGTTGGCGTGAGACCAAACCTGATTCCTGATTTGCATATGCTATTTCCTCAGCTGTAAATGCATGGCATGCTGCAAAGTGCAGTCTAGAACACTGCCAAAGCTTTGCCAGTGGTTTCGGATTCATCCAGTTCACTCCGTTCACCACTCTTTTCTGGAGTATCCATTCTTACCCTTCACCACAGGTAAAAAAAGCTAAGAAATGCATGACAATCAAAGATTCACAATAGTCAAGTCTGCTATCATAGTTAGACCTCCACTTGAGCCAGGAGCTCCCAAAATTGGAAACCCTGAATGTACTACTTAACGCGTCACACCCCAGGACAATTGACAAATAGGGTTCCCCTGTTCTGAAAATCCCTTCTTGAGGGTTGTGCCCAAGTAGCCCAATTAATTATGCTTCATAGAAAAGGTTCTTAGTAGCCAATGTCAAAGACTGTGTCAATCTGCTATGGTTAATAGAAATGGTTGGAAAGAACCTACCCGCACAAAACCAAACCACAGCTTCCCAAAAGCAGGTGTAGTCCACTTGGGATTTCAAGAGGAATACTTGTGATTTTGAGTGGTGTACAGTTATGGGTGCTGAAGTGTGTTCTCAATAATAAATAAGTATGTAAATAAATGTTGAAGGACAGGGGTTCTATTGCAGAAGGGATCAGAGTTTACCTCAATTGAACTGTGACAACAAAACTGCCCCAGCCCAGTAATATTGTGCCCCCTTCCTGTTCGGTAAAGACAATGCTTGCCCTTACGTATATTAAAGGACACATGTGCAGAGACTTGGAACTGCAGGCTCCATCCCCTCCATGGTTACTGCAACAAGACCACAGACCTGAGACCAATGGAATAAACAAGCCACTACTGGACTGTACAATGCACAGTTGTGAGAGAACAGAAGTCATAATGTGTGAGAACCTATGCCACTCAGCTGATGAGGCGAGACCAGAAACACCTTTCTCCCTTCAAGTCATTCTTAACAAGAAATATGTCAGTTAATGTCAGTTCTCTTCATGAACATTATGAGCAGATGTTTATCTTGAATGTATGGGCTCATTGTTTGACAGGATGCAGGATAAACATGTCGGAAGGTGTGGTTAGAGGTTTTCTTGAACCTTCCTTTGTCAGGTGACCAGGTCTGAAGGGTGGGTCAGGTCAGTTAGTTGGTTTTCATTATGGACAGGATACTGCACTCCTTGACTTGAAAGCCAGTGAATAAATCACCTGTTTGCGATGAACCCAAATGGAAGCGTGAGCCTGATTTCTCCGTCAGGGATGCACTGCCCAAATGCAAATGGTAACCATTGTTACTAAAATACACTGTTGTAATCCACTCTAACGCCAATTGCCCAACCATGAACATCATTTTGTGCTTATAAAGCTGTATCAGGCAAGCCACCAGCACACCTGCCCTAAACTGTTTTGGGACAGCTGAATATGAACTGGCTTTTCAAACATATTAGTCATCTTTGATGCTAGGATTAACTTGGTTCCTGTTGTTCTTCTTCATCTCAGTACTTTCAAGAACCTAGAGTAACTATGCCTTATAACAGTGCATAGTTTACTGTCTACAGAGAGTTTAGCAGAGGAAGGAGAGGCTACAGTATGTGGGGGTGTGATGTTCTCATAAGGGCTGTACCCTAGATGGCCATCCTTATCCCCAGAGGGGCAGTTCCACCCCATGAAATCTCCTGCATTATACCACCTGCAAGAGGACTATCAGGTAGCAGCCTCTACTCCCTGGTCTCATGGAAAAGGACTTACCCTCTGGCAGAAGTGGCGACATCTAGTGAATCATCCTATACTCTTACCCTAATGATGCTGGCTTTTCCCCATCTCTTTCCCCGTTACTTTGCATAGGAAAACCAGACTGGAGATTCATGTTCTCCTGCTCTTTAAGCTTCCTATATTCTACACAAAAACAGAAGGGTTGTAGGGTAAAGACCCAACGCATGATCCTAGAGTTGGTATCCTTTCGGAAACTTAGCCAAGTGAGGGGTGAATGGTCAGTGATAAGCCTACATGTTCTCCCTGTTAGACAGTATTTTAGGTATCCGATGGCCCACCTTATTGGGAGCGCCTCTAATTCGATGGTGGCATAATTTCTTTCTCAAAGAAATACAATCTGACTGATGTAGAGCAATGGATATTCCACACCAACGTATTCCTGAGATAAAACTGCACCTATTCCCACATTAGAGGGGTCAGTCTGAATGATGAATACCTTATTAAAATTGAGGACTTTTAAGACTGGCTCACTAAATAGGTTTGATTTGAAGGTGTCGAAACTGGCTTGATCTTCCCTCTGCCATACAGTCTTTGGGGCTCTGTATTCTTTAGCTTATCGGTTAGATAGGAAGTTATGGCAGAGTAATTGGTGATGGACCTCCTCTACTATCCAATAAATCCTAAGAAGGCCCTTAGGTCTCTCTTGTTTTTTGGAGCTAGTATTTCCTGGACAGCACAGACCATTTCTAACTGGGGTTCAACTAACCCATTCCCAACAAATAAATCTCAAGTATTTCAATTCCGACTGGGCTAAGTGTAATTTCTTGGGGTTGGCGGTGAGGCTGGCGTGTCTCAGGGCTCTAGTGATTTCATAAAGATGAAACATCTGCTCTTCCCAGGACTGACTATGAATGACTATATCATTCAGATATACACTGCAAAAGCTGGAATAGGGTCACAAAATCTGGTCCATTTGTCGCTGAAAAGTAGCAGGAGCACCATAGATCAGAAATGGAGTATTTTAAAATGAAACAGTCCTCTAGAGGTGGAGAATGCAGTCTTTCTGTGTCCGTGAGAATCAAGGGCACCTGCCAATAGCCCTTGGCAAGATCAATCATGGAGAGATAAACAGATGACTCCAGCCAATAAATAAGGTCATCAATCCATGGCATTGGATAATTATCAAACTGGGATATGACATTGAGTTTCCTAAAGTCTAACCAAAACCTCCATGATTGATCAGGTTTTGCCACAGGGGCTATTTGTGACGACCACAGATTTTGAGATGGTTCAATAATATCTGCTGCCAACTTTTTTCCTCCTCATGGAGGACTATTTCCTTCCTTAGCTCTGGGATCCGGTAGGGCTTTAAGTTGATGATTTTTTCAGGGGGAGTAAAGATTTGTTGTTGGATCCTTATCACTCTCCAGAGTTCACAACTAAATACATCCAAGAACTGGACCATAAGTTCCCAGATGTCTTGCTGTTACTCTGGTGGAAGGTCAGGGGATACTAAATTGGTTCCCTGTGTCTCCTCTGACAATAAAATGGCCATTACCATGGACATTCCGCTGGGTCCTCTTTCTACTCTTTTAAGAGGTTTACATGGTATATTTGGATCTTATGTTGTCTATTGGTTTGGGCAACAAGATAGTTACAGGGGCCAATTCTCGCTAAGATTTAATGTAGGTGATGCCAGCGGGACAGCATTTTGTGTTCTGAAGTGGGTAGAAGTGCCAATAGATTCTGTCCAATCAAAAAGGACTGTGGAATTTCCTTTTTAACATATTGAGCTTTTTGATTTTCCAGAATTCCATTTTGGTAAGTGGGAATGTACTATATCTCTCACCATGGCCAAATGTTCTTTAATTCGCTGTGCGGTTTGAGACAGAGGTAATGTGGCTTCTTCTCCTTCTTCCCATGTTTCCCTCAACATGTCTAGGACATCTCTTGGACCGCATCCATAGAGGAGCTTGATTGTGGAGAACCCCAGGGAAACTTGAGGAGCCTTCCTGATGGCAAGGAATCATCATATCCAGGTTACGGCCATCAGCCTCTACCAATTCTAAGGCTGCTTTTCAAGATTTGATTGAAGCATTCAATCAACCCATCCGTCTGGGGGTGATAGACAGAGGTGCTTAAGGTTTTAATCTGCAGAATCTGTTTTACTTCTGCCATGATCTTGCTCATAAATGTTGTCCCGTGGTCTGTTAACATTTATTTTGGAAAGCCCACCCGTGAATGAAAAGGGATTAAGTGTTTTAAGATCTGCCTAGATGTATTGTTCCCCGACAGGAAGGGCTCAAGTAACGTGTGGCATTGTCGAGTATAACCAAAATATGCCTATTCCAAAGTTTAGATCTTTGAAATGGGCCTGTTATATCCATCCCTATCTAGGGAAATGGGACTTCTATTATAGGAAACAGTTTTAATGGAGTCGGAGGAGGTTTATGTGGAGTGGTTTTGACAGATAGAACATGCAGCAGCAAAGTTCTTAATGTCAGTATACACTCCTGGCTAGTAAAACCTGCTCACAACTTGTCCCTGTGTTTTTTCCATCCCCAAATGTCCTGAATTCAGGTTGGCACGTGCGATTTCTGAGACTACCTTTTTATGGCTTCTTTGGACCACTATTTGGGTTTGAGGGGTCCCCTCATTGGTGGTATCTTCCCGATATAATATCCCTTGTTTTATGAAAAAGAAAGTACCATCTTTAGGTCTGCCTTCATCCTCAGGAACTACTTTGAGGAAGGCTTCTGGCAAAATAGGGTCATTGTGTTGTGCAAACACTATATCGGGAATTATCTCAGGCTTACTTTCTTCTGTTCTGGGTTTTGGTGTTTCTACTTTAGGGGGTGGGTTTTGATCATCTTCTCCAAAGCCTTTCGTGCCTCTTTTCATCCGGTCTTGCTCTTAGAATTCTACAGGTTTTTGGGGAATAGGGCATTTAAAACAATTGCCTAGCTGATTTCCTTCCCTGTCTTTACATGGCAAGAGTATATACTTTTGTTCTGGAGTAGAATTTTCACACCACTCTGGTAGTCGGCGTCCATCACCCCAGCCATCACATCCCGACTGTGTTTCCAAGCAAGACCTGACTTGGACACCTACCGGATGTACATACCCTTGGGGTGTTCTAGAAAGAAGTCAACATATATGAGTTGCCTTTCTCCAGGTTCTATTGTAACATTGCAGCTGCTGGAGAGGTTAAACCCTATGGACTCACGTTGATCTCCTCACAACACTTTGTACAAGAACCCAAGAGTTCTGCCTGGAGAGTTTCACTTTTGTGTTGTTTTGTTTATGTTTATGGCACACTGAATACTTACTTGGTTACTAAGCAGTCAATGCTTTACCTGCACATTGAACTTTCTTTTTTGCTGTCACAAACTGATGGTAAAAGAGCTACAGGGGGGTAGGGGGGTTGGAGGGTTGGAGGCTTGGTTAAAGAGCTTGAAAAATGTTAGGGATCCCCAATTTGTATTAACTAGGTCAGATCCCATGCTGACACCATACGTACAGGTGCAGAAGAAGGAGGCTGACACCAAGGTGGCATTCTACAGGCTAAAAACCTTTATTGACTAGGAAAGAAAAATAATCCCTATGGATACCTATTCCTAAGAGGGGTTTCCCTGCCTCAACTAAAGAGATAAGATGACTATCAGGATGTCTGTCAACTCAAAAGTGTCCACTGTCCTGTGTCGAGAACATAGTACTACTATCCCTTTACACTAGAAACTAAAGAATAAGGCACTACTCTTCTGGTCCCAGGAGAATGACTCTCTTCTCTTGGGTTATGGATGCTGGTTTGTTGAAACAGTTCCCAAATCTTATAACAGTCTCATGTCTCACATTTTGTCAGGGGGAAAGGTGAGCATTTGGTTCGGCTTCTCCGGCATCTTGCTTTCCCTGAGGGTGTGCAATGAAGATTCCCCCTGCTAATAGTGCAGGGAGCTCTTGATTCTATTAAAGACAAGGAGGCGAGCATTATGCTTCATCTTCTTATTTATTTGCTCTCCAGCAGTTTCAACACAACAAATAAAATGTCCATCTATCCGATGGCACAAACACATTTTTTTTTTTTTTTCAAAAACTTCATTTCCCATCAGCCTAGGCCCTGAACCCAGTGTCCTGGTCATGTGACCTAGTCCTTCCTCTTCCTGTAAACCTCCTCTTCTTTGACTGTATTCCAACCAACATTGCAAACATCTCCTGAACTGACAACTTGATCCGGGAGGTCTTTGAACTGTAGAACTGTGAAACGAAATCTCGCCTCCAAACTTGTGATCACGATCGATGCTTTCCGATCAGCTCGCGTGCTTACTCAGCCGTTCTTCTGATCTTCTCCTAAGACGGAAAAAACAACAGTACAAATTAGGGCGGCGGATACACACCCTATTTCTGAGGAAAAAATGCACTTGTTATTTACTCCGTACATATCTTACTATTACAATATCCTCTTTTATTCTTCCCTCGTGTATCTCGGATGGGAAATTAATGCTCGCCTCCTTGTCTTTAATAGAATCAAGAGCTCCCTGCGCTATTAGCAGGGGGAATCTTCATTCTATGTCAAGACGGAGGCGAGCATTATGCTTGTTCAAAGCTTCTTACCATAGCTTCTGCCAGTGCATTAATTGGCTTAAAATAAAACGTTCTGAACGTGCTATCACTCGCCCAATCGGCTGCTTTCAAAATATCCTGCAATGTCGCTCCTTGACGGAGTGCTTTGGATGCCCCCGCTCCTCTTACAGAGTGTGCTCCAAACTTCGCCATGTCTATCCCTGCTAGACCCATGACTTCTCTAACCCACCTTGCTATGGTGGCTGTCGCTACGCCTTTATGCGGTTTCCTGCGCGCTATCAACAATTGCGTCGTCCCCGCTGATCTCAGCTCCGCTGTTCTATTTACATATTCTCTTATGCATGCGGCTACGCACCATTTAGGATGATCTTGCATATATGGATACGTTATTGACGAGGAGTCTGTCTTCGTCCTCCTGGCCAGATGAAAAGTCACACCGTCTGGCCCGTATATCAATCTGTCTACCTCTAAAGCTCTGACGTCTGCCACTCTCCTGCAGGAGATCATGCATAGAAGCATCGCTAATTTCTCCGACAGTCTTCCTAGTGTTAGGTACCTATTACTGGGCCAGTCGGCTAATAGTCGAAGCACTACTGTAACGTCCCATAGAGATTTATACCTCGGTTGCGGAGGCTTTCTGTATTTTATCCCCTTCAGGAGTCTAATTACTGCCACGTTCTCACCCACTGGTACTCCTTCAATAGGCATATGGCCTGTCGATATTGCGGATCGATATACTCCTATCGTACGGTAGGCTTTACCGTCCTGCAGAAGTTCTGCCAGGAAATTCACGATCTCTACTAGAGGGGCCGAAATGGGATGAAAACCTCTCGCCTTGCACCATCTTGACCACTTGTACCAAGCTGCATCGTAGCTCCTTCTAGTCGATGGAGCCCATGACTCTGCGATGAGGCTCGCAGCCTGAGACGAAATTCCCGGGAGATTCCAACGTCTCCTGCTATCTTGCACGCCATTAGCGGCATCGTCCCCTTCACTCTCAGAGGGTGATACGACCCAGCTGGGTCCGTGAGGAGATCTTCCTCTTGCGGCAACACTCGGGGATAGTCCGCCAACAGTTCCATTAACGCCGGAAACCAGACTTGGGACTTCCATATCGGTACTACTATGATCAGATTGGCTTCCTCCTTGCGGACTTTTGTTAGAACTCTGCTTATCATTATAAATGGGGGGAAAGCATATAGCGTTTGCCCTCTCCAATCTTGCAGAAAAGCATCTGTCCCTGCTGCTACTGGGTCCAGCCTCCAGCTGAAAAACCTGCCCATTTGAGCGTTCAGTCTGGACGCAAATAGATCTACGTGAAACGGTTCCCAGAGCTTCTCTATCCGCTGGAATGTCGCTCTGTGCAGCATCCAGTCGCTGGTGTCTGTGAGATGTCTGGAGTTCCAGTCTGCCACCACGTTCTGGGCTCCTGGTAGATATTCTGCCGTCACTGCTGTTCCCGACTCCAGACAAGAGTGCCAGAAGTCCTTGGCTATCTCTGCTAGCAATCTGGACTTCGTCCCACCTAAGTGATTTATGTATTTGACTGCTGAGATGTTGTCCATCTTCAGAAGTATACAAGAGTTCACTCTGTCCTTGGTGAAGGCTCTGATAGCAAAAGAGCCGGCCAGGAGCTCCAGGCAGTTTATGTGAAGCATGAGCTCCTCCGAGCTCCATCTCCCTCCCGTTTGCAGTTCTCCGCATCGGGCACCCCAGCCTGCTCTGCTGGCGTCCGATTCTATTACCATGTCCGGGCGGTCGCCAAAAATGGCTCTGCCGTTCCATGCCTCCATGTTCTGGAGCCACCACTCCAGCTCCGTTCGGGCTTCTTGGTCTAGTTGGACTAGCTGGTGATAGCCGAGCCCTTGCTGTAGGTGTCTTATTTTCAACCTCTGGAGCGCTCGGTAATGAAGAGGCCCTGGGAATATCGCTTGGATTGACGCCGCCAGCAGACCCACAATTCTTGCGATTGTTCGCAGCGAGGTGGTCGGTCTGGTGAGGCAGGTCCTTATCTCCCTTCGAATATCTCTGATCTTCCTGTTCGGCAGCTCCAGGGTCGCCGACCTGGTATCTATAATGAAACCTAGGAATTCTATCCTCCTGGCTGGTACAGTTTCTGATTTCTCTTGGTTCACTAGGAATCCCAAAGAGGTTAATAGATTCGCTACCCATCTGGTCTGATATCGCAGCGCCTCTTCGCTGCTTGCCATTATTAGGATATCGTCTAGGTAGATGATGATCCGGATGCCCTTCTCTCTGATTGCTGCCGCAACTGGTCTCATCATTTTCGTAAACGCCCAGGGAGCGGACGCTAGTCCGAAAGGCATCGTGGCGAACTGCCATACTCGCCCGTCCCAGTTGAAGGCCAGGAAGGGTCGGTACTCCTGATCTACTGGGATCGTGAGATACGCGTCTTTCAGGTCTATCCTCGTGAGCCAGTCGCCCTGTCTGAGCGTGTCTCGCAGTTGGTGGGTCCCTTCCATCTTGAAGTGGTTGTAAACTACCCACTCGTTCAAGTCCTTCAGATTTATTACTGGCCTCACTTTCTCTTTCCTGTGGACCAGGAACATATTGCTTATAAATTTCGGAGCTATGCAAGGCTCGATGGCCCGTTTCTCCGCTAAACTCTGAAGTTCTGTTCGCAACAGGGCTGCTTCTGTTCGCGCTGTTACTATCAACCTGGGGGTTCTGTATTGGACTGGGGTCTGAGTGAATTGTATGTGTAGGCCTCTGACTGACTGAAGCACCCAAGCGTCGCAGGAAAGCGCGCGCCAGTTCTCCCAGTACGTCGCTGTCCTCCCCCCTACTGCAGGGTAAGCGGATACTCTCACCTGTGGGAACGTATTGACCTCTTCCCTGTCCTCTGCCTCGTCTTCCTCTGGGGAAACGGCCTCTGGGTTGGAAGAAGGTGTCTGGCTTCTTATCTTCCCAATATTGCGCTCTGTTCGATTGAGGCCTTCTGGCTGACTGATAACGACCGGACGCTCGGCCTCTGTAGCGACCGGTCCCTCCAAAAACCCTTCCGGGGAAGATTTTTCGAATGGAGGCTTGCGCCTTCTCCAATGAGGTGTAGGTCCCTACGAACCTCCCCATCTCCTTTCCGAAGGTTTCGCCGAACAGCAGTCCTTGCGCGGCCTCTCCTGCTTCGTAGGAGGACAGGTCTCCTAGCTTTTGGTCTATCTTCAGAAGCAGTCCCCTCCTACGCTCTGAGGATATGGCGCAGTTCGCGTTACCCAATAGGCATACGGCTCTTTGGGCCCAGTTCGCTAGTACATCCGGGTCAATTTCTTCGCCTGTGTCTTTCGCTCTCTCTGCCAGGTCCATGATCTTGGCTAGTGGGCCTGCTAGATCCAGGACTTTCTCCTGGAAACTCCTCCAGGAGCGGTCGATCCCTTTCCTAGGGTCTCTATTCGATTTCGCCACAAACGCTAACATTTTAGGGTCTAATTCTGGCGCTTCTGCTACCTTCCCTGGGAGTTCCGGTCTGGGGCATTCCGCCCTCATTCTTTGCCTCACTTCCTTCTCTAAGGCCTTGCGCAGCCTCTGCGTCATGTATCGTGCCACTCTCGGGGAGGGCACCCATTCCGAAGATCTCGGGTTCCTAATCTCCTCGGGTTGGAACATGTCTGAGGTTTCCACTTCTAGGTGGTTCAGTTTTCTCAGTCTCTTTTTCGGAGGCGGCAGGCTCCCTTCGTCTCCGTCTTTATCTTCCTCCTCCTGTGAGGATGTCGGAGATTCTGCGAATTCCTCTAATCGAGGGGCCTCCTCTCCTGAGTCTCCCCTATTCTCTTCCCCTGGGTAGGGGGTCATGAGGCTCGGCACCTCCGACTTGGCCATAAAGGCTTCTCTGAGCCTATTGAAAGCGTCGGATGCCTCCGGGGCCTTTGGATTCGCCCCTTCAGGTTGGCCCGGGGGGTCAGAAGAGTTCACGCTCTTCCGAGCCTTCGTACACCCCTGAGGGCTCTCTGGCATGGCCCTGGTGGACGTGCTTGTCGATGGTACGGTGCTTCTGTCCTTTTGGCTTAGGACAGTCTCGATAGTTAGCAGGCGGTCCTGCAGGGGTCTGACTCCTAGAGCCACTGCCTCTATGAGTGAGTTACCCAGCACGTCCTTGAAGCTCTGAGCCAGATCTTCCGAGTACGTGGCTTCTTGCTCCTCCTCACTCCACTCAAAATCGGCCATGATGCGTGCTGGTAGGTGCCTGATAGTACCTGCAAAGGTGTAGGGGCATGTCCACTTCTCACTCCTTTATCTAGAGGCTGCACCTGACTGCAAAGCAGCTTCTTTACTTTTTTCAGTGTAGGCACTGAGTTCACCAATTCGCTCGAATGAGCGCCCTCCGGTAAAGATTACAGATCTGTTCCTCGGCGAAGCCCCGCCTCCGCGAGGGCGGGGGAGCTGGGGAAAGACGTATCTCCTCCGGCGTCGCCCGCGATGGGCGTTAACTCTGTTTCTCGCGCCTCCCTCACGAAGGTGGGGGTCTCGCTCCCTCACTGTCGGCGCGAGTGTGGTGTCCTAGGCCGGCCCCTGAGGTGCTGATACTGCAGCACGGGGCCAGGCTAAAAACGAATTAAAGTAAAGGATTGTCGAATCCTCCCTACGCTGCGCGACTCCTGCGCGCTGCACTAATGATAGGTCATGAGAAAAACGCTATATATCATCGCTACAACTGATAACCCAAGACAAAAAGCTGACAGAAATGCGCAGCTAAGTGAAAGGGTACTTATCTCTTTGGAGAGCAGGAAAAGAAGAGGAGGTTTACAGGAAGAGGAAGGACTAGGTCACATGACCAGGACACTGGGTTCAGTGCCTAGGCTGATGGGAAATGAAGTTTTTGAAAAAAAGTTTTTGAAAAAAAAAAAAAAAAATGTGTTTGTGCCATCGGATAGATGGACATTTTATTTGTTGTGTTGAAACTGCTGGAGAGCAAATAAATAAGAAGATGAAGCATAATGCTCGCCTCCGTCTTGACATAGAATAGCATACCCATATGCCATCTGCATTCCTTCCTCCTCTCGACACTGTTGTGCAGAGATCTGCTTCTGCAGACCTCCCGATCATCAGATGCAGTGGACTTTCAGTCTCTTGCAGCTCTCTTCCTCTGGATCAGTGGTACAGGTTTGAATCTTCCGTGTTCGGTGAGCAGCATACCTGCTGTCATCCCCGGCTGCTGAGATCAAGTTAGTCCATTGTTGTTTTTTTACAATGTTGCCAGCAGTGTCTAGGTCCATATTATAACTCCTTTGTCTCTTTTACAAGTTTCATCCGCATTAATCTGTGGGGCCAGCTCATGCCAGTACTTGGATTACCTAGGTTCCTGTCATTTTTCTTCATCTCAGTACTTTCAAGAACCTTGAGGTAATCTGCCTTATAACAATACATATGCCTACTGTCTACAACAAGCTTAGCAGAGGAAGGATAGGCTAGAAAATGTGGGGGTGTGATGTTTTCATAAGGGCTGGACCCTAGATGGTTGTCCTTATCCCCACTCTGGGAGTTCCTCCCCATGAGATCCTCCCTCATTATAAGACCCCTAGGTGGACTATCAGGTAGCAGACTTACCTCCCTGGGCTTGTGGGAAAGGGCTCCCCCTCGAGGAGAAGTGATGATATCTAGTGAATCATCACACACCCTTCCCCAAATGCTGATTTCTTCCCCATCTCCATCAATAGGAAAACAGGACATGAAATCCGCGTTCCAACCTGCTCTTGTACCTTCCTATGTTCAACACAGAAATAGAAGGGCTGTAGGATGAAGAACCAACGCATGATCCTAGGGTTGGTATCCTTTCAGATACTAATCCAAGGGAGAGGTGAATGGTCAGTGATAAGCATTTACTTTCTCCCTGTTAGAAAGTATTTTAGGTATTTGAGAGGAAGGATAGCTCAGTGCCAACACATTTGTCCTGGAAGCAAGGCAACGCAGCGCAACACAGGTTTGAAACCCGATCCCACGCTTAGAAACCACTCCTGGTAATAAGCACATTATAAATGAACAATTATAATTAATTCATATAATGAAATTCTTTTGCCTACTTTATTGGCAGTTCCTTTCATTCGATGGTGGCATAATATCTTTTTTTTCAAGGAAATAACGTCTGTTTGATATGTAGAACGTGATGTTCCACACCATTGTATTCCTGAGATAACACTGCACCTTTCCCCACCATAGAGGCGTCAATCCAAAGGTTGAATTCCTTATTAAAATTGAGGTCTTTTAAGACTGGCTCACTACATAGAATTGATTTTTAAGGGGGTGAAATTGGCTTGAACTTCCCTCTGCCAATGCACTTTTTGGAGCTCTTTAAATTATTGGTTAGACAGGAGGTGATGGCGAAGTAATTGAATTTCCCATTCCCATGTCTTCTTTTCATTAGGATTCACACCTACAACCCCCTATTATAAGTGTTAAATATGTCCATGCCACTGGCTTCTCTTCTTCTTTGCTGTCAAGTACTGTGTAAAGACTGGAGGGGGTATCTGTACTCCTGCTCTCTATATGGCAGAGTAGAGACACAGAGCACCCCAGACAAGATTTTCTATTTGGTAAATGTGAATGAGTAATCAAGGCTTAAGCTATCAGGAGGTGATGCAGGTTGGTTATTAAGTACAAGCACCCACAAATGTCCACACACTATGTTAGTGAAAACACAGTTCTTTATATAAATAAGGCTCAGTTATGTACAAAATCACAGTAACACACTTTGTGCTCAAGATACTCTAAAATGGTAAATATATACAGTTTCTATCTGGTACCACAATTATTCTTTGATTCCATTAAAATGCATCAACTGTACTCAGTTCATATGTCATACAAATCAGTTAATAAGGTGAACCAACAATAGACACAGGAGGAGAGCAGGTTGGTTAAAACAATAGGCATAATACATGTCCCCTACCACTAGGCATAGTTCTGTATGAGGATCCCCCCACCTGGTCAACCTGTAAATAAAGATATAATACAAACCCACTCCATATATTGTATATCAGAGTCTTATTTCCCTCTAAAAAGGTTCTACCACCCCAATGCAACTGGAATAGCAGAGTTCAACGTTGGGTCGTCGATGGATCCTTCTTGAGCGGCTCCCTTTAAGGCAGGAGCCACAGATCATCGAGATCCAACAAGGAAATGATGAAGAAAGGCGTTGAGGCATCAGCTTCGGTCCTAGCGGTGCTCGTCAATGATCAGTCATGGACGTCCTTGAAGATGAGGCGTGTGATGCACCTTGACAACGATAGTTTGTTGCTGCAAATAGTCACTGAAGAACTTCGGCCCAGCAAAGGCGTCAGTGTCTTTGTGGTCATTGGGTGGCGGGAAACCCACCAGCAGATTCTCCACGGCGCGTCGGCAGCCTTGACTTTCTCCGGTGGGACAAAGCGGTTGTCGGAGATGAGCGAGGGAGTCCTTTGTTCATTGTGTTCTTAATCAATGGAGCGTTGTGGCTCCTGTCGACGAAGATCGTCGTCGAATGTGATGGACTTCAATGTCCGGCTGCTTTGCTTTGTGATTCCGCGGCGGTCCCCGTCTCCGGTCGGCAGCCTTTCGAGGGCTTACTTCCAGGGCGCTTCAGCGAAGTTTAGCTGGTGCACGATGGTCCCTCGTACCTTGAGGAGAGGTCTCCAAGCCAGGTCCTCTCTTGGATCAGTTCCTTGAAGGCACAGCAGCTTTCAGATTGGCAAAGGACAGCAGCAGATATTCTTCTTCTTCCAGTGGGCTTCAAGGTTAAGCATCAAGTATCAACTTCAGCTTCTGAATGATTTCCATCAGTGAGAGGTCCCCAGATATACTGTTTGATCTCTTCACTCTGCTGGGTCACACTCAGGCAGCCAATCACTCAGAAGGGCATTCAGGCAGACAGGAAGCCAATCAGGCTCACAGTGCATTCAGGCCATTCTCCTCCCTCCAGACACTCACAGCAAGGAATATGTATTGGGACAAGTACCCAGCCATTCAGCACTCCACACTGCATTCATACCAGTTCCGGGCAGGGTTGTCTCAGTCATTGTGTTACATACCAGAAACCAGACACCCATAACATGAAGTGCATATTGGTCACACACTCCATTCACCCAGGTCCCACCACAAGGGTGTACCCACAACATACAATCACTAGGAAGGCTCTACCCAGTCTGGCCTGGACTTCCCCACAATACCATAAATTGAACTTCCAGTCAACATCCAGTCAGGGGGAAGGGACAGAGTCAGGGCTTCCCAGGACTTTTGAAAAAACAGGGTAAGATGCAATAGAAAGCAAGAGCCCACAGGGGTCATCTTGTCTTCTATCAGGAATCAACTGATTCCAATGGCAGGGCCTGGGTATCCCAACATGGATGATACTCAGAGCACCTGTCAAATTTAGCATGGTGCTGCCACCAGCCCATACCCTGCTCTGTGGGCCACACACAGGTGCCCCAAAAACATACACTAGGGGTGCAGGGTTTGTACCCTCACCCATGGGTGCCATAAGGGTATCCCAAGAGTCTGTACCCCAAACCAAAAAGAGGAAGAGCTGCACTGCCAGGAGTCCCACATATACTCCTGGGCAGAAAACAATTCAGAACATACATGAAAAAGGACTACAGGACAGGAACAGGGAGTCCCTGTCCCTCCAATGCATTTACAGCATCACATGCTGTCACAAGGAAGATGACCTAAATCACTTTCTTGCTTTGGGTCCCAGACCCTGGTTTCATTTCTTCTTTGAACTGGCCCACTTGGTACACTTCCCTGGCAAGTAATGCCATGAGTAAGATTACTCGAATTATGCTTAATGTCTGTGACCATCCTTTTTACAACTTTCAGTGGGCTTATCTCTGCCACTGTCGTGAGGGACTCTCCCTCTCAAGTTCTTTTTATGGTGCTTGGGGTCCTCCGCCTTTCCCTGGTGGTCAACAGGCTTCATTACACCTCTGTGATAAGGAGGAGAAGGTTTGTAGGCTTTCTGCCCTTGCCATGCCACCCAAGCATTATGATTGCAAAGGGCCCTAGGGACAACTGAATGCGTCCTCTTCGTAAGATGCTCCGTGTCCCCTTTGGGTCTCCCATGGTACCCTTTACCTTGTTGGGGTTTTCGACATGTCACCAAGGCTTTCTCGGATAGGGAGCATTTTTTTTGGCTTCTCTGGCAGGATGCCAGCGTTCTAGGAGCTCTCTCCCTCCGGATCAGCGATGCAGGTTTGAGTCTCCTTTGTACGGTGACCATCACACCTGCCAACTTCTGCAGCTCCAGACAGCAGGCCGATTCATGGAATAATTAGCGCGGCGCAAGTGGGCAAAAACGTGCGATTCGCAGTGGAATAGCGAAAATCGCAGTGCAATTGCGAAAATCGCACGAAAAGCAGCGCACGTCGATTCATGGAAGGCCGTGCGCGAGAAAACCAGCGGATGTGCGATAAAAAAGTGCGCGGCGCACGTTGGCGCACAGGCCATCTAACAGCGTGCGCCAGGTCACAGCGAAAATCGCACAGGCCACAGCGAAATTCGCACATAGCGCGGCGCACGCAACAAAAGTAGGCGGAACACGGGCGTAACACTCGGAATGGGGAACAACTTGCCAAAACGTGGGCGTCACGGGGGAAGTACAGGGCACAAGTGCGCGGAACGCCCACACGCTCGCCTACAACACGTATTAATGGAATAGAATAGGGTAAAAAAGCGCACGCTCAAACCAGCGCACAGGCACAAACACGACCGCCACAAGAAAGCAGGCGGTAGCGTCTCTGCGGCTGTAAGAAATGTGCGCCAAAAGGTGCGCCAACAAATAGCACCTATATACTGCCATGATGAATGTCCCATACTGTGGCCCTCCAGGAAAAATGACGTGCAAAGGGGTACCCACAAACACGGACACCCGCTGACAAAAAATACGTGTGCATGTATACCGGGGTGCGCGGGAAGTCTAACACGCAATTTCAGCAGGGTACGTGCATCACAGGGGTTCGCGTGAAGTTTCACACGTGATCGGGCCTGGGGGAGCGGGCTACGTGTATATCAGGGGTTCGCGTGAAGTTTCACACGCGATCGGGCCTGGGGGAGCGGGCTACGTGTATTACAGGGGTTCGCGTGAAGTTCCTCACGCGATCGGGCCTGGGGGAGCGGGCTACGTGTATTACAGGGGTTCGCGTGAAGTTCCTCACGCGATCGGGCCTGGGGGAGCGGGCTACGTGTATTACAGGGGTTCGCGTGAAGTTCCTCACGCGATCGGGCCTGGGGGAGCGGGCTACGTGTATTCCAGGGGTGCGCGGGAAGATCCAGGGGTGCGCGGGAAGTTCCACACGCGAATAGCCTGGGGGCGCGTGTATTCCAGGGGTGCGCGTGAAGTTGCACACGCGATTAGCCTGGGCGCGTGTATTTCAGGGGTGCGCGGGAAGTTCCACACGCGAATAGCCTGGGCGCGTGTATTTCAGGGGTGCGCGGGAAGTTCCACACGCGAATAGCCTGGGCGCGTGTATTTCAGGGGTGCGCGGGAAGTTCCACACGCGAATAGCCTGGGCGCGTGTATTTCAGGGGTGCGCGGGAAGTTCCACACGCGAATAGCCTGGGCGCGTGTATTTCAGGGGTGCGTGGGAAGTTCCACACGCGAATAGCCTGGGGGCGCGTGTATTTCAGGGGTGCGCGGGAAGTTCCACACGCGAATAGCCTGGGGGCGCGTGTATTACAGGGGTGCGCGGGAAGTTCCACACGCGAATAGCCTGGGCGCGTGTATTTCAGGGGTGCGCGGGAAGTTCCACACGCGAATAGCCTGGGCGCGTGTATTTCAGGGGTGCGCGGGAAGTTCCACACGCGAATAGCCTGGGCGCGTGTATTTCAGGGGTGCGCGGGAAGTTCCACACGCGAATAGCCTGGGCGCGTGTATTTCAGGGGTGCGCGGGAAGTTCCACACGCGAATAGCCTGGGCGCGTGTATTTCAGGGGTGCGCGGGAAGTTCCACACGCGAATAGCCTGGGCGCGTGTATTTCAGGGGTGCGCGGGAAGTTTTACACGCGAATAGCCTGGGCGCGTGTATTTCAGGGGTGCGCGGGGAGTTCCACACGCGAATAGCCTGGGCGCGTGTATTTCAGGGGTGCGCGGGAAGTTCCACACGCGAATAGCCTGGGCGCGTGTATTTCAGGGGTGCGCGGGAAGTTCCACACGCGAATAGCCTGGGCGCGTGTATTTCAGGGGTGCGCGGGAAGTTCCACACGCGAATAGCCTGGGCGCGTGTATTTCAGGGGTGCGCGGGAAGTTTTACACGCGAATAGCCTGGGCGCGTGTATTTCAGGGGTGCGCGGGAAGTTCCACACGCGAATAGCCTGGGCGCGTGTATTTCAGGGGTGCGCGGGAAATTCCACACGCGAATAGCCTGGGGGCTTCCACACGCGAATAGCCTGGGCGCGTGTATATCAGGGGTGCGCGGGAAGTTCCACATGTGATTTGACAGTGTGGGTCCTCCCAGGTGTACCCTGTACACCCTCCACGGCCCCTGCAGGCAGCCCACACCACAGGGGACTACCCTGCATCCCTGGTCATGTCCCGCAGGCAGCCCACCCACCATGGGCATGCCCCCCAGCAAAGGCACATGTCTCCTTGAACTAATGAACACCAACTCATGTCCCCTTGCACCCCCACCCCCCAGCACTGTGGGGCACCTGCCAGCAGGCCCCCACCCATGTCCAACTCATGGCCCCCACCACCCCCACCCCCCAGCACTGTGGGGCACCTGCCAGCAGGCCCCCAGCCATGTCCAACTCATGTCTCCCACCACCCCCACCCCCGAGCCACCAGGGTCATCCTCCACCAGGCCCCCACTCATGTCTCCCACCACCCCCACCCCCCAGCCACCAGGGGCACCCTCTACCAGGCCCCCACTCATGTCTCCCATCACCCCCACACCCCAGCAGTGCAGGGTCACCCTCCACCAGGCCCCCACTCATGTCTCCCACCACCCCCAAGCCACCAGGGGCACCCTCCACCAGGCCCCCACTCATGTCACCCACCACCCCCACCCCCCAGCCACCAGGGGCACCCTCCACCAGGCCCCCACTCATGTCTCCCACCACCCCCAAACCCCAGCAGTGCAGGGTCACCCTCCACCAGGCCCCCACTCATGTCACCCACCACCCCCACCCCCCAGCCACCAGGGGCACCCTCCACCAGGCCCCCACTCATGTCTCCCACCACCCCCACCCCCCAGCCACCAGGGGCACCCTCCACCAGGCCCCCACTCATGTCTCCCACCACCCCCACACCCCAGCAGTGCAGGGTCACCCTCCACCAGGCCCCCACTCATGTCACCCACCACCCCCACACCCCAGCAGTGCAGGGTCACCCTCCACCAGGCCTCCACTCATGTCACCCACCACCCCCACACCCCAGCCACCAGGGGCACCCTCCACCAGGCCCCCACTCATGTCTACCACCACCCCCACCCCCCAGCCACCAGGGTCAGCCTCCACCAGGCCCCCACTCATGTCTCCCACCACCCCCACCCCCCAGCCACCAGGGGCACCCTCCACCAGGCCCCCACTCATGTCTACCACCACCCCCACCCCCCAGCCACCAGGGTCAGCCTCCACCAGGCCCCCACTCATGTCTCCCACCACCCCCACACCCCAGCAGTGCAGGGTCACCCTCCACCAGGCCCCCACTCATGTCACCCACCACCCCCACACCCCAGCAGTGCAGGGTCACCCTCCACCAGGCCCCGACTCATGTCACCCACCACCCCCACCCCCCAGCCACCAGGGGCACCCTCCACCAGGCCCCCACTCATGTCACCCACCACCCCCACACCCCAGCAGTGCAGAGTCACCCTCCACCAGGCCCCCACTCATGTCTCCCACCACCCCCACCCCCCCAGCACTGTGGGGCACCTGCCAGCAGGCCCCCACCCATGTCCAATCCATGCCCCCCTGCACCTGGGTCCCAACATTCCCCAATCATGTCCGTAATGCCCATCCTCCCCTGCCAAAAGGCACAACCAACTATCACACCCACCCACATATCAAAGGCAATTACATGTTACACCCCCAATTTAAATAATGCAATTGAACACATGTCTGTCACACACAATGGCTGCAAGTGAATGACAAAACACCCAACATGACATGCCTGAAAGCAATGAGATGATACGACACATTGAAGATTAAAAAAATAATATGTATTTAACAGCAAGTAGAATGGAAATGAAATAAGAAAAAACACAAAGCAAATCAAACAAAACAAGATGAATGTCCAAGAAAATAATCTGAAAAATTAAAATAAGCCAATGAAGAAGATCATCCTGGGTCCATGAGCCCTACCAAATTAAACCTAACTATGACTACTAACTAAAAAGTGAACTATATACAAAAAAGTGGTGCATTGTCCAATCGCAACCAAAAAAAAATCAAAAAAACAAAGGAAACCTAACCCTAACTATACAACTATATACAAAGGCAGCGGGCTATTCGGACGGCTCACTGGTTGTTGTCATGGGCCAGGGCATCATCGAACTCCTGGTCAATGGCTTGGAGGCGGGCATGTTCCCTGGCCCCGAGGTCCCGCAGGGATAACGCAGTGTCAAGCTCAAACTCCCTGCGAAGACCCTCGAGGCACTCAGCCCGCCTCAGCGCCCTCCGCATGGAGTCCTCCGCCCTGACCATCGTGAGCCGTTCCTCCTCTGCCCGCTGCCGCTCCGCACCTATCCGCTGGCACAACCGCTCCCACATGGAAGCCACTCCCATTCCAGGGTTCTCCTGCCCTCCGGCCGATGCCTGCACCCCTGATGTTGATGGCCCCGAGCCATGATGCCTCCCACGTTGAGCCTGCTGCTGCCTCCGACGCAACTGCCTGTGCCAGCACGACGGCATCCAGGCTGATGGAAACCACCGACGCCGTCGTGCACGTGCCCTGCCCGATGATGCCGTCACATCCTCCATCTGCTGGGGTCCAGTTGCTCTGGTGTCCACCCCTGCTGGATCTCTGACTCCCGACTGTGGCAGGGATGGGATCCCCACCGAGCTGGCTGCATTGGTCGGGGCAGGTCCACAGGGGGCCCTGGTGGCATCTGGGCTGGAAGACGGCAAGGAGAACGACTGGTGGATAGCCTGCACAGAGGAGGAGCGGGCCGCCACATTGGCCAACATATGCAGGAAACCCCCGAACATGGCCAATCCCAATTGGGCCACGTCGGCACGGTGCACTTCGTGATGATGTGCGTGCTCCTCCCGGGAAGCACGCACGGCATCACGAATCACAGCCGTGCGCATCGCGACCCCAATCAGGACCTTCTCCGCACGGCCAGGGGTTCCCACGTCCGCAGGTGGAGGGGAGTCAGGTGACATGGACATCCCCTCTACCTGCGGACAGGCCTGGGACGGGGCATCCCTGCTGGTGCATGGTGGTGCACTCACAGGGTCAGGGACAGCGACATGCACAGGCCCCTCCACGGTGACCTGTGCTGCCTCCTGCCCCTGGCCCTGGACTGCACCACTTGCACCAGCAGGGATGCCCCCACCAGGCCCCATGTGTGCCCCAGTGGCGGCCTCCTCCTCCTCTGTGCAAACCACCAACCTGGATGGCTCCTCACCGTCTCCCACCGTAGCAGGCCCCTGTGGGGGCTCACCCACCCCTTCCGCTGCAGCCGTGGGGGCATCCCCGCCGCCTTGCTCCACAGCGCCGTCTCCGCCCTCTTCTTCACTAGCCGCTGCGTAGAGGGAGACAAAGAACACAAGCATCAGGGCACTGTACAATGGTCCCCTAGACAGGAAGCAATAGCAGATGAGCACCACTGTCAAAGTACACTTCCATCATGTCCCTCCACAACACATGGGTCAGTCCAGGCAAAACACACACAGTAACAGGCATGGTGCATGCCATGGACATTTCCATGCATGTCCAATGGACTCTTGAAACATTCAATGATATGTAACTCACATGCATCATGGCTCATGCCCATCACATGCACACACTTCACCTCAGTCACATCCATCTGGCCCCAAACACACCAAACACAGCGGATACAAGGGTAATTTGGCTGCTTTACTGAATCTCTGCATTGTCACACACATGTGTCATGCATCCATGGCATGCACAAGTCACAGACACGCAGGTCAGGCACACAGACATGGCTACCATATATGTACCTGGCATCAGCACCCATCCCTCACCCCCACCCATGTCCAGGTACAGAGACTGGCATGCTCTCATGTTCAAAATCTGCATAGGGCTCCCCATGCGGCATTTCAACACATGCAACAACCATGTGCATCACACATCACTGGTCGCACATGCATTACCATGATGTCCCTGCACACATACATGCATACATGGCCTATGGCACACATACAGGCAAGTATCATAGAACCAGCACACCGCAACATGCCCTGTCTCACACAGTAATGCATGGACACTTACCGCTCAACTCCAGACGGGCCTCCCTCTCAAGGATCTGGGCGTGGAGCGCTTGGCGTACGCGTTCCAGGACCCTCATCTGGATGGAACTCATGCGGCCCCGGCCCCCCTCCACGAGGCGCCGGGCCTTCACAAGGGTCCTGGACCTCAAGTCCTCCCAGCGCTTCTTGATCTTCAGGACGTCGCGGGTTGCCACCCCCTCCGCGTTGATGGCAACCACACAGTCGGCCCAGATCCTCTGCCGTCCTTCCTTGCTGGTGCGGGACGATCCAAAGAGGGCATCATACTGCCCCAGGACATGCTCCACCAGGACACCAACTTCGGTGACAGTGAAGCTGGTGCCCCTCTGCCCCTCTGGCCTGGGGTTGCCACTGGTGCCAGATGTGGAAGTGCCCGACATGGCAACCCCAGAGGCAGGTGTGGGTGGGCAACTGGGTCCTGGGGCTGGGCTGTGGAGCGATGTAATCCCAGTCGGGAGTCTTCAGTTCCAGCAGGGCTGGACACAGCAACTGGACCCCTGCAGATGGCTGATGTGCAGGCACCAAATGGCAGGGCACGGTGGCAGCAGGCAGGCAGGCAGGCAGCAGCAGATGGCACGTGGGAGGCTGCTCGGGGCACTGGGGGGCAGTAACTCGGCCTTCTGGGCAGGAGCGTGGGCTTCCGTGTGTTTTCGCGTGGCCAGCTTGATACGGATTGATTTGGCACGTGAAAATCCTGCACGTCAGCGTGAAATCCGAGGAAAGGCCCTTAGCGCGTAAGCGCGTCAACACGCATACGCGATTCTATTGGACCAGAGTCCCTCAGCGCGTAAGCGCGTCTGTGACGTGACCCGCACGGGTGTTCCCCACTCAGCACGTGATGACGGGGCACACGTGGAGATACTGCACGTCAGAGTGTCATCGCGTGTAATTGGACAAAAGTGCGCGTACACGCGATTGGCCTATGTACGTGTATTTAATGGGTGCGCGGGCACTCACACACGCAAGTACGTCAGCGAACCTGTATCCTGTGGTGCGTGTGAATTTCCACACGCTATTGGACTGGGAACTGGATTCCAGGGGTGCGCGGGTCACACGCTGTATCCCGTGGTGTGTGTGAATTTCCACACGCTATTGGACTGGGAACTGGATTCCAGGGGTGCGCGGGTCACACGCTCGCCTAGAACACGCGCAAAGCATAAATTTGCGGACTTTAACAATAACAAGCTCAGACGGCAGGATGAACATACCGTTCCTAGCAGCAGTGGCAGTGGGCTACCAAAGGAGGATAGTCAGGGCCAGAATATTCACACCCAGAACCAGCCTTTTAGGGATGCCTGATGACCAGGTGTATGGGAGGTACAGGTTTCCACCACACATCATACTGGACCTGGTGAGTGAGTGGGAGGATGACCTCACATCACCCACCCTGTGCTCCCAAGCACTCAGCCCCCTGGAGAAGGTCCTCAATGTACTTCACTTCTTAGCCACTGGATCATTTCAGCGGACAAGTGCCATAGTGGGTGGGGTGTCACAGGCCACCCAGTCACGCTGCCTACACCAGGTCTTGAACATCATCACTGCACGCCCATCAGTCTGCAGGCACATATACCTGCCCAGAACACCTGCAGAAAGGCATGCTGCCGCCCTGGATTTTTACGCTGTGGCACGATTCCCCAAAGTGCTAGGTGCCATCGACTGCACCCATGTGGCTCTACGTCCCCCCAGGGCATCTGAGCACATCTATAGGAACTGCAAGCACTGGCATTCCATCAACGTGCAGGTGGCATGTAATGCCAAGGGAATCATCACCTCAGTATATGCCAACTATCCCGGCTCCACCCACGACAGCTTCATTTACCGAATGTCCACCCTAAACCGGGACCTAGAAGCTGGGCGGCATGGCGATACATGGCTGCTTGGTGAGTATGTATGACACTGCACATGCATGCATGTTGGATACTGAGCAAGGTCACAACCCCACCAATGATACCAATCACCACCTCCACAGGGGACAGTGCCTACCCTCTCAGCCCCCACATGATGACGCCAATTCGGAACCCCAACACGCCACCCCAGGTAAGATATAACACAGCCCACATTACAACCAGGGGCATAGTGGAGCGCACATTCGGAGTGCTAAAGTCACGCTTTCGCTCCCTTGACCGTTCTGGCGGGCAGCTGTTATACGCTCCCCCAGTAGTGTGCAGGATCATAGTGGCAGCATGTGTCCTGCACAACGTTGCAACACGCCGGGGCCTGGCCGTGGACATGGTGGTAGCCCCACATCCCCAACCACATGCACAGCCGCTGCGCATGGGAGGGGAAAGGGCACGGGGGGAGGCAGCCCGTACACAGCTAGTGGCTAATTACTTCACATAGAAATCACACCCCTGTGGAGTGCACACTGCCCTGGCACATTCCATCTGACAATCAATGATGACTCAACCTGACACTGATCCTGAATGTCTGGAGAATGAACCGGGAATACCATGTCAGCCTGAGATTGTTCACCTGGAAGTGTCACAATGTGTGCATCCCTACCCACACAGACACCACCAATGCAGTTTTGTGAAGTTACACATGGAAGCAGCTAAAATGAATACCCACTTGCAAAATGCAACAAGAGGACAGTGCCATGTCAGCCAACCCAACCCCAGCACCGCCACACGACACACCGTGCCATGTCATGCTAATTGCAGGTAAACAAAGTAATCCCCACAACATGACATCAGTCTCACTATGTACAGTGGCACTATTATAAACCTGCAACACCTGAAATGCTCACAGCAATGCCGGACCAACAACATACTTGAGCACGTACCATTAACATGACATCACAAATGTTACATATTAGTAGTCTCACCACCTGGAAATGCCTGCACTCCCACCACTACCAACTGTGCAGTGTTGTCGCCATGTAGAGTTGTAGGTGCACTGCTGCCAACATGGTCCCCATCTCCAGACTAGAGGTCCTTGTGTGGACATGAGGAAGGGACCTGCAAATTGGGAGGTAGACACAGAAGAAGAGTTACACATCAATGCAACATGCAGTGTACAACACAACAGCAATATGCACTATGAATGTATACACAGTATTGACTACAGACTGGCCACACAGCTCATGGGAGTCCAACGTCACTGTGTAATTCACTGTCACTTGGGCACACCCTTTGCAAGCCCATGGAAACGGGAAGCAGGAGGGGTGTGTGTGACTCAAACCCAAGCATCTGAACCAAATACATTACAAGCCTGCATGTGCCCAGCCACAATGCAGCGTATGCCCACAGGAACCACGGAAGCCAACAGATCGAAGCCAACAGATCGTCCCAAAAAAATTGGGAATAAAAGAATTCAAAATAAAAATAAAAATAAGAAACAATCAAAAATGGCCATTGATGGGCCCGGGGGGGTTGGGGAGGCCACCCAGGAGGTCCGAGGACAGGATGCACACCAGAACCCACCTGCGTGGATCCTGGGAAGATAAAACACCTCCATGGGCTCATGGCCCACACGGCTACCCTATTGTGGGAGTATCACTGCTGTCGCTATTATCACCCTGTGCAGCTGCATCCGGAGGTGGTTGCACTATGGGAGGCAGCCCACGCAAGGCCCTAGTCTGCTCCTCCATGGCTGCAAGCATGCGGGTGTGGTAGGTTTGGTTCTGGAGGATGAGTGTGCGGAGGTCCCCATGCAACAACTCACGGGATGCCCGGACCTCCGCCCTCGTTGCCTGCATCTCAGCTGAGAGCGTACGGGTGAGACGCTCCAGCTGCTGTTCTGTCCTTTGGTGTGTAGAAGCCTCAAGCTCAACAAGAGTCGTCCTGAGGTGAAGGAGCTCCTGCCCCAGGGCTTCCCTGTGGCCCTGGGACTCAATGGAGATGGCCTCCTGCAGAGTCGCCAGTGCCGCCCGCCTGTCCCTGTTGGACCCCAACATGTCCTCCCTGTGTGACTGGCAGATGGAGTCGGTTGCCTGCTCTAGTCGCTCCATCAGCCTTTCTGGGGGGACAATGGAAGTGGCCACCCTATCCATGGCCTGAGCCATCATCTCGGATGATGCAGCCTGTTGGGTTGCCATACCGTAAATGAATTGCTCCCATGCGGTATTGCCGGGTGGCGTACGGCCACCACGTCGGCAGGCACCACACCTGTCTGGGGCAAGGCAAACTGCGCCTTGCTGTGCCGGCACTGCCTGAGGCAGCAGGACTGCATTCCCCCTCTGATCTGCTGGCCCAGGAACAGGATCAGATGTCGCGGAGTGTGACCCTGCATCCGTAACCACCGAAGGCGTAGCTGCCAACACTGACATCCCCATGGAGGGTCCTGACCCTGGTGCAGGTGGGTGAGACAGAACAGAATCCCTCCCTGGAACACTCACCTGCGATGGCACGTAGGTCTCATCCGAATCAACACCTGAGTACAGCTCGGGGGAGGTGCAGCCAGAGACACACCCCTTGAGAGCATGACCTGCAGCACTTGTGGGTTCTCCCCCACCACCACACCACGTCCCTCACTGGTGGTTGGTCGGCCCTCGGACCCCTCCTGGGTCTGCACCATCTCCACACCCCCAGCAGTATCAGGTGCGTCTTCCCCTGCAAAGACATGAAAACAAAGAAATGGAAACAGGCATTAGTACCATGGCACACAATGAGGGCTGAGAAGCAAGAGAACCAGTACTTGATTGACACATGTCCCACATGACTAAAACCCTCCCATGCATGCACCCTCACTGCGTATGAAGTGCAGGCAAAAGGCACACACTGATGACACCAAGATGGAAGATGAACACATTTTCTGCATGCTGCCTGGCAGTGGCATCACACATTGGCCTGTGATTGCCAGGTGAAACACACATGCCATCACACAGATGGCATGTACCATTGCAATTGAGTGAAGCTGGAGAGGAGGGCAGCACCTATTCATTCAGTCCAGTTCCCGCATGTAATTGCTTTTCTAATTCTAACAGGTCAGATTTTTCACCTGGAGCTGCCAGTCTGAAATGGTCCAATTGCACAGGGACATGTGTGTACAAATGATATCCAGGTAACAAAGTCACTCCACTTTACCATACCCATGTCAGACATGTGACTAGTGGACAGCGACATGCCTAGTGAAAGTGGTGGAATGCAAACAAACTGACTGAATGAACAGTGAAAAATAAGCAAATATGTTGTGGCAAGGTGACACTTCAAGGGCAACTGGCGTGCAGTTGGCCTAGATGTCTACTGTTGGCAGAAGGGATACTGCTATGGCCAAATGCAGCTGCGCAGGAAGGATTGCATGAAGCACATGGCTGACCCATACGACTCAGGCGCACACACTCTCACCTGGCACACAAACAGAAGCCCTCACACACACACCATGCACATGGATGACACACACATGCATGTGCACTCACCGGACAATGCCTCATAATCAGCCAGATCTCCCACGCCTTGGATCTGTTCCTCCGTGACGTAGGTCCCAGCGACTGACTCATGTGGAGTGAGTTCCATGTCTACTACTGGAGACCCACCTCCAGTCACTAGAGTTGCGGCATGACTTGAGGCCAGCTTACTCTTTGCCCTGCGCTTTAGGTCATTCCAGCGCTTATAGCCATCATTGGTTGTGCGCCTCACAATTCCAAGGGCACTTACGATGTCCGCAACGGTCTGCCAGTGTGCCTGGTGTTGTGCAGGTGTGGTCTTGGATCCTGCAACAATGACCATCTCGTTGTCATGTCCGGACACATACTCGACAAGTGCATTCAGTTCGTCATCCGTGAAGCTGGGCTTCCTGGACGGGCCGGACTGTGTAGCCGTGTCTGGGGCATCAGCCTGTGCCGGACGAGCACTCTTCCTCTTCCGCTTGGAAGGTGGTGGTGATCCTGAGTGTCCTGCGCCGCTCTGGACACTAGGGGCAGGAGCCCTGGTGGACTCTGTATCAGGAGTGTGGGATTGCACACTCAGCATGGGAGTTGGTGCAGGCATTGGGTCTAGTGTGATGGTGTCAGGGGGAATGTCAGCAGCATGGACTAGGACCGACACTGTCCTGGCTGGGTGTGTGAGGGCTGGGGTGGATGGAGCCGCAGCTGCCCCTGCAGCCTCTCCGCCCTGCCTCCTTGGTGCAGCAGATGACCTTGCTGCCCCAGATCCACGTGGCATGATGGCATCAACGTGCACCAGCGCACGTGTCATAGCCCTGCTGACCTGGAAGTCAGCCATGGAGTCAGCCAGGTCTGGTGCCACAATGGGCTGGTCCAACAAGGGCTGAGCATGGATGGTGTCAGCCACATCAGCCTCAATGGGAGGGGGGAAGGGGGGGATTATGGGTGCCCGTGACTGGTCCTCCACACATGGGGGGACAGGCTCACCCTGCAAGTTACGACCACGTCCCCTACCGGATCCACCACGGCCACCACTTGTGGCTCTTCCACCTTTGCCACCCTTACGGAATCCTCGCCTCCCAGCCATGGCACTGATGTTAATGTGCGTATGGGAGTGGATGTAGACTATTGTCCTGGGCAATTGGGGGTCAAAGGGGTTGGGTACCAGATGGTAATTGTACCCTAGTGCTCTAGCAAGGCTGAATGTAACCCCTGGGGAAAGATGACGGGTCACGCAACGCACAGGAGGCCCAAAAAAGGGAGATGACGTGCACGCAACCCCTCCTAGACCACGTGTGCAGAAAGAAAAACCTGCACTACGCTGTGGCACCCAGAAACACAAGAATGAACGTATGCGTGTCACACGCAGCCTAGAATGACCTCTGAAGGGGTAGGCTACACACGGGACAAGCACAGATGTTAGATACGTGCGTGACTCACCGTCTGCCTGGTAAACGAGCGTGTAAAAGGAGCACGTTTGGTTGGCAACACCCCCGCCAAAAGAAGATTTGTACGCTGTCTGAGGAGACAGGACAACAGTAGAAGGGAACACTGTTTGAGGGAACAGGCCCAGGTAAACCAGTAAAAGCGAAAGAAGAGAAAAATCTGTCAGAGGTAACAGGGAATACGAACTTGAAACGCTGTGAAGTAAATCGCGTGTGAAACGACAAGAAGTACAGAATTCACCCACTCGCTCTCCACGAAAAGCACGTACAAGGAAGTGGTGTTCTACGCGTACCTTTTATACAGGCCCACACGTCCAGCGTCACTTAAGCGGCGTGTACGCGCTAGGGCCATTTCCTCCAATTACACGCTTTGTCACTTCTGCGTGTACGGCCATTTCCTCCAATTACACGCTTTGTCACTTCTGCGTGTACGGACATTTCCTCCAATTACACGCTTTGTCACTTCTGCGTGTAGGGACATTTCCTCCAATTACACGCTTTGTCACTTCTGCGTGTAGGGACATTTCCTCCTATTACACGCTTTGTCTCTTCTGCGTGTAGGGCCATTTCCACCAATCACACGCGATGAGACTCTGACGTGCAGTCTTTCCACGTGTGCTCTGTCATCACGTGCTGTGTGGGAAACACCCGTGCGGGTCACGTCACAGACGCGCTTAGGCGCTGAGGGCCTTTGGTCCAATAGAATCGCGTATGCGTGCTGACGCGCTTACGCGCTAAGGGCCTTTCCTCGATTTTCACGCTGACGTGCAGGATTTTCACGTGCCAAATCACTCCGTACCAAGCTGGCCACGCATAAGCACACGGAAGACCACGCTCCTGCCCAGAAGGCCGAACTACTGCCCCCCAGAGCCCCGAGCACGCTCCCACCTACCATCTGCTGCTGCCTGACTGCCTGCTGCCCACGTGCACTGCCATTTGCTGCCTGCACATCAGCCAGGGGTGCTGTTGCTGTGACCACCCCTGCTGGTACCGAAGACTCCCGACTGGAATTCCATCGCTCCACAGCCCAGCCCCAGGACCCAGTTGCCCACCCACTCCTGCCTCTGGGGTTGTCATGTCGGGGCAAACACCATCTGTGACCACTGACAACCCCCGGCCAGAGAGGAAGAGGGGCACCAGCTTCAGTGCCACCGAAGTTGGTGTCCTGGTGGAGCAAGTCCTGGGGCAGTATGATGCCCTCTTCGGAAGTTCCCGCGCCGACAAGGAAGGACGGACTCGGATCTGGACTGACATCGTGACTGCCATCAACGCGGAGGGGGTGGCAGTCCGGGACTTACAACATGTCAGGAAGCGCTGGGAGGACTTCAGGTCCAGGACCCTGAACAAGGCCCGGCGCCTCTTGAAGGCAGCGGATGCCAAGGGGCGCCGGGGCCACTTGTCGGAAGAACAGATGGGGTTCCTGGAACGCATATCCCCAGCGCTCCACGTCCAGGTCCTGGAGAAGCAGACCCGTCTGGAGTCGAGCGGTGAGTGTACATGCATCCTGATTGTGAGCAGTGCGTGTGTTGATTATTCGGTATTGTGCAGGTTGCACATCTGTTTGTATGGGGTCGAGTATGGGTGGGGGTGTACATGGCCGTGGGGCTGACACATGCGAGGGCTGTAATGTGTGAGACATGGATGGTGCTTGTGTGTGTAGGCTTGCATGGCAAATGCAGTTGTGCGTGCACACATGTTTGTATGTATGTGTATGTAAGTAGACATGTCCGTGATGTCTCGCATGTATGTTGTATTGGGCTGCATGTATGAGCACTGTGTACATGTGCATGTGTGTGTATTTGACAAGGGTGCAACAGTGATGCAACATGGATGCATGTGACTGTGGTATGTGTAAGCCTGATTGGCAGATGTGACATGGATGCCCGTCTGAACAGTGCGACACTTGGCCGAGGTGTACACATGCATGCAAGTGTGGTGGTGTGTGTACATGTGTGGTGCACTTCCTGTGTTGCATGGGATGTCTGGGTCAACTTTGGCTGCTCATGCTGTTGTATGTGTATGGATGGTGGTGGCAGTTGCGATATGGCTGTGGTATGGCTCATGTGTGCGAGTTGCAATGACATGTGTGTTGGGGATTGTGATGACATGTCTGAGGTTTGCCAATGCCACTCATGTGCAACTGTCATGTGTGTATGTGTCCATTGTACAGTGCCCTGATGCCTGTGTTTTGTTTCTCCCTGTCTGCAGCGTCAACTGATGAAGAGGGCGGAGAAGGTGCTGTGGAGCACAGCGGCGGGGATCCGACCGCCAGCCGGAGACGCAAGGCCCGGCTCCCCTCCCGTGTTGTCATCTCGTCGGGGAGTGAGGAGTCCGGTGCCGCGTCCCAGGCCGCAGCTGCCGGGGGGAGGTCCAAGAGGCGGAGGTTGGAGTTGGACTCCTCGGCAGCAGAAGGGGCAGCTGGGACCCCACAGGGCCCAACAGGGGAAGATGGCACGGAGTCATCCAGGTTGGTGGGGGGTCTGGTGGAGGAGGAGGCCGTGCAAGCACCAGAGACGGGGTCTGGAGGTGGGGATCCCACTGGTGCTAGTGGTGCAGTCCAGGACCAGGGACAGGAGGCAGCACAGGCCGCCGCGGAGGTGCCTGTGTGCAATCCTGTCCCCGATCCTGTCCCTGCATCATCTTGCACCAGCAGGGATGCCTACGTCCAGACCCGTTTCCAGGCAGGGGATGAGCTGACGTCAACTGGCCTTCCTCTGCCTGCGGACGTGGCTATCCAGGTCCGGGTTGAGCCTGTCCTGGCTGGTGTGGCGTTGCGTCAACGGGCCATGCGAGGTGACCTGCAGTCTTTTCATGGAGAGACTGCACGTCATCTCGAATGGCTCGTTGACCACGTCAGCCTGCTGGGACAGGTCACCCAGGCCGGATTCCTCTGTCTGATGGGGCTTGCTCCGACCCCCTCCTCAACTGGACCCCCTACGCGCCAGTCGTCCTCTGTGCCATCTTCCCACCCATCAGTCACCTGGGTGCCCTGTGGAGCTGCCTCTGACGGTGCGGCCAGGCTGGTGGAGGAGGCATCCCTGCCACAGTCGGGAGTCGGTGGTCCAGCAGGGGTGGCCACATCAACAAGTGCACCCCAGCCGGCGGAGGATGTGCAGGCAGCAGGAGGCAGTGCACGGGTAGAGGCAGAGCAGCAGCAGCAGCAACATGGTGGGAGCCATGAAGGCTCGGGGCTTTCGACATCGGAGGGGCAGGCATCGGCCGGAGGGCAGGGGGACCCAGGACAGAGAGTGTCTTCCGTGTGGCAGCGGTTGGGCCACGCCATAGGTGCGGAGCGGCGGCGGGCGGAAGAGGCGCGGCTCACAATGGTCAGGGCGGAGAACTCCATGCGGAGGGCCCTGAGGCGGGCCGAGTGCCTCGAGGCAATCCGCAGGGGGTTGGAGGAGGACACAGCGTCGTCCCTGCGGACCCTCGGGGGCATGGAACTGGACCGCCTCCGGGACATCGAACAGGAGTTCGATGATGCCCTGGCCCGGGACACCACAGAGTGAGCCGCTGGACTTGCCCGCCGCCTTTGTATATAGTTATTTAGTTTTAGGTTTCCTTTCTTTCGTATTATGATTTGGAGTCGACGGACACTGCTCCACTTTTTGTATATAGTTGATTTTTAGGTAGATTTTTTAGTAGGTTTCCTTTGTTCAGTTGGGCTCATGGACCCTTGTTATTTTTGTACATAGTTCTTTATTGCATGGAGATTTTTTTACATTTGACTTTGGACAAAATTTTTTTCTATTTGGATTTCAAGTTTCATTTTTTCATACGGACATGCAGCTTACTTTTTTCTCATTCACATTGTAGTTAGTTTTCTTTCTTTAGCATTCTTATTTTTTTTCAATACAATTTTGTTTGCATACTTCACTGTGTGGTATCATCTCATTGGTTTCATGCATGTCATGTTGTGTGTTTTCCCATTCAATTGCAACCATTGTGTGTGACGGACATGGCTTCATTAGCTTCATGAACATTGGGGGTGTAACATGTGATTTCCATTTCCATGTGGGTGAATGGGTTACTTGGTAGGGCTTTTTGGCTGTGGAGGCTGACCATTACGCACATGATTGGGGATTGTGAGGACCTGGTGGGGGCTGCCCATGGTGGCAGGGCGGTGGGGGGTGGTGGGAGACATGATTGGGGGCCTGGTGGAGGATGCCCCTGGTGGCTGGGGGGTGGGGGTGGTGGGAGACATGAGTGGGGGCCTGGTGGAGGGTGCCCCTGCACTGCTGGGGGGTGGGGGTGCAGGGGGACATGAGTGGGGGCCTGGTGGAGGGTGACCCTGGATGCTGGGGGGTGGGAGTGGTGGGAGACATGAGTGGGGGCCTGGTGGAGGGTGACCCTGCACTGCTGGGGTGTGGGGGTGATGGGAGACATTAGTGGGGGCCTGGTGGAGGATGCCCCTGCTGGCTGGGGGGTGGGGGTGGTGGGAGACATTAGTGGGGGCCTGGTGGAGGATGCCCCTGGTGGCTGGGGGGTGGGGGTGGTGGGAAACATGAGTGGGGGCCTGGTGGAGGGTGCCCCTGGTGGCTGGGGGATGGGGGTGGTGGGAGACATGAGTGGGGGCCTGGTGGAGGGTGCCCATGCACTGCTGGGGGGTGGTGGTGCAGGGGGACATGGGTGGGGGCCTGGTAGAGGCTGCCCCTGGTGGCTGGGGGGTGAGGGTGGTGGGAGACATGGGTGGGGGCCTGGTGGAGGGTGCCCCTGGTGGCTGGGGGGTGGGGGTGGTGGGAGACATTAGTGGGGGCCTGGTGGAGGATGCCCCTGGTGGCTGGGGGGTGGGGGTGGTGGGAGACATGAGTGGGGGTCTGGTGGAGGGTGCCCCTGGTGGCTGGGGGGTGGGGGTGGTGGGAGACATGAGTGGGGGCCTGGTGGAGGGTGCCCCTGGTGGCTGGGGGGTGGGGGTGGTGGGAGACATGAGTGGGGGCCTGGTGGAGGGTGCCCATGCACTGCTGGGGAGTGGTGGTGCAGGGGGACATGGGTGGGGGCCTGGTAGAGGCTGCCCCTGGTGGCTGGGGGGTGGGAGTGGTGGGAGACATGGGTGGGGGCCTGGTGGAGGGTGCCCCTGGTGGCTGGGGGGTGGGGGTGGTGGGAGACATTAGTGGGGGCCTGGTGGAGGATGCCCCTGGTGGCCGGGGGGTTGGGGGTGGTGGGAGACATGAGTGGGGGTCTGGTGGAGGGTGCCCCTGGTGGCTGGGCGGTGGGGGTGGTGGGAGACATGAGTGGGGGCCTGGTGGAGGCTGCCCCTGCACTGCTGGAGGGTGGGGGTGGTGGGAGACATGCATTGTTGATCAGTAGTGCAAGGTGACATGTGGGTTGGCTGGGGGGCATGCCCATGGTGGATGGGCTGCCTGCGGGACATGAGCAGGGGTGCAGGGTAGTCCCCCGTGGTGTGGGCTGCCTGCAGGGGCCGTGGAGGTTGTGGAGCATACACCTGGGAGGACCCACACGGCCAATTCACGTGTAGTACTCCCCAGAACCCCTGAAATACACATACCCTGCAGAAATCGCGTGTGGAACTTCCCGCGCACCCCTGGAATACACATACCCTGCTGAAATCGCGTTTGGAACTTCCCGCGCACCCCTGAAATACACATCCCTTGCTCGCACTGGGCCAATCGCGTGTGGAACTTCCCGCGCACCCCTGGAATACACGTACCCTGCTTGCACGGGGCCAATCACGTGAGAGACTTCACGCGAACCCCTGAAATACACGTAGCCCGCTCCCCCGGCCCGATTGCGTGAGAAAGTTCACGCGAACCCCTGTAATACACGTAGCCCGCTCCCCCAGGCCCGATCGCGTGAGAAAGTTCACGCGAACCCCTGTAATACACGTAGCCCGCTCCCCCAGGCCCGATCGCGTGAGGAACTTCCCGCGCACCCCTGAAATACACATCCCTTGCTCGCACTGGGCCAATCGCGTGTGGAACTTCCCGAGTACCCCTGGAATACACGTACCCTGCTTGCACGGGGCCAATCACGTGAGAGACTTCACGCGAACCCCTGAAATACACATAGCCCGCTCCCCCGGCCCGATCACGTGAGAAAGTTCACGCGAACCCCTGTAATACACGTAGCCCGCTCCCACAGGCCCGATCGCGTGATTAAGTTCACGCGAACCCCTGTAATACACGTAGCCCGCTCCCCCAGGCCCGATCGCGTGTGGAACTTCCCGCGCACCCCTGAAAAACACATCCCTTGCTCGCACTGGGCCAATCGCGTGTGGAACTTCCCGCGCACCCCTGGAATACACGTACCCTGCTTGCACGGGGCCAATCACGTGAGAGACTTCACGCAAACCCCTGAAATACACGTAGCCCGCTCCCCCGGCCCGATCGCGTGAGTAAGTTCACGCAAACCCCTGTAATACACGTAGCCCGCTCCCCCAGGCCCGATCGCGTGAGGAACTTCACGCGAACCCCTGAAATACACGTAGCCCGCTCCCCCAGGCCCGATCGCGTGAGAAACTTCACGCGAACCCCTGAAATACACGTAGCCCGCTCCCCCAGGCCCGATCGCGTGAGAAACTTCACGCGAACCCCTGAAATACACGTAGCCCGCTCCCCCAGGCCCGATCGCGTGAGAAACTTCACGCGAACCCCTGAAATACACGTAGCCCGCTCCCCCAGGCCCGATCGCGTGAGAAAGTTCACGCGAACCCCTGTAATACACGTAGCCCGCTCCCCCAGGCCCGATCGCGTGTGGAACTTCCCGCGCACCCCTGAAATACACGTTCCCCGCTTGGCGTTTGCTGTTTGCCAGCCCGGTGAACTGGTCCAGGGTTAGCGCAGCCCTTTGCGATGATTTAGCGATTTTGATGGCTTTTCCTTGCGCGAGGGCGTTCTTGGGGGCGTAACTGGCGCTGCTGCAGGGTCGCTGCGATTCTCTGCGCCACGGCTGGTTTGGGAGCCTAAAATCCATGAATACGCTGTGCGCGGAAATCGGTTTTAGCGCACGTGCCTGGCACAGTCAATCGCACGCGGACACTCTGCGCCAGCCGCTTGCGACATTTTTCTGCGAAATTCTATGAATTACCCAAGTGTTTAGTCCATTGTCGATTTATAAACAATCTTGCCAACAGTGTCTAGGCTCATTGTGCAACTCCTTCAACTCTTTAACAGGTTTCATCTTCATACTCATTACTCTGTGTGGCCAACTGTCTATCATTCTTCTTTGTCTCAATAGTTTCAAGAGCCTTGAGATACCCTGCCTTATACCAGTACATAGGTCTACTGTCTACAAAGAGGTTAGCAGAGATGCTAGAGTTTGTGGAGTGTGATTTCCTCATAAGGGCTGTACTCTTGATGGTCATCCTTATGTTCAGAGATACTCTCGCATTATACCACCCCACTGGGAACTATCGAGTAGTGGCCTCACCTGCCTGACCTCATGGGAAAGGGCTCCTACTTAGGGAGAAGTGACAACACCTGGTGAATCATTGCACTTGTTTTTGAATGACCAACAGGTCCAGTTAGTTTGCGAGGGTCTGATCGGGGCTAATCAATAAATACATTAAATGGATTCTCGAAGGCAGAGCTTGACCAGTGTTTAAGGATTCCATTTGGGTTAGCAGGAAGATAAGCAGGTTACGTGCTAGGGAGGCCATATGATTTAAGATGGAAGTCACATGAGGGAGGTGGCGCAAAGGAATGCTAAATCAGCAGTTTGGGGCACCACCGGGTCTGGGGTAATGAGGACGCTATTGTGTGATTGAAGGAATGGTCACTGTCTTCACTCCTCCATCTCTTTGATGGGATCTTATCAAGGTTATTCACATTACGAACTGGGTTAAAATGTATTTCTCTGATAATAGGGCAAGTCAACTGTTGAAAATTGCTTGAGATATCAGACCAATTATATTTCAGGAGGTCATGACTGGCTTCTTAATGAGACCACAGGAAAGGGGTATTGTGTTTAGTAAATGTAACCTATGGGGTTAGAGAATACAGGGGATGTTTAGGTTCTTTGTATGGGGTTTAGACAATGGGGACTGTGGGATGATGTTGTAACTGCTATGTGTAATTATGTAAATGATTTGATTTTGTTTATAAAAGCTGTAACCTTTGTTGAACATGGTTGGGAGTCGTTAGATTTGAGCTTTACAAAGCTGACTAACCACCCCCGACCACCACCTCCAAGCCATTTGCATGTAATGAATTTGCTTTTCGCACAATGTGCATTCACTTTCATTTTGAGTTTTATTGTATCAGTGTTTGGGTCTACCCTTCTACACTCTCTAAGCACATTGAGCAAGGGGTCCACTTCTGGATTACCCAGGGTAACTTGGGGGCGAAACCCCAAGTCCCTAAACATATGTGCAAGATATCTGGGAGCCCCTCTACCGAGAACAGACAATGCCAAATAACCTGTTCTATCAGTAGGTTTCCACTCAGGAGGGTCTCCAACCACGTTTTTGCTTCACAGAGGAGAAATATCCATTTGCATTTCAGTTTGGTCCCACCCACCTTGGCGGTCCAGCCCCGAAATGCTGGGTGAGTCTATTCTGAACGGGAGTATCAACAGCAAACCCATGCACATCTTCCGGCATTGTTGGGCTGCATCAGTGAGGTGAAAGAAAGTTCAATGTAAACGTAAAGCATCGACTGCTTAGTAACCAAGTAAGTACGCAGTGTCCTATAAACATAAACAAAACAACCCAAAAATCAAACTCTTCAAGCAGAAGATCTGGGTTCTTGTACAAGGGATTATGAGGAGATCAACATGTAGGAGTGAGGTGGTGTCATGGCCACATTTGAGTGGGCAATCAAGAAGTCAGAATTTGTAAAGGAGTTTGAGCTTATAAGCGTTTGGAAACTAGAACACCGACAGCGAGAGATTACAGTTTTTATTCAGGAGTGCATTCTGTCTACTCCAGAATAGACTACATGTTGACGTCAGGGTTGGTCACACAGAACTGCTTGTGCAATGATATAGGCAATATACACATTTCTGATCACACTCCTATAATGATGGATGTTGCCCTGGACTTTCTGACGCAGAAGTCCAGTTCTTGGAAAATGAACATCACCTTGTTGACAATGATAAAATTCATGAAAGGATAGTTAAGGAGCATTTATAATTCATGACAATTAATGGCACTGGGGAGGGTGGAGGTCATACAGATTTGGAACCATTCAATTGATGCATGCAAGGCCTTCTCATAGGTCTTTCAAGCAGGATCAAGAAGAATAAAGAGATGGAATCAGTGGAACTGGAAAACAGATAAAATCCATGCAACTGTTCTATGCCCTCACTGCAATCAGCCAAAATGTTCGAAAAAAGATGACCGAATGCATGATTTGGCCGGAAGGTTTGACCAGATTACGCATTCAGTGCTGGGGGCTGCATGGGTTTCCCCTGCACCCTTGCTCACTATATTGTGAGCAGGGGTTGCGAGGGAGTCCACACAGCCATCCCGAAAAAAAAAAAAATGGGAAGAAACCTGGGCAACCGGTCCCCGATCACAGAAATGAAAGGGAACATGCATTGCAGGGACACCGTGAGTCGGAAGCAAGGTAAGTAGGGGGGTGGGAGTGTGTTGAGGGTGTGGGTAGGGGTGTGTTGGGGATGTGCATAGGAGTGTGGGTGGGGGTGTGGGTAGGGGTGTTGGCTCAGACAGAATTTTTCAGGGGAGAAAAGACTGGGGCCCTCATTACGAGTTCGGCGATAACCATGCCGCTATTGGCGGCATGGCTGCCGCCGAAATCACGTCGGGGTCCAGGTCCTCGGAATGAGGACTTACCAGACCATTCCGAGTTCGGAAGGCCCAGTAATTCCTCCCTCCAAGGACCCGGACACGGTCCTTCCCCATTCCCATTTCATCCCCCATAGTGCTGAAAGGGAATGAGAGAGGGAGCAAACAACGGGCCATTACGAGATGGCCCGTTGTTTGCTCCCTCTTCCCCTCGCGGGACCCGGTAAGCACGCCCGGTTTTCTCAGGCGTGCTTACTGTGTCCCACGGGGGGAACTCGTAATGCGGCGGTACGGGGTGAACGGCGCTGGCACCTTTTACGGCGCCGTTCACTCTGTACCGCCAGGGTCGTAATGAGGCCCTGAAGGTTATTTTGAAAAAAATAATCTTCAGTCTTTTCTCCCTCGAACATTTCTACCTCAGTCTTTCAACGCCGATCTGCCTACACCAAGGACAAGGATACTCGTTGTGAGTTAGTAGCAAAGAAGTGTGAGTACAACAAGCTGTTGAGCTCCAAAGTTGAATTTGCCCTGTTCAGAACAAGATGCAATGTGAAGTTCAGGAATTTATTATACAAGTGAGTCGGAATTTGATGAAAGGGCAATAACCTCATTCTTGAAATAAGTAAATGTGCTTAAGCTGTCGCTGTTGGAAGAGGAGGAATTGGACAAGGATATGTCATCACAAGAACCATTGAGAGCAGCTTAGCGTCTTAATGTGGGTACATGTCCTGTCCTGATGGTCTTCCATCTGAATTATTTAGGATAATGCCTGAGTCAATATTTGGTGCACTGGAAAGGATGTGCAATTCCTTTTTAATATGCACATATTACGTTACTCCTGAAAATGGGAAAGGATGAAACTTTGCCAAGTAGCTATAAACTGATCAGTCTTATGAATGCAGATTTCTAAATCTTAGCCAAAGCCTTGGCGTTACGCTTGGAATCATTCATACAGAAGATGGCTCATCCAAATCAAGCTGGCTTTGTGAAGGGACATCATTCAACAGTGAATATGCAGAAGCTGATTCTAACTATGTACGAGAGTAGGAGGCATACAAACTAGCAGCCCTGGCATTCGATGCAGAGAAGGTGTTCAAGCACATTGAATGTAAGTTCCTGTTAGACCTTTGAAAGAAACATGATTTGGAGATACTGTCCTACAGTGGATAAGGTTGCTTTATTGTAATCCTATTGCTTCCATTGTCACTAATAGTTTTTTTGTCAGAGAGTTTTGAATTAAAGAGAGGCACCAGGCAAGGGTGTACACTTTCTCTGCTCTTCTTTGTCCTGTTAATGGAGCTTTTGGTGAAATGGGTTAGGGAAGATGAAACAATACAAGCTGTCGGCCATGGAGGAGTTCAACAGAAAATGTGGCTGTATGCAGATGACGTGTTGTTGATGCTATAAGATCTGCAAAGTTTGTTTCCTGCTCTGATGGAGAAGATTGACATTTCTGCAGGGATTTCCGGTTAGAAAGTAAATTGGGATACGTTTGATTCTCTGCCTTGCACAATATTTTGCCGGAAGAAGAAGTAATCAAGTTTGACTTTTGTTTCTGTGATGTCAAAATGAATAACCTAGGCATTTGGCTCACATGTGATACAGGTGAGATGATGATGGTTAACCTAGCTGGGGTTACATCTGGATTGACATCAGACCTAGAGAGATGATCAGCCTTAACATTATCATTATGGGGCCAGATAAATGCTGTTAAAATGTCTGCTACACCTTGGATTAATTACATTCTTTCAATGATCCCGCTGTTCCGCATGCAAGGTGCTTATTAAGACATTGACATGTTGATTCAGCATTTCCTGGTGGATGGTAAGCCGCCGAGACCGGCGCTATGGAAACTCCAATTGCTGGGACGCAAGGGAGAAAGAATGTGCCGAATTTTGAATCATGCCATTGTGCCTTTTCATCCCAACATCTTTTGCCTGTTCTGGTAGAAGTGCTAGAAGATTTGGTCACAGTGGAATCAGGCAAACAGGGCCCTTTAGCATTTCCTCCATGGTAGCAGATAGGAAGGATACATTGGGGAAACCAACAGAGTTTCTGAGATGGTGCTGGGTGGAGATGTCTATGAAGTTGGGGATGGACTGACCCATATGTGACTGTAAAGGCTTCACTTTGGTTTAATCCCAAGATTCTTTCTGAAAAACATGCCTCATTGCGAGGTTGGAGGTAGCCTTGCTGGTTTTACCAGCAAGGCTACCTCCAAACTTGCATCTGGGTCCGGCACCCGTGAATGGGCAATTACTGGGCTATTCCGGCCCAGCCAGACCCTTTAATTGCCCTTTCGCGGGTGCTGAGCCTGGTACATCCCCATTCCCATTCGAACCCCCATAGGGCTCAATGGGAATCGGGAGGAGGGTAGCAACTGTACTGTTAACAATGGTGCCATTGCTACCATCAAGTTCTGCTCGCGGGTGCAGGTACGGCCACCAGATCAGACCTGGTGGCTGCAAGGGCACCCACGAGCAGAACCCCTAGTATGGTGATATGGTAGCAACGGTGCCGGTAGCAATACCAGCACCGTTCTTGCCTAACCGCCATACTCATAATGAGGCCCATGGTCTACTGTCCCTGGTACTTGTACAAGTGGTGCTATTTGTAGATTAATATCTGTTGAATGTTTTCCCAATGGCAATTATTCCAACAATACATTCTTCATATACTTTGTATACTGACATTTGATATAATGCATGTGGTAAATACCCTCCATGTGATTTGTATGGATTAATTTTCCTTTTGACTTGTGAAAATGATTTATTTTATCTTCTTTTTCCCACCATGGCCTCTGGTTTCTCCACTTGAACAACATTCTCTAATCAAACCTTCCTGGGGACCCCTCATCCCTGTTACTTCAGTTCACTTGCAGGTTCTGGAGTTTCTATTCCAGACTCTATCCTTTCCTCCACCCTGTTGGCTCCTGTTGGTAACAGACTACAGGAGTCAAGATAGCTCTTTATTAGGACCTATGAAAAACCCAATCAGAAAAACAGGTTTCTGGTTACTTCACCAGTGTTGCTTCTCATGTTAACTCCCATGTAAGGATAAGGGTGTCATTCTCCTCTTAATACCTTTCTTCTAGGGTTCGTCACTCAGATATGCCCACTCCAGAGGGACATCCTCTCAGGAATGGTCTTCCACCTGCAAGAGATGGAGCAAGTATCACCCAGAATTTGAGCCTTTTTCTGTTTCTATGCTCTGTGCTTTCCTAATGCACCAATCTCTCCCTGGGACGTTCCGACCATTTCTACGGGTTCATTTGTGTATGACCCTGCATCCCTCCTCCAGTGTCCAGGTTGCCATCCCCTCAGTTGAAAGACCTTTGTGAATGTAGGCCTTCCCCTTTTCTCCTGTCGAGCAGTTGTTCTGTCTTGGCCGCTGCCATGTATGGCACAGCCCTGCATTCCCGTTATTCCCCTGGCCTTGCACAGGTGCTCCCTGACTCACCCACCACCTCCAGCAGGGTCCTCCTTGTGAAGTCTGATTGACCATCCACTGCTTCCACCCTCAGCTCCCTGCTACGAGTCACACTGTGCCTCAGCTCCATCTCCTGCTTGGCCTGTGGGGCTCATCAGCCTTGTTCTGTCAGCATCTCCTGTCTTCTCTCTGCCCCGAAGAGAACAGGTATGTCCACTTGAAGCTGCAGCCTCACACAACCACTCAGAAAACCCTTGCCAATTGGCAGGGCCCCAGAACGAGAGATATAGTCCGCAATATCCTGGAAGGCAGCCGGGCGATGTAAAGTAAGGAAGGAGTAAGGCTGCTGAGCCAGAAACCACTGAAGCACCTAGTGATCAGAGTCCTTCTTAACAGATAACCAATGCAAGGGGGAATGATCCATGAACAACGTGAAGTTGTGACCCAATACATAATATCACTGGGACTCGACCTCCCGCATGATGGCCATGCACTCCTTGTCCAACCCAGAATATAAGATCTCATATGGAAGAATCTTATAGCTGATAAATCAAACAGGATCGAGTGCTTCCTCAAGTCCTTGGCTTAGGACCGCACAAAGTACAAACCTTGACGTGTCAGTTTGCAAAAAGAAGGTATGGACAAATCTAGGGCATTGCAAAATGGGACTTCCAGTGATGACTTCCTTGAGTTCACTAAAGACCTGCTTGGCTAGTCCGTCCTGCGTTAGATGCCCTTGATATGTTTATTTCAGGGTATCCATCAGTGGAGCAGATATCAGGGGGAATAGAGGTATGACTCTCTGGTAGTATCCAGCCAAACCTAGGAAACCCTGGATGCCCCTCTTGTTTTTTGGAAAAGGTATATTCGTTATTGCATCTATTTTTTTATCCTGGGAACGGATCTCTACTTGACCCACTGTATACGCCACATATCTTTTCTGCTTTGTACACAAAATGGTGTTTTTGGAGTTTATTTGCAGATGTTCTTTTCTACAGACCATCAATCACAAGGTTTAAGTGTGGCAGGTGTTCTTGCCAGGTTTCACTAAACACAACAATGTTGTCCAAGTTTGCCGCTGCATGTTTCGCAAATGGATAGGCCAAATGTGAGAACCTTAAAGTGATATAGATCATTAGGAGTGTCAAACAGAGGTATTTCCTTTGTCTTGTGCTATGAGGGGTATTTTGTCAATATCCTTTTGAAAGGTGAATAGTACTGAGGTACTTGGATGGTTTTAGCTTTTCAATAAGTTCATCGACTCTTGGCATTGCATATAATTCATGCCAGGGAATTCTATTCAGTTGTCTGAAGTCCATGCAAAACCTTGTTGATTCATCTAGTTTTGGAACTAGTATAATAGGAGCACACCATTGGCTCTGAGAGGGTTCAATGATGTCCAACTTCAACATTTTATAGATCGCGTTCTTCAGTATGTTCCTTTATGCTTCTGTGATCCGATATGTTCGCAATCGTGATATTTTCTCTGGTTCTGTGTATATGGGGAGTGCCATCAGTGAAGATCGTCCTGGAATTGTTCAAAAGACATATTTATATTTTTAAAAATGTACTGTTGCCTACTTCTGCTGTTCCCTGGTCATCTTAGGTCCCTGAGAAGCCTACCGGTGTCCGGGAAGGTAACATTTCTGTTGGTTCCTTTTCTTCCCTAGTGATTAGAGCTGTCTTTGGCACCGGCTCTTTCCATTCTTTCAGAAGATACATGTGCTCATTTTCTTCCTTCCATTTCCTGGAGGGTTGAGCCACTGGGTAATTCACTGGGCCTAAAAATGTTTCTCTTAGTTAAGGCCCTCTACACCAGGATAGGTTAGGGTTTCCCTTGGTATCCCCACGCTTGCAAAATAAGGGATTCGATGATTACATATCTTTCTGGCGGATGTTCCGCGTAGGGGGATGGCTTTGGGATATAGTGTTGCATAATCCACCAGGACCAATATGTACAGATAACCCGGACTTGCAGGCTCAAGAGCCCCCACCAGATCCATGCCTGTTTTTTTTAAAAGTGCACAGTTATTAGGGGCATTTGTTGTAGTGGTATCTTGGGTGGAACATACACACTGGTAGCTTGGCAAGTAGGACAATCTGAACAGTACATAGTGACCTCCCCAAATAAGTCAGGTCAAAAAATTCATTTGGTTAGATTTTGTTGTGTTTTTTGGTGTCCAGTTGTCATCCTGTGGAGTGGCCATGGGACAAATGTATTAGTGTTTCCTGATGGGTTTTGGGCAACAGCAACTGTTCTCTTTCTAGCCCTGTCTAGTCCATAAATACACAATAGTATAGTCCTGTATAACTTTCCCTTTTGTCAAAACCATGGTAACCTTCTGTCTTCTGGTTTATCATTCTGTTTGGTTCTATGTCATTCGGTTACCTTTTTTTTGGCAGAGTTTTTTGCTGCCAAATTTTGGCTGAAAAAATTCACCTCATTGTTTTAAAACTTTTGTGGAGTTCTCCCCCAATCCCACTTTTCCAATTTTTTAACTACCTATTCCCCACACACTGTAACCCTTACATCCCTTTACCCACTGTCCCCCCATATTTTTTTATGTGTTTATTTGGCCACAAATACTCTGCGAAATAAACTCTGAGAATGAATGAACGTTGTACCTTCTGTTTGGCTTACACACATGCATTTTTTAGGGTATTGTCTGTTTGAACGTCAGTTCTTAGAGATGGCTACTGATGCTCCAGGTTCCAATTTACCATACTGGCATGATAAATATTCCTTATCTGGGTTTTCTCTATCTGTTCACCCTTACAGGCCATCCTTTTTCCGATAGGATTGCCTTCTATCTCCTAGTGTGCGAATGGTGCTTCATGTAATCAGCTTTCACTCTGGGTTTATATTGGGACTTGGAACTAGGGAAGGGCTGAGCCAAATACCACAGGGGCAGGTAGGACAGGAGGACAACAGCAGTAGAAGGATAAGGTTTCACATCACCATGGATAAATGATATCCTTATAGGGGAGAGGAAATGTATTGTTTCTTTACTTACATGGGGCACAACTGTTGTTTGTTGGCAGCCACTGTCCAACAGTGTGTAGGTTTGCACCTTGTCTACATGCACACTGACTGGATATGGCTGTCTGGGTAGGTTCCTTGGTAGTCCTTGCATACATCCTATTTCCATGGGTTCTGAAGCACTTGTTTTTGGGCAAAAATGAGCAATGTTCCCCCATTTGCAACAGTCAACACACTGATGCTGTTTTCAGAAACTCATTGTTCCTGGGCTTCGGACTTCATACCGAACTGTCTGCTCCTTCTGTGGTTCCCCACCTGGGTTCGAGGGGACGGACAGGTCTTATGCTGGGGGTTCTCGGGGGCACCGTCAGTTTTAGGCCAGGTGGTAGAAGGGGATACTGGTAGTAGCCTGCTTTTTGATAGGCCATTTCTAGGTTTATAACCACAGCAAGGCTGGGGCGGTGATGCTGTTGCACCCAATGTTGTATAGTGATGGCCAGAGCCTCACAGAACTCTTCTAGTATGGTGTTTTCCATCATCCCTTCCAATGGTGAAGTCACCAGGTGTACCCATTTCTTAGCCATTTCCTTAACATGATAGTATAGTTGCCGTGGGGTTTCCCTGGATCTCAGATGGGTTTCTCAAAACATTTGTCTGTATGGTTCTTCATCCAACCCTACCCTCTTTAGAATGGCTTGTTTGATATCTACATAGGGTGTGTCACTGGTGGGATTGGATGCCTGGTATGCCCCTTGTATAGGTCCAGTAAGTAGTGGGGCTATATATTCACCCCATCAATCTGGTGGCTATTGGGCAATCCTCTCAAAGTTGGTGAAGAAAAAGACTGGGTCTTTTCCTTCCCAATATTTCTGTAGCACTGATGAGTGAGTCACCGGGTGTACTGAGGTTGAGGCGACCACGTTTGTGATTGTAGCATGGCATCTTGCTGTTATTCTTGGGTGGTGGTGGTTTGTTGATTCAACTAAACTTGTTTCACTGGTTTAAATGTTTGTCTGTTGGCTTGAGACTGTTGGTTCTGGAACTAGATCATCTGTTGCAACTGTTGTTAGCTGTTGGACAGTACCTTTAAAAACCCCACCATTGCGAATATCGATCCCACTCTGACCCCACTTTGTAGGATAGAGACCGCAGGAGTCAAGATGGCTTGTTCAAAGCTCTTTATGAGGGCCTTTGAAAAACACATTCAGGAAAACAGGTTTCGGGTTTCTTTGCCAGTGTTGCTTCTTTTGTTAACACTCTGTAAGAATAAGGGTGTACTTCTCACCTCAATACCCTTCTAGGGTTTGTCACTCAGATATGTTTTTATTTATTTATTGTGTTACTTAGTTTCAATACAGTACAACTTTACACACATCACACTACAAATAAAGGACAGTAAAACACATGAAATGTAAAAAGTAGAAAAAGAAACACAAAACATACAATTCATAGAAATGCTGCATACAATTCACATAACTTTAAAATAAGGTGAATTAATCTGATAAAATACTATTTAGAAAGTTCATTACAGTAATAAACAATTGATAACTTGTCTCCACCAACAATTTCACCCAGAGTTAAAAAGAGGTCTTTTTAAAAAATATAGGTCAAAAGTTGCTTTGTGATATTTACCAAGTGCAGTGCATTCAACAATTAAGTGTTTTATCATTTCCCTTGTCAACGTACAAAACCGACACAAACGCTCAACCTTTAGGGCTCTCATACGTGTACCTATAACATCTTTTATTGGTAATAAATGTTACTTTACCCTTAACCAAAAGTCTCTTATATTTTTTGAGGGATGTTTTCTCATAAAATTCTGCAGCAAATTATAAGGCTTCATGTCCATGGTAAAATGGCTAGAGATTTTATATGTCTCTAGAAAGTTGGCGGTTATGGATTCAATAATTTTCGTTTATTTTTCTCTTGATCTTAGCCAGAATGAGCTCTAAATCCTCTGCCAATGCGGAGTTCGTATCCAGAATATCCATGAAACTTTTAAGCCATGTATTCCATACCCCACAGTCCCCCCGTTTAAGTGCACAATTCAGCTGTTCAAAAAGAGAGTAAGCTGATGGAAATAGTAGGCTTCGCAATTGCAGCATTCTACGCCAGGATACCTTAGCCTCCAGTGAAATCAAACCCAAAATATATCTCACCACAGAGAAAGGAATGCCCCTTGGTAGAGAGAGAACATGTTTCCAAATCAAAGACTCTACCTTTGACCAAACAATACCTTCTGCACGCAACACAGCCCCATAAATCAGCCTGGGAACTATCATTTGGTATACATCTTTAGGGCTGGGAGAAGTTAGAGCCAACCATATTTTTTATCTAAAGCCCAGAGTTGTGTAGCTGCTGCAACTGCATCAAGTTCCAAAGCTTGATACGCCCAACCTACAGACTTGTTAGCCCTAAAGACTACCCCAAGGTATCTAAACTCACAGACTTCCTGCAACTTCTGGGCATTAAAAGACCAAATAAAGTTTGACCTGCCCGCTTTGATCTTCTGGCGATTTATTACCAAGACCTTGGATTTGGGCACAATAATAGACAAACCGAGGTCCCCAAAATATTTCCAAGCTGCTTTTAATGATCTTTGTAAACCCATAGCTGTATAGTCAATCAATACAAGATCATCGGCATATAAAAGAAACTGCAATTTAACCATGCCCAACTTCGGAGGGTTTACCATCCCATCTTCCAGTGCTGCCCTTATTGCAAATATATACAAATTAAATAAGAAGGGTCTTGCACGCATCCTTGCCATAAGTCATGCTCCGCATAGATCCAGACAGAATAGAAGCGCCTTTGGTCCAACCTAAACTTCAGTCGAATGTCCGCATGTAGGCACTCCAACATGCTAACCAAAAAATGATGGCAAACCCACATCCTTAGCATCTTCCATAGCTTGCCTGGATCTACACAGTCGAAAGCCTTAGAAATATCAAAAAATGCAAAATAAAGGCCACATTTGGCCAAGATAGCTTGCTTATGGATTAGAAAACAGTTTAGAGAGGTACTCATAGATTTTTGACAGTACCTGGTTTATATCCAATTACCAGCATCTCTTGCCCAATTTTCCAGTGCTCAGAATAAGAATCTGGAGAATATCTTATAAGTAGCATCTAAAAGAGAGATAGGGTGGTAGTTTGCTGGATCCACTCTATCTCCCTTTTTGAAGATCACCACCACAACAGTCTCCATCCAAGTTGAGGGAAACTGTTCAAGGGTTATGATGTTCCTGAACAAATACCTGTTGAAGGGTTATGATGTTCCTGAACAAATACCTGTTGAAGGGTTATGATGTTCCTGAACAAATACCTGTTGAAGGGTTATGATGTTCCTGAACAAATGCCCGCTCCAGTAGGACGTCCTCTCATTCCACCTGCAAGAGATGGACTATGTATCAAGCAGATTTGTAGCCTTGTTCGTTTTTATCTTCTGCGCTGTCCAAATGCACAAATCCCTCCCTGGGATGTCCTGACCATTCCTAAGATTGTTTTTTGTGATTTTGTTTGTGTATGATCCTGCCTCCCTCCTCCAGGGTGCGAATCGCCATCCCCTCTGTCCAACAACCTTCATGGATACATGCCCCATCTCCTTTTCTCCTGACGAGTAGTTGTTCTGTCATGGCAGCCACCATGTATGGCATGGCCCTCTATTCTTCTTTTCCCCCTGGAATCATACAGGTGCACCCTCTGAGTCCCGCCGCCTTTAGAGGAGTCCTTCCGCAGCATCTGATTGCCCATCTGCTGCTTCCAATGTCGGCTCCCTGTTCAGAGTCACACCTCGGCTCACCTCTTTCTCTGGCTTGGGCTGCGGGGCTTGGCAGCCTTGTTCCTCAGCGTCTCACACATTCTCCCTGCCCCCAGAGAGAAAAGGTACGCTCACTTGAAGCTACAGCCTCACAGCTCCCTTTTACTGTATTGGCTGAATACCTTTTTGTTGTCTCCTCTTCATAGTTGAGATCAGAGGCGTTGCTAGGGGGGCTAAGGGGCCTATAGCCCCTGGTCTTTTGGTTGTAGCCCCGGATAAAATCTCAGGAGCTACAGCCAAAAGGCTAGCTAGCCCCTAGTCCCAACAGTTCTGACATCAGCATAGCCCCGGGTCTTTTCCAGACCTAGCAACTCCCCTGGTTGAGATGATGTCACTCTCTACTACAACTATGAACTTAATAGCTTGTCTTATCCTCAAAAACGGATAGACTATTAAGTTTCCACCGGGATGTGGCTCTAAACTGCCCAGGAAGAAAGCACAACAATGTAATCCAGGGTACCTCTGTAAATATTGATGCTAATACTATGAAACAGTTCATGTCATTCATGTCTGCTTTAAAGGAGATGTCTTGGAGGGACCCAATTAACAACACGCAATCAAACCAACAAAAGACAATGAAACATTCGTAGCCCACTTCGACTCCACATTATTTCATGGAATTCTTGTGGTATAAATAACTTCAAAAAATGGTATCACCTAAATCAGTTCAATCAACCTGATCTCATTTTCATTCAAGAGACCATGAATCAATCCTCCTTTTTTATAGACGGATATTCAGCACATATTCAGATTGCAAGGCGAGGCAGCGAAGGTCTTCCTTCAGGCGGCCTGGCTATATTGGTTAATTCCGCCCTTCAATGCTCTTTGGAGAAGATTAGTAGTTCAGATTCCATCTTAGCAATTATCATGAAAGATGATTTGGATCCCTCAATTATTCTTTTATTGGTCTGTATTTATTGGAATAAATTGTCTACACCTATTGAGATCATTATTGAGGAAATGCATGATGTATTAGAAAAGGGACTGATTTTATACCCCACGGCAAGAACTATTGTAGGTGGTGACTTCAACTGCTACTGCTATGAAACAGGTGTTCATAATAATGCAATTAGGGAAAAGCACTCAATTACTTCCCAAAAGCTCGGAACTATATGGAATTCTTTTTTCCTTGAATGGGATATTCAAACTCCTTATTTCGCTCTAGATGATTATACCTATACATGGACTAGAGCAAACCTCAATTCTCTTATTGATTATTTTTTCATCTCTTCGAGTTTATATTCGAATATAGATGCTCTCAAAATTATTGATCCAGTTGTAGGAGACCATATGATTATTTCTATGCAGATGAATATTCCTTTGGCTCGCTTCAAAGACAATTCTTTCCTATCTCTGGTAGAAACTGACCGGCCTCACTATACAGTGAGATGGAACCCTAAAGTGTGTGCAATCTTTATTCGGAATCTAGAATGTGATCCTAGTATCTTCACACATTTATCACCGTCCAGTTATCCACTTACTCATTTAGATCGTCTAAATTCTACTAGAATTCAAATCCATCTAGATGCTATGCTTCATTTAAGGGATAAGCACGAGAAAGCTATCCAGGTTCATGCGCACAAATTTAACAATCAAGTCGCTCACTTAAAATCGCAAAAAAATCACGAAATTCGTCAGATTAATAGAAAGCACAACAATGCATACTTAAGTGGGGGCCTGCAAAGCTGATTTCAGCCATTTATGTAAATATGGGTCAAAGAGAAAAAGTAACTGGCATTTGTTTATTCATCATACCATGGCACTCACTTATGATATCTTGATTTACTACCACTTGCTGCACAGATATCAATGCAGAAAGGAGATGGGATATCATCCATGTATTTAGTCATATTGATGCATTATGGTATAAAGCAATCCGAAACATTGCTTGACATTTGACTAATTTCTTCCTTCTCTTTACCTCCGAGGTGGATCCCAACCACAAGAAACACCCACTCTCACAACTCATCTTATTGCTACCACAGTCTCACTGACCCTATCCTTCAGTTGCCTTGCACAACACAGCTGTTTGGTAGAGGCACCCTTGTTTACAGAAACGTTCTCCTATCAACACGCACTGCAAGGCTATGGCCGAAGCCACTCCCACCCCAATTAACCTGATTAAATCAGAACCTTTTTTTAATGTGGACTCAAAAAATGCAAGACCTCCAAATAAGCATTCCTTAAATATCTGAGATCTTATAGAACAGTTCAAATGCTCCTTACTGGGTAGTAATGAAGCGTGGTTTACTAGTATACCACTATTGTGGTCACGCTGCTTCTGTTAGGATACCAAATCCATGAAAACAAGTACATCTCAAATCCCCATCATCCTGACTTTGAAAGATTTAATTGGAAATGGTGCATCAATCTGAACACTTACATATCTATTGTGGTCATTTTTAGAACTCATGGAGACGGATTTGATTTTGAATATCTAAATCATCTAAGACAACACATTGATCGTGCTGGTCCAATAGCACAGGAAGTAAAACGCTCGCTTTGATATTTATGTAGAGCTTGTTGATGCAGGTTCAAATCCTGACACGGCCGCACTCAGCCTGTCATCCTTCTGAGGTTGATAACTGAGTACCACACCCTGTGGGTAATAATGTGCAGCTATTAGATGCCTCAGGGTACATAGCGCTATATAAATACTAAATATTTTTTATCATGGGTAACTTTAATATTTGGATTGACATACCGATTAATAAGGGTATTGCTCTTTTATTAGTCTACTGAGACAAGAGAGCTCCTTTTCAATGGGGTGGTTTATTAAGAGCGGGCATAAAATCGAGGCATAATGGTTTTTCACCTCCATGTAAGGCACTGCCCCATGTTCATGTGTTTACAAGGTGTAGGAGAGCAGCAAAGCAACGTTTGCATCTCTGCTTTGCTTTCATCTATCTTGAAAGAGCACCTGATGCTATGCTTGCATGAGATTTACATGGAGGTGTACAACTAAAAGGATTCTTTTGGAATACACCTCATATTTACATTTACACCTGGTTAAGAGCAGGCAGATTACATGGGAATCCATTATAAAATGCTTCCTGTGAACCTTAATTTGCAATGCCAGCTTGATTTACTCTTCATGTTTACACTCGGATTTGTGACTCATGAAAATTGTATGCAGGGGACACAACAGCACAACATTGATAACATTCCTGGCCCCTTCCAAGCAATTAGCATTTTCCTGTGAGTCTTAATTTTCAGCTGTTCACACCCTCCCATCTAGAAGTGTCACACCCTGGACGGCGTTCTATTTTTGAACCTGACCATCTCAGATACTAAATTCCTCCCCAGCCCCTGGATTGATCATATGGTCCTCCCCTCACAACCACACAAATCAAAAACATGTTGTGCTCCAATCCTTCCCGAAGACGTTCATCTTGGTTCAACGTTTGAGTGGCGTATCTCTGGTGATCTTTGCAGAACCTTTCATATTACCCACAAATCTCAATGGCCTTCCAGAAGATAGCTTCACAAAGATACACTGCAATCCCTCTAGAAAACTGTACATCTTGGTTTCTACAATATGCAAGACAAAAAACAACTTCACTAAAAACAATAACAAATGATTTGACGCAGAACTTGTTCTACTGAAATGGAAAAACGGTGTGCTTCAACAGCTCAGGCGCAAACCGCTGAACAGGGAAAATACATTGAAATGCCTTTGAGCTTTAACAACATATTTTAAGGTTATTGAGCGGAAAAATAAAGCATAGCTTCGTGATTTTTCCCTCATGTAGTGCACATGAAAGCCTGCTAAGAATGCAACATATCCCATTGCTTGATAGGGACCTACAGATCACGTATCTTTGTTCTTCCAAGATTCATTAACAAACTATCTAACATCACTATATAGATTCAAAACTGCTACTTCCCACTTCAGGAAACAAAACATCTGATGTTTCCTCTTTCAGACCAATCCTCCTTACAACTTATGTTATCAAAGTAATCTGAAAAACAATGAACATGTCATCAGAACACATTTTCCGTGGCCCAGCCCGTACAACAAAGGACATTATTGCCTCCATCCAACCTGTACTGCCCTCCTTGAAAACTACTGCCCATAAAAATGTGAGTTTCCCACCCCATCCCACCTGAATTAGTCACACACGTTCCTGCTCATCAAATATCCAAAAGATGACCATGATGTACTGGACAATTACAGACCCATCACCAACACTCCATTTGTCTGCAAGTTCCTTGACAAAAACGAGTGTATCAGAGTGTCTGGTGTGTAGAGGACACTTGCTTCTTGCTTCTTGCTACTTTGTTTCCTGCAATTCTGAATGGATTGGCTGCAAATGATTGCAGACCCGGCTGACTCATTGACTCACTGAGTCTTTCATCCCTCTCTACCTGCAGACGCTCCTCCTACAGCTCATGCTCGATCTTTTAACCACTCTGAAAAGCAAAGCATAGCAGAGTGTCTGGTGTCCGGTGGTCGATGGATGAGGCCATGCTGTTAAGAAGCTGTAAGAATCAAAGTATGTTCGACCAGTGACAACAATTATTTCCAAACCATCACATCTCATCAACGTCAACCGCTGTCATGGAACATCTGGACAGGGAGTGTTTAGACCGAATGGTGAGTAAATCCATGACTTTGACTTTGAATGTCCCAATGCTTGCCTCACCTTCATCGCGATCTATGACACGTCCAAAAACGCCTGGCACAAAACGAACTGTAGATGTATAACCTGTGCAGCTGTTGTATCTTGACTGTCGTGTAGTCAGAAGAGTCCTCTGTCCACAAGTGCCGCACAGAGAGAGTTAATAGTACTCCCTGTACAACCTTTGAGGCCACAGGTGGGAGATCGTCTTCCAGAACCGCAGACCTCTTGGAACCCCGGACCACTGTAAACAAAGCACCGGTTAAGTGTACGGCAACAACAACCAACGCTGACCAAACAAGAACAAACGAAAAGGTCTTACCCACAGAGGCGGTGACTGGAGAGCCTGTACTAATAGGGTTTCCGGGACCCACCAAGGGCCCTCCTAGCGGGAGACGTGTGCCAGTAGGTCAGGTGTAATATTCGTGAACCGGGCCCACCTGATATTAAAGTCCAGGACAAGGGGACCAAAGAACGTAATGCCAAAGGGTCGAGCAAGCGGGAGTCCAAAAAAACAGTCAGTGATCCGTGTTGAGTAATCCAATAACAGTAGAAGGCAAAACCAGGGAGATCCAAGAGCAAATCCGTAAGGCAATCCAAGGTCAATTTCCAGGTAATCCAAAAGTCAGAATACGTAGTGCCGAACAGTGTCCAAAATGAAACAGCTGTGAAGCATCGGATGTTCTGATGCAGCTGTTTAAATACTGGCGCTTCATTTCCTTCTCGGACACGTGATCCGCAAGTTCCGATCACGTGACACGCAGGGGCATCACGTGTGCATGTCTTTTTGGTCACATGGATCGTGGCCACATCACGTGAGCGAGGAGCTCTGGTCATGGTATGCGGAAGTGCGGCATGAAGCCGGTCTTTCAATCGCCACGGGAGTTTCCACTGAAGTGGTCGTCGCAGTGAGTGAGCAGTTGCAGGCTGGAATCGACGCAATGGCACACGGGAAAGTGAGGAGGGCACAAGTGAGTCCCGGAATCGGGCACAATAACTGATGGGGTTAGACGAACCGGAGGGGGCACTGGGGAGACTGGGAGGATTGGGAACCCTGAGGTGTGAAGGCGTGACAGAACCCCCCCCCAAAGGCCCACGACCCCGTGGGCAGGAAGGATTGTCCCTATGGAACCGGGCCACCAGGCTGGGGGCATGAACATCAGTGGCAGGAACCCAAGACCTCTCTTCCGGCCCATAACCAGACCAATCCACTAGATACTGAAGGCGACCTCTACAAACACGGGAGCCCAGGATAGCAGAGACCTCGAACACATCAGGGGAGGCCAGGGACACCGGGGCCGCAGGGGCACGAAGTCATGTAGGACCAGGACAGGGTTTGAGCAGAGAAACATGGAAAACAGGATGAATCCGCCAAGACTCCGCTAGAACAAGTCGATAGGCCACAGGGTTGATCACTCGGGACACCACATAGGGACCAACAAATCAGGGTAATAGCTTTCTACACCCCACTAGCCATAGGTGCCTAGTCGATAACCAGACGTGAGACCCCACAGAATACAACGGGGCCATCACTCGCCATTTGTCAGCCTGTGCCGTCATGGATGTCTGAGCCTCGAGGAGGTGGGTCGAGGTCTGAGCATGTGTGGAGGCCAGGTCACTAACGCAAGCAGCAGCAGCCGGGTTGGCCGAGGAGGACAAATCAGGGATGGGCAAGACACAGGGGTGCTGACCATACAGAACATAGATGGGGGAAACCCCAGTGGATGAGTGGACGGCATTGTTATACGCAAATTCTGTAAGAGGTACCACTTGTAGCCACAATGAGTGTTGTTGCAGGGTCAAACAGTGTAAGTATTGCTCTAAGGTTTGATTGAGCCTCTCGGTCTGACCGTCCGTTCCGGGATGATATGCCGATGAAAAACAGACGTCGATGCCGAGCAACTTGGTCAGTGCCCGCCAGAAGCGTGACATGAATTGCGAACCCCTATCCGAGATGAGAACCGAAGGCAGCTCAAAGAGGCAGAAGATGCTCACAAAAGACATCATGGCCATTGCAGGTGCAGAAGGGATTCCTTTGCAGGGAATAAAGCGAGCCATTTTTGAGAAGGAATCGATAACCACCCACAGATTGTTAAAGCCCTGGACCCGGGGTAAATCGGTAATGAAATCCATGGTTAAAGTGTGCCAGGGTCTGGGAGGAACGGGCAAGGGGAGAAGGAGACCCACAGAATGGCCTCCACGGTGTTTACATCGTGCACAGATGGCACACGTGTTGACATAACACTCCACGCCTCTTTTCATGGACGGCCACCAGCACCATCGCTTCAATAATGCCAAAGTACGTGATTGGCCGGGGTGTCCATGCACAGGGGCGTCGTGGGACCATTCCAGGGCCATGTTGCGGGTGTCAGTAGTGGGCAAAAATAGTCTCTCCGAAATGAAGGGTAGACCAGCGCGGATCACAGGGACCCATTCGGACAACTGATCGGGGTGTAGGGCAACCCACTCCCGTACAGCCTCGAGTAATGGCAGAGAAGGGGTTCATAGACAAACCACCTTACCACAGTCTAGGAGAGTATCAGGGTATACCGGCAAGGCCACCCCTCCAGGGGATCGGGACAAGGCATCGGCCTTTCCGTGGGTCGCACCCGAACAATGCTTGATGATGAAGTCAAAAGCTGCAAAAAACAAATGCCATCTGACCTGCCTGCTGTTGATACACTTCAGGGATGCTAAATCCTGTAGGTTCTGATGGTCTGAGTACACAGTGACCCGGTGTCTCGCACCCAAGAGATGATGACGCCAAACATGGAAGGCGTCCATGACTGCTAACAGTTATTTTTTGGTCACTGTGTAGTGCGCCTTAGCATCAGTGAAATTGCGCAAGTGAAAAGCCACGGGGTGGAGCCGGCCGGTTGTGGAACATGTCTGTGACAAAACCGCGCCCAGGGCAAAGGAAGAGGCGGTGGGCCTCCATGATGAATGGCAGTTCCAGGTCCGGATGTTGCAGGAGAGGTGCTGTAGAGAACGCTAGCTTTAGGGCCTTGAATGCCTGTTGATGAGTATCCGACCACAGAAAAGGAATGCAAGGACTAGTCAAAGAGGTGAGGGGTGCCACCAGAGACGAGAACCCAGAGATAAAGTGCCTATAGAAATTAGCAAAGCCAAGAAAAGATTGCAACGCCTTCAGGTTTTTGGGAACAGGCCAGTCTAATACAGCCCTCACCTTACAATAGTTCATAGCCAACCCCTCCAGGTGTGATGTGAAAACCAAGGAATTCCACGGTGTCCGCATGGAACTGACACTTCTCGGGCTTGGCATATAAGGGGTGTTTCTGCAGACGATTCAACACCTCCCATACGTGTTGAATGTGTTCTTTCAGGTCCCGGGAGAAGATCAGAATATCGTCTAGATACACCACAACGAACACGTCCAGGATATCGGAAAAGATGTCATTCATAAATATCTGGAACGTGCCGGAGCGTTGCATAGACCAAACAGCATTACTGTATATTCATAGAGCCTATAGCGGGTACAAAAGGCGGTCTTCCATTCGTCTCCAGGTCTTACACGGACCAGGTTGTACGCCCCGCAAAGGTCTAACTTAGTGAAAATGGAGGCGTGAGTAAGGCGATCAAGCAAGGGCGTAATCAGTGGAATGGGATACCGGTTCTTTTCTGTGATAGCATTGATCCGACGATAGTCCACGCATGGGCGCAGATCACGCTCCTTTTTAGGGATGAAGAAAATGGGACTAGCCGCTGGGGAAGTGGAAGGGCGAATGTGACCTAAGCGGAGGGATTTCTGGATATATTCCTTCAGAACCAGGTCTTCAACAGGGGAAAGGGAATAGATCCGGCCGGTGGGGATGGTACTGCAAGGTATGAAATCTATCGGGCAGTCATATGGGCAATGTGGTGGGAGCACTTCTGATGAACCCCGATCAAACACCCCTGCGTAGTCCTGGTATTGGGTAGGAACAAGTGTGGAAATCAGTCCCACTGTATGGTATCCTATTGGTAGAACAGTGGTATCCCCAAAGGTTAAGTGTGCAATGGCCCCTAAAGCCTGAGCGGGCGTGGTGTCCTGGTAGGTGCGGGAAGACAATAGTGTTGGCAGAGATCTGATTCAAAGTGCGCAGAACCTGCTCTCCAGTCTTTCAATGGGTTATGTTCCTGGAGCCATGGGATCCCCAGTATGATACCGAACTGGGGCATCGCAATAAGGTCAAAGCTCAGAGTTTCCTTATGTATCGATTGGATTGTCACCAACAATGGGGCCGTCTGATGTTTAATGGGCCCAGATATCAGTGAAGTGCCATCCACCGCCTGTACTGGTTCGGATCGGGTCTTGGTCAGAAGGGGTAGATTCAATGAGCGTGAAAGTGCGATGTCTATATAGTTAACCGTAGCCCCGGAATCTATGATGATCGTTACCTGGTTAGAGATTTCGGGCGTGGGTTGCATAACGGCTTGCACATTGATCGGCCTGATGCGACCGAAAGCGGGTATAGGATTTGGGGTGAAGCCGGAAGTGCTCGACCCAGCCCCCGGTTCTAGGGTCGAGCAGTCTGAAAACCTGATGTCTAGAGTTTGGGCCTACGGGGACACTCCTTGACATAGTGACCAGTTAACCCACAATAAAAACAAGCATTGTCCACCCTCCTACGCTCCCTCTCTGTGGGCGTGATTGGACTCCGTATGCCCCCTATCTGCATGGGTTCATGATTGGCGTTGGGGGTAGCTGGGACGACCGATTGTGCCGGAGTGTGATAAAAACCGGCCTCTGCCCTGCGTTCTGAACGCCGGGCGTCTACCTGTAAGGCTAGATTGATGGAATCCTGAAACACGGTTGGCAATGAGGGAACCACAGCAAGAGCGTCCTTCATGGCATTACATAGGCCCCTGTAAAACACGACAGCTTTTTTGCTTTCGGGCCAAGACGTCTCTGCTGCCAGTTGATTAAACCTGGTTATGTATTCAATCAGAGGACCTCTCCATTGTCCCAGATCCAAGAGTTCTAGGTCCCGGGATTGTACTTTGTGACGGGCATCGAATACCCGTGACATCTCTGTGACAAGAAGGTCAAAGTCATAAAGGGCCGGGTTGTTGTTTTCAAGGAGGGGATTAGCCCAGGCAGCGGCTGTACCGGCTAAGTGGGAGAGAGTAAAGGCTGCCTTAGTGGTTGAGTCTGGAAAGGCCTGGGGCCTACATAGAAAATGTAGTTTACACTGATTCAAGAAGGTCCTGAACTTACTGGGGCCTCTGTGATACCTCTCGGGGGCAGCCAGGGGGAAAGGAGAAGGTAGGACCACCGGTATGGGACCCTGAGGGGGTGACACAGGAGGTGGAGCAGGCTGTGAACTTGATGGGGTATCTCCGTACTCTGCATCGGGGGCAAAGGGTGCCTGGTGCTTTGGATATTGTCCAGACGTTGATGTATGGCAGTGTTAGCTGCAGCCATGTCAGCACGTAACATGGTTATGGCTTGCACCATAGCAGCCAAGGGTTCGTCCGCGGCCCCCTCCATGACTACAGGACAGGATGGCTTCACAGTCTGTTGTATCTTGACTGTCGTGTAGTCAGAAGAGTCCTCTGTCCACAAGTGCCACACAGAGAGAGTTAATAGTATTCCCTGTACAACCTTTGAGGCCACAGGTGGGAGATCGTCTTCCGGAACCGCAGACCTCTTGGAACCCCGGACCACTGTAAACAAAGCACCGGTTAAGTATACGGCAACAACAACCAACGCTGACCAAACAAGAACAAACAAAAAGGTCTTACCCACAGAGGCGGTGACTGGATAGCCTGTACTAATAGGGTTTCCGGGACCCACCAAGGGCCCTCCTAGTGGGAGACGTGTGCTAGTAGGTCCGATGTAATATTCGTGAACCGGGACCACCTGATATTAAAGTCCTGGACAAGGGGACCAAAGAACATAATGCCAAAGGGTCGAGCAAGCGGGAGTCCAAAAAAACAGTCTGCGATCCGTGTTGAGTAATCCAATAACAGTAGAAGGCAAAACCAGGGAGATCCCAGAGCAAATCCGTAAGGCAATCCAAGGTCAATTTCCAGGTAATCCAAAAGTCCGAATACGTAGTGCCGAACAGTGTCCAAAATTAAACAGCTGTGAAGCATCGGATGTTCCGATGCGACTGTTTAAATACTGGCGCTTTGTTTCCTTCTCGGACACGTGATCCACAAGTTCCGGTCACGTGACACGCAGGGGCATCACATGTGCGTGTCTTTTTGGTCACGTGGATCGTGGCCACATCACGTGAGCGAGGAGCTCTGGTCATGGTATGCAGAAGTGCGGCATGAAGCCGGTCTTTCAATCGCCACGTGAGTTTCCACGGAAGTGGTGGTCAGAGTGAGTGAGCAGCTGCAGCCTGGAATCCACGCAATGGCACACAGGAAAGTGAGGAGGGCACAAGTGAGTCCCGGAATCGGGCACAAGAACTGGTGGGATTAGAGGAACCAGAGGGGGCACTGGGGAGACTGGGAGGATTGGGAACCCTGAGGTGTGCAAGCGTGACAGAAGCGGGACGCCCTAACAGACACTGAAACCGTCTCTGTGTCCTTTCATCATCCTGTTGACTTGCATTCTCCCAAAGCCCAGTGTTATACATCCCAGAGGATTCGGTTGCCCAGCCACGCAGAGGTGTCCCCACAGAATAATCGTGAAGCTGCTGACCACCAGTCCCGGTTGGCTTTACAATTAGCCGTAAACTTGTATGAACCTTCTTGCAGCTCTACTAAGGGGTCTTTGTTCCCACAAACTATGCCGTCAGTGGTCAGTGCAGCGCAGGGAGTGGGGACACAATCCGATAGAACTTTAACAGAGTCAGAGAGGTTGAATTGAGATGTTTCTTGTACGTCCCTCTTGACTGAGGCCCAAGTCCACGACTCTGCACCAGGTGCAAATCAACAACTTTTGACAAACCCCGTCCCATACGGAGGGGGTGACTATCAAATTGAAAGTAATGCTGCAACAACTATCCCCTTGATTGATTCTATACTAATAAACAATCAATTCAATTAAATTCAATAAACAGCAATTATCTGAGTCCTCCATGTTCAACAGGGGAGGGTCAGCCAGTTGAAAGAGGGGAACCATATGTACCAAATCTAGGTACAACTGACGCCGCCATAGGCGTCAGAAAGGACAAATAAACCCCTTGAGTATTCACATAAGGGACAAGTTCCAAGACAGACTGGTTGTGGCCTCTTCAAGTGAAACGCGGTTGGGACGCACAGTGGCCAAGAGCAAATCAACAAAGTTGCCTTCAAAATTTGCACACAATGCTCGCACATACCGTAGACTCCATAAACGGGGTCCAGTTTTGGACCCAATTGTGCCCTCGATGTTCACTAAAAAACTGGTCCCTGTGGTACTAAACCCGTGTGACTTATCTGATGCGGACATCCTAAAAGGTGTTGAGTCTTGGGGATGGCCAACTAAAGATCCTCAGCAACAAGTTATGGACCTCCCACCGGGGGAAAAACTGGATCACTCCATTTAACTTTTCTGCAGCTATAAACCCCTTCAAATACCATCTGTACCACCTAAATCAAATAGCAAAAGTGATAGCCGTCCATCTGGATCCAGTAAGGACGGCTCACAGTTGGCTCATCTAGAGGGGTCCTCGAGGGACCCTGGAGGTGGGGGGGAACTCTGAAACCGTGGTTCCCCCAAAGGGGTCGACAAGGCAGATGGACCGTCCATCATAGTTGGACGGTGCAGAGGAAGCACAGTCCACTATCGGGGGCCGTTCGGGTGCTCCGGTGCAGAACAAGAAGAGGCCGGAGTTAGTGTTACCTGGCCCACGATTAGCTTTGGATTTATCAATGCCTGGAGAAGAGGAGCACATCTCAGATGATTCTCTGGTGTATGGGTTTAGCGAGCTTACAACAGCATTCAGCCAAAAAACTTCCGCTGAGAGTCTGGGTATCCAGCCTGGCGGTCAACAACAACCAAATCCTTCTACAAGAGAGAACAACTTGATTTATTTTCAATAATGTCAACCCTCACCATAGCATTAGACCCATTTACCGAATTGTATGAATACGTTAACGACACACTTAAGGATCATACCACCCTATTGGCCATGACACATTCTAAATGTATCTTTTCAGAAGGCTTTGTTATGGCGAACAAAGACAGAAGGCTGGGAAGTACCCCTTATGTGATAATGACAGCTCGATTGATCGAAACGTGCCTGCTGTAAATACTGTCTGTTGTAAGTCCGTCCAGACTACTAATCTGACCTCAGCAGTGGTCTTGACTGTTGAAGGTTTGGATCCCATAGGAAGCCTTAAGAACCAAAAGAAGGGACCACCTGTCCCTAAAAGGCCAGAGAATGGATCATGTATTCTGATCAACCAATTGCTGCAAACCATCTTGGGGCGGATGAAGTTTTAAGAGCTCCTTGTAACCTGGATTTTTCTATTTTCACCCACCAAAATACTGAAGAGCCAAGTAAAAAGGACAAAAACACTAGCAAACCCTTGTCAGGGGGCCCGCATCAGCGTCTAAAAACAACTCAGAGCGTTGTGCAAGAAGCTCCACAACCAGCCCGTAGAAAGACTTCCTCAAAGACGAGAAGCCAGGTTAATGGAGGGCCCAGTGGGCACCCGGCTGAAGCAAGGATTGCTATTCCATCTGTACAGGCTCATTTGGACCCTCCAAGCCCCACATTGCAAGTTTTGTTAGATCTTTCTACTTACTCACTGGAGGATTCAATGAGCAGTCCGTTAGGTGAGAAAGGGATCGCGGCCCCAATGATAAAACCGATAGCCATGGAAAAGAGTCCAGAAACTCTAAAAGTTTTGCCGGCCTCACCTCCATTTGAGTCGATGGCAGAGAGAAGACGACGTTTAGAGGCCAACCGAATACCCAATTATTGTAAGGGTTTAAAAGAATCGTAATCTCTCTTCCGGTCAGCCGAAATGCTCAGAGCACCGTGGCAAAACTTCAGGAAGGGTCGAAAAGCTGAGATACAACAACTCTAGACGGCATGACAGTAAACAAGTGCATGAGAGGTCTGGGAACAAAAACTCCCTATCTCGCTCGCTTAAACTGGAGAGTGTGTTGGATTACAAAGGATAAGCTAATTCTCAACCGTAGAGCAGTTTTGGACCTTGTTCACTCTATCCCAAACCTGAGACAGTTGCGCTCTACTGATCTGCAACTGATTGAAGTTTGCGTCAAAAGACGCTTGGACTCTGTATTTCTCCATATTAACTCACCAGTTATCTAAAATATGTTACTTGATGCAACAGAGAGCTTGCTAATATTGGGTTTTGACTTAACAGCAGGAAACTTTTTGGACAACGTATCCTCAACTCTTCCAGAATATGTAACTTTTCTGAAAATTGCTTCAAATAACAACTTGGATTACCAGTCCGGAGATACCGTATCCTATCGCCCGACAGCACCAAATAACTACTTGGACCCATTGGATTTAGGAAGGGTCCCAACGGGTCCAGGGTTAAGGATAAATGTCACATTTCAAAAAGATTCCTCTTGACATCAACTAGGTTTTCCTAAAGCGGAAGCATCCGGTACGCTGTCCAGTCTTGCCTCAACAGACTAGTCTTAGCTGACAGGCACATTATCGGCCCAAAACAATCTTTAGCAACCCAGCAAAAATGTTCATGGACAACGTGGGGAACAGAACACAGTTCAGTCGCTTCCCACATCTGTAAACTTAAAGCTGGACTCCTGGAATACTCAGGGTTTTACCCATTTGACAAAAACCAGTGAAATTAACTTGGGGAACTATGATCTAATCTGCCTGCAAGAAATCTGGTTGAGGAAGACGCCAGTTTTGGATGGCTTTGAGATATCAGTAAGCCCGGCAATCAAAGGGAGAGTCACACGGCCTTCGTCGGGCCTCCTGACTGCAGTCAAATCAGGTAGTTCTCTAAATCTACTGACACAGGAAATGGTGATCGGATGGGATTCTGAAGTACCAACATTAGGTTCAGATTCCCCAAGTAAACTAACAGTCATCAATGTTTACTGAAATCCTGTGCTGATTTCAAATGAAGTGTTCATAGGGCAGGTCGCTGACCAATTGGACGACGTGTATATTAACCAGAAGTCGAAATATATCGTTGTTTGTGGGGATCTTAATATCCCGGGCCTGGTTGATAAAAAGCAGGGCCGTGCTTGGAACGCGGACAATCCCCGACATGCTAGGCAGGGTTCGTGGAATGTTTTGATGGACTCTAGAGATATGCACTTGCTTAGTGGCAACTTTAAAGGCGACATACCATCTCAACCAACAAGGGAAAATATGGGGCGTAACTCGGTTTCGCATTATATCTACATCTCTCATAATTTCCTACCATTGGTGAACAACTTTCAGGTAATCAGGACAATTCACAGTGACCACATTCTTCTCCTGTTGGAATGGAAGGCACCCAAATGACAGCTAGGGAAAGTATGCCAACAATAATTGAGACCTGTAATGGGGGGTTGCGTTCAGATTGTCATCTACAAAAATTGGATCCCTAAAAATGGATTCTTGAAGAGCTGGCCATTTGGTGGTATATTCCCCTCTGTTGGAACAATTTTCTTATCGCCCCAAGAAGGCCACCTTGGCTATCAATTACAGACACACATTTAACACTGAACTGGTGACCAGGAGAAAAGAGCTGAGAAAGCTGGTACGATCTGCAAGTCTGGGTTGTTTAACGACGATCAAACAGCTAGGTCTGCACAGTCCAGTTGTACGAACTGGTTATGTTCAACAAGACATCAGAGACACCAGAATGCCTCTGAGGCCATGCTAAAAGCCCTGGCTAGTAAGCATCCAAGAAAATTCTGGTCATTGATAAAGCTGGACGGGATGGATTCAAATGAAGATCAATCAAACCCTATAAGTGAGGATGTATGGAATAAGCATTTCAATAGCTTGTACACAATGGTCTTGGCCCCCAGTGAAAGTTCCAATGCCTGTGGGAGCCCAGAACCATGGGTATCTTCAACAGCAGTCAGTGATTTGTGAAGGGAATCACAGAGTTAAAAAGCTTGTGAGCTCCGGGCCCCGACGGGCTGACCAATTGTATTCTGAAGGAGTTTCCTGAAGACTGGGCTGGCTTTAATTCTGTCTTGTTCAATCAAATAACCACCCTTCACCAACTGCCAGAGTCATGGAAGAGGGTGATAGTGGTACCAATTCACAAAAAAGGAGACTGGGGAAAACCAAAGAATTATCACCCTATTACCCTCCTGGACGTTATTGTTAAATTATACAGCACAGTCAACTTGGACCACTTCCACAGTTGGTGCCGGCAAATCAACTGCTTGGACCCATTTCAAACTGGTTTTATTAAGAGCCTGGGCACTTCCGTAAACATCTTGTTGCTTCAAGTTTTGAAAGGTAACTCAGGAGGTCACAAACCTAGAATGTTTGTGGTATTTGTGGACTTGGTCCAGGCTTTCGACCAAATCGATAGATGCAAATTGTGGTCGAAACTTGAGAGGAAAAACTGCTCAAGTGCTATATGTCATCCAATCATGGCTATGCATTCTAATACTTTTCTCAATGTCAGAGTAAACAAAGGGGGGATCCTCTCCAACGAAATTAAAACTTCAAGAGGAGTCAAGCAGGGGTGCCCAATGGCCCCGGCTCTCTTCAACTTTTTCCTGAAGGATATGCCGGAGGCTTTTCAGACAACTAAATCGTTCCCAACAACATTGGGAGGAGTCCAGTTGTCTCGATTACTATACGCAGACAATATCGTACTGATCGACCAGACTCCCGTTTGTCTACAAAAACAACTTAACTCCCTATACAGCTACATCTTGGAAAATGTCCTTGAAATTAACAAAGGAACAACAAAATCTCTGACCTTTGGAAACTCCACCTGGGGAAAAACAGCTTTTCCTGGTATATCAAGGGCGAGAAAATCAAACAGGTGCAATCTTTCAAGAACCTAGGAGTTTGGCTGAGCAACTCAAGATCTGAAGTTTCCATGTCAACTCACTTCCTTGAAAAAATGGACGCTCTTTCCAGCCAAGCAAGTGCTTTCAGTTTGGTCACTTTTCCATATTACCAGTGATAAGGTACTATAGAGCCAAAGTAATCCCAGTGGTGACTTACGGGACTGAAGCCATGTTCAACATCCCAGAGACCTTATGGCCATGCGTCGAGGGTGCCTTTTGGAAAAGGGTACTGGGTGTTCCTCTGTCCACCTCTATTGCTATCATATTCTGAGATAATTGGGACTTACATTCTTGAAGTGCATGGTCAATTGGAATAGAGTTGCATTATTTGGAAAATGTTGTACTCCTTCTCATCCACCGATTATGGAAATGGTACACAAAGAAATGATGATGGAGAGCAACCTAACTCTGAGTGATTGGCATCTGAGAATGATGAATCATCTTGAAATCATCGGAAGCTCCTTAGAACAATTGGTGTCCAAAACAAACTAAAAGTGTGCGACTGGATCCAAACACTGAAGGCTGCTAGCAGCTATCAATCTGTAGTCCATCTAACCCCAGAAGGATGCAAGTTAAACACTGTCTGTGAGTACCTGAAGCAATGCCCGGACAAGAAGGTGAGGGACCATTTTTTTGAAAGCTCGCTTAAATTTATACTCAATGAATGAGATTCGCGCAATTCGAGGTCAATCATCAGACAATCTCTGTCGTTATTGCAATGATTCCTCAAAGGTTGAATCCTTGTTTCACATCATCACAGCGTATCCGTTTTTAAGTGATGGGCGCTCAATGCACTTCAGACCTCATTTTTCAGACATTGCAATTTCTGATACAGAAGGTTGGTGGTCGTCCTTAATGGACGGTCAAAGAACAAAACATGTAATTGCTGTGGTTAAGTTTTAGGAAGAGGTCTTTTTAGAGACCGGACATGTTAAAACTGCCTAAATTTCATTGTTAATTGTTTTTAGACTTATGGAGCTCTTAAATTACTATTTGAGTTTCAGTTCATAAGTTGAAATTGCTAAAAAATGGTTGTTTCAATTTAAATGCAAATAAACAAAAAAATGGCCTGCCTATAACTTATACGTTGAATACTTGAGCCTACTCCGCAACAATAGGTACAGACACTCCAGTGGTATGTATTTAACTCTCGTATTCATGAGTGATGAACTTTTACAATCTCTGGACACCAGCACCCTTATTATCCTCATCTTTCTGCATATGTCACAAGCTTTAGACACTGTGAACAAAATGATGCTTTCTCATGCATATTGAAGCCTCCCTCTGTATTGAAGTATGTGTATTTAAACTGTACTCCTTTTTCCTTGATAATAAAGAATCCCAAGTAAATCATTACATTTTCTGCCCAAGTCCTATATCAGCAAAACTGTGGAGTGCTTCAGGGCTCAGTATTATTCTGCCCATGATTTTGTTGCCCTATTTTCAGGAACATACAAGTAGTCTAAAGACAGATTGGCTTCAGACTACAGTGCCTTTAGACACATAATTATCACATCCTGTCTCCCTTGTGACTTGGCCAGTACAATTATATTGTCATGAGGGGAGGGTGGTCCTCTCAGCATGGGGTGAAAACCCGACCACGGTGGATGCAGAGCCAGTCCTACTCCCAAGAGCGAAGGTGTCTTTCAGGAGGGCCCCAGTCCCTGTCCCTTCTTTTTGTGCCTGCTTGCTTGACACAAGTACCCCATTATCTTGCTTAACGCTGCAATTTGAATAATGCCCACCAGTTTGTCACGGTCTACCCTAAGGTAAACAAGACACAGTGAAGAAGAGCAAGCACACAACTCAACTAGGAGAGAGCAAGAGACCCAAAGGTGACAGAAGACCTCAGTGAGCAGAACAACAATCCAAGTTCCCCAGACACACAGAACTCCACTGGCAACTATGCCCAAGAGCTGAACACAGAATGTTCCTTACAACAGACCATCACAGGCACCCATAAACAAGAGAGTGTTACTTACTACAGGGCTGTAGAGTTGTTCTAGTTGATAATCTGGAACCCAATGCATGCCTGGAAACATTTTCATGAACTGGAACAATGAGAGTGTGGTTTTCTGTAGTGGGCTGCCATTACTGAAAACCAGTACACCAGCACATCAGAAAGGGGTGTGGCATAAGACGCCATGTATGTCTTTACTTATCTGTTACACCACTGGGGGGAATGAAGCCAGCGATTGGCCCTTGGAACCAAGTAAAGGAGGTTTCCCATGGAAGCGGAAGGGGGTAACTGCAGGAGAATGTATAAAGGAGAGTAGTAGTGTGGAAGAGGAGTGCTAATAGAGCTGATAGAGATGTAGTGGTAGAGGAGAGAGAAGGGTAGTTGAGGGAAGAAATGGGTACTAGTAGTGCATAGAGAGGAGTAGTAGTAGAGTGAAGGAGGGGTGGTAGTATTGGAGTGTCAGGGAGAATGTATTGGAGTGTAGTATAGTAGAAGGGAGTGGAGTATGATCAGACGGAGGAAGAAAATGGCAGGAAGGACAAGAGAGAGGACCATCAGGGGGAGAGAATAGGATGTGAGAGGGCTAGAGTGGATAGATAGCAGGTGGGGTAGGAGGGAGGAGATAAAGAGGAGTGCAGGGAGATAGGTAGAAGGATGCACAGAGATGAATAGGAGACTGTGCAACTAAGAGACCATGTAGGGCCTGTACGTCTGAAAGGCACCTATGATTGCAAACTACCTTTGGGGACATTATGTCAGGGACCACATAGATTGTTCCTAGAGAGAGTTAACGAGTTACAGCGTATACCTTTAGTCCGTCACCATAAGTCAATCTGTTGTTAGATAGTAGGGGTTACTGATCTCTAGTGACAAACCTAGGGTTTTGTGATACCTGCAATAGGGAATGACTTACAATTCCCAGATTAGAATAAGTGGGATGATCCTTAGGGTGCACCTTGAATAGCAAATCAAATTAAAACCTTTGGGTCATGTTTGGGATTTGGTATGTTCTTGAGGCCATCTTTCATACTCTCTTAGTTAAAATCAGATAATAGATAACTGTCTATACTGGAATGTGTTGAAAGCAGAGATTTTGACCTTTGGCTGTCGTAACTCTGCTCAATACCCTTTTACTTGGCCTCCTACCTCTGGATCCCTCCCATCCATTTCTCTTCATTTTTATCTTTATTGGATTTCCCGCTTTCAAGAATTCACAGAAAATCACACTTGCACTTACACATTCATAAAGGAATCCTCACTTTCCTCAACATGTTCCACAAAGTGGAAGTGACTAGTACCATGGCCCCATCCTATCTGCATTACTGTAATACCTTCTAGCTCAGACCTCCAAAAAAACACGATCAACCAATTTCAACTAATGCATAATAAAACAGCTAGACTTGTTCAAGGACTTGATCCCAGATATCAAATTACTCCAGCTTTATGTTGTAAATAGCTCGTGTCTTAGGAGCGTGGAATTCTACGTGTAGAATTCCACGCTCGCGATTCCAAGATTCCAGGATTGACACCTTCTTCTGAAAATTTGGAGTGGTACAGTTCAGGAGATATCATGGTATAGGGGCTCCCTGTATCAACCATCAAATCAATCGGCACTCCATCTATGTGCAGGGTTGCCCATGCGCTCTTCCTTGTCGAGCCGACACTCAACAACAATCCCTCCTTGACACAAGTATTTGAAGATGGAGAAGGCCCCACATGATTGGTTATGTGAGGAGCATGGATGGAGCAAATACATGCAGCCGCGTGTGGTGACCAAGACTGGACGTGGTTATGTAAGGTTAGACGATGGTACCAGGTGGAGTGTGAGGCGTGTGGTAGTTGTGAACAAGGTTGGTGTGGTCGTGCGAGGACGGAAGGACCCGGACGCATGTGGCGTTGAAGGGGGTTTTGATGGTGTTTTTCCTGTGGCTTTACCGCGAGTGACCTCTGACCAGAATGGTGACGGGTTGACTCCAGGAGACGCTGACTTGGCATCTGTGGGTCAGAGGGGTGTGTGTAGGAAGCCCCCACGATTCTAGAAGGGTCTCAAGGGGGGGTGCTCAAGGTTCTGCAGGAAGAGACGAGGAGGTACCAATTGATGCTGAGAGCCTTGTAGGGGGTGCTGAGGGTTCTGTAGAGGGTCCAATTAAGGTACCTATTGGTCCAGAAGGATCCTCCTTTAACCTGAGCTGTCGGGAGGAAGTAGGGACTACCCCCAGTGAGCGCGGCCCTCAGTTTGATGTTTGTAGGTCCTTTACGGTTAGGGTTAGGAAGGTTCCCTCTAAGTACAATGACTTTATCTTAGATTCTAGTGCAAAATGATCATTTCTTGGTGGTGTGCCACCCTTTTCCCATGTCATTTTCTGTTTTCTTTCTTTCTTCCTTCCTTCTCTTTCTTTTTTTTCTGAATGAGTAGTCTTCATTGTATGCTGATTGATTGTGTGAGGGGGGAGAAGCTTGTGTCTTGCGAGCGTGGAATTCTACGTGTAGAATTACGAGCGTAGAATTCTACGTGTAGCATTCCACGCTCGCGATTCCAAGATTCCAGGATTGTTTACCTTTGCTTGAGCGGTTGCTGGTCTGTTGCAAGGGCAGGGAGCTGTAACACGGCCGGCTGTGGGTTGATCAATAAAGATATCGCTTCACCACCAGTGTGTCTTCCAGTTATTGCAATTTACAATCTCTTCATTGACTTTCTCTTGAAGTAAGAATTGAGATGAAAACCCTCTGCTTCCTTCCCTGTGCTCATTTGGATTTGGCCCACCCAAGTGGAGCCAAACATCAAAAAGGTGTGCTCTATCATATGCCTCAGATCTCCTAACTCCCCAAGTCTCATGACAGATACTGTGAAGAAACAGAAAATGTGTGGTGGCTGGAGCCGTGGAACAATCTCCCTTTTGGCTACAGTAATGAAGAGATCCACCTTCGATTCTGCACTAAACAAAAAAAATGCAGTTCAAATTTTTGATACCAGACTCTTTCTTTGTTGGGTCATTTGACACCACCACACCTGGTTGCTATCCTCCTAATAATTTGAATAACTTCAGAAGATCTCTTCAAAATCCTTGGTGTGGGTATGCCCACTAAAGCTATGAACTATGGGTTTCCACATTTACTGCTCTGACTTTATTGTGTTTTGTATCTCTTGTCAGAAATGTGGAACCTGACTTATTTTGCTCATAGTGCTACTGTCTGTAGGCTTGCAGTACAGAAATGAAATTGCAGTATCGCTGAATGGAAATTGCTTGAGCAGTCAAGAAGATATGAATAGGCAGTGTGTGAAATTCAAATTGTGTCTGTGCAGTGTTTTATTAACACAGCTTTCTGACAAATCAAAGGGCCGTCATCTACAACCATCTCAGCAACACCAGTTTATAAGTCAAGATCCGGTCACTTGCTAACATAGTGAGTTACCGATACTATCAAGTGGACATGCTATAACATTTTCATCATCATCATCATCATATTAACTTTATTTGGCCATCAGGCCATCAAAGTACACCATAATACATAGCACATAACACATAAATCATTGACACAGTTCCGGTTTATGGGCCGTTCTTACTAAGCTGGAACAGGAATGACTCCAGCCCCAGGATCATTTATAATATATATGTCATTTATAACAGTTACGTTCTAGTCAATTAGCCAAAGAATCAAACTCTCCTCTTCCTTCGTTCCATCCCCAAAACCTTTTCCCCGATGGAGTTGTGCTGGCATCTGAGAGTGGGGAGTGCTGTATCCTGGTTTCTGAGGGGTAAAGTCTGTTTTGATGGGGAATGGTACTAATTTAAATCCTACTATACCATTATCAACTCTTTGCTCCCTCAGTTCTATACATATATAATCATACATGGGGCACCTGTTATAATGAAGTCTTACACAGTTTATGATGTCATTTCGAATCTCGGACCGGCATCCACACACCTCTCGGAAACCAGTGGCAGCACTTATTGATAAGCGAGTCCCTAGACTCTATGCGGTCCGGGGACATTTTGGGGACTTTGTGCAAGAGTACCTGGTCCCCATTCCAGGCCCCTCTCATATTTACCTCTGGCATGCCATACCCAGGCTGCAAACTACGGGCCCTAAAATTGATCCCATTCCCATTCTGAACGGAGTTGGGACCACTATGGCTGAACTTTCCAGTGCCGCCTTTGCCAAAATATGTGGTTCAGGGACCCTGGTAGTCATATCCACTTGCTGCTTCCTGTAATGACCTTAAGGCAATATTGGTTACCCTTAAAGTTAAAGTTGAGAACACCAAAGTACACGTGAGATGATGTTGAGGGCCTCCGTTCAGGCAAACCTATGTTGCTGCTGAGTTGGTGGGTCAAATTTGGGTTGGCCTTCAAGTTATGGCTGTCTTTCACCTCTGGTGACTTTAGTTGGGACTGGGGACCCCAGTTCTGACATCTATTGTGCGTTATTCCACTCTTTCTGCAGCTCCTTTCCTTTGATCGTCAAGGATGATGAAACGCAGCTTTTTTAAGGCTGCCAGTTCAGCTAAAAATCGGTCACAGTTGCATCCCGTTCCCTTTATGGGACCCCCTTCACCTTGGAGGTTAGAAGGAAAGGGGGACATTTCAGGGAAGAAAAGATACAGGGGGGGTTGGCTCAAAGCGGGAGATCGTTCTGTGTCTTCACGACCCTCTCCTCAACTATAAGATCTCTTTTGACAATTGGAGAGCTGGTCATTGAAAACAACTTCCCTCCCACCTGTCATTTTTTAGATGAATCCTGGGTACTGCAATTTAGTTTGTGTTGGTTCCAGCCATATTAAGTTTATTTAAGGGGGTATAGAGCAATGGCTGAGCCAGTGTCATGAACAATATCATCCGTGTGAGTGTTAGGCAGAATCCTGTGCAGTTCCCTTGGGGAACAATGCAAAAAGATTAAGACTACAGGAGTAAGCAGTAAACCCAATTGGTAGCAGTCTGCACCACCCAGATTTACCTGGTAGCTGTGGCTGAGCAGTCAGACTTCTCTCAAGAAGAGTAGGCCAGTATGCAGAGTATACACAAAAGGGCCAAAACACAGTAGAGCAAACAAACACTGACCAGAGCTTTGTATAAAAAGTATGTAATTATTTATTTAAAACACACTTTAGGTAATACACTAGCACTCTCAATGAAAAGTAATTTTAAAACACAGTCAGGTAAGTATGCACACCTCCCTTAGTAACTATCAGACAAGTCAGGGTTAAAGCACAACTATTTGTTAAGACAGAAGCGAGCGCTTAACCTAGATGGCACCCCAATAGTTTGGGTTAAAAAGGGAGAGAAAAGGCAGAGCATCAAAATAACACAGTGCCCAACACTTTTTAAGAGTTCAGAGCAAGGGAAGAAAGGCAGATTATACTGTAGAGCCAAAGTTCATAGGCCAGGCCACTTTAAATGAAGCAAAGCGAAATGTGCCCAGGATCACACGGTTTAAAGTGCACTGAAAATCTTTGCAGAGTGTTCAAAAGAGGTTGGGGGGTTTCAAAAGATATAGTTAGAAAGCCTGGAGTAAGCCCAGTTTAGAAGCCAAGGATTTAAGGGTCACCTTCTGTAGAAAGGGAGGCCAGGTAGGAAACAGTACCTTAGAGGGGAAGGAAGCTCCAGTGGGGGCAGTTGTTCCTGCAAGTGGTTGAAGTTTGTGGTTCCGACCAGGGGAAGAAAAGTTCTTGTTGAGGAGGAACTGTACAGTCGTTGCACTGCACAGGGATGAAACCAGCCGCAGAGTTACCTATTAAAAGGTGCGGCCCTTTTATTCCCGGTCGAAAGTGGTGAGCTTGGCTATCCGGCCACTGGGGTGCTTGGCATGTGCGATTCGACCAACGGCCAACTTTGGAAGGTGAAAAGGGTGAACTGGTTGGTCCCACCAGCTCAGAGGAAGAAGACTCGTCCAGCAGAAGATCTTCTCTTGTCGTCGCGAAAGTGGTGAGGTAGCTGTAGCAGGGCTCCACCGTGGTGTCATCATGGCAGATTGCTCAGCTTCATCCCTCTTTGGATTCTTAGGTCCTGTGGCGACTTCTGAAGTTCCAGTTCCAAAGGCCCCGCTTTTATGCAGAAAAAACACCATTCATAAGCCTAGCTGTCAATCCCACATGCTAAGTGGTGAGCCATTCGGCTCACCACTGGGCCAATCAGAGTAGAGTGCAACTTGGGTTGCCGAGGCATCGCAGTCGAGGGTGCCAATTCCCCCCTCCACCCTTCCTGTGGAACCCAGACAGAGTGGCACCATTTGGAGGGATTCTGTGGAGAAGCCTGCCAAAAAAGTGGAATAAAGGGCTCGACCTTGGTCATAGTTACAGAGCGGACACAAACGCCATTTTAGATTTGAGTTTTGGTAAAAAGTCCCAACCGGTGATTTAATATTAAATAAATAAACCGGCGGTATCTTTAACATTGCACCAAAAAGTGGTGCGTTTAAAATGAATGTGAAAATCCCATAGAGAATATTCCGGTGGAATATTTTGCGTGGTAACCACTGCCACCAGCCAGGAACTCGACAAGGGGGGACTGGACAGTGCCCCCTTGAAAACAGACCCAGGGGCAATCGAATTACCTCTTACCAGTACTTCCACAATATGGTGGTTTGTACTGGTTCTGTTCACAATTTTGGACTAGTAAAGCCAATGGTAACGTTACATGCCCTGGGAGACAGTAGTCAGTCCCAGGGTATGGAGTCTATGTTTGGGGGTCATTGTGACACCCCTGTAGTACTGCACTGAGGGTGCTGTGTACCACACATACAGAAAAACTGATGATACCCTATGGAGTAAAAAGGAACCCCATAGCCCATAAGCACATAACAAGTGAAAGACATACCTCAAATCATGCCAAAGAGTGGGAGTAAAAGAGTTTCATACTTAGCAGGAGAAAGAAACAAACACCAAAAATCCAGAAAATCTGCTGGGGAACTCACTAGGTTTGGGAAATTAGCCTTATAAGAGAATTCTCCCTAACACTCGCCCCCCCTCCCCAGACTAAGGGACAGGAGGATTGAATCCACTCCTGGATGAATCTCATACCTCTAGTCAGTTAAAAACATCCTAGAGAGACCATCAGCATTTTGGTGGTGACACCCTGATCTGTGCTCAATGGTGAAATCAAACCCTTGAAGGCAGATTGACCATCTCAATAGTTTGGGGTTTTCCCCTTTCATTTGCATTAACCATTGCAAGGGTTGGTGGTCAGTCTGAATAACAAAAGCAGAACCATACAAGTATGGCCTAATCTCCTTTAGAGCCCACACAATAGCAAAACACTCTCTTTCAATGGTTGCCCACCTTGTTTCAGGATCCTTCAGTTTTCGACTGATGAAGCAAATGGGGTGTTCCCTCCCTTTCTCATCCAGTTGGCTAAGGACTGCACCTATACCTGCATTAGAAGCATCAGTTTGTACAATTAAAGTTTGGTGATAGTCGGGTGCTCTAATTACTGGAGCTTGACAAAGAGCTTTCTTCAGGTTTTCACAAGCCTGATTGCACTCCTCATTCCATTTGACCTTTTTAGGGAATTTAGGAGAGGAGATCACATTCAGTGGAGAAGCTATGGTCCCATAGTTCTCTATGAAATTCCTGTAGTACCCAGTGAGGCCTAGGAAGGCTCTCACCTGGGCCTGAGTAGTAGGTGTTATCCAATTTTGCACAGCTTCAATCTTACTGGGCGAAGGCTTTATCCACAGCAACAACAGTTCTACTCAGGCCAACCCAATCCTCAGCAACAACAACAAACTAATGCATCTGTCTCTTTTTTAGACCAGCATCTAGCCCCCCAACATTTGGGAACAAGAGGAAAGAAGGACAAGGAGCAATCATCCTTATTAGTGACTTTATCACAGTATGTACCTACCGAAATTGAAAAAAAAGTTCTCAACAAGGATTAGGCTTTGTGCTTACAGCTACATACGACAAATTCCAAACTCGGTTCGACGTTGAGTGTCTATTGCGCAAAATACATTTGAGACAATATTTTAATGACAATGTGTTTGAATCGCCTGAGAATGAGAGCGGCCTACGCAAAAAATCAACATTTGAACCTCCAGTTAACAGTAGAACACCAGAGGCAATTGCTTACGCCAAAAGAGTGTGGCAGGATATTGCACTATTGGAGAAATCTGTCACACCGGTGACATTTCACAATTTCAGCATTGAAGAAAAGAAAGACATTAAAAATGTATCCCAAATTAAGGAAATAGTTATTAGAAAGGCTGACAAAGGTGGAGCGTTGGTCTTGTTGGACAGATCAGCATACATCAAAGAGTGCGACAGACAGCTGGGTAATAAAGAATTTTATACACTGATCAGTGTAGATCCCACGGTGAAATTAACCACCCTCATTTCAGAAAAACTCGAGAAAGCGTTACAACGTGATTGGATCTCTAAACAGGAATTTGAGTACCTGAATGTAAGTAAACCATCCATGCCGAAATTTTACATTTTACCTAAAATTCACAAATCTTTGGAAAAACCCCCGGCCCGCCCTATCGTGTCCGGCAAAGGTTCGTTGTTAGACCCCTTTCAACATTTGCAGATAAATACCTGAAACCTTATGTGGCAACGATGTATTCCTACATTCAGGACACAACAGACGTAATTAATTGAATAGAAAATTTGAAGGTAGAACCTGAAACTCAATTTCTAGCAAGTCTTGACATAGTTTCATTGTATACATGTATTCCCCAGAAAGCAACAGTGGAGGTTCTCGAAGAAGTTCTTCTACCTAAAAGGACCACTGGCACTACACCCAATAGTTTCATTTCATGGTGCGCAGAAATGGCACTGACAGAAAATTATTTTTGTTTCAATAAAACATTGTACCATCAAACCAATGGTACTGCTATGGGCTCACCTGTAGCTCCCACAGCTGCCAATTTATATATAGAAGCATTTGAGATTAAGCACATTTACCAGACTACCAACCCTTTTTTCGATCAAATCGTCTTATGGCGTAGATTCATTGACGATATTTTGATCATCTGGGAAGGCACAGAGGAATCATTTATTGAATTTACCATCTGGATGATTCAACAAAATCAGTTGCTCAAATTTACATCTACACACGGTAGGAACGAGATCAGTTTTTAGACATTTCCATCTGGATAGACCAAGAAAAACGCGTCCTGAAGGTTAGACCTTATCACAAACCTACAGACCGGAATGCATTATTGAATTTCAACAGTTGCCATCCTAGACATCCTCGTGTGAATTTACCGTTTGGGCAGTTCTTGCGTCTTAAACGCAACAGCACACTCAACCAAACCTTTTGTTCAGAGGCCACAGTGCTCAGTTCCAAACTACAAGACAAAGGTTACCCTAAGAAAATTGTGAAGAGAGCACTTAAAAGAGCCAAAAATAATAACAGAGAAGCGCTACTGGAATATCGGAATAGGAATGATAAAAACACAAAAATCGTGTTTGTAAGTACCTTCAATACCCGGTCTAATGTGATTACCAAAATTATTAAACGACATTGGCACATATTGGAGAAAGGAGACGGCTCATTGACCAAACCATTATGCGCATTTCGACGCAGTATTAATTTGAAGGAACTGTTGACAAAAAATGACATTGCACTCAAAAGCAGTGTACAAACCAAAATCACGGAACAATGGGGATTACCTAAGCTTATTGGACATTCACTGTGTGGTGAATGTGTAAATTGTAGGTACACAAGTCGATTGACAGAAGTGGATTTTGGACTGGAGAAACCGTGGCGACAAACTGGATTTAGTAATTGTAACTCTACCAATATAGTATACGCCATCGGATGCCCTTGTGCCAAGATTTACATTGGTATGACAGAGCGGAAGTTCAAGCAACAAATAAGTGAACATCGAAGTTGCATCAAAAAGAAGGTAGTCACAGCACCCCTGGTTCCTCATTTATTGGCGATGGAACATGCAAGTGATGCATTAAAATGGACTATCTTGTGGCAACAGAATAGAACTAATGACAAAGTGGGGGATTTGAAGAAATTGTTTTTCAGGGAGCAATGGCTCATATTTCTCACAAAAGCTTCTGAAATAGGCTTAAACGAAATGATCACCTGGAACAGCTTTCAATAAAACACCTAGTGAGCCGAGCGTTCATTCTGAATAGTCTATCACAATGGACCAGTAGACCTCATTAGGTCTTTCACTAGATGGTAGGTCAGAGGTGGCCACACCTGTTGCAAAGTCACAGCACTGCTCTCAGTAGCAGAGATATGTAAATTACAGCCTCCAACATAATATTGTTTGTTTCCAGCCGCTCACACCTTTGAGCAAGCTATCACATTTTTGCCAATGAGAACAACTGACAACGATCATGATGTTTCATTTTATTTGATTTTTTTTCTCCAGTGTATGAGGCACTGGGTTTCAGCCACACAGACAAGTTCCTGCCTCTACAGCAGATTTATGAACACTTTTGCAGACACCGGAGCACTATAATCCGCACAGTGGGAGTGCTCGATGATTATTCAAACAGAACGAGTAAATACTTCTACCCACCGCGTTTTTAGTGAAATCGCATTTATGTCCGCGATTGTTGAGGTTGACATCCCGTTGTTCAGGACACGTTTGGTGAGATTGATGCGCGCCAAGCACCAGCAAGGCCACACCCACTGGTGCACGTATGGCGTGACAGATGCGCGACAAGCTCAAGCGAGGCCACGCCCACCGTTGCGAGCATCCGTCATCGCCTGAATGGCGATCATGTGATTACCTACAATTGGTATTTCACTCTGATTGCTTTCAGGTCTTAGTACCAGACGGCGCGTTTTGGAGTCTACACTTCTGCACCGACCAGACGAAAATACGGCGACAGCAGTTAGAAGTAAAATCCAGGTCCAGCACACTACTTAGTTTAGGTGAGTGAGATCGTTCCTCCTGAGTCGTGATTGTCGAAGGATAGAATTGCCACTTTGGCACTGCACCTGAGTACTCACTACACACTCCTGTTTACTCTCACACAGTGGAAGTCTGTTTGTGCAAGTCTGCATCAGTTTATGGTTACACTTAGCTTGAGTTCCAACAGTCGCCAGCACTAACGACATCTGGATGTGCGCATTTATACAGGTAACTGATTTCCTGTTTTCACACATGCAATTAGAAGCTGTCAGGTAGTTACAGAAACTTGAGCAACACCAGTGCTTGAAGACTTAGAAGGTCTCTCACCACCTTGTTGCACACGTAATTTAGATTTACAGTGTTATACAGAATTATACACTGTGTGAGTAAGACAGCTTGAAACAAGCCTTAGATATAATAATATAGTCGAGATATTCTCAGTTGAGCCCATAGACCTCCGAGCAATTGTAAAACCAGCTACATCAGGTGGCCCATGATTTAGTTCAGATGGTTAGTTGAAAACGACATGATATACCCGACTGACGTGTTGCATGTCTCCGTCTTGTTCTCTCCATTGGTTCTACTTGTCTCTTTGTCTCTCTCTTTTTTCTATTTTTGTAGAGTAGTCATTGTCTACTTAGAAGACCCGACACCAAACAGATTTTTGTGCCCAAAGGGAATATCCAGACCTTTGTTGACATGGTAAGCCCTTTTGTGAGGATAACCACATACTCCTGGGGTAGCAGGTAGCATTGAACTTAGAATCAATACTAACAGCCTGTTTTTGTTCTCTTTTTTCTTTTTTTTCCTTTTTGTGTGTCCATCATCTACGGTAGTCCCCCTCAAAGGTTCTATGGAGGGACGCCTTACTACCACACTTCATCTTGTATGAAGATAAAGATGATCAGCTTAGTCTGGAACAGGCTGAAGTCAAAATTTGAGGCTGTCTTTTTGTTTTTAAATATAGTTTTGTGTTGTTGGTTCCCCTGAAGAAGTCTACAGACAATTGACAGAATTTGTTGTTGTGAGATAGACGAAACATGTTGGGTTACATACACTGATAAATAAACAGTGGTTATAATTGGCATCAGGTTGAAATCGAGGTCCCCTTAAGGCAGAATTAGGGAGACTGAAAAGAACAGATTTTTCTGGCTAGGCATCCTCAAAAAAGAGGACGTGTCTGGTACTGCCCAACCAACTTATTTTTGCACTTTATTAGCTAATTTGCACATTGTCCATTGCACTGAGAAATGGTTTGTTGATAACACTACACTATTGGTTTTAGTTTTGTATAGGAAGGGTGTTGTTTTATGAATATTTTATTTATGGTTTTACTTCAAATCAATTTTAGGATGAATTTTAGAATGTGTTATGAGCAAATACAGTAGAATTGTGCCTCTTAGAGTAGTGTGTTTCTAATATTTGTACTTTCACAATATACGTGTGTTTCTTGACAAAATAAAATGTATTATGACTTGAAATCTACTGACTCAGGACCTATTTGGTACATAGACCCAGTCAGGCAGTTGATGGACTAAAGGAGAAAAGAGAGGAAGACTGTGAGGTTCTTTAGGTTTTGATTGTCCATAGGCAGAAAGAGGGCTCAACCGAACGGTCGTTAAACTAGCCCGACCTAGTCTCTTCATTGTTTGATTTGCAAAGGCCTTATTTCACCACCTCCTACCTCATGTCCAAGGTAGACCAATTTACTCTGCCCAATCTGGCATTTACTTGCCTTTATGGTCAGATTGGCCTTCTCAAGAGCCTGCAAAACCTGTCCTAAGTGTTCAACATGCTCTTCCCAGGAGTGTCTGAGCACTGCAATGTCATTCAAGTATGCCATGCAGAAGTCCTACATCCCATTTAGAACCTGATTTACCATCCTTTGGAAGGTAGCAGGTGCATTCTTCAGTCCAAAAGGCATGACCTTAAATTGGTATAAGCCAACTGGGGTAGAAAATGCAGTTTTCTCCTTGGCATGGTCTGTCAGGGCTATTTGCCAATAGCCTGACGTCAGATCAAATGTGCTGAGGAACTTGGCTGCACCAAGTTTATCCACCAACTATTCTGTCCTTGGCAAAGGATGGGCATCAGTCTTGGTGACTGCATTAAGAGCTCTATAGTCCACACAGAATCTCAGTTCATTTGATCCTGCTTTTGGTACTAACACAACTGGGCTAGACCATGGACTAGTAGAGGGCTCTATTACCCTGAGGTCAAGCATCTTGCTGACCTCTCCCTTGATGTGGGTTCTTACATTCTCTGACATTCTGTATCCTCTGCTTTTTACTGGCAGACAGTCACCAGTGGGTATATCATGCTGTCCCCAAGGGGCCAAGCCTGTTGAAAGTGAGAACAGGGAGGAAAACTGATTTAACATGGATTTGCACTCCTCTTGTTGCTCATGTGTTAGATTTGAAGAGAGATTAACTCCTTCAATATTTTCATCCAAAGGTAAGCCTCTGAGGAGATCAGGGATAGGTTCACTCTCTTCTTCCTCTGCTGCTGAAGCTAGATGCAAAGCTCCTACTTCAGGCCTAGAGACATACGCCTTTAGTCTGTTGGTGTGGAAGACTCTGGGAGCCTCCTTGGGATTGCCCAAGTCCACCAGATAGTTGACCTCTCCAGGTTTTCCCACAATCTTGAAGGGTACCATCCATTCGTCTTGCAAGGCCCTCTTCCTTGTTGGGACCATAACAAGAACTAGCTGGTCTTGAGCGAACTCAACCATGTTGGCCTTCTGGTCATGCCAATGCTTAACCAGAGCCTCACCTGCTTTCAAGTTATCACTTGCCTCAGCCATCATGTGTGACATTCTCCTCTGGAGTCCTATTACGTAGTCATTTACTCTGACTGGCTTGGGGGAAGGAGCACTCTCCAACCCCTCCTTAATCAGGGCCAATGGACCTCTGACTGGATGGCCATAGAGAAGTTCAAAGGGACTGTTACCCATTCCCTCCTGAGGGACTTCTCTATATGCAAAGAGAAGGCATGGCAGTAGAAGATCCCACTTTTTCTTAAGAGGGTCCTCTAAAGCTCCTATCATGCTCTTCGTGGTTCTGTTAACCCTTTCAACCAAACCATTTGTCTGTGGGTGGTAGGCGGTAGAGAACTTGTAGGTAACTCCACTTTTTTTCCACATGGCTATCATGTAGTGGGACATAACATTTGACCCCTGTCAGAGATTACCGCCTTAGGAAACCCACCCCTGGTAAAAATACTAAGGAGGGCCTTAGCCACAGCCTGAGCTGTAACAGTCCTCATAGGAATTGCCTCAGGGTATCTAGTAGCATGGTCTACTACAGCAAGGATAAACCTGTTGCCTGAGGAGGTTGGAGGATCAAGGGGACCAACAATGTCAATTCCTACCCTCTCAAATGGGACTCCCATCACTGGGAGAGGCACTAAAGGTGCCACATTCTTGGAACCACTCTTGCCAGGGGTTTGGCAGGTGTGACAGCTCTTGCAGAACTTATCTACCTCAGCCCCCATCTTTGGCCAATAAAAGTAGAGTGAGAGCCTTTCCTTGGTCTTCTTGAAACTCAAGTGACCAGCCAAAGGAATCTCATGGGCTAGCTGCAAGAACTGAAGTCTGTTTTCTTGATGGACTACAAGTCGTTTGTAGTCTCCAAGTGCAGACTCAGTCGGTTCACTGTAGACAAGGCCATCTTCCCAGTGCAACCTATACTTACCAGGCTCTTGCCCATCAGCCTGAGAAGCTGCCTGGTGGCGGAGACCTTCCAGAGTTGGACATTCTCTTTGGGCCTTATGGAAAGCTGATCTGCTGGAGCCACCTTCTGCCAGTAAAGTCTGCAGCTCAGGATGGTCAGCAGGGTCCAGTTCTTCAATAAGTTCTTGGCCTCCAACTAGCTCTTCTTCATAGTCTAGTTCAGCCCCAAAGGGTTGTACCTCCCTCTCAGCCTCAGCTGGAGGCGGAGTTACAGGTGTAACGTTGGACAACCTAGGAGAAGTCCTTGCTGGAAGCACTGGAGTGCTTGCTGCTGGTTTCTTCTTAGAAGTCTTGGGTTGCCCCTTTGCTTCTGGTTGTTTAGATATTGCAGTAAGTAGTTCCAGTGGAGTAGGAGTGATTTATTTTTCCATCATCTCCTTGGGAGAACATATCAAGGTTTTCTCCCTTGCAGGTCTGGTTAGTTCCTGTAACCTTTTACTAGGAGGTCTGCGGGTATGTGACACAACTCCAAGAGCTTTCAGTTCATTTCCCAACAGAACTCTTCCTGGTACATCACATTGTACACTGACAGGTATCTTCACAGTCATATCATTGCACTGGATGAGAGCTGCTAACTGGGGACAGATCTGCACAGGCCCTCCAGCTAACTTGGTGAGGCATTTGGGTGCCCTAGCAGCCTCCTCTGCCTTGAAAAAGGATTCATCCACCACAGTTATGCTGGGCCCAGCATCCCTAATGGCAGGAGTCTCCTGACCATTCACCTGGACACTGTACTTATCATACTCTTTAGTATTATTTGGGATAGAATTATAGACATCTAAATTATCTTGTTCTCACAACCCCAGGGACACTAAAGAAACGCTGGCTGAGACTCCAATGGGATCATCTGCCAGTAGTAGAAAGTTTCCACTTGTCATTGGTACTTCCTCTTCTGGAGCGAAGGCTAGGGAGACAAGCTAGACCCCTGAAGCTTTAACCTTACATCTGGGATCTCCTTTCACATGGTCAGTAGAGCCACAAACATAGCATTTTCCAAATGCCTCTGGAATGGAAGCTTTCTCTGACCTCCTTCTGGTCTGGGATAAGAAGGTACACTAGCCTGATTCGGTTTCCCTTGTGGCTTACCCTTAGACTTTTGTTTGGGGCCCTCTTTGGAATTGGAATTATTTGAATTCTCTTTGGAGTCCTTTTTACGCTGTTTCCCTCATCCTTTTTCTGAGTTGCCCCAGAATCCTTGTGAGTAGCCCTGTTGGCAACCACAAAGTCAGCAGCCTTAGCTAGCTTCTTGGAATCTAATTCCTTTGATTCAGCCAAGTGCTGTCTGAGCTCAGGAGAGCAGGCATCATAAATGGACTCCAACATAACAAGATGTCTCATTCCCTCATAAGTGTTCACTCTGTAATCCTTCATCCATCCCTCTAAATTCTTCAAACTTTCACTCACCCAGGTAGCCCAAGGGGTACCATCATGCTTTTTGAGGGTCCTAAACCTCTTAAGGTACTGGGAAGGGGTCTTCCCAAATCTAGCTATTAAAGCTAGCTTCACACATTCATAATCCATCCTATCCACCTCCCCCAACTCCATTACCACATCAGATGCAACAGGGGGAACCTAGAGAACAACCAAGGAAGCAACTGATTCCCTGTGATGTCCTGGAGCCCATGATTATATTCAAATATAGCCAACCAATCTAACACATCCAACTTAGGTTCATACATTCCCACAATCTCTTTAGGCATCCAGGGTCTTTTGGGACTGGAACTCCTAGAGGATCCGGGGGGATAGGTATTTTCAACAGACAATCTCTTCATCACTAGCTCATGCTTGAGCTCCATTTCTCTGAGCCTTAGTTCTTGGTGCTTTTGTTCAGATTGGGCACTAATTCCTTTGAACTCTAATTCAAGTCTCATTTTTTCTAGTTCAATGAATTCAGGACTTAATGTGGGACCTGACATAGGTCCAGTAGACATAGCTTGAGGTGCTAGAGCAGGCAGAGGGGCAGTGGGGACAGTTACATTAGCCTCACTTTCCTCTTCTGAATCTACAACAACATTATCAATACTTTGATCCATATTACCTTCATCACTGTTGTCTACATTTGCTGGGGAGGTAGGTTCCTCTGAACCACTGCCCAGACTTTGGTTTTCTAACAATCTTTCTATTAGTTCCATGTTCCTGCCTTTAACAGGAAGATCCTTATGTCTACAAAGAACTCTTAAACAATCAGCAGTTTTAGCAGAAAGGGATTCCTGGCTGTAACTTTCCATAGTTTGACTTGTTAAAAATTAACTCTTATAGTGCTAAGCTTTGTGGTTAGTTGCACTAAGGTATTTAGGCACTCTAAAATGTATACTCAATACAAATCCCACCGCTGGACACAAGTGTTAGGCACAATACTGTGCAGTTCCCTTGGGGAACACTGCAAAAAGATTAAGACTACAGGTGTAAGCAGTAAACCCAATTGGTAGCAGTCTGCACCGCCCAGATTTACCTGGTAGCTGTGGCTGAGCAGTCAGACTTCTCTCAAGAAGAGTAGGGCAGTATGCAGAGTATACACAATAGGGCCAAAACACATTAGAGCAAACAAACACTGACAAGCTTTATATAAAAAGTATATAATTATTTATTTAAAACACACTTTAGGTAATACACTAGCACTCTCAATGAAAAGTAATTTTAAAACACAGTCAGCTAAGTATACACACATCCCTTAGTAACTATCAGACAAGTCAGGGTTAAAGCACAACTATTTGTTAAGACAGAAGCGAGCGCTTAACCAAGATGGCACAACAATAGTTTGGGTTAAAAAGGGAGAGAAAAAGCAGAGCATAAAAATAACACAGTTCCCAACACTTTTTAAGAGTTCAGAGCAAGGGGAGAAGGGCAGATTATACTGTAGAGCCAAATTTCATAGATCAGGCCCACTTTAAATGAAGCAAAGCGAAATGTGCCCAGGATCACACGGTTTAAAGTGCACTGAAAGTATTTGCAGAGTGTTCAAAAGAGGTTGAGGTGATTCAAAAGATATAGTTAGAAGGCCTGGAGCCAACCCAGTTTAGAAGCCAAGGATTTAAGGGTCACCTTTAGCAATCTGTAGAAAGGGAGGCCAGGTAGGACACAGTACCTTAGAGAGGAAGGAAGCTCCAGTGGGGGCAGTTGTTCCTGGCAGTTGTTGAAATTCGTGGTTCCGGCCAGGGGAAGAAAAGATCTCGTCGTGGAGGGACCGTGGAGTCTTTGCACTGCACAGGGTTGAAACCAGCCATGGAGTTCCCAATTAAAAGGTGCAGTCCTTTTATTCGCAGTCAAGAGTGGTGAGCTTGGCTATCTGGCCGCCAGGGTGCTTGGCACAGGTGATTCGACCAAGGGCCATCTTTGGAAGGCGAAAAGGGTGAACTGGTTGGTCCCACCAGCTCAGAGGAAGAAGACTCGTCCAGCAGAAGATCTTCTCTTGTCGTCGGGAAAGTGGTGAGGTAGCTGCAGCAGGGCTTTACCGGTGGTGTTGTCGTGGCAGATGGCTCAGCTTTGTCCCTCTTCAGATTCTTAGGTCCTGTGGCGACTTCTGAAGTTCCAGTCCCAAAGGCCATGCTTTTATGCAGAAAAACCACCATTCATCAGCCTAGCTGTCAATCACACATGCTAAGTGGTGAGCCGGGCGGCTCACCACTGGGCCAATCAGAGTAGAGGGCGACTTGGGTTGCCGAGGCAACGCAGTCCAGTGTGCCAATTCCCCCCTCCACCCTTCCTGTGGAACCCAGACAGAGTGGCACCATTTGGAGGGCTTCTGTGGAGAAGCCCCCAAAAAAGTGGAACAAAGGGCTCGACCTTGGTCATAGTTACAGAGATGCACACAAACGCCATTTTAGAATTGAGTTCTGGAAAAAAGACCCAACCAGTGATTTAATATTAAATAAATAAACCGGCGGTATCTTTAACATTGCACCAAGAAGTGGTGCGTTTAAAATGAATGGGAAAATCCCATAGAGAATATTCTGGTGGAATATTTCACATGGTAACCACTCCCACCAGCCAGAAACTCGACAAGGGGGGACTGGACAGTGCCCCCTTGAAAACAGACCCAGTGGCACTCGAATTACCCCTTACCAGTACATCCACAATATGGTGGTTTGTACTGGTTTTTTTTCAAAATTTTGGACTAGTAAAGCCAATAGTGACTTTACATGCCCTGGGAGACAGTAGTCAGTCCCAGGGTATGGAGTCTATGTTTAGGGGTCACTGTGACACCCTTGTACTGCACTGAGGGTGCTGTGTACCACACATACAGAAAATGAGATGATACCCTATGGAGTAAAAAGGAACCCCATAGCCCATAAGCACATAACAAGTCAAAGACATACCTCAAATGATGACTAAGAGTGGGAGTAAAAGAGTCTCACTCTTAGCACGAGAAAGAAACAAACCCCAAAAATCCAGCAAAGCTGCTGGGGGACTCACTAGGTTTGGGAAATTAGCCTTATAAGAGAATTCTCCCTAACAGTGAGTTCCCTGGGTCTTGGTTACAATGGAGCTGTTGGGGGTTGCAGAACTGGAAGAGGGATTGATTCGCTCATGGCCCCCTGTGTGGTCTGTGAGAAACCAGAAGGTGTCTCACCCACTAGTCCCCGAGGATCTGCCATCCAGGAGACGAGGACAAGGCCATCACTTTTAGATCCAGTTCCTGGGGTGGACCAGTGCGGGAGGATCACCTGGGTGAGGGGTCTTGGGGGAGTGGGAGTTGGACACCAGATGGCGAGACACAGTATCACCTTCCCAGTAACACTTTTACTCATCCTACCACATAGGATACGTAGGAACTCTATCCCCCTCCCCCTTTACTTACACATACTCATTCACATAGATAGCCCGCTTTTGGAGAAAACAGACTAGCACTTGAGTAGTATAACTGAAGTGTCCGAATACAATGGTCAGGTGACCTCAGGCAATTACTGACCAACACTCACATCTGACATCCATTAAGCTTCCACATGCAAATAGAAGGTGGAGAACGAAAGCACACTCTGAGCGAGGCAAAGCACACTAGGAAACAGCAGTTTTGAGATAGGAGCTGAACGAGGGACGAAAGATGGCAGACTATGAGGGGTCTGCAAGGAGGAACATTCCCTTGACCTTTCTGGAAAGAAACTTTTATGAACAAGAGACCCCAAGAATGGACAGCTTAAGGCCCAGAGACAAGTTTGAGGTCAGAGCTACCTGCGCTCCTCCTAGATGGCTAATCCAGTCGGGGGAATCAGCAGCCACCATGGTACAGTCCTGGCTCCAAGAACAAAGTAGTGACAGAGAAATCAACACAGCCAGTGAGTTGGGGAGACCAATACAAGACTGGGTTGTTTTGAAGCCAAGGATGCAAGCAGCAACATTGTATATCGAGCTCTGAGAAAAAACATTGTTAAAACACGTGTGATGAAAGACGCAAGTAAAGGTGAACTGCTGATGAATGTTTGAACTTTGAAAGGATACAATATAATTGACAAAGTGGTCCGGCACTGCGTGCATTCTTATTTGAAGGTCTTTGTAAGGTATCCAGTCGAGAGGTGGTGGAAATGAAAGTAAGTATTGTAAAGAGAAAGATTGTGTGATTTGAAGTGCTCCTGTGGCAGATCAAGCAATATCCCACGCGCAATTGAAAGTCTTTGATTTTTGATATAGAATAGGAAAGATTGGAAAATGAGATAAAATGATGTGAGCCTGATCGAGGGAGATCAAGTCAGAATATTCTGTTAAAGTGGGTCTCAGCATGGCAGAGGGGGACACGGAGTGAACAGTAAATCACCAAGACATTTGTGCATGTGAAAATCTTTAGAGAAGTGGGTCTGAGCCTGGCGGAGGGGGGCCGGGGGTGAACAGTAAATCACCCAAGAAATTGTGCATATGAAATCCTGAGAAGAAAGGAACTTTGGTGTTTGTTTGTCTCATCAGGCCCTCTGAAATAAGAGACATTCCGAGGTTGGAGGTAAGGGATAAACGATGCCGGTAAAGAATTACCAGCATCACTTACTGCTACGGGCTATTCCGACGAGCCAAACCGCTTTTGGGGCATGGGCGCGGGCACGCGGGCCATCATACCGGCTATAGCGGCATGCCGTAAACTGGAGGAGATCACAAGTGAAGCGGACATGCAAATACCGGCATCATGAAGGCGTTAAAAGTGGTTTCTGGCATGCCGTAAATACCAGCATCTCTGACCAACCGTAAAATGCCATGTGCAGTGATCCCAACTGCCACAGGTGCACACCATCAGCACAGGTAGAGGCAATGGAGTCTGGGCCTGACCAAAAGGAGCACACCCACACACCACACCCCTTTCCATACCAAGATCAATCTAACAGTAGCATCAACACTTCAGCTAGAGGACATGCATGCATTGCAACACCAGCAACACCACCAACACCAACAGCAGGCACCACAGAGGAGACGCAGCAGGAGAAGGAGGGTGAGACAGGCCCAGCATGCCCCACCAGTGCAGCCAGTGTAACATCACATGCAGCCCCCAATCCTAAACATCAGTCCCTGCAACCCAACCCCACAGCACAACCACACCCTGTACCGTCTGGACCGGGACACCATCAACACCATTGTGGACATGATACACGATTGTCAGCCCCATTGAAATACGCACCGCCATCCCCCCTCTACTGAAGGTAGTGTCAGTGCTCCACTTCCTTTCTACAGCCACCTACCAGCACACAGTGTGGTACATGCATGGCATATCACCACCCTCATTCACTTGCATCCTGAAGCAAGTGCTGGATGCCCTCCTCAAGCACACAATGGAATACATATCCCTACCACGGACTCCCGAGGAAATTCTTGAATCAAAAGGTGGCTTCCATGCCATGGAGGTGGTTTGCCACAATCGCAAATTATACCACTCCAAACAGGTGCAGATGAAAGGCGATGAAACAAGAGCATCACACATTGTTGTGCCCGAAACCCCGGATCAACCACAGGAATGCTGCATGTCACCATGGGAAAAATCAGCGCAGAATGCCTAACGTAGCACACCCTACTGCCAATGCTCCCCATCTGGAAATCCTACAGAACATAACACATCACTTCATTTTCACAAACACAGCTGTATGCGTACACAATGCATGAGCTACAATACGGCAGAGCACACCGTGTATCATCTTGGAGATGCAACCCACACCATCATCCCATGGCACAGGACTCATTGAGGGCCTAAAAATGGGATACATACAACCAGGAACATGTGCATCTGACCAACGATAAGCTGCCAACATGTGTGACTAGTACAGCTGTCCATCATCAATCAACTGACATATAGCTTTTAATGCCTCCCATGCAGGTGACAGTGGCTATCCCTTGATGGCGTGGCTCATCACCCCTGTCCGAAACACACAGAACAGGAGGACTACAATCAATCCCACACCCTTACCCGTGTGGTCATTGACCAGACCTTTGGCCTGTTGAAGGCATGGTTTTGCTGCCTTAGGCCGTCAGGTGGGGCTCTCCTCTACAGGCATGAGAAGGTGGCCAAGACAATCATGGCATGTGTTATGCTGCACAACATGTTATTCCAATGCAATGTGCCCCCGACCCCTGACATTGAACTGCTACCACCTGGTGATGATGAAGGGGATGAAGAAGAAGTGGCTGTACATCATTACGGTGCCGATGCACAGGAGGGACGCTTGTGCGTCAGTCAGTGATTGCACAATATTATTGACATACATGGCTGCAGAGGGTGACATGATATGTTGACAGAGGCCACTCGGTGTGTGGGTAGATGCACAGTATGCACTGTATATGAATAAAAGACAGCTGCGCAATGATGAATGTCCACAAAGGTCTTTCTTTTCACACAACGGGTGTATTAAATGTAACAATGATAACAAAAGTGCCAAAACCTTCCACCACCCTCAACCCCATCCCCCTCCCCCACAACTCCCCCACACACCCTCTCCCCTCCCCCTCCCCCCAACTCGCCCACACACCATCACCCTCCTCCCCCTCCCCCCACAACTCCCCCACACACCCTCACCCACCCTACCCCTCCCCTCAACTCCCCCACACATGTCCCATCAAGTCTCCAATGCCTACATGAGGCTGCCCTGACTATCAATTTGCACTCCCTGGTCCAGGTGGTGGCATGTCTTGCCGGCGCAGGGTACCTGCTGACCGGGCTCGCCTGGGTCTAGCTAGATGATGACGGTGTGGCCGCCTTCTCGGATTGGGTAGCTGGATGCCCTGCCTCCATGGCATCGGCTATGCAGCCTAGTACTTGGCGGAGGGCGGAGTCCTCTTCGCAGAGGCGGCTGGTGTTATCGGCAAATATTTTGGCCATGGAGGTGGTGTTCTCCGTGATGGACCTGCATAGAGAGGCGATGTTCTCCCGCCACTCCTGTCTGGCCAGTGTGTTGTCCTCAACAAACTGCCGCACAAGGGCAATCAGCAGTTCTGACTGCTGCGGCCCTGCGGGTGCACCTGTGGAGGTTGATGGTCCCTGGCTGCCCTGCTCAGCCTGCTCAGCCTCAATATGGGACTGAAGTGCCCTTCCATTTGCTCCTGCCCAGACTGCTCCGGGGTGGCGGCATGGTCAGTTTGAGGGATGATATTTGGGGGGATGCTGGTGGACTGGGCGCAGGGACCACTTCTGATGCATCGTCCTCAACGGCACCCATATGTCATCCTGTGGGTCCTCCACACCCTGGGGTGCTGTGGCTGCCACCTCCCAGCCAAACTGGACTCCTCAGATGGTGGTGCCTCGCCTGATTCCTCAGGATGGCCAATGGGTGGTGGTGCTTCGGCCTCTATGTACTGCCAACCTGGGGTGTCTTGCCTGGTGGTGCACGGGTTGTCCCTTCGTAGTCGAAGGGCAGTTGGGGTCATCCGGGGACCTCTTCCGGGGTGTGGTCTTTGCAAGGGTTGAGTCCTGCCCATCGCTGTCATGGTCAGGGACAGCATGAGTAATGTTTTGATAGGCATCATACATACTTTTGGACAATTGATCATCCACACAATTGATGGTAATAGGCATTTGAGTCGGGATGAGCATGTTGTTTGATACATGGGTCGGTTATGCAGGCATACGTCGGCGTCACTCATGTTAGCCAAGAGCTACGTTATCTGACATGCATTTTTGTTGGGGCCTGCATGCTGTGTGCCTCATGGCATTTACATCTTTGTGTGGTATGTGTCAGGTGCGGCATTGCCTTACTGCAGGCATCTGCCTGTGTCTGTGATGCGTCCGCCTACTTTTCTGGGAGTGTCTTTGTGTTGGACCATGGCTTGACTCTTTGGACTGACATATTGGTTGACTTTCATCAGACTCCATTACAGTGTTTTCTTGGGACACTCACCTCCATCGGCCGATGTTGTGGCGCCACACTCCATCTCGCCAACACCTTCTATCCCCTCCATTCCGATCATGCTGGTGCAGATGTCCTCCCATGGGGTCTGCTTGATGAGTGAGCTGGCTCCTCCTCCTGTTGCCATTGCCTGGCTCCTGTTGACTGAGAGAATATTTCTTACTCTGAGTCGCAAGTCGTCCCAGCTCTTACGACTGTCTTTGATGGTTTGTGGGGTGTTTCCCACAGCACTGACTTTCTGTGCCACAAGTGCCCAGATCTCCTTTTTTTTTAATATGGCCTCCCTCTTCATGCTGTTTGCAAAGACAATACCAGCATGCTCCTGCAGTGTCCCGGCCAGCATCTCCAACTCATCCTCTTTGAATCTCTCCTTGCGAGGGCGGGCAGCTCCCTTTTTAAGGGCCTTGGGCATAGTGGTGTGTTTGGAGAATGTTTTCTGAAAAACAGCAGAGTGCCACAGGTCCTGTGTGGTGAGGATAGCAATGGATTGTGTTTTAAAGATGGCCGCCGTGCTCCTTCCCGTTCCTGTGCGATGACGCTACATCTGGTTCTGCTTATTAGCGGTGACCGTTATTAGCGGTTACCGCTAATAACGGTCACTGCTAATAACGGTCACTTCTAATGCCGCATTGGGCCATGCGGTAGTGCTATCTGTGCTATGCATGGTGCCGCTAAGGGCATTTTTCGATGCATTTAAAGGCATGGCGGTACTGCCCTTACCGGCATGGTGCAGCGGTCGCGACCGCGAAGTCGTAATAGTCCTCTATTAGCGGACTAATGACTGCACGGACACGCTATTTACGCCATGCCGGTAAGGACAGTTACTTACCTCCAACCTCGGAATGAGGCCCTTTGAATGGGAAAGAGACATTGGCATATAAGGCCCTGGTGCAGAGGTTTTCAACTGAAACCTCGTTCCAGAAAAGCCAGAGTGTGTTCTAAGCTTGAGTGTGCTGCCTTGTCTCGTGCTTAAAATGTGGGGAAGGGGAGCCAACAACTCATATATCCTGACATATCATTTATTGAACACTTTGCTTTTGCATAACATTGTTTCCCACATTATTTGTATTCAAAAGTAAGGATTGGCAATAAGTTTATTAGTATAGGCCCTTTTATTTTGACAAGACTCTACTAGGACTGCATTATTATTATTTGATGGTAGTAGCTTAATCCCATCTTTAGATTTCCGATTAGACAGGTGTTTTAACAACCAATTTGAAAGTTCAATAAAAACCCTTGAACTGTGATCACTTGTTTCTGTCTTACTGTTTGATTCCATGCCTTCCTTACCGGTCCTTAATTAAATTGTGCCCCCTCCCCGGGAGCTGGATTGGACATCAGACCTGGCTCTACTGGGCTTTGCGTAATCAGCTGGGTTATCAGATGGGTTTACCATATGCCTCCCTTGATGGACTATAGGCAACCTTTCTTTCACCATTACGAGACAGTAGATTGTACTCGGTGGTGGTATCCATCTTGATGTCCATTGCACTTTTTCCCCTGTAACATCCTCATTTACCGTAATAAATTGATTAATCTCCTTAATAGGCATATGTGAGCCTGGGAGCATACATGGTGGTGCATTAGGGTTGTCAGCGTCGGGGCCTGACACAGAGAGAGGCGCCAGCAGTTTCAGTCTCACAGTTAATATCTGGTGTTTTGGATGGGCAAGCTACACAGGTCATCTTGGGGCAGGGGGGCCTAAGCACCTCCATAATGTCAACTGGCTACAGCTACTCCCAAATTGGGGATCAGGTCACAAGGGTTATAGATTCACACAATTTAGCACAGTCCGTGTAGGGCAGCAAAGGCAGGAAGGGTGCAGTTTATCACAATTTGGCACAATCAGGCTCCTCCAAAGTGGCTGCATCCCTCAAATTTTGATGTCAGGTTGAATGGGGGACGAAGGATGCAAGAGTACAATGATCAGTCAATATGACCCTGCTCATAAGTCTCAGTTTCTCTCACCTTGATAGACGATTGGTGAGCCACTTTCCGTTACTGTGATTATCTTGTCAGGTGGCTGCTCACACCCTGTGTGCACCAAAAACACCCTGCAGGACACAACACCCGTGCCCATGTCTTGTGGGCTTCCCCCTGGGGGGCCCGGGCTGCAGTGGTTGAAGATTCTGGGGGCTTGGCCTCCACAAGACCCAGTACGGCGGCCGTCGTAGGCCAAGGAATAGAAGGCAGGTGCGGGACACAACAGCTGTGCCCGTGCCCCATGGTCTTCACCCTGGCGTGCCCAGGCTGTGCCGGTTGAAGAGGTTGTGAGCGTATTCCACGAAAACCCACTACGGCAGCCCTCAGGGGCCAAGGAACAGGAAATCACTTTTCTGGAATGATTGTGTAATCTTCCATCCCCTATAGGGGGGCTTTGTGAGGCACATTTCAATGAAATGGTATAGCAGGGGTTTCCCCCCCCCCCCAGCTGCATCTTTGGGGAAGGGTCACCCTTAAAATAAACAAAAGCTTATATGAGCATCTCTGTGGTACAGTTGTATTTAGAAAGTGTGCCTAATAGCGTCACTGTGCTAAAGTTTAATCTAGAAAGTGTGCCTAATAGTGTCACTGTTCAAAAGTTGAATCTAGAAAGTGCGCTTAATAACGTCACTGTGGTATAGTTGAATTTAGAAAGTGTGCCTAATACCGTCACTGTAATATAGTTGAATTTAGAAAGTGTTCCTAATGGCATCACTGTGCTAAAGTTTGAATTTATGAACTTAAAAAGTGTGCCTAATAGCGTAACTGTGATATACTTGCATCTAGAAAGTGTGCCCAATTAGCATCACTGTTCTAAAGTCGAATCTAGAAAGTGTGCCTAGTAACGTCACTGTGGTATAGTTGAATTTAGAAAGTGTGCCTAATAGCGTCACTGTGCCAAAGTTTGAACTTAGAAAGTGTACCTAATAGCATAACTATGGTATAGTTGAATTTAGAAAGTGTGCCTAATATCGTCACTGTGGTATAGTTGAATTTAGAAAATGTGCCTAATAGCGTTACTGTGGTACAGTCTAATTTAGAAATGGTGCCTAATAGCGGCACTTGTGCCAAAGTTTGAACTTAGAAAGTGTGTCCATCCCGCCCAGCTAGGTGAAGAGAAAGAGCCTCACTCTGGCGCACCTCCCTCCGCCCTCCGCCTAATTCCCACCCCCATCCCAAACCATACCACCCTCCACCACACTTTTACACCACCCCTATCCAACTCTCAAGCCAGAAAAACCCTCCCATCACAAACCACCCCACCCTCCTCCACGCTTTCACCCCATCCCCTATCCAAACTTCAAGCCAGAGGAGCCTGATGGCACGCCGACCATCTTAAGACCCCTGTTTCTCCCATCCCTCTCATCCCTTCCACCCACCCATCCAACAGTGCACCCGCACCACCTGCCCTACCAACGAACCAAATGACGCACCTCGTCCTGCCACCACCCCTGCCTTTTGCTCGCATCAACTCCCTCTAACATCCCCCGCCTACCTCATCGCTTCCTCTCCCTAAAAACTACACGTCTCGCCCTGGCAAGAACAGTGGCCTAATCCCCATCACCCACCGACCCCCCTACCCTCTCACACACACCAACCACATTAAAAACCCTGGAAAAAAGAAAATGGACCCGGTCATCTCCAATCTCCCACTACTCCTCGCCCCTCCTGTCTCGACCCATGACCTCAATCTCTCAATCTCCACCATCACCACCCTCCTCCCCTTCCTCACCCTGCTTCAAACCCCTCTCCCTTGAATTTTCACCAACCACACCTAGAACCCCTAACCCCTTACGCTTCACCTTTGAATCCCCTGCCCCAAATCCGTCTTCCCAACTGACCACCATCACAGACCCGTGCAACCCTATCCTCCAAACACCCACCTCCTCCTCCGCCAGCCTACTCTTCCCAACCACCATCGACCAACCCGCCTCTCTCACGTCCCAGATTCTGCTGACTCCCTGCACTCACACCACCCTGCACCTCCACCACTCCTCCAAGCCATTCACCCACTCCTCCCCACCACCACCCCTACAACCTCCACAACATCCCCCTGTGCCGATGTAAGATGCATGCTTTTTAATCCCTGATCTCTAGCAAAAAACAGACACAGCATCTTTGACCTCCTCGCCTCAGACGAGCCAGACCTAGTCTTTATCACAGAAACCTGGTTCTCCGATGACTTCGCCCCTATCACCCATGAAGCCTCCCCCCCGCACTACTCCCTCATCCCACTCAACCGACCCTCTAGAGGAGGAGGAGTAGAAATCATTTCTAGTCACACTTCTCCACCTCAATCATCGACTGCCAGACAATCATGCCTTCCTGTGAATCGCTTCAAATTATCCTTCCCCCTAATGTTCTCCCACAGCGTCCTAATCATCTACAGATCCCCTCGCTATGACAGACATTTCTCAAGCAACCTCTGTAATTCGATTGCCACCATCCAAATAAACCATCCCACCCTCACTCTTCTAGGGGACTTCAACATCTGGCTGGACATTCCCACCAACTCCATGACCCACTCACTGATTGACTGCCTAGATGTGCTTAACTTCTGCCTTCACATGAACGGCCCAACACACTCTAAAGGACACACCCTTGATGCCATCTTTAGCTCCCACAACCACACACATCTTAGCCCCCACTCCTATCATCTGGTCTGATCACTTCATTGTGCCTTTCACCATTTGCTCACCTGTCCCCTTCCCCATACATGAACCAGAACCCCCAAATCAATGCAAATGCTGGAAGAAACTAATAATCCTCCCTGACCTAGCGCTGCTTCAGACTCCTCCCTCACGCACCCCACGTAATGAACCCTTAACCACCGACTCCTTTGACTCGTGGCTCAATAGCTCATTAATCTTGCTCACCCCCACTTGCCAATCCGCCACTCGCCGTGGCCCTTATCCCAGATGGTTTAAACCAGAACTGAAGACTGCAAAACAACTGTATACATCCCTCGAACGTAAATGGCAGAAAGATAAAACCAACCTGAGTAGTTCCACCCTGGCCCGGCACCATTGCCACTACAAAACCGAAATCCGAAAAGCAGAAAAAGTCCACTACAACTCTCGAATTCTCAACTGTGAATACCCCAGCAAGGAACTCCACAAAATCATTTCTGAATTCACCAAACCATATTGTACCACCACCCAATCAACCCCATCTCAGTCACTCTGTGACTCACTCTCTCTCCACTTCTACACCACTGCTCTCGACAGAACAAATTCTCTCAACAACAAACTGAACCTCATGTCACTGCCACATAATCCACCCGCCCTACCAGTCACCCCCCCGCCTGCCACAGCGACTACAACCCAACCCACCTTTGACTCGTGCACACCAATATCAAGAGACCAATTTCTCAAACTTCTCTCTGACCGGAAACCCTCTGGCTACCCCTTAGACCCATGCCCCACCTCAATCCTCAAAGAAATATTCTCATCCACCTGCGCGGGAGAGTACGCAAGAACCATCATAAATGACTCCCTCTCCTCGGGAATCTTCTCTGATGCCTTCAAAACTGCTCATGTCAAGCCTCTTCTAAAAATACCTCCCTCGACACTCTTGACCCCAAAAACTACTGACCCATCTGAAAAACCAGTATCCTTGCAAAACTCATCCATCTGAAAAACCAGGTTCCTTGCTAAACTCATCGATCGAACCGCATACTCCCACTGAATGCCTTTGTCGAATCCAACAATCTCCTAGACCCTGCACAGTCAGGCTACAGACCTCGACGCGGAACCGAAACCACTCTGACTTCAATTTGGGACAACCTTAAGATCACTGCAGACTCTGCAGACTCTGTGGGATGCTCTGCACTAATCCTTCTACACCTCTCTGCCGCCTTTGACACAATCAACCACTCAATCCTCCTCGACCGCCTCCACTCCCTAGGAATCTTTGGAAACGCTCTCAAGTGGATAGCATCCTTCCTCAACAATAGGAAACAAATAACCCTGCTCTCCACCTTTGCTTCCGCCGCCCAACCAGTCAATACTGGAGCCTATCAGCTCTCCTGTTCAACCTCTATATGTCCACCCTCCCAGGAATAATCTGCTCGCACAACATCCTGTGCTATAACTATGCTGATCACACCCAATTAATCCTAAAACTCCTCAATTCAAACCCCACCTGTCAGCCTGACCTCGCAGCCTGCCTCCTTGACATTGATCGCTGGATGACCACAAATCAGCTCCTCTTAAACCCCACTAAAACCGAAATCATGGTGTGTGGCAACACTGAGCTTCTCCCCCACCCTCTACCATGGCCATCATCCTTGGGCAATCCACCCACCACCTCGACCACAGTAAAAAACTTTGGATGCACTCTCGACTCTGACCTAACCCTCTCCCGCCAAATCAACAATGTCTCTAAGTCCTACCATTACCACCTCAAAATTCTTAGATGCATTTTTCCATACCTCTCCTTCCTCAGCAGACTCGCCACTCTCCAATCTATTGTAATGTCGAGACTAGACTATGCCAACTCCCTCTGCCTCGGGGTCCAAGCATACCACCTCATTAAACTACAAAGAGCACAAAACGCTGCATCCAAATTGCTTCTAGCACTTGGCACAAGAGACCACACCTCTCCAGCTCTCAGAACCCTTACTGGCTCACGGTTGGACGAAGAGTGACTTTCAAAACCTTATGCATCTCCCACCGAGCAAAGCATAAAGCCAGGCCTCTATACCTACAGGACAAGCTAAAATCCTACCACCCACCACACACTCTAAGATGAAGCTCTGCCCTCCTTTTAGTGATACCAATCAGGCTAGGAGGATCATCATTCTCAGCCTTGGCCCCCACTCTATGGAACTCGCTTCCAAACCACATTCGACACACCAAAGACTACCTGTCTTTCTGCAAATCACTGAAAACATGGCTCTTCTGGTAAATAATCATCCCTTAGAGCAAATGGAATGAATAGCCACAACAAACAGAAATCCAAGGTTGTTTGAACAAAGAAAATAAAAGAAGGAAACGGAACAGACTGTGTGAAATGGATAGAGTAAGTGTAATGGATGTAATAGAAGGAACAGATTGAGTAGATGAAATGGATAGAGTGGACGAAACGGATAGAGTGGATGGAACTGGCAGAGTGGACGGAATGGATAGAGTGGCTGGAACGGATAGAGAGGCTGGAACGGATAGAGTGGCTGGAATGGATAGAGTGGATGGGACAGATAAGGGATGGAACAGATAAGGGGGTAGAACCAATGATGGAGTGGATGGAAAGGATGGAACAGATGGAGTGGATTGAATGGATGGAACAGATGGAGTGGATGGAATGTATGGAGTGTATGGAACGCATGGAGTGGATGGAATGGATAGAGTGGATGGAACGAATGGAGTGGACAGAACGGATGGAGTGAATAGAACGAATGGAGTGAATGGAACGGGTGGAGTGAATGGAACGGATGGTGTGGATGGAACGGATGGAGTAGCTGGAACGGATGGAATAGATGGAATGAAAAAAGTAGATGAAATGGATGAGTAAATGGAACAGATGGACTGAATGGAACTGTTTTGTGGATGGACAGGATAGAACAGATGGAGTGGACGGACTAGATGGAAAGGATGGAGTAGATGGATTGGATGGAACAGATGGAGTGGATGGAGCAGCTGGAGTGAATAGAACCGATGGAGTGGATGAATGGATAGAGTTGATGGAATGGATGGAGTGGATATAACGGATGAAGTGGATGGAACAGATAGGGCCCCATTACGACCCAGGCGGTAAGGGGTTTATGGCGGCGTAAACAGCGCCGACCCTTACCGCCTGATTCCGAGGTCCCTTAGCGCCATGGAGGATTTAACACCTGCTTTTAGCAGGTGTTAAAATCCATGGCGCTAAGGGACCTTGTTGTTAATTACGCCACCGTAATTTACGGTGGCGTAATTAACGCCTTCCCCACTCCCATTATGCCCTATGGGGCAAAAATGGGAATGGGGAAGGGTAAATGGGTTAATGGGGACTTACTGCCCCGCCAACCTCGGAATGGGGCGGTAAGTCCGCCAACCACCATGGCGTAAACATAGTTTACGCCATGGTGGTAAAGGTACGACCCAGGCGGTAACTACCGCCTCGGTCGTAATGAGGCCCATAGAGTGGATGGAATGGATAGTGTGGATGGAACGGATAGAGTGGACAAAACAGATAGACTAGACAAAATGGATAGAGTGGACGGAACTGATAGAGTGGATGGAACAGATAAGGGATGGAACAGATGAGGAGATAGAACCAATGAAGTGAATGGAACAGATTGAGTAGGTGGAATAGATGAAGAGAATGGAACGGATGAGGTGGATGAATCAGACGAAGCGGATGGAAACGATAGAGTAGATGGAACAGATAGAATGGACGTAACAGATGAAGTGAATTGAACGGATAGAGTGGTTGCAACGGATAGAGAGGCTGGAATGGATAGAGTGGCTGCAACAGATAGAGTGGATGGAACGGATAAGGGATGGAACAGATGAGGGGATAGAACCAATGAAGTGAATGGAACGGATGGAGTAGGTGGAATAGATGAAGAGAATGGAACGGATGAGGAGGATGAATCAGACGAAGCGGATGGAAAGGATAGAGCAGATGGAACGGATAGAATGGACGTAACGGATGAAGTGAATTGAACGGATAGAGTGGATAGAATAGATGAAGTGGATGGAAAAAATGAACTGGATGGAATGGATGAAGCGGATCGAACGGATGAAATGGATGAAACAGATGAAGTGGACAGAACTGATGAAGTAGATAAAACGAATGAAGCAGATGGAACGGATGAAGTAGATGGAGCGGATGATGTAGATGGAACGGATGAAGCGGATGGAACGGATGAAGCCGATGGAACGGACAAAGTGGATGGAACAGACAGAGTGGATGGAACGGATGAGGAATGGAACAGATGAGGGGATAGAATGAATGAAGTGAATGGAATGGATGGAGTGGATGGAATAGATGAAGAGAATGGATGGGATGAAGTGGATGGACCGAATGAAGTGGATGGATCGGATGAAGTGGATGGAATGGATGAAGTGGATGGAATGGATGAAGTAGATGGAAAGGATGGAGTAGATGGAACAGATGGAGTGGATGGAATAGATGAAGAGACTGGAACGGATGAAGTGGATGGAATGGACGAAGTGGATGGAATGGACAAAGTGGGTGGAGCGCATGAAGTGGATGGAACGGACAAAGTGGATGCAACGGAGGAGTGGATGGAACGGATGAAGTGGATGGAACGGATGGAGTAGATAGAATGGATGGAGTGGACGGAACAGACAGAATAAATGGAACGTATGAAGTGGATGGAACAGACAAAGTGGGTGGAATGGATGAAGTGGATGTAACGAACAAAGTGGGTGGAACGCACAAAGTGGTTGGAACTGACAAAGTGGATGGAACGGAGGAGTGGACGGAACAGATGGAGTTGATGGAATGGATGGAAAGGATGGAGTAGATGGAGTGGATCAAGTGGATGGAACAGACGGAGTGGATGGGACAGATGCATTGGATGGAGTGGATGGAAACGATGGAACAGATGGAGTGGATTGAGTGGATGGAACAGATGGAGTGGATGGAACGCATGGAGTGTATGGAACGGATGGAGTGGATGGAACAGATAGAGTGGATGGAACGAATGGAGTGGACGGAACGGATGGAGTGAATGGAACGGATGGAGTGAATGGAATGGATGGAGTGTATGGAACGGATGGTGTGGATCGAACGGATGCAGTAGATGGAACGCATGGAATCGATGGAACAAATGAAGTAGATGAAACAGATGAGTAAACAGAACAGATGGAGTGAATGGAACTGATGGGTGGATGGAAAGGATAGAAGAGATGGAGTGGACGGACTAGATGGAAAGGATAGACTGGATCGAGTGGATGGAACAGATGGATTAGATTAACCTATGGAGTGGATGGAATGGATGGAGTGGATATAACAGATGAAGTGGATGGAACAGATAGAGTGGATGGAACGATAAAGTGAATGGAATGGATAGAGTGGACAAAACAGATAGAGTGGATGAAACAGATAGATTGGACGGAACTGATAGATTGGATGGAACAGATGAGGGGATGGAACCAATGAAGTGAATGGAACGGGTGGAGTAGATGGAATAGATGATGAGAATGGTATGGATGAGGTGGATGAATCAGACAAAGCGGATGGAAAGGATAGAGTAGATGGAACGGATAGAATGGACGTAACGGATGAAGTGAATTGAATGGGTAGAGTAGATAGAATAGATGAAGTGGATGGAAAAAATGAAGTGGATGGAACGGATGAAGCGGATTGTACGGACGAAATGGATGAAACAGATGAAGTGAATGGAACGGATGAAGTAGATGAAACGAATGACGCAGATGGAACGGATGATGTAAATGGAATGGATGAAGCGGATGGAATGGATAAAGCCGATGGAATGGACAAAGTGGATGGAACGGATGAAGTGGATGGAACAGATGAAGGATGGAACAGATGAGGGGATAGAATGGATGAACTGAAAGGAATGGATGGAGTGGATGGAATAGATGAAGAGAATGGAACGGATGAAGTGGATGCAATGGATGAAGAGAATGGAACGGATGAAGTGGATGGAATGGATGAAGTGGATGTAACCGACAAAGTGGGTGGAACGCATGAAGTGGATGGAACGGTGGAACGGAAAAAGTGGATGGAATGGAGGAGTGGATGGAAAGGATGGAGTGGATGGAACGAATGGAGTAGATGGAATGAATGGCGTGGACGGAACAGATGGAGTGGACGGAATGGATGGAGTGGACGGAACGGACGGAGTAAATGGAACAGATTGAGTGGATGGAAAGGATAGAACAGATGGAGTGGATGGACTGAATGGAGTAGATCGAGTAGATCGAGTGGATGGAACAGATGGAGTGGATGGGACAGATGTACTGGATGGAGTGGATGGAAATGATGGAACAGGTGGACTAGATCTAGTGGATGGAACAGATGGGGTGTATGGAATGCATGGAGTGGATGGAACGGATGGAGTGAATGGAACGGATGGAGTGGATGGAACAGATGGTGTGGATGGAACAAATTGAGTAGATGGAATGGATGGAATAGATGGAATGAATGAAGTAGACAAAACGGATGAGTAAACGGAACGGATGGAGTGAAGGGAACTGATGAGCAGATGGAAAGAATAGAACAGATGGAGTGGACGGACTAGATGGAAAGGATGGAGTAAATGGAGTGGATCGAGTGGATGGAACAGATGGAGTGGATGAAACAGATGGAGTGGATGGAACAGATGGAGTGGATATACCAGATGAAGTGGATGGAACAGATAGAGTGGATGGAGCGGTAAGAGTGGATGGAACGGATAGAGTAGATGGAATGGATAGAGCAGATGGAATGGATAGAGCAGATGGAACGGTTCGAGTGAATGGAACGATTGCAGTGGATGAAATAGATTAAGAGAATGGAATAGATGAATGTCATGATGCCTACCCCCGGGCATCCGGATCGAGTCCATCAGCCCCGGGAGCAGGCATCCAGATATTTATCAAAACTCCAACAGCCCCGGCTGGGGGCTGTTTGGGTTCAGTCCTGGCGCCTTAGGCGCCAGGCTCATAATAGGAATCAGTCCTGGCGCCATAGGCGCTTGGCTCATAGACATTACTTACCTCATGCAGACCATGCTGCAACTGAATCCAAGCCAACGTGAGGCCTGGATGGGACTATTTTATTTCAGGGACTATTTTTTTACTCGGGTGTGGTTCTGGGGAACTTCCTACCTGGAACTACTTTGGAGGCTATTTAAACCACGCCCGATCAGCAGCACACATGTCGCGTGATTCTGCATTCTTCAGCGTAACGCTCACCGTGCCTGCAAGCCTGCATCCAGTCTTCTGCCACGCCCGCCTCGAATCCGGAGCTCCTAGGAAAAGGGGAAAAGAAGGAGGAAAGGTTAGATCACGAACATCATTTTTATTTCTTACCTGATTCCGGACCCAGCACGTCTCCGAGCCTGGAAAGAACATTATTCCAACACGCGTCGCATCGCCAGCTGCAGCGCCGCGTTATACTCACCAGTCCACAGCATCTTTCGACTCGGCGGTGGCTCCATCTTTAGTCGTCGAACTCCAGCATCTGGGGGAAACCAAAGAAACAACAAGGTGAGCCGGGAAGCCGACAAATACCATCTCTTTACCATAGACTTACCTGATTTACCACCGGCGGCATTACCCTTTTACATGCCACATCTTCATATGCCGCACCTATAAAGGGTGAGAAAACAACAAGTCAAACTCATGCAACTTTTACCAGACAGTGTTGGGGAATACAGACTCTTACCTAAACGCCATCAGCTACCTCCAGGCAATATTATTTCGGATCCAGTTGCAATTAAAAAAAAAGGGAATGGAACAAGAGTGAACATCGGACATATTGAACTCTTTGAACTTTATAAGCCCTGGAGTCAATAGCCGGAACTCCTCCAGTACCTTCAAGCCAGTGAAGTAACTGGTATCTACGCGCCCCTGCGTGCCACACAGGATGGAGAGCTCATCATTTAAATACATAAGGTGAGCTTACTAAAAGGGAATATCAGAGGTGACTAGTGGGGAGATCGAGAGCAGCGGGGGGTCCTTTCTAAAATCCACAGTTGGCTAAATCCCTTTCTCCACTTGCAGGAGAATACTTCTTCGGGTCAAGCAGACGAAACTAGGCGGGCCAGTCCAAACAGTAATCTACCCGGAAAAGACCTTGAACAAAGGCCTGGCCACAGTCACTAGCCCAACTGTACAGTTAGCTCGGGAATATCAAGAATTCCAGGATGTTTTCCAAAAAGAACAGGCAAACACCTTACCACCTCACACATCATACGATTGTCAAATCGATCTCATACCCAGTGCATAACCTCCATGCAGTAGAATCTACACCCTAACGGAACCCGAAAACCTTCACCTACGACAATACTTGGACAATACCTTGCTAATGGCTTCATTCGTCCATCCAAGTCCCCTGCATCTTCAGCTTTATTCTTCGTGCCTAAAAAGAAAGGTGACCTCAGAACGTGCATAGACTACCGTGCATTAAATCAGATTACGGTGAAGAACCGATACCCATTGCCTCTGATCCCCAAATTACTAGACCAAGTAAAGGATGCTTGCATCTACACTAAATTGGATTTACAAGGGGCATATCATCTGGTACGTGTAAAAGAGGGCGATGAAAGGAATAATGCCTTTCGCACCAAGTACGGATTATTCGAATATCAGGTGATGGCCTTAGGGTTGTGCAATGCACCAGCAGCCTTCCAGTATTTTATGAACGATGTCCTTCGTGAACTCATTGACGTCTGTGTGGTTGTATACATAAACGATATTCTGGTGTAGTCCTCTTCAGAATCAGACCATGTTAAGCACGTTGGTGCAGTCCTCGAGAAACAACGCCAGCATAAGTTATATGCAAAATTGGAAAAATGTGTTTTTCATCCTACAGAAGTTGAATTCCTTGGATTCATCCTGACTCCAAAAGGAGTTTGAATGGACTCTCGAAACGTGGACGTGATTCTCAAATGGCCATCACCCAGTTCGGTTAAAGGGGTACAAATCATGCTTGGATTTGCTAATTTCTACCGCAGATTTATTACGGACTTCTCACATGTTGTACACCCCATCACAGCACTTTTACGAAAAAACAAACGCTTCTTGTGGACCGAAGAGGCTGAAAAAGCCTTCCAAGAGCTAAAATTGAAATTCACGTCGGCACCAGTCTTAAGGAATCCACGCCCCGTGCTTCCATACATAGTTGAAACCGATGCATCCAGTTTAGCCATGGGGGCTGTCCTATCCCAGAAGGATCCCGAAACCGGTCAACGTCATCCGGTAGCATTTTGGTCCAGAAAGTTCTCGGCACCCGAGTTAAACTATGCGATTACCAATAAAGAGATGTTAGCCATCAAATCCGTCTTCAAGGCTTGGCGGCATTATCTTCTCTCTGCCAGGCACACCATCACTGTAATCACCGATCACAGGAATTTGCAACATTTGAAGACAGCCAAGGCCCAATCATCACGTCAACTTAGATGGGCATTATTCTTTGTAGAATTTGATTTTGTGATCACTTATCGACCAGGTTGTAAAAATGGCAAGGCAGATGCCTTATACCGAATAGGAATGGGAGAAGCATACTCGAACCCAGAACCGGTACCTATAATTTCAGAAGAAAGAATTCTTGGCATAACTGCTCTACAGACTCTAGAAGATATTCATTTGAAAATCCAACAACTTTTCAATTCAGCAGCCCTGCAGGACTGGGTTAAAAAGGGCCCAGATTATTCAGTCATCAATGACCTACCTTACTATCAAGGGCGTCTATTCTTACCACATAAGGATCTACAAGAACTAGTCATCTCCAATTACCTTGATGCTTTGACAGAAGGGCACCCAGGTATCGCAAAAATGGAAGCTAAAGTTAAAAGACAATTCAGGTGGCCCAGCTGGCGAAAAGACGTAAAGTCATTTGTAATGTCTTGTGGCATCTGCGCCCAAAATAAAAGTCAGAAGAAAAAGCCAGCCAGTGTTTTACAACCTTTAGATACTTCACCCACACCATGGCACACTTTGTCTTTAGACTTTATTACAGATCTACCTCCATGTAATGGATTCAACACCATTCTAGCTATTGTGGATCTTTTTTCCAAGATGGTCCACTTTATTCCTTTAAAAGGATTACCTTCCGCTTCAATTTTGGCCAAGGAATTTCTCGAAAACATTATTCGAATACATGGATTTCCTTCCGTATTGATCTCTGACCGAGGTAGTCAGTTCATTTCGCAATTTTGGAAAAAATGTTGTCAATTGGCGCAAATCGACGTAAGGTTATCAACAAGTCACCATCCCCAAACCAATGGTCAGACGGAGAGGACCAACTAGACTCTTGCACAATACCTACGTTGTATGCTTCACCAAACTGAAAGTAATTGGAAGGATATTTTATTGGTTTCTGAATACGCATACAATAACTCAGTACATTCAGGAACCGGACAAAGCCCCTTTTATACCATATATGGACATCATCCTCGAACCTCAGAACTCGATTCGCCCTAGCACTTAGAAATGCCGGCAGTGACTCATCTGCACTCAACTATTACACAAGCCTTTAAGGAGGCAACAGAACATTTGAATCAAGCAAAAGAGAAATACAAGAAGAACGCTGATCAACATAGAAGTGAGACTACACCATACCCATTTGGGGATCAAGTTTGGCTGGCTACAAAACACATACCTCTGAAAGGAACTCAGACTTTTAATCCTAGATATTTGGGACCTTATACCATTAAGGCCATTATCAACCCGGTGGCCGTCAAATTAGAATTACACTCTAATATGTGGATTCATCGTGTCTTTCATATTTCACTTCTAAAACCAGTTCAACCCGGGACAAGATTAACCAAACCACCTGACCCCATCCTAATAGATGGAGAACCTGAATTTGAGGTAAAAAACATCCTGCACTCTAAGATGGTTAAATCTAGACTTTTTTATTTAATCGACTGGAAGGGTTACGGACCTCAAGAAAGGTCATGGGAACCTAGTGACCACGTTCATGCTCCTCGGTTGGTGAAAAAATTCCATCGGAACTTCCCAGACAAACCAGGGCCAAGGGGAAGAACAACTTTAGGAGGGGCCTTGGGGGGGAGTGCTGTCATGATGCCTACCCCCGGGCATCCGGATCGAGTCCATCAGCCCCGGGAGCAGGCATCCAGATATTTATCAAAACCCCAACAGCTTTGGCTGGGGGCTGTTTGGGTTCAGTCCTGGCGCCTAAGGCACCAGGCTCATAATAGGAATCAGTCCTGGCGCCATAGGTGCCAGGCTCATAGACATTACTTACCTCATGCAGACCATGCTGCAACTGAATCCAAGCCAATGTGAGGCCTGGATGGGACCATTTTATTACAGGGACTATTTTTTACTCGGGTGTGGTTCTGGAGAACTTCTTACCTGGAACTACTTTGGAGGCAATTTAAACCACGCCCAATCAGCAGCACACGCTTCGCGTTATTCTGCATTCTGCAACGTAACGCTCCCCGTGCCTGCAAGACTGCATCCAGTCTTCTGCCACGCCCGCCTCGAATCCGGAGCTCCTAGGAAAAGGGGAAAAGAAGGAGGAAAGGTTAGATCACGAACATCATTTTTATTTCTTACCTGATTCCGGACCCAGCACGTCTCCGAGCCTGGAAAGAACATTATTCCAACACGCGTCGCATCGCCAGCTGCAGTGCCGTGTTATGCTCACCAGTCCACAGCATCTTTCGACTCGGCGGTGGCTCCATCTTTTGTCGTCGAACTCCAGCATCTGGGGGAAACCAAAGAACAACAAGGTGAGCCGGGAAGCCGACAAATACCATCTCTTTGCCATAAACTTACCTGATTTACCACCGGAGGCATTACCCTTTTACATGCCACATCTTCATATGCCACACCTATAAAGGGTGAGAAAACAATAAGTCAAACTCATGCAACTTTTACCGGACAGTATTGGGGAATACAGACTCTTACCTAAATGCCATCAGCTGCCTCCAGGCAATATTCTTTTGGATCCAGCTGCAAAAAAAAGTGAATGGAACAAGAGTGAACATCAGACATATTGAACTCTTTGAACTTTATAAGCCCCGGAGTCAATAGCCGGAACTCATCCAGTACCTTCAAGCCAGTGAAGTAACTGGTATCTACGTGCCCCTCGGTGCCACACAGGATGGAGAGCTCATCATTTAAATACATAAGTGACTAGTGGGGAGATCGAGAGCAGCAGGGGGTCCTTGCTAAAATCCACAGGTGGCTAAATCCCTTTCTCCACTTGCAGGAGAATACTGCTTCGGGTCAAGCAGACGAAACTAGGCGGGCCAGTCCAAACAGTCATCTCTGCACTACACATCACGTTGGTGGAGACCGCAGCTGTCCGGGTCCGACCGACGCCCCTGTGGGAACCAGGTGAGCGTAACAATGAAGTAGATAGAATAGATTAAGTAAATGGAATAGATGAAGTGAATGGAATGGATGAAGAGAATGGAACGGATGAAGAGAATGGAACAGATGAAGTGGATTGAACGGATGAATTGGATGGAATGGATGAAGTGGATGGAACGGATGAAGTGGAGGGAATGGATGAAGTGAAGGGAACGGATGAAACGGATGGAACGGATGAAACAGATGGAATGGATGAAGTGGATGGAACGGATGAAGTGGATGGAGCAGATTGAATGTATGGAAATAATGGAGTGGATGGAATGGATGGAATGAATAGAACAGATGGAACGGATGGAGTGGATGGAGTGGATGAAATGGATGGAAATAATGGAGAGGATTTGCTATGTATATGTATATGCTGTTACCTGTATCCCCATGTTATCTGTATCACATGTTTACCTCATCCATCCTGTCGCTTTATATACGTATGCCGCTATGTATGCCCCCTGTCCTGCTCTTGTGCTTGGTCGCAGGCACTTTACTGATAACCACCATATCACACTACTACGCTTACTCTCTCCTATACACCATCATTCAGCTAGAACACTGCTATACTATGACACATTCGGCCTAGTTGTTCTCATACTAACATGACCCCACGAACACCTCATTATCCTAATAAAACACAGCTAGTTGAGCACATACCGGCTAGTTTAGGCGTCTCCTCAGGCCTAACGCAGCCAGAACTCAATCTGGGTGTCCACCCTCCAGACTGAACACATCCAACTGATTTCCTCAGCTCCACACCTACCGCTAAGAAGCAGCTATCATGCAACAACCACACCAGCTGCACACATATCCGGTGCGCCCACACACCACATGATACTCTCTCTCTCTACTGACTTTAGGGTTCCCGAGGCTGGTCAACCTACCAGCGCTTTGAGGTCATACCAATGATACATAAGGTGCCATATAAATACCAAGTAACATAACATAACATATGCATGTAAGGGCACAAAGAGACAACTGTTAAATCAATTGGAAAAAAACTCAACCTTCACATAGGAGTGTTAAGCTGGCACTCTGCTTAGCACCCTATAAAAGCATACCTGATTGATTTTGTAGGATTGTTTAGCAGTGCTCTTTTGCCAGAAGGAGCACGGCACTTAACCACAACAGTCCAGAATGCATCAGCAATGCAGTGTTCCATAGAGGAGAGAGACACCGCGAATCTGTTCGCCATCGCTGCCTGATCTGTATCAATGAGGCATCCCATGTAGAGGAGGGGTGCAGCATATCCGTTCACTACTGAGAACAAGGATGCATTGGTGTTAAGATGGATTTCTGAACTCTGTCCTGTAGGGGCAGAGGTTCAGAAGGCCAGCCTAGTTTCTTGGAACAGGGTAACCTGGACAAGCCAGACCAATCAGGGTAGCGATGGCGGCGGTCAAGACTAATTCTCAAGAGGGGTTAGGGTGACTGAAAGCCCGCAATGAGCACACAAAGCAAGGACGCTTACAAATTTCTCCAGAAAGGTGTTAAATTAAAAATATAGACACATTTATTACAAGGCCTTTGTAACATCGACCATAGTAAAGAATCACGGTAAAACTCCAATAAACCAACACATCACAAGCAATACAATACATAGTTTCCGCCACAGCAGGAGTCAGGGTCGAGGGTGTCCCAAATGCAGCGAACACGCACAGGTTTGTTACCACAGCAGTGCAACTCGGCAACCGCGTGTATTCCGTTCCCAAAGCACACGTCTCACTTCAGACCTGGGAACGCCAAGTGTATGAATCGTGTGAGAGTGCCGAGGACACAGGATTAGCAGTAAACCAGACGGCGGTGACAGAGCAAGATTCCTGTGTAGGCTGGTCAGTCCACTGGATGGCCCAGGGACGCTTCCGAAGGCCTACGTACAAGATTTGGTGAAGATGCCGAGAATAGTTGTTCCCACTATTCTAAAGGGTCAAAGCGCCTTTGCAGACCTTCTTGTTCGATCAGAGGCCGAGTGATCTCGCAGGCCGACAGCAGTGCAGGGTGCCAAACTTTCAGCGGGTCACCAGTGATTCCTCGACTCAGCTTCTTAGTTGCAGGATACTTGGCTCCTGATCCTTTGTTTGTGAGAACTCAGGAGATCGACATGGTAGTGGTGTTTTCAGCCTCCTCTTATCCAAAGTTCTCTTCGTGCCAAAACTGAGAGGGCCCAATGGGAGATCCGCTCACAAACACTGACACCATACGTGGACCTATCATGGAGCAAGGTGGTCCCAGGCATTCAGGACACTCTAGACTCTCTGGCACCCAGGATGTGTATTGGGAACAGACATCCCAGCCCACATCCTGGAGGCACACACAAGGCATGCAGAAGCCAGCGAAAGCGTGTGTTTCGCAGGAAAGTGCATGACCAAATAAGGAATGTCCTGGGTCGGCTTGATCTGGGTGAAGGTGAAGGGGCAAGACGGTCAGCGGACAGGACAAAGAACCTCGTGGCATGGCCATTTTGGAGCCCAGGCCACCCATTATGGCCAAACGCGGGAAGCGCGGTTAACATGGCAAAAAGGGGTTCAAAACACAAAGAAACGATAGCTGCCACCAGTCCCATCCGTGAAACACTTGCACATTTCATAATAAGTCCAGCGAGAGTTGCTAGGGCCTTTGGAATGACTAGAGACCCAAGAGCGCGGTAATGTAAGTTACGGTGCACTCTTGTTTCATGTTGCTCAAAAGCTGCATATGGCTCACACCTGGCCTATGCTCAATAGTGAAGTCAAAGCCTTGCAGACTTATGGACCACCTAAGCAACTTTGGATTCTCTCCCTTCATGTTCATGAGCCACTTTAAGGGCTTATGGTCAGTTTGCACAGTGATGTGGGTCCCATAGAGGTAGGGCCTCAGCTTCCGTAGGGCCCACACACCAGAGAAACATTCTATCTCTACTGTGGACCATCTGAGTTCTCTGTCCTTAAACTGGCGACTAATGAAACCAATAGGGTGTTCCTTACCCTTCTCATCTACTTGCGTTAGTACAGCTCCTATCCCAGTGTCAGGGGCATCTGTTTGCACAATAAAAGGTCTTTGGTAATCCGGGGCCCTTAGAACAGGGGCCTGGCACAAGGAGTCTTTTAAGCCATTGAAGGCCTTCTCACACTCTTCAGTCCACGTTACCTTCTTGGGTTTCTTCGGAGTGGTGAGAGCAGTCAGAGGGGCAACTATGGTACCATAGTCTGCCATGAAGTTGCGGTAATACCCAGTGAGTCCTAAGAAGGCTCTCACTTGGGTCTGTGTAGTGGGGGTAGGCCAGTCTTATACTGCTTGTACTTTACTGGGTAGAGGCTGTATCCTCCCTCCACCTACTTCATGTCCAAGGTAAACCACAGAGCCTTGTCCAATCTGGCATTTACTAGCCTTTATGGTCAAGTGGGCTTTCTGAAGAGCCTGTAGCACAATCCCAAGGTGTTTCACATGGTCTTCCCAGGTGGTGCTGAAAACTGCTATATCATCCAGATATGCAAGACAGAATTCATCCAACCCGTTTAACACATGATTCACAAGCCTCTGGAAAGTGGCAGGTGCATTCTTCAACACAAACGGGATTACCCTGAATTGGTAAAGACCGTCGGGAGTTGAGAACGCTGTCTTCTCCTTGGCATGTTCTGCTAGGGCTATTTGCCAATAGCCTGCAGTGAGGTCAAACGTGCTGAGATACCTGGAGGCACCCAAGGTATTCACCAGCTCATCTTTTCGAGGCAAGGCTTGGGCATATGTCTTGGTGACAGCATTCAGAGCCCTGTAATCCACGCAGAACCTCAATTCAGAAGTACCGGCCTTTGAAACCAAAACCCCATGGCTGGACCAAGGACTACTAGAGGGTTCAATCACCCCAAGATCTAACATTTTGTTGACCTCTGTCTTAATGTAAGACCGTACTTTGTCTGACATTCTGTATCCTCTACTTTTGGTAGGTAAGCTGTCTCCTGTGTCTATGTTATGTTTGCACCAAGGTGTCAAACCAGGGGACTGCGAAAACAGGGGAGAAATTGCCCAAGCAAACTTTTCACCTCAGCCTGCTGATAAGAAGTCAGATGAGGGGCCACTCGGACACCCTCAAAGGAGATATCTGAAGGACCGCTTTGGAACAGGTCGGGGAGAGGTTCAGACTCCTCTTTCTCAACATCTTTCTCAACATCTGAAGCTAGTAGCAGTGCTGCGATTTCGACTCTTGGGACGAAAGCCTTCAGCCTATTTACATGGAACACTTTTGGAGCCTGTCCAGGCCTTCCAAGGTCCACTAAATAGTGGACCTCACCCAGGAGTCCACCACTGTGTAAGGGCCTGACAATTTATCCTGTAAAACTCTAGGCCTTATGGGATTCATTATCAGGACTTGATGACCAGGTGTGAAGTTGATGAGGGAAGCTTTCTGGTCATACCAATGTTTCACCAGGGCTTGTCCTGCCTTCAACTTGTCACTAGCCAGACTCATCAGGAGTACCATCCGTTTTCTGAGCCCTAACACGTAGTCTACTACGTTGGTAGTAATAGGGGGAGTGGGCATCTCCCATCCCTCCTTGACTATGGCTAAGGGTCCCCGCACAGGGTGACCAAACAGAAGTTCGAAGGGGCTGAAGCCAACACCCTCCTGTGGTACCTCTCGGTAGGCAAACAGTAAGCATGGTAAAAAAAAGATCCCATTCTCTTCGTTGAGGTTCTTCTAGAGCCCCAATCATACTCTTTAATGTTATGTTGAACCGTTCCACCAGACCATTGGTCTGGGGGTGGTATGCGGAAGAGAACTTGTAGGTGACCCTACATTCTTTCCACATAGCCTGCATATACTTCGACATAAAGTTGCTGCCTCTGTCAGACACACCTTCTTTGGGGAAGCCAACCCTAGTAAAGGTGCCAAGTAACGCTTTTGCAACTGACTTGGCAGTTACAGTTTTTAATGGGATGGCCTCAGGATACCTGGTAGCATGGTCGACCAGAACCAGGATAAACCTATTGCCTGCGGATGTTTGCGGGTCAAGGGGACCAACAATGTCGATACCTACCCTTTCGAATGGCACCCCCATCTTGGGCCAGTAGAAGTGCATGGATAACCTTTGCTTGGTCCTCTTAATACCAAGATGACCAGCAAGGGGCACTTCATGCGCCAACTGCAGGAGGAAGGGTCTTACAGCAAGGGGGACCACCAACCTCCTAGGGTCTCCTTCTGTAGACTCTGTGGGCTCACTATATAGGAGTCCACCTTCCCAATAAGTCAGATGCTTCCCAGGAGGTTCACCCTCAAGCTGGGAGCAGGCCTGTCTCCTTAGACATTCCAGAGATGGGCAGTCACGTTGGCCTTTACTGAGTTCTTCCCTGTCAGGACCACCTTCTACTAACAAGTCGTTTAGTTCAGGATGGTCATTGGGGTCAAATACTTCAGGCATCACCGCCTCCTCGTCAGGTCCAGGCGATTGACCAACTTCCTCCACCGCAGTGGTAGGTGAGTTCGGGGGAAACTTTCTTTCCCTCGTTTTGGTTTTCTGACTTGTTTAGCCTTGGGTTTCCCCTTTGGCGGGGGCAGCTCACTGATCTTGGTCAGTGCTGCCCTTGTTTGAGACCTTGTGCAGGGTCTGTCAGCAGTGTCTCGCATGAGCCCTAAAGCTCGGAGATCATTGCCCAACAAGACCTTTCTTGGGAAGCTTCTCTGAATGCTCACTGGAATCCTGACTGCTGTACCATTGATAGTAAGATTTACAGGTATTACTGGGAACATGAGAGGTGGGCCGTCAGCCAACTTAGTGGGCATCAGAGTAGCTCTGGCAACTTCCTCTGAGTCTACCAAGGTAGAATCCACTACAGTTCGACTGCACCCACTATCCCTAAGAGCTGGAGTATCTACTCCATTGATCAGCACACTGTCTTTAAATTAGTGCTTGGTGTTATCTGGAATTCTAGCATAAGCCTCTGCAACTTTAGGCTCCCAGGAACCCAGGGAAACTAAAACTACCTCAGCTTCTCCCCCACTGGGGAAGGAGTCTGAGGAGAAGGATGCTCCAGTAATCTCTTCTTTCTCGTAGGAGGAGAAGGCCAGATTAGCAGAGTGGACCCCCAAGGTTTTGACCTTACATCTGGGATCCCCCTTCACCTGGTCAGTTGCTCCACAAGCAAAACACGCTCCATTGGGTTGGTTTACATAGGGAGGCTTACTATAACCAGAGTTCTGTTTCGGAGGCTGACCTCCACTACCCTGTTAGTTCTCTTGTGTCTTACCTTATTTTTCTTTTTGTGGCCCTTTATCGGTTTCCCCACCCTCCTTATCTTTGGACTTTTTCCCTTCCTCCTGCATACCAGGATGAGTCTTGTCCTTATGGGACACTTGATGTGACACCCATAAATCTGCTGCAATGGCAAGCTTCTTAGGATCTATCTCCTTTGAATCTGCCAAATGCTTCTTAAACTCAGGGGAAGAAGATGCAAAATATGTTCTAGCATGACAAGACTTATCATACCTTCAAAGGTAGAAACCTTATAATCTTCGACCCAGCCAGTCAAGTTTTTTAAGGATTCGGTTACATAAGATACCCAAGTACCACCTTCTTTTTTCGTATACTCTCTGAATCGTTTTAAATATTGGGCAGGAGTCTTTCCAAACTTTAAAATGAGAGTATGCTTCAACATTGCAAAATCTGCTCGCTCAGCCTTCGACATTTCTATAATGGCACTTCAGCCAGAATGGGGCAGTCTACTAAGTAACCAGGCATTTTATCAGCATTGTCAACTTGTTGAACTTCACATGCATACTCAAATGTATTCAGCCATAATGTCATTCTTTTCCTCATACACACTGAGCAGATCTTTTGAAAACCTTGGATGAAAGGAGGCCCCAGACCCGTGTCCAGGACCCTTGGATCCATTGGCAACTTGAAGCTTGGCCAGTTCCAACTGGTGATCCCTGTCTTTCTGTTTTTCTGCCTGTTCGATCTTTAGCTTGGCCCTATTGAACTCAAGCTTTTCCTGGAGTTTGGCCATATTGAACTCAAGCTCCTTCTGCCTAAACAGCAGCTCTTGCTTCTTGAATTCAAGCATGGCTTCCCCATCAGCACTGGCAGAGGAAACATTGGACATTTCATCCTCCCTGTCCTCATGGTCGCTGTGGACCAGTGCCGCGGCAGAACTGTCAGTTCTACCAGTGAGAGCAGTCCCACCTCCTTCTGCAATGTCCTCTGAAGCTATAGCGCTAAGCTGAGCTACTTGCCACGCCATGATTCTTTGGATCATTTCCATTTTTGTGCCTTGCGAGGAGACACCTCTTTCAGCACATATCTTTTTCAATGTTTCGGATTTAGAAGCATTTAAAGTTAACAAGGTACTTGTTTCCATACTGTTAGATAGGACTATGGCCTTTAAAAAGTTATAATACGACAATTCACTACGTGTCCTGTTAGGAATACTTGAAATGTCTTCACTCGTGCACAACACTGGATACCTTCAGTCGTATTCCACCCCTGCCACCAATTTGTTAAGATGGATTTCTGAACTCTGTCCTGGAGGGGCAGAGGTTCAGAAGGCCAGTCTAGTTTCTTGGAACAGGGTAACCTCTGGACAAGCCAGACCAATCAGGGTAGCGATGGCGGCGGTCAAGACTAGGTCTCAAGAGGGGTTAGGGTGACTGAAAGCCCGCAATGAGCACACAAAGCAAGGACGCTTTCAAATTACTCCAGACAGGTGTTATATTAAAAATATAGACACATTTATTACAAGGCCTTTGTAACATCGACCATAGTAAAGAATCACGGTAAAACTCCAATAAACCAACACATCACAAGCAATACAATATATATACAAGTCCGAGGGGTCTAAAGAGTTAGAAGCACGAAATATGCAGACCACCTAGATTGGGAGGAAAACAGGCAGTGCAAGTAATCGTTAGACCCAGTTCAACATCAGAGGCCTCCTAACCAGAAGGAAGTCCGAGCCCTACGAAGAGTGGAGCCTTGTGCTCAAAAGTACCTGCACACATGGGTGCCAACGGGCAAAGGAGAGTCTCTTCAGGGAGATCAGGCAGTTCAGAGAGGTGAACAAAACGATGATGAACAGTTCCCCGCTACTCAAGCGCGGCCTCTACTTGTGGGCAGAAGCAGGGTGTGAGTGTGGAAAATGGTTGCTGTTTACGACAGCGGTGGAGAGCCACAGGCTCCTGCGGGACGGCGACCAGTTTGGGTATTGACTAATCACCGGTCCTTGATGCAGGCAGACCCAGGCTTATCCGGTTCAGTTTCGGTACTGGCAGGTTCAGATGCGATCAGAGGAACGTCTTGACGCCGTGTAGATTCCGCGACAGCAGGAGTCAGAGTCGGGGGTGTCCCAAATGCAGTGAACACGCACAGGTTTGTTACCACAGCAGGGCAACTCGGCTGAAACACTGTTATTGGAAAAATCAATTAGATAAAAAGGATACATTTTCCCAAACATAACTTGCATTGTGCAAGTGTACAAAACTATGCTATTAATAACTGCTGTAAAACAACTTGATAGTAGAAAAGGTTGGCTGACAGGGAATAAAGAGAATCCAAGAATCTCAAAGAACATAAACAATGTTCATCCACTAAGGGTGTGTTATCATTGCAAGATAAAAGGCTAATAGAAGGTCGAAATTGTTGCACACATCAAAATATTTCCTAGCCCTGCATTGATGTCTGAAGTCACATGTTTAAGTTCGAAAAGGTTTCTGTAGTATTTTGTGTCAGGTTATTCAAACCTGTCACCCATCTGAGGTTCTCTACTAGCTGCTTGTTACCAGACCGGCTGTGGCAACCCTCGTGGACCCGACGTTATGGGTCCAAATGATAGACTATTCCTCAGATCTACACCACTATTCATTTCCGGTCCTGTTCCTCACCAAAACTGAAGTAGGCGAAGGAACGCCTACATATACTCACCGCATTCAAACAAACACATCTAATATCGCCAAAACAATGGAGGACCGTTGTTTTCACAGAGACGATGTCCAGATCTCTGACAAAGAACCGAAGCACACCCAGAGTGTTCACTGCACTTCTCCTGGAAACCAAGACATTTACCTGAAGCGCCCCAGGAGGTTTCACCATGCTTTCTTCCAAGTTCCATGGCCAACTGAGTTAGGTAATTAGCACATCTTTATTGACCTATTTCATGACATTTACAAGATTAAGATTACGATGCCAGAGCAATCTAACGTTGTTGCTTTCAAACAATCCTGGAGCGCAGCCTTTTGATCCTTAATTACAAACAAGGATAGAATACCTTGCACAGTATCGGTTACCCTGGCATTGTGTGGTCTCCTTCAATAATGGATTGACCCTCCATGACAGGGGAATATTCCTACATATGGGTAGTGATACGGTTAAGGGTATAGCTGGTAAATATATATATAACATATGTCCTTGCGCTCTTGCTCCACAGCCCTTCTTCCATGAAGAGCTTCCCCTGATCTCATTTTGCACTACCTAAAATCATTTTTGGTAATAAGGGAAGAACTGTAAGAAGTCTGGGAGGTTCATTTTTAGACTCCTATCCTTCTTCCACTCCCAGCTCCACTGCTCTCACCTCATGGTTTCCAAAGACCAGGTCTGTATGTTCATGACACTTTGGGGTAGTGAAAATTATTTTGAGAAATTGTGTTGAAAGAAGAGGGGACATTTATACTGTGGAATGAAATGTGTTAGTAGACCATTATTCAAGTGCTATATACAAATGCAAGATGAGTCAAACAAAGACATTTGAGTGTGGTGTAATGCTATTTCTATATTCGCCATTATTTCAACATATAATATATCTTACTAGCTCTAGACTTTAAAAACAATGTGGTACATTCCTTGCAAGATACCATATAGCACTGTAATATGCATAACAGCTCTGTACTTTTCTAAAACATATTGAACATTGTTTTTACAGTCTCTACCTCTCCTGTTCCCTCCCAGGCCCTCTGTATGGCTTTGGCCTCTCAATTATCCGCTAAAACTCAGGACACCCTGTCTTCCCTCTTCCTCTCTCGACCCCACCTTTGGCCATCTCTCCCTCTCCTCCTTCTTTCTCCTCTTTCTCTCTGACAACACCTGACAAGGTTTCTAGACAAGTCCGATCTATGAAAGTGTCATTCAAACAGGTGCTCACCTGCTCCTCCAGAACCATAAAGGGCCATATTGAGACCATTGCTCCAGCCTTGGCCCATTTCTTTAATCACTCTTTCACCACTGGCACATTTCCCTAGCCCCTTAAGCACTCCCTTGTGCACCCCCTCCTCAAGAAGCCATCTGCCAATCCTATCTGCTCGGCAAACCTTTGCCCAATCTCCAACACCCCTTTCCTGGGAAAACTCTTGGAAAATCTTGCCATCTCCCAGCATACTCTTCACACTGAATATATTGGTTGTCTCCATGACCATCAGTCTGCTCTCCTGAACACCTGTGAAGATCTGCTCACTAATCTTGATTGCAGCATTCCTTCTGTCCTCATCCTTCTTGATCTTTCCTCTGTTTTCGACACGGTCAACCACACCACCCTGGTCAATCAACTCCATGAAAACCTGAAATCATGGATTAGGTCCTTGAGTGGCTGACCTCCTTCCTCTTGCACCACCACTACCATGTCCAACTTGGTCCCTTTTTCTCTGCCACCTGTCTCTACCTGTGGCATTCCCCAGGGCTCTTTCCTCTCACCCTGGGTTTTCAGCTTATACTTGCGCCTTTGGCCCACCTGATCTCTATCTTTTCCTCTAACTTTCAGTGTTATGCGGATGACACTCAGCGTTCCTTCAGGCTATATTATATGATATGATATGGCATTTATAACACGTCTGTACACAAGTGTTTCTCCTCTGAGCCTCTTCTCCTCTCTCGCTCATTCCTGACTGTCTATTCGCAATTGAGGACAGCGGCGCCTCCTATGATCTCTGCCCTAATGCCAGTAAGACGGAGATCCTTCTTATTGGGACCCCTGCCCTTGCTTTCCCTTTCTCACTCTGGCCACCCGCCTTGGTCAATCTTCCTTGGCCTTCCTGTGAGGCAAAAAATCTTGGTGGCATCTTTGACTCCACTCTTTCTTTCTCTCCTCACATCTCGGACGTCACCAAGAAGTCCCACTACCAGCTGCACCTCCCCAATGTGCAGGGGTTAATAGATTTCACAGGCGATCTGTATGATCCTGTTGCAAATAACAGAGAACGAGAGACGCAAAGGGAGGTTGAAGCTCTACTCAAATTTAGCGCCTGTGAAATCTATTAACCCATAGGTAAGCTATGTGCTTTTTGATTTTACATCAACCACACGTGATTCACTCAAACTAAATAATTTGGCTCAGACACCCCCCATACTGTAGTCTCCTTCCCCTGCAGCACAGACGTCAATCTACACAGAACTCCGTCCTGATGAAGGCCGTGTTAAATATGATGCACACCTTGCCCACCTAGAAACGGCTGAAACACCTGGTGTAGACACACTACTCCCCCCAAAACTACAGCACATTAATGCTGTTTACGCAAGAAAAATAATTTTGTGTACCCACCATTGTTCTATGTGTTTTCCACAAATGTTGACTTGAATATGTACACTGTAATATGTGAATTTCTTGGCAAATCCTAATAGGAGTCGGGTTTGTTGCACACACACAATTTGGAGATTGTCCCAAAAAATGTTTTTTTGGCACTGTGTGTTGTAAATATCTTTCTGTTTTTTTGTCTGATTGTTCTGTTTTAGCAAACCATTTTGATGTCTTAATTTCTCTAAATGTTGGATTTATGCCTTTTTGCACACAACTCTAATATAAAAAAATGAGATTTATCTCTACAACATACTATTGAAGAGTGATTCCTTCCTTAGCAATGCAGAGTTTGATAATACATGTGGAGGTGTTGTTCTGAGCCTAGCATCCTTGGGCCTATTCATTTCTATCTTTTGTTTTCCTAGTTAACCCTCCTGGGTAGAATAGGTTCCACACCAGGAGCCCTATTTTTTGATTCTGGTTACCTATGATACTTAAGGCAAAGTACAAACTCATTCTCATCACCTTCAAAATTATACACAGACTTTCCCCCACTCTATCTATTGGTCCATATCACTCCCTACTCTCCTCAGTGCCTCCTATGATCATTCTCAGCTCACCTCCTACCAACTCATGCCCCTTGCACTCTCTCTTTTTTCTGCACTCTTCTTCTTGCTCCTTTACTCTGGAATGATGTTCCTTTCCATCTCTGTATTACTCCCATTCAATCTCTATTTAAATCCAACGTCCTGCCGCTCCTCCTTTCTGAAGAACCACTTGCATAGCATTCTACGCCACCACATCTTCCTGTTCTCCTCTCCCCCTAGCTCTGTACAACAACCCTGTGCCACTTATCCAACACCCCTTCATCCTAAAAAGTAGCACTTCCTCCGCTATCCCATTCCTATTTCATGATCTACTGTCCTTGTCCGTGGTTAATGTTTCTACCTCCCATGAATCATCTGGTCTTATATCCACACCCACTCACACATAGTTAAGGATACTAGATCTCTGCTCTGTAAATCAATGTTAAAGGGTTGTGTGTGCTTTTCTGGGCCAAAAATGCATTGTTTCCCCTGTAATTATCATTAGATGAATACAATAAATGTAAAAATAAAGGATTCCAAATGCTCAGGAGCTATGAAATTCTTTTCTAAGTGGATGCCTTTCTTTATAGCAAGATGGAAATACCAGTAAACTATCAATTTGACTGAATGACCCGTTCCTAGCCAAACTACATTGGCTCCCACTCCAGGCCAGCATACTGTTCATGACTGGATGCATCATCTACAAAGCAATCATGAGTAGCACACCAGCGTAGCTGGCGGTGAAGCTCCATATATCTGGTGGCACATGTTCCACGTGCAGCAAATCAACCAGCCAGCTTTAATCACAACCTGTCCACAAAGGACCAGCAAATAATTCTTCTCTTGTAACAAACCCAACCTCTGGAACTCGATCCTAGTATGGGCTAGGAATACCACCACAATTCTTCATTTTCATGAATCAAAACATGTCTTTTTCAACAACATCTGACCAAGGACTAATCCCAATGGGCACGCAGAGTGATGCACAGACTGCAACTCATAGTACTGCGCTACTGTTGAAAGATGCCAGCCAAAATGATGGCTACCCAGACCCTGTACACTACTCAACTGCTCTCAAGATAGTGCTGTGCTTTAAACAATAAAATAAAATAATACAATAAAATTGTGATGTTCCATTTGATAGTAGGCTTCCAGAACACGTATATATCGAAACAAACTTAGTGAGGATGGAATGGAAGATTTCGTAAGGATGTAAAGAATGAATACAGTAATTTCAGAATAACATTTGTGGAAGTGTAATCATTTTTATCAGAGATTTACTGCCTATGAGGAAAATTAGAATTTTAATCCACTGTTTCCACTGTTCCACTTTAACTTAGGAGTCAAGCAATAAGGGAGTGCTATTAGCATTATAAAGTATAGCACTCTCTGTGGACTCCTGGACTCCAAGATATCTCATTGAGTTATTAACGACCCGAATCCCTGCACCATTTGGAGACATTGATACTATAAGTGGGAATAGTTCTGATCTGCTCAATTGATCTGTAGGCATGACAGCTGACCAAACACTTGGGGTCCTGCACTATTGATGAGACATCATTGCTGCAGTGACAGTGGCATATCAAGCGATTATCAGTCTAAAGGGACCTTAGAGGGGACTTAGGATGTTTTTTTCTGTGAAAATGAAGCCCTTTGTCAATATACAAATCACACAGTATGCATATAGCTCTCTGATTAGTGTAAAGGTCAAAGGTAACGATGGTCAACCTAGTCTGGTGCCTCACTTGCGCCAAATTGCTTGGAGAGTTACCACATTAACTAGGATTCTACCCAGTGGTTTGTGGTGCAGCAGCTCACCCATGAAAGGAAACAGTTGACTACCCCATTCCTTCTGGAACATCTCTTGAGAAAGATCAGTCCACAAATGTATTGCCTTTTAAAATTGTGTTTTAAGCATCTAGCAGTAAAGCGACTTCTGGGATCAAAGGTCTAGAGAAGGGCCAACACACTGAACAAGTGTCTCACATTTGCCTGTGTTGGCCTGCTTGTTATAAAACACAAAACCAGATTGAGCTGCCCAGACCATCTGCAAGAGAATAGAACTGGAACATACTGGAATGACTTTCCAACTCAGCTGATTGTCTTGTTTTTTAGTCTTAAGAGGAATAATTTTATTTGAATGTAGTTTCACTGACCTTATGTTTCCTGGCTAAATTCTTAGCAGTTAAAGGTATAAGGTTCAGGTGAGGAACATGCATTACTTGTAACCTATCATATTCTTCAATGAAAGAAATGTCAGCTGTCACTTCACTTTCATAAAATGTTATCAAAAATAAACCTTCAATATTTTGTAGACGTGGCAGAGCTACATATGACATTCCTTATTTGAACACTGTACGACCAATGGCAATAAGTGCTGCTTCTAAAGTCAAGCATAGTGATGTGTGAATAGTAATTGCAAATGCAGAGCAGAACAACAAAGGAAATTGGGCTCTTTTCATAAAGGAGTCCTTAAAAAGCATGAAACGTTCAGCAGTCAGAGAAATCAAATGAGTTTCTTTTATACAATCAAACTTTACTTCAACATTTTCAATATTTGAACAGCGAGGAAAAGTGTGAAATGCAATCACTCTTCTGATTGCTCAAGTTCCTCTTTAACATCACCTGTGCATTAATGCACAGTGTTAAACCAGTTTATAGACCTGTTGTTTTAGAAATGTAATTCTTAGTGGAGCTAATCAAGCTTTTGCTTTTCTATCCAACTGTTATGGCATAACATGACCATTTAAAACATCACATGATTTTATCTTCACAATATTTTGCTTCTCTGACAGCAGCATTGTAGGGTTGAACTTGTTACACTCTGCAAGTATACACATCAAGCAACACAAGAAATTGTTTTTCCTGAAGAGTCAAGATGACATCAGAAGCAGTGCAATCTGCATGAAACATGTTAGAAATCAGTCTTTCCTTTAAGAATACTTTCAAATTCTCCTCAGGAACACCTATACAAATCTTATTAAGCATTTCTGCATAATCAAAGTCAGCAGATTGTCTCACATCAATGGTAAGTTCCTGGAATTCAAAACAATTCCAAAGGGTATAATTACCAATATTCCATATAGTTTTTTTAAACTATCTTTTCATTACAGCATCTTGAAAACTGGTTGAACTTTCACAGGAGTTAATTGTAACAAGACTCCAAAAACAAGTACATGTTTACCTCCAAAAGAAACTTTCAGGTCCATCTTCCAAACCTCTTGCATTTGCAAGTGAATTAAAGCTAGCATCACGATAGACACCATGCTTAATTCATCTACAATCAAGGTATTCCATTTTCTAAGAAACTTTCCTACTTCTTGTGCTGCACTTGATACAAGTTTTCATTGTTCTAGTTGGTTGTCATGCTCCATTGGTAGCATCAACAGTCAATGTAAGGTAACAACTCATACATTGAATGCTGCTAAACCTCTTGGAGCAGTTACAATACATAACAAAGATAAATCAGTTACATTTTGGATCATTGCTCTTATTGCATGAATTAAACAAGATTTGCAAGTTCCTGCTTGTCCACTAACATCCATCAATAGAGTTTTGTATTAGACACAAGAACGTTCATGCGTGTCATGCTGTAAACCAATGTTATAACTATCTCTGATTTTATAATAAAACGTTTTGCTCTATATCACGTTTTCGGGTGCATCATTATTTTCATCTGCAACTTTAGTTTGTTGCATGACACTTTCTACTTCTTCCATGGCAAGGGCAACATCTTGACTTCCTGCTGCAAATCTTGACTGCCCTCAGGAGTCGCTTTTGCCAATTCAGCTGCCAAAAAGTCTTCTTGACCTAGTTCTTTCTCCAGTAACTCCAAGTACTGCTCACATGTTTGTTACTTAGACTTTTTTTTTTTTAGCAAAAATCATTCTTCAAAATGTTCAAAACTTCCAGGAAAATAATTTACTTCATATAAACAAAGATCCTCCAACTCTACAGATCGATTTGGATAATATGTATCTATCAAGTTCGTTTTCAAAATCTCCATATTGTCAGGCACTGTTTCAGCTAACTGCTGAATTTCATTCAAGGACTTCAGTACCTGATTTCTAGTACTAACTAGGACAAGACTTAACCAAAGTACATTAATGTTACATCCATACAGAAGCAAGCTAGTAATGCCAACAGGCAGCTTTGTAGCTACTACACTCTCTATGTGAGAGCACCTTTGGACCAAAGCTTAGAAGTTTCTGACTAAGACTTCTATCTGATGATAGGTCTAACCATACTTCATCTGCATTGCTCTTTACATCTTTTGTCATGTGCTGTAACATAACGAGCAACAGCTGTAGTATCATCAGCAATATACTGTACATCAGTATTTGCATTGCAAATCTGAGCAATGATTGGATTGTAATCAGTAATCATAGGTATTTCTGGTGTCACAGGCCTTGCAAAGCCAAATCTGCACTGAGTGTAGTACTTGTCTTTACTTTTGTGCTTTATTGATAGTACTTACCACATTAGTTCCTTTGAAATCTGTACGCCTTGTTCTGTAGATCATTCACATGCTAAGCAGGAATGGAAACAAGTCACTTATTTTTCTATAAACTCCATCACACAGCCATCACTTTTTTTTACAAAATAAAGAGCATGTTTAATCTACAACAGCATATGTATTTGTAGAGACCCACGTGACTGGTACTCTTTCCTCAAAAATAAATGTTCCACAGTTCCTAGGGGAGCATTTTCTTTATTACATATCAAATGTAACATGGCTAAACATCTGTGATGGAAGAATTGTGATACACTTACAGGGTCCATAGAACACAATTCTCCTGGTGCAATGTGTTCTATATCTTCTCTCTGTATATTACTTGCATGAATCCACTCTGCAAGATCACCCCAACTATACTCAGCACAATATAAAGTCGCAAGCAAGTTGGAGGGCCCACGTTTCTGATCATACATCTAACCTCTGAGTATCTCCTATACCAATATTTCTTGGTTCCTCTCATTGTGGTAAGAATACTGGCAAGTTGAACTTCTAAAATTATATATTTTTTTCTTTCACCTGTTGCAGCATCTCACATGCAGAAAGATTTTGAAATCTTGTTCCGGTCTGAGGTTTATGAGCAACAGCATAACATAATGTTTAAAATTCACTTTCATACCATAAGTGACAAATATAATCAACATTGGCGTGGAATCGGGAATCTTCAGAATACATTCTTGTACAATGATATTCTGAAGAAGAAATTGGAATCCTCCGATAATCCAATCTGCCTCCTGTGTCAGTAGTAAAAGCATGGGGAAACAACGAGCTTCTAACATCTTTTCCCAGACACTGATTGGTGCATATTTTGGTGCTTTCATTTGATACAATTCTAAACTGTTGCCCATGATTTCATGTGAGTAAAGTGGATGAATAGTGTAATATTCATAGAAAATATTTGCTTGTGCAACAGATAGACATTGGAACTGACCTCCACGGTTTTTGTTTGCTGACCCAACATCAAGCATAGACAACTATGGTACAGTCAGACTGCCTTGGTATAAATCATTGTGCTCCAATAGCAACACCAATGCGTTTTTCACCTTTCCAATATCTATAAACTGTTGAAAAATGTTCTTATCTTTTGTGACAACACCATTTACTAAAACAAAAAAGAATCTGCAACGTAACATTTCACTCCTATAGTGGTTATATTTTCTTGCAAATGGAGAGGTAAATACACAACTTTGCCTCTCACACCTTGCACTAATGATATTTTAGGCAGGTTTGACATCTGTGTTTGTAATCTAACACTAACCTGGAAAGGATGAACAGTTTGCAAGGCACATGTTACATTTTTGAAGCACAACAGGGATATCATACAATAACATGGCATTCAATATACTTCTTGGAGGAATACTTATTTGATTATAAAACCCAACACAGTGTCTACAAACAAAAAGTGCCTTACTTGTGTCAAATAGTTCTCCTACAAACAAATACAGATAAAGTTGTTTCCAACCATCTTCTACACTGTGTTTAATGTTCTCCTCAATGAACACTAGTTGCACTTGAGACTTATAAAAATTGTATCGATAAGATAAGCAAACAATGTGAGGTTATGCAGCAGAAGTCAACTCAAAAATTGAAATACTTTTTTTATACTGTTGAAAAATAAGATCCTCTGAAAGCATTGGATCATCATTTCCACTTTCTGAAAGTGTTTCATTTACTTACACATAGGCCCTTATTATGATACTGGCGCTAAACCATTGCGCTATTAGCACCATGGTTGGTGCCGGTATCGTAACAATCCCACCAATGTTCAATGGAGAATTACCACCCCATTCCAAGATTGGCGGGCGGTAATTCCCCAACGAACATTGGCCCTTCCCCATTCCCATTTTTGCCCCATAGGGCTCAATGGGACTGGGGAAGGCGCTAAGTACGGTACCGCAAATTGTGGTACCGTATTTAGCACCAAGGTCCCTTAGCGGATCCCTACTTTAACGGCTGGTCTAGACTATCCGTTCAGATCGGGCCCTGCAAAGGGACCTCATAGTAAGGCGCTAAGTGTTTAACGGCACCGCAGCCTTTTACGGCACCGTTAAACACTTAGCGCCAGGGTCCTAATGAGGGCCATAATGTTTTTAGTGCATTATTTTTGTCATTTGCAGAGTAGAAACTAAACTTACTACAGTTCCATCAGAAGTCTTTGATTCCAAATGTAAAAGTGCAAGAGACATACATGGTGTTTTGCAATCATATAGTTTAACTAGATGTTATCTCATTTTAGTATGATGTGCAGCCAACATCCATATTAGATGAATCTGACTCTTACATCTACTTTTATCAAAACAAGCTAGAGAGTGACCCAGAAGTCCTGCTTTTGCACAAACGTTACAGTCTTCTATTCTCTGTAACATCTTGATCTGTCTTTGAACATTATTGTTTTTGTGCAAAACCCGTAAAAGTCTCTTTAAGACTTTACAAGAAAACTTACTAATATTACACACAATATTGCAAATCCATACCTCACTTACTTTTTAGGTTTTATTCTTGACTGACCTAAACTTTCAATTTCTGTATTATCAGACCTTAGGATTTCTTATTTTTTAGAAATCACACTATTTTAGATTTCATAGCTATCTCCACTCTCATCAACATCATGGAGTACATTCATTCCTTGAATGCAACTGTCCCCATTAAAACATCTTTTTGCATGAGAAGTGTGTTTCCAGTTTCCATCAAATAAGTCACAAACCTTGTCACATGTAAGTACATGAACTGTTTCTATAATCGTATGCAATGGTGTAGTCACATTAAGTAATTTTTTAAGTTTAGTCAATACAAAAATGAACAATTTTCTTTTCACATGAAAAGTGTTTTAAATAATTACTTCTACTTTTTTCATTTGCAAACAAACGCTTTTCTACATATCTAGATTTTGGTTTAGATTTGTAAAAACTCGAGATTGGAACACTTTCCTATATATATATCTGTATTCCTTGTTTCCAAATTGATAGCACATTTGCTTTATGTTCTTCTAAAAATGTTCGTAATTTAATACAGTTTATAGGTATTACTTTTAAAGTAAGATTATCCATATTTTATTTCAGTGTTTCCTAAAAAGTGTTCACGTAGTAGTACATGTTATGCTATTGTTATCTGTGAGAAAAATATATTTCCCATATCAAATGTCCTTGCTTCTTTTTCTATAGGTATGACCTGTCGAATCCCATAGTAGGTGCATATCTTTCACTTCATATGTGCATCCCTTATCATGAACTCTTAGACTGTGAAACAAATGGTCACTATGATGTATCCAATTTGCTCAGCTTTCATTCAGGCTTAGACAATGTATTGTGCCAACTACAAATGCATCATAAACTAAGAAACTCGGTAGCCACCCATTAAAACTCTAATTTGATCCTCTTATTTATGCTTCATGCAATCCTTCACAGACATCCTGCAAATCATATGAGCCTAATCTACAAGAGGTATGTCATCCTATTGGGCAAAGGGCATTCCTTCACCGAATTTTAAAGAAAGGGCACATGGTCTTCTCCTCTAAATTCATTGATCATTATAAACTGAAGGTGCAAAGTGGTCTTCTTATTTATGAGCACAGTAAACATGGCATGCAATAGCATAACTTGTTCATTCACAAACATAAAGGTGTTGCGAGATAATCTGGTACACAACTTCGGTATCGATGTAGCAACCTGCCATTCATGAATCTCTGGTATGGCCTCAATTTATGAGGAAGGTGATGAGGGAGGGCAGCTGGAACGTTAATTTACTGCCACTCAGTTGCTCCGCCCAGCTCCAGTTTTCACAGTTTACAAGCCTCTACTTAAGGACTGTAGGCCAGCTCCAGGCTGACAGCATTGAGTAGACTGCTGGTAACATGATTGCACCCTACCACTCACTTGCTTCTCCCACCAACTATTTAATCAGTTCGGCAAAGGGCGTGCAAAGACAAGGGCCTGTTTGTGCCTGTTCATACCTGATATGGCCAATGGCTTGACCCACTATCCTGCATTTCACCTACAAGGTAATGCAGTGTTCCTTCGTAACATTAAAGCAGTGCTCCAAATGTGGTAAAAGACTACACTCAATGTACTCCAAAACAGCCCTATGAATACACAAAAACAACGAAAAAAATCCCAAAACATTTCTTCAGTATAACCGCTAGAGTTCATTGACTTTTTTATAGCCGCGGCTACAATATGATACTTGGGGGAGTGAGTTACATGGGTATATACATACTTACGTAATATTAGTCCTTAAAATTACTTTTTTGGGGTACACTAAGTGTAGTATTTCAGCACGTACTGCTCTCATGTTATACGTTTTTTTTTTATTCTGACAATGTGTCAAAGTCTGCAATTCCCTTATGAGGTCCATTTAAAGATTTCAAAAACAAATTCAATGTTTCTCTGTGCACTTTCCTTTCCTTAAATGGCTTTCACAAAAATAAATAATCTTTTACTCGCTACCAAAAATCGCTCTCCACAAATCATACATACATCCTGATAATCTTCCCACATCGCCATCCTCAAACAAACCACGTCATATTTTTCTTCTAACAATTTCCATTTTAAGAACCACACTCCTTTTTGTATAATGTTCAATCTTTAAATGTCATGCACCGATGAGAAGAGAAATACCAAAAGAAAATGTTTTTATTTATACTTTTATTATGTGTTCTCAGAACCTGTGTTCAATGTCCCGATATGCATTCAAATTCCTTTTGTGTGTCAATTTATTAAGCACTGATGTATGCACAAATTCCTTTAGTGAGTCCATTTTATTTAGCACAGTTCTTTGTTTGCGATTTTGCAATGTCTGTATCCAGTATCTTCTTCGGTCTGTATCCAGTATCCAGTTTTTGGTTCACAGATTTTTATTCACTATTGTTAGTAAGGTCAGTATCCGGTATCCAAGTTTTGGTTCACCGATTTGAATTCACAGTTTTTGGCTTATGAAACGTTCAAAATAGATTTAATTGGATTTTTTAGTAAGATTTGTTTGGTTTATATTTGATCATATTGATGTGAATGTAGTAATAACAAGAATCTGTTTTTTTCTTGGTGCCTTGATTTAAACTTTTACATATCTGAAACTATGGAAACATTTTAATTAGATAAATGGATGATGTGAAAAAGTTACACATTCTATCAGTTAATATGGAGATTATAGCCAGGTTAGAAGACAAATTACATAATATACTGGATGCACTAATATGGGAATGTGCTGAACATATTTTTGTGAATAATAACTCTTGTTTGTAACAGACTCACCAAGTTGTGGAATTTCAGGTAATTTTAATTAGGTCACCAGTCAAAATGCCATTCTGATTGTACTGGTTGGTTGGATGAGTCTTCCAATATCTTCTTAGGAAGAGCCACACAGACAAGTTGAAGAGAAACAAAGTAAAGGGATATTTCATATATCATTTACATTTTCATAATTATATGCCAGACTCATTTTTCTCAATGGTGACAGTAATATATTAGATTTTTTGTAATGTTTTGTTTCAGTTGTCTTCTTTTTTTCTTCACAGTCTCACATGTAAGAAAGTCTGGAAACATGCAGGCAAAATGAATAAGACTCCCAAATACCTACTGTGTTATTGACCATGGCCAGCCCTCCCCCCCAAGTCAGTAACTATACCTATAAAAATAACTTAAAAAGAATTAAAACACAAACACCCCAAAATCTATAGCCGTAGTCACTGAACTACTCATAACCACAGCTATCTGTAGTTCTATATAACATGGTTATTGGGAAAACTCAAGCCAAGTGTCCCCCCACTCCCTCCAAGCCCCCCACACTGCTACCCCATACTGCTAACGATGTCTCTGCATCTCCCCTGCCCCTTGACACATGCTGTTTCCATGATGCAGTTTCATTTGAGATGTCGGCATTCGAGGCTATAGCCGCGACTACAGAAAGCTTTTTTGGCAAACTGAGTCCCTGGACCTCCTATAATGGCCACATTTCACTTGGTGTCCTCCAGCCACCCCCCCAACCTTAGACTGATGTCATTTGCAATTGTTTTAACCTTCAAATAGATTTTTAACTGCTTGTCTTTTCACATTATCTCCGGCTATAACCGTGGTTATCTCGCACATTGAGAGAAAAACAAGATAGCAGTTGTTTAATTTCTAATAAACTCTTGTTTTGGTAATTTATCTGAGATGTAGCTAACTATTTTTGAGAAGGGGGCAACACCTTCTCCATCAAATATTTATATAACTACTGCACAGAACAACCCCAAACTGTGCATCGATCGTGAGGCAACACTTTGTGCCCAAGTTGTTTTAGACCTGGTCCAAATCCTTTCCAGCAGTTTGGGCTGTTGGCTTTAGCAACAATTGGCCCTGTTTGTCAATGGGAAAATGAATGAATGGAAAGTAGGCTGCAACCTTGGAGAAAAAAAGTGTTTTATTTTTCAACGGTGAATTTCAGTCAAATCCATTACTCAAACAAAAGTTCTTAACAATAGTATTTTAAGGGGTTCCTATATATATATATATATATATATATATATATATATATATATATATATATATATATATATATATATATATGTATGTATGTATATATATATATATATATATATATATATATATATATATATATATATATATATATATATATGTGTAATTTTATTTTTGTTTTTCTTGAAGGAATAAACCAAGGTTTCAAGTGCTATTGAAAATATTGAATACACTGTTTACATTGGAAGATTTCTGACAGAGTGTGCCTTAGTAGTTATGTGATGAAGGTCCATGATTTATAAGGAATAAGGTGATTATTGATGAAATACAATGCTGTTCTGCCCTTCTTTGTAGGTTCTGCTAATATATTGTTTTGCTGCACCAAAGGCACTGTTGTTCATGATTGTAAAGAGTTCCATTTTTAACTAAGGTTTTGTGCAAATGTACAGTCCTGCATATCCTTTTTGTGGGTTTGGAAGATCTATTTGCCTTACGGTTTGGTAATATTCCTGATTTGTGACAAATTCTGTGTCATATTTTGGATTCTGTCCATTACAAAAGGTGACACCTATCTGCTTGTTTTATCAGCTCAATATTTCTTCTTACAATTGAATAATCTGATACACATTTGAAGGAGACATCATAGATTTTTCAGGGTCTCATGCTTTAGGTGAATGATTTTGGGTTCCATTCATCATCACATCTCTCAGGGTGTCTACCTATCCACCTCATTATGATCTCCCTGTCATCTCTCAGAGGGAATATGCTTCACCTCCTCGCTTGGCTTCCTTTTCTCTCTCATCTTTCCTTACCTCAGACGATAACCTCACTTCTCGACCATGACTGGTTTCTCTGTTCTAGTTTACAATAACTTTCTCCACATTTTCCGTACAGTCATCCTCCTCATATCCCCAATTGGTTCTGTCTTCCAACTAATACTCTCTTCTTCTCTTCTGTTAGCAACTATGCTTGTCACTCTCGTCAAGCTTTTGCCTTACTATTTCTTTATTCTGACACCAGCTAATTCTACCGGTTTCATTACAATAAACTTTGTGCTTTTTTTTAGCCAACTCACTCATTTAATCATCAAGATTTGGGGCCTCACTACAGGGTAGGCGGTAAGGGTTTAACGGTACCGGTATTTTACCGGTACCGGTAAATCCTTACCGCCTTACTACGAGGTCTGTTTGCGGGTTGGGGAATTTAATGCCTGCTTTTTGCAGGCGTTAATAACCAACCCCCAAAGGGACCCAGGGAGCTAATTACGGTACCGCAATTTGTGGTGCCGTAATTAGCGCCTTCCCCATTCCCATTATGCCCTATGGGGCAAAAATGGGAAAGGGGAAGGGCAATGGTGGAAGGGGGAATTACCGCCCCGCCAACCTTGGAATGGGGCGGTAATTCCCCTTTCCACCAAGGCGGTGCCGGTATTTTACCGGCATGAACCATGGCGCTAATAGCGCCATGGTTCTCCGCCTACCGTGTAATGAGGCCCTTGGTCTTCCTGCATTCTCTTCCAGTTTGCAAATGCTATCCCACTACTCACTCTTACAGTTGTCATTCTCTTTGTCTTGAGCGGGACATCCTTAAGTTCTGGAAACTCCTCAAGACATTCCTCTTCTCTTCCTCTTTCTCTCTCCCTCTCCCTTGTTAACCTGCTTTCTTTTGTCTCCTGCTTCCCTCCTTTGTTCTCATCCCCAACCTGTTCAGTCTGCTTACTGGTCGCCTGGTGCACCTCCAGAGGCTCACAGGTCCCAGGCTCCCCAACCAGTCTTGCACTTGCCTCCAGACCTCCGCACTCTTCCTGGATTACTGCACTCGGAATACACTCCATAAGAGTGGCACACTCTCTGCACTTAACCCTGGCACCTGCTAGACCGGATGCACTTGTCCCCCCTCGCACTTCCGCCTGCTCACTTGCACAATCTTGAATGTACTAGGCTTAGCATGTTTGTCTGGCCTGCCTTCCTCTGTCTCCCCTCCTCAGCTTTGCTGTGCCTGCATGCATAGGAGAATTGATGACCAACCTTTGTCTTGTATGCTTCTCTCCCTCCCCCTCATTTCTGCTGTTACTCTTTATCATGCACTTATACTAGTTGAAATGCCCCCGCCCAACATGCTAGTTACGATATCCCCTTGTTCCCTTCCTGCTTTGAAGTGATTTGAAGCACTTCACCTGTGTCTAAGCGCACTACAAACAAACAATTACTTGTACTCCTACTTACTATCCCTCTGATCCTTTTCCAACATATGTCCTCTCTATTTCTGACACTCCCACTCTGGGTCTTTCTTCCTGGATAAACCAGTTCTCTTATGACTAAACATCACATCTCCCCTCCTCAAACTCCAATAATCATTCCTCTATAAAATCCAGTTCTGTGTTGTCCTTTACAACCAACACTGTATCAAAATTACTTCCTCTCATGTTCTTCTCAACAGTACTTATTTTCTACTTCCCATTTGACTCCGGTTGTGACATTCCCTTTTCACTAAAACTTGTTTCTGTCCTCTTAATACTTTCTTCCTCTCCAAACTTCAGTATATCTTTCCATTCCTGCCCTTTGATTCCCTTCATACCTAAATCTGCCTTCAATAGCTATTTTCTCTCTGCCTTTAACATCAAATTGCTTTTCTGTTCCATTTCTACGCAAATCTGATTGCCCAAACAAGTTTTTATCCATTCAAAACCTCTCCCTTCTCACAGTATAACAAATCTTTATTCTTAACATAAGATGTTATATCCTCTGCTACAGTACCTGGTTCAAGGGATCCCAAGCAAGCCCTTCTAGTGACCAAGCATTCCTCATTATGATCTACTCTGAACTCTAGTCTTCCTGCTGCTAGCTGCCTGGCCAATCATGTTTGGGCTGATTTGATTTCAAATGCTGTTTTTCCCACCCCTTAGAGGCTGTAGAAGCATACTGTGTGCATATGGGATGCAGGGATTTTTCTGTCTACTGATATGTGGCTGGAGTCATGCGATGTGTGAAGAGGTTGGCCTAAGGCCATATGAGGGAGGGTGGCCATTTAGGGTTTTACGGCAGTTCCTGTAGTGGCAGCGATTGCTGTTTCACTCCCTGCACTGTTTGTGTGCTGGTTTGATCACAGTAAGTGCTTTGGAGGAAGTTTAGAAGGTCTTATATTGTGTATTTATTGTTGTATATTTTTTCATATGTTCACAGACTAGAACCTATTAAGCCTGGTGTTCCAGGTGTGTATCTCAAGTGAACCACCCAGTGCTATTTAAAGCTGGATGTGTCAACAGAGCATACTCCTTACTCGCCCCTGCCATGCCATGTCACACAGATCTGAGACACAAACACAGAGCTCCTCCTCAAATGGGTTGATCTACCTCTGACAAAGCAGGACTGCGACTCACTTCTCCATGAACTCAACACCACCTTCACCAAAAACATCAACCTCCATGCTCCATTGAAACATTGCACCCTTAAGCCTAAACTTTCCACACCCTGGTGCACTCAAGAACTGAACTTGAACAAATGAACCATCAGAAAACAAGAAAAGAATTGTCAAAAATCGTGAAGCGTATCTGACCGCACCCTACTCAAGAAAATCTGTGCTGCACACAGATGAGTATTCACCACTGCCATGGCTCCTTACTCCCAAAAAAACATAATTAATGCCAACAATGAAAGCAGAGCCCTCTTCAAAGTCATTAAGCACTGCATTAACATTCTTCCATCTCCACCTGGTGACTCTTAACGCCTGCTCAGCCAACAAACACTCTGCTGACACCTGCCTCCTTCTTGAAAACACTGACCTCAACATTTTCGCTCTTACCGAGCCTTGGTTCAATGCCAGCTCAGTCACTGCTTTTGACTCCCTCCTACCTGACGGCTTCAAGATCATTTCCAAAACTCAACCTCAATGTGTGGCAGTGGGGTTGCCTTAATCTTCCCTGAGTAGGTTCCTTCTTTCATCTTACCCACCCAGCTCTACTCTTCCTTTGAGAGCCTAGTATGCCAGTTGGTCATCTCTCCCTCCTCCACCCTGACCATTGCTAGCATTTACCGGCCCTCAGGCACTACCACTCTGTTCCTCTCTGAATGGGCTGATTTATGTTCCTCTTTAATTTCAACCTCCTCCAATCTGCCCCTCTTTGGTGATTTCAGTATCCAATTGGACTCCCCTAGCACGGCATCCACTATTTCCATTGACCTCTGTACCTCTCTATCACTCCTCATTCTCCCTTCTGGTCCAACCCACTCTGCTGGACACATTCTGGATGCCCTCATCCACTCTGTCCTCGCTCTCTCAAATCCTCTGGTCACCGCTTTCTCTTGGTCAGACCACTCTCTTCAATCCTCCTACCTGGGTCCTTTTGACCCCCTGACCCCATCCCCAAAAACCCTTCCAACCTTGTTTACGAACATCCCACTGATGGAGCGAGTGTCAGCTGCTGCCTTCACTTCCACCTTTTCCCCTTTGCCTCCCTAACTCAGACTCTACCACTGACACTGCTCTCAGCAACTTCCACGTGTCCATCAGCAACACTCTTGACATTCTTGTCCCAGTCATGAGGATCTGCCTGAAACCTGCCTATAAGCGTAAGACCTGGTACGACTATGAACTTGCAGCCCTAAAACAAAAGTGCAGAGCGGCGGAACACAAGTGGCAAACATCAGGGTCACCCTCTGACAAACTGGCCTTCTGTCTGCTCCAAAGGCAATACAGACTCTCCATCGGTGTCAAGAAAGGGCCCACATCCAGGCACGGGTATCTGGTGCATCCAACAACATGGCTGAATTTTTCCAAATCTGCAGGGAAATAGACAACCCTTCATCAGTCTCCTCCTCCCCTCTTCCTTCCCAGGCCCTCTGCAATGCACCAACCACTCACTTTGCCACCAAAACTCAGGACCTGCTGAAAAGTCTTGTTACTCATCCTCCCAACCCATCCCACACCCCCTTGCCTCTGTTGGCCCCTCACCCTCCTCCTTCTCCTCCTTCACCCCAGCCACACCGAAGTAACCAGAGTTGTCTGCTCCATGAAGGTCTCTTCCAAGCAGGTGTCCCTTTTCTCATCCAGAACCATCCAAGATAACATTGGTTCTCTTGCCACCTCACTCGCTGAACTCTGCAACCACTCTTTTGCCACTGGACCTTCCCCTTCTCCCTCAAGCACTCCCTTGTGCGCCCCCTTCTTAATAAAAAAAAAAAAATCAGCAGACCTTATGTTTCCAGCCAACTGCACCCTATTTCCATCACCCCCTTACTGGGGGAGGGGAAACTGCTGGAGAAGTTGGCATTACCCCAACCCTCATACTGAGCTTGTTGGTGGTCTACACTACCATCAATCTGGATTACGAACATCCAGAGGAATGAACACTGCTCTTCTGAACACCTATGAAGAACTGCTGCATCCCTGGATTCCAACTCCCCAGCTGTCCTCCTCCTACTTGATCTCTCCTCTGCCTTTGACACAGTCAACCACTCTCACCTGATGCAGAGGCTCCACAACAACTTTGGTATCTCAGAACGGTGCTGGACTGGCTGTTCTCCTTCCTAACTTACCGGTCTTCCCAAGTCATTCTGGGCACCTTCTCCTCTCCCACTTCCTTCTCCACCTGTGGTGTCCCCCATGGCTCTATCCTCTCCCATTGGCTCATCTACCTTACTCAGCTGGAATGCCTCAGCTCCTCCTTATCTCCCCCCATCTTCCAGTGTTATGCAGATGACACACAACTCTTTTTCAAAGGTTCTGCTGAACCTCTTGCATGTTCCCTCATCCCAGACTGCCTATCCGCCACCTAGGCGTGGTGCACTTGGAATGATCTCTGCCCCAATGCCAACAAAACTGAGATCCTTCCCATTGGGACCCCTGCTCCAGCCTTCTTGCCTTAACTCTGGCCTTCCTTCATGGGATCTCCCCCTGCTCTGTCTTCTGACGCCAGAAACCTTGGAGTCATCTCCAACTCCTCTCTCTCCTCCTCCCTCACACTCATGACATTACCAAGAAGTCCCACTTTCAACTCTTTGTTCTCAAAGGAATTTTACCTTTTCTAACTTTCCCCCAGAAGCTCAATGTTACCAGAGCCTTGGTTCTCTCTATGCTTCAGTAATGCAATAGCCTCCTCCTGAATCTACCTTCTTCTACTTTGCGACCCCTCCACCTAATAAAGAATAAGGCAGCAAGACTTATCCTTGGCCTCAAGCCCAGGGAGCACATCTTGCCTGCCCTAAAAAGTCTTCACTGGCTCCTGGTTGCTTCATAGATTAAATTCAAATCCCTCTCTATCACCCACAAGGCTGTCTGGGGCCGGAGATAATACTATCTACAACTCTCTCTTACTAAATATTCTCCCTCTAGACCTCTTTGTTCCTCTGGCACCAACTCTTTGTGTGTAAAGCATTTCGATTACATTCCTCGGCTGTCTCCCTTTTATGGAACAGCCTCCCCCTCCCTCTGCCTCCTAAGCAGGAGCAGGACGTTCTTAAATTCTAGAAGCTGCTCAAAATATTCATCTTTTCCTCCTGCTTCGCCCCTTCTTTCCTCTACTAATTCTCACTGTAGATTTGATTGGTGTCCAGGGCCCCTGTGCATCCTCAGGTCCCTGACCTCCCACACTGAATCGCCCCCAGCTTCTGTCTATCCTCAGGACTTTCCTCGTCACACCCTCCATCATGGAGGTTCACACTTACCATACCTTGTATTTCACCTGTTGCTCTCCCATGAGCATGGGCACTCCAACACCTACCCCCACTGCCCATTCCCTTCTGCACTTGCATGTTCTGAATACTACATAGTTCTGAATATGTGTACATAGTTCACATAGTTCTGAATATGTGTATGTATTTTAATGAGTCTCATTCGCATGTCACGTCCCTGTTGCCCTGTCGGCACTTTGAAACAGAGTAAAGACATTACAAGACAAGACCTGTTCAAATACACCCACATATTTAATATGGACAGAGTAAGCAGCAAAGACATTCACTGTAATAAAGCAAACATTAGCAAGCTCTCTCACTCTTGGGTTGTCTGATTACAAAAATCCATGTATTTTGTATGGTCATGAAAGCTAAGGTTATGCACAGTGTTACCACATAAAAGATAGGGACAAACTTCACCCAATAATCTACTAGAGTACAGTATTAGCTCCCATAGCAGCTGGGTTACCAACATGCATGTGGTCTTATAGTGCAGAGCCCTAATGTTAGCATCACCCCTTGTTGTAAGTCATAACGTTTTTACTCAAAAATAAAACTCAGAATGTGTCTACTTCAAGACAAATACAATATTCATGAATATTATTAAATGCAGCCAATGTGAAGATCACACATGGTCCAATGCTAAATCTTATATCCAGCCTTATTACCGTGTGCATGTCAGATTGGGGGACCCCATGGCTGTGTCCTAATGACAGGATGCTTTACGGGTCTACAAAAAGGCATGAAGGTAATCATGTTGCAAATCCAGAATATGAATAATATGTCACTGGTTCGTGTGTGAGGACTGAAAAGGGTGATTTAAAATTAGCGTGTGCAGTTTGGAGCACACTGGCAGTAATATAGTGTGGACGGTATCCAGCTGCCTTTTCAGCAGAGGTGGCTTAGCTAGTTGTATTAACATGTGCAGTTATTATAACAAAGGGCAAGAGGTTAAATATATTTATAGATTCCTGTTACGTGCCTGGGATAGTACATGGTTATGAAAGTCTGTAGAACAAAATAAGGTTTTCTAACAGCAACATGGATGTCAATATAAAACGCCAATTTTCTAAATACCCTCTCAGAATCAATAATGGTACCCACGGAAATTGCAATAATACAATGTTCCACTCAACAAATCCACCCAGGAATGACACAATTCAAGGGTATGCTCTCACAGATGAATCAGTGAGAAGGACAGTCTGCAATGACACCACATGACACCATTAAATTGTTGTCTGCGACACAAGAATCGAATATGGACCAACATGTGTGGAGCAGAGCGGGTTGTGCCTATCACACAGATACACTTGTTCGATCGCATGAAGGACATCGGGTAGTTCCCAAGATGCTACAGTATTATTCTGTCTGAATGCTCCACAGTGTAGCATATATTGCAAAAGTAATGAATTACAGAGGAGATATAGAAGTAATTGAATGATCCATATTTGAACAGGTTTCAGGACAATTATTCCATCAGGGTTTGATTTTCGAACAACAGAATATATGAAAACCAGCAAATGCAGAGCACGGCGCATGCTCACACTGTTGTTGTGTTCTTAAAATGGGAAGAGGCATGACCGAACTGTAATGCAGATGTGCAAACTGTGTAAAGGCTCTGATAAGAAACTGTATCCCTAAGTTTGGGGTGCCAGTATGTATCAACAGTGGTAGAGTCACCAGGCTGGCAAACGATGACCTTGAGGCTTGTGCAGAGATGTTCTAGAGAATATGGCAATACCTGCCCCAGGAGATTCACGATGAGACTACCTTGAAGAGTTCCAGTGCTGGCTTCGAGTCCCAGCAGCCCTAGGAGGAAGATATGCAATGCAGGTATCTGGCCACTGTAAGTGAATGCCTAAACATGTTTCTAGGGGGTCCTTAGAAACCTGTGTCCAAGGGTCACAGCAGCACCCAATGGGAAAACAAATCAAATAACCCACCATTACAGGATCCAGAGCCAAGGACTTGTGATGGTTCCTGAAAAGATGGCCCAGAAACAGCAAAATAACCCAATGAGTTATTTTTCTCTCTGTTTTTCTGTATCCAGTAACCCAGGGATTTGAACCATGAACCAAATGACCCAGATGACCAAAAAGAAGAATAATTGGATGTACTTGCAGGGGGACCTACCAGCAAGGAGTGAAAACAATGGATACGATGGCTCCAGGAGAACAGATGCAACTGGCTAATAAGATTATAATGGCTTGAATCAAAAAGACGGGCAGCCAACCCACAGAAAAGGGACCCATGAAGGAAAGATGGTGGAGATGACACAGGATCAACCCAGTATCGACCAATCTATAAGAAAGGTCCAGGGTTAGCACCCCAATAATGAGAAAGATATGCAGAAGCATACAAAAAGATCCAGGACATTGCGCCTTTAAAAAAGGTGACTGCAGATGTATTTTATTCTCATCTGTAGTATGAAAATTGTCCTTCTAATTACACGTGTTTCGGCCCCTATCAGCCTTTTTCAAATTAGGGCTGGTGTAATCAAACCACACCGGGGGTCTTTGACTTCTCATTCAAAAAAAGTGTGTTGGGTCAAATCCCATTGTTATTTGAAAAGGAAAGTAGTCACTCGCGTCGGCTTCGCTTCCATCGCTTCCATGCATTTACCTTTTTTAAAGGCGCAATGTCCTGGATCTTTTTGTATGCTTTTGCATATCTTTCTCACTATTTTTGACAGATTTCTTGTGGCTTACCGTCGGTCCAGTGGTTTGTGACACATAAATGAATGTGAGGAACAGAGGGGTGATTCCTGTTCCCAGTTTGGATTTGGTTACAACTATTTTTTGCATTAAGTTAATGTTGAACGAGTCGCCCAACAGACCAGCTGTAACCATAAGCCCAGCACTCTTGTCTTAATTTAGCACCCCAATAACCTTCTGGTTAATAGCAGCTTTGTTTGACGAGGTAAATGACTAAGGAAGTATTTTGGGAAAGTAGTAGTAAAACAGCCGACAGATGTCTTCCACCTGTAAGTCCCAAGGCAGCCAATGAAAAGGACGAGGGGAAGGACAAAGTCAGCCCAGGAAGGACGTTCAGCAGACACAAAATCCAAACCAGATGGGACGGCATCAGACACCTGCCTAGCCAATATGGCCAAATGTAGCCCCAAAATTGCACATGCATCTTCTTGGTGAAAAATCATCCAGCAGGTAAACTTGCTGAGTTCCAAAGACCTCGAGCACAAATACAACAGAGCAGAATTAGGATCAGGGTCTCCCATAGATAAACCCATACAGCCTTGGGTTGAACTAAACCATCCCTCCAATCACAAACAGGGGCACTCCAAAAAAGGTGTTGGTGGCCAATCAATCAGGTTGGTACGAAGAAACTGCCAAGCCCCATGTCTAAACACACATTATGTACATTGGCCTTTCTATGGGCCAAGTACTGGATTAAATGGCCCAACACACTATAAAGAGTGCACAGTTGGTCTATGAGTGATCCTTTCAGTGCACAGCAGCCATATTAGGCCTGCTCCGTCGTATCCTTAGAACAGCAATACCCAAAACCAAAATGGCTGCAAGCAAGACTTAACAAATACACTTGTACCAAAATGGCTACCAATACGTTACATTGGGCTACCAGTATTGAACATTGGCTTTGCCCTGCTGGTGACAACAAAACTAAATTGGTGCTACCACGAGACAACTTTATAAACCAACTGTAGGGTGATAAAACCACCTTAAGACCGAAACGGGTTGCTTAAAAAGCACCACTGTCCTAACAGCCATAAAATGGGCTACCAAATGCTTAAAAACAGGTTCTGGTGGCAGAGGGACCTCATTAGAAGTCCATTCGACCACAAAAGGGGGTCAGGGATCCTAAGCACCAAAAGTGAAAAACAAGTTAACAGATTAGGGTTCTCATAAAAGGGGCAGCTGAGACTCTCCAAAAATCTGCCTTTACAGCCTTTGTGAGATTTCAATGTAGGCACAACATGAATGAATTCCTGTGGCATGTGGGTGCATTCAGCTGCTAAAAGTACGCAGATTCAGTGGGAATTTGTTATAAAGGCTATCTGCAAAACATCCATTTCAGTATCCGGTGCACATTGATTTTCTTTTTTTTTTTTTTACAAAATAGAAAATAAAAGCAAAATAAAGGCACGTTCTCCTTTTTTGCTCTTTGCTTTTGTACTCTGTTTTGTGAAAGTTGAAATTGCATGTAAGGTGCATGCAAGGTACCCAACAGCACAGCACACAATTGCTAACATTGGCAGCAGTCCACTGCATGCAATTAAGACTTTTTACAAAATGACCACGAAGGGAGTTGTCAGCCTTTGTAGAATCGATGCCTTAGACATCTCTGCACAAACTCATCCGGGCGGTAAATTACACACCAGCCGAGAGAATCTTCTGGAGATTTTTTGAACTTGATAAAAGTGACAGAATGCGTTCAAGATTTAAAGTGAAAAATGTGTCACTCACTGATAGGATCATCAGTCGGTTTGATGTGCTGTAGTGCAGGGTTAAACATGAATAGAATGCCTTGGCTTCCCACTGTGGCATTTGCGGCACCTCTTAAGATCAGCCAGTGCAGAGATAAGCGAACTCACGCAGACGCTTATCAATGGGCCATTCACATGAATACAGGCTGTGTTGTACATCAGCTAACATAAGAACAACCGTGCTTCCGCGTGAATCTCATTAACAAGGCGGGTGCTGCTTCGTTTTCTAGTATATATTCACGATGTACCATTTCATGCTTGGCATGTGTCAGCAGGAGATTCAGAGATTGGGGGAGGTATGTTCTCTCCCTTCTCCGATCCCGCGGGCCTACAGATTAAGACTGAACGGGCCTGATTTACAAAGCATGTTCCAATGGGGATTTCTAATGAACAAAAAACGCTTTTGTAAATCAGGCTCTACGTGATGTTGAAGGAATCCTACTTTGCAAAAATGCAAAAAGTTGTGTTGTTCGTTCTGCTAGTATATTGGAAGCATGTGTTGCCTATTCACAACACGCTGCCATTTCTCTAGCTTTGAATGTCAAAGAACAATGCTCGATATGTTCATCCGCTAGAAGATAGTACAAAATGGCAAATTTCGCAGGCTGATATTAAAATTCAACAATTAGCCAATGGCTCCTATATGAAGACATATATCCCTTTCTAATCACAAGCATTAATAAAGAAAACAACTTATTATTATGTTTTTACTTGTTGTTATTTTGGTTGAAAAGGTACGGAAACGTTCAACCTTTCAATAATTCGACGATTTGTTCAAGACACATTAACAATTCTTTATGTAAGAGGAACACGGTTAAGAACCATTATAGACAGTTAATAATACACGTTAATAAAATGAGTTTGTAATGACTGGCGAACATTTCTATCAATTATTATCACACAGCTTATGTGACGAATGTTAGAACTCTAAAAGTTTTCCGTGAGAGGGATAGGGATCATGACAAGTTCAAAGACAAAAGAAATCTAACAATTGCAATTCTTATGACATTAGGAGTGGTACCAAACAGCTGAATCCACATTACCTCATCAGTCAATATTCTTAGTTCACCAAAATGCACATTGAAATTCAAAGCCTGTTTGTCAATTAAATTAGGACAACCCGTCATCAAATGCATTAAAGTGTCAAATTGATCAAGATTTTTACAAAATCTGTTTTCCACTTTTGTTATAAATGTCCATCTTGCCATCAGATCCTTGGTGTGGCATACATTTAGTTGAAATCACAAATACACTGATCTATACTTTGGGGATGGAAATTTAAGTAGATAGGATTCTGCAACTCCAAGCTGTTTCAGACTTTGAGGATTAACATTAAAGGTGGCAAGCCCCAAGCACAGTTCCCATGTGACAATCCAGTCTCTTTGCCAAATCATTTGTTTTGCTCGGGTGGGATTGTTGACCAAAAGTTCGGGGCTGACATCCGCGGATTATATTATATCCTTAATCTGTTGCTTCCACTTGGTTACAAAAAGATGTTCTGAAGTAGCCAAGCAGGAGGATAAAATAGATAACAGTGATCCAAGCTTCCACTGAATTAAACATTTCCTGTAGAGGCAACACAATTTCCAAGCATACATGTCAAATAAGGAGAGCAAACCCAATGTGTGCCCTATGACACACATTGACTGAGATTGGGGGAGTTTCAGCACACGCTTCCAAAGAAGCCTACATGTTGAGTCCAAAATAATATGGACTTCAAGGGCTTAGTCTCTGCTCCACACAGGACAGTTGGTACGACCTTCTGCTTGTAGAAGTTAATTACGGTCGAATAGGAGAATTTTCCATACCTGCTATATATAATACGAGCTTGCGATGTTGATTGAAGCATTTTCCTTTAAGTTCCATATAATATGGATGATCAGCAGTATGGTTGTTTATGTTCAGTCCTAAATAGCGGTATTCATTAATTACCTCCAGTCTGGTATCGAGTACAGACAACTGCTGTTGGAGTTTTCAGATTAAATTTAAGGGATTACAGTACAGTTAAAAGATTCTGCAGGCCTTTGTTCTTTGAAAAAGGACCAAATCATCCGCATAAAGGAACCAGGGGACCGAATGTGGCCCAAGCTTGGGTGGATCAGATAGGGCCTCTCGAAATATTGTACCTATATCTGATATGAAAACATTTAAAAAGGGCAGATGCCAAAATGCAGCCTTGCTTTAGCCCATGTGAAGTGCTCATGGGTTGCGATAGATTGCCATCGAGAGACAAGCGAATTTGGACGGTGGTATCAACATGCAACCGAGCAATAAGGCTCAGAATAGATGGTGGGAATGTGGCATGCAACATTTTATTAATTGGCAAATCCCTAGACAAAGAGTCAAAGGGAGATTTACAGTGCCACCAGCTTTCCAAACTTGTGTAAAGATTTATCCAGTTAATATACAAGTCCCCATGGGTAAGAAAAATTCCTCTTTGTCTGACTGCGGTATGCCAGGCCTCTGCAGAACATTTACAATCTCTGTCCTAATTTACAAACAAAAGTGCTAATGCTGTGCTAAGTGTTTGCACGTGTCACATCTTCACAGATTTGAAGTGGTGCAAAAACAAACAGAGCAAAGTTACTATCCGTTGCGTTCGGCATGCCCACGACACTCCGTCCAGTGCAGACCAAGATAGCACTGAGTAACTGCATTGCATGCACTGTAAATCGCTAAGCATGACATTGCACAGGGCAATCACAAATAAGGAATGGACGGTTACTTTCCCGTAGCCTCCAATCCCTCCACTCTATCCTTCTGCATTACGGTACTGACACAATGTAGGTGAACACAGACGTTCATGCACCCCAATGCACATGACCCCCACAACCACTCTTCCTCCTCATAAAACGTCCTCAATCAAGGTGTATCCTGATAATCATGCAGCCTCAAACCACATGACCCATACAACCACTCTTCCTCCTCACAGTACTACACCAGGTGTCAGAAGAACAACTTCCTTAAGTCCTTCAAATATGGCTTTAGACCCAGATGCAGCACATTAATAGCTACCATGTAGGTGTAGGTGATTGACGATGCCCTTAAAATCCTTGATGATGGCCTTCCTTCCCTCCTACTTCTCCTTGACCTCTCAGCAGCATTTAACACAGTAGACCACCAGACACTCACTGACAATCTACACAACCGCATGAGGATCAGCAAGGTCATCCTCAGCTGGTTCAAATCCTACCATGCTAATCAACACCAGTTTGAAAACATTGTTTCCTCCTGATTACCAACTCTAGCCTTCTCCTATGGAGTCCTACAAAAGTCCATCCTCTCCCACGTGAGCTTCAATCCTTACATGGAACCGCTTGGAAAAAACTTCATTACTCCATACAACATCCAAATCCACCAATTCACAGATGGAACACAGCTCTACCCCAAGATATCCTCCATTGAATACATATACAGGCTCAAGGCCTGCCTCTCATCGATCCATTTGTGGACGCCCAGTGCTTACCTTTAGCTCAACCCCTGCAGGACTGAATTCCTACTGCTGGCCAACAACACTGAACACCCAGACATACAGACCTGGCTCTCTGCTATGCACCTCGAGGGCTTCACATGCCAGGTGGCCACCTGCACCAAGTCCCTTGGGTTCGACATCAAAATATACGTTTGCTTCAAACAGCACAAAGCACTGAAGACACAAATGTCTTGGTACCAACGTTCTCTCCTTCAAAAAGTCAAGCCCTTTGTAAAGACTGGAGGGGGTATGTGTACTTATGCCCCCTATATCTATTCATTAATTTAATTGTTTTTTTTATATGATAGGGTAAAGGCACACAACAACCCCAACAAGGCTCTCAATGTGGTAACACAGGATGAGCAGCCAGGCTTAAGCTATCAGGAGGTGATGCAGGCAGGTTCTTAAGTACAGTATCCAGTTAATATGTGGAAAAAATGTTTTCGAATGACAAAAATGTCGAAACATTTTACCGAAAATATTTTTTCATAATATATACATTTTTAATTTAAATAAATGGTTTTCTTTGTTTCGCGGGTGAAAAAAAAGGTTTTAAAAAAAAGGGGGATTGGGTGGAACCCCCCCATTTCAAACAAAAAAGAACAAAAAAAAAGACATTCAAATTTATTTTTTTCAGTAACATTTTTTCGACATTTTGGCATTTGAAATTATGTAATTCGCAATATTCACTATAAACCCTTAAGTACAGTGTTTCCCCAACGTCCACACAAAGGAATGTCCACACACTGTGTTAGGTGATAACACAGCTTCTTTATATAAAATAAGGTTTGCTACCTCTACCAAATATACATATAAACTTTCTACGTGGAATAGTTATTCAGAGAATGGTAAATATTTACACTCCATGTGGTACCACACACTACCTAAATTCAGTAAGAACTGCACTGACTGCAGACAGTTTTAAATGGCAGGTGAATTCTTAAATAAGGTGTAACCAGCATGGAACAAGAAAGAAAGGCAGGTTAGCTATGAATAGTGGCAGAATGCTTTCTTTAGAATAGACAAGTAATTGTGAGTGCGGATTCCCCAACCTGGGCAACCTGTAATAGAAAAGTTAGGGAGTAACGTATGCCGTTTATTACAGCCGAGCCCAAAATTGTTCAATAACGTGGTGCTTCCTTTTAAAAGGTTATACCACCCAAGAGTACCTGAGAGGCCACTGGTGAACAGGATCCAAGAAGAAGTGTGCTGTGCTGAGGAGGCCCACCTTGTCCCGTGCTGAAAAACGACCAGGGCCATAACATCCTGACTTATTTTGTGAACACTCTTTTCTTTTCAAACCGAAGAGGAGCAAGATACCTTTAGTATCTGTTTATGTCAAGCTTCTAATGACTTTACATACGAAAAGGCGTGGATAAATGGGAGGCAAGTAAGGGCCTTAATCGATTCAGGTAGCAAGCAAACTGCTCTATGGGGTGATTTAGTTGCAAAAAAGGACCTGGAAAAGGCAACCCTAGTTAGGGTGACATGTGTAAACAGCGACAATGAGGTGTACCCCAAAATACCTGTACACATTAATATCCGGGGCGAATCCTGTGAAATATCGTCGGCCATAATTCCTGGTCTCCTCAAAGAAGTTAATCTGGGGTGGGATTTTCCTACCTTTTCTACTCTCTTAGAAGAAACTCCACCTCCATTTGGAGATTTTCTAAACCTGAGAATTTGGCAAGCAGACGACTACTCCCAAAACTCTCCAATATGGGAATGGGAAAACTCTGAGCCTAGGACCCCTGCAATAGCCCCTAAGAACCAATTCATAGGCTACTGTAGATAAACTAGTAAAATCCCTACACCTCTAATGACACCGACCACAACAAATCAATGGAAAATGCAAGAGTTCTTGGATATCTCTCATCCCTGGTCTCTCCCAGATTTTAACAACGTGCAATTTGGACAAAGAACAGGCATATCCACCTTGTATATGGGAAAGGGTATGTGAAAAACCTGTAGGTGTTTTACTCGCTAGTCCCTGTGGGTCTGCAATCCAGGTGGTCAGAACACTGCCATCACTATTGGATCCAGTTCCTGGGGGTGGACCAGTGAGGGAGGATCACCTGGATGAGGGGTCTTCGGGGAGAAGAAGTGGGACACCGAAGAAGAGATGCTGTATCCCCTTCCTTTCCACATCATTTACCCATACTGCCAAGTAGGATATGTAGAAAATGTACCCCCCCTTTTCCAACACGAACACTTTCTCACACTGTGAGTGACAATGGACTAGAGCTGTTTACCTGACATGTCACAACACAAGGGCCAGGCAGGGTCAGGCATTTGCCGACAACTACACTCACCTGACTGTCCTTCCCTTCCACATAGGGATAAAAGGCAGGGTACAAGAGTACACTCTGAGCAAGGTGGAACGCACAAGGAAGCAGCCGTTCCAGGGCAGCAGTTCAAACGGGGTGAAAGCGGGGTGTGGAAAGCCTGCCAGAAAATCGACAGTATGTAAAATTGTAAAAAAAGAGAGTTTTGCTTCCACTCTGCGCACTGTCAACAAACAAGAAAAATGCAATTTGTGCAAATATTTAATTGGTTGCAGGACAGCCTGACAGGTGTTTCGAGCTGTAAGGCTCTTCCTCTGAGGCTGAATACATGATATACGAATATATTTAGTATTGTGGTCCAGGTATTGTCCAATACGAAATCATCCAACACACACAAATATCACAATAGGGACAATGATCATTAGACAAGCAGCACAAACTGATATGCACATTAGCCAAATTGAGTTCATAGTGTGTGATCATTGCATGTAATAGGAATTGTGAATACACAATTAGTAGTCATCAGTACCATACCGGCAGTTGTTAGGGTTCAATCAAATGCATAGCAGCAAGCAACAAGAGAGAAAAAACAAAATAACCAAATTAACATGACCGCTAAATTATGCGGTTTCAACGTGTGCAACCCAGCTGGTTGCGCGCAAGTCAAAAGAAAATAATAGCCTTGTACTGACTACGAAAGAATAAGGTACCTTTTGTATCGTTTTCAGCTATATCATTGCTGAAAGAATAAGGTAAGGTATAAAAAGTGATTAGGCATGTTGCCAGTACATGGTCACGAATCAAGCAGTCAGTGGCTAGGCAAAGCTAAAGCCACTTACCATGAAATAAAAATTGAATGTGTCCACTTCTGAAACTTAATGCCTGGGCTCCATTGGAAATAAAGACAAAATTCAAACTTAGCTAAGTAAATAGGTTCTGTAACGGGATAGCTTCCTAAGCAGTAATATATGAGAAACAAAATTAATTGTGCACGTACCTATATATGTTGAGCAATGGGCATTATTAGCCCGCGATTTGGCAGAAGAAGTCTTTAGATTAAGAGCTTCAAAACACATGTGCCGTACATGTGAGGTGGCGGGGGGAGAAAGGGAGAGGAAAGTGAAAGTACGGACATTAGCCTGATTGAAATTAAAAGGCAAATTGAGGTCACATGTGCAAGCTGAGCCCCTGTAAGCCACTGATAGATGTGTGCGAAAGACCCTTCTTACCTGCGTTTTCATGCGGATAGAACTAAGGGAGCCGGCCGTGGCAAACCGTGACGCTAGTTATGTAGCTGGTCCATAGACTAGCATGTGCGTCCAGGGCCAGGCAAAGGCGACGGTGGGTGGCCATCTTGGGTGAGTAGGAGCATAATTGTGAAGTACCTAAAATGAGTATGAGTCAATGAAAATGAGTAATAGAAATGCGGAAAAACCGACCAAAGTCATTTGGTCTGTGGCGAGGGTACACCATCAGAGCTTGCAAGTGTCAAAATTGACCATGTGCGCTGCAATTAAAACATGTGGTGGGCCTGTAAGCGCTTGGGGTTGCATGACTACAATATTAGTTTAACTTAGAGCAATAAAAAAGTAGAAAATTATCTAAAGGGGAAAAACTTCCACTAAGTAAAATCATTGAATGCAAACAAGAGAGCCTGGGATGCTAGCCGTACTTGCACAGGCCATCCCAATATTAGTAATTTAAAGGTTGGATGGAAATTGGCTTGCACACAGCCAAGGAGGGTGCAGGATGAATCTCCGCTCATTCATAGGTTGAGACAACACCAAATGTAGCAAAGTTATTGTACAACGCTTCACAAGAAGACAGATAGTTCAAGGTCTGTGTTTAAACCATGTACAACAGTACCGAATGTGTGGAAATGCTACATAGATGACGTGATTATGGTATGGACTGGGACAGTGGAGGAAAGGAAGGGTCATAAGCCTACCCACTGACCTTAACTTCAGAGAATAGATAAACAAGGGGGGTCATATAGAATTAAAGAAGGGATGCCACAAGATGAGCTAGAAACCTGGAAAATTGATCCTAGAACCAAAGATGAAAGCAGAAGGGTACAAATAAAAGGAAGCAGACCACCTCCACCTGTCTTCCAGAGAAACAGGACATGTAGCTAGACACTGTCCAAAGAATCTAAGGGAAATACCTATGGAAATAGGTTCTTCAAAAGGTGAAGAGTGGGAAGAACCCAAAGAGGAGCGAGAGACATTTAGTATCTGTTTATGTCAAGCTTCTACTGACTTTACATACGAAAAGGCCTGGATAAATGGGAGGCAAGTAAGGGCCTTAATCGATTCAGGTAGCAAGCAAACTGCTCTATGGGGTGATTTAGTTGCAAAAAAGGACCTGGAAAAGACAACCCTAGTTAGGGTGACATGTGCTCATGGCGACAATGAGGTGTATCCCAAAATAACCGTACACATTAATATCCGGGGCGAATCCTGTGAAATATCATCGGCCATAATTCCTGGTCTCCTCAAAGAAGTTATTCTGGGTGGGATTTTCCTATCTTTTCTACTCTCTTAGAAGAAACTCCACCTCCATTTGGAGATTTTCTAAACCCGAGTTTTTGGCAAGCAGACAACTACTCCCAAAACTCTCCAATATGGAAATGCGACAATTCTGAGCCTAGGACCCCTGCAATAGCCCCTAAGAACCAATACATAGGCTACTGTAGATAAACTAGTAAAATCCCTACACCTCTACCGACACCGGCCACAACAAATCAATGGAAAATGCAAGAGTTCTTGGACATCTCGCATGTTCTCTCTGAGAATTTAACAATGTGGAATCTGGACAAAGAACAGACATATCCACCTTGCACATGGGAAGGGTATGTGAAAAACCTGTATGTGTCTTACTCGCTAGTCCCTGGGTGTTTGTCATCCAGGTGGCCAGTGCATGGCCATCGCTATTGGATCCAGTTCCTGGGGGTAGACCAGTGAGGGAGGATCACCTGGATGAGGGGTCTTCGGGGAGTGAAAGTGGGGCACCAAAGAGTGAGATGCCGTATCCGCTTCCTTTTCACACCTTTTACCCATCCTGCCAAGTAGGAAATGTGGAAACTCTACCCAACCTTTTCTAACACAAACACTTTCTCACACTGTAAGTGACAACAGACTAAGACCAGAGCTGTTTACCTGACATGTCCCAACACAAGTGACATGCAGGGTCAGGCAATTGCCGACAACTACACACACCTGACTGCCCTTTGCCTTTCACATAGGGATAAAAGGCAGAGCACAAGAGTTCATTCTGAGCAAGACCGAACGCACGAGGAAGCAGCCATTCCAGGGCAGCAGTTCAAATGGAGGAGAAAGGCGGCGAGACCTAAAAGGATGTCAAGGAGGGAGTTGCCCATGCCCTTTTCAACCCAGACCCGTAAAGCCTCAGATGAAAGGAAAATAATACGAGGACGGCAGCTGGCAAATGGTGTGACAGATGTCAGGAGTACATGGCCCTCCCGCACTGATAGCCAGAGCGGGGAGATGTGGTTGCCATCATGGTACCATCCTTGACTGCAGCGGCAAAAGTAACACCAACAAGTTCAGCACAGCCAGTGAGTGGGGAGAACCTGGTAGGGGACTGAACTGTGTTAAGCTCAGGTTTGCAGTGGGAACATTTAGAAGATAAATAGACAGAGGTATTTTGTTTTTGATAAACTTGTTACCAGAAATAGAGTGCTCTGGCACCACGTCGGTGCTCTTTGGAAGCGCGGAAGGTCTCTAGTTGGTACTCATATCCTGAACAAAGAAAATGTGATAATACAAAATTGTTCAATAAAGCAAGTACAAAGAGGCCACAGGGAAGGCTGGCGTGAGGTAGCAAGGTGGTCATACAAGGGTCAAGCCAAACCCCTTGTACAATTGAACATCCTTGACACATTGCTGAAGTTTTGATGATTGTGAAATAGTGAATCCAACTGAGAGAAATGATAAACAGGCGTTGACGCTCGCCTAACGGCAACACCATGCGTACTGTGTTTTTTGTAAAGCCTGCACTTGCCATAAGCAAACAGGGTGACCCGGCGAGACGTGATCACCCTTCGGAAGTCTCTGTTGAAAATGACTAACTGCTTTGGAAGGTCTGAGTCCGGATGAGAGGGGCAACAACTGTACATTGTGAGATTGTTTAAAAAGACGTTGAGAATTCTTAATATTACAAATGAGTTGATTGAAATTGAAAGGCGATAGTGAACCCGACTGAGGTACTCCAAAGGAAAAGCAAATGAAAATGAATCCTACTCTGTGAAGAAGGTAAGTAAACTACATTCTTACAACAAATATGAATCCGACTGAGGGATGTCCACAGTGAGTGGTCGGTCTGAGACCGACTGAGGGAGGCTGACAACTCAGAAAAGGATCAGAGCCCAGCTGGGGGGGGATCCAAGGGTGAAGGGTAATCACCCAACATGAACTTTTGTTTTGTTGTTTTGGTATATCAGGCCCTCTGAAGTAAGAGACTTGGCATTAAAGAGACTTGGACACATAACGTCCTGATATTGAAGAAAGAAACTGAGTTTGTTCCAGAGAAGCCCAGGAGTGTCCTGCGCTCAGGAGTCCTGCCTTGTCCTGTCCTAAAAAATGTGGGGAAGGGAGAACTCGGCTATAATATCCGGACATCATTTTGTGAACACTCTTTTCTTTCCTTGTGAATATTATCCCACACTCTTTTGTAGCATTGCAGTAAGGATAGGCAATAGGTGATTTTAATATAGGCCCTTTTATTTGACTAGGCGCCACTAGGATTGTATTATTATGATTTGATGGTTTTACTTTCCTCCCATTATAGATTTAGGTTTAGATTTGATGTTTATCACACCCACTTTGCAATTTAAGAAACACCCTTGAACTGTGATAACTTGTGTCTGTCTTACTTTGATACCATGCCTTCTTTATATCCGTGCTCTCCTTTGGTCAACAATTTCTCAGACTGTAAACGTCATGTGAAGAAGATACTTGCTGGTGTATCCTTAAAAGCTTGGTGGTTGAAGAAAAAACCCGGTGGGGCCCTTCCATGATTTCTGTCGGGTTTTGGAATATCACAGTTTTCCAACATTTGGTTGTTAGGTGCTACAGCTGCAACACAGATGTCGGGACAGCTTCTGGCAACCTGACTTTACCACTGGAGTAGACCTTTGACCATCCCTAGGTCTGGACCCTTAGGATGACTTTGATAGCTTCTGGTGGCAGGAAACCCACCGGCAGACCTTCCACGGCACCCAAACACTCTAGGCTCTCTTTGGCGGAAAAATTGGTCAGTGGTGACTGCAAGCATATGGACCTTTCACAGCTCCGGGTGTCCAGCAGCACTATGCCCGCGTACCCCCTCTTCTGGACAGTAGACAGCAACGGCTTCCAGCGGTCACAGCATGCACCTCTGGACCATGGGTGACACCAATGGACTTCTCTGGCTTGAGATGTCGGGCGCTCTTCTTCTGGGCTTTGAAGACCCCTTCAGGTCTTCAGGCAGGCACACAGGACTGGCTTCCAGGATACTTCAATGAAGAGTAGCAGTTTTGCATGATGGCCCCTCGTATATCGGGGAGAGGTCTTCTTTGCAGGTCCTCTCTGGATCAGTCCTTGGGAGATACAACAGCTTTCAGATTGTTGAAGGAATGCAGCAGCAGACTTCTCTTCCATCTGGGCTTCAAGTTACAGCTTCTTTCTTGCTAAACATTGACTTCAACTACTGAACAAATTTGAAAGTGAGAGGTTCCCAGATATATACATCTGTGCCTCATTCAAACTGCCTGTGACAGGCTCAGTCAGCCAATAGCACAATAGGGCATTCATGCAGGCAGACAGCCAATCAGGCTCACAGACATTCAGGCCATTCACTCCACCCATAACAAAAGAATGTGGATTGGGGAAAGTACCCAGCCTTTCAGCACACTACACTGCATACATGTCAGTTTCAGGCAGGGCTCTCTCATTCATTGTGTCACACACACAGAATCCAAACACCTACAACAGAGAATGTGAGTTCACTTCAGACAACATTCACATGGTCCCACCCCGAGAGTGTACCCACAACACACAATACCTGGGAAGGCTCCAATCATTCTGACATGAGGCAGAGCCCCAGAGTCACATATGATATTACAATCCAACATCTAGTCAGGGGGAAAGGGAAAACAGAGACATATATGGTGTGTCCACCCAACAGCCATTCAGGAGGAAGGTACAGAGCCAGGGCTTCCCAGAGCTTTGGGAAACAAGGTAAAAGGCAATAGAAACCAAGAGGCCAAAGGGGCCATATTGCCTCCTACTAGGAATCCATTGATTCCTATGGCAGGGCCTGGGTCTCCCAAAAATGGAGGATGCTCAGAGCAACCGTCAAGTCAGCATGTAGCTGCCACCAGCCCATAGCCTACTCTTCGGGCAACACACAGGTGCCCAAAAACACCCATAAGGAGTACAAGGGTGTAACCCAGTCAATGGGTGCCATAAGTGTATCCCATGGGTGATGTTCACTTAAAGATAATAATTAAGAGCTGCACTGCCAGAGATCCAGGCAGGACCACAGTGGCAGAAAACATAGAGAAAACACACACAGAGATGTGATAAGACAAGGACTGGAAACCCTGTCCCTACATAAGGTATTTCCAGCATCACACACTGCATCTAAGAAAAATATCCTCTGATCTGCTGTCCAAACCTTGTTCCTCTCCCACCTGAATGGTGGTAATGCCCTTTGCAAGGTCTTCCAGCAGCTAACCTGGCTCCCCTGAGATATGTCCTGCATGCTGTAGGACTGCCCATCAAAGGACTCTTCAAATTCGACGAAATCACCCCGACCCTCATCGAACTGCACTGGTTTCCTCTGCATTTTCAAATCCTGCTACACAACTGTCACCCTGAAGTCCCCAAGCTACCTCACTGACAAACTCAGCATCTCCAGAGGCCTATGATACACTAGATGTAAAGACATGTGCAGGCTTGAACTCTACCGGTGCAGGAAGAAAAAAAAACAGACGACAGGCCTTCTCTGCCTACACCCCATGTCTCGGGAAGCCCCCTAGCCCTTAACATCCGACTCATCCGCGCCCTTTGATAGTTCATGAAGGAGCTCAAGACCCTCCTCTTCGAGGGATTGTTCCTCCTTAATACCATCCACTTCACACCTTACCAGAGACTGGGTGATCTGACCGCCACTGTGTCCTCCCCTGGTTACTTGTAGATCCATTGCTGACTATGGCCCTGCCATCCCTGCTGTTACATCCCCAGTACCTTGTTTCTATGCTCCCTAACCTTATTCTTCGCCCTATGATTGTCTAGCACTCCATTGCTCCCTAAAGCTTGGTCCACGCTCAATAAATACACTAATAGTAATAAAACATTGCCAAATGTCTGATTGATGGTGTCATCAATCAGCTTGCCTCAGAGATACATGACAAAGCTCTAGGGTACCTCAGTAGGACTATGCCACTCTTATGGCTACACCTGTAGCTGGGTAACTAGTTACTATATGTGCCCTCATGATCCCTTGCACTCAGAAACACAATTGTGCCACCAATCCTGTACACAATTTCTGAACTGGTCAACACACAGAACTCACTGCTGCGCCACACTCTTGATTTATAATCAATTTTGTTACCCATATATAACAGTTATGGTTCTCATATTTCCCACTTGCATGCACTATAGGAGGCACAACAGGCTGGAAGCATAGCTCAGTAGGGTGGTTGTGCCATCCCCACAAGGCAAGTAAGTGCAAGGCAACTTGCAGCTATGTAACAAGTCTACCCTTGAGGCTGCTTCCATGTGAGACATATCTATGTTAGCACCTGCCCATCTGGCCTGTGAATTCCGTTAACTACACAAGGCATATATCAATCTCTCACATGAACAGGGTGAAGCCGTGCTGGTGTTCGGGGGAGAATCACTTGCTTCACGTGTTCACCTCGGTTCACCCTCAGCCACTCATCCTTCTCAATAAATACCAGGCTGATGGTTTGGGTGCTACACTGGCATCCCTTGTTCCTTAGGTGAAATAGTGGTCATGGGAGGAGGAGAGCCAATTGAATTCAACACAATCAACATCAATATTGTATTCCTCCCAATGCTTTCAGGCTTCATGTGTTGTGGTGACCTCATCCACTTGGCTAATGGATTGGCAACGGTATACTTAAACTGACGTGGCAGCACAAAACCAACATTTAGCTATCAGGACACCACCATGTGATTGGGAAATCTGCTGATTCTGCCTCTATCCTAGTGCTGGAGAACATTCAAGCAGACAAACTAACACGATGTTAAGGCATAGGTGTGTTCATTAGATCATCAATCTCTGTGCTATCCTCCACTTTGTGAACAGAGGATAGCACAGGGGCAACACGCTAGTCTTGGAAGCAAGACCACGCAGAGCAACAGAAGTTTGAATTCTGGATCCACGCTTGAAACCAAACTCAGGTACAGTATTTGGCGATTCATAAAAAAAAAACAATTAAATAAATAAATCGGTAACCACAATAGCACATGGGACCACTACTTAATGACCCACTAGATGGAAAAATGTTGGTCACTTCACAATTAAGCAATGTCCCAGGGATCAGTGCTAAGGTGATGTGAGTGAGGAAGCAGTGGATGAATGCGAGCTAACAGACTAGAGTCACAGCTGCAAATGCTGGGAGCATGGTCGGAGACAGGATGCTCACCCTGGACTATGTAGCCATCACTGCACATATATGTCTACTTGTGTACCTGATGATCCATCCAAATGTGAACCTCTAACAACCACACAATCATGAAAGATACGATGGCATTGCTATACTTCCTCTACCACCATATGTGCCTGCTATGTACCCAGTACATGCAAAGAGTCATGGCCTCAACGGGAACACCCCTTTGTTGCTCTGTGTGACAAGGTGTTTTGTTTCAAAAATAGTAATTTCCACTGGACATCACTTCAGTATGTGTGACAGAAGCTCATCTGAAGTGGACATTGTGATGCTGGAAATGCATTGAAGGGACAGGGCCTCCAAATCTTTGTCCTTTATTGCCTTATCATGCATGTTCTGTCATGTTGTCCACGCAGGAGTTCACATGGGAGTCCCGGCGGTGCACCTCTTCCCCTTTTTGGTTTGGTGAACAGACCCTTGGGATACCCTTATGGCACCCATGGTTGGGAGTACAAGCCTGTACTCCTAGTGTATATTTTTAGGCAGCTGTGTTTGGCCCACAGAGCTGAGTATGGGCTGGTGCCAGTTCCGTGCTAAATTGACAGGTGCCCTGAGTATCCTCCAATCTGGGATACCCAGGTCCTGCCATTGGGATCAGTTGATCCTTAATAGGAGACAAGATGGCCCCCATGGCCTTTTACTTTCTATCATCCGTTACCTTGTTTTTCTCAAAGTCCTGGGAAGACCTGACTCTGTCCCTTCCACCTGACTGGCTGTTGGGTGGAAGTTCCATATATGGTACTGTGGGGAAGTCCAGGCCAGACTGGCTGGAGCCTTCCCAGTGACTGTATGTTGTGGGTACGCCCTTGGGGACGGACCTGGGTGAATGGAGTGTGTGACCAATATACACTGCATGTTATGGCTGTCTGGTTTCTGGTATGTGACAGAAAGACTGAGACAGCCCTACCCGAAACTGGTATGAATGCAGTGTGGAGTGCTGAATGGCGGGGTACTTGTCCCAAAACACATTCCTTGTTGTGAGTGTCTGGAGGGAGGAAAATGGCCTGAATGCACTGTGAGCCTGATTGGCTGCCTGCCTGCCTGCCTGAATGCCATTCTGAATGATTGGTTGGCTGAATGTGACCCAGCAGATTGAATGAGAGACCAAACAGTATATCTGGGGACCTCTCACTGATGAAAATCGTTCAGAAGCTGAAGTCGATACTTGATGCCTAACCTTGAAGCCCAACGGAAGAAGAAAAATTGATGCTGCTGTCCTTCGCCAATCTGAAAGCTGTTGTGCCTTCAAGGAATTGATCCAAGAGAGGACCTGGCTAGGAGACCTCACCCTGAGCTACGAGGGACCATTGTGCACCAGCTGACCTTCCCCGAAGCGACCTTGAAGTCAGTCCGCGAAAGGCTGCCGACTGTTGACAGGGACCGCCACAGAATCACAAAGCAAAGTGCCTGGACATTGAAGTCCATCACCATGGATGACCGCCATCACCAATCGGAGCCACCGTTCTCCTTTGCCTAAGAACACATTGAATGAAGGACTCCCTCGCTCACCACCGACAACTGCTTTGTCCTACAGGAGAAAATCCAGGTCGCCAACGCGCCGAGGAGAATCCACCAGTGCGATTTCCCGCCACTCGATGACTGCAGAGATGCCGACGATCTGACGCCCTTGCTGGGCCAAAGTACTTCAGTAACTCTTTGCGGCAAAAAACTATCATCGTCGAGGTGCACCACATGCGATCCATGGCTCCTGCTTTAAATGGAGTCCACTCCAGAAGGATATGTCGATGACCCAACGTCAAAGTTTGCGATTCCGGGTACATTGGGTGGTAGAACAATTGTAGAAGGAAATAGGACTCTAATAGACAATATATGGACTGGGCTTATCAATATACTTTATTTTACAGGTTGCCCAGGTGGGTGAATCCTCATACAGAACTGTGTCTAGGTAATGGGGCCAGTATTCTGCCAATTGTTTAATCAACTTGTTTTCCTCCTAAGTTTACTTTGGTTCACTGTATTAATTGATTTATATGCCAGTTGAAACTGCCTACGGTTGATGCATTTTAATGGAATCTAATGACTAGTAATTTTGGTACCACATTGAGGCTGTATATATTTATAATTTTAGAATTGCCTGAGCACAAAGTGTGTTATTGTGATTCTGTATATAATTGAAACCTTATTTATATAAGTAAATGTGTTTTCACTTGCATAGTGTCTGGACATTCCTTTGTGGGTGCATAGGGACCACACTGTACTTAAGAACCAGCCTGCATCACATCTTGAGAGTGTAACCCTTGGGATGGGGAATACTGTGTCTGAGGTTGTGGCAAAGAAAGGGAACAGGGTGTGCCTAAGCACAGGTGTGTGTGGGTCTGCATTCTCAACAATACAGTGGGACATTGATAGGATGGGCAACTTGCAGTCGTGTTATTGTCTTTAACGTTGAGCCATGAGAGGAGGATGCACCTCAGGTGAACCTTCACAGCTGACACTTGAAAGACACAAAATTATCGTGAGAGGAGGATGCACCTCAGGTGAACCTTCACAGCTGACACTTGAAAGTCACTAAATTATTGGCACACTAGCTTGTCCACATATCTGTGGATATGGAAGAGGTATACGGTGGGATTCATGCTGAGTGAAATACTCACATACAGCCACGCCGGCAGTACAATTGCAAATCCATGTCACAGTCTCTCAATGGTGGCCATGGGGTTGAAGGGGATGTTGACATCATACTGTGTTCAATACACTGCTTAGTGTGATTGGCCAGAGTATGAACATTGTCCGTAACACCTTCCGAATGGCAATTGTTACTGGATAGACGATATGGAAGACACTAATGAAGAAGATGGTGAACTTTTTGACACACTTTGTGTTAATCAACTGACAGAATTCCACACTTACTCACTGATGAACCGCCTGTGTTACTGACATCAACGTGAAGCACGCAGTGTCAGCACTTGACAGTAGGAAGTTTCTCAACACTGCCTGGAGCCTATGTGTGATATTGTGTGATGTGCAGATGTGAATCATGATGGAGTCCAACTTGTTTGTGAAATTACCTTACCAAATCAGGATGCATGTTCTGTAATTCACTGCATGTAGGGGAACATGAATCCTGATTTACTGAGGGCAGTTCAACAGGAAACGTCTCCAATTATGATGCAACTACGTGCCACTTCCAACTATGAGCCCTAACACCTCATGACATACAAAGTACATAGCCTTGAACATGGAGATTGTGTGAGACAGAACCACAAGGGCACACATTTAATAGCCATTGTTTTGAATTTACTGTTACCTCTCACCCTAATCCCCTCCTGCACTCACTTTCCTCCCCTTTCCCTCCCTGTTTTCATGTATAGTACTGGCACAATCTAAATCGTCTTACGACGTCACAGCATTCTGTTTTGTCTGTCTTCCTCTCTTCTACCCCTTCTGCACTTGCCTTCCTACCCCTCTCCCCTGCTCTCATACTTTCAGCACTTGCACGTTCCAAATGTGTCAAGACCTTTTAAGAACTTTTTTGTTGTATGCCGACTTCCCCTTCCATTCATCCCCCATTGTCTTGATATGCCTCGAAACACAATTTTTGATGTATAGTGCACATTACAAATAGCCAATAAGTAAATAAAACAACATACCACATTTGCCGCACTGAGAATGCAACAGCCACTATAAGTAATGCAAATATGACTGTATTTATAAAAGCTAATATGACTAAAAAAGTTGTATATATGTATTAAAAAAACATGGAACAACCTCCAAAAAAATTTTAAAAAAGAAAATCTATATCTGCATAACTATTCTTGTGAATTCCTGGCCCAATGCCTATTTCTACTCAGTCTGTGCCTCCTGCACTCAGGCTTCAATAGATGTGTGGAGGGCCTGCAGGGTCTCCAACATCCTACCTTCAATCTCTTCAGCAGCCCATGCACGCTCCATCCTCTACTCCACTACTGCCCTGGCCCCGGCAATTGTTGCCTCATGTGCCCGTTGCCTCTCCTTTTCCTTCGTCCTCCTGTAGTGGTGATGCCCACACACCAGAGTATTCAACCTCTGCCTTGGCAAGATGTCATAGGCCAGTCTACTCCTCCTGACAGCCAGTCTTCAGAATGTCTGCCTCCTCTGTCACAAAAAGTCCTCCTGGCTAGCAATGCGTTTTGGGCACTGGGACTACCTCTGATAAGAAGAATGGCTGCAGTGGGAGCCAAACATGCTTGAACTGTTATGTAGTGACTCATTGTCCTCCAGAGCCTGTCCTCCTGTTGGGGCACTTGCAGGGCCTGTGTTCACCTCATCTGGCTTCATGCGGATGACCACCTCTGCTAGGGACAATGGCACATACAAAGTGTCTGAGGTGGGACAGGGGCAGAGGAGGCTTAGTCGATGTTAGCCATGGAGTCCCCAGTTGAGGTTGTCTGGTGCACAGATGTGGAGGAGGCAGAGTGGGCCATTGAAGTGGCCTCTCCAAAGAGGCCACCTGCCGGAGTGCACAAGCCACCAACCATGAAAAGCGGTGGAGCACCTGTGGCAACTCTGCATCATTGATGGTTTCATTTGCAGTAACTGTGGGGGGTGGGTTTCTCTGGTGGGAGTTATTTAAAAGGGTAGGTGGTACTGCAGCGTGTTAGCGAAGGATAGGAGGATGTGCTGAGTCCACCATGGTGCCCTGCAATAACTCCTGTCAAGGTTTGCACCATGTACATTTCCCTATGAGGCCCGACCTGACACAGAGGGCAGTCCCTCAATGGCCTCCTTCTTCACCTCCATACCTAACCCTGATACCACCACTGAGGTCTTGATGGTTTGTGTCCCTTTGTACTGATGGAGCCACTTCCTCATATCTCTGCTGCTGAGCTGTCCACCACTATGACGTCACTAAGGTCCTTCTCTTCAGCAGCAGTGCCATTGGATGAACCTGCAGCTCAAGGCACATGACGCTATGCTGACAGGCTCATGGAAATTGACCATGCCCCCAGCTGCCCTTGGCACAAAATGACAGTGTGGTCTCTCACCACACTGCTGTAAGCATCCCAGACAGTACATGATCAATGTATATAAATACATACATATCTTACTGCTAAGTGTCTGTCTTGCATGTACAACCTGTGTCCCTCCCAGGACACATGCACCAAATGACAACATGTGCCCTGACAGAGTTTATGGCAAGGTATCTCACGTAGCAATGACAGGCGCACACTTATGGCAAAAGAACATAGTCCAAGACATAGTTTAGTGAATCAAATAATTTCCATCCATGAATATCTTACACATGCATCATGGTGGTATACCTAGGTGCACTAGGAAAAGTGGATGCCTGGATATGGCCTTCCACACTACAGCTGTGTGGCCATCACATCACCTCATTTGAATACCAGGCAAAATTAGACATGCACACATGTACCCTACCACTGACAGCATTCACAAGGAACATGCCAGGCCGGCTGCCGTGGGAGCTGCAGCGGATGGCCGAAGCAGAGAGGCTAGGTGGACAGAGAGAAATAAGAAATGTCCAACTTTTCACTGTGCTGGGTGTTGACAACAGGGGTGGAGGGGTGCAACAATCATCAGGAATTACAAAGTGTGCAGATCCTGGGAAAGAAGCTAAAGAGAAATATGAGGTGGTTCAGTACATGAAGGTGGTGCAGGTTGTATCCCGGTGGACTGGAGGTTTAGCCAGTTTTGTCACCAAGATGCAGAAGAGCATGGTTGCTATTGTTTGCATGTTTTTATTTATTTACGAAGAAGTGCCTCAGTGTGCCCACATGTTCGATTCTAGGTGATTGTAGTGTGAGTGTCCCAGACTGGTAGCTCAGTGACGGTGTGCCAGTACATAGCACTACATACATACTGGTGTGAATCAGGTTTTGCACTATGGTAAGGACTTGGCTGTTAACTTAGGGAGAGCGGCTCTGCTCTGTAGAGTGAGACTGTCTGGGCAAGCGTTTAACAAATGGTGCCTAATAGGAAGGCACATAGAGGCTGTGAAAGAGCAGATGATATTACAGTTGTTTCACAGAGTGTCCTCCCAACCCCATTTCTTTTGTCGAGTATGTATCCATTACACCTCTCCCACCCATGGCAATATGAGGGTATTTTATTGACTTGTGGGATGTTGATTAAATGTTATGGTATTCAATTCAGTGCTGGAGCATTATTGTCAAGGAATGTGAGCAATGTGCCTTCCAAAATATATAATGTGCTGTGTCCCTCTCCTTCACCTTTGCAACTGCATCAACCATTCCATGCACACATGGCTTGGTCAGCACCCCAATCTGACATACACTACTTCACAACTTGCCCACTTTGGCCATGTGACCCTTTCCATTGTGATAGTTTGTCAATGAGGCAGCAATGAAAATTATTTCATTTACAGCATGCATGTACAATTTGAAATACTCTCCCGCTCCCTTCTGTGATGTGCCACTAGCTGATCCTGACCAGTATCACATGGGAGGAGGCAACAACTGGGGAGATGTTTTGACTTCACTGGAAAAAGATGCAATATTGACCACTTCCCCATGAGGAAGACCCCTAATGCATGAGTTTGTAATGGCCTATTGTCATTCTGATCAGGCCCTCACCTTTGACCCAAAAACCCACAACTCACCCATAACACCTTTTGTTTCTGATGTGCATTTATGTGAACTCTCTGAGAAAAATCATTTAAGAGTTAAAAGTCCAATAACAACCATGGGCTTCAACTCCCATAACCACTCAGGTACTGAGACGAGGAGGAGAATGAGGGAGTTTGTGGAAAGTGACAGGAGCTCAAAGAACAACATGCAGGCTTGTTGTTTTTTCAACTCTTCAGTGCACAGGACATTTAAAGATGGCAACCACACTATTGGATCGAGCAGTGCAGGGGAAGACGGTGAACACCAGGCTGAGGCTCACGAACATGAGGCACACAGAGAAGGCCACCGGGACAGAAGGGGAGATGCCGGGTCTAAGTGGGAAGGGCCGTGGAGATGCTGGGAGCCGCGCAGGAGCTCCTGGTTGTTGGGCCACTCGAGGAAGCAGAATATGCCATTGTGGTATAACCAAAAAACTGTGAAACAATTAAGAGAGGTCCTGGCAGGCGAGTACACCAGACTGCTGAAATTGTATAAATATTCCTGGCAGGGGAGTATATTAGGCTATCTGTAAAGTTGCAATACATTCTACAGAAAGACTGTTACAGAACGTATGGCTTAAAACAAGAACTGTGTGAGTCCAGTGAAGGCACAAAAGAACTAATAGTTCTGTTTGAGTTATTCTTATACTTTCTTGGTTTTGAGCACTTTTGCCAACATCAAGTTAAAGACATTGGTCCTCATTATAAGTTTGCAGGTCCAGAAACTACGGTACCAGTAAGCTTGCCGGTACCGTAGTTCCCGGACCGGCAATCTACAAATTGTGCTAGCGGGTGCCTTTCTGCAGGCAGAGCAGCACCCGCGAGCACAGCATGTCGGATGCACTGGGACCATTCTGAATGGGGCCGGTGCATCTGACCTCCCCATTCCCATTTGAGCCCTATAGGGCTCAAATGGGGCTCAAATGGGCTCAAATGGGGCCCTATGGGGCTCAAATGGGAATGGGGAGCATTCCATTACGACGCCCGTGAATGGGCAATTACCGAGTCCGGCAGGGTCATAATGTCCTGGTAATTGCCCATTCATGGGTGCCAGAATTTTTCTGAAGTTTGGCGTCAGTTTTTACCGGCAAGGCTACCGCCAAACTTATAATGAGGCCCTTTGCCTTGCACATCTTTGTTGTTTTGTTTTAGTGTGAGGGTCAGAATAGGGCATTTTGGACACAAGGGCTGATTTTCCATTACTGACATCCTGACACTGAAAGATTCTTAGTTTTTAGTTTCTAGGTAGGGAAGTTCCTCTTTAGAATAAGGTTAGTTGGGTATTTTCCCAATCCCTTTTTTGATTAACATGTCTTATCTTGAGAACATGACAACTTTGTGACTGGCTTTCATTTTTGACTCCTCACACTTCACACAACCTCATCCATGATATAGCTACAATGCAGTATTGTCTTCCCAGTGTGTACCTAACAGCAGCTTGAATCCAGGCCTCCAGGTCAAGGACCTCGGCATGAAGAGTTGGATTGATCTTCTGCAGGATCCAAAGCTGGAGTGGTGTTACCCGATGAAGGCCTGCAGAGTACACCTCCACGGTGGCTCCTGCTTCAATGGCTGCCCTCACCTTCTTCTGGCTCTCGATCCTCATATCATCCCAGCACTTCTTGATGATCTTGACGGTATGTACTGCCACACCCTCAATGTTGATGGCAGCTGTGATGTTCCCAGATCCATCAATGGGCAGAGGCCCCAGACTGCTTCTCTGCATCAAAGAAGGACTCATAAAAGGTCAGGGTTTGTTTTTACAGCATGCCAACTTCAGTGGCAGATAAGATGATATTGCTCAGCCTCACCTCCTTAGGGGTGCTGGATGATGTAGGGACATGTCACTGGTGAGGATGGTGGTGTGACAGCGGGTCCTGACTGTACCTGCCCAAAGGAGCTTCAATGGGTCTAGGGATGTGTGGTAGTGGAATGTGGCAGATCAGGTGGTCACAGAGCCTGCCAGAGAACTTATAGGAGAACAGACTATGGAGGACAATCAGGCACTACAAGACAGTGCAAGTGCTCAGCAACCAGTGAGACACTACCAGGCAGAAGGCGTTGTTGCTGAGAGATGGCAAAGATATGCAGGAGGGGGCACAAAATGGCCGTAGGCAGGAGAACCAGCAAGGCACAGGTGTCTTCAGTAGTTCCACGGAGCAGCAGAGTGAACACATTTGAGGAAATTCCCTCAAACATGTGAGTTCTGTGCGTCATGCAGCAAATGCTTCACATGCATGAATCAACAGCATAACATTACTAACACAGTGCGCATGCACAGATTGCACTAGCATGGCATTTTCCCTAATGGACATGAGCACCGAGCAGAATTGGAATATGCTGTGCAAATGCAGATTACCTCTGACTTGTGCTTTTTTCTTTAGAAATTGCAGAAAGAGTGAGTGGGAATCTCAGGGAAGTGGGTGGCCAGGGAAGAAGGATTCATCCACAAAATGTGGTAGCAAGCTGCAGAGGTCCTTAGTACCAACAAAGCCCACTAAGACTAATAGAAGACATCCCACTGAAGACATCAATGCACAGGTCAATGAGAAGGTCCCACCATGGAAAAAAACACTTCTCTGAGGAGGGACTGCAAATCCTCATGCACTGTGTGGATGAATGCCGGGGAAAGCTATACAATTGTGCTGGCAGTATCCTATCTCTAACGCAGCAGTGGAATCCATGGCAGGAGGTCACAAACACAATACATGTCTGTTGGGTGGAAAAATTCACTGCTGCAGGGGGGCACAAAAGGACGGTGGACCTCAGTGGGTGGACTAAGTTGAAGCCACAATATGGCCTCTGCCCAGGCTGCTGGTGAAGGATCCCTGTAGATGCACCTGCTAACATCCTTTGAAGAGGTGGCCAGTGGCTCATCAAGATTGAGCAGGTCATCAGAGGCATGCACACCTAAGCAGAAACATCAGGTGAGTGACATATGTGCTGGTATTGCTGCATTATTTGTGTGCCCATGTAAAAGGATGCTTGTCTGGGTTGTCCTCTTTCAGCTCTCACTCCTCCTCCAGTGTATACATGCCCAGCTTAAATTACATGGGGTGCTTTGAACAAGGTGGAGTCTTGATGACCAGTTCCCTGTGACATACCTCTTTTGGCACTTGTGATTGTTCTGTTCAAACTAGCAAAATAGAATGACCAATAATGTGCTTATTGGTAGCAACACATATGGTACAGCACACGATCACAGTGCCATGCCTCTGGCGAGTCCACTTGCCACACACAGTATGCCTTACAATTGCTCACACTTTGCAGGGTATTATGTAGGAGCCATTTCATCACTACCCCTGGCAGAGACTGTGCATAAATGAGGTATAATGTGTGTAACAAGTTGCAATTGAGGTTGAGAATTGTTCAAGTGGTGGCAACAAAGAAACAGCAGTGTACATGGCCTACACACATTTTGAGTGTGATGTATGTAGCGTGCTTGGAAGTCCACAGTGCTCATGTCCACGTAAAATACATGCCAGATATGTAAAAGATGCGTAGGACCATGGGCAATGAAAAATATTTCAGTAGCAATGTGATGGGGGTGTCTGTAACACATATTCTATCATGAATGTTTAGTCAATAGGACATGACGGTTTATAGTCATCAAGTCGAATTAAATAATGTCGAAAGTCATAAAGTCGAAAAAAGAATGTCAAAAAAAAAAATTTGAATGTCTTTTTTACTACGTTTTTTATTCGAAATGGGGGGTTCCCCCAACACCCCTTTTTTATTTTATTTTTTTTGTTTTGACCTTTTTTTTTACATGCGGAACCCAAAAAAACATATAAATAAAAAAATAAAGCATTCAAATTTTATTTCCACATTACATTTCGACTTTATTTTTTCAACATTATGACTCACACCGGACATGACTTCATTGACTCTGATGAAGTGTGCATGTATGAGTAATCTGGACAATGGGCACATCATTGCTGTGAAAAACCGCTGTTGCCATTTTTTCATGTAGCTATTCACACATATGTACATACGCATCCAATAAGTGCTTTGATGCAGGCCCCAAAGTGCACTACCTGATGCAATTGAGTATTCAGTTAAAAACACCTGAGTCTGGCCTACCTGCAGATTTCATTTGTTTGTATACTGGATGATGGGTAGTACATTCACCCACATGCATGAAAACCTATCATACAGTGTATATGTGAAGCCATTGCCATTAAGTTGCTGTTAGATATTCCCAGATGTTAAACCAACTAGTCTGTTATGTGTTGTTCCTGCACAAAATACAAAAAAAGCGAGCTGCAATCACTGATTATTAGGGTAGAGAACAACATGAAAATAATAGCATATGTACAATTCCCATCAATTTCCCAATGCAGCACCCCAATGTGTCCTATCAAAGCATGAAGAAATCAGCAATATATCATTTCATTCATAAACCAATTAATCATCAAAAGTACACTATACAATTCAAGATAGAGTATTGACACATACATACACACATAAATATATAAATATATAAAGTATAACAAATTGTTTTATTTCTTAAAAAAATGAATTATGTGTTAACATACAAATCTAGCACCAATTCATGGGAACAACAAACTTGTGTAAATATTGTAAAAGATGGGTGAAAAAGACTCCAAATGAGTCTTAAATTAATTGATTACATGAGCACCCTCAAACACTCAAGCCCAACATGTTTCAATCCATGCCACGTATTGGATCTTATTCAGGGGCGGGCAGTTATGGCTTCTTGTGATGTGTACACTATTGAGCATCTCATTGTAAGGACACCTCAGGTGAAGATAATCAGAAAATAAATCTTTGTCCAATAATCTGTTTTATCCATTAAGTTTAAATGGAAAACATTATACATTTACTTTTCATTAACCTTGTCAAATATGTATTGGTGAGCATAGTGTAGCAAGCATAATTTATATGCGTGGAAAATGAATTTCTTCAGGATATTAAGAGATCACACTTTATGTGACTGGCTCTGGTATAGAACAGAGATGTGATCAAGGTTATAATAAAAAAAACGATAACTATGTTTCATTTAATGTAATGAGAAGCAATTACTTACTAGCTTCTTACCTTAATGTAACAAAGTGTCTACTTCGACCCTGACAAGAGTATGGACTCTGAATGATGAATGGGGCTGTGAACAAATGAATATGAAAGGAAGGGAAATATATGTGACCAAATATGTACAATATGGAGTACACGAATACAAAAACTCACCGTTACCACTTACTCAGATGTTGGAGATACAGAATTTCTGTAGTGGTTAATGCTCTTTTAGGTATAGGTACACAGAGGTCATTATGTATAATAATGTCTCTGAAATTGGAACTACGTTTAAATGGCAACATAGGCTGGGTCAGTTGTGATGGGCCTTTCTCCAATATTTTTAGGATGGTCTTCTTGATCAAGTAGGAATAATTGGAATACGTATTGACACATATCAGTTAATCAAAATTGGTGTCTTTGGGAAATTGTTCTAGTAGTGCTGAAGCATTATTGTTTCAATACATGTTTTGCTCTTACAAAGACATTTATTGGGGTGCTTCTTTTGAAGTAACTTAGATGATAATGTCTGTACCTTTATTTAAAATAGCTTTCTCTGTACTATTTATGTGAAACCTCAAACAGTGCCCACATGAAAAGTTGTCTTTTAGGCATCATGGAGGAAAACTATTATAGTGCACTATTGCATTCCTAGTGGTGGATTTTGTGTAGGAAGCTAGCTACTGTTGAGGCATCATCTTCACTGCATAATCAATGTCCATAGGTTTATGGACATTGATATAAGATACAACGCAGCCCATATTGCAACCAGGGGTATAGTGGAGCGCACATTCAGAGTTCTCAAGTCAAGCTTCTGCTCCCTTGACCGCTCTGGTGGCCAGCTACTATATGCACCCCCAGTAGTATGCAGGATCATTGTGGCAGCATGTGTCCTGCACAATGTTGCAACACAGCGGGGTGTACCAGTGGACATGGTGGTGCCCTAACATCCCCAACCATTGCCACAGATGCTGCTCATGGGAGGGGAAAGGGTATGTGGCGAGGCAGCCCAGACCCAGCTCGTGGCCACATTTTTCAACTAAACTCCCACCCCTGCAGAGTGCACACAGAGGCCTACGGAGGAAGATGGCACAGAGTCATCCAGGTTGGTGGGGGGTTTGGTTGAGGAGGAGGGTGTGGAAGCCCCACGCAAGGGGCCTGGAAGGGGGGATTCCACTGGTGCTAGTCGTGCAGTCCAGGGGCAGGGACAGGAGACAGCACAGGCCGCCACGGAGGTGCCTGTATATAATCTTGTCCCCGATCCTGTGACTGCACCATCCGGCACCAGCAGGGATACCTCCACCAAGACCCATTTTCAGGGAGGGGATGCACATACAACAACTGGCCTTCCTAGCTGGTGTGGTGTTGCACCAACGTGGTATTCGGGATTACGTGCAGGGTTCTCGTGAGGACAATGCACATCATTTTGAATACCTGTTTGGCCGCGTCGCACTACTAGGAGAGGTCGTCAGCACTGGTTTCCTCCATATGCTGGATCTTCTTGCACCTCCCTCCTCAACTGAATCCCCTATGCGCCAGTCATCCTCCGTGCCATCTTCCCGCCCAAGTATTACCTGGGCCCCCTGTGGAGCTTCCCCTGGGCCAGAGGCCAGGCTGGTGGAGGACGCATCCCTGCCACCGTCGGGAGTCACAGGTGCAGCAGGGTTGGCCACCCCACCAACTGGACGCCAGCAGATGGAGGACGTGCAGGCATCATCAAGCACGGCACGTGCACAGTGGCACCAGAGGATTCCATCAGCCTGGAGGCTGTCATGTTGCCAGAGGCAGTTGCATTGGAGGCAGCAGCAGCTTGAGTATGGGAGCACACATGGCTGGGGGCCATCAACATCCCGGGGGCAGGCATCGGCCAGCGGGCATGAGGACCCAGGATTGGGAGTGTCTTCCATGTGGCATTGGTTGGGCCAGCGAATAGATGCGGAGCGGCGGCAGGCGGAGAGGGCACGGCTCACAATGGTCAGGGCAGAGAACTCCATGCACCGGGCATTGAGGTGGGCTGAGTGACTCGAGGCAACTCGCAGGGAGTTGGAGGAGGCCATGGATGCATCCCTGCAAGACCTCGAGGCCAGGGAACAGGCCCGCCTCCGGAACATCGACATGGAGTTTGATGATGACCTGGACCGGGAAATCAATGAGTGAGCCGTCGGACTAGCCCGCCACCTTTGTATATAGTTATTTAGGTTTAGGTTTCATTTGGTTTTTATTATGATTTGGAGTCCACAGCTCCACTTTTTGTACATAGTTGTATTTTAGATAGTATTTTTTGTAGGTTTCATTTTGTTTTGGGATAATGGACCCTTCAGACTTTCGTTTTCAATTTTCCGGACATGTACATACTTTCTTCTTTTGATATTCACATGGAGTAATGCTTTTTATGCTTTTCATTTTAGGATTCATTTCTATGGACTTTGGGGATGGGCCACTTTTTTTTTTCATTTTTTGGAATTTTATTTTTGCTTGTATTTCACTTTATTTTTCATATTTATATCATTATTTCTTCATTTGCATGTGTGTTTTTTATTTTGTCATTTGTTTTTATTTTTAATACATTTCATTATTCTTCATTATTGGTGTGGTCTACTCTGATTTCTTGTGTGCATGTCTCCATGAGCATAGGCTCTGTCATGTGTTGCCACTTTGTGGCTCTGTAGGACATTTGTTGATGGGCATGCTGTTCATTTTCAGACTTTCATGGCATGGGTAATTTACTAAGGGGTGGTCAGTCATTTTTTAGAATGCAATAATTTAGAAAGTCAAAATGTCGAAAACATTTTTTAGAAAACAATAATGTCGAAAACCAATAATGTCGAATTTTTTCTCCATTTTTTCGAATGTTTAGAAAAAAAAAAATATATATATATATATTTATAATTAAAATGTGTTGAGTATGAGGGGTGAGAGGGTGGTGGGGGATGTTAGGGGTGGCCGGGGGGTGTTGGGTGAGGGAGGTTGGGGGGGGACCCCCCTAGTAAATGATACTCTTCTTGTTTATGTATTTATTGATAGTGCTAATTGACATTTTTTTTTCGATATTTTTTTTTCTAAAAATTGACTCTTTTCATTATATGTATAGGTTTTTGACATTATAGTTTTCTACATTTTTTTTCTACATTTTTGTAAGTCGACATTTTTTTTCTACATTATGACTATAAACCTTACTAAGGAATAGGTTCAGTGAATCGTTCGGTGTTTGCACTGGGGGTGGGTGGGATTTGGGTTGGCATTAGGGCCATGGGTCTCTATAGTTATGACATGGTGTATGGGGGGACATGAGTCGGGGCCTGCTGGCAGGTTGCCGTCAATGGGGTTGGGGTGGAGGGACATGAGTCGGGGCCTACTGGCAGGTGCCTGTCACTGGTGGGGGGACTCAAAAGTGCATGGTGCCATGTGGGCTGCCTGTGGGGCATGTGCAGGGGTGATGGGCCGCCTGCGGGGCATGGGGAGAGGTGATGGGCTGGCTGCAGGGCATGGTCAGAGGTGTGGGGGGTGGCCCATGGCCCACAGGCAGCCCACACCACAAGCACACCATCCCTGACCACGCCCTGCAGCCAGCCCATCACCCCTCCTCATGCCCCGCAGGCAGCCCATCACCCCTGCACATGCCCCACACGCAGCCCATCACCCCTGCACATGCCCCGCAGGCAGCCTGTCACCCCTTCACATGCCCCGCAGGCAGCCCATCATCCCTGCACATGCCCCACAGGCAACCCACACCCCAGCCCCCCACCCCTGACCATGCCCTGCAGCCAGCCCATCACCCCTCCCCATGGCCCACAGGCAGCCCACACCATAGGCCCCCCCCACACCCCTGACCATGCGTGCAGCCAGCCCATCACCCCTCCCCATGCCCCGCAGGCAGCCCATCACCCCTGCACATGCCCCACAGGCAGCCCATCACCCCTGCACATGCCCCACAGGTAGCCCACACCACAGGCCCCCCCACCTCTGACCATGCCCTGAAGCCAGCCCATCACCCCTGCACATGCGCTGAAGCACACACCACAGGGGGGACTTTTTCCACGCTATTTGCCTAGCACGAGTGGGGTACGCGTATTCTGAGGGGTGTGCAGGGAGTTTTACACGTGATAGGCCGGGCACGAGCTGGGTACGCTTATTCCGAGGGGTGCATGGGGAGTTTTACACGTGATAGGGTGGGCGCGAGAGGTGTACGCATATTCCGAGGGGTGCGCAGGGAGTTTTTCATGTTATAGGCCAGGCGTGAGCAGGATATGCACATTCTGAGGGTGCGCAGGTAGTTTTACATGCGATAGGCCCGGCGCGAGTGGGGTATGCGTATTCCGACGGGTGCGCGGGGGTTTTACATGCGATTGGGTTCTCGCATGAGAGCTGTGTGGCATTTTTTGCCCTTTTTCATTGTTGGGGGCTGTATGCTGGTCCACTGGCCTTTGCACCATGTAGGGGATTTGTGCGGATGTGGGGTATACTCGCCACAGGATATACCCAAATTAGAGCTCCTTCACCCAGAACCCATAGACCGCAGAACACAAAAACACATTTCCTGTGCACTTCTGGGTGCGCGTGTGCTGGTGCGCGTGAACATTGTTTTTGTAGGCAGTGATACTGGCTGGTGGGCAGGGCCACAACCTAAATACCAAAACAGTTAAAAAAGATGTGTCAAGCTCCGTTCTATGAGGGAGTAAAAGGTCCAATATGCAGGGTAATTCATGGAATCAAGCGCAAAAGTGGCACACGCGGCTGGCGCACAGAGGGAGCGTGTGCCAGCTTGTGCCAGCACCATGTAGGGGATTTGTGCGGATGTATTTGGTGCAAGGGGTGGGGTTGGGGGCATAACTGGTACTGCTGCAGCGTCGCTGTGCCGTGCTGCACCACGGCTGGTTATGGATGTATGTATCCATGAACACGTTGTGCGTCAAAATGGGTTTTGGCGCACGCAGCTGGCACAAGCTGGCACACGCTCCCTCTGTGCGCCAGCCGCGCGCACCCAGAAGTGCACAGGAAATGCTGTTTTGCTGTTCTGCGGTCTGTGTGTTCTGGGTGAAGGAGCTCTGAGTTGGGTATATCCTGTGGCGAGTGTGATACTTCCTTCATTAGTAACCGTAAGCATTGTTAAGCTACAGGGAAAGCGATACCAATCTTGCTGTAACGCCGTAACGGCATGTTGAGTAGTAGTAGTATCAGTGACTTACTCAGCTTTCTTGGTACTCTGGTCAGTTGAGAGATGCTGTTCTGCAAACTGTTATCTACAAGCGTCACCAAGGCTAAAAGCTCATGAGCATGGTAATGTTGCAACTTTGAATGTGAACGTGAAAGCAAATGAATTAACTGTACTGTGTACCGTGTAAGCAAGATAAAAGTAACATATTGAACGTATTGAAGCTGCCCCCATTGAGGGTTCTGATTGTACATGTCCATCATCTGAAAACGTTGTAGAGCCCACTAATTTGTGGTTTATGAAATAGAAATAATTATTTCTATGTTAGCAATTTCTGTCGCTTAATCGTTCTATCTTTGGAAGGTGGTGTCTCACTAACTATGTGGATTAATCTGGCTGCTGCCAACCACTAGACCACACTGCACACATCATAGCACTCTTTAGCACTGTCTTGTACGTGTTTTTAAGCATCTCTAAGCGTTGTGCAGTGCTTAATAGCCCTGTGTTTTTTCTGTTCTGAGTACTGATTGAGTACCAAGTGTGCTGGGTGATTACAGCTAACTGTGCAGGTGCTGTGCACAGCACTTATTTCATTTATTTATTTATATCGCCCTGGCAGCCTGCGGGCATCGGGGTGTGTACACTCAGACACGGACATACAAAATTTGACAGGACATCGGATTGCTGAATTCAGGTCCTAAATGATTGTTTTATTTGAAAATACTTGTTTTTCGTTTTTTCCTGAATATATTGTAATTTTCCTCTTGTCTTAGTTTAATTGGTAATCCATTCCAAGTCTGTGCCACTTTTACAGGGAAAGATTGCCCTATCCCGTTCGCTCTTTTGGCGGTGATACATGTGATCTGTCCCTGTGCCTCTGATCTCAAAGAGCAACCCGGGGTATAGAGGGTGGACTGCTCCTTCAGGTAGGCAGGTGCCTCTCCAACTAGGCAGCGATGTACCAAAGTCATAGTTTTAAAGGTGATCCTGTCCTCTAGTTGAAGCCAGTGAAGGGCTTTCCTGTCTGCTGTTATATGTTACCTTCTGGCTTTCTGTCTTATGATTCTTACAGGTTGTTTTGGATGGTTTGGAACTGAGTTATGCAGCCCTTGCTTGCTCCGATCAGTAGGGAATTTCTGTAGTCTAATCTGGAAAGGATCATTGTCCTTGCAATGGTGGGCTGTTATTCTCACTCAGGTAAGGTCTGATATATTTTAACAGCCTCAGATAGTAGTGGCAGTTTCTGTTCAGGTTGGTGACATGTGCTTCTGCACCCTGTGATGCCTCTAGGTATATCCCAAGTGTTTTTACTTTTTTTGAGACCTGAATGTGGGAGTTTTTGATCTTAAAAGTCGTGTATTCCTGACTTAACTTGGCCCGAGCCTTCTATGATCTAAAGATCATGAGCTGGCTTTAGGTCCCGTTCAAGCACATCCAAATGGCTTTCATCCAAACCTCTATGGTGTGGTATATATTTTCCACCCTGCTGTTATCAGTGTCATAACAACCACTCAGCTCCACAACCAGCTGAGTGTCGTCTGCATAATTGGTAAAGTCCAAAAACATCAACATGCCAGTTTTGCCCTTGTCCATTACGCCAGGCATGTGGGTTTAGAGAACCAGCAAGGCAGTTTCGGTCCTGTGTGACATTCTGAAACCTGATTACTGTTTATGAAGATCATTGGCTTCTACACATGCTTAAAGTTGGGAAGCCGCCGCTTTGTCCATGATTTTCAACAGAAATGTTCAATTAGTGATGGGGTGCAGATTGCCTGCGTCCTTCTGATCCAGTCCTGTTTTTTTTTTTTTTTACCAGGGGTGTCATCGAGACTGTTTTAATGGCCTCTGGGATCTTGCCATCTCTGAAGGATGCATTTACCATCCTTGTCAGCAATGGGATAAAGATGTCCTTATTTTCAAGAATCAGTTTGGGTGGCAATATATTCTCGACACAAGATGTCTGTCTCCATTACATGTCTTTTCACCAAAAAATTTTCACTGAAAAGATGTTTCAACAAACATTTTCCATTGAAAGCTTTTTCACCTATTGTAGATTAATGACTCTATTCATCAGAAACCTGTATACTGAATCTACCAAATTATTATAATTTTTTTAATTGGGGGATCCCCTCCCTCCCAAACCTCTGTTTTATGTCATTTAAAACACTGCAACATTCCCAAAAATATATTTTTTGTTTAATTGGGGTAACCCCAAATCCCATTTTCAAAATATATTTTCTATAAAAAAATTCAGTGAAAGATTTTTCTATGAAAAAATCTTTCAATGAAGATTTTCGGTGAAACATCTTTCGATGAAAAATGTTTCAGTGAAAAGACTGTTGTATCGTCTGTTTCATGGTTGTCAGAAGGGTTCTCTTGTCCTCTGTGGTGATGGGGCTGAAACCAAGATTTGTTGTCACTTTCTGCGTTTTTTGGATTCCTGTAAGGTTTTTTTAGTTGGGCAGGGCCACCTGCGTGGCACTTATCACCTCTCTTGCCTTCCGAATTTTATTGCTGAAAGCCTCCTGAACCTTTTTGAAGTCTTCTTGTGATGGGTAAATGGAGGGGCCAGAGCCTATGGTTTTTCTATGGATTTCAGAATCTAAAACAGTTTACTTGTTGATTTATAGGCTGATGAAATCTGTTTGTTGAAGAGGTTTTCTTTGCTGATTTAATATTTTCTTTATATTGTTTCTCTATGTGCTTCTATTTGTTCTTATTGTGCTTCAGTGTCAATCCAGTCTGCGCCAGTCCCACCAGCCCTTTTTTAACCCTTCAGATTTCCACTGCAGGTGAAGAGGTTAGTGTATATTTGTAAGCGCTGGGGAAATTGTTTAATATTGCCTAATATCAGAAACTAACGAGATTGCCAGTGCGATATAACAGGTAACAGGCAGGGGAACTGAATCATATGCTCTGATTGACTTAACAGGGAGACATTACTGATTTACTTCTTCAATCTTTGACATAGCTTTGCATTTACATCTAGACAGCACTAGTTTTTGACTAAAGAGCGTTAAGGCATTAAACTGAAACACAGGATAGCGTGAGATAGAGTGACCAATACGTGAACTATCAATTGAATGTCACATTAAATATGTATTGCTCGCTATCAGACCATTGAAAAACCAAAAGTATGATGTTGTTTTCCCTCCCCTTTCGCTGCTCTGTATATAGATTTAAAAAAAAAAACAAGTGAATATCTGTCAAATATTTCTGTTGGGTAACAACCATACCTGTGGTAAAAAGGCTGAGCCACGTCCTATGTTTTTCCTATCCGTTGGTGGCTAACTCAAATGAGCATGCTGAATGTATATATAGATATGGAATGTATGGGACAAGACATGACTCTTTTAACATGATCACATTCTCCAAAAGAGAGCAATGTGGTAACAAAATAAAACAGCGGTATTTGATAAAGCCGTAAATTGTAACAAACATTTGTTCTGGGACTCTGTGTGGTGAGTTGTTGTGGAGATCGACATTAGAGCCAACTTTGTCCCCAGCCAGTGCGGTGCCATAGCATTAGAAATACAGGAGAAAGAGGAAGTCTGTGACTTTTGTTGTTTAACAGAAATAATAACAATACAGGCATTTGGTGTACCCTCAGAGGGGCAACAAAAAGACATGTACCAATAAATAGTGTACCAGAAGAGAGTTGGCGTGCCCATATTAAGAATACCTTTGCTGCCACTCTTCCCTGTGACGAATATCATAAAACAAACAAAGTAAGATGGTCCTGCGGGACATCGATTGAACAGATTGCTCATTTGATAATTAAGCTACCGTCCTCTTGAACTATAGGCCCTGATGCGACCTGTAATGCCTTGCTCAAGTTATCTCCCGATTCTTGGCCGAACGCTCTTTATCCTTTATTCAATGTAATAGGGGCTAGTGGCCAAATGCCTGGCACATGCAGAGAGAGCACTATTCTTCCAGTTTATAAAAAAAAGGCTGATGGAAATCACCAACAAATTACTGTATGTTAGCAATGTTAGACATCCCAGCTAAACTGTTTGCCCGTGTACTGCTAAATAAGCTGACTCAGCAGATTAATCATGATCACATTCTACCCATTAATCAGACTGGCTTTTGAGCCAAATCAGGCACTAGTCATAATCTGATCTGCCTGAGATCTACAACAGAGTACACTTGTGAAAGACTTCAGTTACCAGTAGATGCAGCTTTTATTGATTTTAGTGCTGCTTTCGACACAGTCATGAGGAATAAAGTATGGAACAAGTTACTGAAATGGAATATTCCTCATGGCCTGTTGAACATTTTTCAGCTACTATACACTGACAACATGGTCAGAGTGAGAACTGACAGTATGGGCCAGGTAACTGACTATGTGCCCCCTCTGCGAGGTGTAAAACAGGGGTGTATCCTGACAGAAATGCTTTTCAATGTATACCTTGCCGATTTGGCCATATCATTGAATCTTCCGGAAGTTCGCCCAGTCAAATTTGGCTCACTAAGTTACGCTTGGCAAGGTTATGCTGGTAACCTTTTGATGCTTGAATACATCCCTAAGGGCCTTCAAGTTTTACTGGACGCCTTAGGAGAGTATGCCAACAGTAATGGCCTTTGGATTAACATGTATTGAGAACTCGTACAAAGCGGGCTTATTCCAACAGTGTAACTCGGGTAATCCCAAAACTGATGTACCACACCCTGATGGAAGGAAATGATGCCAAGCTGACTTATCACTTGATGTGATTTTATTTAGATATCATGAAGATTTTAAAAATATTGAATGAATAATATTTGGTGCAATAATAAGGTGATCACTTTTTTCCTGTAATTGTTACATCTGTTGTTTGCTTAATGGTGTTTTAACTTACGTGATATTTTAGAAATTGTTTGTTTTGTACAAAGCCTTTGGTGGCTATATGTATAATGAAAAAAAGAAAAAAAAGAACAAAAACTATATTTGTTCTTGATCGTCATATTTTGTTGCAACATAAAATAATTGCATGGTGTGCATCAAGTTCACTTTCAGGGTACATACCATGTTGCATGTTTGATTGTGAATTACGCATGTGTTGTGGGTGATGGTCATATGGGACAGTAATGAATGGCCAGTAGGATGTGTAGATGCATGTGTAGCAGGCCCATTGTGGTTGCACTCATTTAAATAGTTACATATATGCAAGATTGTACAGGTGTCAGATTATTGTTGTCTCTAATTATTAGGAAAGATGTACCTTAGGTGCAACTTGCCCTCCATGTATGGACCAACCAAACTGTTTGCTTATGTTTTGATAACCTTACCTGACTTTTACCAGAGGAGCACAGCCTCCAGCTGCACTCCTCTGGGGTTTCGCTCATCTTTTATGGGGAAATTGACACATCCTTAAGACTATCAGTACTGGGAAACTATGTTTCCCTTAGTCTTTGACTATGTTGCCATTTCTTGGTAACTTTGTATCTATGTGCACAGTACCGTACAGTACCACACATAGGGGTCCTTTTTATGGCACAAGGCACCCTCTAAGGATTTGTTGTGATTGTACAAGTTTACCTAGGACAAACTGGTGGCAGCAGTTTACTTGGAAAGTATTATGTCTTTTTAATGAACCAAAACGTGTTTACCGCGTTTGACTGAAGACTGTGGCCAGTGCTAAAAATGGCCATGCCACAAAGTCTTTTGTTCTGTCCTTTGGCAATTTTGTCCATTTGCCTTCCCCCAGGTCGAGTGGCACGGATATTGCTTATTTGGGTATGCAGCCTCGCGTGAAATCTGCAACTTTTGCGAGCTCCATCATGTCACGTGTGCTAGTGCCCAGGAAAAGGGTTGGGACTGTCTGTTCCCAATCCACACTACTGGTGCCGGTATGTCTGTTATGCCTGAATGACTCGAACCACTGCGGGCCGTGATTGGCCCATGCCTGGCATGAATTCAAGGGAGCAGATCTTCAAATGGTTATCCCAGATCTGAGCACAAAACGAATCTTGAATAAGAAAAGGGGCTCTGAACCCATTCCAGGTCAATCAACTGAAGTTCATATCAAACTACAGAATGAGCCAAGCATCCTGAAATGCTAAAGCAGACCCATGGAACCGCCGGAGACGTGCTGGAAGGTTTGCAACCCTGAGCCCCCTGCTGCCCCGTAGGACCCCTGCTTTTGCATCAATCACTGAAGGCCTGCAAAGGTGCTTTGGCCTTTTTGAGTAATGGGAACAACTACTTGCTGCACCTCCTGATCAGGCTTCAAAAGCCCCTCTTCGGAAGTGTTCTTGAGCCATCCAGTGAACTGACCAGCTAAATCCTGGGGTATCACCTAGGAGCGCTGCCCTCCCGAGTTGGCACTCAAGACTTAAGCTCCTTGGGCCTCTCCTGCCAAATGGTGTAGCCCTATCATCTCTGGGTCGTGACTTAAGGGAGTACGCCTCACTACAAGCATTTGCGGTCCCTGTGTCACCCTGCTATGGTGACATTCATCGTAGGAACCTTCCCTGGCACCCCGCTGTGCCCTGAGATGTGCTGCACTGGAATGTCCTCTTTTCTTCACAAGAGCTGAGAAAAGGCTTCTGTCCCAACACGGACAATCATCCCGTCAGCAGAATCATCCCGCTGAGCAGAGCGACGTGCAACTGCAGGGGTTGAACCTACAAACAATCTGGCCTAGACTGGCAAAGTTTGGCCCAGGTTGTGTCCACGGTCGGTGAGTACATGCATTACCGGTGACACACTGGCACAGCCATTGGTTTTAACACACAAGAAACCCTAGAGATACTCACTTTAGATGGACTAGCCTGTGCTCCCTTGGTATTCGCAAACCTCAAAAGTCACTCTGCCTGCAAGGTTAGACCCTCCATGAATAGTAGGACACTGTTCTTCATCACCTCAAGCCCTATCCTGAACGGCTACAGCTCCCTGAAGAGAACATGATGCACGCCTGTGCGTTTTCAACACACTACTGTACCTTTGAGCATAAGGCTCCCCATTTCATAGGACTGGACTGCTTAAGTTAGGGATCGACTCTGAAGAACTGCCGAATGCCATATTGGTGTTACCCTACCCTTCTTTTTGCAGGTTGTGGTTGTGTTTTCCCATTTACCGCATTAGACGAAACGTAATTGTATACATGGTAAATAGTGGTAACTGTCCTTTATTACTGTGTATTATTTGTGTTTAATTATTAAGGCATATAATAAATGTATACATATTTTTTATATACACTTGTCTAAGTGCATTCAGCAGAGTTGTACTGTGTGTGCTCATTGTGGGCTTCCAATCACTCTCACCTCTACTTAGACGTTGTCTTGACTGCCTATCAAACTACCGTGATTTGTGTAGCTTGTTCAGAAGATTACCCTGTTCCACTAAACTAGGGTGGCCTCCTAAATGTCTTGGCAGAGTTTATAAATCCATCTTAACAGTAATCTTGTAGGTGAAGAGGCAGCAGATGAGGAGCAAGAGGCTGGACATGCACCAGTGCAGGCCAGCCACCTGTGGCTGGTGAGAATCCACATCTTCAATCGTTGAAGCCAGAGCGGAGGGTGGTGCCACTGCCTATGTTGTGGAACAGCAGCCAAGGACAGTGTGATTCCTGAGACAGGGCGGATATTTGGCCTCCTGCATTGGTACAAGGCATAGACGTGGGGGTGTGTGCCTGCCGCCCACTTGGCGAGGGAGGATGAATGCTATGAGCAAGCGCCCAACACACTTAGTTCCTGTAGGAGATATCAAGAGACATACATCAGCTGGCCAATAATTTGTTTTTTGTTTGTTTATTGATTTATATAGCGCATCTGACCACCCAAAGGTATCTGGGTGCTTTAGCAAGGTTACAAATGGGAATAGGACATGGTATACAGAATAAACAGGTACAGACAATTATTTACAGTACAAGTACAGCCAATTATTACAGGCAATTATTTACAGTACAAATACACAGTATACAGTTTAGACTAGGCAGCAGACACTGTGTATTACATTGCCACTAGTCACATAACATTGAGGAGTTAATAAGGTGCAGGTTAGACATCAAGACAGAACAGCCACGTTTTTGAATTTTTTCTGAGGGAATGGAGGGAGGGTTCTGATCTAAGGTATACATGCAGAGAGTTATATATAAATTGGAAGCTAGAACAGGGAAGCTGCTACCTCCTGCCCTCTTGAGATTGAATCTTGGGTTCTTGAGACAATGAGAATGTATAGTTCTGGTAGGTCGAGCCGAGATGTTTTTGGAGAATTTGTCTACCAGATATTTTGGGGCAGAGTTTGCGAGACATTTATGACTAAGGGTGAGTGACTTGAAGTTGATTCTGTCCTTCAATGCTAGCCATTTAGTGCAGCATCTAGCCTCAGAGATGTGTTGCATTTTGGGAATATTTAACGCAGTTCTTCATGCATTGTTTTGCAGGATTTGCAGTTTGTTGATATTGTGTTTGCTAGACCCTAGATATAAAGTGTTACAATTACCTATTTTGGATAGGATTAAGGCTCTTGCCAAGGTAATGCAACTAGATGGGAATAGGAATGGTTTACATGCATTAATTAACCTACAAGTGTATGCCGTAGCCGGGGGTATGGAGTTAACATGCCTTTTCAAGTTTAAGGTTGAGTCAACATAAAAACCAAGAGTTTTTACCTCATTGGATACTGTAATGAGATTATCGTCAGTGTTGAATGAATTGAATAGGTTACTTAATGTATTAAGTCGTATTGAGAAGCCAAGAGCTATGTTTTGTCATCATTGAGACAAAGGCCATGAGTGGCCATCCATGCCTGAATGATGAGGTAGATTTTGTTGAGCAGGATTGTGTCTGTTTTTTTTGGTCACCAGTAATGTGGATGAGAATCTGGGTGTCATCGGCATAATCAGTATAGGTGATACCCAGATTGTCAAGGTTGTCAAACAGGGGCTTGGTAAGATGTTGTCCATCATAGGGTAGACACACAACCCCTGCTGTACTCCACAGGTGATATGTATGGGCTCCGCTGATGCAGTAGGGTAAAACACTGTAGTTGTGTGATTGTCCAGAAAGGATCGAATCCAGGTAGTCGCTTCATCAGAGAAGAAGGATGCTGATTTTAAGTGGTCATATAGAACTTTGTAGTCTACTAAGTTAAATGCTGTCGAGAGGTCCAGCAGGAGAAGGACGGCAAGTTTACCTTTGTCCATGATAACATCCATTTGTTATTTTAGGTCTATTAGTGCCGTTTCTGTTCCATGTTTAGGTATAAAACCTGACTAACGCAAGCCAAGAAGATTGTTGGCTACAAGGTAGGACTGGATGTGTAATTAGGCCGCCTTGTCTAATATCTTCAGCAAAAATGGGTCTGTTGTTATAGGTCTGTAGTTGATTGGGATGGAAGGGTCAAGGTTGTTTTTTTTTTTTTTTAATAGAGAGAGGACCCACGCCTCTTTAAGTTTAGTTGAGATAGCTGAGACAGTGCACGTATTGAAGGAGGAATTTATTAGCGTTGTGATAAAGGGGGCTTTCTCCCTAGACACCTCTTTGATTATTGGAGCGGGGCAGGTGTTCCCCTGACATCTAGATGGTTTGAGGGAGGCTGTTATTTGCTTCACTTCAGGCATCGTGAGTGGAGTGAATTTGAAGCATTGCTCAGATTTTGTAACTCCTCTAATGCTGCACTCACGGCTGAGATATGACTTTTGAGGCAGGAGAGGAGAGAAGACATGCAGCATTTCAGGGAGGCCATTCATGAGGAAATAGTGGCCTGCAGGGACACCCTCAAACAAGAAATGGCCACCTTGAGGCAAACAGTCAACCATCAGATGGATGATTCAAGGGACAGTATGCACAGGGACACGTTGTCCACTAAAGACTTCTTCCATCAGGGCATTGTTGCATTTGGAGCCCTGATGCATGCCTCACTTTCAAGAGTGGCCTTGGCCAGTGAGGACCAGGAATTGGCAATGTGTGGTCCGAGTGCCCCAACTCAGGATCCTCCTAAGGATGGAGTTTTTCAGTGAACCACAGTAAAGCTGCCATTGGACATGTCCCCACACACTCCGTCCTGGTACCCACCGATTCATTCTTTTTTACCTTTTCATTTTGTTCCAGTGCCCCCTTCTTCACTGTAATCTGCTTCTTCCGGTTCCATGAAATCAACATTATGGTGCTGCCACCACTGAATTCTTGCTTGCTTTCGTGCAGTTTTGCACAGCATGGTGTTTCTTTTCCATGTTGGTTTCATGTAGCGAGACAACACACTTTGCATGGGTCTGACACGCCTTCTGCTTCCTTGCACAAGTATGAGCAATGTGGGATTGGCTATTGTTGCGATTTTTCTCTATGATTGCATTGCACTTATAGTCACTGTTATGTTATGTTACATTATTTGGCATTTATATAGCGCTCTATATATCATTGGAATGACCACAAAGCGCTAGTAGGTTGAATGCCCTCGGGGACCATAGTCCAAGTCAGTCGAGAGAGTAGGGTGTCATATGGTGCTTGGGTGCACCGATTATGTGTGCAGCTGGTGCAATTGCTTGATGGTAGCTGCATCCTAACATTCGATGTGGTGGTATTTGATATCAGCTGAATGTGTGCAGCCTGGAGGATGGACACCAAGACTGTGTTCTGGCTGCGTTAGACCTTTGTAGTATGCTTATGTGATCAGCTAGGCTGATTTTCATGGGGTATAGCAGCGTTTTACCAAAATGATGGGTGTTCATGAAGTTTTGTTCATATATGAGCATCTAGGCCAAATTGATTGAGGGGTGTGGCTGCACTCTAATTGTGTGTTGGTGTAGAGTAGAGAGTGATCATAGTGATAGGAGAGGTAAATGTCTGAGTGGAGGTTTTGATTGAACACACTTGTTTTTCCAGATTCCAAGTGGACGTTTGCGTTCAGAGTAAACTTATTTGTGACCAAAAAGGTGCATTCAGTGTCGTCATTGCTCGGGATCTCTTTAACAATTTGTCATTCGGTTGCAGGGTCTCAGCAGCCTTAGAAGGTCTTAGTCAGTATTATGGATAGAGCCAAGTTTTTAGAGCCTAGCGGAAGGCCATGTAGTCATGGGTTTGTTGAAGATGCGGGAAGAGTGAGTTCCACAGAGGTGGTGCCAAGGTTGTGAAGGTGGATCCTCCGATCCTAACAGAATTAGATATTGGCATCACTAGGGCAGAGCTTGATCTTAAGGTCCGAGACGGGAGGTAGGGTATTATCTTCTCTTGTAGGTACCTTGGGCCAGTCTTGTTCACTGCACAATGAGTAATGTATGGGGTCTTGAACGTGGCCCTTCATCTGACTGGGAGCCAGTGGAGGGTTCGGAAAGCGGGTGAGATGTGGTCTCTGTGTCCAAGGGTGAGGAGGAGTTTGGCAGCAGCGTTTTGGGCTCTTTGGAGTTTGTTGAGTTGTTATGCCGGTGCTCCCAGTTATAAGGAGTTGGAGTAGTTCAGTCTCGACATAACAATAGAAATAACAGCGGCAAGTCTTTTGGGTTAGGAGAGGTAGGGAAAAATGCATCTAAGAAGTTTGATGTGGTAGTGACAGTATTTTGAATCATTATTGATCTGATGGGAGAGGGTAAGGCCTGAGCCCATAGTAAAGCCTAGGTTTTTGACTAGGGATGATTTTGTGCAGTTCTTAGCTAATGCTGCCACAGTTCAGAATTAGTTTATTGACCTTTTTGATTTTGGATTTGTAATTACGGTGGTGGATAGCGAACATGGATCTGCTGAGATCGGTTTTAGATGCTCGTCATTTGCGTTCAAGGGAGTTATTTTGTTTTTTGAAAGTCCTCAGGTGGGGCATGCACCATTTGGGGGATGGTCCTTTGCGTTAACATGTGGGGCGCGAGGGGGTTAGAGCAATTAGTGATTTTATAAGCCAAGAGCCAAAGGATTCTATGGTTAAGGGTCTGCCACAGGACAGTGTTGTAGGGGGCGAAGAAGCAGGGCTTCAGCTAGGTCGGGAAGTATCTTGACTTTGTTCCAGCATTTTCGATCAAAGGTGTGGGCAGGGGGAGCTGTAGGAGGAGGGGCTGGTGTGTGGATAGAGAAAGGAATGGCAAAGTGGTCTGTCCAGATAAGTGGTTTGTGACTGGATATAGAGACCCGGTTATAGGAGCTGAAAATCACATCAAGTGTGTTTCCACCTGACTGAGTTGTACCAGTGGTATGTTGGCAGAGGTTGAGTGCATCAAGACTGTCAACCAGAGGATGGGTCATGGGGTTGTTGGGCATATCAAACCAGATATTGAAATCTCCCAGGAGGGTAAGAGATGGGTGATTTACCTGAATAGTAGCTATTCAGACACAGAGGTTGTTGACGAAATGTCTGTCGTATGCCGGGGGTCTGTAGATGAGTAGGAAGCTATGGGTGAAAGTCAAAGATAGAGAGAGTTTTACCAGAAGGGATTCACAGGTAGCGCTGCATGTCTGGGATTTGACTAGTGAGATGGAGAAACAGGGTTTGTTGGCGATAAGCGAGTAGCCAGCGGGGAAGGCCTTGTGCGCGACTGGTGCAAAATCATCAGAGAACCAGGTTTCGGTGATGAAAAATAGGTTGGGATTGTTTGAGGATAGGAGGTCAAAGATGGCGTGTCTGTTTTTTGCTATGGAGCAGGTGTTAAAAATGATGCATGTTACTTCGGGAGGGGAGGTGGTTTTCGTAACGCTCATCGCAAGGAATATTCAGTGGACATGGGTGTCCGATGAGGTGGCGGATGTGGTACGATCATTCTGGGTGCTTGAGACTGGTTGAGGGGGTTTGAGGGTGAACTGGATTCCTGTGCATTTTGAGGATTGGGTGAGGGGGTTACGTTGATGGGGTTTGGGAAAAGTAGGCAGGCGGTGGTAGGTATGTGAGAGACGGGGTGGGGAGGGCCAGGAGGGATTGGGATGGTGGTGGATGGAGCACTATGGATGTAGGGGTTCAGGAGGTTTGTTTCAGATTTGAGTCTGGAGGGCGCAGGGGGTTTAGGTGTACTGGGTGAGAAGTCAAGATGACAAGCCGCAGTGGAGGCTGGGAGAGGGGAGAGTAGAGGGTCTGGAAGTAGGGGTGGGAAAGGCTGGGAGGTTGGATCGATGGAAAAGTGGTGAGGAATGGATGGACGAGGGAGAGGGCCAGTCTCTGTGTCAGCGTTTCGTGGGTTTTGGTGCCATGGAAGTGTGAGAGAGGGTAGGAGGGTCAGAAGGGGAAAAGGATGAAGCTACTCTTCTAGAGAGGGCAAGATGAGCTACTTTAAGAGAATGGAAAGAGTATGAAGGGGCAGGTCTGTTGGCAGGGTTTCGAGTAGGGGCTGAGGAGGAGGGAGAGGGTGGCATTGGAGGTAGGTTGAGAAGGTGGCGAGTTCCTCATAGGGGGCAAGGATTGCATGTTAGTGGAGGGCTGCTTGTGATATTTGGAGCACCAGAGAGCTCCTCTGGCTTGTGAGTTTGATATTGCATTGGATGTATGGAGGGGAGTGATGGATTGTTCTCAATTGATGCCAGACGGAAGATCAATGGTGGTGTGTTCGGGTGGGTTGAGGGGGACTCGAGATGTTTGGAGCGCCAGAGAGCTCCTCTGGCTTGTGAGTTTGATATTTGACGGTGTGTATGAACTGGGAGTGAGGGATTGTTCTCGGTAGATGCTAGCAGGGAGATGGATGGTAGTGTGTTTGGGTGGGTTGAGGGGGATTTGAGATGTTTGCAGAGCCAGAGAGCTCCTCTGGCTTCTGAGTTTGATATTGAGCGTGGTGTATGTGCTGGGAGTCTGGGGTTGTTCTCACTAGATGCTTCAGGGAAGGTGGATGTTGATGTGTTCAGGTGGGCTGAGGAGAGGGGGATGAATGTTTGAGCAGACCGGTGTTTGGCGCACCAGGGTGCTCCTCTGACTTTTGGATTGGAGGTAGATTGATGGTCAGCGGGTGGGCAGGCAGGTTCCGGGCTAATCGTATTTCGGGAGAAAAGGTTGTGGGTTGCGACCAGATGCGGGATAAGTGGGGGGTTTGTGAAGTCGGGTGCTAGGCCGCATGTTATGCGCTGGGAGGGGTGAGTTATGGGGGTGTGTGGTGCAGGGAGGACGGGATTGAGGCGGGGTAAGAGGGGTGGTCTTTGGTGATGTGGGAACTCCATCCCGGGGGAGGTTAAGGGTAGCACCAAGAGACTGAAGTACTAGGTAAGAGTAGATGCAGTGATCTTAGATGTAATAGCCGTGTCTAGATTTTGGACAGCAGGACAGGGGGAAACAGAGAATGCAGCAACTCTTGATAAAATAGCAGCATCTAGATCTGGGACACCTAGACCGAGGGAGAGAGGCGTAACATGGTGACACCAGAAAACACAATGACCCTAGATGTAACAGCAGCACCTAGACCTGGAACGCCCGAATAGATGGAGAGAGAGCCAACGCGGCCCAACACGGCAACAATAGCAAATGTAATAGCAAAGTATACAATCACCCTAGAGGCAACAGCAGCGCATAGATTCGGGATACCTGGATAGAGGGGCTGAAACGTCTACTACGGGGACACTAGTAAATGCAGCAACAGAGAACTCAATTATCCTAGTTGTGACAGCAGAGTGTAAGCTTGCAATATCTGGATAGGGGGAAGGCAAAAGACGACAACAACAGCAAATGCAATTGCAAATAATATACAATCACCATAGATGCAACAGGAGTGCCTAGACTTAGACAACTGGCTAGTGGGAGAGAGGCCTAACACAGAGAGCAGTAGTAAAATTGACAGTAGGTGCAAAACCGCAGCTGAGTAGCAGCGTCTAGATTTTAGACATCTGGACAGAGTGAGAAAAGGGCCTAACACAGGGAGCATCTCTATAGTGGCATTCTATAGATGAGACACAATGCAGTATTAACCATTTTCGAGGCATGTAACACAGGTCAATATTCACAGATCACTAAGAGGGCGATGCAGGCCAGAATTTGCAGTGCTATCTCACTTTCTAGCTGGCAATCAGTGTAACATTAAAAATGTGTGAGTGTGCGACGCAGGCTAATAGTTCACAGTATGTTGCCTCTTTGAAGTTAGCACGGAAGCACTATGTAATCTGTGATGGGAGGTTTGTCGATTTGCACAGTGCCTCCCTCCCCACACCAATGTTTTTCTCCATTTTCACATTTTAATGAGGGCTTTTGCATATTCCACCCCATCTCATACTTTGTGCTGGCCCTTCCCTCATGCAAATCTGACATGAGCGCTAAGTGCTGAGTGCTGAGGCAGGGCGCAGTGGGAAGGGCCAGCGCAAAGTATGATCCGTGAATAGACGTTGGGTTTTTGTGCAGTGCACTGTGCGCCATGCAAAACATTTTCTATAATTGGCCCGCAATGTTTAACCACAAACCTTTCATAGATAAATCCGTGTTTCTGTGGTTGATCCCAGAGAGTAGCAGTCAGGATACTTAATTGTCCATTTACTAAATTAAACTTAAAATCACATTTGATGTATTGAGGGATCATGATGAATTGTCTGTCACCTGCAATAAAACTGTCTTACTGCTATTGCGTAAGCAGATAGGTCTAATCCTGATGGCATTTACACTAGTATTACAGAAACTGTGCACTGGAGCAATTGCAGATAGGGGGCAAAAGGCATATTCTTTCATTTCACTTTGAACGAATATGTTTTGCACTAGGGCGTTTTTTGACCTAGTGATAATCTCACTTGCACCTGTGTACATTTTCTGTAATGTGGCCGGTCTCTGCAAAGTTACAATCTTAATAACATGATATCCGTTTCAGTCCCTTGACACTGCTTTGAGTGAGTTTCTGTTAGCTCACTGTTTTAGTGACTGAGAGAAATATACAAGTACTGGCATCTGTTTCGATTTTTTAACAATTCCAAACAAATAATCCTCAAAACAACTCCTCGTTATGTTTTTACAATATAAAACATTGCTCTATTAGTGTTTTTTCCTTCTCCACAAAAATAACCGCCATATTTACTGCTGGCAATGCATCTACTTCCTTTGCCTGTTTTCAAGATGTACACGTTTTTCAGATTTGATTTGATTAGACTGAAAAGCTGCAAAGAAATATTAACTAAAGAGTGCCTGACGGAAAATACAGCCGAGTGAAAGCCCTAGGCATATATACACACAAGTGCACTGCGAATTGAACATGTACATTGATGTGTTAGATTGCATTTTTGTGTGGCATTTTACCCCAATGATGCTTAATTCCACGGGGCAATATTGCGCGCAGGAGTGGTGAATTTCGCTCAGCGAAATGACTTGACACGTGCCTTTCTTTTTCAGATGTGTCATATATGTTCCAAGGCGAAACATGGCACCGTTGTAATACATGGTAACCACACATACAAATGCTGTTCCGTTGCACAAAAAACACCCAAATATGCACTTCAACACCGCATTCTTAAACTGCAGCAACCCAGACTGTTAATGTACTCTGGTCTATGTTTCTAGTGACTACTTGATCAACCTTACACTGGGGTGACACTGCCCGCTTTGCACATGCCCAACCCAAAGGATGCGCATTATAAGAAGCAGTAATTACTGTGCCTGGACAAACTGGTGTCACAGCAAAGGTTGAGACTAAAACGATGTTCAGCACATCTGCCGAGTTTATGGACGCTGAGTTTCTTGATTTCACCTTGTGTTAATAGAGTGTAAAGTATTTAAGTTTTTGCCAGCTGTCCTTCGTGAAACATTAATTAGATCTATAATTAAACCGAAAAGAGAGTAGCTCCTGAAATATTAGGAATTCTCTTCACGGCTCTGTATTTTAGCATTTAGATGAACGAGTTCTGGTGTGGCAATGTCCTCCGGGCACCGAAAAGAACATTGGTTCGATGTTTTTGGGCTAGCAAGTGAAAAGTCAACCAAATTTGAAACTGCTTCAACTTGGGCCAGTCAGAGGAAATGGATTAACAACTAGCAGTTTTTATTGTATATAGAAAAGATTAATGGTCTTTCCACTGCGCATGAGCACTCAGATTCTCTACTAGATAAAAATAATATATAACCAATTGTTAGTTTAATCTACAAATTGATGGGTAAACACTAATTGGTATCAATCAAACTCTTTTTCAAATGTCCTATATTCTTGGTTTGATGTTTATTCCATTCTGGTGATTTCCATACTCTTGCCAACACGTGTTTCGACCTCACAATACATATGATATGATATAATATGTCATTTATAATGCGCCTATGCACAAGTGTTTCAAGGCACAACGAGGCAAGGGAGGGGGGACAGAGGGGAGACAGACAACAATCTTACTAGGCCAGTTGACATTCAAATCGCACAAGTGCAAGGGAAGGGGGGAAACAAGAAAAGTGCAGAAGACATGTCAAGTCAGGCCTTACTCCCTCTATTCAGGATTCTCAAACTTAGGTAGTTTGCCCCCTCTGTCGTTTACAATGTGCACTGCTTCAGTATTTAAAATTGCACTGTGAAACCTAGGCCTTTCTCCCTCTATTCAGGATTCTCAAACTTAAGTGGCTTTTTCCCCCCTGTCTTAAAACATGCTTTCGGATAATTCTTAATCCTGAGTGTTGTCCTATTCTCAACCATTTTACCTCTCGCTGTCTCATCTGCCTGCACCCTACCAGGTGTCTTTCCCTAGTGTTCCCCTCGCCCTTCCACCTCTCTTCTCTCCCCTCCTACTCTATGGTGCTCTCTGTCTCTCCTATCTTTTCTAACTGCTTCTCTATTGACTATCCTGCCCTCCTCACAAAATATGGTAGGAAGAAGTTTAAAAAGGATATCCTGTTCTCAAACCCAGGCCTCGTTATCACTGGCACCTATACCAGTGCCTCCTCCAAGGAATTTCTCACCAACATCCTCTTTGTCGTTCCCTCTTCAGACCTATGGAGCCTACATATGACCTCTGTTCTCTCTCCTTTCTATTCTTCTACCATATATGGCGGCACCCAGTGGGATGCCCTCCTGGCCTCCTTCCATTCCTCTAAGGTCATCATTAATGTTTATTCAAATGGGACCGTGGCCCTCAGGCCAACCTTCACCTCTTTGATAGACGCTTCCCATGCCTCATCAATTTCCTTTCCTCTCCTGCTGTCCCCTCTCCCGCCTCCAAGGCCTCACCGCCTCCCCCTGCTGCCTCCTTCTTGGCTACCTTGGCCTCTCATTCCCTCCCTGCTCCCCCTTATGCTCCTTCCAAACCTCCGCAGGGCGTGCTTCATTTACATCCTCTGACAAACTGGCCTGCCACTTGCTGCAAAGGCAATACCGGCTCGCTGTCCTTACCGAGAAGAGAGCTCACATCCAAGCCCGCGTCTCTGTGGCATCTAACAACTCGGCTGAACTCTTTAAAATCTGCAAGGAACTGGCCAATCCTGCTGCAGTCTCTACCTCTCCTGACCCCTCCCAGGCCTTCTGCACAGCACTGCCTTCTCACTTCATCTCTAAAACACAGGACATCCTGTCCTCTCTCTTCTCCTATCCTCTCCCTCCCCCCACTCCCTGCTCTTCCTCTGGCCTTCCTGCAGCCACCCCTCCTCCCTCCTTCTCTGCCTTTCCCCTGTTCTCCGCAGACGAGGTTTCTAGAAAGTCCGATCTATGAAATTCTCGTCAAAACAGGCTCACCCCTGTTCATCCAAAACTATCAAGGACCACATTGACTCCGGGCGCCTGCCCTGGCTGATTTCTGCAACCACTCCTTCACCACTGGAGTCTCCCATGTGTGATGTTTTTACCCATGCATCCGAGCCCTACCTCAAAAACTGTGCAGTACTGGCATTGAAAACATCATGATGGCCAGAGATTCCCAGAAAATGCCCAGGGAAGTGCATGAAGAATAGGCTGCCACCCATTTTGCCGATGTTATGGGCACAGAAGGGCACTGCCTAAAACCACCATTGGACTACCCACACAGTAGCCTGAAACCATTGGGAATGGCAATGCTGATTGCCAAAAGCAACCTAGAATTGTGGGGAATTCATTTTCTTAAATCCCAAAAATGGGTGCAGTACCAGTACTCACCACTATCAGAAAGCCGGCGTTTTAAAACAACACCAGATTTTTTTTTTTTGTTTATGTAAAACTGAATAAATGAACCCAAAGCAGGCCAAAGAAAGACTTACTGAGAGGTGGATCCAATGTAAAGTTATATTCTGAAGTGACTTGAAGGTTTATACAAGACTGGCTGAGCTGTGGATTTCAGCAGTTTAAGTAAATTTGGACTGAAAGACACTAAAAATCTAAATGTTTAAAAGAAATGAGTGACCTACTTTTGAGTGTCACATAGGTTGCAATTGTTTAAATGTCATAGTTTAAACTTAGAATCAGCATTCTAGCTGCATTCCTATTCCCTATACTTACAGCATTCTAGCTGCATTCCTATTCCCTATACTTTTGCCGCAATCGCGAAAAACGCACTCGCGAATTTTACCGCGATTTGCAAATTTCTCCACGTGTGAAAACAGCAGCTTCCTTGCTTTCATTTGCCAAAAATTCGTTTAACCTGCCAATCATTCCTAGAACATTGCTAAAGTAAGCCTGAACTAATTTAAACCAACTAATCCTCAACCTGAACCTCTAGAGGGAATTAAAAGCATTTTAGCATATTTTTCACTTCATTGCCAGCACATATAAAAGCATTTTGTGCCTGTGTTTCAAACTTCTGTAGTCTAAGCTTGCTGGGGTGAACTGAATTACATTTGATTGCATTTCTGAGAACTGTGTGCTTTCCTTCCATTTCCTTGCATTGCATAAAAGGGGGGGTGAATTGTCCAAGAAAGTGATTACATTGTTTTGTTGAAATCATATTGAGTATTTTCTGTATTGCATTTTCATTCAACATTACATCCATCTGAACTTATATAAAGTATTCTCTACCACCTTATTCTTCTGTTCCTATTCACAAGTGTGCTAGTGCCAGACTATCCATTATTGATTACTGCTCAGATTAAGTGTGATATCCAATTATTAATTATTATAAAGTGTGATATATATATCTATTGTTTAAATTATCAAATAAACCTTTTAAACTTGCAAAACAGAACTACTTCTTGGCTCAGTGGGGTCAGGGGGATTCCAAGAGAGGGGTGTTATATAGGGGTAGTCATCCAGAACGCATGAACTGGACATAAAGATATATCAATAAGGGTTTTCATTCAGTATTCTAGACTAGGTGTTGACTTAGCTGTAGTGTTGAATTGAATCCTCTTACAAATTGGGGGCTCGAGCGGGACGTTTGGGTTAGATCTATCACTTGTGCAGATTAATACAGTGTGCCAGCTGACCAGATACACATATCCGGTCGGATCACCACGCTGTGTTACGCTGTAAAGCACTCCTCAAAGGAACGCTCTAAGGAAAAGGTCTGTTTTGAAAAAAATAAAATACAAACTTCTGTAAGTCAGGAAGGAACTCAAATTCCAGAATGACGACCTTGGTAGATATGAAAATAGCCAGAGAGCACTTCTTACATAAGCTATTTGTGAGAGGTGAGTGGACTCATCAGGACCAGACGGTCTGGTTGCTGGCAATCGCACCCCAGATCACTGAAAAAGGGTCAGATATATGGAGAGATCAGGGTCCCTTACATGTGGCCCTGAGTGAACTATACATGGCTCCTAAAGCTAAGGATGAACAAGACAAGATGGTTAGGATAGCGGCATACCTGTACCTATATATGGGAGACATGCAGGATAAATGTGCTGAAGGCCAAGATCTGGCGAGTAGGCAACTGCTGGCATTACAGAAGGCCCAATCTGATCTGGACTCTTCTGAGCAGAGGCTGCAGGGGAGCCAGGAGTCACAAAATGAGAGTAGACAGCACATCCTTAAAATAAAGAGGGATATGGACATCCTACAACAGGAAAAGGCTGACCAGGATACCAGATTTCTGGCCTTGCAGAAGGAGTACCGAGAAGGTTTGGACTCCCTACTGCAGAGCCAGAAAAAGCTGGAGCAACAGTTAGACTTCAATAGGGCATGTGCTGAGCAGGTAGTCACCCTGCAAAGCCACCTAGATAGGGAGAAGGCAGAGAGCAATAAACTGATTTTGAAAGACCTGGATACCCAGGCAGAGTTTGACCAGGAGCGCCAGAAAGCTGGTGCCTTCCAAAGGCAAAGGGACGACCTGGCGGCATAGATGCAGGCTCTTAGTCAGGAAAGGGATACCTTAGGCCTGGAAGTCTGCCACTTAAAAAGGAAAATGGAAGAAAATCACCAGGCCCTCCAGGGACTGGGTGACCTCCAAAAAGAACACCATAACTTGTTAGAGCACACCAGGAAGGTGGAGGATGCTCTGGCAAGAAAGGAGCAGGCCAATAGGGACACAGCTCAGGAGGTAACCCTCCTGCAGCAAAGACTGGCCCAGGGCTCCAGGACCAATCAGGAAACGCAGAGAGAGAATGAGGCTCTCTGCCAGCACAATGATAGGCTCCAACAACAGGTAGCGATGCAGGAGAGACTGATAGAGTCTAGTAAGGCCTTAACTGAGGAACTGAAGGCGCAGGCTCTTGCATTGCAACAGGGAGCAGGGGCGGATAGAGACCAAGTTCGCTGGGAAAAGGAAACTCCTGAGCATAACCTCAGGAGCCCTAGTACCAGAGACCTTTATCTCTCTCAGTCCCTGGACTCTGCCACCCCCATGTCCCCTGGCGCACATGAGCACCGGGCCACAGGGATGGCAGATTACTATCCAGCCAGAAGCATGGGGCTCATAGGCCAGTACCTCCCAGGAATGGATGGGCGGGCATCCGGGTATGGGCACCCAAGCACAGTGCAATTTAGTGGGGAACCCCAGGAGAATAGGCCCATTAAGGGCATCCTGAAAACTTCTGCCCAGTTAGGTCAGTGGGGGGGTACCCATCAAATCCTGGCAGCAAAGAGGAATCTGAAGACTCCTCTGAACGGTACAGGACACAGGAGACCAGGTCCCCACATTCTGCCAGCCATTCCCAGGCTCGCAGAATCCGGAAAAACCTGGAAGATCAGACATGAACCTCGGGGAGCAGTGCCTCTGAGTCAGAGGACAAATGGACAAGGGTTACCCGAACCAAAAAGGCCAATAAGACAAAAAGGGCCTTGCTTAAGGACCCCTTAAAGCAGATTAAGGCAATCAGGAGCGTCATCACGCCTTATCATAAGAACGCCAAGTATTCTGTTTGGGAGCACTTAGAGTTGTTTGAGCAAATGATGGAGACTTTCCATTTGAAGGACAGCCAAAGCTGTATTCAATATGTAAAGTGGACCTTCTCCCCGGAATACTCCAGTTTCTTTGCGGAGCTGGAGGACCAAAATCATTTAAGATGGTCCACCTATAAGGCGGCCATCTTGAAACATTTTTCTACTCATAGAAATCCTCAAGAGGCTCGCAAGGCAGCCTACAATTTACAATGTGGGGAGGATCAGGCCCCACAAGAATTTGTGCAGGAGTTAAAGCGTGCTTTTGCACAGACCACAAGAAGGGTGCGCACGGATAGCAGAGAATTTATTAATACGTTTTTCCATGCCTTGCCCAAATACATAATGACCCAGCTCGTGAGAGATTTTCATGAGAAAAGATCTTTAGAATGGGTCATTGAACAAGCCACCCACATCTATGAGGTGCAGAAACCGGTGGAAAATAAAAACCAGCCCAAAAACTCCAAAACTAACAGCACCCCTGCTGCTGCCAAGGTGGCAGAGGTAAAGGTTGCCCCCGTTTTGGATTTGGAGATGGGGGGGCCTAAAAACCTACCTGCACCTAATAATGCTAGGCCCAGAAGGTCCTCGGGCCAGTCACAAACAGGGAGTCAAGGAGGTAGTCCCACAAATGGGGTCCCTCGCTCTCCTGACTATGTAAATCCCCGTTACAAGGGAAATCGACCCATCCTGGGTTATGTGTGGACTCCTCCAGCCCAAGGGGGGGGATCCAGCCAAGCACCTAACCCAGGGAACGTCCCTCCCAACTTCCCACAGGAGGGCAGAAATTCTCCAAATCCTGGGCAGAACTTTTTCCCCAGGTATCCACCCAATTTCCAGCCCCAAAATCATCCATCCTTCTTTCCGAAATTCCCTGAGCCCAGACAAACTAATCCGGGAGAGGGGAGGCCAAGGGTGGAGGGGTACCAAAATCTTCCCAACCAGGGGTACTACCAGAGAAGGGATAGCTACCCTTCCCGGGATCAGCCCAGGGGAGAAAACAGGGCCCCGTATCAGCCTGAGCGGGTTTCCCAGTTAGAGCGCCAGGTCCAAAATATGGCACGGGATCTGGGTCACATACTGAGGGCTCAACAGAACCCTCAGATGAGCGTGCCACCACAGAATGCCCCAAACTCTGGACCTGGTGCTCCAGAACAATGACGGGGGCAGCACCCCGATAACACACCGGTTCCCAGGGAGGAGGCACAAGGGGAAGGGGGGTGTAAACCCTTGGAGGAAGCTTCCTTCCCAACTTGTAAACAGCCCCTCGAAGACCAGGAACCGGAAACAAAATCTCCTGCCCCTGAAAGCCCGCCTCCCAAGGAGCAGAGTGGGGGTAGGAGAAACAAAGGACCCAAACAGACCCGTTTTGTGGAAGAAATACAGATCTTCCAATTTGAAGGAGAGGGATCCCCAGAGGATCCTGGGGAAGGGATCTTCTCCTTCAGAGATGGGGGAACTCCTCCCAAGGAAAAATGGGTCCCAAGGGATGTCAATTCAGACTGGGGAGATATGGAGACTGAGCTACCGCCGCCCATCATCTCATCCCAGAACCCACAATACCGAAATCCCCTGGTTCCAACCCGTCTTGATGACTGCCCCCAAAAAGGGAGGGCGGCCCAGAACCGGAACCAGGGGAACCCCCAATGGCTCTGATCTCCAGTTGCCAACCTTTTCTTTCAGATTCCCAAGACTCTCCACCGAATTCTGCCCAAATCTCTTCTCTAGCAATGTCCAAAACCAGAAAGTTAGCCCACCAGTTGTCCAAAAATGTGCATTATCTGTGCCCCCTTGAGGAGAAGGAGGGAAGATACTATGCCCCGGTACAAGTACAGGGGCAGGGTACAATTTTGGCGCTGGTGGACACGGGATCTCAAGCTACCCTTCTGTCCAGAAGGGGCTTTGATGAACTGAATGCAGGAAGGGGAGGGAATTACCAAATTCCTCTCACCTCACTTCCTGGACAACTCCAGAACTTTGACGGGAAGGAAATTCCCGTCGAGGGGACGGCAGATTTGGACATTAAAATTGGGCGACACAAGTTGAAACACCCAGTCATAGTAGTGACTCCAGAGGGCACCCCTTGTTTACTAGGGAATGACCTCCTGAGAAGGTTGTCACCTCTAATAGATTGTGTAAAAAAGGTCCTCTGGACCCAGACTAGCCGACCAATAAAATTAAAACAGAGTGTCAACCATGTTAGTTTAAACGGCACCTGCCACATGGTTGAACAAAAATCTGACCAAAGAGAATTTCACTTCCAGAACAACCAAATTCCAGACGTGACAGTAATAGCAGTAGGACAACAGACTGGTGATGGGGGTCCACTCTATTTCTGAAAATCAACCTTCCTTCCAGTTTAAGGTGGTATTCCACACTGGAAGGAAACACCCTGAAATTCTTTACTAAGCCTCAATCAGAAACTCCCATTCCTATAGTCCAGAAAGATGTGAAATCAGCTCAGAGCCTGGCTGATATTCAGCAAATTGGAGAGCAGTTGTTCATCCCTGTCCAATTAAATGATGGGAAGGACTCTGTTCTCGCTCGAGTGTGTGTGAACAACGGTAAGAGCTTCATCAGCGAAGCCATGTTCCGCCAACTCCCGAAAGATCCAGCCATTCCCACATTCAAACTGGTAGACAAATGGGAAATGGACCTGGAAGCACCCAATTCCAAACATCTCCTGCCAAGCAGGTGTATGCTCAAAATCTCCATTGGCAACAAGAGCATAGTCCACAATTGTTGGGTCATGCGAGACGTCACTGCCGCTTTTTACTTAGGCAGTGACATTCTCAATCGCTTTGCCATTAGTTTGGACCTAATAAACTTCAAAGCTTGGTCCCGATTAGCGGATAATCCCATGGGCTTTGATGATCCAGAAAAAGCATTTAGGTCAGCTCAATTGCTACCTTATGCAGTTGAAATTCAGATCAAAGAGGAAGTCACCATCCCAGAAAGGACCCGACAATTCTCCCTGGAAGTGAAAGCTAAAAGAGGACAACATTTGAAAAACCCTGATGCTTACATACATCTAAACGCTTCTCTCCAACAGCAAGGGTTGGGGGTAAACCCAACTCCATTAGTCAACATAGAACATGACACCATTCTAATAGAGGTGGATAACAGCGACTTAAAGAGTATTACTCTAGCCGCAGGGACCATTATTGGAATGGCGGTTGATGACCGACATTTTTCCATTGATTTAGGTAATGAACTGTTAGGGCCAATCCCCAAGGACTGCGTTGACAGTGACAGTGAGGACAATACAACACCAGACAGGATTTTTACCCGGCATGGGGGGAACTTCCTGGTGTACACTTCCTGCCCCTGTGGTAAGGAAGATGTGACTTGTGACTTCAGGAGGGATGAGGTGATTTTCCAGGTCCATGAGGGCTGCCTTTCCCACCTGAAGCCTCCAGTCCAAATCAGCACTCTGACCAGGGACTTCTCCACCCAGCTGGAGGAGGCCGCGGAGATAGCCAAACCAGAAGTCTTTCCAGGCTTCAGGTAGATGGTGGAAGAGAGAGTCAACCTAGCTGATGCCTGTGTGACTCTGGAACAAAAGCAAAAGTTGAAACAAGGTTTCTTGGATTTCCAAGATCTCTTTGCGGTAGACTCATATGACTGTGGTCGCACTGACATCCACACAACAACAATCCCCACGGACCCTGGCATGACTCCTGTGTTTGTGAAGCAATATCGCTTGCCTCTCGCATCAATGGAGTCCCTTACTGAAATAATTAAGAACCTTGAGTCCCGGGGAATAATCCGTCCAGTCCACAGCACCTTCAATAATCCGGTGCTGGGAATATTGAAGCCAAACGGCCAGTGGAGACTCTGCGCCGACCTCTGGGAGCTCAACAAACGGGTCCATACTTCCCGATGGCCTCTTCCCTACATTGACCAAGGGCTGGCCCAGATTCAGGGGTCACAGGTATTCACTGCAATAGACCTGACCAATGGATACTGGACCGTGCCTGTCAGCAGGGAGGACCAATACAAACTGGCTTTTACCTTTGGGGGCCAGCAGTACACATGGACCCGGACTCCCTTCGGATACCTTAACTCCGGTAATGAGTTTATCATTTTCCTACATAAGGCCATGCCCGAACTGGGTGCGAGGGGTAACCTGGCTTATGTAGATGATGTCCTCATCAAAAGTTCATCTGTGGGGGAACACATAGCGGAGATCCGTTATGTTCTGACCCAGTTGAGGGCCGCCGGAGCAAAACTTTCCTTTCAGAAAGCACAGTGGTGTCGAACCCGTGTTAATTTCTTGGGGCATGAGATTACTCCTCAGGGTCTCTGTCCCCAGGAAAAGAAAGTGGAAGCCCTCCAAAAATTGAAAGACCCCACAACTCTGCGGGAACTAAGGAACCTCCTTGGACTGACTAATTACAGCAGAAAGTTCATTGAGGGCTACGCAGAGATCACCAGACCCCTGATTCATCTCCTGAAGGGGGGGGTCAAGTGGGAATGGGGTCCAGAACAAGCCGAGGCAGTAAGACAACTCAAAAGAAGCCTCTCACAAGCGCCCTGCCTAGCTTACCCTGTCAGAAACAAGGAGTTCTTCCTGGAGACAGGGTTCTCTAATACGTGCTTGACGGCAGTATTATACCAAAAGCATGACAAGGTCAATAAAGTAATCTCCTATGCGAGCAAAACTTTATCCTCTGTGGAAGAAAAATTCAACGATTGTGAGAAGGCACTCCTGGCAACGGTGTGGGCATTGAAGAATTACCGCCCGTTTATCCAGGGGGAACACATCATAGTGGAGACTCCACACCAGCCTCTGCAATATCTCCAAAGTGACAGAATCTGGGCCGGAAATGTGAGTAATTCCCGAATTACTTCCTGGATTCTATCAATGCAAGACTTTCCTGTGGAGGTCAGATATGTCCAAAACAAGAAGAGTCCCCTCGCGCAAGGTCTGGCTGACTTGCATGATTGTGCCAGAGAAAACTGTCTCGAGGACGAAAGTCTAAAAATCAAGGACAACACGGAGGCATACCTTAATTCCCCACACAAAGTCTTTGAAGAAGACAAGTGTGAGGGAATGCCCACTGTCTATGTGGATGGATGCTCTTACCATGTTGACAACGACAGGGAGAAAGAACTGGTGGCCGGCGTAGGGAATGCATGGGTAAATGAGTCCCCAGAACCCTCCGCTGGATACAAAATTGGTCCCCGAAGTAGTCAGGTGGCAGAATTGATGGCTGTGCATCAGGCCATCCTCACTGCTGCCCAACATCAACTCCACGAACTGGTCATAATCACAGATTCTGATTATGTACGGAACGGGTTCGTGGAGCACTTGGTTAATTGGAAAACCAGAGGCATGTTATGTGCTAACAACAAACCCTTGAAACATGGGACGTTGATCCAAAACATTGATGATCTGGTCACCTCGAATGAGATGACCATCTATTGGAAAAAGATCAAGGGTCATTCCAAAGTAGAGGGACCAGACAAAACTGGAAATTACTTAGCTGATCAGCTGGCCAAAACCGGGGCCATCCAAGGGGATCTAATTGAGATTGAGTCCCTGTTGGGGGAAATCCAGGTCACTGCTATCACTAGGTCCCAGACAAATGCTCACAACGACCTTTCAATTGCACAATGGAGTAAGGAGACCCCTGATGCTGATTTGATTACAGCTCAGAAGGGGGATCCAATTATTGGTAAGTTTTACCAACACCTTGAGGACCCTGAGAACTTTCCACTGACGGATACCGATTACATTTGGAAAGAGGACCTAAGAGTGTTGATGAAATGTCCAAAAATGTTCCGAATCCAAGATGGTTTGCTGGTAAGGAAATCCAAAGCTGGCCACGATCAGTGGGTGGTTCCTACCTCATTCCGAAGCCTGATGTTAAGTCACGCCCATGATGCGGCCACCGCCGGTCATAGGGGGTTACACACAACACTGGAAATCTTAAGAGAGGTTGCATACTGGCCACACATGGGCCAGGACCTCAACCAATACTTGAAGGGGTGTCTTGTGTGTGCGCACAATTTCAGCCAACATCCCTCACACACCGGGCGCCTCTCCAAAAGAGGGGGATGACACTGCCATGGTCAGATTTACAAATCGACTTCGTAGGCCCCGTGATTCGCTCTGCTAGGGGGAATAAGTACATGTTGACTGTGACATGCTTGTTTACCAAGTGGGTGGAATGTCTCACAGCCCCAAACTGCAAGGCAGAAACGGCAGCTGCCTTGATGATTAACCACATCTTTTACCGTTTTGGTCTACCTCAAAGGATTGAGTCGGACAGAGGTAGCCACTTCACCAGTGAAGTGATGACAAAGATGTGGGAGATACTGGGGGTCAAAAGGAAGTTGCAAATTGCTTACCGGCAGTAGAGAGATGTAACCGAACCATTGTGAGCATATTAAAGAAGTTTGTGGGAGATTCTGGACCAAGTTGGGATATCCGATTACCTCTGGTCCTAATGGCCATCAGATCTACCCCTTCATCTGCAACCAAAATGTCACCATTCGAGTTGATGACTGGGCGCAAGATGGTGCTTCCTCAGCATTTGCTCTACCGGACCCAAGAGCAGACCCTAATAAATGCCTCCACAACTCACGAGTATGTGGAGAATTTAAGGAAACACCTTCAACATGCTTTTGCCTATGCTCAGCGGAATCTAGAAAGATCAGCTGAGAGTATGAAGACCCACTATGACCTGAAAACTTCCAGGAAGGAATATCAGGTGGGGGACCGGGTCTATCTATACAATTTCCAAAGGAACCAGGCCAAACAGCGAACATTTTTGCCTACATGGAAGGGACCCTTTGAGATTATAGACAAAATCTCCCCTGTGGCCTACAAGATCCGCATCCCCAAAGGCGGTTTGGCAGAGGGGGAAGACAAGTGGGTCCACATTAACCAGTTGAAGTGTTGCCATCCCAGGCACACTCTGCAACAACTGGAGGAATCCTCTGGAATCCTAGAGGGTACTGTCTCAGATTAATTCAGTTCTAACTTAAAATATCCGACATATCGCCTATCAAATTCTGAGTTTCTCAATGTGGGTGTTTTTGTTTTTGAATGCAAAAAGAAATGTGCATGTTCATATGTTTTGACTATAAATTTATATGCCAACCCACTATATCAATGGTGGGGGAGAAATGTCCATGAATAGGTATTGCCGCTCTTCCTTTGTCGTCCTAGGAGAAAGAAAACCTGGAGACGGGCCAAGGAGGACGATCCGGAGACCGGGAGCAGAGACGCAAGGGGCCCAGTGTACCGCCCAATATTCCCATCAGGACCGGCGAGGAGAACTGATCGATCAGTATCGGATGGAGGAAAAGATGCTGAACTGTGCCATCTATTGGAAGAAGATGAGGAAACATCCCAGATCTTGCGAGTTCCATCAGGGAAACAGAATGGCCATCGCAAGAGGGGGGCTTGTGGGATGTTTTTACCCATGCATCCGAGCCCTACCTCAAAAACTGTGCAGTACTGGCATTGAAAACATCATGATGGCCAGAGATTCCCAGAAAATGCCCAGGGAAGTGCATGAAGAATAGGCTGCCACCCATTTTGCCGATGTTATGGGCACAGAAGGGCACTGCCTAAAACCACCATTGGACTACCCACACAGTAGCCTGAAACCATTGGGAATGGCAATGCTGATTGCCAAAAGCAACCTAGAATTGTGGGGAATTCATGTTCTTAAATCCCAAAAATGGGTGCAGTACCAGTACTCACCACTATCAGAAAGCTGGCGTTTTATGTAAAACTGAATAAATGAACCCAAAGCAGGCCAAAGAAAGACTTACTGAGAGGTGGATCCAATGTAAAGTTATATTCTGAAGTGACTTGAAGGTTTATACAAGACTGGCTGAGCTGTGGATTTCAGCAGTTTAAGTAAATTTGGACTGAAAGACACTAAAAATCTAAATGTTTAAAAGAAATGAGTGACCTACTTTTGAGTGTCACATAGGTTGCAATTGTTTAAATGTCATAGTTTAAACTTAGAATCAGCATTCTAGCTGCATATGTAAAAATGGTTAGTTTTATTTGAATGCAGAAAACTGGGTAACTAAAAGTGACATTAGCTGGGGCCTGGCTTAAGGAACTGGATTCTGCTTGACACCTTCCCCCCAATTGGAGTGAAACTGGATCCACAGCAGTTCCCAGGCCTAGCTGCCTTTTGCTGCTCCCACCAAAAGGGATCTGACACTTCTCTGATTGAATTATCTGGGCTCTGCAGGAAATTGAACAAAGCCCTGTCCTGACTCAGGCAAATGTTTTATTGGTGGGAGTCGTAAATGTGGCTTCCTCCTGGAAGGAAAGGGGAGGAGCACTGCATGTGAGAGCAAGCTGGCTTGGCAGAAACTGGGAGGGGGAGAAACTGGAGACAGAGGCTGAGCTTGAAGAAAGTGGAAAGACTGGTTTCTGTACCATGTGACCTGAAAAGACACACCCCTGTAGCCAGAATATGGTTTTAGAAAAAGATGAATAACTCATAGTACGGACTTGTGAAAATTATTTAAATGATACCATAATTCTTGTGATTTTTCTGCCCACATTTTAAGAGGTTTTTAGAACCGGTGGCATGATCTGGGGGCAAACTAGCAGTTAAGAGGGTATTACTTAAAATGTATGCATGTTAAAAATCTGACACTTCATCACTTAATGTCCATACTCCTTGCGCACATGTGTGTAAATTTTGGGTAATGTCCGATATTACGAAACCAGTTAAAAAGTGCAAATGTTGCCATTTCTGAATGCAAGCTCCCAGGAAGAGCAGATTTGGACAGGGTATACCTCCTGTGATATGTGATGGGTGCATTTAATTTTAAACAAATGTGTACCTGTGCAAATATGTCTTTTGGGTCAAAATATAGATTGTTTGTAATTTGACAGGGGTGGGTTCTCTGTATCATAAACAGACCTCATCATGATGACACTTCATTTCCTTCCCCCAATCAAGGGGAAGAGGATGAAGTGGCCAATGACAAGTGGAGAGGGGTAGGGCCTAGGAAGCAAGCCTCTCCACCCATTTTCAAAACACATAAAAGCAGACAGACAGGACAGATTTGGACATCATTCTATTCCATCTGCTGCGGGACGCTCTGCCGGGAAAATCCATACTTTACCTCCATCAACCTCCTGGAGACCACACAATAGGCTCTTGCAATTGAATAGGATATGTTGATTTTGACTGTTTCCTGTCAACAAAGGCCTGCCTGCCAGAAGACACATGTGACTGACCCGCCCAAGTCTTGGAGGCGGACTCCAACACACTGAGAACTGAATTGAAAGCAAAATATATATTTTACAGAAACACTGATAACTCTTTGAAATCAAATGACAGGAATGTATAACTTTGAGAGCCTTAATTTAAAAAATGTACCTTCAATTCAAGCCCAAACTCCAATTTGTGTGATGTTCTGGGGCAAAACCCTGCTATTTATGTATACTACAGACTCTGTGTTTAAGCTAGGGACATGGTAATTTACTGGAGTATGTATGAACAGGCCGTGTACATGTGTACAAATCTGGAGAAAAATCTGATGTTGCAAAACCACTAAAAAGCACAAAATATTGCCATTTCTGAATGCAAGCCCCCAGGAAGAGCAGAGTTTGAACAGGGGCTACCATCAGTAAATGCATGATGGGTGCATGTAATTTCAAACCACTGTGCATCTATGAAGTGTGCATTCTGATCAAATATAGATTTTGTGGGCAAACTGACCAGGGGAGGATCCTCTGACCCATAAAACCTACAGCATCACTCTGACTCACAGTTCCTTCCCCCATCATGGGAGAGGGGAGAATTGGGCCAATGGGCAAGAGAGAGAGGGGCTGGCTAGTGATGCTGCACACACACCCACTTTCAAAAGACATAAAAGCAGACAGACAGGACAGATAGGGACATTCAATTCCATTTGCTGCAACGCGCTCTGCCGGACCACACGACATCCAGAAGATACCAGATTCAACACTTAGACTTTAAAACTCCAAAGAACTTGATTCAGAACTCAAAGCAAGGGCCTAAACCCACAAACTGAGAACTCTTCTCAGTGGGCCTCAGCATCCAGCAAACCTAACAGCGATAGCAGCATCCAGGAGCCGTGCAGATCAGTGCTGGGTCCAGAGAAAGCTGTGCAGAAAGATCCAGAAGCAGTGTTGTACCCAGAGAGAGCAGAGCTGACCCAGACCGCTGTTCGCAGAACTAGAGAGCTGACCCAGACGCTGTGCGCAGAGACCGTCCGTGGCGAGTGAAGAAAACCTGACCAGATTCGTGGCGAGGCCCATTCTATTTCTAAATATATTGTGAGTACCTAGCAGAACTGTGCAGAACCAATCTCTTAGTTAAAAAAATATAATTCAATCTATTTTAATCTAACCAGAACTTCCTCCTAACTGTCACCTGTCATTTTGTAAAGCTGTCACCTGTCATTTCTAGTTGCTAGTTGTCACTTGTCACTTTGAACTTTAAAATTTCAAATCTGAAAAACGACCTTTACCATATCGCTCATATCTCCGTGACCGTTTTTCTTAGAGACTTGCAGTAACTTTCCTCTGAAAGCTGGGAACCTTGGCTTTTCAACGAACCTAGAATCGCATTCCTATTCCCTATACTTTTGCCGCAATCGCAAAAAACGCACTCGCGAATTTTACCGCTATTTGCAAATTTCTCCACATGTGAAAACAGCAGCTTCCTTGCTTTCATTTGCCAAAAATTCGTTTAACCTGCCAATCATTCCTAGAACATTGCTAAAGTAAGCCTGAACTATATTAAACCAACTAATCCTCAACCTGAACCTCTAGAGGGAATTAAAAGCATTTTAGCATATTTTTCACTTCATTGCCAGCACATATAAAAGCATTTTGGGCCTGTGTTTCAAACTTCTGTAGTCTAAGCTTGCTGGGGTGAACTGAATTACATTTGATTGCATTTCTGAGAACTGTGTGCTTTCCTTCCATTTCCTTGCATTGCATAAAAGGGGGGGTGAATTGTCCAAGAAAGTGATTACATTGTTTTGTTGAAATCATATTGAGTATTTTCTGTATTGCATTTTCATTCAACATTACATCCATCTGAACTTATATAAAGTATTCTCTACCACCTTATTCTTCTGTTCCTATTCACAAGTGTGCTAGTGCCAGACTATCCATTATTGATTACTGCTCAGATTAAGTGTGATATCCAATTATTAATTATTATAAAGTGTGATATATATATCTATTGTTTAAATTATCAAATAAACCTTTTAAACTTGCAAAAAAGAACTACTTCTTGGCTCAGTGGGGTCAGGGATATTCCAAGAGAGGGGAGTTATATAGGGGTAGTCATCCAGAACGCATGAACTGGACATAAAGATATATCAATAAGGGTTTTCATTCAGTATTCTAGACTAGGTGTTGACTTAGCTGTAGTGTTGAATTGAATCCTCTTACACCCCATTCCCCCTGAAGCACTCCCTTGTGCACCCCCCGCTTAAGAAACCCTCTGCCGACCCCTCCTGCCCGGCTAACTATCGCCCAATATCCATCATTCCTTTTCTGGGCAAGCTCCTGGAGAAAATAGCCATCTCCCAGCTTAATCTCCTTACTGAATCTGTTGGTTGTCTTCATGATCATCAGTCTGGCTTCAGAGCTGCCATAAGCATGGTAACTGCTCTCCTGAACATCCGTGAAGACCTGCTCTCCAACCTTGAGTCTAACACACCCTGCGTTCTCATCCTGCTTGATCTCTCTTCTGCCTTTGACACTGTCAACCATGCCATCCTGCTCAAACGCCTCCGTGATAACCTGGGTATCACGGGTCAGGCTCTGGCGTGGCTGACTTATTTGATCCCTGACCGACCCTCCCAAGTCCAACTTGGATCTTTCCTCTGTGCTATCTTCTTCTCTATCTGTGGTGTCCCCCAGGGGCTTAACCTCTCTCCCTGGCTGTTCAACCAATACCTGGCACTCCTTGCCCTCCGCATTGCCGCTCTCTGCCTCAACTTTCAGTGCTATGTGGATGACACTCAGCTCAGGTTCTGGCTATATTCGGCCACCTCTTCTCCATCCATCATCTCTGATTGTCTGTCTGCTATCCAGGAGAGGAGTGGTGTGCCACCAATGACCTCTGCCTTAATGCCAGCAAGACTGAGATTCTCCTCATCGGCACACCCACTCCCTCCTTTCCTGTAGCTCTCTGGCCGGCCTCTCTTGGCCCTCTTCCTGCTCCCTCCTGCAAGGCTAAAAACCTTGGGGACATCGTAAAACTCCACACTCTCTTTCTTGCCTCACATCTCTGACATCTCTAAGAAGTCACACTAGCAGCTGCACCTCCTCAGAGGTATTCTTCCTTTCCTCTCCTTCCCTCAGAAGCTTACTGTCTCCAGAGCTCTGGTTCTCTCTAGGCTGGACTATTGCAACAGCCTCTTTCTAAATCTGCCTGCTTCTACTCTACGCCCTCTGCAACTCATCCAGAACAGGACTGCGAAACTTGTCCTTGACCTCAAGCCCAGGGATCGTATCTCTCCAGGACTGAAATCTCTGCACTGGCTCCCAGTGGCTGCGAGGATTACGTTCAAAACCCTCTGCATTGTCCACAAGGCCGCCTGGGGCCTCAATACCTTCAACTTTCCCTTCCTAAATATCTTCTCTCTCAAGCTCTTCGCTCATCCACCTCCAACTCCCTCAGGGTCAGTCGCTTCTCCAAGCCACAAGTTGCTGGTAGATCTCTCTCTGTTCGGCTGGGGCCTCCCTCTAGAACAGCCTCCCTGCCTCCCTGAAACTTGAGGAGAATCATCTTCGGTTCTGGAAGCATCTGAAAACCTTCCTCTTTGCTTCTGCTTTCGCTCCCCCTCTCCCCTAGTGAAGCCCTGGCTGATACTGAGCTGCACTGGTTACCTAGCCACCCATCTGACCTCAGGCCCAATCCCTGCCAGTTGCACCCCTGCACTGCTTCCCTGGCAACCGTTGCACCTAGGGACTGTTTTCTGTATCCCTACAATTCCCCCACCAGCACTTATGCCTGCACTCACACTGCACTTGCCACCAGCTGGTCGTTGTTTATTTATCTTGGTAATTATTATCCCATGTACTGCACTTCCCCTCCCCCTTCCTCCCCCTGCACTTTTCCTCCCCCCCACCTACCCTTGCACTGACGCAATCTGAATGGCACCTGGCCTAGTAAGATCGTTGTCTGTCTCCCCTCTGTTCCCCCTCCCTTGCCTCGTCGTACCTTGAAACACTTGTGTATAGGCGCGTTATAAATGACATATCATATCATATATTGTACCATATCATATCATGCAGACGCGCCCACCAGCATGTGCAGTCAAACACTTCCTTCTCTCATGTGTTGCTCCATCTCAGACACTGGAATGCAGCAGTGAGCCATGTTTGCTCTTTCAGAGTGGCAGCACAATTCTCCGGTCTCTGTGACTCATGCGCTCTCTGACTGCCCTCCCATCACCCATGCATGGCCCCAGCATGTTATTGTTCCCTGACTGGTAATTTGTCACCCCTTCCACCCAGGTCACTGATGCTCAGGGAGGATAGCTCAGGGGCAACGCTCTCGCCTTGGAAGCAAGACGACGCAGAGCAACACCGGTTTGATGCCTCGGTCCATGCTTAGAAACCTTTGGATAAGTGTGTTATAAATAACCAATTACAATTACAATTACAATGTTCAGGCAGTGATGCGCCTGGCCATTGTTTGTGGATATTTCATATTTATCAGTAGGTTAACTTCTGTTGTGAGCACACATTCAATAAGTCTGCTGTGATGCCATGGCAATGTGACTTGGTCAACATGCACATGCCAGTTGGCATTGCATTCACTTGTCACGTGTATGGGGTGGGCTGGTTAAGGTCTTGAAGTGTGTGTCAGCAGAAGCTCCAGTCCTGGAGGAATCTCTGGTGGTTCCCGTTAATCGAGTTTGTTGTGGACATATTGGTGTTCCAATTCATGGTGCTGCAGGGCACAGAGGTTCATGTAAGCTGCAGACATGCATTGCACTGCTATTGTGGGAGACTGTCAGGGAGCTGCCTGGGGGGTGGAGTCCATACTGGAGGGGGATGCCTAGGGGTGGGGGGGGTCACAGGTGAGGGGTGTTGGGGGGGTGGTGTTCAGTCTGGAGGAGGCTACCTGTGGGGTCACAGGTGAGGGGCACTGTGGGGTGGTGTCCAGTCTGGAGGGGCTGCCTGGGGGGTGTCACTTTTGAATGTGGGTGGGGGGTGGTGTCCAGACTGGAGGGGGCTGGGGTTGGTGTCCAATCTTCAGGGGGCTTCCTGGGGGTGCCACAGTTGAGGGGGGCTGGGAGGGGGTCTCCAATATGGAGGGGGATGCCTGGTGGGTGTGACACAGGTGAGGGGGGTGGGGGTGGTGTCCAGACTGGAGAGGGATTGGGATGGTTTCCAGTCTGGATGGGGCTGTAATGGGGTTGTCACTGGTGAGGGGGCGGTGTCCAGACTGGAGAGGGCTGGGGGGTGATGTCCAGTCTGGAGGGGGTAGCCAGGGGGGTTGTTATGGAGAATTCTCAAAATGTGCTCATTTCCATTACCTTGTGAGACCCCCAGCATCTATGTTGGATTTCTAGGATTTTATTTTTGACCTGGGAATAGTGTGAGCCTTTTATAACCACTCTTCCATGTGTATTGATATGTGTTTTACTTTTGTGTTTTTCAGCTATGGGGTTTTTAAACAACTCCATAGGCATCATCTTTTTCTTCTGTGTCATACAGCACCTTCAGTGCAGTGGCACAGTCGTGTTTTTTAACCTCCCCAAGGTTTAAATACCTTCTCTGGGACTGACTACTGTCTCCCAGAGCATGTAAAGTTAAATTTACTTTACTAGTCTCTTTAAATTTACAGACCCAGCCCAGCACACACTATCTTACTTTAGAGTGCTTGAGGGGTTGCCTAGCATCCCCTGAGTCTGAACACTCATGTAACAGTCAGATGTTACCCTTTCCTACTTTAAATGGCTGGTAGCAGTGGTTTTAAACAAACTACCATGATTTTTTCCAACCGCGAACACCAGTAGCTAAAAGCTCAGCCATGTTTTCCAATATGGCGCCCAAGACTCTGGTCGTCTTTTTTTACCGTTTCTTTTAGGAAAGGTCCTCCTAGTGTCAAACTCTGCACGCCAAACCAGGTTTGGTCCCTTTGTTCGTTGGCCTTTGGCGGTGCTGAAGCCCTCCACTGGCACCTGAGTGTCTGGGGTGGACAGGATGTGAGGCACTCACACCTTAAACTGACATTTTTCCAAGCTTGTGGCTTCTTCCCTGGGCAGTGCATCCTCCTCCTTGTCCCCACGACTGAAGCTCAGGAACAGCGAGATCTGCAGGAACTGCCAGGAACAACTGCCTCAGCTACATCTCTTCTTCACTTTTATTTATTTTTTATTTATTTTGCATTTTTAAAGCACTCACACAGCCCGCGGGCATCGAGGCGCTGTTACAGGAATTGTTTGTTTTTTTTGTTGCATAATAGTTTTTTTTGTTGTTGCCTTAGTTGCGTATTTATAACGCGCTTAAACATCCAGAGATTTCTAAGCGCGGACCCGGGGATCGAACCTGTGTTGCTTTGTGTCGTCTTGCTTCCAAGGCGCACACGTTGCTGTTAAGCTATCCTCCCAGGACCTTTAAAGGTACTGTGCAAGTGCGGTCAGGAAATCTTTTCGGCTGCAGTGAAAGTTTGTGAAATTTTGCAAACTTTGAAGACTTGTCCTTCCCTAAACCAACATCTAACTATTCGTCTGACCAAATTCTTCTAAGATCCGTGGCAAAGACTTAACCGTTTACTACCAGCACTGTGCTATCCTATACAAGACTCTGAACCATTGATTTTGGCCCAGGCCTATTTAATTGAATTGCTGGTTGTAGTGAACTGAAACAATTTGCCCTGTCTATTAAAGTATGTGTGCCTTGATTTCTTTTAACCTTGTCTTTTTACTCCTTTTAAAAGTAATTGAAGTGCCATTTTGCTCCCACTTCAGAGGAGCTGAACTTGTTCAATAACTTATTGGTTGTGTATTTGTAGTATATTAGTATATGATATTGAGCTGCTCTTGCTAGTGTGATGTTTTCCAATTGACTGTGTTAATAAAATTCTTTTCCCAAGAAACTTTGAGTAATTGGTTATTTGAATCACTGTGATAGTTGGCCCTTTGTGTAACCCCTTTTACTGCACACTTTACTCTTGAGATAAGTCTGGCTGCTCAGCCACTGCTACCACAATACTGTGTAGTACAGGCTTGTACCAAAGGTGAAATTGTACTGACACTTGCAGTCTTAATTGCATATAGTGGTTCCAAAGGGCACTGCATGTGATTCTGCCTAACAAGGGTGTCACAAGTGAGAGGGGCTGGGGGTGGCGTCCAGTCTGGAGGGGGCTGTCTGGAGGGTATCACAGGTAAAGGAGTTGGGGGTGGTGTCCAATCTGGAGGGGTTTGCCTCAGGGGATGTCGCAGGTGAAGGGGGCTGGGGTGGGGCTGTCAAAAGTGATGGGGGTTGGAGGGGTGGTGTCCAGACTAGTGGGGGCTGGGTGGTGGTGTCCAGTCTGGAGGGGGCTGCCTGTGGGGTATCACAGCTGATGGGGACTGGGGGGTGGTGTCCAATCTGGAGGGGCTGCCTGGGGGGTCATAGGTGACGGGAGTCGGGGGTAGTGTCCAGCCTGAAAGGGGATGCATTGGGGGGTCACAGGTGAAGGAGCGTGGGGGGTGGTGTCCAGTCTGGGGGGGCTGCCTGAGGAGTGTCAAAGGTGAAGGGGGCTGGGGGTGGTGTCCAGTCTGAGGGGGCTGCTGAAGGGTGTCACAGGTGAAGGGGGCTGGGGGTGGTGTCCAGTCGGTGGGGGTGCTGCTCAGGGGTGTCACAGGTGAAGGGGGCTGGCTGGAGTCCAGTCTTGAGGGGGCTGCCTGGGGGGTGTCACAGGTGGAGGGGGCTGGGGGTGGCGTCCAGTCTGGAGAGAGCTGCCTGGGGGTGATGTCACAGGTGAAGAGGGGTGGGGGTGGTGTCCAGACTGGAGGGGGCTGGGGCTGTGTCCAGTCTGGAGGGGGCTACCTGGGAGGTGTCATAGGTGAGGGGGTTCGGGGGTTGTGTCCAAACTGGAGGGGGTTTGAGGGTGGTGTCCAATTTGAAGGGGACTGTCTGGGGGGTGTCACAGGTGAGCAGAGTTGGGGGTTGTGTCCAGACTGGAAGGGGCTGGGGGTGGTGTCCAGTCTCGAGGAGTCTGCCTGGAGGGTGTCACAGGTGAGGGGGTTGGGGGTGGTATCCAGTCTGGAAGGGGCTGCCTGGGGGGGAGTCACAGGTGAAGGGGGCTGGGAGGTGGTGTCCAGTCGGTGGGGGTGCTGCTGGAGGGTGTCACAGGTGAAGGGGGCTGGCTGGAGTCCAGTCTTGAGGGGGCTGCCTGGGGGGTGTCACAGGCGGAGTGGTCTTGGGTGGCGTCCAGTCTGTGGAGTGCTGCCTGGGAGTGATGTCACAGGTGAAGGGGGCTGCGGGGTGGTGTCCAGACTGGAGGGGGCTGGGGGCTGTGTCCAGTCTGGAGGGGGCTACCTGGGAGGTGTCACAGGTGAGGGGGGTTGGGGATTGTGTCCAAACCGGAGGGCGTTTGGGGTGGTGTCCAATCTGGATGGGGCTGTCTGGGGGGTGTCACAGGTGAGCAGAGTTGGGGGTGGTGTCCAGGCTGGGGGTGGTGTCCAGTCTCGAGGAGTCTACCTGGGGGGTGTCACAGGTGAGGGGGCTAGGGGTGGTGTCCAGTCTGGAACGGGCTGCCTGGGGGGGTGTCACAGGTGAAGGGGGCTGGAAGGTTGTGTCCAATCTGGAGGGGACTGCCTGGGAGGGGGGTCACATGTGAAGGGGGCTGGGGGTGGTGTCCAGTCTGGAGGATGCAGCTTGGGCTTGCAAAGGAGGACCTGTGTTTTTGCAGCAGTGCGGCCTGGGCTTGCGAGGGACTTCCCATGTTTTCGCAGGGGTGCAGCCTAGGCTTGAGTGGGAGGGCCCGTGTTTTGGCAGGGGTGCAGCCTGGGCTTGTGAGCGAGGGCCTGTGTTTTCACTGGGGTGCAGGCTTGCAAGGTGAGGCACGCGATTTCTCTGGGGCACAGTCTGGTTATGCGAGGGAGGAACCACATTTTTACTGGGGTCCAGTCTGGCTTTTTAAGGGAGGGCCCGCGTGTTCGCAGGGGTGCATCCTGGGCTTGCGAGGTGAGTTGTGGGATTTTACTGGGATGCAGTCTGGCTTTGCAAGGAAGGGCCGGTGTTTTCACAGGGGTGCAGCCTGGGCTTGCGAGGGAGGCCCACATTTCCGCTGGCTTGGAGCCTGGGCTTGCGAGGGAAGGCCTGCATTTTCGCTGGGGTGAAGCCTGGGCTTGCGTGGTGAGGCAGGCAATTTCGCTGGGGTGCAGTCTGGCTTTGCAAGGGAGGGCCCACGTTTTCACTGGTGTGCACTCTGGCTTTGCCAGGGAGAGCTCACGTTTTGGCAGGGATGAAGCCCGGCTTGCGAGGTGAGGTGCACAATTTCGCTGGGGTGCAATCTGGCTTTGCAATGCAGGGCCCGTGTTTTTGCAGTGGTACAGCCTGGGCTTGCGAAAGAGGACCCGCGTTTCGCATGGGTGCAGCCTGGGCTTGCGGGGGGGGGGACTGTTTTTTCACTGGAGTGCAGCCTGGGCTTGCAAGGGAGGGCCCGAGTTCTCGCTGGGGTGCTGGTCTGGGCTTGCGAGGTGATGTGCGCTCCTTCTCACAATCCATAAATACGCATGGAGCCCAGATTTTTTTGTGCGCCATGGCACACGCAGGGCCCTTCTCGGTGCGCGGCCCTTGTGTCATTTCTGGGCCCGATTCCATTAATCAGGCCCTTAGTGCCCAATTTTCTTGTTGTTGGCTATGGTACACTGAGCCATATTTTTTTCTGCACACTGGTTTTAGATTTCACGGTGCTTTAATGTTATGCTAATGAGTAAAGTTGTCATAGCGAGAAAGGATATATTTGGAATAGCTTCAGCTTTTTCAACTCTGAAATTGGATCAATTTCAACTTCTCTTCACCCGCTGCTAAAAGTGAGGCAATTCCTGCAAAGGAAAACTCTATCCAGCTGAATCACAAAACAATATTGTGTGTAACAGTATAGCTTACGCTGGTGAAACAACTTCTCTTTGATCCATGAAGAGGTCTAAGCCCGAGACTTCATCAAACAAGCATCAAGGGCACCTCTTGGTAGCACATTATGCAATCTCAGCTGTAATGGGTGTGTTAAATGACGTGTCTAGGGCTTTGTCGTCGTGTTATGGGTAGGTCAGTGGAACGGAACTAATTTATTATTTGTCAATGACCTGTTACGCCTTACACTTCAACAGTGGGAAATCTGCTAGTGAAGGCCAGGCATAAGTGTGTGTCTGTGGTGAATCCGGCGGCCCACCCGACTGTACTGCTAACAAGAAAAAGCAGTGTGAGAAATCAATTGGAAGATTAGATCAAATCCTCAAAAGGGATACGCCATGCCGCACATACGTGCCGCCAGACCTATCATAAACCTGAACATGATATTCTTAGTGAATCAGACCCTAAGCGGAAAATACAAGGTTGAGGGTTACATTATGAACACAACTATATAGTCAGTGTAGTTGAAAGTTGTTGGCACATTAAATGCCAGCAGCTTTGGCAGTCCAGGTGGTTGAGGCATCTATTTGGCAAAGAGATATGCTTTTGGTCATGTTAACTTTCACGCTGATTAACATCTTGTTCACTTGTGTCATTTCCGAATATATCTGAAAAATAGATGTTACACTGTGCATTCGCCTTTGTTCTGTTTCTGTGATTTTAGCAACTTGAATAGCACCCAGATCAGCCTGAACAGGAGAGTTAAGTACATGAAGTGGAGGCAGACAGGGCTGCCATTGGACATGGTCCATCAGAATGAAACAGGTGTGCTTGTTTTTGAGGCAGCTCATCGTCCTCCTGTTGTTTTATCAACTCGTGCAATGGTGCCTTACATCACGACAATTGGAAAATGGAGCAGCACGTGTCATGGAACCACATGAGAGGACAATGCCAGGTGAGCAGCGTGGGCAACTAATGGCGGGCGATTCTTCCGAGTTTCTGTAACGTAAACATCCATGAGTAGTTATGTTATCTTACAGTGTGGAGAGTCACTCAATCTCGCCTTTTGTTAAATGTTCACATTTGTTTTGCAAAGACATCAAATAACTGTCAAAGAAAAAGTAGGAGCTGAAGTACACAGTAACTGATCATGCTACGCGTTCTCTCTAATAGATGGGTACATTCTTTTTACAGGTTGACTTTATTTTTCAAAGTCGTTCAAATGTTGCACAATACAATGGCAAACAATTGGTAAATGTTTTATAATTCATTTTTTTTGCAGTGTTGCACAGTTACACGACTTGTTCTCATAATGGAACACTCGTTGTAACTTAATGTCACTGTGCTTCTTCGGCAATTGAACTCTGTACAAGAGATGCCTAATATGTGTTGTTTAAAGGAGACTAAAAGCGAACTGGTACACTTTCTGAGTCTCATTTTAACGCAATTCGTGTGCACCTTGTGCAAAATCGGTCACAGCGGGTAGCATTGAAATCTGTGGATGATAACACTAAAGGCCCGATCATGGAATATTTGCCCGGTTCAAAGTGACTTTGCACTGCTGAAAAGTGACTTTGCACTGCGTACACAAACCCTGATTCATGGAACTGTGCAAAGTGTATTTTTGCAATGCAAAGTCTGTGCACATTCAGTGCATAGTCCTTTTTGCAGTAAAAAATGACTTTGCAACTTTGCACAGACATTGAACCGTACAAACAATTCCATGAGTCGACCCTAATTCTGTACCTTACATGTGCGGAAGACATGTGACATAATGTTTTCCGCATTCCGTCTAGTAACACAATCAAATAGACATTTGTCCTCTAAAAGGTGTGCATCATCGTCATTATATTGCTCATGGTGACCTGGGGCCAGAAGATCTAACATTTGCACCAGTGCTAAAAATTGAGCAGTTGCGTTTAGCTACAGTTTTGAAAACATAGAAAAAAAAGCAGTCAGTTTCAATTTTGTCTCGTGAAAAACGTTCTAGTTAACACGGGTTGGGCCAAATATGTTTACCCCTTTCTCTATTATTCAAGCACCAAAACCGGTGCTAAATAAATTTGCTGCCTGCTTTGCACAAGGGCAACATGCACATGAGCTGGCCCTTCGCGTGAAAAACTAGAAGAAGTATGATGCCACATGTTTATTATTTGATGTATGTTGCGTGATATGTCAGCACAGGTCATCCCAATCAAACCAATACAACATGGGCGGTCATAAGAGAGCACATAGGTCCAGGTTCTCTACAGCGAATTTAAGCCTCATGTTTTTCGGCTCCCTTGCTATTTTGCACAGCGTGACCAATTCTTTGCGTTTTCTCGATGCTGTGCTGAAAGAAACACAAGCAGATTGTTAGCTCGGGCAGTGCAATAGTGCACGCGTTTAAGCTGAAACTGCAAACAGGTTGTGGAAGCATGTAGGAAGGCAACCTTGACCCTTGTGAGAAGCACGTGGGAAGGCTACGTTGACCCTTGTGAGAAGCACGTGGGAAGGCTACGTTGACCCTTGTGAGAAGCACGCCGGAAGGCTACGTTGACCCTTGAGAGAAGAACGTGCAAAGGCTACCACGTGCAAAGGCTACCTTGATCCAATGGTGTTTTCCCAAGTAATAATGGCAAGTAAAAGCCCCTTGATTTAACAGTAAATGAAACCCATGTCTTGACATAATATATTTTTCAATTGACATTTATGACAGGAAAAGGAATTAAAAAAAAACAAAAAAACATTAGCCACCATATATTCATGACAATAAAAAATAAACGTAATAATTATTTTTTTTTATTTTTTTATTTTGACTTAAAAAATGTTTTCACATTTTCTTTTACAAAATTACTTCACTCCTGTCCAAAAATCCACATTCCCGATATTACTTCCTATTTCCTTCCTCATAGTTTTCCTTATTCATGTTTTTCTGAAGTCGATGTTTTGCAAATATTGTTTCACTGCAATTGTTTCCTTTACTCCTTCACCCTCTATTAGGCGTTTCCACCAGTATTGTTCATCATAGAAGAGTAAATCCTCAAACAGATGTAGCATGTGCGTAGTTCTCAATTCAGTTAAACCCTTGCAGTTTAAGAGCAGGTGCCTTAAAGTTTCCTTGCATCCCGTTTCCTGACAAAAGCGGCATTTATCAGTAGCTGATGTTCCTCTGATTGCCCTTATCTCATTTGTCGGCAGAATGTTAAGGCGTGCACTCAAAAATGTTTGTCGATGTTTTCTACTTGGAAAAAGCTTCAGGTATGATCTTATTTCATTTAGCTTTTTGCAAATCGGTGTTGCGTGTGCCGCTAGTTTGTATGACCCCGCTGTGTCAAGCTTCTTTATCCAATCCCAAGTTTCTATTCTTGTTGCAACTTTTGTTGGATTATGAATTAGCTCTTCTTCTGAAGATCCTATTTCTTCCAGCAATAGGGTATTTTTCTGTTGCCAATTCTTTAAAGTTTCGGAATTTGATCCTGAGATTTCTCTGTGGATGATATCAAAAATATTCGATCTCTCCGGCATGATCACTTTCCAGTACATCATCAGTTTATTTCTTAATACAATGCCTTGCAATGACAGTATGCATAGTTCCCTTCTTATTAAACGCATGGGCGTGGATGTTGGGAGATTTAAAAGCTGTCTCCAAAAGTAACTTTCCAACTTTGTCCAGATTTCTTCTGGGATGTTAAAAAAGGCCTCCACTCCATAAGTAACTGATGGAATCACTTTTGTACGATAGAATTGTATAATTGGTTTGAGTGAATACTGGCAAATTTTCCTTTCAATGATCTTAGCTTGGGATGCTAAGTTCTTCGTTCTTTCCCAGAGATGATGTTGCATATTTATTTCCGTTTGGTTGTTGCTCAGTAACACTCCCAGGTATTTAAACTCCATTACCGTCTGGATCTTCGCACCTTCCAACTGCCATGTAAATGGGTTTCTTGGGGTGTTACTTATTTGTAGCACCATCATTTTTGTTTTACTCTTATTGATCTCTAAGTAGTTTTTTTCGACGTATCTGCTTAGATTTTCAAGTTGCCTTTGTAGTCCTATCGGCGTTTGATCTATTAATATTAGGTCACCCGCGTATAGTAGTCGAGACAGGGTGGTCCCACCTATTCTTGGGGGTTAAGATCTAATTTCAGCTTCCGAATCTCTGAAATCCCACAGGTAGGCGTTAAATAATGTCAGCGCCAACGGGCAGCCCTGCTTCGCCCCTCTTGCTGTTTCTATGGGGTTTGATAACGCTCCTTGTTGGTTCAGGCGGCTTGATAAAGATGTCTCTGTGTAGAGTGCTTTAATTTGCTCTAGTATGTTACCCGGGCATTTTTTTGTTTCTAATTTTCTCCAGAGGCGCTCTCTATTGACCTGGTCAAACGCTTGAACCAGGTCAATAAAGGCCATATATACGCCCGGTTTTCCTTCTTTCGTTCTGCTTTTTAAGATGTTAATCAAGAATATGTTGGCCAGAGTCCCTGCGTTCCTCACGAAGCCCGATTGAAAAGGGTCCATCAGTTCATTTTCATTAGCCCATTTTTCGAACATCTCCAACAAGGTTGAACCATATATTTTCCCAATGACGTCTAATAACGCTATTGGTCTGTAATTTTTTGGATTTTGTCTTGGGCCGTTCTTATAAACTGGAACTATTATAGCCTTTTTCCAGGATTTCGGAAACGATTTAGTTTCTTCGATGATGTCAAATACATTGCTAATAAATAGTGCCCAGTTTTGTGGCGATTCCTTTAGATGGGCGTTAGTCAGGCCGTCCGGCCCCGGAGCTCTAAAGGTATTTAATCATTTGATTCTCGTTATAATTGAAGGTATGTCATTTGGGAGTACCCATTTTACTTCCACTTTGTTGTTTACGGTCTTTGTTTCCTTATTGGGATTTTTATAGAGATTGGTTAAATGCTCGATCCACTTGTCTTCTCCTACGTTATTATCGATTGTGTTTCTCGGAGTATTCGTTGTTTGCTTAATTAATGTGCAGAAATCTCTAGAGTTACGCCCATTCATTGATCTTAGCATCAGCTCCGCATCTGCTTGGAGCATTGCTGCTCTGCATGATCTTAGCCAGTGTTTATAATTTTTTGTGCTTTTTGGGCCGCCTCTACGTCTTTTATATCTTTAGTTTTCTTTGCCTGTCTCTGCAGTTTTCTTAGCTTTTTCCGTTCGATTATCAAAAGTTTGTCGTAACTATGCATATATTCACCTCCTTTCTTTGTTACCGTGTTCATAATCAACTTTTTTTTCTTTTTCGTTATTATTTCTTTCTACATATTTTTTGGTAAGATTAGTTATGTCTTCCGGTTTTACCTTTAATCTTATTCTGCCTCGGGATTGGGTTTTCCATTCGAACTCAAGTAAGTTGTGGTCACTGTTCTTGGTACGCTTGATCTTAAAGTTGGTGACATATGTTAAGAATTCCGGGCTAACAAAGATGTGATCCAAGATATATGCTGAAGAGCCGTTTTCCCAAGTTGGTATCCGGGGCACGTGTTCCACAATCAAAAAGTGGAGATTTTTTAAAGATCTTGTTTTCATTAGAGTGTCCCATTTTATTCCCCTTGTCTTTGCTGGGGTTTTTGAATAATTCTGATTACATTGTTGTAGTTTAGGATATTCCAGATTCAGATCTGCGCATATAATCCAGTGACTCAGTTGAAATTCTAAGTCAATTTTCTCGAAGATATTGTTTAGCTGTTTTAAGAACTGTTCGTCACTTAATGCCAGTGGGTTCCAATAAGTATTAATTATTATGATGTTCTCTGGCTTCTGAGCTGGCAATCTTTGATTTCTTCCTTCCCATGTTAATAGTAGCACTTGGAAGTATAGCGACGATTCTAATACTCTTGTCACTTGTAGATCTTTGTTTGAACGTAACATTGTCAGGAGGCCAGTTGACGGTCTACCTGAAAGTCCTTTTGCTGCTGGAGAAAGATGTACTTCATAACCATCCATTGTAGGCTGCTCTCTTAACCATGTCTCTTGGAGACAGAGAATATCAAAGTCTCCTAGATGTACATCACTTTGTTTTAGGAGATGCGCGAAACCTCTAGTGTTCCAGGAAGCAAATTTCAACGATACAGTCTCCTCTCTGATTTCCTTGTTTGGTGGAGGTTCCAAATTCCTAGTCTTCGTTTGCTAACTGGATTCACTTTGATTGAGAACTTTGGAGATCCATCTCCATTTTTGACCTTCTTTCAGTTTCTTCCATTCTTTTTCCAGATTTGCCGATGATAGCTCTTCTTTTTCGTTATCTTCTGGATTGAATGTGATCTTTATTTTTGGTTGGGGTCCTTTAGGGAACTGGCCCATCCCCGTAGGGTCTTTGTATGGTTTAACTAATTCATTTTGTGGAGATGTTGAGTCCCTCTTATATCTCTGTGTTTTCCCCTCCTGCTCTTTTTCATTTCTACTTTTATTGCGACTACTGATTCGTTCTGTAGATTTTTCGTTCTCATCAGTAGCTCGAGTTCTTTTTCTTTTTGGCGATGTAACTGCTGCTTTTCTATCCGGGTTTAAATGTTCATATTTCCTTTGTTCATCCCTTCGTCTTGGTGGGGATCCTGTCCGCGTTGTTTTTTCCCTTTTCTGATTTAAGTCTTTATATATTGTTAACTCATATCCTAGTATCAAGACATTTTCGGTGGCTTGTTCCATCATTGTTCTTACCACCGGAGAAGGGATATGTAGGTAGACACTATCCTGTTTGCCTCGCTTGGCGAATTCCACAATCCTGATATCCACAGAGGTTATTGTTCTTAAGGGTGGTGTACATTGTAGCAAAGTCATTATGTTCTTCCTGTTCAGAATAGTACTGTTTGATTTTCCTATACTTTACAGATGAAAGCTTCTACAGCTTTTTATTTTTTCTTTATAGGTTAATCTGTAATTTTTGGTATTTGTATAGATCGAGTTTCGATTTCTCGATCTCGATTGGTGTTCTCGCTGTCTTCCTGGTTTGTAACTCTGGTTATCCCTGAAGGGTCTTCTAGATGTGTTAACGCTAGGGGATTTTGTTTTTTCTTTCTCGTCCTGTAGGCGTTGAGGTCTCTTGTTAGCGTAATGGGTTATTCGTTCTCTTTCGGTATGTTTTTCCCCCCATGTCTTCCTGTCCCGTTTTTTTCTTTCTTCATTATCAATTTTTTTCCTCTTATCTTCTAGCGAGATAAATGGTGACAAATCATCGTCCAGGTTAATATCTCTAGAGCTGTTTCTTAGAGTTTGCGTATTCTCTAGATGTTCCTTTATGTGACTTGTTTCATTATCTCCCTCCTCCTCCTGATGTTGTGATAGATCTAATAGGTTTGTGGATTCTTCTGAATCTATGATCACAATTCTCTTAATCGGTGGATTAGTAGTTTTTTTTCTCGTTCCCTCTTCCGTTTCTTTAAGTTGAGGGGGGTTGTTTGGTACTAACCGTTGTGCTAAGATAGACAGGGCTACTTCATCCTCTGTTTCCTCATCATATGCATCCTGTTTCTTCTCTTTATTGACAGGAAATTCAAATATTACTTTCCATTTCTTGGTGAGTTTGTCTCCCTGGATCTGGGAGAATACCGGGTATATCTCACCTCTCAAACTTTGTGTAAATTGTTGCCGTGTATCCTGTAGTTTACAATCCAATTGTATTTCTGATGATTTTTTTTCTTTCAGGACCACGCAGCCGTTCATACATTTCCTAGTTGTTTTACTTTGCATTTCTTTTCGGTTAGAGTTTACTTTTCAAACTAATTTCTTACTTTGACCCCCGGTTTGCGTTAGGGATTGTAGGGGTGTTTCTGGTAGGTTTTCCCCAATGACTCTCTCTCCTGCGGGTTCCTCTTTTCTTTTTTTGTTATTATCATTTGTCTTCTGTCTCCGGATTTCCACTCTGCGTAGCACCTCTTTTTGTCCTTCCTCCTCCAAACCTATTTGTGTCTTTTGATTCCTTGTTTCTACTTGTGTGGTTTCTGTTTTTTGATTGCTACAATGTGTTCTCGCCTCCTGATTCTCTTTAAATTGTTCACCGATGGTGGATTTATACAGCTCTTTTTGCATTGGTAATGCTGTAATGTAGCCCTCTAAAAACATCATTTTAGTGTGCAGCATTGTTAGTAATGAAGACTGATCTTTGATCGTATCATTAAGTGACTCGTATAGCTTTGTAAAAGGTGCCAGAGCTATAGTGAAGGTGGACATTATTGTCATAAGGTCCGTTTTTTTTGTCGGGGTCTCTTTTTGTGGGTATTCCGGGAATCTTGATGAAGAATGTCTTCTTGTTAGTGGGGTAAACAGTGGTTGTGATGGTTTGTTTCCTTTTGTACCCCCTTTGACGATATCATTAATCTCACATTCGCCCGATATTCTCTTTTTTCGGGGTTCTGGAGATGGTGTTTTTGCAATCATTACACTGATGGTCTTTCCTTAATTTTGCTTTCTTGTTGGTGTTTTTTCTTTCGGGAGGGTTTCCCCTGAAGTATGGGATTGAATTTTGTTGCCTCTCATTTCCCTCGATACGAGTCCATTCGTTGGGCTTCTGAGATTGCCTTCTGTCTGGTTCCTTAACGGTGTTTGCTCTTTATTAGTGGTTTTCTCTTTCATTAGGACTGGCGTTATGCTGTCATATAGTTCAGTTGATCGTAGTGTCGATTCCTCTCTTTGTATTCCAACTGTTGAAACGCATTTGCCTACTAATGTTTTAGTTTCTAGCTGTGCTCGGTTGTCCTTCGTCTGAGTTGCCAACTCAACGTTAGTTGGTTCTAAAGTGTTTTGCGGTACAGAACAACGTGGCTGTCTCGTCATGCCCTCTCCCGGGCTATTCAGTGTATTAATTGCCACATTCTCTCGGTGCTTCTGTGGGGAGTCTACTTCTATTGAATTTCTCCTACACTGAGCAGTTGGTCTTGTTACGTCATGACTCGTGCGGCCTCCCCCCTTAGTGGGGTCTTTCTCCAAGTTTTGCTTGGTTTGTGCATTAGCCATACCTGACCATGAAAAAACCTGCAGACCTGGTAAATGGATCTTGGGGTCTATGTCTGCCCCTTGTAGAATTTCTGCATCCAATAGTTCTCCCAAATTTTGAACCTTTGTGTTTTGCTTTTTCAGAAAAAAGTGTGAGACAGTGGGTTGGTCTGTCGTTATTCTATTTACCGGATTGATTTTTTTATACACCCGTTTTCCTTTCATCTCGGTTTCCAGTTTCTTCTGCCCCTTCTCTTATTTTCTCATCAAGATGTGTGGCTTTGTTATAGTGTTATTTGTCTTGGGTTTTTTGGATTTCAGTTCCTTCAAGTTTGATTTTCTCTGTTTCTTTAGGCTGATTTTATTTTTTGCCTTCTTTCTAGGCTCATTTCCCTACTCGTTGTTCGTAGAGCTTAGTGGATTTTCTATTATCTGTGAGAGGTCCAGCCTTTCCTCCAAGTCTATAACATTGTCTGTTAAGATCACCGAGTCCGATATCTCATGTGATATTTTTCCAAGCTCCTGGTCTTGGAGGTAAGACATGCTGCCTCCTGCCGGGGGGCTTTGGAGATTCTGGACATTGGATGTAGGGTGGACAGTACACTCCGTTATACACCCCATTTTAGATTTTACGTTGTCCGGTTCGTCTGTTAAAACAAAGACGTCTTTCCTGTCCATTTTCTCTGTTAGGGCGCTAATTACACAGGGAGCGAGCATGCTTTCTTCCTTTCTCTTTTTTTCCCCAAACAATATATTGATCGTCTACGTATGTAATGAGACTCCGTCCACGTAGCTTCCATCCGTCATTTCAGATCTCAACCCTCTCCCAGGACGATGGACTCCAGCTTGTGAGGGTGAGCAGATTTTTTCACCCCCCTTGGTCTCGTCTCTCTTTTCCCTTCCCTTTTCCTCTCCTGGGACAAAGACAGGTGGTAGCTCGATTGACCTTCTCTCCCCCCCTTCCACTGACGGCGTTCTCATCGGCACCTCGGAAGGTGTGAAAGTGGGGATATTAGTGTCAATGTTTGGTGGAATCGGGCTTCTTTGAGGTTTTTCGGAAAGCCTGGGTAATCGCTGCCCTTGCTTTCCTTGCGCTGTTAGTTTGTCCTCCAGCAAGATCTTACCTCGTTTTGATGTCGCAGGTTTCAGCGGGCCCCGATGGTCGAGCTCTGAATCTTCCGTCCGCTGGCTATTGCTACGCAAATGTCTTTGCGATTCTTCTTCATCTGGCGCCATCTCCAGCCGCGGACTGCCGCAGACTGCCCAACTCTGCTGCCCAAACTCTGCAGCCGCTCCGCGGTTGCCGGCGGTTTTTGTAGAAAGCTCCTCCTGGAGCCAATGAAAACAGAAAACAGACCTCAACTGGATACGAGGTGTTTTCTCTCAGGTGTATGGACTGCCGCAGACTGCCCAACTCTGCTGCCCAAACTCCGCGCAATTATGATTGATTTATTGCTCCACCTTCATTATCAGAATCAGGATAAAAAACAAAAATGAGTCTCTTTCCCTTTTGTAGTCCAAATCCTATATGGCTGTCGTTTGGTACAACGTTGCCTCATGCGACATGATCTGTCTATTTCTCTTAACTTGCCTCTAACCCACAAACAATAAAAACAACAATAGAGATACTGCGCCCTTATTTTTATTTCTGCCTATTTGTGAAACATGATAAACTTTCCTAATTGTGTATGAACCAGGAAGTCCTTCCTATTTTAGTCACCTTTCTTTTTGTGTCTAAGAACCATTATTGAATCTGTACTTTATCTTTATTGTTATTGTCTACAAAGTTTGACCTCCCTACGTTGATGATATTTGAAATGATAAGTGGGGCAGGGGTTCAGAGGAGGACTTCTAGTCCTTGCCTCCTCATGAGGCAAGCATATTGATTACCAGGTGGAGGTCTCGGAGCAGAGTGGTGGGCCTCTTATAGTTGTTTGCCCTGTCGGTGCCAGACCCCTACAGCCAGAGCAGGTGTTACCTGGCTAGTACGTCAGGAATGGCTCAGGAAGAAGAGAAAAACTAGGGTTTTCACAGGGTCTGCCATTACCACAGAGGGATGAGATGCAGGGGAAGGGGACAAGGCTGACAACAACATAGGGTTGGTTACTGCCCCAGGGGAGATGGTTGAGAGGAAGGTTGAGTGGGGGCGGGGGAGGGAAGTACAGTAGCTGCTAAGAGCCAGACAAGGAGTGGTTGCAGAGGTAAGTAAAGGAGAAGATTGAAAAACAAGAAATAGCGGATAGAGACAACATAAAAATGCTGACACATATTATCAACCGTGCCTAATATTGCTAGTGGAGAAAAGGTGACATTGCCCTTTTTGCAAGAGCAATGTCAAGTGTCAGGCAAAACCGGGGGCATCCCAGCCCAGAGAGTGAACACCTCATCATGGGCAGGGTGCACTTTACGTTGCTGGGTTGCTGGAGTGTAAGCGAGTGAGGCAGTAGGAAGGCAATGTCATATTCGACCCATGCATTGCATCAGTGAAGCAGTGTACAGCAAAGAAGAGTTGCACATGGGAGGCCACCACAGTTGATAACCTGATAGCATGGACATGCACCAGATTTCACTGATCCCTCCCCCACTGAAACCCCGAGTGGTAGGAAAGGCAGTGAGGGCACACCTTCCCATCATTTGTCCCAGAAACACACCAGCATAAGTATCCCTCAGTCTTCCTGCCCTCTGAGCATGCACAAACTCTGACCTCTCTGCATACTGTGCCAGTGGCTCCATACACCAGGGGACCTTGTTCCAAACACCAGCATGACCAGCACAAGCACCAAAACACAAAGACGACTGCATGGTGTGCCGTGCTGGCACATAGTGCCTAGAGTGACAGGTTATCCTCAGTCAGGGTGTGCTGAATGACACATGAGTGGCAGATGTCATGCAGCAGCACATGCACATGCTCCCAACCACCCAGCTGTAGGCAACTGAATGGGAATTGGGCCAGAGGGAAGGGAAATGGCAGGTACAATGATTCCCCTCTGAGCCTGAAGGATGATACCCAAATATAGTGGCAGTGGCTGTTCTTTATTAAATAATGAGAAACACTTTTGATGTCTATGGTTAGATTTCATATTTAGTTAAGTGACAAAATCAAAGCAAATGATCTTTCATACCCTTAATTGCATTATTGTATGCATACACGATATTAGTGTGTACAGATAGAGAATATTAGGACACCATCTGGAATTAAGGAGTAGTATATCCAGATAGCAGTGATCCGTTTTGAAATAGTTTTGTGTAAAACTTTTTCTTTGCTTTTCCTGGTTAGAGAAAATGAGGTGTGCATAAGTAATACATATACTGCATCACCGATAGTCTACAACCTGTGGGGACATATATTGTTGGTTTTTGCTGATCTTTCCCCAGTCCCACACAGAGTAGGGGATTTACCCTCCAGTATTTTTATATATATATATATATATATATATATATATATATATATATATATATATATATATATATATATATATATATATATATATGTATATATTCTTTTGCAAAGTTACTATCTGTGCATTATTTTGTACAATAGTTAGTATATGTGTGTTTGACTTCGGAAGCTTCTGCTTATGTGATGCAGCATTACGCTCTAATTCCTTTGCTGTAGTGGGTTGGTGAAAGCAGGTGAATGCGACAAGGTCGGCAGTCAGAACCGTAGCAAAACCACAGACAGGTGGCCAGTGCTGGACAAATCTGCAGTGGTTCGGTGGAGTGATGCAACGCGACCTGCAATAGAACTGTGCAGCAGAGTAATGCTGCAGTGGAGCAAAGTGACAGTGACAGTAATGATGGTAACTAAAAGGCATGTCAGTTTTTACAAATGAAACAATGGTGTGGGAGGCCCTCTAGTGAGTACAGGCATGGGTCAAATACCCTGTTCTATGGAATTTCTTCCACTCAGGAGGGTCTACAACCACGTTCATATCAGTTTTTGTCTCACCCACAAGGTCAGTCCAGCACTGAAATGCTAGGCAATTCTCCTCTGAACAAGAGTCCGATCAGCAACCCCATACACGTGTTCCGGCCTAGTTGGGCCTCATCAGTGAGTTGAAGCTGAGCCTCTCTAAGGCCGGCGAGCAAGGGGCCCAGTTCTGGATTGCCCAGGGCTACATGATTGTTTTTAGACAAAAGCTTGGGGAAATGCCACTGGTGTGATAGGATGGCACATATGCTTACAACCATTGTGGACAAATGAACAGCCATATTGGGGGAGCTATGTAGGTTCAAGGAGAGTGCACCAATGTTAAGGAGCGAGTGGGAAACTGCCCATTAAAATGATAGAAACCATTCAGTTAGGAAGATCATCTGATTAATTTTGGACATCAGTCCATAAGTACTTTGTACAAGCAATATACAGGAGAAAGACAAGGTGATATATTGGCCCTGAAGAAGACCTTTGTTTTTAAAGGTCAAAACATGTGTTGCCATGATTATACCAATAACTGATAGAAATTAAAGGATCTGAAAACAGAACAGTTTATTGGGACCTCTCATCTGAGAAGGTCTCTGCAAGAATCAGGAAGGATTGCAACCGTTAATCAACAGTGACTGTATACTTGGAAAGCATTGAATACTTCTCCATGCACAGTGGATAAACCAATACTTTTTTATTTTATACTTTGTGTTAGGCTCATGAGGGAACCCTGAGTCTGGATTGGCAATCCTTGCAGCAAGGGCACTCACTTAATTAGATACAAAACCAAATGAATCCAGTATTTATATGTTTTCTGTGGTTTGCGCATCAGAGTAGCAGTCCCCTATCCCTCGGGTACAAACATACACTTAAGTGAGCATGGAGAGCACCTTTGAAGAGATCTGGTGTGAGTGCACCCATGCCAAAGCAAGATTGTTTGTTGTTAGTTGCTGGCTGGCCCTGTGGTTTAGTGCATGGTGCTGGTGGCGATCTACAGTTTTATCTTGCTGCCCCTGACAATCCTCCCCTCCCCCCTTCTCCCACCCTTATTACTTTGCCTGTATTGTGAATTAATTGTAGCCTTAGCAATTAGTTACTGTACCCCCAAGCACTGTGGTGTGGCGGGGCCAGTGGTATTTATTAAGATGGCTGGGATGGTTCTTTAAGTTTTCTGGCCATTCTGTTGCTTGCACCACACATCACACTCCACTTTCTATAGTTATCGCAATTTGAAAATCAACAATGTGAGGAGTAGCACATTGCTTAAAATGGGCAAAAGGAAATCTAATCCTTCTCAGCTTTCCATTCAACCTGTCCCTAAGAAAGCACTGGTTGTGCCATACTTAGCCAAACTGCCTGAAACCAGTGACATTATAGTGGAAATGTTGTCCCTGCTGGAAGATATTAGTCTTAACAACACATCTGTTTTGGTGGACGGCAATCTGGGAAAAAATTAAATAGCCCTCTGACCAGCAATTCTTCACCAAAGATTAAGGATATCTTATGCAGTGGAAATAAAAAAGCTATCTAAATCAACTGATTTTATGCACTAATTCAAAGTCCCTAATCCAGCAAACCTAGAAGATGGACAGATGTACAATTTTCCAGCTGTTATACACCAACAGCAAGAAGTAATACCATCAACAGTTGGGCAATTAGCCCCTGCCTCTGTCTTTGAGTCAGAAAATTGTGCTCAAAAGGGAAAAATGATAGTGGTTGATACCTTGCAATGCTCTCATCTAGGTGAAGTTACATCAAACAACCTCAATTGCTGACAAAGTAAATCTAATCTAGCCCCATCACAATCAAACACTGTGAAGTCCTCAAATCACTCTAGTAATCCAGTAACCTCTGAGCCCAGTATTTACAGCATTTATGTGAGATGCAACAGGGGAGTGGACATACCTACCAAATACTGTGTTTTATGCACAATTCCTCAAGCATTCTTTATGCTAATGGTTCCGAAATTGGTGGGGGGAAAGGAATAAGTACCCTGATGAATTGACCAATACAGTCATCCATTGCATTAGGCATACACAGGAGTGCCAGTCCATCATCAGGGAGGTTATAATAGCAGCCTGGAAGTTCCCCGAACCACTTAACCCATTGTATGATACCATTAGTGTTTCCCTGACCAGTCAGAGGTTGGTTGAATTTCTCCTATCTATTGACTTTAGGACACACCAACTAAAGGGTGTCAATATAACAATTCGCAAAAGTATTAACACTCTTGCAGGTGACTCACACCCTGTTCTAACAGCCAAAATAAACCCTCTTAACCCATGTTCATTCACCTGCAGCCCCAACTCTGTAACAACAGCAGGCTAACATTCTTTACCTGCTGTGGGGCCAGACAGCATCATTTGACACATTTCTCCCCCACTTGTTTCAGAAATCTTTGCCCCTGGTCAAAGATTTACATTAGCCAATATCCCTGTTTTTTTTCTCCATTTTAACATGGAATATTGCAGGCCTTTCGATTAAGATGGAAGATATTTATTGCTCGATTTTCTTTCCTAGAAAGTAATTATTTGCCTCCAGGAAATGTATCTGGCCGAAACAGTAAATTCATCTGTTTGATTGAGTGGCTGTGCAAGTGGGTTTTAGTCTATTTGGATTTCAATTATGTATAGCTTCCAGTGTGCTTAAATTGAAACTATGTGCCCCGACCATGTGTGCCCTAAATTCTATCAAGACAACATCATGGTAGATGTGGTATTCAACCTTCATGTAAGACCAAATGCTGGCAGATTTGATCTTCATCCCCTTGAAGTGTTAGAATTAACAATTAAGAATTCATTATTTTATATTCTGTTAGCTTTCAAATCTAAATTTTAAAGTTTTTGCAAGTTTGAGGAAAGCATGCAATGTTCGATCTCGTTTGTAAGTGATCGCAAGGTGCATGGGGGCTGTTCCCGGTGAATAAAGATTACATGTTTATTGATACTTTTATGTTGAACATAACACAGGCTCTTTCAAATTTGCAGGTTCATTCCAACCAGTGGCAAACATAAAGTCTGGCTATTATGCTGATTATTGATCCTTGACCAATAGGAATTAAATGTTGAAGTAACTTGCCCATAAAGTTGTAGAGGGAGACAATATTTTTCTGTTTAATAAAAAATGTTTTGTGTTGTTGTTTTTCAGTTTGGTTCTGATAAAGACTGGTCATTCAAGACCATTTTGTCATTCAGTCGAAACTAGCATGACAAAGGGTTGGGCTCAAATGAGAGCAGATAGATGCCTCAGATAATCCATTTGACCATTACTAGTGGACCTTTTTTATTGTAATGTTTTGAATTAAGGGTTTTAGGCTTTTCAAAATGTTTATTTTATTTTTGATTCAAACAACGCTTGGTTTCTTCTCAACGTTGTATATACCAAAAAAGAGAAAACTACTGCTATGTGTTGATACCAAGAGCACTTATTTGGTGCAAAGTTTTGAGATATCAAACAGTGAGTTTGGATAATAAACAAATCCCAATGGAGAGATGTATTATATGACAGGGATCACAAAGACACAGCCTGTGAGTATATCAAACTTGGAGTTATTATTGTTCCAATTAGAAGCACAAAAAAAAGCACATAATAAAAAGTAATTCATTAGATATTGTAAATCTGATTAGTACAGAGTAAAAACGGCTCTAAATGCATTTGCCATACTGTAGAAATGTTAGTATGTATCATGAGTATGACGGGGCCCCACTTGAGTGAAGAAACAATATGAGTTGGTGAGCGACCTAGCTGAGTGGGAGACCGCTGCTGCAGCTGCCGCTCCTGTGCTGATGAGTCCCTCTTGGGGTTTTTGTGTTATTTTGGGCTGATTCATTTTGTTGCAGGTGCCCCTAGGCCCTGCTTGTCTCTCTTTCCCTCCCCAATCCGTTGCTGTTCTTCCACGCCCTCCCTCCCTCCCTCTTCCAAGCCCGCCCTCCACCATGATTGGACAATGCCGTGGCCCTGATGCCTGTAGCAGCTAGCAGTGCTCCATGCTCGCCATTTCCACCTGGCTGAGCGGGAGACCGCTGCTGCAGCTGCCCCTCCTATGCTGGTGAGACCCTCTTGGGGATTTTGTGTTATTTTGAGCTGATTCCTTTTGTTGCAGGTGCCCCTAGGCCCTGCTTGTCTCTCTTTCCCTCCCCAATCCATTGTTGTTCTTCCCCGCCCTCCCTCCCCCCAGCCCGCCCTCCACGGTGATTGGCCAGGGCTGTGGCCCTGCTGCCTGTAGCAGCTAGCGGTGCTCCACGCTCGCCATTTCCACCTGGTTGAGTGGGAGACTGCTCGTGCAGCTGCCCCTCCTGTGCTGGTGAGTCCCTCTTGGGGATTTTGTGTTATTTTGGGCTGATTCCTTTTGTTGCAGGTGCCCCTAGGCCCTGCTTGCCTCTCTTTCCTTCCCCGATCCATTGTTGTTGTTCCCCGCCCTCCACCGTGATTGGCCAGTTCCGTGGCCCTGCTGCCTGTAGCAGCTAGCGGTGCTCCACGCTCACCATTTCCACCTGGCTGAGTGGGAGACCGCTGCTGCAGCTGCCCCTCCTGTGCTGGTGAGTCCCTCTTGGGGATTTTGTGTTGATCCCTTTTGTTGCAGGTGCCCCTAGGCCGCACTTGTCTTTCTTTCCCTTCCCGATCCATTGTTGTTCTTCCTCACCCTCCCTCCTTTCAGCCCACCCTCCACCGTGATTGGCCAGTGCCGTGGCCCTGCTGCCTGTAGCAGCTAGCCGTGCTCCATTCTCGCCATTTCCACCTGGCTGAGCGGGAGACCGCTGCTGCAGCTGCCCCTGCTGTGCTGGTGAGTCCCTCTTGGGGATTTTGTGTTATTTTGGGCTGATTCCTTTTGTTGCAGGTGCCCCTACGGCCCGCTTGTCTCTCTTTCCTTCCCTGATCCGTTGTTGTGCTTCCCCGCCCTCCCTCCCTCCTCCCAGCCCGCCCTCCACTGTGATTGGCCAGTGCCAGTGCCTTATCTAACTGACCCCTCTGGGCAGCCTTCTGCCCAGCACCCCCTGCAGCTAAGGGCTCGAGGCAAAGGGCGGCACCCACGGTAGCAGCTCCTGTTGTGTCTGTAGGTGTCCACAGGGGATGCCAGTTGCCAGTCAATGTACCAGGACAGTACAAAGGCTTCCCTGCCTACCCCCCTTCCAGCTTCAGTCTCTTAAACTCAGGGTTTTCCCCCCTATTTGTATATTATGCATTGTATCAGTATTTAAAATTGCATTGTGAAACCTAGGCCTTTTCTCCCTCCATTCAGGATTCTCAAACTTAAGTGTGTTTTTTCTGGCTGTTTTTATAATGTGCACTGTATCAACATTTAAAATTGCATTGTGAAACCCACGCCTTTTCTCCCTCCATTCAGGATTCTCAAACTAGGTGTGTTTTCTCTCCTGTCCTAAAAATGTGCATTTTGTGAGCTCTATAATCCTGAGTGTCATCGTCTTGTCCTATTGTTCAACCTGCTTGACTCTCGCTATCTTGTCTGTCTATTCTAGTGTCCTTCTCTTTTGCCTCCTCCTCTCCCTTCCACCTCTCTCCTCTCCCACCTATTCAAAGGTGCTCTCTGTCTTCCCTATCTTTCCTAACTGCTTCTCTATTAACTATCCTGCTCTCCTCACTTAACTGGTAGGAAGAAGTTTAAAAAGGACATCCTGGTCTACAACCCAAGCATCCCTCTAGCTGATACCTACACAAGTGCCTCGGCCAAGGAAACTCTCACCGACATCCTCTTTGTCGTTCCTTCGCCAGACCTATGGACCCCTCATATGGTCTCTGTGATCTCTCCTTTCTCCTCTTCTCCCATTAATGGTGGCACCCAATGGGAAGCCCCCCTGGCCTCCTTCCAGTCCTCCAAGGTCATCATTAATGTTTACTTGAATGGGACCGTCTTGGTCCAAGGCCCTCAGGCCAACCTTCACCTCTTTGATAGCCGCTTCCTGCGCCTCATCAATTTCCTTTCTTCTCCTGCTGTCCCCTCTCCCCCTTCCTCGGCTACCTTGCCTCCCCCTTATGTCTCCTCCGGGGCTACATTACCTTCTCCCTCCCTCTCTGGCCCTCTCGGGCTCCCTCTACACCTCCGAGCGGCAAACCTCTGATCTGTACCCATCCCCAGAAGTCCTTCAAGGATGGCAACCTTCTCCATATTGCCACTCTTAACTCTTGCTCTGCGGTCAAACACTCCTCTGACATTTGTCGCCTTCTGGAAGAACTTGACCTTGATGTCCTCGGTCTCACCGAGACATGGTTCACGGCCAGCTCTGTCACCAGCTTTGACACGCTCCTACCTGACGGCTACAAGATCGTCGCAGCACCCAGGTCCCACTGCTCTGGGGGAGGTGTAGCTCTGATCTTCCTAGAGTGGGTTCCTGCCTCTGTCACTCCTACACAGGCCTACTCCTCTTTTTAATGCCTCGTCTGCAGGCTCTCTCTCTCTCATAGCCATTCCCTTACTGTGGCTACTATCTATCAGCCACGTGGTCAGATCTCCTCCTTCCTCTCTGAGTGGGTGGACCTATCCTCCTCACTCCTGGCCTTGACTACTCAAATCCTCCTTCTTAGAGACTTCAACATCCACCAGGATGCCTCCTGTCCTACCTCTGGACTCTTTCATGACCTCTATGACTCTCTCTCACTCACTATTCTCCACTCTGGCCCTACTCACTCTGCAGGGCACACTCTGGATGTTCTGATCTCCACAGAACTTCCCCTTTCTGTCCCTCTCTCCACTCCCCTCTCCTGGAGTGATCACTTTCTCCTCTCCTCGCACCTCACCCTCCCTACCATTCAGGCCACCCACCTTCTCTGTCATCTGACCCATGAAGCGCATATCAGTTGAGGCTTTCGCCACCACCTTCTCTCCCCCTCTCCCCATTTGGCTGACTATCACCCTGACAAAGCCCTCTCCACGCTCCACTCTGCTATATCTGATACTCTTGATATCCTTTACCCTGCCAAAAGAATCTGCATGAATCCCAAAGCCAAGTGTAACTCCTGGTACGACTCAGACCGCGTCACCCTAAAACGCAAGTGTACGGTGCCCGAGAGGAAATGGCTTGCTTCATGTACATCCTCTGACAAACTGGCCTGCCGCCTGCTCCAAAGGCAATACCGGCTCTCTGTCCTAACCAAGAAGAGAGCTCATATCCAAGCCCGCGTCTCTGTGGCCTCTAACAACTCGGCTGAACTCTTAAAATCTGCAAGGAACTAGCCAATCCTGCAACAGTCTCCACCTCTCCTGTCCCTTCCCAGGCCCTCTGCACGGCACTGACTTCTCACTTCATCTCTAAAACTCAGTTCATCCTGTCCTCACTCTCCTCCTATCCCCTCCCTCCCTCTACTCCCTGATCTTCCTCTGGCTCTTCTGCAGCCACCTCTCCTCCCTCCTTCTCTGCCTTTCCCCTGTTCTCCACAGACAAAGTTTCTAAACAAGTCCTATCTATGAAAGTCTCGTCGAAACAGGTTCACCCCTGTTCCTCCAAAACCATCAAGGACCAGATCGACTCCCTGGCTCCTGCCCTGGCTGATTTCTGCAATCATTCATTCACCACTGGAGTCTTCCCATCCCCCCTGAAGCACTCCCGTGTGCACCCTCTTCTTAAGAAATCCTCTGCCGACCACTCCTGCCCGGCAAACTTTTACCCAATCTCCATCACTCCCTTCCTGGGCAAGCTCCTGGAGAAACTGGCCATCTCCCAGCTTAATCTCCCCACTGAATCTGTTGGTTGTCTTCATGACCATCAGTCTGGCTTCAGAGCTGCCAGAAGAACGGAAACTGCTCTCCTGAACATCCGTGAAGAACTGCTCTCCAACCTTGACTCTAACACCTCTTGCGTCCTCATCCTGCTTGATCTCTCTTCTGCATTTGACACTGTCAAGCATGCCATCCTGTTGAACCATCTCCGTGATAACCTGGGTATCAATGGTCAGGCTCTGGTGTGGCTGACTTATTTCCTCTCTGACCGACCCACCCAGGTCCTACTTGGGTCCTTCCTCTCTGCTATCTTTTTCTCTACCTGTGGTGTCCCCCAGGGGACAAACCTCTCTTCCTGGCTGTTCAACCAATACCTGGCACTCCTTGCCCACCGCTTCGCCACTCTCTGGCCCAATTTTCAGTACTATACGGATGACACCCAGCTCATTTTCAGGCTACCCTCGGCGTCCTTTTCTCCTTCCCTCATCTCTGACTGTCTGTCTGATATCCAGGAGTGGTGAGCTGCCAATGACCTCTGCCTTAATGCCAGTAAGACTGAGATTCTCCTCATCGGCACACCTGCTCCCTCCTTTTCTGTAGCTCTCTGGCCGGCCTCTCTTGACCCTCTTCCTGCTCCCACCTGCAAGGCTAAAAACCTTGGGGTCATCTTTGACTCCACAATCTCCTTCTCTCCTCACATCGCTGACATCTCCAAGAAGTCACACTTCCAGTTGCACCTCCTCAGAGGTATTATTCCTTTCCTCTCCTCCCCCCAGAGCTCTGGTTCTCTCTAAGCTGGACTATTGCAACAGCCTATTTTTGAATCTGCCTGCATCTACTCTCCGCCCTCTGCAAATAATCCAGAACAGGACTGCGAGACTTGTCCTTGGCCTCAAGCCCAAGGATCGTATGTCTTCAGGACTGAAATCTCTGCACTGTCTCCCAGTGGTTGCGAGGATTAAGTTCAAAACCATCTGCATCGTCAACAAGGCCTTCTGGGGCCTGGGGCCAATACCTTCAACTCTCTCTTCCTAAATATCTTCCTCCTCAAGCTCTTCGCTCATCCGCCTCCAATTCCCTTAGGGTCAGCCGCTTCTCCAAGCAACGAGTTGGTTGTAGATCTCTTTCTTTGGCTGGTGCCTCCCTCTGCAACAGCCTCCCTGCCTCCCTTAAACTTGAGGAGAACCATCTCCGGTTCTGGAATCACCTCAAAACCCTTCTCTTTGCTTCTGCCTATTCTCCGTCTCTCCCCTGCTGACCTAATTGCTGTTACCTGAACTGCACTGGCTACCTGGACACCCTCTGATCTAGGGCCCAGGTTTTCTCCCCTGCCAGCGTCACACTCCTGCACTGCCCACCTGGCAACCCCCGCACTTGGGACCATTTCTGTATCCCTACATTCCCATTACCAGCCCTTGACACCTGATGTCTGCACATACCCATAAACTTGCCACCTGCTGGACGTTACTTGCTAATTGTTATATCCATTCCCATGTACTGCACTGTCCCCGCCCCCTTTCCACGCACTTGCATAATCTGAATGACACCTGGCCTAATAGGATTGCTGTCTGTCCTCCCTTTGTTCCTCTCCCTTGCCTCGTTGCACCTTGAAACACTTGTGTATAAGCGCGTTATAAATGCCACATCATATCAATATACAAGACTCAGTGTCAAAGAGGTGTGAGTGACCTAGAGGATGGTCATGTAGAGTACAAAAAGTAAAACAAAATGCAGCAACCATAGACAATAGAGCAACTGTTTGCAAATAAATCAAAATAATTCAGCACTTGTGGAGCTAAGTTATATTATATAAATTTAAAGTACAATTTCTTCGTCCAACTGCCCGTCTCTTAAATTAGAGACAACTAGAAAACAATGGACTTCTTCATAGACAGCTGGTGGCCAGTACACTTTCGTTTGTATAGCATTCAAATGTCAATGTAAAAATTCTTGGAAGTGAACCCCCATTAGGTCTGCCAACTCGGTCTGGGGAAACAAAAAGTTGGAAAGTTGGAGCGGAAGTCCAGAGTAAGTGAAGTTGGTTGTGTCTGAGGAACCACCAGTGTCCCATTGCATTGTCACGTTTCGGTGGCAGGTGTGTAGGTGGTGGCAAAGACGGGGATAAGGCAAATAAAAGAACTAAAAACCATTGGTTACGGGCAGTCAAAGGACCCCTCTCCCTAGTGACGGTGAACAATTCTTACTGTGAGGGGTAAAGAGACCCTTGGGCTCAATGGAATGGCAGAGACTGGGCTGGCGAAATCGGTAGAGTCATCGTCATAAAAAGCGTCTTGTGATGCTGGTTTCGGTGCGTTTTCATTTGTTAAGCTATAGACACCCATCTACCTGAAAAGTGAAAACAAGGAACAGGGAGGGAGGGAATGGCACGGAAGGAAAGCAGGGAGACGCACACACAAATGGGGCAGCGGGAAAGAAGAAAGAACGTGCAAGCTCATTGTTAGAGTAGCGTCTATTATACCTGTCACTACATGAAAACAGACATTGATGCGTAGAAGCCGTTCAAGAAAACTGGCTGTGTGTCTCTTACCCAAAGTTCAAATGTGTTACCTCATTTCATCTGTGGTCATCACGCAGAGGTTGAGGAAAAGTTATTGAATATCACATCTATCCTATGATTAATGTCAATATGTATTGCACTTTAGAATTAAAGAAACGTATGTATGAAAGAGAATGAGAGCTGAATGTTGAGATGTCTGTCTTACAATTTGATTTGTTTTTTTCTGTATGTTTTGGAATAATTACATTTTATACAAATTAAAATATGTTTGCAATAAAATTATATATATGTATATATGTTTCATCAGAAATTGTTCTGAATCTCAGCTAGTTCTTTTTACTATGATGACATGTAAAATTAATATTTATTGAATTATTGATTGCATTCTCTCTCATGTGACACCAACTAGATAAATTATTAATTCATGTAATTACGTCATCACACATAAACAGATGGGGACAACAGATGGGTTAGTTGGGATGCTTTCTGATCTGAGTAGTACCCTGGAGGGTACGCCGGATTCAGAAAAAAATCAGATAGTCCCCCTTCTTCCAGCCGAGTCGCCCCCCATTCGGGAGAATAATGAGACTCAATCTGGTGTAATTCACAAAGTAAACAGTGATCGCAAGCCCCTCCGTGTTCTCTTACTCAATACAAGATCAATGGTAACGCATGCAGTTGAAATAGCAGACTATATAGCTGAGAAAGATCTGGATATCTGCGCCTTCACATAGACGTGGATGCATGAGGTGGCATGCCCGTCCCTGGCACTTGCTATCCCAGAAGGTTATAATGTTATATGTGCCAACAGGAATAATCAGGTGTGGGAAGGTGTTGCTATTATATATAAAAAGCAGCTGGATATATGGAAGCATGATATCCAAGGTCCTACTGGGGGCGAGACTGCATGTCTTAAAATCAGAACAGACTCCTGCACCACAATGAATGTCCTGCTGATTTACAGGCCCCCGAATTCTATGCCAGATTTTGTGGAACAATTGAATAGCCTGGTTTTGTCCCAGCTCAAGGGAACGGCCAAATGGCCTATAATGAGAGATTTTAATCTCTGGAAGGATGACCCCAAAGATCGAGCAACTAAGGAACTTGTCAGATTCATGAAATCTATGGGTTTTATATAACATATAGATAAGCCCACTAATTCCAAAGGTCATATGTTGGACTGGGTATTCTCACGGAATCTTAAGATTAGCACTCCAGACATTTCCTTCTGCCCCTGGTCGGACCATACTTTCAATTAATTTCGGGTTGACATCATGCACAATGTAAACAGACCACACCTAAACAAAACTGAATTAAATCCAGAAACATGAAGAGGGTTGCCTTGGGATCCTTAAAGGCCTGGCTACCACTTTCTCCACAGGAAGATATGTCACCATCCCCTAATGTGGAGGGCCTGACTGACTCCCTTTTGGACACATTATCCAATGCAATTGATGTTATAGCTCCCATTAAGAATAGAACATTTACCAATTGCACCAAAAATAACTGGTTTTCAAAGAAACTCAAGACCCTAAGAGTAGAAAAAAGGAAAACTTTCTATCAGCGGAGAAGTTCAAAGGATTAGGAAGGCGGTTAACTTACCTGGGAGCGGCCGACAGATTTACACTTGCAATCATAAGTGCCAAGAAAGAATCTTATGAAGCACATATTCAAAGTGCTCAACATGACTCCATGGACATTTTTGCAATTCTCAGAGAATTGGAGAAACCCAATAATAAATATCAGTCGGCTATTGATAAAGATCAGACTTGGTGCACCCAGATTCAATAACAACTAAGACCAAAAAATTAAAAACGTCATTGAACAAACCTTGAATTCACAGCTCACAGACCCTCTTAAGGTCCCGAAGGAAAATGTACCCACTTTTCTGCAATCTATACCCAAGTTCAATTTTAGGAGTATTTCAGAAGAGGAACATCATACCATCTTAGCCAAACTTAAGCCGTCCACCTGTGAAGGGGATGACTAACCAGCAACATATATTAATGCCGGTTCTGAGCTTCTGATTAGTTCCATTACAAGGATTGTGAATGCTTCATTTAAAGAGGGTAGGGTTCCCACTAGACTGAAGGGCTCTTGGATCACCCCCTTGCTTAAGAAGCCTGAACCTGACCCACAAATTGCCACAAATTATCGTCCCATCTCCAACTCCCCCTTCATACTCAAGATACTGGATAGAGTGGCATACAAACAACTCCTTTGTTACATAAAAGATCAATCTATCCTGAATGAAGGTCAGTCAGGTTTCCGCCCAGGTTTCAGCACTAAATCAGTGTTGCTCGAATTAAAATACAACATGATGACTAATATAAATGAAGGCAAAACATAGCTGCTGATGTCTTTGGACTTATCGGCCGCATTCACTTAGGTGGATTACCCCCTCCTGTTGGACAGACTGCAGAAAGTAGCAAACTTTAGTGAGCAAACAAGGGGCTGGATGCAGTCTTTCCTAGGAATGAGTACTATGCGGGTCTGTAGTAAGCAAGCAGAAGCGACCCTGTTTTAGTTAGTTATGGTGTTCCACAAGGGGCTTCACTTTCCCCAGTTTTATATAACCTCTTTACAGTCCCCTTCTGTCACATGCTAGAAGGAAAAAAGATTTGTTTTTCAAACTATGCAGATGATTCACAGTGCCTCATTCCCCTAACAGGCATCTATGAGAAGGACACCATAGCAGTATCAGAGGTACATGACCTCATATACGAGTGGATGGAGAAGAGTGGGATGGCGTTGAATCACGGCAAAACAGATATAATGATTATTGGCTCGAGAACCAGACTTGCTAAACTTGAATCAGAGTATAACTCATTTCGCATAGAGGATCAGGATATCCCGACGAGGGAAAAAATAAAAAGTTTAGGATTGATACTTGACCAGACTTTGAATATGTCTGCCCAGGTCAGCAGCCTGGTGTCAGCGTTGGCCTATTATATTAGGCTGCTTGCGCACATCCGTCCTTTTCTATGTCAGAAAGGATGCTAAATGATCGCTCGGGCCATCATCTCTAATAAAATTTACTATTGCAGTTCCCTTCTCATTGGAGTAGGTAAAACTGAACGCGCCAGACTCCAAGTGTTGCAGAGCAGCGCAATTAGAACGATCATGAGTCTACGTAAATTCACTCATGTGTTGGAGGTGAGAAGAAAACTGCATTGGTTACCTATTGCAGAAAGGATAGAGTTTAGGCTGCTCACCATCACTTATAAGTCTCTCAACAGATCTTTTCCCACCTATATTGCCAAAAGACTATAACATAAACAGGTGGTGCACTCTCTGCATTCAAATGGTGAATGAAATCTGCACTTTCCAAGAACATCCCTGGAACTGGTTGAAAGGGGCACCTTTTGGGCGATTTCCCCGGCAAATGGAATGTCCTGCATTTACATGTGAGAAGCTGCCTGTTTTTGGACACATTTAAGAAAAAACTTAAAACTCACTGATTCAAAATATGATGAGTATTTCGATCTTTTTAAAATCATTTTCTGCTACTGACTGTCTTCGGCGCTGGTATGCCTCCGGGCCTTCTCTGGTTGTGCCTAATAAAAAATGTAATGTAATATAATGTAATGAAAGCAATGACACCATCATTCCAACACATTAATGTCATCATATCTTGTGTCAAAATTTAGTTAATCCATATGGTAATGCTGTAAAAATAGAAATAGTCTCTAGATAGTTCATATTATTTAGAAGAGCCATACTGTTGATAACAGTACATGTGTAGTTGTTAAAGAGACAAATATAGAAAAACATTTGGTGAATATATAATGGGAGGCCAACAGCAGGAATAAATCTCATTATGAAACCTCACATAAAAAAATATATTAAGGTGGTCTACGTTAATGTTAAATAATGTTCATTCAAACTAGATATGCGTGCCTGCTTCCTGTGAATCCATCTAGCATTCTCTTTGAGTAGAAGACTTTCAGCATTGGTGCAAGATGTTACTGTATTCACAATCCACCAAAATATATCACCGGGTGAGTTTTGAAATTCCAGAAAATGAGAGACAAGGGGAGCACTGATGTTTTTGCATCTTATACGTAAGCAGTGTTCTGATAATCGACTATGTGCTGCTCTCATAGTTTCGCCAATATATCTGAGATTAGAAGGGCTTTCAATACAGTAGATAACCTCATTATTTTTTACAATTGATCATCTTACATATTTGTCAATTTGTCTCTCTAAGAGTAAAAGGTTCATTTTCTTTGTAGATGTGCATACCACGCAGGAAGTAGCTTATCAACGATCTCATATCCCAAAACATAGTCTTCTGTTTTTTTTTCACAAGTTGTCAATGTACCAAATATTTTCGTACGTTCTTTGCTCTTTTTAGTGCAAACGTGATATTGCTCATTCAGCAGGCTCGGTTGTACCAAAGGCCAATTCTTTAAAATAATGTTTTAAGGTCCAAAGTAGTGGGGCAATGAGTGATAATGCATGTCATGTTGGTTGATATTGTGAAAGAAGTTCAGGGCATAAGTAAACCTTCTCTGGGAGTGTATCTCACTCTCTTTCTTGAATGATTGTTTAGTTTTTCAGGTTAGCCTCGAGCTAAGAGACATTGATACAAAATGTCTGCATTATGGTTGAAATCAGAAAGGGATGTACGTTTACGATACAGCCTAAGACATAGTTTAAAGTTGTACTTGAGGCTGCAGGATGAAGCTCGTAAAGTGAAGTATTTTGGTCACTTGGCTTGCTATATAGAGTATATGCCAAATTGGAATTGACTTTTTTGATGAAAAGGCCACAAAAAGTAATGTTTTGTTTGCTATATTCAATGATAAACTGAATGTTAAAATTGGAATTATTCAACCACTGTCGAAATTGTTCAAGCATATAAATATTACCATACCAGATCATGATGATATCGTCAATACATCTTTTCCATAACTTTATGTTGCCAAGGTATGGATTATCAGACGAGATATAAATCTAGTCTTCAAAAGTCGCCACACGAATGCCTGCAAGGATAGGTGCAAAAGATTCTCTCATTGCTGTTCCCTGTATTTAAAGGAGGAATTGATTATCAAACTGAAAACAGTTTGTTGTAATTCTATAGCCATAGGACCTCATTACACGGTAGGCGGAGAACCATGGCGCTATTAGGATTTACCGCCCCATTCCAAGGTTGGCGGGGTGGTAATTCCCCCTTCCACCATTGCCCTTCCCCATTCCCATTTTTGCCCCATAGGGCATAATGGGAATGGGGAAGGCGCTAATTACGGCACCGCAAATTGCGGTACTGTAATTAGCTCCCTGGGTCCCTTTGCGGGTTGGTTTTTAACGCCTACAAAAAGCAGGCGTTAAATTCACCAACCCGCAAAGGGACCTCGTAGTAAGGCGGTAAGGATTTACCGGTGCCGGTAAAATACAGGTACCGGTAAACCCTTACCGCCTACCGTGTAATGAGGCCCATAGTGTCCATGATGAAATAAGTGGCTAGTCTATCCTTGATTGTGTGAAGGGACAAATGATGTCAGATGAATCCAATACCTTCATCTTGTGGAATGCTTGTATAAATCAATTGAATGTCCATATTCAAAAGTGGTTCATCATCAGAGTCAAAGGACCTATCTTAAAAGATCTTAATGGCTAGTGTGCTATCCTGCAGATAAGATCTGTTAAGTTGACTAAGAGGTTTCAAGAAATGATTTTCAAACTTGCAGAGGGCTCAAAAAATAAGCCATACCCCACAACTATCGGTCTGCCGGGGAGAGTTGTGCCCTTCTTATGTATTTTTGGAAGTGCAAAGAAATTAGGCACTCTATGTTGGAGTATTTAGATATTCAAATTCATTTTTAGTGAGCTCATTTTTATGAAGCCAAAACATAGTTGTTTTATGAATTTGTTTTTGTATATCTGATGTGGGGTACATTTTATAAAACAGTATAGTTCTCCCTAACATTCAGTAGATCAAGGACCATTTTTTAATATTGTGTCATCTGCATGAAAACTATTCCTGCACCCTTATCAATGGGTTTATCACCATATCAATGTTATTACTCAAGGACCTAAGTGCAGATCTTTCTGTGTTAATAAGATGTCTAATTCACTTATTGTTTTTTTGTAAGGGCATAGGATCTCTAAAAACACATTTTTTGAATGAAATATTCTCCTTAGGTACATAGCTTTCCTGAGGTATAAATGTAGATTTTGGGAGTAAACTAATGTCATCTTCAACTTCATTGTTACAAGGTTCAGTGAAAAGGTTTTTAATCTCACTTTGCATAGAAATCATCTCAATTCAACCTCTGCATCAAACCAATCAGTAGGATTAATCATGACAAAAGAAAGTCCCTTAACTAAAACAGAACATTGTGCTTGGGAACATTCACAATCTGATAGATTAATGAACACCATTTCAGAATAATATCTTATCATTGATATGCTCTCCTGCAGGTCTTAAATAGGTTGGGGACCCCCTGGTTTGGAGGTGTTGAGCATAAGGGTGCCAATATCTTCCTCTTGGGTCTCCTCTCTCTATATAAGCACCTGAATCTCTAGTGGGCTGATAATCACTCCTACTGGATGTATCTTTAGATGGTAAATCACTATCGATGTATTAGAAACATTTACCCATCTGCAGTGGGGAAATAATTTTCTGTGATATACGGGATATCTCTTCTTCCCATAACTATCGGTCTGCCGGGGAGAGTTGTGACGTTCTTATGTATTTTTGGAAGTGCAAAGAAATTAGGCACTCTATGTTGGAGTATTTAGATATTCAAATTCATTTTTAGTGAGCTCATTTTTATGAAGACAAAACATAATTGTTTCATGAATTTGTTTTTGTATATCTGATGTGGGGTATATTTTATAAAACAGTATAGTTCTCCCTAACATTCAGTAGATCAAGGACCATTTTTTAATATTGTGTCATCTGCATGAAAACTCTTCCTGCACCCTTATCAATGGGTTTTATCACCATATCAATGTTATTACTCAAGGACCTAAGTGCAGATCTTTCTGTGTTAATAAAATGTCTAATTCACTTATTGTTTTTTTTGTAAGGACATAGGATCTCTAAAAACACATTTTTTGAATGAAATATTCTCATTAGGTACATAGCTTTCCTGAGGTATAAATGTAGATTTTGGGAGTAAACTAATGTCATCTTCAACTTCATTGTTACAAGGTTCAGTGAAAAGGTTTTTAATCTCACTTTGCATAGAAATCATCTCAATTCAACCTCTGCATCAAACCAATCAGTAGGATTAATCATGACAAAAGAAAGTCCCTTAACTAAAACAGAACATTGTGCTTGGGAACATTCACAATCTGATAGATTAATGAACACCATTTCAGAATAATTTCTTATCATTGATATGCTCTCCTGCAGGTCTTAAATAGGTTGGGGACCCCCTGGTTTGGAGGTGTTGAGCATAAGGGTGCCAATATCTTCCTCTTGGATCTCCTCTCTCTATAAAAGCACCTGAATCTCTAGTGGGCTGATAATCACTCCTACTGGATGTATCTTTAGATGGTAAATCACTATCGATGTATTAGAAAAATGTACCCATCTGCAGTGGGGAAATTATTTTCTGTGATATACGGGATATCTCTTCTTCCAAGTTGCTAGTCCCTTAATAGTTTTCTGCTAAGAATGGATACCTTGTTTCAGCTTTGAAGTCTCCAATATCATTGGTCCGTGTATTAGAACTTTTAATTATGGCATTAGCAATTGCGGATTTGTCTAGAAATCTATGCTCTTCTTCATGGAGGGTGTGTTGCAATTTAGAACTAATGCTTTGTGCTGTGGTTATCATATCATGAATACCATAAGGTCCCTGCTTCACATAGTAGCAATGTAACTGAAGTTTGTCTTGTAGATAGAATCGGCAAGAAAAGGCATGGTTGATTGTGAGCCACTAATCCTATGGGGATGATGTTCACCTTCGAATATTCTCTTCAAAAATGCAGAGGCAATTTGGTTTTAAAGCATTTTCTCTTCAGTTAGAGTAATTCGTCCTCTGAGAGTTCAGATGTAATTTCCTGGCTGTTTACACTTGGATGAAAGAAAGAGGGGCTGCTAATAATCTCTGAGATGTGCTCATTACTCTAACTTACTGTTGCTTTGTGAGCCATAATGGAGATTGCTGTAGATTTATAAAAACTATTAATCAATTGCACCCAAATACGGTTAGATTAAATGACGATAACAAGAAATAAGCAAAACGTTAAAGAAATGTTCCAAGAAAAAATTTATTAATTTCTGACAGTGGCCAAGGCTACTATTTACATATACATACAGAAATGAAATCCCCTACTTAATCGGGCACTGGGGGATAAACTGTATAACATGATGAGAGGTGTGCCCATCAGAATTACAGTTTGGGAAGTGAGCTGCAGCCTTCAATCAGATACAATGATTGAGAACAAACCAAATCGATGAGAAAACGGATGAAAAAATATGTCAGCTAGTTTAAGGGCCAACAATATCCCTTGGCACAGAACAAACGGGGCTATCTTTGTGAAGTAATCCACCACCACAAATGCAATGTTGTATTCTAGTACTGATGGTAATTCTGTGATGAAATCAATCAAAAGCATCTCCCAAGCTATTTTTCAGTACAGGTAATGGGTGAAGAAGACCAACTGGTTTACCTTGTGAGCCTTTACATTGGATTTCAGACTGAATGGGACCAGGCATATGTTGCACATCTTCCTGCATGCTAGGCCACCAACACCAGTGACTGAGTAGTTCAACCATCTTTGGGAAACTGGGGTGCACTGAGGTTTTGATATTGTGGCACCACCAGATTGCCTGGTGTTGACAAGGCTTGAGTAGGCACATATCACTGCCCCTGATGGATTGGCATATGGGAACGTCATTTTTTGGCATGTGTCTGTCATGTTCACAATCTTACAGTTTCTGAATCATGTCAGGGCATGGGGTACACAGACATAAAACCTTGTTGGTGCAAGGATGGGTTGCATGGGAAAAGGATCTTGTTGGGCACCAACATTGCTGGGATAAAGCGTTAGCCTTCCTGTTGCTTGTTCCTAGTTAGTTCGTCAAGACGAAATTGTGCATTGAATAAAACTGTTACCAGTGGAACTGTCTAACATTGGCACAGACAGAAGACACCATTGCCATTACATTTCATTGTTCTGTGCAGGCTGTGGTTCTATGTTTGGCACCTAGCAGGTGGTGTCAGCATTCTATGAAGGCCTCGCTGACAGTAAGCAATTATTTCTCTGTTCTGGTATAATTCTGCTCAACTGTCATCAGCTTCCAGGAGAAATAGGCCACAGGATCTAGTAAGGAAGTTTCAAAGCAGACCTGGGACAATGCTGCTCCCACCACTACAGCTGATGTATCCGCTTCCACAATAAATTGTTTATACCAGTTGGGATGCTGTAGAAAAAGGCCAGTCGCGGAGTCCTGTTTCAAGCTGTGACAGGCCTCTTGTGCATCTTCAGTCCATGTGAACAGATGGTTGTTCCTGGTTAATAGGGATAGAGGAGCCATCATCCAAGTAAAAGAGCAGATGAACTGCATATAAAAATAGGATAAACTTACGAAGGACTGTAGTTCCTTCAGTGAAGTAGGCCAAGTCCAATCTAAGATGGCTTTTACTTTGATGTAACCCATCTGCATCACATGTGCCAAGAGTACAAATCCTAAGCACTCCACCTCTGTGATATGAAATATGCATTTCTCCATTTTTGCACAGAGGGTATGTACTTTTAGCATTCACAGCACAGTCTTAATGTGCTGAACATGCTACGGGTATGAATGGGAATAGATGGTACAGATATATTAAAACAAACTAGTCTGTGAAATCATTGAAGACATTGTTTATAAAGTTTTGGAACGTCACTGGGACATTGCAAAGAACAATGGGCAAAACAACATTTTGGTATGAACCATATTCGATCTTGAACGCTGTTTCTACTCATCCACAGAATGGATATGTACAAGAATATAGGTCCCTCATGAGTCCAGTTTCATGAACAGTGCGGCAGAATGCATCTGTTCCAGTAACAAAGAGAAGAGCAGAAGGGGTAAATGTTTTTTTACTGGTACCTCATTTAGAGCCCAGTAGTTGATATAAGGCCATAGGTCTCCCTCCGGCTTGGGGATGAAAATCAGGGGAGAGGCACCCATGACCGTGAGTGCCAAATGAAACTGTTCTTGAGAGCAGTCTACATGTATGTCTGCAGAACCAGGTCTTCTTTGGGTGGTAACAAACATACCTGCAAAGAGGGTTATCTTGCCACTTCCACGAAATCAATGGAGCAATCTTTTGGATGGAGTGGAGGAAGGGTCTCTGTTTGTTTTTTATCATAGACATCAGAGAAAGCATGGTACTGTCAGCATTGCCTACCTGCTCATCACCTGACTTCTAGCAATGATGGAGAGGTATGGTCTTCAAGAGGAGCCACAGGCTATTTCTGTTGAGTAGTTCTTCTCCCCTTGCAGAGGTAAGGTCTGCCACAAGGAGCTGCCACTCCCTGGAGCAGCATGATAGGGGAAAAAACAATGAGGCACGAAAGAAACCTGTCTTTGTGATGTAGGAGAAGTCCTGTATTACCCACAGTTCATAGAAATCTTCCAGAGAGGAATGCTGAGGATGTAGAAAACGCTCTGTTGGGGGCAAATTCTGCTGGGGTCGGCCGGGCCGTCCGCAGACCTCCGGGCAGGGAGGCCCCAACTACTCCTGTATATCCCAAAAGAGATAGAGTATGAGACACACGCAAGAAGCAAGGTGACTCTGCTGTTTATTAGACAAAACGGCAGGGAAGGGTCAAGGAGCGTACGCGTCCGTCCTGACACACACACAATCGTGGGGCTCGCAGGCCCTTTTTACCTTAGTATGACGCGCTACTTGCGTCATCTTACAAAGTTTAGTAAAAAACCTATTTCCACTCTGGATTGGTTACTCGAGTGGTAGGGTTAGTATAGCGCACATATAGAAAACGGTGTTAGTGGCTGAGGGTTAGTCAGGTGGTATACCTGGGCTGTCCCTTCAATTTGATACATGAAAATTGTTACATGAAGACCTCTGAGGATTGGTCAATGTTAATGGCGTCAGTGATAAGAGCCCCATGTTCTGATTGGTCCGCTCGCGAGCCTCCCAGTCTGGGACTATCGCTGTTCCCAGCTCGCGGTGCACCTGTCATTTGCAACAATGTTTTAATATGGGTAGGTGTAAACAATGTGAGGATTTATTCATATGTTGGGAGGTCGACTACTCCCACTGCTGCAGATGTCCAATGAGTCTTTTAATTGTATCTGCCTGTGTCTTGAAACGTGGGATTCAGGCGTCTCCTTCCCCCTGGGCTTGGCATCTTGTCAGGTTTGGCTTTGTCACGTGAGGTGGGACCGTGTTTGAGGCAAAATTCAACATAATTAATATTGTTTTTCCTACTGTGTGCCTGGTTTATCTTGCAGGTGCGACCTTGGCGTTGGCTTGCAGCGTGCGAGATTGCAACATCGTGCCCTTGGCGGTGTGCTTTCGCCGGGCTCATTTTGCAGGGTCAGCAACCCAGTTCTTGCTCATTCAATGTTCATGGAAGCTTTTGCTTGCGGCCTACTTGGGCCTGGTGCATAGGTGGAACCGTTTGATGCAGAGCGCTTTAGGTTACGGTATCATATTGCTTTATCCTCAGTATCGTATCCCCGTTATATTCTTCATTATGGTACATGGCTCTTAGAAGAAGCGTGAGCAAGCCTTTTTAGATAAGTTCATGATGCGTCTTGCGTTTCTGCATTTTGAGAGCCTATGTGGAAAATAATAAAGATGCACGTCCGTGAGTATGTCTATGGCCTACGTCATAGCACTGAGTATATTCTTCGTGTGGATTGGTGTGGGAGTGTCCGGTGTGTATATTTGTACAGGTGTGCTGACCGTTGGCTAGGTCGTCATGGCATCTCTAACGACGTGTAGGTTTAGTCGAGTTGATCCGTGCCGCAGGTGTCGGCATGGACAGGGCGGGCTGCTGGGCAGGTAGATGGGCACATCCGTATGTTCCTGTACCAGGGTATTTGGTCGTCTGGTAGATAGGCAAACTCCTCTCGTGGTGGGTGTCTAGGCCGTGATCCTCTAGGCCAAGCGCGAGGGGGGAAGGACGGGAGCCTGGTCTTCCATTCTCCCACTTCAGTCCCCCCTCTGGTCGACTTGTCGACCACAAACATATCCTTTTCTTTATCTCCTCTTACTCTCCATATTTTAGTTATTCCTCCCAAATGTCCATAGTGGTTAACATAGTCTTCAAATGACCAATACATATATTCACAGGTTCCTCCAGGAGTGCAGTATACCCATTTCCCTATGTAGCTCCTTGGGTTTCTTGGGTTTTCGAGCTTGACAGATGGTGGGTCCAGGTGGTTGGTGATGATCTGGTTGCGCAACTTCTCTCTCTCTTTTATGATTGTGCCTGTGTGTTGACCGTCATCTGGCATCAAGAGGTGTATACCAACCATTTCGATCATCTCGTCTGTGGTGCGTGCCTTCCGGGCTTTCCAAAATCTTATTATGATCAATGTAGCTCCAGCCAAAATAGTACATCCAACTATAATCTTCAATCCATCTGACAGCCAAGATGGCATCCATGACCATAATATTGAAAACCAACTCTCATCCTTTTTCACACCTTTACTTTCATCCATCATTCTTGAGTGCATCTGGGCCAATTGTGATACAGCTTCCGTGAGTGTACCATTGTCAGCATCGTTAGCAGGAATGAATGTGCAGCATGATTGTCCTATCTTTGCGCAAACTCCTCCTTCCATTGCTGTGCGGAGGTCCAGTACATATCTGTTCTGTAGTGCAACCATTCTTACTGCTCGCAATTCCTCTTTTATTGCGTTGAACCCATTTACTGTAGAGTTAATTGTCATCATTAGTTCCCACCTAGTTATCTGGAGCCATTTCGCGTTTGCGTAGGCCTGCAGTCCAAGATGTATTATTGAGGAGAAGAACATAGCTGCTCTGCTGAATAGACTGTGTTCCGGCGGAATTGAGGTCAGTGCTGTTTCCGACCTTCCCCACAGGTAATTTCCTGTCAGAGGTTCTCCTTGTCTTTTCCTTCTGTTGAGGGCAGCGTTGTTGCCGTTGCGTCTGTTCTCTGGCCCTTTCCGAGGCTGTGCAGATCTCTTTTTCCTTTTGTTCCCTTCATCCATCTTGGGGAAATTCGCCATATTTACATGCTTCTGGGGTACCACCAGTGATGGTACATTAACGTGTACTATAGTGCATACACCATTCCACAAAGGGGGCAGTGTGTGGTACGCCTTGTCTCCACAGGCCCAGTAATGGTCCATTACTACTGCTGTTCCTGCTCCCCCCTCAGGTAGCTCCATCACGCTTTCACAGTTGGTATTGTATCCTACATCCACCTCTCCTTTATGTTGGTAGCATACCTTAAGCGCAGTTAGCGGCAATATTGTTATTGGGTCTTCATCCTTCTCCATCCATTTGAGCATGGGTACGTACTTGATCCAAGTCATCCAACATCAATGGTTATATCCATCAATTGTTGAAATGTTTTCTCTTGTTACCATGTTACTGCCAACCACTCCTATGTCCCATTTGTTGTCCATGTACACCTTCCCTGTTATTATCATCAGTGGTCTTTCCCAACATCCGTTTTTACCAGGGACTTCAGTGGCGTACCAATCACATGGCAGGTACTGCAGTGTTACCTTCTTTATTTCTCCTTTTTCAGGACCACTTGTTATGTATTTGAATCCTTCAGCATGTAAACTGCTCTTGTGGTAACTCAAATAAGTCTTGAGGAAGTTGTTTTCATATGGATATGTATCTCGTGTTTTCCACACCAGATGCACCACTGTCCCTTGAAATCTTCCTTTCGTCTGGAACAGTGCCAGGTATATTATACATCGTGCTATTTTTCCATCTATCTCCGTGGCAACAAATGTTCGGGAAGCGCTCATGGCGTATGGGATCTATGAGCAAACGTAGCAGCTGTCTTCTGTTGTCTGCTTACCTATGTGGGTCATGTGTTGATACCATATGTTGTTTGAGATGTGTGCTGAATCTTGTACGTAGTTGTCAATGCCTTTATTATCTCAGCATGTGCTGCGTTTAACTCTATTTTCCTTGTGTGGGATTTTACTAGTACCACCTGACATAACACCTGTTGCAGCTGGGGGTGGGGGTGTATTAGGTTTGGGTACAGCAATAATATTGATAGCATAGCTGTACTGCCATACAGAGGCAGCCAAGAACCCGGTGATCATTAAAATCCCTATCAATTTTATTACAAATGCTAATTTCACCGGCATTTTGCTCTTACCTTGCTGCAGTCCGGCAGCTTATTCTTGCGACGTTACAGTTGCCCGCCTGAAAATTCTTAATATGCTCGTTATTTAAGGTTAGTTATTGTTATTAAGCTCTCCCTATCAAGTAGTCATTCAGTGCCCAGGCGAAGAGCTGTTCCCACGCCAATCTAAGCGATCTATCTCTCAGGGCAGACAAGTATGGTTGGAGGTGGGGCATTGAATGTTCTATGGCCAAGAGGAATGCTGTGTAATAGACACATACCTTCCTTCTTTTCAGGTACGTTGGCCTTTTTACTTCATATACAAATTGGTGTGACAATTCTTCCAGGTAATTATCGTCTGAGGGTACCATCTACTCCTGGGCAGTGAATTGGTTAGTTATCTACTTTCTTAACAGTACAATAATACTCTGTACCTGCATGTGCGAGAGAAAAGAAAGAGGACATTCAGGTGTTTACATGTGTATATGTGCAAAACAATGTCCTTCAGTTCAATTGTTACTACAGTGGGCAGGGGGTCAATGGGCAGAGGGCTTGGGGCTCAACTGGCGGAAGTCTCTTTACCCTTTGATCGTGTAACCATGGGGTGGGCGGTATGGGGATCACCCCTTTCTTTTCTAATAGTTGTCTCTGGGGGATCTGGGGGGTGGCAGGGTATGGGGACACTTAGGCTGTTAGTCGTGGTAGAAGTCTCTTCCTCCGTTGGTGACGCTGTTGTTGTTCTTCCAGTGGCCCTGTCGGTGGCGCTGGGGCGGGTCTGGAGTTTGTAGATCTTTGCGTCGTGTAGGTGGTTCCAAGCACGTTTGTCCTGTAGCTTTACTGCTCTCGTTGATACCTCCTCTACCAGATGGGGGCCAGTGAATCGTGGACTGTTCCACTTTCTGTTGAAATTGCGAAGTAGTACGTGGTCACCTTTAGCAACTTTGCACAGTCTTTCCTTTCCCAATTCTTTATCCACGTCTTCTTGTTGATCGCTGTTAGACCCGCCCCGCGTGCGCTCGAGCTGTTGAGACACAAACACTACACTAGTAATCAAAGAAGACACATATTGGTACATTTCATCACCAAGAACACTCGCAGTACTCTCGTGGTCAGTAAATGCTCTTGATGTTGGCGTTAGGGGAAGGCGCATTTGACGTCCGGTAACCACCTCGTGAGGGGTGAGGTGGTGGTCGGACCCTGGTATATTCCTTAGCTCAAATAGGGCTAATGGAAGGCAATATAACCAACTCTTCTTTGTTGTTTGCTGTATCTTTGCAATTGCCTCCTTTAATAGGCCATTCAGGCGTTCACATACACCGTTGGCCTGTGGGTGGTATGCACATGCAAATTTATGCTTGATGTTCAGCAAGGATGTGATGTGCTGGAACATTTTGTTTGCGAAATGTGGGCCATTGTCTGACCTCAGTACCTCGCACACTCCCCACCTGGGGAAGACCTCCCTCACTAGGAATTTAGCTGCTCTAAATGCATCTGGGTGTGAACAGGGCCCTGCTTCAATCCACCTCGAGAATGGGCATACTACTACAATCATATACCTATTTCCTTGACATACGTTGATCATATCAACATAGTCAATATGGAGATGCCGGAAAGGTCCCTCTGGCCGGGGTATAGTACCTCTTATCACCTTCAGAGTATGACCGGCCGTAAACAGTTGACATGTGAGACAATTGCTGATAAAATTTGACACATGAGAATTTAACTCGGGGCAGAACCAGTCTTCCCTAATTCGTGCTGCAATTACTTCCTTGCCTGTGTGGGCTGGGTAGTGTAGTTGGCTCAGGGTGGTGTTCAATAGTGCCAGTGGTATTACAATCTTTCCAGTGTCACCCTGGCGCCATAGTGCGTCGGTTGGTGACATTGCGCATCCTCTTTTTAGCCATATTTCTTTTTCGGCCATTGGTGCAGCCGCTTGTAGCTCCATAATATGTGTGGCTGGGAGATGGGTGTACCCTTCTCTTATCAACATCTCCTTAGCCAGTCCCCTCCCTCTCCCTCTCTGTGACTCTGGGGGGTTCCATATCTCACCAAAGTATGCAGCATACTTCGCATGTGCGTCTGGTGCTGCATTCCCTTTTGAGATGTGGTCTTCACCATTGGTGTGTGTGGTGCATTTGACCAAAGCTAATTCTTGGGGGTCATTTATTGCTTCAATTAGTTCAGCCAATAAGAGGGCATGTTGCACTGGAGTGCCATCAGCTCTCCTAAACCCTCTTCTTCTCCATTTCGACAGCCCTGAGTGGACAGTGGATGTAAAATATGCGCTGTCGGAATATATGGTCACTCGTTTGTCAAAGCTTTCCTTCAACGCCAAGATCAGTGCAACTAATTCCGCTGCTTGAGCGGAGTAATGCTGTGGTAATTGTACACATTTCATGGCCACACACACCGGTACCTCCATCATTTTTACCACTGCTGCCCCAGTCCTCCTTATACCATCCCTTTGGTCGATAGTTGATGACCCATCAATGAACAAGAGCTCACCTGCCTCTAGTGCGTTTTCTTCAACCTTTCTAGTACACGAGTACATGTCAGTTATTTGCATACAGTCGTGGGCATAATCTCCCTCCTCAATTACTTCTGCTAGGAACCTTGCAGGGTTGACCGTGCTACATCTAACAATTGATAGTTCAGCTCTGGATAAGATGATCTCATAACCTGATGCCCTTTGCGTGGTTAGGGTGGACTTAGGTTTATTCAATATGGCAAATAGTGCATGTTCCACAAACAGTGTAGTTGGGCACCCCATGGTGATTGCTGATGCTTTCTCTACCGCAAAAGCAGCTGTGGCGAGACCTTGTTCGCAAGGGAAATGACCTAGCATCACAGGATTTAAGTGGCCGCTGTAAAATGCTACTGGTTTGTAGCCCATGCTTGTTTTTTGGGCCAACACTGCTTTCATTACTGCTGAGTCGCAATGTGAAAATATAAAAAATTGACGCTCATAGTCTGGGGATGCCAGTACCGGAGCAGTTGATATCGCATATTTTTAAATTCATCAAAAGCCTCTTTCATTTCCATTGTCCACCCCAGCTTTTTCTCCCCTTTATTATCTTCCTTTAACGCCTCAAGCAGGGGCCCTATGTATGAGCTGTAATCAAATACCCATGCTCTACAGTAGTTGCACAGACCCAGGAACTGCTGCAGTTCCCTACGGTTTGTGGCACTGGTGTGTTTGAAATGGCCTGTGCTATTAGTGGTGCATTCTTTCGTCAATGTTGGGATATGAGCTGACCAATGTAAAGTACCTGTTCTTTAACAGTATTGTAACTTTTCCATGTCTACCTTGTAACTTTTCTCAGCCAATATTGTCAACATCTTTAATGAGTCCTCTCTGCATGTTCTTTCGTTTGTACTGCAAATTATTATGTCATCCACATACTGCAACACTGTGCTTTCCACTTCAATGTTACCCAAATCCATCTGTATTACTCTGTTGAAAATTGAGGGTGATTCGCAATACCCCTGTGGTAATCTGGTGTGTTTCCACTTTGTGTTTCTGTAAGTGAAGCTTGTCAGATCTTGTGAGTCTGGGTGCAATGGTATTGAGAAGAATGCATTTTTAAGGTCGATCACTGTAAATCGTGATGCTTCTACTGGAATGCCACACAATATTGTGGCCGGGTTTGCTGCTATGGGGTATTCTGCTTCTACTATGTTGTTCAAGGGCCTGAGATCCTGTATGAAGCGCCAAGAACCCCCTTTAGCCTTGCGCACTGGGTATACAGCTGTGTTACATGGTGATTCTGAGGGGACCAATATGCCATTATTTATAAGGGCCGTTATGGTTTCATATATGCCCTCATCTGCCTCTTTTGATAGTGGGTACTGTTTCACACTGGGGAGTATTGCACCTTTTTTCAATTTTATCCTTACTCCCCCTATACTTTTTATGCACCCTACGTCATAGGGGCTAGTAGTCCACAATGATGTGGGTACCTTTGTCATATCCTCCTTAAAGAAGGGGACTGGGGTGCACGCGGGTGCCTCAAGTGCCATTGCAATTTTCTGTGCTACTTGTTTGTACGCCACTCTTAGCCATATTTCCACACTCATCATAAACACCATTTCACCTTCCTCCTTTTCTTCTGAGAACAGCTCCTCATCTGACACCTGGGTGAGTCTACATCCTTCTGCTAGTGCTATCACTGCCCTCCATGCCCTTCCTTCACTGTCTTGGGCATGTACAGCAATGTAATCAGCTGTTGCTATAATGCTCTCAATGTCCACTGGAACCACCTTTCCTTCCGGTTCATTGACTGGTGTTTCTGGTCTGAACAGATAGGCTGCTGGCCTCCTCCAGATTTTTCCCTCTATCCCTGGCATCCATGCAAATGCCATGTCTGTCCCGTACTGGAAGAGTTCGCCATCTACTGGCTCCGCCCTAATCGCTGTCTGTCCGCAGTATGCTTGCATAATCTGTCGTGCTGTGAGCATGTTAATCCCTGGAGTAGAGCAAATTATGCCGTCCTCAGTAAAGGAGATCATCATATTCAACCTGTTCATTATGTCTCTCCCCAGTATATTTACTGGTGAGGCACTATAATATAGAAGTGGAACTGACAGGTCATAATCTCCTATAGATAAGGGAATGTTATCAGTAAAAGGAACCAACCCTCTAGCCCCAGAGAATCCTTGGGTGTTCATGGCTTCGCCTGACATCTTAAATTTACCTTCCCTTATGCAAGACCGGGTCGCCCCGGTGTCAACAAGGAATGATAATTTTTTGTCATCTATCGTTACCTCTATGCGTGGTTCCTCCGCACTATTAGGTGTTACTGACAGGATGGGACACACCAAGGCCGTCTGTGGGCTGTCCTATTGAGGGTACAACGATTGACCATTTCCTGTGTAAGGGTTGTGTCCCAGGACCGTCACCCTACCCAGTTGTGTTTGTTGTACTTGGGGTTGTTGTGTTATTGCTACCTGTTGTTGTGGCAGTGAATGTGTCTGTGGCTGTTGTTGTGTTATTAGTTGTTGCTGTTCATTTCCCTGTTGCAACGTCTGCTGTTGCTGTATGCCCTGCTGTTCCTGTGTGGGCCTTGGTTGTCCCTGTTCACTCCATGATGGTGTTCCTGGTCTTACGCTACACTTGCGTGACATGTGCCCTAATAATCCACAACTCCAACACACCGGTGGTTCCCTACTCTGCCATAGAAAGCTCCCTGTGTTGTCCTGGTATACTGGTTGCCCTGTGGGGTAGGAATTTCTAAGTCCTCCCACCTGCTGTTGGGTATTATATCCGTATCCTCTCCCTCTCATAATTCCTCCTCTCCCCCTGTTGTAATTATAATACCCAGCTCCCGGAATTGGGTATCCTCCTCCCATGTTGGTCGTGTATGGTTGGAGTGGCGGCACCTGTTGTGTTATAGTCTGTGAAGGTGGTATTTGAGAGGGATCTTGTGCAGCCACTACTTGTGTGGGGCTTTGAGTCATTGTTGTAGGCGTAGTTATTAGTGCCCCTTCCATTGTGTATTTAGTAAGCTTTTTCTGTACTAGTTTAGCCTCTTCCGTTTTCCTGTCCTCTTCCTTTTGTTTCATTTTCCCTTGCCATGTCCTGCAATGATGCACTATAGTCAGTTGTATTTCTGGCCATGCTTTTGCTTCCATTCCCACTACTTTCTTCAGTTGTTTCTGAACTCCTTCTGGGAGCCCTTGTACTGGTATATGATAAAATATTGCTGGTGTTTTATCCCATTGTTCTCTAGTTTCCATGTGCCACTTCTCTTGGATTTCCTGGATATAATCAACAGGATCTTCGTTCTCACGCATCTTGCGTGAGGTAATTGCTCCTATGTCTGATGTGTCTTGGTTCTGTACCCTCAGTGTCTGCCATAGTGCATGTCTGCAGTTTGCGAATGGTGCCCCATCGTGCGATGTGTATGCTATTGTTACCCCAGGGAAACCCGCTCTCTTCCAAATGTCATCCGCTGCATCCCCTAATATCGATATGAGAAGGCCCTTTACATCTCCCACTGCCAGTTTCTGTCCTGCGGTGTGTTTTTCCATTTCATATATCCATTTACCCGCACCTCCACTTAATGATGGGAGCCTGCACTTTATATTTTCTTTGTCTGTATGCTTCCAAGGAACGTACTGTGGTCTAACCCCTCCCCTCTCCAAAAGTGGCATTAAGTTATGTCTCGTTTTACCCTTTGAGTTCCATAAAATCGAGTCCTCACACCCTTCCTCTTCTTCCCTCTCTTCTACATCGTCAATTTCATCTGTATTTCCCCTGCTCGTAACTCTTTCTTCTCCATCTTTTCCCCTTCTTCCATCACTTCCTGTATTTAATATGGGCATGTGTATTCGTCCTTCCTGCCTGCGTCTAGGGAGGTTTCTAAGCCGACATGCATAGGGTGTCAGTTCGTCTGTAAAGGGCGCAAGTTTTATTGTACGTGACGAGCGTGAGGTGGTTGAGCATGTAGGGTGGGACGGGAGAGGGCGTGATGGGGACGGTGTGGCCTCATGTGTCTGTCTTTCCACTATTCCTTGCTCTTCCTCCTCACTTCTCTCCAGTTCATCCTTTCTCCTACGGATCCATGGTGAGTCTTTGTTGGTCCGGGTGATGTATAGTTTATCTAGGCTTTCCCTTTCACTGTTTCTTCCTTCCTTCCCCACTCCTTCCTCTTCTTCACTACAAAAGTCAGTCATAAACGGTAAACCCCACTCTGTCTTTTTCCCCTTGATTGTTACTGTTTTTAAGTCTATTAGGTCCAGTCCTCCTTTTTCTCCTTTATCAACCGCTCCCCTTTGCGCTGATATTGTTGCTACCTCTGTGTCTCTATATACATCCCCCCACACTTCACTCTCCCTTCTCATATCTTCTCTTTCTCCTTCATTTCTCTCCTCCATCTCCCTACCATTTTCCTCCCTTTTCCTTTTTAATTCCTCCATTACTTCACTACTCACCTGTTCCAATATTCTTTCATCCTCTTTCTTCCTTTCCCATTTCACCCTTTCCCTTTCTAATAAACTCTCTATCACCCTCCCTTCTTCGTATTTCTTAGTCGTTTCTGATAGTAATCTCCTCTTCCACATTGCCATTTCTTTTTCTTTCTCTTCTTCTTCCCTTTTCTTTTCTCGCAGCACTGCTCTTGATACCCTTTCTGCTGCTGCTTTTACCCGTTCAGCTTCTCTCCTTTGCTCCTCAGTTCGCTCCCTTATTTTTTCCAATTCGTTCTTACCTTCTTTCCTTTTCCTCGCCCTCTCTCTTTCCTCCCTCTCGAGCTGTTTGATCAATTTGTTCTGCTCATCCCTTAACTCTGCTAGTCGTTCCTCCAAAATCTCTTCCTTTTGTCGTAACAGCTCTTCCCCTCTCATTCCACTCTCCCTGGTATTATCCTCGTCTGTTTTCCTTACTACCTCCTTCTCTTCTCCTGTTAATGAACCTCGTAATTTTAATAGTATCTGTGCAGCTACCCACTCATCATTTCCTATTTCCACAGTTTGTTCTTCTCCAGTCCTCCCCTCCCCTGCTGGCATCTTCCTATGAGCCACATATGGTGGAGGACTGTATGCCGGGTTCGAGTACCCCTCAGCCGCCCTTAACTGACCTCTTTCTATTTCTCCTAACTCTCTTAAAGAGTACAACCCCCCTCCCTCTGTTTTCACTCCCTTTGCTAGGGGTATATCGTTGCTCGGTTCCTTTTTTATTTCATTTGATTTATTATTCTTTTCTCCTCCCTCTTGTCCGTTCCCCGCGTTCTTTGGGTCTTCACTCCCCTTTTTCCCATCCTCTCCTTCCTCCTTAATCTCTTTTTCTTCCGGTATTTCCCCCACAGTGAACATTCCATTTGGTCCTGGTCGGGACCCTTGGAACATCCTCCATAAGTTAAACACCTCCACGTGGTTTGCCAACTTCTTCCCTTTGTATGTATTATGCAGATGGTTTAGTAGTGAATGTTGGGCATATGGATCGAAGCTACCATTAGGCGGCCACGGTGTTATCATTTTGTTGTCCGTCCCCTGGGTCCATTCTATGCTATACTTAATCAGTTTCTCCCTATGGGGTGACAGTGTGGTACATATGTGTTGTAGTGGGGTAGTGAGGGTGTTCCCCCACCCTCCCGATCCTGTCCCGTATGACATAGTAGCACTCCACTTGTTACCCTTCCCCTATTTGGTAGCGGTTATCTCACTAGCAGTTTACAATATGCAGCCTTATATCGTTACCTGGCCCCGTAAGTTTGGGGACTTGCGATAGTCCGCTAAGGAAAATTATTAAAATATAGTATTTACATTTATATATTTTCTTCTTTCTTTCTTCCTTTACACAACACCCTTACGGCCCCCTGCGGCCGAGGCGCACGTAACCCCCTGCGGCTGCGTACCCCTTGTGACGTTCTTATACAGTCGTCCTATTTTCACTTGCTCCTCCTCCTTCTTCTACACTTGCCGTGGCCGGCGTTCTCCGTGCGCCGCCACGTCCCCCGTTTCGCCTTTCCTTGATCAATTCATGACCGTTTATCTCCGTTCCCACTCCCTTACCACAGTTCTCTTCCCCACCACTCTCAGAAGGAGAGATGCCTTGTGCTCGGGATATCCTAAGAAAGCCCTATTGGTGACGTCACCGATCTCTTCGAGCTACTGGTAAGTTTTTCATATATTCTTTAAGTTCAAAATACACTTGCAATCTACCCCCGTTAACCTCACAGCTGTCTTCCTGTCACTCCTGGAACAAGGTAATCAATAATATAATCGGACTGCGCACACTGCGTCGCCTCGCGTGTGATACGCCCCTCGACAGGAGGGCTTAACCAGCCAATTATCTTCCGTATTGGGCAACTGACTAGCTACCGCCTACAGGGAAACGTCATCTACCTATCGAGTTTCTTGCTCGAACAATAGGGATCCTCATCTACTCATTGATCAATAAATGCCAAATCGTAGGAAACCACACACACACACACCCTTACACGTAGTCGCGACCTATGCCAATCAGTGTCTACGAGCGGCCGCACGTGATGTTTTCGTCCTCCGCCCCCCTCTCTCGCGTAACGTAGCTGACTGCTCTCGCACTCGTTCAGCTACCATTCATTTCATTGCCAACACTAAATTGTCAAAACCTTCGCCGCGCACCTGTGCAACACCTCCCACCTCCCATATTTAATTCCTCCCCCCTCCCCCACATTTCACATTGCTTGTTGTGCGTGGCATGCTCACCAAGTTCTCTTGATGCGGGGCCGCTCGACTGCGTGCACCCCTCCAAGCGGCTCGCCACCTCCCCTCGTCTGGACCACGTCTGGACACTTGCCAACCGCGGGCGGGATACTTCTCAACCGGCTCCCGAAGGCCAATATCCGGATTGCGCTGTCCGGTCTTCTCGCAGTTCCGCGATGGTCCTGGAGTCCTCAGAAGGGGGCAACGGCAGAGGGGGCCGCGCCGCCGGGCCTCCTCGCAACAGTAGTACCTGGAAAAAAGTAAAAATAAAAAAGCAGATCTTAAACAGATCTCAGCAGTGCCTCCAACTTGTCGGGGGGAAATTCTGCCGGGGTCGGCCGCGCCGTCCGCAGACCTCTGGGCAGGGAGGCCCCAACTCCTCCCGTATATCCCAAAAGAGATAGAGTATGAGACACACGCAAGAAGCAAGGTGACTCTGCTGTTTATTAGACAAAACGGCAGGGATGGGTCAAGGATCGTACGCCTCCGTCCTGACACACAAACAATCGTGGGGCTCGCAGGCCCTTTTTACCTTAGTATGACGCGCTACTTGCGTCATCTTACAAAGTTTAGTAAAAAACCTATTTCCACTCTGGATTGGTTGCTCGAGTGGTAGGGTTAGTATAGCGCACATATAGAGAACGGTGTTAGTGGCTGAGGGTTAGTCAGGTGGTATACCTGGGCTGTCCCTTCAATTTGATACATGAAAATTGTTGCATGAAGACCTCTGAGGATTGGTCAATGTTAATGGCGTCAGTGATAAGAGCCCCATGTTCTGATTGGTCCACTCGCGAGCCTCCCAGTCTGGGACTATCGCTGTTCCCAGCTCGCGGTGCACCTGTCATTTGCAACAATGTTTTAATATGGGTAGGTGTAAACAATGTGAGGATTTATTCATATGTTGGGAGGTCGACTACTCCCACTGCTGCAGATTTCCAATGAGTCTTTTAATTGTATCTGCCTGTGTCTTGAAACGTGGGATTCAGGTGTCTCCTTCCTCCTGGGCTTGGCATCTTGTCAGGTTTGGCTTTGTCACGTGAGGTGGGACCGTGTTTGAGGCAAAATTCAACATAATTAATATTGTTTTTCCTACTGTGTGCCTGGTTTATCTTGCAGGTGCGACCTTGGCGTTGGCTTGCAGCGTGCGAGATTGCAACATCGTGCCCTTGGCGGTGTGCTTTCGCCGGGCTCATTTTGCAGGGTCAGCAACCCAGTTCTTGCTCATTCAATGTTCATGTTAGCTTTTGCTTGCGGCCTACTTGGGCCTGGTGCATAGGTGGAACCGTTTGATGCAGAGCGCTTTAGGTTACGGTATCATATTGCTTTATCCTCAGTATCGTGTCCCTGTTATATTCTTCATTATGGTACATGGCTCTTAGAAGAAGCGTGAGCAAGCCTTTTTAGATAAGTTCATGATGCGTCTTGCGTTTCTGCATTTTGAGAGCCTATGTGGAAAATAATAAAGATGCACGTCCGTGAGTATGTGGCCTACGTCATAGCACTGAGTATATTCTTCGTGTGGATTGGTGTGGGAGTGTCCGGTGTGTATATTTGCACAGGTGTGCTGACCGTTGGCTAGGTCGTCATGGCATCTCTAACGACGTGTAGGTTTAGTCGAGTTGATCCGTGCCGCAGGTGTCGGCATGGACAGGGCGGGCTGCTGGGCAGGTAGATGGGCACATCCGTATGTTCCTGTACCAGGGTATTTGGTCGTCTGGTAGATAGGCAAACTCCTCTCGTGGCGGGTGTCTAGGCCGTGATGCTCTAGGCCAAGCGCGAGGGGGGAAGGGCGGGAGCCTGGTCTTCCATTCTCCCACTTCAGCTCAGTGAAGGTAGAAACTACAAGCTGAATCTTTGGTGCAAAGTCAGCAAAAGAAGAATGTGAATGAGCAGAAATAGAAATGAAAGCAGCTCTCGGAAGGGCACTGGAATCTGTTTAGGAGTGGACCTGGCTTCCGATAGAAAGTAAATAGCGTAGTGAGGGCTCCAAACGAGGAAGTGGCACGGGATCGAGATCCCATGCAATATAGGATAAAGCCTGAAAATGAAGGCAAGCAAAGCAAAATGTCTAAAGAAAAGAATACACTAGCGTCTGGCCCAAAGAGGATAGGTAACGGTTTGCATTACGCGGAAGTGAACCCAAAGGCTACAGATAAGCCCTCTAGCGGCGACTTACACTCACAATTTCTTGGTAAAAGATTTATTAATTTATTACTCAATCATTTAGAAAACATTCACTAGAAGGAGGCAACTTAATATTATACACAAACACACTTCAGTGCAAGACCAATACGTTTCTGAGTAAATTAGGCTCCCCTGAAATAGCAGCAGTTACTTTCAATGGGAGTAAAAGGCACAAGTTAATAGAAATAGATCACAAATACTTGCTTAGGCAGTGCAAACAGTTTCAGTTCACTAGAGGACTCGATTCAGTTCAATAGGTCTAGGCCAATGTCAGTGGACTTGTGTCTTGGATAGGAAAGAGCAGTTCTTGTAGTAAACTGTAAAGTCTTTGCAAAAGTGCTAAGAAGTAGTTTGTAAGAAAAAGAATCATATGTTGGGTCACAAGCTGATTATCCCTGCAAGCTGGGAAAGTTCCACAAACTTTCACCACAAGAGATGCGTTCTCTCAATCGGGTTGGCACAGTAACTTAATATGAAGCAAAATATGCAGCTGAAGACTTTGGTTCCTGGCAGTTCCTGCAGATCTCACTGTTCCTGAGCCTCAGTCGTGGGGACAAAACGGAGGACGTTGGGGGACTCCTACACTGCACAGGATCATCATAAAAGGCTGACAAAATGGAGTCACTTCAGTTCCAGTAGCTGTAGTTCAAGCACACAAGCTGGCGTCCCTCTCCCTGGTTAAACCTAACCAGCTCAGAGAATGGTATCCAGGTGGTTTACGAGTTGATTGGTCCCACCAACTCAAAGGAAGAAGGGAGCTTCTCTGTCGAGATGAACCTTGGCAATTCAGACATGCAGCAGGGCTTCACAGGGCAAACCAACGGTCCAGGAGTTGCAGCAGCCGTCCTCTTCCAGCTCCTCTTTGTTTATTTCGTTCCAGTGGTCGACTCTGCTTTCCAGTCCAAGAGACTCGCCTTTTAAAACAGTTTTCTCCCTTCAATCCAGCCTAGCTGTCACTCACCCAGCAGGGTGGCTGCCCTTGCCAGACAGTCAGCCAGCCAATCACACCAGAGAGCATTTGTGTCTCCAAGGACACTAAGCACAGGGAGCTTAGGGCACCTCCCTCACTTCCTGCCCACCCCAGACACTCAGACGCCAGAGGCGGTCTTCAGTCCTGAAGCCCGCCAAAGGCATAGGCATACCAAAGGCATACCAACAAAGGGACCAAACCCAGTTTGGCACGCAGAGACAAACTCTAGAAGTACTTTTCCAAAAAGAAACGGTGAAAAAAGAAAACTGGTACATGTTTAAACAAAGAGGCTTAAGGCGCCATCTTGAAAAACATGGCTCCTGCGATTTTTAGCTACCGGTGTTCGCGGTTGGGAAAAATCATTGTAGTTTGTTGTAAAACCACTACCACCAGCCATTTCGATAGTAAAGGGTAGCATTTGACTGCTACATGAGTATTGAAACACAGTGGATACTATGTAACCGCTCCAGCACTCTATTGTAAGATAGTGTGTGCTGGGTCTAGGAATTTGGGAAGACTAGTAAAGTCATTTTCACTTTACATTCTCTGGGAAACAGTAGATTATCCCAGAGAAGGTATTTAAACCTTGTGGAAGTCTAAAAAGACATCCCTATGTTACTGCACTGAGGGTGCTGTGTAACTAACATGAAAAGATGCCTATGGAGTTATCTAAAAACTACATAATCAAAGAACACAAAACTAAAACACGTACAAAATAAATGAAAGAGTAGGAAAAAAGGCTCACAATCTTTCCAGGTAAAAAATCAAGTCCTCAATATGCAGCAAAGTTGCTGGGGATCTCTAGGTGAAGGGAATTAGTACATTTATGAGAATTCTCCATAACAATAATCACTATTACTGCTGATGGCTCCCAAATCCACTATCATATTAGAGGAAAAAAGAGCCGGCCCGGTTCCTGTCTAGGTAGCCTAAAAGGATAGATTGGCATCGGGACCTCTGCATCCTGTGGAGACACAATGTTGTCCCTACTCGTCCTTGTGGTCTTCCTTACCGGCAAGCTTTAGTATTTCCCTGTTTTTCCAAGGGCCATTTAGGGCACACCCTTATAAAGTGACCCAGCTATCAATTATATAAACACAGATTGTCTGACATCCTATGCTCTATTTCCATCACAGAGAGGGGACGGCCGGTTCCCCATATTTGGATGTGTTCCCTCACTTCTGCTCCTGCAGAGATTTCTAGGGATACCGTGGAAGCTGAAGCCGGAATGCCAGTGTTCTCATCATCTCATGGACATACGAGCATCCAATTGGAGAGCCAAGTCAAATAATTCAAGATAGCCACTAGGAACAGCAGGGACCACACAAATGCTGCCGCTTTGGTGGTGTCCGTGAATGCAGTAGGATCAAGATGCATTATATAGGTCAAAAGATATTTTCCCAAAAAAGTGATAGTCCATCATTTGGTCAAATTAGGTTTTCGTAGCATTTCCTTGCTGAACTGTCCTTGTGTGCAGAACTGAACTCTTCTCTGGTAGTGAACAGTGGGCTAAAAAGTGATTATATTCCCTTCTGAGTGGTCATCGTCTCAGAGAACAGGCTATTTAAGTATTGCACATCAGTTTTAAAGGAAGCTCACACATTTTTAGATAGGTTATGAGAGATACCTTGGGACTCAGATTACTTATTGGTCACACTAGACATTCCCTCACTATGTACTGCTAGCCACCATACGGATGGTCTCCAAGCTGTTAATTGTTCTTCCAGCTTAGGAGAACACACTGCATGGCATGGGATCTGTAATGTTTGTATTGAATAATAATTACTTTGTACTTAATGACACATTTTGTTCCAGAACATTTCAGATATTTGCTTGCCCAAAATGCATTGCTTACATGGCTATGAAGTGCAGGTGTACTTGCAGTGATGGTTACTGGTGGCACAGTTGCATGTTTGACTTACCTGAAATGGCTCATTGCATTTGAAGATTACACTTCTACCTACCGACAACATGCTGGCTGGCTATCCATACACAACGACTCGCTTTTCAAGTTCCTTTTCCTAATCTACAAAGCTATCAATGGTCTTGCTCGTCAGTACCTGTCTGACTGTATCTCAGTCTTCTCACCATCTTGTTCCAATGGATCCTGCTCTGCACTCTGCTTCACCGTCCTATTACCTCCCGGTGTCTCATTTCGTTTTCTGTGTTGTCCCTGCACATCCCGTTCTTCTGAAACCAACTAAACATAACAATCAAATCGAGCCCAACAGTGGATCTCCTCAAATCTCTGGTCGAACTTCACTTACTTGATAAAGCGGCAGATCCCCCTGTCCTCTCCTACAACCCTCCTACCTTACCCAACCACTGCCTCCAGTGATGCTTAGTAATATAGTTGTGCGTATTTATATAGTACTCCCCTTTATTATGAAGCACTTCCCCCCTTAGGTTAATGTTATATTTGTAAGTCACCTGTTTTTTTCTTATACATATTTCTGTTCTTTTTGTTTTGTCCCTGGTATATGATCCACTTTTTTACACCATCAAAAACTGACACAAATTTTTTCCTCATTGGTGTCTTATTGTACAGGCATCCTTCAGGGGATGTCTCAGCCCTCTGTAAATATGCTATTGTAAGTGATGTTTGTTTGAAATTGACATCCCTGTTCTTCAAATAAATACAATTATTTCTTGTCTGACATGATCATTAGTCACAGCCAGCTACTAGGCAGTAGGCGTTGCCAGTCAGTAGCTCTAACTGGTGTCGGACCACACACATCATACATGTGTGACAATTCTTCCTTTCATATCGTAAAACATGGGTGACTGTGCTACGTGGGGAATCTCATGGGAAGGCCATAGATCCACTTCCCAAACCCCTTTTTCAGGTGGTGCCTTTGATGTGACAATTGTCTGGCACTATCCTGATGCTTTTAATTATTTTATACAAATCAATCTACACCTTTACTGTAATTGTCAATAAATCCCGTGAAACGTCCTTGAGACTCTGTGAGTTAATCAGGCTAACTGAGACACATGTGTACATAATTATATTAGCTATTATGCACTTATCGTCACAAATAACATACAAATCATAATAACTATTGTTTAGATATTGTTAGTATCATCATACTATACTTATAATAATAACTCCACATAGGAATTATGTTTTTTATGCATTACATTATTGACGTGTAACATGCCCTAAACAGAAGAAAACAACGTGTCATATGAACACATTACAACTGCACATTGTGACTTGTATTTTAACAAATTGTTTCAATGCAAACATATTTTTAAAAAATACTGTTTCTCTGTAAAACTATCCATTTGAAACAAAAGATTACAAAACGAATTCAAGGTGAGTTAAGGTTACCATTATGTTTGGTTTTGATATAACATTGTTTTTGTGTGAATACACTGTGGCCCTCATTACGACCCGGGCGGTAAGTGAAAAACGATGCCGGTAAAGGATTACCGCATTGCTTACCGTTCCACATGATTTGGAAAGGACAACCCGCTATTAGCGGCACTGTACTTTATGGTGCCGCAAATAGAGACATGAGCGCGGGCACGTGACCCCTCATGCCGGAAATAGCACCATGGCGCAAACAGGGGAACATCACGACTCATGCGGACATGCAATTAACGCCATAGTGAAGGCCGTAAAGTACCTTACTGCCATGGTGCAAATACCAGTATCGCGGACCACCGGTAAATGGCCATGTGCAGTGTTCCCAACTGCCACAGGTGCACACAATCAGCACAGGTGGAGGCAATACAGACTGGGAAAGCACAAAAGGAGCACACCTCACCCCTTGCCACACCCAGTCACACTACACAATGATTCCAATACTACTAGCAATGCTGGGGCTGGAGGACCTGATTGCAGTGGAAGTGCTACAACAACAACAACAACAACAGGCAGCACAGAGGAGACGCAGGAGGAGAAGGAGGGCAAGGCAGGGCCAGCATGCCCCACCAGTGCAGCCAGTGGCACCACGCAGGCAGCCCCCAATCCCACGCATCAGAGCCAGTCCATTCAACCTAACCGCTGAGCAGATCCACACCCTGTACCATCTGGAACGGGACACCATCACCACCATTGTGGACATGATACATGACAACATTGTCAGCCTGATTGAAACACGCACAGCCATCCCACCCCTAATGAAGGTAGTGTCTGTGCTCCACTTCCTGGCCACAGGCACCTACCAGCACACAGTGGGGCACATGCATGGCATTTCACAACCATTATTCTCACGTACGCTGAACCAAGTGCTTGATGCCCTCCTCAAGCACACAGAGGACCACATTTCCTTCCCACGGTCTGCCCAGGAGATCTCAAACACCAAAGTAGGTTTCCATTCACTGGCCGGCATCCCTGGTTGCATTGGCGCCATCGACTGCACCCATGTGGAATTGGTGGTCCCACATGCCATGGAGCAAGCGTACCGCAACCTTAACCTATACCACTCAATCAACGTGCAAATGGTATGTGACTCAAACAGGATCATCACACATTGTTGTGCCCGATTCCCCGGATCAACCCATGATTCAATGGTCCTGCGGAACTCCACGATACCACGCTACATGGAGCGCCATGAAGGGCAGAGATCCTGGCTTCTCGGTGAGTCGCATGTTATGCCCATGGAAATGTGATGTGGGTAGGTGATTGAGGTATAGATGCATACTTCACCTGGCTGAGATGGGTGGGGGGGGAGATGCATACTTCACCTGGCTGAGATGGGAGGGGGGATGCATGCTTCACCTGGCTGAGATGGGGGGGGGGAGATGCATACTTCACCTTGCTGCGAGTGTCAGAGGGAATGGAGCATGCCCATACCCCAAAGCAGCCCAGACTGGACCTGACGCCTGACCACATAATGCAAGATGTAAGCAGCCCTACCATGTAAATGAAGCAGTGTCACAACCATTCCACAGCCATCTGCATGTGCACTGTACCAAATCAGACCAAATCCCCCTCAACACAATGCAGCTAAAAGCAATGACTATAGCCAATACACAGCACCAAACACCATCAACTGAAAGCACAGTCCCCCATTACTGCGTACAAAGGAGTCACATGAGGGTCAAATCCATCAATACACCACTACACTGACACAGAGGCCCAACTGAATTGCATGACACCATTTGTTGTGCGTAGTGAGATCATCATGAGGCTGACATCAACGGTGCCAGGATGAAAGCATACAAATTACTGGACATCTGTCAGATCACAGAAACAACCGCCGTGTACTAACACAGTGCATGAGCACTCACAAGGAACTGGAACCCCTGCGCCCACTAGTTGATGGCATGCACACCAGTCCATAAGAGGAATACACGTAGCAGTCACATCATGTGTCTCCATTCATGCATGGAAATGGGGTTGAATTGAAGAAATAAATGCATGCCATGGACCGTGGGTGTTACAGGGAGATGGCACTCAGGGCACTGGGTGTGTCAGGGACATGGACACTGTAGACTGTTAACCAATAAAGCACACGTACGCAATAAGCAATGTCCACACATGTGAATTATGAGTAACCAAAATGTGTATTGAAGAAGCATAACTAAGTGAACAAGCCCTCCACCCCACACACCCTCTCCCCCCTCCCCCTCAAATCCCCCACACACCCTCTCCCCCTCCACCCTCAACTCCCCAACACACCCTCTCCCCCCTCCCCCCTCAACTCCCCCACACACCCTCTCCCCCCTCAACTCCCCCACACACCCTCTCCCCCCTACCCCCTCAACTCCCCAACACACCCTCTCCCCCCTCCCCCCTCAACTCCCCAACACATGGTGTGCAGTATTGTGCACCAGTTGACCACATGGCACCAGTATGCAAGGCTTTGCCTACTGGCATCCCCCTCTTCCAGCACCAGGTGCCCCCCCTGTCTGATCGGCGCAGGTTCCTGCCAGATCTGGCACGGGGCTGGTCGCTGGTCCTGTTGGAACTAGCAGTTGAAGATGTACTTGGTTGCTCGGATAACTGTGGTGGACGCATGTCCCGCATTGCTGCCACCATCTCAGACAGTACGTGCCACACTGAGGCCAATTCTGCACATATGTCCTTTGAGGATGACTCTATTGCTGACTTCAGGGATGCAGCACATTCCCGGGTGTCGTCCCTTACACTCCCACATTCAGTAATGTGCTGCGTCAAGAGGCCAGTGAGCTGCTGCTGGCGCCTTACAATGTCCTGGATCCCCTCTTGGGTGTTTGAGGCTGGGGTGGATGTTTGAGGGGTTCCCGAAATACTGTGTTCCTCATGCACAGTTGGGGTGGGGCTGGGAGTTGCTGGCCATGAGTTATCCGGAGACAGCCCGTGCATGCTGGTGTTGGGCAGGCTGCATGGGGACGGGAGTGGGGAATGCAGGGGGCCATTGGGGGGAGTTGCAACATGCAGCACATCCCCTTCCTCGTCATCAGAGATTGCTGCTGTGGCAGCTGTTTCACCAACTGTGCTGCTTGCAAACGATGCAGTCCCTTCTGCCGCCGACACTTGGGTGATGGTGGCTGTTGTGGGCGCCATAGTGGGGGATGTAGAGCACATTGGTGCTGTGGCCTGTGGTGTGGTCTTGGCCTTCCGATGTCCTGCCGGTTGGCCTATGCCCCTTGAAGCGGAGGGGCGGTGTTGTCCCTCCTCGGCCCTGGCCTTCTTACGTGGTGTGGCACCGGTGTCCTCATCAGCACTGTCAGATTGTGTGCCTGTGGCGGACCAAAGGAGGGAGAGGGTTAGTGATGGGTCTACGGGCATTGAGCATGCATTGGGGTGGCTGCATTGATATGGATTGGTAGATGAGGCACATTGGGGGGAGTGACATACAGGTTGCCTCACTCTTGGGTGGGTGATGCATGGAGGCATTTGGGTTGCAACACAAATGGCATGCATCATGCATGTGGACAAGGTGATGCTCTGCACTGCCTGTAGGCAGTCTTGTGCTTATGTGTCTGGTGGACCCTGATATACATCATTGCACTGTCAGTTCAGGTGGACATCATCGTGGTGGTATTGGCATTGTTTGATTAGAGACACCTCCTGCATTGGCTGATGACGGGGCTCCTCTTTCCATGTCCCCGACTCCCTCTATTGACTCGGTGCATATGGTGGAGGCACATATCTCCTCCCATGGTTGGAGTTTTATGGGCGACTCTGCACCTCCACCTGTCGCCATCCCAAGGTTTCGTTTGGCCGACAGTATACTTCGCACACGTAGACGTAGGTCGTCCCATCGCTTGCGGCATTGTTTTGGTGTGCAGGGTGTGGTGGCGACAGCACTGACTCTCTGGACGACCAATGCCCAAATCTGCTTTTTACACTACAGCGCTGGTCGGGACATGTCATTTGCAAACACCACATCTGCATGCTCCTGCAGTGTCTCTGCCAACATGGTGAGTTCCTCTCTGGAGAAGCGCTCCTGGCGCAGCCGATCTCCAGTTTTTTTGACAGCTTTTGGAATCCTTATTTCAAACAGGTGGTGTTTGAGGTGTGTGGGAGTTCTGGGGGTCAGATGGCTCCTGGTTATGGTGGATGGCAATGGATTGTGTTTTTAAAGATGGCCGCCGTGCTCTTTCCTGTTCCTGTGCGATGACGCTACTTCCGGTTCCGCTTATTTACGGTCATTTTGAGATGACCGCTATTACCGGTGACCGCTAATGCCGATGGCTAGGATGCCGGAGGTGCTATTTACACTGCAGACGATGCCGGAAAGGGGGATTTTTCGGGCTTTTGCGGCATGGCAGTGAGTTCATTACCGGCATGGCGCAAAGCTTGTGCCCACGAACTCGTAATGGGCCGCTTTTAGCAGTCTATTGCCAGCACGGACACGGTAATTGCCCCATGCCGGTAATGACCGGTACTTACTGCCAGGGTCGTAATGAGGGCCTCTATTTTTATAAAGATGCTCTGTACACTTCAGGTAGGTTACTGACGAGTTCCTTTAAGCAGATGCATCAAGTGTCCTTAAATGACATGACAGAAACTGCACTGGCTCCCACCACCCAGGCTACAACTTCCAACTACTTGGGTTGGAATACCAGCACACTAGCATTCTCTCAATCATACATCAACACTGTCAATGTCCAACATTTGGCCTCATTACGAGGTGCCACCGGTGGTTTGCCGCCAACCCTGTAACACTGAATTCCATCGCCTAGCTTCCCGGTGCCACCAGGACATTACAAGGACTTCATGGGAGTGGGGAGATAGATGCACCAACACCATTGCTAACAGTGCCGGTTCTTCCCCGATGAATCTGCTTACCACGGCCGTTGTGCCCGGCAGGGTCAGACCTGTCGTGCGCAGCAGCCCCGGCAGGCAGACTCGTAGTGTGGCGGTCCGGAAACAAAGGTGGAGGTGAGCTTACTGGCACCCGTGTTTCTGGATTGCCACACTTGTAAGGAGGCCCTTTATCCATCCAGCAAATCACTTCACAATACAGTACATTATGTTGTAACTTTAATATATGTATTTGTAATCTATGTAGACATTAACTTTTGTGTTTAAACTTAACTCTTGTGTAAAATGTTTTTTAAACTATATAACAGGAGGAATTGGCACAGATGTATGATTTGTGTGGTGCAACTCCAAATGGCAAGGCACGAACCTGACATAATGTGGAACGTGTGGTGAGTGGGTGCTGAAAGCAATTAGACAGAATATTTATCAGCAGAAAATATATTTGAAATATAACAAATGATCACGTCTCTGTTTCCTTTAATATCACTGATTCCATCCCGTTGGGCATTAAATACCCTCTTCCAACCTTGTACCGCTGCTGTTACAGGTTCAAATTGACAAAGAGAAAGCAAATTGATGACAGCTGTAAAAGGAAACAGAGAGGTATGTATTTGCTTTACTGATATTTATTGACTCTATTTTAAATAGTCAGTACAATTTGCTTTCAACACTTCTCACATTTTCTGTGCATGCTATGCAGATGTTATATGTATTATGAGTATGATTCATGTATTAGGTTAGACTATAAGGCTGGAGCTTCTGTGGGGGCTGTGTTTCACCATCAGGCATGCAATGTAGGGCCCTGAGAAGGAATTCAGAGGGTCACCCAGCCCATTGCTAAACGATGTTGCTCTAAATGCCCCAGTGATGGGGCATTTCTACAAGGATCACTATGCCCGTATATGAAGCGTATTGTAAGCACCGAGTTCTGTGTTATTTCATTTGTTCAACTGTTATTAGTAGCAAGCCTGTTCATCAGCAAATAGACTTGTGGCTACAAGACCCACCAGAATTACAGTAGCCACTGGATTCTGCAGTGTTCTGCTCGCTAACATGATGCAATGGTTTAACACTAAATAAAAGTACTTCCATATTGTAGCCAACAGGCTCTCTGGAGGACCATCATTGGAGCTGGGGCAGCACCATATCAACAGGTAGTCTACTGGGTGCAAGCCAAAGAACTGATGCACTTAGCTGATCAAAAAACAAGGCAATATGGTTGATAACCTTAATAATTCCCTCCACAGATCTGTACTACCAGTTGCTGGATAAAGTAACAAAGCTGACAAAATAAATTTCAATGTCTATAGGCAACCTCAGCATGGGATGGGCAGCAATCCTGATTGAGATGTGTCATTACCAGACTGCCGGTGTGGGATCATTGGAGGATACAAGCCTCCTGAGGATAAAAGCTGCCCGTCATTTCATCTTAGGGTGCAAGGAGTTGAATGGAAGGAAGAAGTAGGTAGTAAATGTGTAGACCTATAGCAAGAAAGAAAGCAAAGCAAGCAGAAGAGAACAACTGAAGTGGGGAGAGAGAGACCTATAAAGAGTACAAGAGCAGGAGAAATAGTGTAAACATCTCTATAAAGAGTGAGAAGGAGGGAGTAATAGATGAGGAAGAAGTAAAGAGTTAGAAAGTTAGAATTCCTTGGAAATGGAGGAGACAAAATAGAGGATTTGGCACTAGACCTAGTGTGATTTCAGCAATTGTTAATCAAAGCAAACAAATTAATAATTCTAAGAAAGACTTAAGTCCAAATAAAGAGCTATGAAATGAAGAAAAAGACTACATCTAGGAGGGGAGGTGCAGTGGGCCTGTTAGAGAGAGGAGAAAGGAGTCAGAGCTGAGCTGGGTCGCAATTACTTTGACAGATTCACTCACCAGTATTACAGGACACACACCTAAAGCTGCCTGGGCCTAGTGTGAGATGGAAGAATATGACCCAATTGTGGCAAGGCCTAAAACAAATACAGGCCCCATGAGTTTGACACTTGTAAAGACCAATTGTTAAAACCACATCATCCTGACGATCATGAAAGTAGTAGACTAACAACACCAAGAAAGATGTTCCGAGAACACTTTAAATCCTTTTGTCTGTGATTGACATTTGTCTGGCTGCCATTAGGAGGGCGCCCAAAGAAGTGAGGATGCACTGATAGGCTACAGTCATCTAGCAAAAAGTATTTTGTTATCAGTTTCCTTTGAAAATCCCTAATTTTTCTGCCGGGTACTACTTAAACCCTGGGCCTAATTATGATGAAATATAAACTTGTATGTTCCATATTGCCTGAGTCTCGAGTTATTGTTCAATCCTTGGAAGAGACAGTGCATGCATGAGTTTTCATAAACTTGTATGTATAAGCAAATGTATATTCACAGGAGGTGCATGTGTGTGTGTCGATTGTTTATGTATATTTTATTTTATTTTTTACATTTACAGCAGTGCACAAATCCCTGAGGCATCTAGCCACTAGTTGCAGTACAAGTGCGGTAGCATAGTCTACAGTGCAAGGGATAAGGCATAATGGTTACAACATAAGGGAAGATTGTGAATGCAAAATCAGGTAAAGCCTCACCTCATGGTGCGGGGGGCTACATCTAGTGAGCAAACAGGCATAGTAGGCAACATCCAGGTAATTGAGTGCACAAACAGGTAAAGCCTCTCCTCGTGGTGCGTGGGGCTACATCTGGTGAGCAAACAGGCATAGTAGGTGCAACATTTAGGTCATTTCAGTGCATGATCCAGTAAGGCCTCAACTCATGGTGCCAGAGGCTACATCTGGTGAGCAAACAGGCATAGTAGGCAACATTCAGGTCATGTGAATGCACAATCAGGTAAGGCCTCCCCTCATGGTGTGGTAGGCTAGATTCTGTGAGCAAACAGGAACGGTAGACTACATTCAGGTCATTGAGTGCACCCAAAGGTAAAGCCTCTCATGGTGCAGGAGCTACATTTGGTGAGCAGACACGCATAGTTGGCAACATTCAGGTCATTCAGTGCACAAACAGGTGAGGCCACACCTCATTTTGTAGGGGGGTTACATCTGGTGAGCAAATAGGCACAGTAAGTAATGATCCAGTGAATGCAGAAACAGGTAAATCCACACCTCATGGCTCAGGGGGCTACATAGGTAGTGCAATGTGAACAGGGGTATGCAGTAAGATGTGGCATTTTGAGACAAACCTATGCAATGAATCAGCACAAAACTCCACTTGCTGCAGTTGCATGAATGTGTGGTCCTTCTAGGCAATCAAGGGGAGCGAACATGCCATGGTTGAGAGTGAAGTATTGGAGGAGTTAGAAATCCTGTAATAAGGAGGGTCATGACTGCACACGCTGGAGAAGCCACACCTGGAATAGCTGTGGGCTACATCAGTAATGTGTAGACTTGGGATAAGGGTTTATTCAGATATAGAGATTGTTTGTAAAAGTCAACTTTATGGCCATCTCGGTGAGCAGTACATGGAGCTGCAGCAAATGGCGTGCGCCGGGCGGCCACTGAGGGTAGCAGGCTTAAGATTAATGTGTAAGAGTCATTATAAGTAGGAATAAAGGAATACAGTCTCAGGATGATGTTTTGCAAGAATGGTATACAGGGAATAAAAACGCACAGTCATGGAGATGGTAATCATGCAAGAGGCATTGGTGTGCTAACCTAGTAAATCCCATGACGGGGAGTAAAGTGCAGAGAGTGGAGTGGGCATTTTAAGTAAGTTGGCACGGTATTCATGATAGGCATCAGAGTTTTGCGAAGTAGAAGCAAAGTCAGGGACAATAGCAGGCCAGCAGCCTGCAGCCACATCTGGACAGGGTAAGGGAGGGAAAATGCTAGAGGCCTTCTAAGTCGGCCTTAGAAGGGGGCCAGCATCACCAGCCAGCTCCCAGAAAGTGGATGCATATAAACAAGGAGCATCCTATCGGCAGCAGGCCAAAGTGGGGAAACATACTAGACCCCATCCCATGACTCGATGCGGCTGCCATCTTGGAAAGGTAGTCAATGTTCAAACTGTTAAGCTCAGCAGAGCTTAACTAGGATCAGGTGCCCAATGAGGCAGGCAAATATGCAGCAATGTGATCTAATAGATCTTGAAGGGATATCAGGACCAGGACGTTATATGTGTGCATATGTATATGCTAATATAAACTTGCATATGTATGTATGAAATGTGTATGTGTTTGTGCGTGTAAATAAAGATGCATGCATACATATAAGTGAGATTCGCACCCGGGGAAAGGGCGCCGAGCAGATCAGGTGGCTGTAACAGTGGGAGTGAATACACATTCTCTGTCCACTGTTTCCAGCCACCCGAGGCCCTTCCCTGAGTGGTGGCATTTTTTATTTATGTGGGGAGGCAACAGGGAGCCTCTCCCTGTTGCCTCCCCACCATCCACCCCACCAAAACAAACCATACCCCTTTTGTAAACCCCCCTCCCCACTTACCTGCTGGACCAGGGATTTTTGCTCTGGTCTCGGTGCTACATCCTTCTCCCAACTGCCATTATAGAAATGGAAAAGGGACTTAGTCCAGTTTCCCTACGACAGCAGCCAATCTCCCGACCAAATTTAAACAACGTTTTCACAGCGGATAAATCCCAAATGGCTTTCACCCCCGCTGTGGTGAGCAGAGGCCCTTGTGAACCTGAACTTGGGCAAGTGGGCCACTAAAGACCACGTCCACCCCCCACAGCAGGGGTGAAATACATATTGAAATACGCTATTTCAGGAAACAAGCTACACATGCCAAACTGCCACCCAGTAGCCATCCCCGTAAATCGACCTCAAGTTCAGAGATACAGAGAAATACATTGTGGATATGCACATTCGCAGAAAACCATTTAATTTTGGTCCAGAAATAGTCCTTGTATTAAGGACTCACACTATTTTATAGATAGCATTATCAACTCAAGGCAGCCAGCTCTCAAGGATGCAGGTGTACATGTATGGATACATACATTTAAACAAACAGATATAAAACCTATTTGCATTGACTTGTATCCATAATTCTATTTCTAATAATCTTTGACTTGCCAGACATATTTATATGAAACTTTCCAAAAGGATCTACCTGGCAAAAGCCCTTCCACACTGGACATTTTGGAGAAAATTAATTAAACAGTTTAAAAAGATATTAATAAAACAAATACATGCTGTTTTAAACCTATGCTCATTCACTTTCCCAAATAGAAAACAATACTTCCATTTAAGACCCATATCGCAATAATCACTGCATAGATTTGCACCAAATAAGAAATAAGTTGAGCAAAAAGCATCACAGATGTGCCTATTCTTTCTGTTTTTTCTTTGATGGGAAAATAACAGAAACTTCACTATACAATGATGGTAGTTTTGCTATAATTTCATGCTAGATATACATGAGAACAAAGGGAGGATCCCAAAAAACTATTCTTCAAATGTATGCTAAAGCACCAAGAAGATCATTTTGCAAATAAATATAATTGCATGAATGGGACCAACAACATTAGAACTTACGTGCCGTTGTGCCCACTGCTTGCAATTGTAAAGATTTGCACAACAGAGTTTAAAAGTAAACGTAAAATCAGACACCATTGTCTTTACTCTTTAGTTTTACTTTCGTTTTAGTTTAAATGTAAAGGATGCCTGCAAATTATGCCTGAAAACACCATTTTAATGTATTCCTCAGTTGATAAAATCGAACAGATACCATAGGAATTCATCAGCAGTCACTACCCTACAGATAAGATAAAGCAATTTTTATATGACTTTTCCCAAAATTCTATTGCTAATGACGTTTGACTTCTAGAACTGATATAGATGACATTATCAAAAGAGTTCTGTCTCAGTGTCCTCCAAAATTGTCAGTTTGGGGGAAATTTGGTTGAAGAGGCCAAAATGTATTAAGAAAACATCTGTTTTCCCATGAAGAAAAGGGGGCTAGCATTGAATGCCTGTAGCGTGAAAACTGTTGAATGAATTTGCATCAAATAAGAAACAGGTTGGTAGCAATGCACATCACATGTATCTTTTTCTGGTTGAGAATTAATTAATTCATAATGAATTAATCTTTCATTACACATCTAATACCAGAGACGAGCCTCTAAAGCAAGGACCAGGATTTGAACCTGTGTTGCTCTGTTTGTTTTGCTTCCTAAGTAAACAGGTTGCCCCTGAGCTACCCTTTCATCCCTGTATAAATCTTTGTAGGACTTTTTAAGTAGTTCATTGGAGAAATGGGTGCCCCTTTGTCTCAAAATTCTTTTATATATCTACTATGGTACATTGCCCAACTTTTCAGCAGCACGGCATCACATTGCAAATCCATTCAACCACAACAAGTGCACTTTCCATATTAAAAGCTCCAGGACAAAAAGTCCCTTACTGCAAAAAGATACATGCAAAAAGATACATGTTTCATGCATGTATACATCAATGCAAACTTTGCTGGGCAACTAATACCATTCTATATTAGTCCTACTGCAAACTTTCCTGTGCAGCAGAACTGCATAACATATGCATCCTTTTAACAATATGACAATTTTGACCTTGTTGCTTATATTATGCCAAACTGCACTTGGCTTAGTGCAATTGTTCTAACAACATAGATTGCATACGTTAGCACTCCACACATAACACAAATGTATGTGCTCTTTTTTCAAGAACTCCTCCCACCTAAATAAATTACAACCTTTGCTACTAAACTACTTCACAATTACCACACATACCAACTAAAGTTCTTTCACAATTAAGGAAAAAAGAAGATTGACAATGACAGCTACTGTACAAAGAAAACTTTCCACGTCCTACAAAGTGAGTATACTAATATAGCATGTATATATGTCAAATTGAAATAACATACGTTCCTTATGTATTAGCTTAACTATTCTTTTCTACTCAACACTATTGTATTTCACTCTTACCGATTCTATTGCAGTATTCACACTCTTTCTAATCCTATTGTCAACATTGCTCTTTATTCAATACACCAGCAATTCCTTATTGCCTAACAACACAACCATCTCTCATCACCTTCTATACCACAATTTCATTTATTTTTTCTTCTATACTCCTATCCACCTCAAGTCCACAATTCCAACCCAACAACTTTCATACTCATTCCATTCCAAATTATTAACACACATCACCACTCATCCACACTCTTCCTTGCCTCTTTTCAATGACACCCACACACACCTGCACACAGCATAATATTCCTACTTATTGAATCACACCACCACTCTCATACTCACTAACACCAGTACTGCTCAGCACATTCTACTATCAACAGTTTGAATATACTTATTTTAGACAACACCACCCAATTTCAATCTCATATTTACCCAAATCCATCACACCTATACAGCCGCTAATTCTTACAACCTTCCCAACTACAGCTATCATCCCACTGTACAATCGCACAGCACTCGTTTTCATCTCTCTAAAATCACACCCACACACCCATCATTCTTTTACAATAATACAGGCATAAACATTCAAAAACTCTCAAACGCACACTTTCTTTCTTCCCAACAGGCACAACAGAATGTCTACTAAAAACCAACTCTGTAGAAAACAAAGAAAATATAGAGCAGATAAAAATAAGAACAAGCTGTGTAGTCAAGCACCACTAAAACAAGTTATAACAAACATTCAAACAGGACAGCGAGTAACCTCATAGAATGAAACGAAACCAGTCAGCACTAAAAAAGTAAACCTGTTTTTTCAAAAAATAAAAATAAAAATAGATGTACAAATGAAACTAGACCTAAATGAACCTAACACTCTATCTACCAATGTTAATGTAGCCACAGTAAAACATTCCAGAAAGTCAATTTTACAAAAAAATGTTCCACCATAGAGCTCTTAACAACCTCATAAAAAGTCTAATAAAGTGACGTTCTATGATTAAAACTGGTGCAGAAAACTCCTCCTTGAATCTCTGACTGCCAGTGCATTTCTACTAAAGAAACCACTGTTTTTATTGATTTTAAACAGAATTAAAGCCACTTACAAAAATTATTTCTAGACATGTGCAATGTCAATATAGATACCTTTTCAAACGTCTCTGAAGGTGAATGGTTTCACACTAACAGCACAGAACCTTATTTCAATGAAGAGGCTTATAAACAAGAACGCATATAACCAATTGCCATAGAAAAGTATGGGTGAGGCTATGAAGTGGTAGCAGACACCATTAGGGCAAAAGAAACACTTATAGAAATACATGTTGCAAACACACTTTCAGCCAAATGTTCCTTTTGTCCAAAGAAGCCATCCAGTGTACAAATTGACCTGCAGCTCAATATGTAACAAACACCATCAATCATTCAAATATGTATGACAATTCCTCAATCACTACGTGAAACTATAAACTTTAAAAAGCATGGACTCCTGCCCAGTACTTATCCACACTGGAATACAAGGACATTAATTAGCTTGCATTTCAAGAGTGCATTCAAAACAACCTTCCATCACATCAAAATGTTACCAAAACATCATTCTGCTATGCAAAGCCTTGTCCATAGGTCATACTATGCAAAAAGTCCTGCTTTAGAATTGCAAAAATTAAATACAATCTCCTATATGGAACAGCAGAAGAACGCTTTTGAGAAATACAACACATCCAGAGTAAATATATTGAAAATTAAGTTCACTTAGAAAATTCAGTAACTTTAGAAAACATTAGCGAAAACCTTACAAACACCAACCTCCTTATAAACACATTCAAAAAGATATAGCAAAGTTTCAAAACACATCTGCTGAAATACCATACAAAGTATGTGTCTGTTGTTGCAGAACTTTTTTTATAAAGAAAGTACAAAAATAGTGGCTATGGCATACAAAATAGAGGACAATGATGAATCCCAATGGATCCAGTTAGCTTCATATCTAACAGCAGAAAATAAACACAACAAATCTTACCCCTCAATAGTTTACACATACTGCAATACAAAGCTTGACAAAACCCAAATGTCATGACAGGCTATCATCAATGACTTAATACGCCTTCAACCCAAAACTGACACATTACCTCCAGCCAAGTTACTAAAAGGCATTCCTGGCAAAGTGGTATATTTGCCATTAGATCTTAAAGAAAATGGAGATACTCTAGGAGTATGATGGCCAATAGAACCATCTTTGATTGTACTAGTTAAAGGTGTACCAACAAAAGACAAAAAGATTTGGCAACAACTAGTCGACTTAAACAAAGATAGACAAGCCCTACAATATCTTAAACAAAACAGTGACTACTACAGACATTACTACAGACATATAAACATAAAATGAAACTTAAGAGAAACCACCCAAATAAATGGAATATTCACCACAAACTGGCCAATTTGAACGTGTGGATCCTGCTACTGCTGCCAACATTTTAGACCAGTATACAATTCACCCACTACATTACAAAGACACCATAGAAGAAGCATTAGAAATATATCAAATGCGTCAAGCCAAAGGATCTCCAATGAGCATATGGGAGAAATGTATAGAAGCCCATTCTTTCCTAGAAGAAAAGGAGGAAGATGTGATGAAAGAGCCACACTAATTAGAACATCAAAATATTGCTCCTTACAAATGTTTTCTGAAGACCCAAGGTTACAAACAAAATGTGAACTAGCAGCGTTATGTTATGAGTTGCACAAACATTAATAAAGGCTCTTATTTCTTAAACATGGCTGCTTCCCGACTGCTAAAAAACATAAAAGACAAAGGTTACGTTTTTGTAGTCAAGTATTACAAATCTCTTGGCAAACATGCGTGGTACAAAAGAACACTGGTTCTCATGTCACACTTATGTATGTTGTATGCTATGGAACCTAGGCCCACCCACATGGTTTGTTACTTTAAGTTGTGCAGAATAAGCATGGGATGACTTGCATGACTGCTTACGCACTGAGAACCAAAATAAAGAGGGAATAAACATAAAAACACCAAGATGAACTCTGTTCTCTTGATCCTGTCAATGTTTGAAGACACGTTAACTATCTCTCCATTGCTATGGTGCACTTAATCTGGAATAAAACGACCTCTTCACATTGAGAAGTAGAACACTTCTTTTGGAGAAAATAATATCAGTTCAGAGGAGCACCACACATCCACATTCTTTTGTGGATACATGATGCTCCCAAATGTGCCCATGACAGTGATGCTACCATTTTACAATTTATTAAAAAATGCATTACCGTTGACTTCCCTTCAGAAACCACACATAGTAAGCTACACACACAAATCTTATGCTTGTAAAAACATAAGTGTGGAAAATACTGCCAACATCGATATAAAAACAAAGGTAAATAATATACTAAATTTTGCTTTGTCTTGCCTATGCCAGTTTCCACCAAAAAACAAGTAAATAGCTTGATGTCTTCTGTTAGACACTGTGTTAAAGGGAAATCTACTAAAAACACATACAACATTAAAAGAGATGAGGCGTCCAAGCACATCAATGATTTCAATGCAATCATTGCCCTCTTGCGGAATGCAAATATAGGCATACAATACATTGCAGACGATTCCACTGTAGTTGCAAGATATGTCACAGCTGAGAAGACATAGATAAAAGACCTTTGGCATGACATATCATCTGACATAAACTTGTCACAAACATTGTACAGCTTTGTTATAATAATTCTGACATATAGAGTATGTGGGTGCTATGAACCTGCAGACCGTTCAACAGGTACAGCCTTATATCGGAAATCTGGACACATTGTCTGGTGAAACCTTGGTCCAGCTTCAACCTGATAAAGGGTACTAAAACAATAGCCACAAATGATCCCAATAGCTAGGGTATTAAAAAAAAATGTAATTGACACATACTATCCAAACAGAAGTACTGCTTTGGAAAACATGTGCTTGTATGACATAGACCAAACCTACTCCTACAAAAACAATGCTATGCCAGATGCGACAACTAGCAAATATTCAGTTTCAACTTGTAAAGTAATCCTAGTAAAACTTACCATGCTGAGCCAAATAATCATATAAAGTTATCATTTAAATCTCAATAACATAGACAATTGTGTTACATGGACCCTACTGCAACTTTCCCAACCTTAGAGAAAAGAAGAATTATTAGATGACAATCACACACTTAAAGCTGTATTCAAGGCAAAGGAAAGCAGTATAACAAATGTCAATATTAAACAAAACAAACAAATGTTGGACAATGAACACCAACAAGAGGAAGACATTGAACCTCTAATAGATAAAGACTCTCCTAAAGGCAGTCAACCTTCTCTTACAGGAAGCCAAAAACCACTTGGAGAACCACTCATTTTAAATTAAGCAGAAATAGACATGACTGAAGTAGAAAACAACATTTATCAATCTAAACAATCTAAAAAAGACGCATCAGTGTTGAAATCACAGCTAAATCATGAACCCACTGTAGACATTTAACATGGACTTACACTTGAAACTAAAACTTGTAGCTGTAACAATTACACACCTCTGCTCTTGTATGTAAGTGGGGAAGCTGGCTCTGGCAAAACCTACTTTATTAAAATAATCAGGACATTTCTAAAAAGACTAATCAAATAAAAAACCTTTCCAATGCTTTAACAGCGCCCACAGGTATAGCTGCCTAATACATAGAAGGTGTAACTTTACACCGACTATGTCTCCTCTCTGTATAATACCAAAACAAATTAGAATACTACAAATTATCAGCAAAAGATACTACTGAAGTAGGCAAAATTCTGAAACAAATGAAAGGCCTCCTGGTTGATGAAGTAAGCATGGTTTCCAACTGCATCCTGGCTTTAATTCATCTGAAAACCAAACACCAACTATGAAGAACTATTTGGAGGAAACACATTATTGTTTTCGGAGACCTCCTACAGTTAACCCCAGTAAAAGTTCAACCCATGTTCAAAACTTTAGGAAACAAACAATGTCATAATACACTTGGCAGCATTGGGAATGCAAATCTCTGGCAACATTTTCACTACAGAGAACTAAATGAAAAGATGTGTCTGTCTGCAGATCTAACCTATGCTAACATTTTAAAAAGAATTAGAACTGGTCTGCTTACTAAAAATGCAAAATCCATCTTAAGAACTACAGTAGTCAATGAGGAGTATGCACAAAAATACATCTGCCACTGATGTCATGGAACAATTAAGTCAACAAAAAATGTAAAATGTAAATGCATGTGCTTAATGACAATGCTTGCAATTCATGATACAATGTTGAAAAAAGAAAGGCAACTCTAAGTACATATCAGCTCTACAGACAAACAAAAAGTGTGCAGCATGACACTCCTTATGTGTCAACAAGCAACAACACGACTAAATTGCTTAGAAAAATGCATCTCCAACACAGTTGGTTTAGAAAAACTAACAACTCTGTGTTTAAACTTCAGAGTAATTCGAAAATGTAACCTTGATGTAGAACAAGGTTTAGTCAATTGAGCAATTGGTAAAGTTGTTGGCTTCCAAATACATCCACATGTCAACAATATTCAGTTTGTCAACATCCACTTTGACAAACTTGCAGAAGATAAAATATTTGGGTGCAGATTTCCTTCTTTTCAAAGACATGTATGTACGCAGACAACAATTCTCTCTATCTCTTGCATATGCTGTCAGATTTTCACAAGTACCAAGGTCTAACACTAGACCATGCACTGATCGACATTGGCAGCACAGTCTTCAAATAAGGTATAAGTTACGTAGAACTCTCACAGTTCCGAACACTTGATGGTCTATTCCTAGTTAACTTTGATGCAAACAAAGTCAATGATGACATTCCTTGGATCCTAGAATACAACAGGCTATGTGCACTGGACACCCTCATGTAGAGGAGAAGCTAAGTACCCCCACCTAAACTACTTTGCACATAAAGCCTATATGTTGGAAACCAGAGTATGTGACATATGTGGAACAACTAAAATGACAGAGGCCAAAGGAAACCCTGGAGGCTAGGTTTTCATTGAGAAAACCATGCCTACATTTGAGACAGTATGATGGCTGTGTAAACGAAATCCCAGAAGAAGCAGGACGCCTGACTGACGAAGCAGAGTGGTGATGTCATGCGAGAGTCGAGCTGACGTACAATCGAGGAGATGCAGAGACGAAAGAATGCAGATATTCTATAAGGCAACAAGAAAGTATCAAAGATAAGCAACATCTTGGGCTCAAGATGCAGAGGCTTATGCTAGAGAAACGATGAAGATATTAAGCCAGTTCACACGTGTACAAATGCAAAGTAACGCAAGCAGACAAACTTTTCATGAGGCTACCTTTATAGTGAATAAGATTGCGGCAAGCGCCAATGTATGGATATATAGGAATGAGTAAATAATGTATGGTCCCATTATGAACTGTAAACAGAGCTGAACTAAAGGAGAAATGCGATCTTTTCCAAGTGTGGCACAGTTAGAACCCAAATGGATTGCAAACGAAGTTCAAAAAGGTGAGGTTCAACGAGCCAAGAAGCCAAGGTCATATCTGGCTGAGTAAGACAGAAATTAGTTACAATCCTCTGAAGGAATGAACCTCCTGTTCAGAAGCTTGGAGAGAACGAAGAAGACATCAGAGGCTCATTGGAAAATAGTCTTTTTAATACACTGAAAGCTCAATTTTGTGGTCTTCAGTCATGTGGGGAGAAGGAGTAGGATGATCGGGATGGTCATACCTATGCAGGAGGGCAGAGCGTGTCTCTACTCCCCTGTATCTTCCAGAGGAAAAGTACACTTTCAAGGACAAGTTCAAAGGCCCTAATTGACAACCGACCACTGAGGTGATGATGGATGATGTTCTAATTGGTGGGAAGCAGACTTTTAAGACTAACTCACCAGGACCTGGCAGGCTCGCCTGCGTGCGGCTAGCATGGGCTGAAGGATGCTGACAGAGGTTAGAAGCCAACCAATGGTAGAGGATTGCATGATTGGGGGTCCTATAGTTATGTAGCCAATAGGACGTTGTGTATTTTGTGACGTTCATAGTGACCTGTTTTTAGGGAAGGGCTTAGTTGCCCCACCTGCTGTTAAGAAACCTATCACCTTTCTCACACCCATTAGACAAATATGGATTATATACTTAGATGTTCCCTTAGACCCCATCACTCTCTTCATCAGGTTTTTGTAGTTTGCCACGTAGGATGGAGTTAGTAATACGCAGGTTGTGCATCACCTATGATGAGATTTTACTATAAAAGAGTGGTATTTTATAAAGTTTGTTGAGATTATGCTGTGAGATGTTCGTTGATGTCCGTTGTACTCCCTGTTATCTTTTTGCCAACGTCCTGAGTCATTTCATTTATTGATGTTTGAGTAACCTCTGCATCCCCATTCCTCTCAAATATATTGCTGACCTATCTTAATATTATTATTATTATTATTATTATTATTATTATTATTATTATTATTATTATTATTATTAGTAGTAGTATTAGTATTAGTATTAGTATTATTATTATTAAAGGGCTGGAAGTCCTCCAAGTCTCGTGGTAGACGAGAGAAGAAGGTTTGATTTCCATCTAGATAAATAAGCTTTGGGATCCCCCGGCAATATCGAATGAACTCAGCCATTCGACTGAAAGTATGTGAAGCTCCCTGTGGATAGCGGTTAGAATAGGTTAAGGATTGTGCAAACTAGGGTAGACAGGTCCCCTTTTTTAAGTAAGATACCCCTCCCAGCATCTACAGGAAGCTGAACGGACAGAAGGTTGGAGAGGCATAGAAGGAGTCATTGCAATCCCAAGGGTCGGAAGCCGAACCTACGAATGGTGAGTACAAACTGAGCAAGCTGGCAAAAATGTATAAATGAGTAGTGGGAAGGAAGAGTGATAAGGAAAATAAAATGAGTAACAGTGGGTTCGAAAGGGATGGCATCTCGAGACGATGAACGTCGAGTTTAATGGGGATAATTGACTCGAGACGATGAGCGTCGAGTAATTTAAAGAAGGTTGACTTGAGACGATGAGCGTCAAGCAATGAACCCTGTGAGATGGGGAGCATCAGAGTGGGATACAGCCAGTTTTCCTGAGTTTTAAAGAACATCAGCAGGATCTGTTCCCTAGAGCCCTATTATGGGTGACGTAGAAGACAAACTTGTTTTAAAGAACAGTTTAAAGAGGGGAGATCACACTCAACCAAAGTATTATTTTAGGGGTATAATGAGGATGAGTCTTGAAATATAGACTGATATATGTGACCGGTCAAGTGTGTCTGTTTGTTTGTTTGTTTTATGTGAGTATGTAATTGGTGGAAAATTAATAAAGACATTGATAGATATGGAAATTAGAACACGAGAAAGTGAATAAAAATTGTTTATTTATGATATTGTATTGATGATGCTTAGTAGCAACAATAAGTAAAAGGTGAACATGGGACGTGGAAAGGATTGGAACATGTGACGATTAGTACAAGCTCATATTATGTTATTTTTGGGAAACACATTGTTTTGAGTATGAGTATGAGTATTGACAGTCAAGAATGACGAGTCAACATGAGGAGCATTGCTCTATTTATACATTGCTGCATCCCTACACTTGAGTTAAAATAGTGTAGTGTAAAAGGAGTAAAGATACCATGGATAAGAATGATCATTCCATGGTCATAAGAGGGATCGAAAGTATTTTTTTTGCAGCACATGATGACATAGTTGCATGATACGTACACAGGAAAAGAATTAGATAAGCGACTAGCGAGCTTAGAACTCTGGGTAAAAATGAACGAAGAGGAGAGAGAAGAGACGCCTCTTATGGATAGGACACTTGATATATGCAAAGAGGGGGGTGAAGAGCATTTTGCTCCACCCACCAGGCCTGAAGTAGACAGTGATAGTAAAAAGGATGAAGGGCTGTGCCCATTGAGAAGGGTTAAGGTAGCAATAAGGTATGAATGACCTGGCGCATGAGTCACCTTTGTAAAGCAGTGATGAGGGAACAGACAATGTTCCTGAAGAAAAGATGTAGTCTCCAAGATCCCAGAGGACAGGGAGAGACACGATAAGGAGAAAAGTGATAGGACAAGTGTATTCTCAGACAATGAGGTGTGAAATAACGAGATAGTAGAAAACGAAGGATAATGACTGATAGGTCAGTGCCCATACAGGATGAAGGAGGGGTGATCAGATCATACTCAAACACTTGGTGACAAGAACATTTAAGGAAGGGAGACAAAGGGGAGAATACAAATCAATCAATTTAAAAATATGCAGTTGTGCGAGAGAAGGAGAGGCTCATCTAGTTTTGAGCCGAGAGAGCTGTCTTTAAATAGACTGACTGAAGAAAAAACAAAGAAGAGACAAGGCACAAAAACTAAAAGATAGGATAGGTTAGGCAAAGATATGGAAGCTTTTCTGTCAGGAAGTGGGAGAAAATATGGGGGGTTCTGAAAGTGTTTGTGAGGAAAACAAGGAAGTTAGGTGATTGAGTCCAGACCTCCCTATTATAGACCTCTGACGCGGCTGGATCAATCTAAAAAGGGTAACCCCATGGTCAGAGGGGGGACAACAAGCCTACGTAAATATTCACAGCCGAAATGGAAATGGGTTTGCTCAGAATCAGACAGTGCAACAAAACCGAGCCCTGAGAATGTTACGAGGTTTTGAAGAAAACAAATGACAAATAACATCGCTATAAAGGTAGCCATGCCAGTCACTCAAGCAGACACAGCAGAGCATAAGTACAGGACACTTAATGATTCTTGAAATAAAGGGGAATGTTACAATTGACTTGGGAGATAAAACCTTTTCGTTCTTTTTAAAGAGACACTGATGTAATGCGCACACACACACGAGAGGGGTCACGCCCCTTGCGACTAAATATGACAGCTGTTGAGTATGCCATTAGGAGGGATTACAGTATGGTGATAAGATGATTTTATGATGTAATGTATTGAATCTGTTAAACTCCCCAGAAGAGGGGGTAACCTGATGAAATTGTTACAACAGAGGGAGATCTTTTGAATCGAAAGACTTGACACCATGCATCCTCGTGGAATGAATATTGATTGGGACTTGAATTGTTTTCTGTGAGATCTTAAATTATATGCTAACTAACGTGACAGTATAAGCTTGTTAGATCAAAGTGGAATTGGGCTAAAATTGCAATAATGCGCAATGTTAACATGTATGCAATTTACACTACATTACTCTGTGTATGAATGAAGTAATACCATGCAAGTTGGTCTTATACTTTTCATGCTCTGATTAAGTTATGGAGTACGATTCCTGAAATGTGTAATTCGCGATTTCAATGCACAATGCTAGATACACTTCTCTATTGAATGAACGTGTAATATACAACTTCACTTGGTAATTCTAGTTTTAGGCCGTTATCAAGAGGGAAGATCCAGAGGATGATAACAAGCTTGATAACTATAAAAGGGAAACTGAATCAAAGAAAATTAGGAAATTCAGAAGGGACACGTTGGATTATACATTAGATATAGTCTATAAGTGGAAAGCCTACTACCAATAAAAAGATAACCAAAGAAGTTCAAAACCAGCCTGGCATAAGAATAAAAAAACATCAGATCCAGGGTCAGCACCGACATCTTCCGACGCCTCTAGTGGTGAAACGGACAATATTGGAGCACCAATGGAAATTGAACCAGAAGAAATTAGAGAAGACCGAAGAGAAACCAGAGGGACAAGCCAGACTCCGAGTTCTTCAAAACCTCGGGCTGAAATCACAACAGCTACGTATTCTTTTTTAGACAGAATAAGACACGAAGAGGGAAAAAGAAAAAATCCAACCAGGAAAGTGAATTATCCACCAAAGAAACCCTAGTGGTTAATATCTCAGAATATAGATTGTCCGCCTTCAAATGTGAAACACTTCAGAAAGGTATCTCATTCGTACCACACTACAATACTTCCTTGTTGAAAGAAAAAATATCCTTTTTCAAATTGATGAGAAAAATGAAGTTAAAATTGTTTTTTGACACTGCGGACATTCCTGAGAACACCCAACCATCTGAACATTTGGAAATGAAGCCTAAAAGCACAATTACACCACCTACACAAAACTCTTAAATCTTTTCAAAAATTGGTGCTAAAAGACCTTAAAAAACTCAAATACCTAGGCAGAAGAAAAGGCAATTTGACTCATAGAGAAAAACAGGCATTGGAACGACTCTGGCAGAATCCAGATATTATCCTGAAACCCGCTGACAAAGGGGGTGCCCTTGTCATTATGGACACAAGGAAATACAAGATAGAAGTGTTAAGGCAATTGGAAGACCATGATACGTACCTGGAGATTTTTGAAGATCCAACAGAAAGAGTGAGAACGATTATCAACAAAACTCTGGATGAAGCCATGGAATCTAACATCATTACAGGAAAAACGAGAAGGTTTTTGAACAATTTATATCCCATCATGCCGGTGATTTATATTTTACCAAAGATCCACAAGAACCTTCTAAATCCTCCTGGACGACCTATTATTACAGCAAATAATAGCCTGCTTGAACCGATTGCACAATACATAGACAATGTTATTCAGCCATTGACCCGGACCTGTAGCACCTATATACAAGACACTAATGACTTCCTAAGAAAACTGGAAACGGTCACTTTCAATCCAGAAACAGATTTACTATTTACGATAGACGTCACTAGTCTATATACTAATATCACACATCAAGGAGGACTGGAAGCAATGGAATGGATGCTACTGAAAAGCGGGGAACTTGTGAAGAGTGATCCCTTATTCATTCTGAAATTACTAAATATAGTATTGGTTAACAACTTTTTCTCCTTTGAAGAGAGATACTTAATTCAAATTTCGGGGACCTCAATGGGTGCGGCGATGGCACCAAGCTACGCCAATATTTATATGGCATATTTGGAAGAAACAAGGGTTATGAATAATCCAAGATGGAAAAACAAGCTGAAATGTCTAACTAGGTTTATCGATGACTTGTTTGGAGTATGGCAAGGGACTGAAGATGAAATTCAAGATTTCTTTGAACATATGAACGGACTGGCACCAAGAATTAAGTTCACACATAAGATCAGCAAGTCTGCCATTGACTTTTTGGATGTCAAGATATATTGGAAAACCGACAAATTGGCAACTACTATTCACTCAAAGGAAACTGACAGGAACAGCCTACTTCTGGCTACAAGCTTTCTTCCAAGGAAAACCATTACTAGTATACCCCTGAGTCAGTTTCTACGCTATAGACGGATTATATCTAAGGAGGAAGACTTCGAGACCAAGTCGATAGAATTGAAAGGCAAATTTTAAACAGAGGTTACAGTGAGCAAGTTCTGTCTGAGCACTATACAACGGTGAAGGAGATCCCAAGATCAGAGGCCCTAAAGCCTAAAACAAAATTGAAAGAAGATGAGTTAGAATATGTCACTACTTACTCGCAACAAAGTAGTAAAATCAAAATAATTATCAAAAAAAACTGGGACGTGTTGGCGTTGGATCCAACCATAGAGAAACTATTCCCAAACCCTCCACTTTTTGCATACAGCAAGAGTAGGTCTCTGAAAGACCATCTAATCAAGTCAGATTTCACACAAAAAACTCAAGCCAAAAAGACATATAGAGGCACATTAACATGCAACAATTGCAATTGCTGCAATAATGTATTGAAAGGAGACTCCATCAGTAATCCATATAATGGCAAAAAAATCGCATTACTACATACATCAACTTGTGACACGAGAAATGTAATATATGGAATTAAGTGCCCTTGTGGCATGTACTACGTGGGATTTACCGGTAGGAAAGCCAAAGTGAGATGGGGTGAACATAAGTCGAACATAAGGAACTGTTCTACCAAGTCACCGTTTGCACAACACTTTATTGCGGAAAGACACACTATTGCACAAATGAAATTTGTAATTCTTGAATCTGTTAAACTCCCCAGGAGAGGGGGTAACCTGATGAAATTGTTACAACAGAGGGAGATCTTTTGGATTGAAAGACTTGACACCATGCATCCTCGTGGAATGAATATTGATTGGGACTTGAATTGTTTTCAGTGAGATCTTAAATTATGTGCTAACTAACGTGACACTATAATCTTGTTAGATCAATGTGGAATTGGGCTAAAATTGCAATAATGCGCGATGTTCACATGTTTGCAATTTACACTACAGTACTCTGTGTATGAATGAAGTAATACCATGCAAGTTGGTCTTATACTTTTCATGTTCTGATTAAGTTATGTAGTACGATTCCTGAAATGTGTAATTCGCGATTTAAATGCACAATGCTAGATACACCTCTCTATTGAATCAACGTGTAATATACAACTTCACTTGGTAATTCTAGTTTTAGGCCATTATCAAGAGGGAAGATCTTCCTTGAAATTATTGTATTTGAATATTTTCCCTGAGTACTAGAACATAAGTAAAATAGAGGACCTGATACGTCTAATAATGTTTAGACCATTCTAAGATGGCACCCATTTTCGAACTACCATGGAAATAATAGTAGGACATTTAGGGACGTAATGTCTCGTGGAAACCGCTTCGCGAGTATCGAGATGGCAGAGGATAGCTGACAGGGGAGGTGTTCGGAAGGGAGTACAACTATTAGACGAGAGTCATCGAGGTACACAGATGCTAATGGCTTCTTGAAAATATTACAACAATAACTTTGTAGGTCTAACACAGAGGGCATATAATCTGAAAATCTGTTCTGTTATTATCAACAGAGATTCCTTGAAACACGCACCCATGAGTTAGTCAAGTGAGCGAGCGGTCCTACATTCCGAATTTGAACGTTTTTGGGCACGCTGACCGTAATACAGGTAGGCTGATTCTCCACAAACTATTTATGTTAAAAGGAATAAATAATGTTAGCTAGCCCATATAATACATACAATATACGTTACTGGAAGAGATTCCTTGAATTACCGAAGTAATCGTGAACACATCGTGCATCCACTACTGCCGTGAACAGATTGATTACTGTCACATAATTCTAGATAAGCACCAGGCGTGTCCTTTGGATATAAGTTATGATTGGAATTTTGTGTGGCGACAGGGAGACCCAGCGCTATGATATGGCGCTCGCTCCCCCTGAGCCACACTATTTATCACTATGGTCTGACACGGAAATATCCATATTTTACAGTGACCAAGTAATCCACCAGCGTGTAAACATTAGGACCCCACTCCAGGCCCATCACTAAGGTTAGTACCCTTTTGCACCTCTAAGTCACACAATATTGATACTTTAAACTTTGGTAATTACCTTACTTATTGAATTTTTTCTATAATTAATTACAGAAAAGATAGAAAGAATGGTTACCCAATATTTATAACCTGAAGAAGGGCATTCAACACCCGAAACGCGTAGTTGAGAAGAGGAGACAACAGTTATATTAACACCGAACAACTTATGTCAACTCTAATGTTGGATTTGGAATCTAATTATGAATTTGTTTTCGTTGAGAAAAGATTTTGATTAACTTAAATGTACATTGAGTCATGTGTAGGAAGAACTTGTGTCTTTGTTTTTGGACATAATCTGTGGAATGAAATGAAATTAATGTTGCATAATACACATATATGTTTTTGATATAAAATTGAGGAAATTGAAAATTCACTTTCAACAGTTTGAATTGGTTGAATTATTGAAACAGCAATATTATAAATAGTATCTTTTGAGATTTGATCAAGTCGGTGCAACGTTTGTTGCTTCATTGCTGTGCCCCAGTTCATTCATCGTGTAATTGCAGTGAATCTTCCCAGGAAGTAATGGTGAACAGTGATTCTGCCTATGTGATGTTGACAGTGCACGCAGAATTAGTATGTTGGAAAAGGAGGGGCGACCCCCGAGCGGGCAGCACTCCTATGCAGCATGCAGCTTTAGTGAATAGACTCACAGAAGTGAGCATTATAACTCCTAGTAGATATTGTAGTAGAATGAAATATGAACTGTATATTGAAAGGAACACATTTTACGTTATGTTTAGTATTATAAAGTAAAAATAAAAAAGCGAAGTGAATTGTATAAGAGGGAATTTTGTTATGATTGTATGGATTAAGTTGGAAATGAATGAAAGAATGGTGATGATAAATGAGTATGTTAAAAAAATTATTATGCCAAAAATATGAAGATTTAGTTAGTAGAAAGTTTGATAGAAATTCGGCAAGATGAAAAGAATTGGTGAATGTGGAAAGGGTTTTTTAAGCCTTTATTTGGAGCATTGTGGTGACGAGACAGCACTGGTACACTGGTTTGATGCCTGAAGCATGGTGATAGGATTGCTACATTGCCTTGTGTATGTTAATGGAAAAGAACTACACTGCAATGAGTGTGAGGAATGGTTCAGTGTGCATAAAGTAGAACACGTTGCATTTTGTATAGTAAAGTGCACCACATGTTAAAAGATTTACTGCTGGGCACATGTCGCGCACTGATAGGAGAATTGTTTTGAAAGGATAGGGAACCCATTTGTAGTATCCATGCTGATATTGCAAAAAGTGATAGATAAACGTGGGTTTGTGGTTAATAGAAGAATATCCTTTCTCAGGGTGGACTAAAGATGGACCGTGTATACACACCCAAATGCCACCTGTGTAGTAAAAGTAGAGGTTAACAAAGTGTTGTATAGATTAGAATTATGTAAGATAAGTAAAGCAAGATAATGGTCCTTATTTATTTATTTATTTTAAGACTTTGAATGGATAAGCTTGTTGTTCAGTATACAACAAGGTTTCATTGGCATGTTCCAAGCAGACAGACACAGTTGGAAAGAGACTCAACAACCTTCTTAAGAAGAGAATAGCCAAATGGGAATTGATTATGAAAGAAAGGATGGGTGCATTGTATATCACTGGCATTGTAGGGAGATAGGGAATTGGCCAGGGGTGGACCACCATCATATCTCAAACGGAGAGAATGACAGGCAGGTGGAGGAGGATATCCCTCGCCCCTCCATTTAGACTTAGACGTGATGCCCAAGCAGCAATAGAATTGTTAGGAAAGGTGCTACGTGTGTTCCTCATGTGTATAACTTCAAGTATCCTTGTCATTTCAGATGAGCCCCAAATACAGGGGTGTGGAAAGAAACAACAGCGAAAAAAACAATTGGAAGCAAGCATCGGGGAAGAACCTCAGCATGGGCAGACTAGATGTATGATGAGGAAGAAAGACGCAGAAGCAGTAAAGACAAGGAGTTCATTGGACTGTGCCCTGGTTCGAGGCACTCTTTTAGTCGACTGAAAATAAGAGAGTCAAGGGAAGTTATAGGATCTTGAGCCACAGGAGCTTGTTGACATTGGACTGAGACATGACTTAGTATCGATCGGGTAGGCAAGGAGGCGAGATATGGAGTTCTTGTTTCAATAATTGTAAAAGGGAGCAGTATCCTGATTCAATTTTTCACTGAAATTCTCTTGGAAGTGCCTATGCTTGTGCCCAATGAAAACTTCGCAGGGAACATTTGAGCAAGGTTTTCGGTTCACATTGTACTCTCATCTTTCGCTAAGGAGGAGAAGAACTTTGGCAATCGTGAAAAAATCCTGCAAAGTCCTGAGAATGGTCAAGAATGAGAAATAGCTGCAGTAGTTACTGAACAGATTCTGAGGCTTCCTGAGTTAGTGGGGAAACGCGACCAGATAAAGCTTTTATATTGACTATTCAATTATTTCACTTTATAATTATGATATGATATGATATGGCATTTATAACGCGCCTATACACAAGTGTTTCAAGGCGTGATGAGGCAAGGGTGGGGAAACAGAGGGAAGACAAAGACAGCGATCCTACTATGCCAGGTGACACAGAGATCGCGCAAGTGCAGGGGAGGGGGCAGTGCAGTACATAGGATGACAGTGAAATAAATATAGAAAATAAATAGAATAAATAGAAGTGAAGCCAGCTGGTGGCAAGTGCAAGGGTAAGTGCAGACAACAGGTGTCAAGTGCTAGTAGGGGCTGTAGGGATACAGAAGTCCCCAAGTGCAAAGGTAGCCAAGGAGGCAGTGCGGTGTGTGACTGGCAGGGAGGGGACCTGGTCCCGAGATCAGAGGGTAGCCAGGTAACCAGTGCAGTGTCAGATTCATCCAGGAGATCAGCAGGGGAGAGAATGAGAGAATGCAGAAGCAAAGAGGAAGGTCTTGAGGTGCTGGAGATGGTTTTCCTCAAGTTTCAGTGAGGCAGGAAGGCTCTTCCAGACGGAGGCCCCAGCAGAAGAAAGAGATATACCGCCAACACGCTGTTTGGAGAAGCGGCTTACCCTGAGGGAGTTGGAGGCAGATGAGCAAAGAGCTTGAGAAGGAAGATATTTAGGAAGAGAGAGTTGAAGGTATTGAGGCCCCAGGCCGCAGAAGGCCTTGTGGACAATGCAGCGGGTTTTGAACTTAATCCTTGCTGCCACAGGGAGCCAGTGCAGAGATTTCGGAATTGGAGAGATACAAACCCTGGGTTTAAGGCCAAGGACAAGCCTTGAAGTCCTGTTTTGGATGAGTTGCAGAGGGCAGAGAAAAGAGACAGGCAGATTTAGAAAGATGCTATTGAAGTAGTCCAACCAAGAGAGAACCAGAGCTCTGTAGACAGTGAGCTTCTTAGAGACGTCAGAGATATGAGGAGAGAAGATAAGGGTGGAGTTGAAGATGACCCTGAGGTTTTTCACCTCACAGGTGGGAGAAGGAAGAGGGCCAAGTGAGGCCGGCCAGAGAGAGACAGGAAAGGAGGGAGCAGGTGTGCCTATGAATAGAATCTCGGTCGTACTGGCATTAAGGCAGAGATCACTGGTGGCACACCACTCCTGGATGGCAACCAGACAGTCAGAGATGACAGAAGGAGAAGAGGTGGCAGAAGGGAGCCTGAACATGAGTTGAGTGTCATCCGCATAGCACTGAAAGTTGGGACAGAGAGCGGCAATGCGGTGGGCAAGAAGGGCCAGATATTGGTTGAACAACCAGGGAGAGAAGTTAGACCCCTGAGGAACACCACAGCTAGAGATCAAGATAGAGGAGAGGAAGGAATTGAGGAATTTCCAAATGCTGTTGGAAGACGGACCAAAGTCAGAACATTCTTGAGAGACCCGAGAAACAAAGTAGTACTGTTGCAATTCTTGGAGAGATAATAACCAAAGTGAATGTATATTCTAAGATAGCAAGGAATATTGAATGAAACCTGTCAAGGGAGAAGAGCCAATGGTCTGGTGATTTAGGAACTTTGGGTAATGCTGAACTGAGATCTTCATGTTGTCTAATATTAGACAAATTCAAGGTGTTCATTGGGAACTGGTGTGCGTCATTGAACTAATCCAGCCAGCTGAAGCTGTTTGAGGAACTTTTTGAGCCAATTCAGCAGATTCCAGGGTCGTGTTGCATGATGTTGCCCCAGTAAAGTTATTTTCATTCCTTAGTAAGGCAAAAATGCACAGCATCAGAAGCAACCTTATCATGGAGGATCATGAAAGACACCCACGATGTGTGAAAAGATGTTGTTGCCACCTTCCATATATGTGTGTCATCTACACCTGTGTTTGATTCATAGTGGTACTGTTGTCACTTGTGGTATGATCTGTATATTATGTCGAGGCAATGAGGTAAAAACTATGATGTATCCTCCTGTAATAGAGAGAGAGGATACACACCTGGCACCTACTAGGCAGCAGAAACCTAATGTGATTGTTCCCACTCTAAAGGTTCCCACTAGAGTACCTGATCCTGTGATAATTGAATTTAGGTTACCCGTTGAAGAGAGGTCACGTATGGAAATCCTAGCAGACCTTATATGGCCATCATTATGTGCTGCTAGACAAAAACAGCAGGATAGGGAGAGGCTTTTTGCACATTCCCCCGTACAGATAGCACATGTGAATGCACCCAGTCCATTGACAAATGGTCCATTGATTGGTTCACGAAGGAAGAGTTATACTGAAATCTCCATAATCTAATAATAGAGGCTCATATAAAGAGAGCAAAACCGAAAAGAAATGCTAAAGAAGATGATTATGAGCTGAATAACTATTTGGACAGCACAGCGTATTTGGGGAATAACATTTGGTATCAGCATATGAACCAAGTAGGAAGAAGAACATCAAATGAGGAATGCTTTGTATGCACACTCCTGCCTTATAGTATGGGGAAATCCAAGATCATAATAGCTACTGAAATTTATATTCACACAGCTCATTGTCTGTCAGATATAGCACTCTGCAGAACAAGAGACCAGTTTGTGGGCCGAGATGCCTATCTCAAATGGGCAACTCAATGGACATATCCAGATGAAGACGATTATGTCCAGGATACAAAGACAAGAAATAGGACACATACTAAGAATCATGTGATCAGACATGAAACGCCTGGAGTAAAAGGAGCAGGAATCAGATGGGAAGTAAACAAAAAACTTGAGAGTCCAGGAAAATCTGCAGAGGAAATTTGTAGATGGAAGAACAGAGGTCAGATGCAGATTTGGGGATCAGTGTTATCACCAGATGGCCAGGAAGAAGCTGTGGTTGTTTGCAGAGCTCGGGTAATCATTAATTGTTACTTGCCAGTTGTTGATATAGTGCAGAATGTATGTAAGCCATTATGGACAAGACCTGCTGAGCTACTGACCTAGGTCGAAGACAGAGGAGTTTCCTTGCAGATAGTGCTTCTGGAAAAGTCAAAACTGTGTTTCAGGAATAATGGCAATAGAAAAGTTGGAGAGAATCAGAACTGTGGGTGAATCTTTGATGTGCCAGGAATCAAAATTGGGACAGCAGTGATCATGGATCACTATTGGGCATGCAGAGCCAAGGCTTACATGAAGCTACCTGAAGGCTGGGGAGGAATATATACCCTGGTGAATGTTCATGTTGCAGCATTTGTGATCCCAAAAAGTGATCTGAACATTGACAATTTCCCGGAAGCAGACGCTCACCTGTGGAGCTGATAAATCGAATGAAGAAGGAGAATTATTTCTCAGCCAAGTCAATAAAGCATTTGACTCTATTCCTTACGAGCACAGATTATTCAGCCAGACTTCGTCAGTGTTCACAATGATCTTCATGCCGAGAATCCAGGTTGGAGGAAATACCAAATGGCTGCAGATTACCAGATGGGAATTGCTGCAAACGATCAATATGACCATAAAGGGATACAATGCTATCAAGGAAGAATTGACAGCTGTAGGCTGATGACTCCTCAGAGCAGATATGTCTTGGATATGATTACAGTTATAGATGGAGGTGGTTGTGCAAAAATTGGAGAATCATATTGCACATTCATACCTTCTCATGATGATGTGAATGGCACTTTGACAGAGGCTATAGGAATGCTGACAAAACTGCACTGCTAGATGATAGAAGAAGTAGAAGATATTGCTCATGACAGCTGGTTTGGATCGCTCTTTTCTTGGATTCCACAATGGATGGCAGATATGTTCAAGTTTCATGGAGCATTGATCTTGTTATTATTGCTAAGATTCTTTGTGATCAGGATAATAATCACACAATGCAAGAAGACAGCAAAGAAAGCCATAGGGATGAAGATCATGATCAATGTTGAGTCAGGATGGAAAGTCAAGGCTTTAACAGATGAAGAAATTAGAGACTTCATAAATACCAGTATTCAGGCACCTGAGGGAACAAAATTCATGTATCCATACGACCGTAAGAAGTATGTGGGAAGATGGATCTCCTGCAGTCCAAGTGGAAAGTGCATGCTTATGACCTGTAACAAGGATAAGCATGTGATGACAGCTGGATGCCTGAGGGGGGGTCATAAATATATAGGTCCCTAAAAAGTATCTCTTCAGAAGAGGATGTTTGGATATGAAGGAGAAAGGAAGAGTGGTTGATGAATTGCCCAGAGGGGGGAGTGTAGAGGAGGAGCTAAGTACCCCCACCTCAACTACTTTTCCCAGAAATCCTATATGCTGGAAACCAGAGTATGTGACATATGTGGAACAACTAAAACGACAAAGGCCAAAGGACCTCCTGGAGGCTAGATTCCCATTGAGAAAACCATAACTGCATTCGAGACAGTATGGTGGCTGTTTAAACGAAATCCCAGAAGAAGCAGGACACCTGACTGACAAAGCAGAGTGGTGACATCATGCAAGAGTCGAGCTGACATACAAAAGAGGAGATGCAGAGACGAGAGAATGCAGATATTCTATAAGGCATCAAGAAAATATCAAAGATAAGCAACATCTAGGGCACAAGATGAAGAGGCTTATGCTACAGAAACGGTGAAGATATTAAGCCATTTCACATGTGTAAAAACACAAAGTAATGCAAGCAGACAACGTTTTCATGAGGCTAGCTTTATAGTGAATAAGACTGCGGCAATCACCAATGGATGGATATATAGGAATGAGTAACTAATAGATGGTCCCATTATGAACTGTAAGGAGAGCTGAGCTAAAGGAGAAAGGCCATCTTTTCCAAGTGTGGTGCAGTTAGAAAGCAAATAGATTACAAATTAAGTTTAGAAAGGTGAGTTTGAATGAGCCAAGATTCCAAGGTCTTATCTGGCTGGGAAAGACAAAAATTAGTTAGAATCTTGTGAAGGAATGAACCTCCTGTTTACATGCTTGGACAGATCAAAGAAGACATCAGAGGCTCATTGGAAAATAGTCTTTCTAATACACTGAAAGCTCGATTTTGTGGTCTTCAGTCACGTGGGGAGAAGGAGTTGGACGAGCAGGATGGTCACACCTACGCATGAGGGCAGAACGTGTCTCTACACCCCTGTATATTCCAGAGCAAAAGAACACTTTCAAGGACAAGTTCAAAGGCCCTAATTGACAACCGACCACTGAAGTGATGATGGATGATGTTCTAATTGGTGGGAAGCAGACTTTTAAGACTCACCAGCACCTGGCAGGCTGGCCTGTGTGCAGCTAGCATGGGATTAAGACTGCTGACAGAGGTTAGAAGCCAACAAATAGTAGAGAATTGCATGATTGGGGGTCCTATAGTTATGCAGCCAATAGGGCGTCATGTATTTAGTGACGTTCATAGTGACCTGTTTTTAGGGAGGGGCTTAGTTGCCCCACCTGATGTTAAGAAACCTATCGCTTTTTTGTATATTAAAATGGTATGTTTGTTTAACCAAACTTTTCATTTCTCACTTTTAAGGTTACACTTTTCAATTCACATATATTCTCATGCCTATGTCCTTTTCCTTTGCATCCGACTCTGGACGTTTTTTCCTGTTTCCTCTACACTCTTCGTTATGGCAATCCAAAATTGTATTATGTTGAAAATGTATGACTTATCTGGCCCAGCAATATTTGTGTCCATCTTTCGTTTGTACCCATGTGTTTCCTCACACTTCCAAAGAAGTCTCTAAATTGATTTCTTTTATAAGACAGTTCCGGACATGCCATCACTATATGACATAGAGTTTCTGGAATTTTTTCTTGTTTTCAAAACCGGCAGTTTTGTTTTGTAGCCACAATTTGCTTCATTTGAGCTGATATTCCCTTGTTGTGAAAATATTGAGACGAAATAAAAAATAAAAAACCTGGATGTTTTGATCAGGGAAATTACACTTTGCATCCCAAATTACACTTATATTGCGATTGTTGAGGTGGCGTCTTAATCCAATCATTTCTTTGGATTCTGCGTTTGGGATATTGGGGTGTCTGCATCAACATCTCAGGTGGTATCCCCTCTAGTTGCATCTTTTCCTCCACAATAGATACCGAGTTCTTCAATGCTGTCACGTTCATCGCGTTGTGTTTCTTTCGAAGTATTTTTCGATTGCTGGTATTTGGTCATTGCTGATTACTTTTCGATATAAGTCTAATTGTTTCCACAAGATTATGGATTGGAGAGTTTGTAAAGCTAGTTCAAAGCAAATTCTTGGCATCGGGAAGTTTTTAGGCATGGCTAAATTTTTTCTCCCGAAAATGGATTTGTATTTTTGCCACTTAATATGCTGTTGCTTTAGCATTGTTTCTCCGCCATAGCTTAAAATTGTTATCACTTTTTGTCTAAAAAAGGTGACAATTGGTTTTAAAGAGAACTTTCCAAATTTGCATTGAAAGAATCTGCCTTGGCGTGCGAGAGATTGAGCTTTAGTCTCCATGTGATCACTCCATTCTTTCTCATTGCAGGATTGATTAATCAATACACCAAGGTAATTAATGGTTGTGACCACTTCAAGGGATTTACCTCCCAGTCCAGGTATTGGAAATATTTCTTTTCTTATAGTTATTTGGGTTAAACTCATCAGTTTTGTTTTTGAGTTGTTAATTTTTAGTTCATTGATTTCCATATAATCTTCTATCTTTTCCAGATTCACTTGAACTCCGGCCAGCTTTTTGTCTAGCAATATGAAGCCATCTGCGTACATTAGCGTTTGAATTGGTTCTGAGTTTATCTTTGCGGGTTCGCCAACGACGAATGAATCTGTTCTGCAAAATCTGATGTATATAACTCATATAGGGTGGCTGCCAATGGAAACCCTTGTTTTAGACCATTCCAGATGGTAATCAGCTTTGATGTCAAGCCTTCTTTTGTCAATCTTACCCGAATAGTAGTCTACAAGTACAGTTGCTTGATTGGTTCTAAGATGGATTTCGGACATTTCCATGCTGCTAGCTTTGCCCACAGTTTTTGTCTATTTACTGTGTCAAACGCTAGCTTCAGGTCTATAAATGCAGCAAAGACTTGATAATTATTTGCACATGCTTCATGTTTGATCATGTTTAGAAGAATCAGGTTAATATTTGTTCCAACCTTTGCTACAAATCCAGTCTGTCGCTTAGCCTGTCTTCTGTTTGCACTTGCCCATGTGTTAAGATGTTTCAGAACAAAGGATGCAAACAACTTGCCTAAGGGTTCTAACAGGGCGATCAGTATATAAATGGCCAGATCTTTTCTATCACCCTGTATATGAATTGAAATCAGCATTGCTGCTTTCCAGGTGTGTGGAATTAGTTTAGTTTTGTCAATCAGGATAAGAAATTGTACAATCGAGAAGCCCACTCATTTGGTGCTGATTTTAGACTCTCATCCTGGTTTCTGTGTTCATCTATTCATAGCTCTCTGGTCCTTGTCTTTCAGCTTTTTATATCTGCAACATATCTGTCTTCGATCCATTGTTTTACCGGTTTCCTGTCTCCACATTTTCCCTTCTCGTACTTCACTACACCGAAAAACCAGTCTAACTAGCTGGGATTTCATAGTTATAATTTGCTTCATTATATGGTCCGACTGTAGGTCATCTTCTACTAAGTCGAGGTGATCGTCATCCGGGAAATAGATGGATTTAATATCATGCGACCTGATGGAAGTTAGTTGTGCTATTACGTTAAGTAGTAGCAAAATGTTAGCTCTGTTCAATATCAGTGGATCTTTTCTTTGAAGTCTCTGCCCTAAGATGATTCTTTAGATGCTTGAACTTCTCCTAGGATCAATGAATGTTGATAAGGTCAAAAGAGGCTCATGATGACATTGAATTTTAGGTTCTTCCACTGTTTTATTGGCATCATGGCTCCATTCATCACTTCCTTCATCAGAGATGGTTGAATATTTGAGGCTCATAGTTGTTGTTCCTTCAGATGTCAATACGATGGATATAGAGTGAAAGGAAGGGGCTTCTCGATATTCATCGATCATGATTAGCTCGTCGTCGTTATGGTCTGTTTCTGAGTGAGTAATTGAGATTTGTTCTTCTAATGAGTAGGTGGAGATGTTCGCTAGTGTTTCTTGTTGTGATCGTGAACTTGTGTTCCTTGTCTATTGGATCTTTTCTGAGTCTATGATTGAGATTAGCTCATCTATGGGGTAAATAGAGAGGTCCATTAAATCGTGTTGTTGCAGAGATGCACTAGTGATCACACTTTGCAATTCCCTTTTCTGGATTGGGATAACCTCTCTCTCGGGCTCAACTGGACCTACACACTCTGTTTCTTTTTTCATTTTCAATTGAACTATTTTCTTTGTTTGATTCTGTACGTTTTGTTGAGGAGTCTGTATTTTCTGCAGAAAGGCTCTCGAGCCCGTTTGTTTCCCTTTTGTGACTTTTCTTTTCTTGATGTTCTGTTTCAGCGTGGTCTTGCGTTTGGTTAAGTCAAAAGTCTGGAAGAGGGTACACGGCAGTGGCCTTGTCGCCTTAGTCTGGGCCCCTAACGGAGGGGCCACTCTTGTTAAATCTATTTCTCCCATTTTTTCACCTGACTTTGATTTTTTCTGTTGGTATTTTGACTTGGGTGGGCTCTAAACCTTGTATTTGGTCCAATTCTCCTTGAATTGCATTATGAGTAGTAAACTTTGCTTTGTCATCCACAAATGTCTTAGTTATTGCTGTCAAAGTTTCCATCAGGTGTTGTTTGTCGGTTTGATCGACTCTTGCAATATCGGAAAGTCATTTGGCAGAGTCTACTGACCTCGGCTTCTACATTTATGCTTTCTTGCATAGTTGTTATAAAGGCCTCAACGTTTATCTGTTTCATATGAATTAAGGCCAGTAGTGTCGCTTGATCTGGGCATTATTCTTTTTAAAGTTATGCATCTCGCTGAAAAAGTCTTTTCTACGTTTGTGGCTATTCATAATTGATTCTATTTCTGTTATATCAAAGATAGACATGCTGCCGGGCAAGAGCAGTTGGTTCTTCTGTTCAAGATTTGCGTCTGTTGATGTTAACTGCATAAATGTTTTTTGCCATTTTTGCTTGGCAACCCTGGCTTTTTCCTTCATTGAGATGTCAACACTTGTCTCATCATGGATACTCAGTTGGGCGGTCTCCTTATAGTTCTTGACCTCTTGGTTCCGTAAGTGGTCTAACTTTGTTTGTCGCCATGCTATCTGATGCGTGTTATGTTGAGCTATGTTGAGCTACGATCTTCTCTGTCTCTATTGCCTGGAACTCAAACCATACCTCAAGAAAAAACTTGCACCTCCTTCTACCACTTAGCCGCAATAACCTGGAACAACATGCCAAAGGAAATAAGAAACACTGAAGATCACCTAAAATTCAGGAAATCACTAAAAACCTGGCTCTACAACACCACAGACTAAACCTGAAAAACAAAACTGGTAAAAAGGATAGCTAAACCGGAAAGACACGGACATCCCTGACCGGGGAGCGTAAAGCCCACGGCAGCTGGACGGGTGACATCGGATAAACAGGAACACAGGCAGCACACACGGAGATTGAGTCAACTAACGCAGACAATCCCACCTACACTTTCGTCCGCTGCGTAATCTAATTATCGCCAGGTACCACGTTGGTGTGGAATTATCGAGGCATTGACAATCATCCCCACTACCTGAGAGTTTGTCATTAACAGATGCACTGGCCAGTAGAGTCTAAATGGAGGACAAGGGAGCCATGATAGAGCATGTTAGAGGTGGGGGCCAGAGGAGTAAGGAACCTGTAGGCCAGTCAGACCCAGATCAGGATAGAGCCGCAACAGGGGAGACTACGCAAGCTGAGTTCTTCAATTCAGGATAGAGATGCAAACTAACCAACGCTACTAACAATTTCCCTTTCTGCATACACCTCTCAAACTCCAAACCAAACACAACCAAAACCTACAGCACAACAAACTGCACAAACTTCACTACATTGCAACAATAAAACAAAAACACACATAGCCTTGTACAACAGTACACGACGACTACCGGCCGCAAACACCCCAGGACAGCCAACGGACCCACCGGGCTGAGGCCGCCAACATCACATCACTGCTCTCTTGCACTTTTCCTGCCTCCTCCCACTAACTCAACCCCCCTCCCCCTTTTTCAGAGCCACCAGAGCGCCAAGGGACCACTACGGTGGTGATAGTGCGCGGTACAAATGTCCTTTAACATTAACATTAACATATTGTTTTGTTACAGGGGTCACACGTCAGTAGTCTCCACTCTTTCTCCTTCAATCCTGTCTCATCCTTTTGGAGCCCTTCTATGGTTGCTGCTGATACCAATTGCTCATGTGATGTTTTCATGTTGCCGACTGGGTTCTCTGATTGATGCTGAGTCGTTTCCGCCGTGGGTAGACTTCCTGCACGGTCGATCTCAGGATCCCTCAGCCGGGGGCTCAATAGTGCTAGGGCGTCCACTGAGCAGGTTAATAAAGCGGGCTGTGTGGGAGCGACCTCCTCATGTCTGTCCACATAGGGTGAGCTCAGTACTTTGGACCCTTGGTTTTATCCCCCGAAGTTTATGACAGACCCGGGGCATCACATGTCATTCCTCCTCCATTCACAGTCGGGTTATCAGCATGGATGTGAATATGGGTGCCACTCACCTTTCTTTCCTGCGACTTGTCCTGTCCCTGTTTGTGATCAGTCTGTTGTTGTTCGATCAGTGTGGCGTTTTGAACTTTCGTCGTTTTCGGCCCTTGTGAAGCAAGCAGTTTGCCTACTGTTTCACTTTTGTCTCGCAGTCTAGTCCGAGGTCGAGTCATATTTGCCATTGTAGCATTTCTGGCGTTGGGTTGAGTTATTACTTTTGCTGCTTAGCTCTGTAGGTGGGTTGGTAAGAACTTTGCTCCTACCCTTTGTGTCCAGCGGTAAACAGTAAATTGCAGCGCCCTTTCTTTCACAGCGGGCTTCACGCAGCAAACGCTATAGTGTCTGCAATTTGTATCCCACTTCCTGTGGGCATGTCCAGATGTCAGTTGCTGTCTTAAGGTAACCGTGCACCTACAGGGAATAGACTACCAGCAACAGCCTCCAGCCAGCACTCTGACGGTAAGGTAGCGTGATGAAAAGAAAAAATACACGCTTGCAGGAACGAAACAAGAATTGTCAGGCTCACTTTCAGGACAGCAGTAAACAGTAAATGATCATCTTTCTCACACCCATTAGATGAGTATGGATTGTATACTTAGATATTCTCTTATACCCTATCACTCTCTTCAGTAGGTTTTTGTAGTTTGCCACATAGTAAAACGCAGGTTGTACGTCACCTATGACGAAATGTTAGTATAAAAGAGTGCTTTTTTATAAAGTTTGTTGAGATCATGCTGTGAGACATCCGTTAATGTCTGTTGTACTCCCTGTTTTAGATAATTGATATTAAAACAGTTATCTTTTTGCCAATTTCCTGAGTCATTTTGTTTATTGATGTTTGAGTAACCTCTGTATCCCCATTCCTCTCAAATGTATTGTTCACGTATCTTAAAGACCTAGTAGTCCTCCAGTTCAACCATCTAGAAATGTACCCTGTACCTAAAAAAAAAAACTTTAAAAACAAAACTAACAAAAACAGAAGCTATACCATATTTCCATGCAATGCCACTGAAAAGAACAAAGAACAACTGCTGCTCCATTAAATAATATAAGCAAAGAACTCTCTAGTCCAAAAACAACTGCACTTCCATCAAAAGACACAGGGGCAGTTGTCTTTTGTTGACAAACAACTGCAGGCCCATCAAAGGATACAGAGGCACAACTCTCTGGTCCATTTAAATTTGGCAACAACACCGGTGTAAATTGCTATGCAAATGTAGCAATTTATCTTCTCTTCCAATTGCAACCAATTGTTCACAGCATGTATTTATATGGCTCAGACCAATGCTAGTCCTTCATGCAACTGCTTCAAATAATCCTGACAGCACTTACAGCATTCAGGCCTGCGTCAATGCCCCCAACAATCTTGCCACTGGCCAGGGCCACAACTATAGAATTGAACCATATCATAAATATGCAAAATACACCTTCAAATAACGTGACTCACCCAGAAACCCCCGCAATCCCAATGCCGTCCGCGGACACATGTTTGTGTCTGTGGCTCTGCATATGGCCGTGGACACTAAACTTGACTGCAGACTTGACGGCCCCTGCACAGCCTTATTCACCTACTAAAACATTTCCATCTTGAATTTTGTACACTCCCCTACCCTTTACAAACACTCTTTCAGCCACAACATAACCTCAAATGTAGCTTCAAAACTATTTTCGCAATGTTCTGTCCGCAGACTAAGGCCATGGACTGTAGATCCAACATGGTGATCGTTTAAAAAAATATGATGTAGCTCACATTTTCCAACAACCAATCATTGTGCGTGTTTGATATCTGTGAACACCATGCAGCTCTATGATTGGTCCAGAGATGTCCGCGGACACTGAATCAGGAAGTGAGCCCGCAGACCGGACACATATATCACTATTCTTTTTAGGTAATTTTGGACTATTTTTTTTTAAATGTGCTCATTCCTACAGTGCAAACCACTGGAAGAATTTACACCAAATTTGCTGAAGTCCACTTTCCAAACCAAGCCGCTGCACCTCACGCAAGTCTAGTGCAAATCTGTCCAGCAGTTTGGACTGTAGGAATGAGCACATTTTTTTCCAAAGTTATAAACTGCCCAAAAACTGCTCTTCCTGTGAGTTGGGCAACTTAACCATAACAACATGACTGGTACTGCAGGCCATTTAATATATATTATAGGGCATGCAGTAGCAGCCCTGTAGTTATAGTTATGTTACTCAACCCACAGAAAGAGCACTTATGGGTGGCCTATAACTTTGCTCCCCCTTGACAAATGGTCACAAAACTTTGCAAAGAACGTTTATGGCCCCATCAAATTGATTCTGCAAAGATTGGTGAGGTTTTATGCAGGGGGGCCAAAGTCATGGGGGGGGGGGCAAAATGTGTGGTTTTTGCCCTATCCATAATGGAAAAGAAAATGTTGCTCACGTCTACAGCCCAAACCGCTGGCCAGATTTTCAACAAATTTGCAGCTCGAGCGGCGGCTTGGTCCCAAAAGCATGCTTTTGTAAATCTGGTGTAAATCAGTTCTGTAGTTCTTCAAAAACGGCCAAAAAGTAGATACAAAACAAATTAGTGATATATGTGTTCGGTCCGCCGACTCACTTCCCTATTCAATCCATGGACAGACCTCTGATTGGCCCAGAGAGCCGTGTGATGTCCGCTGACATCGGACATGCCTGCTGATTGGATGGTGAAAAACATGAGGTGCGTCATATTTTCTGAAACGCCCGCCATGTTGTAACCAGGGACAGTCGCAGCTGAACGTGTAAATCATAGTGGGGTAAAAGTATGGAAAACACATTTGGGGTTGTTTGGCGGTGGACTGAGGGCCTGGGAAGGTGGAAAAAATATGATATGGGGTTATTTTTATAGGAGGAAAAAGGGTGTGCCGGTGTCGAGGTAGACCACGGACACCGCAGTAGTCTGCGGATAGCGCCATGAGTGAGCGGCTTCTGAAACACATTCAGAGTTATTTGGTGGGTGAAAGAGGGTTTGGAAAGGTCAGGGGATTGAAATAAAGATGATATGGAGCTATTTCTATAGGTGGAAAAAAGGGTTTGCAGATGCCTCCGAGTCCACGATCAAGGTCGTTGTCCGCGTACAGAGTTTGCATTGGTTGGGGGGTTCTGGGCCATTTTGGTGATTTCAACATATATTGTATGTACTTGTTATATGGTTTCATTATATTGTAGTGGTTGTGGCCAGTGACCACATACTTGGCCCAAGGCCATGCCCCCAAGAATGTGGTCACTGGCCACACACTATAGTAATATGTGTATACTAATTATAGGTACTGAAGGGGGAGTATACAGTACTTGCAATATGGTGGCATAATACAATTGAAGTGCAGTACAATTGAGGGTAGTGGCCATGTCCACAAGATGGCCATGCCCACAAGAACCTGTCCAGTGGCTACATATACTATAGTAATATGTGTATAGCAATTATGGGTACTGTTGGGGGAGTTTAAACTATTTGTAATATGTTATCATAATATAATTTATGTGTAGTACAATTGAGGGAGTTGGTTATCACATCTGTATTTGTTTGTAAACATAATAAATAGGATTACATTTGGTAGGTTTACTTACTTGCAGATGGTGATGAAGGAAAAATCTGTGGTTCTTTCTCTTTGAAAAAAAACACAGTATATTATGGTAAGCAGGATATTTTAAAATGTTAATTGAATACTATTTCACATATTAATGTACTTTTTAGACCCTCATAAACAGTACATTCTGTTAGGAAAACATTAGTGTGTGTTATACTATTGTTGTACTGACATTAAATAATCATTGGGTCATTGGGAAAGAATATCCAAATAGGATTATTTTTAAACTGCTACATTTATGTGAGTGTATGTTTGACAGTATGTTTGTTTGAAGTGTGTTTTACTTAAGGGAATGATTAAAGTGCTTAGATACCTGTTGGCATATTCTTAGTATATTTGATGTTAGAAGAAGTGTTGTACTAAGACGAATTGTGATGGCATATTTGAAATGTAGTGCAATGAAGGGTATTTTTAAAACATTAAACTATTTTGACTTTTAAAAGTAGTATTGTAGTATTATGGATGTAGTTAGATACCAGTTTGTGTATTCTAACAGTTCATAGTGCTACAGTACAGTGACTAATTTTGGGTTAAAGGAATATTAAGTAGGCATTTTTTAGATTTGCTGGTAACCTACGTTTTAGAGTAACAGAAGTGTTGTTAGATTCAAACCAACCATCTATTTTTTAACATATGCAGTATAGTGGCCTACAATGGTTGTGGCACCAGTGTGGTAGATTATGCCTACTGTTGTGAATGTTTTCTTGCAAAGAGTCACTTGGCCATGTGTGAAGCTAATAAGCTTACATTTGTTTTTGGTACCATCTGCATTGTACCTTAAAAGCATTAGAATGAGATATCGGCTATGAGAGTTCATTTGTATGTGTAACGCTTACCTTCAGATGTCCTTGCGGGGCTGCCCGTTTTCGGCAGTTGACTGTGTGTGTGTGAAACTCCCCTCCCGTGAGCAGGCATGAGACAAAACACACCATCCCCAATGAGTTTGCCGACTGGCACCTTGGCTAGGCACACAGTGTAGGCAGGAGTGTTTTGGGATTGAAGTTCACCCGTGCTGATGTGGTGAGCATGGTCTCTGACTGGGCTGGTAACTGGGTTGCTGTGTGACTTAAGGGAAATATGTGAACACACTTTAGTATGAACTTGATGCAGTCTCCTCCCCCAATCTCCCTAACCATCCCCCCTTAAGGCTTCTGGCTGGCAAGGGTACAGGCTCACCTTCATGTGTGGCAGAAGTCTCTGCTTGCAAGCTCCAACACTGGGTCCAGTTGCTTCACTTAGCTGCTGTGGTCCAGGACGGCTGTGAACATGGTTTCCAGGTGAGTAGTGATGCTTCAGGTGAGTAAAAGTCTTGGGGTGAATGAATAGAATTTGCGCTGCAAGATGTTAGTCTTTATGGGAAATTTTGCAGTTGTTAAAAGTCTTTGGCGCCAAGCGCTAGCTGCTTTAAAATATTACTGGCAGTTCAACATTGGTAAAGGCTGCGCGTGTGAAGTTGTATTAGTAATAATGTCTTGCTTTCTTTTCCCCTTCTCTGGGCTTGTAATGCATCATCAAATGTTGCTGGCAGCTATGCCAGGCCGGGAACTGCGATCAAAGTCAGTGAAGGTAAGCGTTTTTTAAGCAGGGCGGGCCGCGAGGCAAATCAAGTTCTAACCTGTGTGTCTTCTCTCCTGTTCCTATTCTGCAGGTTCCAGCGGTGGCGAAGAGCGATTGGGTCAAAACTGGTAAGTAATTGCAGAACAGAGCTTCCAGCAGGGGCGGTGAGCGGATTGGATCAGACCTGGTAAGTATATGTAGAATGGAGCTCTGAAGTGCGTTCCGTTTGCAAAGACAACGCCGTGCAGGATACAGATGGTAAGCATTGCACTGTTTGCACTGAAGCAGAAAAAAACGCTAAGCACGGGGTGCGGGCCAGGGCGTAGTTTTATAGCACTGGGCTGCACCCTTGAACACTAGACCACCAGGGATGGTTTCAGCACAACTACTTGGTGGCCATCTTGAGTGCCATTGACTGGCCCAGTTTGGTGGCAGCCATCTCGGAATAGGCCTTCATAATTACTGCATTGTTGCCTATGCCAGCCACTCTATGCCACCAAACCCTGCCAATGCTATAGGTGTGGGGAAACTGACCCAATGCTCTGGTTGGTTTGGCAGGATTGCCATAATGAGGATACTTGCCAGGCCCTCGACTGGGGATCATGACAGTATGGTAGAATGATTGTCTGAATTGCATAAAATGCATACTATGCCATGATTTGAATTTTGTATAAGCTGGTGAAATATAATGCAATCATAATTTGGTATGTATACTTAGACAAATTGGTCATTAGGGACGCTCTCTTGTGAAACATGGTTGCAGAGACTACATGTATGTTTCCATGTATATGCAATCTGGAAGATTTCATTTATAGGTATGTTTTTGGTCTATAGTACCTAGTAGTAAGTACATTAGAAATTCTTGTGGATATTCCTGTGTGTTATGTTTCACCATTCCTATACAAAAGTTTAATATTTGCCTTATCCCTGAGACACTGTACGTGTGTTCAGGAATATTTGTGGCATTTCTATGAAGGACGAGCATTTGTCAACCCAACTGGTCTGTGCCGTTTAAGTACATGTGTTGACCAATTGGTGGTGATTGGAAGAGAAAATTACTTGCTACATTTGCATAGCAATTTACTCTGGGTGTGTTGCTAAATTTAAATGGACCAGAGATATGTGTTTCTGTGTTATTTGATGGGCCTGCATAATATTTTCTTTTTGTCTTCTGATACAGTAGCAGTTGTTTTTTTATTTCTTTGGTGGTATTGTTGGGAGATCTCTAATATATTCTATTTGTATTCCTTTTCTTTTTAAAGGTTTAGTTTGAGGTATAGGGTACATATCTAGATAGGCAGTGTACAGTCCATGTAGCCTATTGTATGCTAGGATGCAAGACATGTCAGTGTTGACTTTGTTTGAATCAAAGTTGGCTAGGAATAAACCTTCAAGTTTATGTAGACGTGAAAGTGCTAAGTAACTCATACCTTTCTTAAAGACTGTGCTGCTTATGTTCATCAATGCCTGATCTAGGGTTAGACCTTGCAATTTGTGAATATTGACAGCATATGCAAGGGACTGAGACGTCCTCTGTGTACGTACCTTTCTTTCAAAAGAAGGAATTGTGATATTGTGCAGCCTATTTTTGATTATTTCTGCAAGTTTGTCGAAGTGGATGTTGACAAACTGAATGTTATTGTCATGTGGATATGTTTGGAAGCCAACAACTGTACCAATTGCTCCATTGACTAAACCTTGTTCTACATCAAGGACACATTTTAGAATTACTCTGCAGTTTAGACACAACATTAACATTTTCTCCAATTCAGCTGTGTTGGAAAACGATTCTTCTATGCTATTTAGTTGTGTTGTTGCTTGCTGACAGATAGGGAGAGTCATGCCATGCACTTCTAGTTTGTCTGTGGAGCCAATATGCAGAATGGATTGCATTTCTTTTTTTAACCTTGTTTTGTTGAATTGACTGCAGATTCCTAGGGTTGGCATTGACGACATGCATTTTACATGTTTTGAATTGTTCCATTACATCAGGAGCAGATGTGTTTCACCCATACAGCTCATTGATTTGTCGACTAGTTAATATGGATTTTTCATCTTTAGTAAGCAGGCCAGTTTGAATGCTTTTTAAAATGTTAGCATAGGTGAAGTCTGTAGATGTCATGCGCCGCTTTACCTGGCGCCTTTGGCCCCGTAGGCTACGGCATAGCCGATGATTGCCCTTCCTCTTCCTGGTTTGGGTGTGGGTCTAGTCTTTCTTTCCCGGTTCCCTCTTAACCCCTCCCCTCCCCCCTCTCTGTGCGTTGCAACTCACTGTGCTCCTCTCTGTGAGTTATACGTTCGTTTCTGGGCTCTTCCCCGTTTCTCCCTCTCTGCTTTCCCCCCGGCTCCCTCCTTTTTTTTCCTTGCCTCCTAGTTCTTTTGCCTTCTGTCCTGGCGGGTTTCCTGCTCCGCCGCTTCTCTCGCTGCAGCCGAGGTCTCCTCCGGGTTTCCCTCGGCTCGTGTCTTCCATCGGGCTGCCCCCGGCTGCTGCTCCCGGGTGTGCTCCTACTTTTCAAGGAGTTCCACGTGATCCTCATCTGCTATAGAAGCTTTCCGGACCATTACCCACACGGGTAGGAATCGCCGACCTCCTCTGTTGCATTCTGGGACTCGTAGTTCGAGTACCTACCTTTCCGGATCTGCTACCATCAAGAGGTTTTATTCTGCATTGGGCTTTTTTCCTCTTGAGAACCGGACTTCTTCGGAAGGAAGCCCCTCCTGCTTGCCAACTACAAAAGGGCATCAGGGTGGCTTCCGACCGAGGAAGACCATTCCTCTTCGACCGGAGATATCCAAAGCCAAAGAAAGAAAGGCGAAGAAAGGACAGCTCCATAACTTCAGGTGAGGAGGAGGAGGAGGAGGGAAAGGGCAAGACAAGCAGAGTTTCGGAACAGTATACTTGCACAGTCCCCGAAAGCAGACCTTTTTATCCGCCTAGTATTGAGAGATTGCAACGCCACAACAAAAACATTGTGATGGCTACAGCCGAACAGTTGCAGGAAGTTGTCAATGCCGTACAGGCTTTGACCCAAGAAGTGCAGACTCTAAAGAATGAGAACGCTACTCTTAGACAAACCATTGATGCCCGGGAACAATTGCGGTCCGAATTACCTCCACTACCTCTTACTTCCGGTAAATACGATGGATCACCTCGCAAGTTCAAAGACTTCATGGAAGCTTGCATAATACATTTTACTTTCCGTCCTCAGTCCTTTGTCTCCGATAAGGCACGCATAGGGTTTCTGATCTCTAACCTTACGGGCAATGCGTTGGCCTGGGCTGCGCCTTTAGTTACTAGCGGCAGTCCCCTGCTACAGGATTATGGCGCCTTTACCGCCCAGTTAAAGGCTGCGTTTGAACAACAGGAATCAGCCCAGGTAGCCAGTGAAGAGCTGTTGGACATCCGGCAAGGCACTTCTGAACTGCTGACTTACATATCCCACTTTAAACGGGTAGCAGTGGAGACTGGATGGCCAGACACTGCCCAATATGCCATATTCCGCAGAGGACTTAGGGAGGAACTCAAAGACGAACTGGCACAGTCACCTAGACCAGCAACTCTTTCCGACTTGATTTCCACTGTACTTCAGATTGACTTCCGTTTGAATGAAAGACGGTCTGAGCGGCGCAAGAACAGCGGCATTTCCGTCAGATTGGATTCCCCTATTCCCAGTTCCTCCTCACCTTCTTCACCTGCCACGGTACATGAAGAACCAATGCAGATCGGTATCATGAGAGGTCCTTTAAGTTTGGAGGAAAGAAAGAGAAGAAAGGATCATAACCTTTGTATGTATTGTGGCTCGGCCAAACACTTATTACGGGACTGCCCTCTTGTACCCCCACGGTGCCAGGGAAACGACCAACCTCGGAATTAGAAGGGGCCAATTTCCGAGGTACATCAAGAGGTCCCTACGTTACCTTAGCCATTACCACTACTTTGCCTTCTGATGATAACCGACTCATGGTAATGGGTATCCAGCTTTAAACCAAGAATGGAAGACTAGAAGTACTAGCACTAGTGGACTGCGGGGCCGCTGGCTGTTTTATGGACATATCCTGGGCCAAACGGAAGGGCATCGAGACACAAGAGAAGGAAGAGAATCAGAAGGTGGAGGGAGTTGATGGCAAGCCACTTTGTTCCGGTCTGATAACTCATTCCACGGTTCCCTTGACTATGTCAGTCACGCACCACGAAGAGACCATCCAATTCGACCTAATAAAGGCAGCACATTTTCCAGTCATACTGGGCATAACTTGGCTCCCGAAACATAATCCGGTCATAGATTGGATGAAGAACCAGATGGCCTTTTCTTCTGACTACTGTAATCAAACTTGCCTCCTGAAGAATAACTTCGCCAAAATAGACATGGTCCCAGCAGAATCTATGGCTATAACAGCTGCAGAAATCATTCCTATTCCAGCCTTCTTGACAGACCTCAAGGGGGTGTTCACCTGTGAAGGTCCTCAAGCACTACCCCCACACAGGCCAGAGGATTGCTCTATTGATTTAGTTCCAGATGCGATTGTACCATTCGGTAGGATGTTCTCCTTGTCCCTCAAAGAAAAGGAAGTGCTGCGGAAGAACCTAGATGAGAACCTTCAGAACGGTCTGAACCAACCCTCCCGTTCTCCTGCTGGGGCCTCACTATTCTTCGTCCCAAAGAAAGATTCTCAAGAGCTCCACCCCTGCATAGACTATCGTGGTCTCAATAGTGTCACTGTTCGAGACCGGTACCCCATGCCCCTGATAAAGGATGTATTGGAAGCCGTACAGGGGGCAACGATATTTTCTAAACTGGATCTCTGACAAGCCTACCATCTCTTAAGGGTCCGAGCGGGAGACGAATGGAAGACGGCTTTCCGGACCCCGTTCGGCCTCTTTGAGTATCGTGTCATGCCATTTGGCCTGGTTAATGCCCCTGCAGCATTTCAAAGGTTCATGGACCGTATTTTTTCAGACCTCCTTTTTCTCAACACCATTGTTTATTTAGACGATATCCTTGTCTACTCGACATCGCAGACTGAACACCAAATTCATCTACGTCAGGTCATTCTAAGGCTCCAAGAACACAAGCTGTTAATAAACCTTAACAAATGCCTTTTTCAAGTATCCACTATTCCCTACTTAGGATTTCTCTTGTCCCGAGAAGGAGTCCGGATGGATCCCAAAAAGGTCACCGCCATCCTAGATTGGCCAACACCAAATTCAGTAAAAGATGTTCAAAGATTCTTGGGTTTGAGCAACTTTTATCGGAAATTCATCTCTAGATTCTCCAAGACAGTATTACCCATAACGGCCCTTCTCAAAAAGGGGACCCATCCTTTCAAGTGGACTGAGGAGGCCAATCAAGCTTTTAACCAACTCAAGATCGCCTTCTGCTCGGCACCCGTTCTACATCAACCCGACCAAACCCTACTGTTCATCGTTGAGACGGATGCCTCAGCGGCTGCCTTAGGGGCAGTCCTTTTGCAGGAACATGAGGGTTTAGAACATCCCATAGCCTACCTTTCGAAGACGTTGGCACCCAGCCAGACGAATTATTCAGTCCTTGAAAAGGAGTTATTGGCGATGAAGACAGCGTGTGAAGAATGGCGTCACTTACTCCAAGGCTCGGCTCATCCCTTCATCATAAGAACGGACCATAAGAACTTAAGGGTATTGCAACAAATGGAGTGTGTGAATCCCAGGCAGGCCAGATGGGCACATTTTCTTTCCCAGTACGAGTTCAGCATAACGTACCTACCTGGAACTAAAAACGTCCTAGCAGATGCCCTTTCACGTCAACCTATGCCAGGCAGGGTTGTTTATAGCAGGCCGGAGTATATGTTCCATCCAAAAAGGATCATCAATGCGGTATCCTCTTTTCTCCAAAAGGTGAGAAGGGCCACGATTTCTTATTCTCCCTTACCTCTAGATGTGGCTCACAGAGAAGGTCTGTGCTTTCGTAACCAAAGGTTGTTTCTGCCTGATCCTGAGACCAGACGCCAGGCCCTTGAATGGTGTCATGACAGTCCGGTAGCAGGACACAGAGGGGTCACTAATACCATCGAGTTACTGCAACGGCAGTTTTGGTGGCCTGGGTTACAGAGAGACACTCAAAGCTATGTGCAGACCTGTCCCACATGTTGCATGTCAAAATATGATACCAGAAGGCCCTTGGGTTTGTTACATCACAACCCTATCCCTGAAAGACCTTGGTGTACCATAACCACATATTTCATAGTTGAACTACCGCAATCAGAAGGATGCACATGTATTATGGTTACAGTTGACACTTTTACCAAAATGGCACATTTCACTCCCCTACCTGGGGTGCCTACTGCTACCGAGATGGCTGCGGTGTTTATCCGAGACATATTGCGTCTACATGGTCTTCCAATTAAGATCATATCTGACCGAGGAAGTCAGTATACTTCTCAATTTTGGAAGACTCTCTGTGCCAAGTTAGGTGTACAAAGAGCTTTATCGTCAGGTTTCCACCCACAAACCAACGGACAGACCGAGAGACTGAACGCCTCACTGGAGCAATACCTCCGGTGTTTTATAAATCATCAGCAAGATAATTGGGTGGCACTACTTCCCTTGGCAGAGTTTTCGTACAACAATAGTAAACAAAGTTCTACATCTCTCAGTCCATTCTTTTGTTCCAACGGAATCCACCCTCAAGCTATATTACCGGGCGATCTGCAGGCTACATCCATTCCTTCGGTTGATAACTTGCTCACAAACATCGTGGAAGCCCACAAGATAGCCAAAAGGAGTCTGTTAGACACCCGCCAACGTTACTGCGATCAAGCCAACCCTCATCGACTGCCGTCCCCCTCCTGGCAGGAAGGAACCAAGGTATGGCTCTCTACAAGATACTTACCTCGTTGGTTGAAAAGATCAAAACTTTCTCCTCGCTATGTGGGCCCATTCACCATCTCCAAACGGATCAACCCAGTAGCCTATAAACTACACCTACCTGATCACATGAAACAGATCCATCCGGTGTTCCACTCCTCTCTGCTCAAGGAATATCGATCAGATCCCTTTGAGAGGTCTTCCCCTACCATAAGACCCCCCTTAGGAGTCGACCCAGAGGAATACGAGGTAGCTTCCATACAGGATTCCAGGTACCGGAAGGGAAGACTGGAATATCTCGTTCACTGGAAGGGATATCCTCATACGGAGGATTCCTGGGAGCCGAGATCACATGTCCATGCTCCCTTGTTGGTGCGCCGATTCCATCGATCCCACCCGGGGAAACCGGGTGGCATCTCTTCGGGGGGGGTCATACGGTCATTCGCCGCTTTACCTGGCGCCTTTGGCCCCGTAGGCTACGGCATAGCCGATGATTGCCCTTCCTCTTCCTGGTTCGGGTGTGGGTCTAGTCTTTCTTTCCTGGTTCCCTCTTAACCCCTCCCCTCCCCCCTCTCTGTGCGTTGCAACTCACTGTGCTCCTCTCCGTGAGTTATACGTTCGTTTCTGGGCTCTTTGCTTGCTGACACATAGGGAGAGTCATGCCATGCACTTCTAGTTTGTCTGTGGAGCCAATATGCAGAATGGATTGCATTTCTTTTTTTAACCTTGTTTTTTTGAATTGACTGCAGATTGCTAGGGTTGGCATTGAGGACATGCATTTTACATGTTTTGAATTGTTCCATTACATCAGGAGCAGATGTGTTTCACCCATACAGCTCATTGATTTGTCGACTAGTTAATATGGATTTTTCATCTTTAGTAAGCAGGCCAGTTTGAATGCTTTTTAAAATGTTAGCATAGGTGAAGTCTGTAGATGTCATGCGCCGCTTTACCTGGCGCCTTTGGCCCCGTAGGCTACGGCATAGCCGATGATTGCCCTTCCTCTTCCTGGTTTGGGTGTGGGTCTAGTCTTTCTTTCCCGGTTCCCTCTTAACCCCTCCCCTCCCCCCTCTCTGTGTGTTGCAACTCACTGTGCTCCTCTCTGTGAGTTATACGTTCGTTTCTGGGCTCTTCCCCGTTTCTCCCTCTCTGCTTTCCCCCCGGCTCCCTCCTTTTTTTCCTTGCCTCCTAGTTCTTTTGCCTTCTGTCCTGGCGGGTTTCCTGCTCCGCTGCTTCTCTCGCTGCAGCCGAGGTCTCCTCCGGGTTTCCCTCGGCTCGTGTCTTCCATCGGGCTGCCCCCGGCTGCTGCTCCCGGGTGTGCTCCTACTTTTCACAGAGTTCCACGTGATCCTCATCTGCTATAGAAGCTTTCCGGACCATTACCCACACGGGTAGGAATCGCCGACCTCCTCTGTTGCATTCTGGGACCCGTAGTTCGAGTACCTACCTTTCCGGATCTGCTACCATCAAGAGGTTTTTTTCTGCATTGGGCTTTTTTCCTCTTGAGAACCGGACTTCTTCTGAAGGAAGCCCCTCCTGCTTGCCAACTACAAAAGGGCATCAGGGTGGCTTCCGACCGAGGAAGACCATTCCTCTTCGACCAGAGACATCCAAAGCCAAAGAAAGAAAGGCATAGAAAGGACAGCTCCATAACTTCAGGTGAGGAGGAGGAGGAGGGAAAGGGCAAGACAAGCAGAGTTTCGGAACAGTATACTTGCACAGTCCCCGAAAGCAGACCTGTTTATCCACCTAGTATTGAGAGTAGACTGACGCATCTTTTGAGTTAGTTCTCTGTACTGCAAATATTGCCAGAGGTTTATATTTCCTCTGCTGCCAAGTGGTTTGCAGCATTCTTTGTGTCCTAATGTTCTGAAAACAGGTTGCCCTTTCACTGGTGTTAACTGTAGGAGGTCTCTGAAAACAATAACATGTTTTACTCGAAACAGTTCTTCGTAGTTGCTTTTTAGGACGTCTTGCATTCTCAGATGAATTAAAGACAACATGATTTTGGAAGCTATGCTTACTTCATCTATCAGGAGCAATTCCATTTGTTTTAGAATGCTGTACATTTCAGTAGCAGCTTCTGCAGATAATGTGTACTATTATAATTTGTTTGATGGGGAGGAGGAGTAGTCGGTGTAAAGTTACACCGCCTATGTTTTAGGCAGCTAAATTTGTGGGGGCTGTTACTACAGTGGAAAGGTTGTTTTTTGTTACATTTTGTAGAAAATTCCTGTTTACCAGAAGCAGCTTTACTACTTACACACAGGAGTAGAGGTTTATAATGTGTACAGCTACAGGTTTTAGTTTCATATTTATAAACATGTTCAATTTCTTGAGTGACTTCTAGATAAATGGTGAGTTGGTCATCATTTAGCTGTAATTCCAGAACTGACAAGTCTTCCTCAGATTGTTTATATTGATACACAGTATATTCTACATCAGTCATGGCTATTTCTGCTTCATTTAGAAGGAGTGGTTCTCCAAGTGGGCTTTGGGTTCCTGTAAGGGAAGGCTGACTGCCCTCAGGAGTGTCTTTGTCTAGTGGAGTTCAACTCCACTCATTGTTGGCATTCATTGCTCAACATTTCTTTGCATTGTTTGAAATTGCTGTTTGTTATACTGCTTTCAGTTGCTTTGAATGCAGTGTCAAATGAGTCATAGTCACCTTATGATTCTTTTTATTTTCTCCAAGGTTTAACAAGTTGAAGTAGGGCCATGAAATACAATTCTCTATGTTGTGGAGATTTAAATGATAGCTGTGTATGATTAATTAGAGTGGGGTTGGTGAGATTCTCTAGGCTTCCTTCACACGTTGAGAATGAATATTTGCCAGTTGTCTCATTTGGTGTAACATTTTTTTTGTAGGTGTAGTTTTAGTCAAAGTCGTAGAGACACATTTTTTCCAAAGCAGAACATCTGTTTGGGTAGTATGTGTCAATTAAATAATTATTTTTAAATGTCCTGGCTTTTGGGATCATTTGTGGCTATGTTTTCTATCTCTTGATAGCATTTTTTGGGATGAAGCTGGTCCAAGGTTCAGCCAGACAATGTGCTCAGATTTGTCATTTAAGGCTCTACCTGTTAATCGGTCTGCAGCTTTGGTGCACCCGCATTCTCGATGGGAGAGCATTTTATACCGAAGCTGTAAAGTTTCTGTGATAGTGTTTTGTCAGATGATATGTCATCCCAGTAGTCCTTTAGCTCTGTTTTCTCAGCTTTGGTGAAGTAGGTTGTGACATATCTTGCAAATGTGTCTTCAATGTATTGTATGTCTATGTTTGCATTCCACAGGATGGCAATGTTTGAATTAATGTACTTGGATGCTTCGTCCCTTTTAATGGTGTATGTAGTTTTAGGTGGTTTGCCTTTTAGACTGTGTCTAACAGAAGACATCAATCTATGTACTTGTCCTTTTTTTACAAACTGGTCCAGGGAAGCCAAAGCAGCATTTGGTATAGTGTTTCCCTTTGTTTTTATATCTATGTCAGCAGTATTTGACACTTTTATGTTTTTGGAAGTGTAGCACTTGTTTATGTAGGCCACTATCTGTGGTTTCTGAAGGGATGTCGCAGGTAATATATTTTTAAATAAACTGTAAAACAGTGGCATCACTATCATGGCCAAAACAAGTGTTGTACTTCTCTGAGCCGAGTGGTGCTTTTATTGCAGATAAAATGCAGCATGGCAATGAAGCAACGGTGAAAGTACCTTGATACATTTACAGGGTCAAGAGAACAGACTTCTCCTGATATTTTTATGTTGATTCTGTCTTTATTTTGGTTTTCAGTGCGTATGAAGTCGTGCAATCCTCCCATGCGCACTCTGCACAATTTAAAGTAACAAACGTACTTCAGCGTGGCATCACAACCAGTATTCTTTTATTCAACGCATGTTTACCAAGAGATTTATGATGCTTGACTGCAAAACCTCATCTTTGTCTTTTATTTTCTGAAGCAGTTGTGCAGCAGATATGTTTAATCATTTTAAAGTTAGAGCCTGTTTTTAATGTGTGTGCACCTCCATAACATAAAGTTGCTAGTTCACTTTTGAAGAGGAGGTTGAAAATGTAATCAACATTTTGTCTGAATCTGCGGTCTTCAGAATACATTCATGAATGGCAATATTCTGATGCACTAATTTGCGTGGACCTTTCATCATATCTTCCTCCTTTTCCGGTATGAAAGAGTAGAGGAAAAGAACGTGCTTCTATACTTTTCTCCCATATGCTCATTGGGCATCCTTTGGCTTGATGCATTTGATATGTTTCTAATGCATCATCAATTGTGTCTTTCGAGTGTAGTATGTGAATTTTATACTGGTCTAAAATGTTGGCTGCTGTAACAGGATCTACACTATCAAATTGGCCAGTTTCTGGTGACTCTTGAATAATGTGGGTGGTTTCTCTTAAGTGTTCCTCTATGTTTATATCTTTGTAGTATTCATTGGTTTTTTTTTAGATATGGTAGGCCTTGTCTAACATTGTTTAAGTAGACTAGTTGTTGCCAACTGTTTTTGTCTTTTGTTGGTACACTGTTAACCAGTAGGTCGCTGTACTCATAGAGTTTCTACATTTTTTTTAAGATCAAATGGAAAATCCTACTTTGCCACTGATGCTCTTTAGTAACGCGGATGGAGGCATTTTGGCTGTTTTTGGTTCAAGGAGTATTATCGCTTGAAATGGGATTTGTTCGGATTATAATGCTCTCATACAAGTTTAGTGCTAGCACATGATTGTATTTGGTTATTGTTACTCTTTTTGGTGCAGTATGTGCAAACTGTTGAGGGGTCAGCTATTGTGTATTTATTTTCTGATGTTAGATATAAAGCTAATTAAAGTCACTGGGATTCCTCATTGCTCTCTATTTTGTAGGCCATATCTGCTACTTTTTGTGTTATTTTATAAAAGGTTTTGCGAAAACAGACACATATTTGATCTGGTATTTCCTTGTCTCCTGAAATTTAGATATTTCTTTTTTTGAAAGAGGTTGATGTTTGTGAGGTCTTAGCAAATGATTTCTGAAGATACTGAATTTTCGATGGCAACTTCCGTTTCAAAGTATTTACTTTAGATGTGTTCTTTTTTTTGAAAGATTGATAGATATAGTTTTAGCTTCATTAGTAGGTCTGCTTTAGTTTGTACATCTTTTTTTACTTTTAGTTTTTGTAAAGGGGGCCTTACCTTTTTAAGTGGTATCTGGTTTAGTTTTGTTGAGTGAGGTTACTAGCTCTTTTGTTTTAATGTGTTCTATACATTTCTTTAAAGGTGGATGACTATAAGGCTTGCTTTTATTCTTATTGTTTATTGTGCATTTGTTAGGCATTTACACAACATGTACATTGTGTTTCAAAGAGCCCACATGGCATTGGGGAGGGAACATGGGATAGAAAACATTGAATGCACTGGAGGATAAAGACAAACCTACAAGGCCTTGTGAGCATTCAGAGTGTGCAAGTGCAGGGAGAGGAGAGGGGGGTAAGTGCTGGAGTGCCCATGCTCGTGAGTGAGCAGCAGGTTTAAGTGACAAAGGCCAGTAAGTGCCAAGGCAATTGCTGTGTGTAGGCAGAGGCAGAAGGTGATTTGGTGTGAGAGGCCAGGGCCCCGAGGACACATAAGGGCCCTGGTCACAAATCACAGTGACTGTGAGATTAGCAGAAGAGGGAAGAAGGGAAGGATAAATTGAAAAGAAAAGTCTTGAGGAGCTTCTGGAATTTGGGGATGTACGGCTCAGGACAAAGAGTAAGGGGGAGGCAGTTCCATAAGAGTGATAAGCTGAGAAAGGAGATCGGCCTCTGGCAATCTGTTTAGCGAAATGCTTGACACACCGAGAGTTGGTACCAAAGGAATATAGAGGTCTAGAGGGAGAGTATTTAGCGTGGTCCCCATCCACAGACAGCCTTTTGGATGATGCAGAGGGATTTTAACTTGATCCCTGCAGCAACCGGGAGCCAGTGAAGAGTTTTTTGGGCAGGAGAGATGCAGTTCCTGGGCTTGAGGCCAAGGATTAGTCTTGCTGCTTTATTCTGGAATATTTGGAGAGGTCATAAAGAGGGAGAGGGGAGAAGGCTATTGCAGTAGTCTAGCCTAGAGAGAACCTGAGCTCTGGTTAAATTGAGCTTCTGGGGGAAAGTGAGAAAAGAGAGAATTCCTTTGAGAAGGAAAACTTGAATTGACTACACCTGGCAAGGGTTGGCATTGAGGACATGCATTTTAGATTTTGTTGAGTTAATTTTTCCATGACATCAGGAGCAGATGTTTTGCCCATATAGCTCATGGATTAATCTATTATTTAAGATGGATTTTGCATCTTTTGTAAGCAGACCAGTTCTAATGCTTTTTAAAATGTTAGCATAGGTGAGGTCAGTAGATTGACGCATGCTTTGAGTTAGCTCTCTGTACTGAAAATGTTGGCAGAGACTTACATTTAGAATGCTGACAAGATTGTTGTGGCATTGTTTGTGTCCTAAAGTTTTGAAAATAGGTTGACCTTACACTGGTGTTAACTGTATGATGTCTCCAAAAACAATGACAGGTTTTCCTCCAAACAGTTCTTCATAATCAGTTCTTAGGACTTCTTCCATTCAGAGGTGAAATAAAGCCAAAATAAGATTGGAAACCATGCCTACCTCATTGATTAGGAACACTTTAATTTGTTTCAGAATTCTGCACACTTCAGTAGCAGTCTCTGCTGATGATTTGTAGTATTCTAATTTATTTTGGTGTTCTACTGGAAGGAGGAGTAGTCAGTGTAAAGTTACACCTCCTATGTTATAGGCAGCTAAACCTTTGGGGAATGTTACAACAGCCAAAAGGTTGTTTGTTTACCACTTGTAGGAATGTGCTGATTCTTTTAATTAATGATGTTTTATCAGAACCAGCTTCATCACTTACATACTGGAGCAGAGGCTCATAATGTGTACATCTACTCATTTTAGTTTCATGTTTAAAACCATGTTCAATTTCTTCAGTGACTTCTAAATAAATGGTGAGTTGTTCATCACTTAGCTGTGATTTGAGCACTGACAAAAGTCTTCTTCAGGTTTTTTATATTGACACATGGTATTTTCTACCTCAGTCAACTTTATTTCTGCTTCATTCAGAATGAGCGGTTCTCTAAGTGGTTCTTGGCTTCCTTTAAGGGAAGGTTAACCTCCCTCAGGAGTGTGTTTATCTAGTTGAGCTTCAATTTCTTCCTCTTGTTGGCATCCATTGTCCAACTTTTCTTTGTATTGTTTGAAACTGACATTTGTTATACTCCTTACATTTGCTTCGACTGCAGTTTCAAATGAGTCATAGTCACCAAATAATTCTTCTTTTCTCCAAGGTTTAAAAAGTTGCAGTAGGGCCATGTAATACAGTTATCTGTGTTGCAGAGATTTAAATGATAATGGTATGATTAATCATGCTGGGTTTGGTAAGTTTTACTAGGCTTGCTTCACAAGGTGAGACTGAATATTTGCCAGTTGTCTCATCTGGTGTGACATTGCTTTTATAGGAGTAATTCTTTTTGTGTAGTATGTGTCAATGACATTGTTTTTTTAAAATATCCTAGCTGTTGGGATAATTTGTGGCTGGTGTTTCTATCTCTTGGTAGGATTTTAGTACTCTTTTTTCGGGATGAAGCTGGACCAAGGTTTAGCCAGACAATGTGTTCAGATTTGCCATGTAAGGCGTAACTGTTAAACAGTCTCCAGCCTTGTAGCATCCACATTCTCTATTGAAGAGCATTTTTATACAGAAGCTGTACCATTTTTCTGATAGTGTTTTGTCAGATGATATGTCATCCCAGAGGTCTTTTAGCTCTGTTTTCCCAGCTTTGGCATATCTTACAAATGCAGTGGAATTGTCTGCAATGTGTTGTATGTCTATGTTTGCATTCCACAAGGGTGCAATGATTGTATTGTAATCATTGATGTACTTGGATCCTTTGTCCCTTGTAATGTTGTATGTGTTTTTATGGGATTTGCATTTTACTCTGTGTCTAACAGAAGACATCAAGCGATTTACTTGTCCTTTTTTTCCAAATTGGTCTAGGGGAAAAAGAAGCGTTATTTGATATAGTATTTTCCTTTGTTTATATATCTACGTCGGCACAGCATTTGCCACACTTATGTTTTTGAAAGCGTAAGACTTGTGTACGTAGGTCATTAGCTGTGGTTTCTGAAGGCATGTTGCAGGTATTGTATTTTTCAATAAACTGTAAAACAGTGGCATCACTGTTATGGGCACATTTTGGAGCATTTTTTATTCACAAAAGCATGTGGATGTGTGGTGCTCCTCTGGATTGATATTCTTTTCTCCAAAAGAAGTGTTGCACTTCTCAGTGTGGAGGAATAATTTTATTACAGATGAAGTACAGCATGGCCATGAAGCGATGTTGAAAGTGCCTTGATTCATTGACACAGACAAGAGAACTAGGTTATCCTGGTGCTTTTATATCTATTCCATATTGTTTTTGGTTTGCATTACATACAAAATCGCGCAAGTCATCTCATGTGTACTCTGCACAGCTTAAAGTAACAAGCCATGTGGGTGGGCCTAGATTCCTTAGCATACAACGTACATCAGCGTGATGTCACATCCAGTATTGTTTTGTACCTCACAAGTTTGCCAACATACTTGTGATACTTGACTTCAAAACTTTGTGTTTTATTTTTTTAAGCAGTTGGGTAGCAGATATGTTGAACACATTTTAGCCTATTTTTAATATGTATGCCACTCCATAACATAGAGTTGCTAGTTCACTTTCAAAAAGGAGGTGGACAATATATTCTACATTTTGCCTGAATCTGGGGTCTTCAGAATAGAGCGATATACTGATTCACTAATTTGTGTGGACCTTTCATCATATCTTCCTCTTGTTCCTGCAGGAAAGAGTAGAGGAAAAGAATGTGCTTCTACACCTTTTCCCATATGATCATTGGATATGCTTTGGCTTGACATATTTGATGTGTTTCTAATGCAACTTCGATGGTGTCTTTGTAGTGGGTGAATTGTATAATTGTCTAAAATGTTGGCTGCATTAACAGGATCTATATGTTCAAATAGGCCAGTTGGTGGGGAATCTTGAATTATTTTGGTTGTTTCTTTTAAGTTGCCCTCTATGTTTATATCTTTGTATTATTCATTGATTTGTTTGAGATATTGTAGGGCTTGTCTAACCTTGTTGTAAGTCAACTAGTTGTTGCCACATTTGTTTGTCTTTTGTTAGTCACCATTAACTAATATAATCAAACAAATTATCTATTGGTCGTTGTACTCCTAGAGATTCTACATTTTCTTTAAGATACTACTTAAAGCCACGGATGCCTTTAGTGACTGAGATGGAGGCAATTTGGCTGTTTTTTGGGTGAAGGCGTATTATAGCTTGAAATTGGTGTACTCTTTAGATTATAATGCTCTCATACAAGTTAAGTTGTTGAAGAGCCTTCGGAAGTGATAATATTTTAAAGTTATTAGTGATAGCATGTGATGGCATTTGGTTATTGTTAAGCTTTGTGTTGCAGTATGTGCAAAGTACTGAGGAGTGTGTTTGTTTGTATTTATTTTCTGCTGGTAGATATAAAGCTAACTGGAACTATTGCAAATCCTCTTTGTCTTCTATTTTGTAGGCCATATCTTATGTTTTTGTGCTCTTTTTATAAAGTGTTCTCCAACAGCAGACACATTCTCGGTCTGGTATTTCAGCAGATGTGTTTTGAAACGTAATTACTTATGTTATGTGTTTGTTAGGATGCCTGCTTGTGTGAGGTAAGGTTTTCTGAAGTTATTGAATTGTCTAAACAACTTCAATTACATAATACTTACTTTGGATGTGCTCTGTTTTTTGAAGGAGTTATTTGGCTGTTTTCTGTAGGAGAATGTTATTCAAATGTTGTAGATCTAGAGCAGGAGTTTGTGCATAGCATGGTGTATGCACAAGATTCCATATAGCAGCATGTTGTATTGCTAACATTTTCATGTGGTGGAAGGTGCTTTTGCAAGCAGTTCCCAAAATGCAGCCTAATGAATGCCCTTGCAGACCAGTGTGGCTGCACACTAGACAGCAGTTCATGGTTTTGAAAGTGTTCATTCTACTTTTGTCTTTTACTTTCATTTAGTGATTGAGGAATTGTCATAACCATTTAAAGGATTGTTGCCTTATGTTACACATTGAACTGCATATCCATTTGTACACAGGACTGTTTGTTTGGGCGAAAGAAATATTTTGTTGAAAGATTTTGTGGGATGTTTTTTCTATAAAGGTTTATTTTGCCATAGTGGTGTCTCCTAACATTTCATACCCTCGGCTATCACTGTCAGTGGAAATTGTTTTTTTGTTGTTCTTGTTTATAAGCCTCTTCATTGAAATATGGTTCTCTGCTGCCTTTGTGAATCCTTTCACCTTCACAGAAGGTTGAAATGGTATCTATATTGACATTGCACATGTTTACAAGTGTTTGTTGTAATGTATTAATTAATTTAGTCAGTGGTTTCATTCTGTTTAAAATCAATATGAACAGTGTTCTCTTTAATAGAAATGCACTGTCAATTAGAGCTTGAGGGATTAGTCTCCTATTGTTGTTTTTTTAAGGGTAGATCATAACTTTTCATATTTTGTGATAAGATTGTTAAGTACTCTACAATGGAACATTTTTTGTAACATGCTTTACAGTGGCTACGTTAACACTGGTAGATATAGTGATATGTTTCCATGTGATAATAACAAATGAAATTATAACAAAAATGTTTTAACTAATAACAAAAAAAATCACATTTTTGGGGGATTTTCAATTTGGGGGGATGGACCCCCCCAATCTCCCTGTTTTCATAGATTTATTGCCCCACCCTAACCTCCCCCACCCCTTTTAATCCCTTACCCCACTTTCCATACATACTTTTACAGAACTTTGATATTTTTACGTTATTATTAATGTGTTATTAAAGTGATTTGTTATTCTCAATTTGTTAAACTCACTGTATACCATGTAAGGTTCATTAGTAGGTTTGCTTTACTTTATACATCTTTTTTTACTTTTAGTTTCTGGAGGAGGGCCCTTACCTTTTTCTGTTGTTGCTGGTTTCATTTTTTTGAGTAAGGTTACTAGCTCTTTTGTTTCAATGTTTTCTATATATTGTTTTAGAGGTGGATGAGTATGTGGGATGCTTTTATTTCATTTGCTCTATTTTTTCGTTCTTTTCTAAGGATACGATTATTAGTAGACATTGTGTTGTGTCTGTTGGAAATAAGAATGTTTGGGTGTGAAAGTTGTGGAATTTATATGGAAGTATTGTGCTTGGGTGTGTGGGTGTGATTGTAGAGATGAATAGCATGTTGTGCGATTGTGGAGTGGGATGATAGTTGTGCTTCAAAATTTGTAAGAGTGTGTACAGGTGTGATGGGTTTGGTTTAGTGAGTAAGAGAATGGTGTAGAGAATGAATAAGAAGGGACATTGTAATGTTTTGAGGAAAACAGTGGGTGTTATACCTGTGATGTTGAGATGGGGCTAGAATGAATGTGCATGTTACAATATAATGAGTAAGAGTGAAATAATGTTGATGATTTGAAAAGAATACTCTAGGCTAATATATAGTGACACTACATTGTTACAATAGCACAGTGATGAATAATGTATGAATGTACTTACTTTGTAGGATGTGAAGAGTGTTCTTTTTGTGGTAGGTGTGTTCAGAAATGTTCTTGTTTCCTGTAACTGTAAAATAAAGTAAGTAGGTATATATGGTAATGGTAAAGTACTTTTAGTAAGAGGGGTTCTTGTTTATGATGGTAGGTGGAGATGTTAGGAAAAATAGTTCATAAAATTGTGTTATGGATGGTGTACTAAAGTATCTCACATATGTTCTTAGAGCAATTGGAGTATGAATAGTGGTGTTTGGGGGTTAGAAAGAAAAGGCAGAAATGGGCGTAACAAAAAGGTACATGTGTACTTTTGTGCTGCTGATTTCAATGAAAGAAGTGCTTTGTTTCTGGGGAATGTATTTGTAATGTGGTGCAGTGTTTATTTTAAGAATAGGGAAAGTGTGGCTTAGAGGTAATGCAGTGGTGGATTGTTGTTGCAGCCTTGTTTGTTGTATTGTAGAAGAGGGTGGAAAATATACAAGGTGAAGTATTGTATATAGATACTTTGGCGGTATACACATATGTGTGATCAGACTGAGAATGGTGGTAGTGTAAGGGATATAATGAGTATGTTTGGAAAGTGTGATATTTATATTGAATGAAAAATGGAAAATGCTGAGTGTTTATAAATGTTTCTTTTTAGGACATTTTCATGAAAGTTAAGAAATACATATCTGCATTCATAGGAGCACTGTGTGCAACTGTTTTGTAAAAGAAAATAAAAGCAGATGGAAAAGATGTGTAGCACTTGGTGTGTGAAGTTAAATGTGTTGGCAGTACATGCATACTTGCTGACATAATCCATTCGATTGTGTAGATGGTTATGTAGTCCTAGTTAGTTTGTTTGCCTTGTTGAACTTGCAGTTCCACTTTTCCAATTATAAGACTTGGACTCGAAGTTCTAGATTGAACAGAAAAAAGCAGGGCTGGAAAGGCACCTGCAGATTGGAATGGGTTATGCTAGCAAGTAGGCATGTACCACCAAAATATTATACTTCCACATGCCAAATACCAGTTAAAAATGTAGCAATAATTTTGTGCCTCTGCTTTTTCTTTGTTTTAGGAAAATGTTACAGGAAGAGATGGTAGCAGGACTTTTGTTTGCAGGAGTTTTGAGAGCACTGAAAATGGCTATGGATATGTCTTTGAGGAGTCGGAGTATATGAATTTTAGGGGACTCTTGGATCCATTGGCTGAAGGTGTATGTTCAGCAGTTTGAATTGAGTGAAAATCTTGGATTCCATGAATTTGAAATGCCTTGGTATGGAGTGCGAAGGATGAAGTGGGAGGGTGTGCTTCCGTTTTGTGCAACCATGGTTCACTTGAAACATTCCGACATCATTGTTCTTCATTGTGGAGGGAACGTCACTCTTTCTCAACTCTCATGCTGGACTTCCTCTGCATCTTGTACTCATGGTGGCCCTGAATCATACTATTCCCATCTTCATCTTGTATCCTGGCTTGCAACATTATGTGTTACTACTGACTTCTGCAATTGTATTCGCTCTCCTCTCTTGCTTCTCCACTCTTTTTGACTGCTTACTCTCTGTTCTCTCCTCCTCTCCCTTTCTCCCTTTTCCTATCTCCTCCCTTTACTTTCTTCTATGCACTTACACTATCAGAATTGTCCCTGGACCTAATATGATAGCAACCTCGTCTGTTTCCTCCACCCTTCCATTACTGTTTTTTTTCTCCCTAACCCCCCTCCAGCACTATCTGAAATGTCGTCAGGCCTAGTATGATAGTCGCTTGTTTTGTTCCTCCCCTCCCTTTCTGCCCCCTCTCCCTCCCCTTTTGTTTTTCTCTGGCTCTACCAGAAATGTTGTCAGGCCTAGTACGGTAGTCGCCTGTCTGTTTCCATTTCCTTCCCACTCTCCCCCTCCCTTCCTTATCTATGTCTCAGCTCTTGCACTATCTGAAATGTTGTCTGGCAGAGTACGATAGTTAATTTCACATCCTCACTGTTCATGGCCTGTAAGAATGTGGTTGTATTTTCCCTTGTTCCCTCCCTTGCCTTGAAGTGCTTTGAAACACATTATGTATAGGAGCTATATAAACAAACAATCATATCATATCATAACAGTTTGGGGTACACAACTGGAATTTCATTGCAGTTTGCAATGAAGGAAACATTTTCAAAGTTGATGCAAAAAAGAAATTTTAAAATATTTTTTTCTTAGTTTGGCCAGAGACAAATGTGGATGTGTTCAAATGTATTTTGTCAGCAAATGGAAAAAGTAACGCACAGCGTGAATAAAGCTGTGTGTGCTTTTTTGCTAGATATTATAGTTTGATATTGTGAACAATATTTGGAGAGATGGAGTGCATCTAACTGATGTGGGCAAACAAATCATTCAGGAAAGCGTTCAAATTGCACTGAAGCAGCTTTTGTGAACACATAATAAATGAGTTGTCTAGAATATTTGTTAGTTTAGCATATAAAACAAAATAATAAAAAAAGGTTATTTTAAGAGCCAACATTTCTGCGTGAAAAACAATTTAAATGATTTTTATACCCCAACCCTATTCCTGTAATTTTCTGGATGTCAACGGACTACCACACTGTCTGTGGACCAAGCAGGCTGAAAAGGGCCTATGACTTTTTTTGTCACTTCTATTTTTTAACTGGGAAATTTGGCTCCAACAAGAACTGTTTTTTTCTTGTTTTTTGTATTTTGTATTTTTGTGCTATTTTCTAGGAGAGGCAAGGTAAGGTAAGGGGGCAAGGGAGGGAAGGGGAACCAACCACAAATACGAAGGAGCAGGTGGAAAGAAGAAAATATTGGGTGGACCCTAAAATTAAGGTGGGGTGCAGTGTTTTTTATGTTCCGTGACCACAGCCTCGAAAGCACTCCAAAACTGCTACCCCCTACAGATTGATCTTCACAGCACAAACATAGCACTGTAACTCTCAAAAGGTAAGGGTCAACAGCATTCTACATGGCTTGTGAAGCCATCACTGGGATTCTCTGCACCAAAGGAGTACCCTTTGTGGTAACCGGAGCAGATGAAGATAATAGGGTGGAGGATGTCCACCTACTCTTACCTTGGGAAAGGTATCGCCTTCCTCAGAGCAGTTGGGTGGTTAGATTTGGTGTGGCGCCTCATGGAAGATGTCCCATAGAAATATTAGCCTCGTTTCCAGCATCTGAGTACAACTATGCACTGAGTGCATTTCACCTTGCTTACACGCGCCTTCGGGACATTTCCAACGGTTGCAAATAATTGCCACACCTAAGACTCACTCTGAGTACTGGTGATAGGGACTTCCTCCACCTCAACCTCTTCTTTCGATTGATCCTCATCTTCTGTTTCTCTCTGGCTGATCCCCTGTTCAGGACCTCCAGGTTGTTGAGGTGGTGGTAGTGAGGGTGGTTGGGAAGCATAGATGGCCATAACAGATGCCATTGCAGCAGGTTTAAAAAAATATACTGAGCCAGTGTTTCCCAAATTCTCTCTCCTGCAAAGCCAGAATGAAAAAGAGGAAAAGAAATGGGTGGTTCCCTCCAGAGTAGCTGCCTGCTGACTGTGCGACTGTCCGCAGACAACCGAGTCAAAAATATGCTTTGAAATGTTCAATCAAGAATGGGTCTGGGAGCTGTGGAAGGTTAACGATTCATCTTGAAACACCCTAGATTGGCAGAAAATGCATTTATAAAGTGTCCCGCCATGTCGGCCGTCCGCAGGCACTCATCAGACAGGAAATACAGTGTGCATGCGCGTGGGTGTCCGTAGAAGTGTGTCATGCAAAACCGCACATGTCCGGACATCACGGCTGTCTGGGGGAACCTTCATATTGATGTGGACACGCATGACAGTCGTAGTCTCTGGGACGCATAATTGGGGTTTTAAAAATAAAGGAATATCACACAATGATAACTAAGTTTAACAAATATATTTATTAATGAAAGGGATGGGGTATCGGAAATGGGAAACACAAATTGGAGAATTAGGAATTTCTCTACAATATTGATCACGGACGGAAGGGAGTGATGTTTCATCAAAGCGTCTTTGGTTTACATTTTTGGAATTTGATGGGGATGAACTGCTGCCGACAAGGGGGACAGGTACAAGAAGGACAGTGATAGGAAACATTTTTAATAACATGATTTTTCACATATTGTTAAAGTGCTTTAAAATCATTACTAAGTTCATCCAATTTTGTAGACAAGTTCATGATTTGATTAAGCACAGTTGGGGATAGGGCTTCTTGTTTTGATTCTTGGGATTTTGTATAATTAAACTGGGGCGTGGTTTCTTCATGAAAACTATATACTGTAAGAAAAAAGAAATTATTTTAGTAAGGTCTCTTCAAATTACAATATTTGCTTATATTAAAAGATGTATTGTATACCATGTTATTGTCACTCATTTCTTCTTTTGGGAAGTTCTCCTCTAACCACTCAAAATGAAAAAAATGTGATTTTTCTTTATAATGCATATTTATATAATAAATGCTAATAATAAATACATAAATACAGAGTACTTACTGTTTGGTGAGATATTGATTTAGAATAAGCACTTGGTGTATGTCAGTCGTCGATATAAACAGTTGTAATGAAGTGATAATATTAGGTGTACACTTATGGTTTATGCTTGGTGCATTCCCTTATATGATGTGTTATAAATAAAAAAAAAATAATGTGTACATTTTCAAGCAATCATTTGTACAAAAAGGTATATTTGGGTGCAAAAAATATGATTAATGCTGCTTTATGATATGTTATGATATTATATGATATAATATGGCATTTATAGTGCCTACACACAAGTGTTTCAAGGCGCAATGAGACAAGGGAGGGGAAACAAGGGAAGACAGACAACAATCTTACTAGGCCAGGTGGCATTGAGATCGTGCAAGTGCAGGGGAGGGGGATGAGAAAGTGCGAGGGGAAAGCGGAGGGAGCAGTGCAGTACATGGGATCACACAGTAAAACAAATAAACCAATACATACAAATAATTAAAAAAATGAGGCCAGCTGGTGGCAAGTGCAAGGGTAAGTGGAGACATCAAGTGTCAAGTGCTGGTACGGGACTGTAGAGATACAGAAACAGACCCTGAGTGCAAATGTTGCCAGGGGGGGCAGTCAGTGCAGGTGTGCAACTGGTAGGGAGGGGACCTGGGCCCAAGATCAGAGTGTAGCCAGGTGACCAGTGCAGTTTCAATATCACCCAGATGTTCAGCAGGGGCGAGGGAGAGAGAAAGCAGAAGCAAAGAGGAAGGTCTTGCGGTGCTTCCGGAACCGGAGATGGTTCTCCATACATTTCAGAGAGGCCTCCGCTGTTACCTGGAGGGCTTGCAGGGTCTCCAGCATCTGTGTCTCTATCACCTTGGCTTCCCTGCAAGTGGCCTCCAGGATGGCAGCCTGCCTCCTCAGCCCTGGCCTACACAATCCTCGCTTCCTGAGCCCGCTGCCACTCTGCTCCGATCTGCTGCCCATATCTCCAGAACACAGAAGACATCCTGTCCCTCAGGTCCATGTGTGCCTCCCACCTCACACTGCGCACCTTGCCCCTTTGGATGTTCTGCCCTAAGAAATGTAGCTTCCTCCTGGTTGCCAGCTACTACCAAAGTGCCTTTGTGTGTATGCCCTCTGGGCTGATGACTATACCCCGGGGGCGTACTGTCCGTGCCCTGCTTCTGGTTGCCTGCTCTCCCACCATTGCTGGTGACCCTGTCGGTGCCTGGGTAGGCACAGTGTCCACTTTAGCTGATTGACCTTGGACTCCCAACTTGGGCAGGCTTGTTGGCACCACCAGACTGGGCAATGTGGGTGGGACTGGTGCCAGGGGCGTAGGAGACACATAAAATCTGGGGGGGACAGGGGACATCTTGGGGACTTTGCTTTATTTATTTATTTATTTATTTTGTTTTAGTCAAAGAACTCGACTTTTCACAAAAATAGAATTAAAATAGCAGTACATATTAAATTAAAAATATCAATGTATAAAACAAGAGAAAAGAAGAAAAGAAAACAGAAGAAAATCAAAGGATGCAGCAGCAAAGAACATGTCTTTGTATGTTGCATTTCTGGATTGTTCATCTGACTATGAGCTCATGGTAAGAGAGAGGAAATAACAATTACTTCCAGTGGGCCACAGCTAGGACGCCAGCACATTAAGAGGCAGATCACCTGTAAGTGGACTCCTGCCAAATAAAGGAGTTGCAGCCTTTTCTACCAACTGCAAGTTGCTACTTTTTTTGTGTCGGGCAAGGAGACCTGTTTGTCTCTTGGAATGGAAGGATGGGAGTTTCACAGAAAGAGGAAATCTTGTTTGAACCCCTGAGTAAGCCCTGTTATGGGAGTAGAGGGACCAGGTGTGTGATGTTGCTGCTTTGACTGTCCTCCGGAGCGGGGGGGTGTACAGCAAACAAGGAGGATGAGCGATCGCAAGCCCACCACCTTATAAGCACTCCCGAAGTTGCGGCTGGATGTGTCGGACCCGGGGGATGCCTAGTAGGTGGGTAGTATGTGAACCCAGGGCGGTGGCCAGAGGGGCAGCCTGCTATGTAGGCTGCCCCTCTAGCGCCCCTGGGAGGGCCGGGCCAGCCTCTCACGAGGAGTCTGGTCCATCTTATTCCATCTCATGCTGGCTTCAGAGCCTAGCCTTTCTTTGCCTTTGTTATTCTGAATGCAGAGCTGGACTCTATTCCTTTCTCGTTTAACATATGCTGCAAAGCCTGATCTATTTGATTCTCTCATATGTTACTAGGACGGCAGAGCATGGGTCCTCTGCCCTGTTACATTATTCAAAGAGCCCCTCTGGCCTTTCTTTGCCTCTCCCTTGTCTCACTGCTTGCTTGCTTAATACATACCTCCTTGCTTGAACACTCAACATATTCTCCGTAACACAGCAATGGCAGCTGCAGTCTGTCTTAACTTCTATTTGTTCTGTATCGTGAAGTGCCCTCTTATTTCCATTTTTCTGTCTGCAGTGGAAAGGCATTTTCCAGTCACTGTCATGATGGTTCTACCTGGCTATAAGAGGGCAACAGCTAGCCAATATTGGAAGGGAAGAACATGGGCATATTATGCCATAGGCTGGCAACTGCCTTCCTAATGCCTACACAAGAGACAACTCTTGCCTTTGTTTCTAACTGTAATTCAGTGGATGAAGAAACGCGAGAACACACATATTGCTTATAAATGAAGGGTATGATGTCACACTTTGTTAAGGCATTGTGATCACGCCAGGAGCTAATTTCCAGCTGCAATTAAGCGATTACCTTGTAGACTTCTGGCTTTAAATAACGTTAGTATCACCTGGAAAGCACAGAGGTTGCTCAACAGGGTTCCTGGAGCACAAGGGGTACCCTTTTTCATGGGCATGGATGATTGGAGGGCATTCTTTCCCTGGTTTGGAGCCTGGCCCCTACAGCCATGATGGGGGGAGGGGCCTATTACTTTTGGTTGTTTGTACCCTTTGAGGATGGGCAGACATTGCCTCCTGCTCTGCTTTGCGACTTTATCACACATACCTGTCAGGTGGCATGTAACTCAATGCTACTAAAGTTATCAGCCTCAGAAGTCTGGAATCCTTTGCCACATCAACTAGGGTACAGGCTTGCTACCTAAGACTTACCCATGTCTGAGTCTGCATCTGTCGCCCTGTGGGGAAGACACACGCAGAAAGAGCAAGTCGCAATGCCCTTGTGGGTTTTTCACACGTCTTCCTCGGGGTGGGCACAATTCACTCCGCAGAGAAAGTGGCACATGCTGGGCAACATTCTCCCACTTTGACAATTTCACCCAAAGAGCGAAATTCGCCATTTGAAATAACTCTGTCAACTTATTATTGCGCAATCCACACTGATGAGTTTAAGCGCCTGCTTAACGCGAGATGGCAATTAAGGGCATTTGCCAACACACTCAAGAAGCACAGGACACCCTCTTACCAGCGACATGCCATGCTCACTCATTCTGATCACGAATTGCCATTTATCTGGGGTCATGTTAAATGTATTTATTTATTTAATACATGTGTAGCATCACGCAAAACCCCCAAGCATCAAGGCACAAACTAAACTGCATGGAGTGGACCACTTCCATTGGTGCACGTTTTTAATTTTCCGCCACAAAATGGAAGATTTTAACATAAAAGGCAGGTGAAATCACATTGCTTTTCCACTTTGGAAGAGTGTAAATACCTCGCTCAATTAGCGATTTCTGGCAGAATTGACAATGGCTTCCTCTGGACTCCGCCCGCTTTTACCAGGTTTCATTTCCAAGCAGATACCAGAGGAATCCCTTTCCCTATTTCCAGCATGAGAATCCATGCTGGCAGTAAGGCCGCATTTGTCTGGTGGAGTGGGAAATACAGGGTGTCCTGGTATGTCCACTCGGCTGCTGTACTCCACCCAGAAAATGCACGAAAATCTGGCTAATTAGAAAAAGCGACATTAATAGTGTTTTCCACCACTTTTTCTGAACCAATTGACCTGGAAAATGCTGTGTTGCATCGGAAGCTGAATGCATTCACTCTGCTTATTATCCCACCGGAAGATTAAGCCAGGAATTGAACACAGGTGTTACATATTACTGTTCACAATCTGCATTTGGAGCATTAACTAACTGAGCTACCTCACAAATGATACCTCCCCAGTGTCAAGGCCTTTTTTGGTGATTTCGGTATGTCTCCATTCAATCCCTTGTACTCCTTTGTTACATGAGATATCTCTGCCAAAGTTGGCCCCTTTTTTCCCACATGTAGGCAGTCGTAACGCCACCCAGGAATCCTAGTTTCCTCTAGGGGGTGAGAGAACATAACCAATGAGAAGAACATTTTTTTTCAGAAAATGCCAATAAAATGTTGTGCAAAGAAGCCTGTAGTGTTTTTCCTGTAAGAGCTAGAAAAAATTGTTTGCTGTGCTGGAGTCACCATTTTCCAGGCTTTCAAGAACAGATTGAGTGGAAACCAAAATAACATATTTTGATATGCTAATCAGCCATTTTGTGAGAGGTAGGGATTTTGGCGTTTGTCTGTCCAATAGGACATGCGTGGACGGAATGGATGAAAAGGGTAGGAAAGCCGAATGGGAAGCCAGAAAGGCATACATTTCAGAAAAGTAGGCAATATTCCAAGTTTAGGAAGGGGTGATTTGCGCAGGTCAGGCAACAACTATGTAGGGAAAGATTCCATAGTTTGGGGGGAAATTGGGAAAATTACAGAAAAAAACCACACAATTCCTGCACATTTCACTCTGGTCACCCACTGAAACACGCAGCCACCAACACATGGCCTCCCTTCCCACGTTCCCACAGGTTTTCTGACAAAATCGGTACCTCAAATGTGCGGGTGCACCTACTTGGGTGCAAAGGGAAAAGCCTAAAACACTGGTAACTCCAAGTCTTTTCGCACAGCAGATTTTTAGGAATTTTGCTCATGAGCACAACCTACAGATTTGGGCCTAGGGTTTTGAAGCCACGAAGGAAAACCAGGAACCCCATGCATTTCCGAAAAGAAGACACCTGTTGGAATCCACAGAGGTCTGACTTGTGCGAATCGCCCCATAATATGTGAACACAATCCCTGACAAAGTCTGAAATTTGGTGGAAAAAACACAATTTTCACTTTGTCTGGGATTGTGGGTAATACATTCTGGGACTATTTGCGCAAGTCAGACCTCTGTGGATTCCCACGGGTGTCTTTTTTTCAGAAATGCACGAGGTACCCTGTTTTCCTTCGTGGCTTCGACACCCTCGCCCAAATCTATAGGTTGTGTCCCCAAAGCCTTTGGGGGTTACCAGTGGTTTAGCCTTTTCCCTTTGCGCCCAGGTAGGTGCACCCACACATGTGAGGTACCGTTTATGTCAGAACACCTCTGGGAACTCGGGAAGGTAGGACATGTGGAGTTGGTGGCGTGGTCCGGTGGGTGGCAAGAGGGAAATGTCTGAAAATTGTAGTTTTTTCACAATATTTCAGACCTTGCCGGGGATTGTGGGTAATACATTCTGGAGCGATTTGCGCAAGTCAGACCTCTGTGGATTACCACAGGTGTCCTCCTTTTGGAAATGCATGGGGTTGCCTGTTTTCCTTGGTTGCTTCAACACCCTAGGCCCAAATATGTATGTTGTCCACATGAGCAAAATCTGCTCTGCCGAAAGGCTTGGGGTTACCATTGGGTTAACCTTTTCCCTTTGCACCCAGGTACGTGCACCCACACATGTGAGGTACCATTTTTGTCGGGACACCCGTGGGAACGCAGGATGGTAGGACATGTGTTGTTGGCGGTGTGGTTCAGTGTATGGCCAGAGTGAAATGTTTGAAAATTGTGGTTTTTCCACCAAATTTCAGAGACATTTCCCTCTGCCCACCCACCAAAACACGCCACCAACAACAGATGTCCTACGTTCCCACAGGTGTCCCGATGAAATCGGTGCCTCACATGTGTGGATGCACCTACCTCGGCGCAAAGGGAAAAGGCTAACCCACTGATAACCCTAAGCCTTTCGGCAAAGCAGATTTGCCTTGCACCTCTGCTTGGTGGAGGCATCCCTGCTGCCATGCTCCACAACACTGGTTCCGTTCTTTCTTGTGCTAGCAATCTGCCCCCAGGGAGGGCTACATGAGATGCCCCCCATCCATTTGGGGTGGGGGGAGAGGGACACCCCCCTTTCCACTAAAATATATATGGTGATTCAGTGCCTCCCTCACCCACCCAAACAAGTTATAATTTGTTTTATTTTTGTTTTGCCCCTTTCCTAGGGGCAGATGGGCACATGTATATGGCCATATGCCCCAGGGGGGCGAAACATACTGCCCCCTTGCAATGTTTGCAGTGGCCTCCCCCACCCCAAATGGGTGGGGGCATCTCATGTACCCCTTCCTAGGGGCAGCAATCTGCCCCCAGTGAAGGCTACATAAGGTGCCCCCATCCACTTAGGGTGGGGGGAGAGGGCCACCCACCCTTTCAAACACAAAAAATCCTGGTGGTCTAGTGGGCCCTCCACCCCCACCCAAATATATATTTGTTTTGCCCTTTCCTAGCGCAGATGGGCACCTCCACTTAGGGTTGGGGGGAAAGGGCCACCCCCATTTCAAAAATCCCTGGTGACTAGTGGTCCCACCCACACCCACCCAAAACTATGTTTAAAAAAAAAATATTTTTTTTGTTTGCCCCCTTCCCTGGGGGCAGATGATCACCCATCTTCCCCGTGGTTTCGGGGCCAGGGGGGAGAGGGCAGCTTACATAGTAAGCAGCCCCCCCCCACTTCAAAAACAGATCCCTGCATGACACACCAAACATATTCTGGGGGGTTAAATGACATTACATCCCCCCACTTAAAATTGTGGGGGGATTTGTCCCCCCTGCCCTCCCACCCCCCATGTCCTACACCCATGACTGGCGAACAGGGGGCCCTGTCAGTATCCGGGCCAGAAGACATCCCAGAGGATGACTGGCATATCCTACATGTAGCCTGCACATCATCACGGATGACGGCTGTACGCCTCGCCACACCGGCCTGCAGGGTTAGCACATAGTCCTGGATGAAAACACCAGATGGTAAGGGGTTGTCGGTCTGGGTGGACACATCTGCCAACACCAGGTGGTGGGTCTGGGTTGAGGCATCCAGGCAGGCGCATACAGCTGCATCTGATGGCCCAGGGACTAGACTTTGCACAGGCACCTCCAGGGTGGCCTGCACAACCTCATGCCCCTGGGACAGGACTGCAGTAGGCATCTGCACCTCAATACTCCCACCTGACCACCTTGGTTGGGCTGCAATGGCCACCTCCTCCCCCTGCCCCGCCAACCTGGATGACTCTGCGGCATCTTCCACCATCAATGTCTCCTGTGTGGCACCACCTGTCTCCCCCGCTGCTGAGGAGTCCACACCTACCTTCGCCTTCTTGAACTTAGCCCCAGCTGCCATGCCCGATGACACCAACGTGGCCACTGACACATTGCTCCCCGAAGAAGTGCTTTCATGGGGGTGTGGCTGTGCCTTGCACCTCTGCTTGGTGGAGGCATCCCTGCTGCCATGCTCCACAACACTGGTTCTGTTCTCTTCATATGATGCAATTGTGGAAAAGGAAACACAACAGAAACATCAGTGTACCGCACCATTGTGTGCATGGCAGTACCAACATTCACATGAACATGACTAGTTAAGGGAACAACCGTCAACCTCCACCCACACACACATAGACATGCAATCCACATCCATGCAAATATATGCGTGCCCATCACTCCAGACATTCACATCAGGCTACTTGCTACTGTCACGATTAATCAATTGCGTATGCTCCACACACATGCATCATGTGCACATGCACATGTCAGGATGCCACAGCAATAAGCACATACACATGTCATGCACACACATCATTACAGAGGCCACAAACCCACAAGCAGTGTGATGAGCAATCACATCAGAGTCCCGTTAACTGACATCCCTCTACATGACTACATCAGACATTTAAATGCATGTGTTGCATCCAGGCGTGAGTGATGGACAGTCACACATTCACATCTTTGGTGCATACACATGAACATCATGCATGCACATGATGTGGTCAACACTACCTCAACGGTCACACTTGTCACACTGGCATGTCTCAGACACAAGTAAAAAAAAACATGTGCATTGCCTGAACGGCAGCACTACAAACCACACGGATATCTCATTGAAAATACATATTGTCTGATTGCACACATGGAGAGCAATGTCTGGGGCATGCACGCAGACATCTGTCTCAGAGGCGTACTTGGTGCAAGCCTAAGGGGCTCACTGCAAACAAGCAGCAACATGCACATGCACCATAGACCATTGCAACACATGGGTACTCACCAGTCGACTCCAGACGTTCTTGTAACTCACACACCTGGCTGTGCAGCACTGGGTAAAACTTCTCCAGGACCCGCATGTTGGTATTAGACATGTGGCACCCGCGCGCATGGTGCACCTTTGTGGTGGTACTGGCCTGGATGTAACGCAGGGCCTTGCTGTGGGTCTTGGATTTCAGGTCCTCCCAGAGCTTGTGCACGTTTTTGCAGGTACAGGATGCCACCCTCCTCTGCGTTGATGGCATCCATTATCCCATCCCAGATCTGCTGACGTCCTTCCTTGCCACGTTGCATCACTGGGTTGAAGAGGGCATCATACTTCTCCAGGTCCTTCCTCACCAGGATGTGAACTTCCCTGGCAGTGAAGATGACAACCCTCTACCTTGCTGCCATGAGGTTGCCACTCTGGTCTGACGATGATGGTGCAGGCATGGCACCCCTCAAGGCAGGTGTGGGTGGGCAAGGTGGACCTGGAGCTGGGCTGTGGAGCAGTGGTGGTGTTATGGCATGGTGGAAGTCTGCTGAAGCAGCTGAGGTGGTCTGAGGGCCAAGACCAGGATCATTGGCAATGGTTGGACAGCAAGCACTCCAAACGCAGTGCAGGTGGGCAGCAGGCATACACACTGGATAGGCAGCAGCAGATGGCTAAGTAGGCGGCACCTCAGGGCAGTAGGAGGCAGGTAAAATGGTACAGAGGCAGGAGCATGGGTCTTCTGTGTATTAATCTGAGGGCAGCCGGAAACAGAGTTACAGGAAATCTGAGGTAAGGCCCTCAGTGCGTAACTTAAGTGGTACGCGATGCATGCTGCCATTGAGCATGCCAGATTTGGGGATACATAAGCACGTATAGAAGCAACTCTGACCGTACGTGCGAAGAAGGAGGAGATGGACGAGGGACGAGTGGAATACTGTGAATTTTTGGGTGCCACGCAATTCGTTCTCTTCAGGGACCGTACAAACCTCTTATTTTGTTGGGGGATTTGCCTCTGCATTTTTTCTACTCTAGGTGCCCCTCTTTATCACTTACCTCTAGTCTTACCTTTAGTGTAGCTTTCTGGGGTTCGCATACACATTTTTAGTGTTTCTGGGTGCCACTGCGTATCGCGTAATGCTTTTTTTTCTTTTTTCACCGAAGCTATCCTGGTATCACATATGCAATTTTTCATTTCATGGGGTGTCTGTGTGTTTTGTCATCTTGGGGTAAGTTTGAGCCTTGCTGGACCACAGAAGTTCATCTTCCATCATGTACACTGCCCCCTCACTCTAATTGCCCAGGACAATTTCTTGGCGTGCCTTTCAGCCCAGAAGTGTAAGGGACATGCAGCTGAAGCAGCTGTCCCAGCCCAGAAGGGTAAGGGACGTGCAGCTAAAGCAGCTGTCCCAGTGCAGAAGAGTAAGGGATGTGCCACAGGGGGTAATGCCATGCCCCAGGCCACTAGTGGCCTGGCATCTGGAGCTCAGAGTGGTCCCAGCTACACAGGGTCAACACCAACACCACGTGGCAAGAAGGCGAAGGCTGCACAGCAGGAACCGTCTCCACCCCATGGCAAAGCACAGGACGCTGGCACGTTGAGGATGAGGAACTTCCATGATGACAAACTCCAGATCCTCATGGACTACGTGACCAAGCACCTCACATGGTGACATGTGCCCGCAACCAGGGAACACACATCCACCTGCTCATCGTATGGTGCATTGGTAACATGTCACAGATTAGATTGATGTCTTAGGGTTTGAGAAACACACTGCTGCTCAGGTAGTGAAGCATTGAAATGACCATACCTGTCGCGTAAAGTCCAAGCTGTGTGCCAACCTCACCTCTGTTATGGCAACTCGAGGGGGTTCACCAGAGGAGGAGGAGCTCACCCAGAATGAAGAGGCTATGAGGCTATGAGCCAATTCATTATGATGGAGCAGGTGCAAGGTGTGGGAGGCCTGCCAAATTACGAGGGCATGTCTTGTGAGTGACCAAGATTGTGCATCTTGGGTACGTGTAATGAAGCATAACTAAGATGTATGATTGTGTTGCACATCCGACTGATTTTGAATGAGTGCCTTCAGTGAACCATGCAGTGGTGTACTGACTCCGGTCCACTATACTCAAGAGTGGATACAACCCATCTGTTGTACATAAGTTGAACATGGCTGTGTTACATAACTTATCCTCCATTAGCATAACCACCCAACATCTGCAACATGATACCACAATGTGCCCTCTTGTTAGTTATATCCTTGATGTCAGTGACTCTGCTCTGCTAGACATGTGGTTGCATCTGAAAAATGAGTTACATTTCATGCATTGCAGGATATAGATTCTCCATTCACACATGTACGTTGATGCTTCCATGATACATAGAACATCAAAGATGGCAACCAACATGACTCACAGAGTACAATGAGTGAGAGTGCATATGTCTACACTGTGCACATCCCTGCTGCCGCTATGGCAATGACTCCTAAGTCAAATTGTTGTGAGGCCTGATCCCCTGTTATACCCCATACTCAGCACACACTATATGGGTAGATGCCCCTGTCCCTCTTGTTGGTCACTGTATCTTGTTTCTATCTCCAACTCAATGGCCCTCATTACAAGTCAGGCGGTGGACCATGGTGCTATTAGCACCATGGTCCATGCCGGATTCCGCCATGGTGGATGGCGGAATTACCGCCCCATTCTAAGGTGAGTGGGGCGGTAATTCCCCATTCAACATTTGCTCTTCCCCTTTCCAATTTTCTCCCCATAGGGCATAATGGGGATGCGGAAGGCGCTAATTACGGCACCGTAAATTACGGTGCATAATTAGCACCAAGGTCGCTTAGCGCCTTGGACTTTAACGCCTGCAAAAAGCAGGCGTTAAAGTGTGAATCAGCCGTTAAGGGTTAGCGCCGACGGCGCTGTTAAACCCTTAACGCCTGACTTGTAATGAGGGCCAATGTACGTACTCTCTTCACTTAAACAGACCTTGGATAGGTGTTACTCTTACAGTCAAACCTCAAGAGGGTCTGTTTCCTTTTCTCGACACTTACAGGATGCTCCCATTGTGTTCAGTCTTTGTGCCAGGTCAAAACTGGTGTGGCATGTGATGGATGCAGACTTGAATATGAATATGTGTGGCTGCCTGTTGAAATATCATATAATTGCATCTCACAGAGTCACCTGACCATGCCATTTCACTGGTAATAGTCAACTGTTTGCTGTGCCATGTGCTTGCTAATGACAGGTTTGATGGCACTGTGTCCACTGGCAGGATGGCCCTGAGCAGGGGATGTTGTTTCCAGTCTACATATGCCATGATCAGATTGCTTCTTGTAGATACTGTGTGGATGCTGTTTATCTCATGCTGACATGACCTGCATTTTGTTGCATGACAGCAATCTGATACACATGTTTACTGTAGAAACATTGCACATGACTCCTCGTGTCTTTTTCTGTGCATGTGCAAGTGAGGAGGCACCAGATAGAGAGGAACAAAAAGAGTCTGTGGCGGTTACAACCACCCGTGTAGGACGTGGCATGGCAGGCTGTGAAAATCCACTGGTGCTACAAACCATCCTGGGCCTTTCGGCATACAATTCTGACTCTTTGGACTCCAGTAGCTCTGATGCTGAGCTGGATTTGTAGTCCTCAGTGCTGGGGGAGGTGAGTGCACCAATTGTTGGATCAGTTGGAGCCTGTGATTCTGAAAGGGGTCAGGTCCCTTCACATGGTCAATCAGTGGTGTCAGGGCCATCTGTGGTGGTTATGGATGCAAGGCCACTCTCCCATGTATTGGTTTCTGGTACTAGGGCAGATGTCCTTTGTTTCAACCCAGGATGGTGCTACCAGTAGAGACATGTCTTCCGGTCAACCATAGCCATGCGGTCTGTGCGCCCATGGAGGGTTTTTTAGTTTTGGAGTTTTTTTTAACATTCACCCATGTGGAAGTTGGCATGCACCCTGCCCCTCCCTCTCCTAGGTGGACCCCCCCGGTCCATGATGGAAATTTTTGATTTTTTTGTTGGATACTTTTGTTCACCCCAGGCCCGAATGTTGGCATTTTATTTTTGAGTTGCCCTTTCCTGCTTTATTTTTATTATTTTACTTATTTTTTCCTTGAGCTGTGCTTTTAACATTTCAAGGCCATGACGTTTGCAGTGGTGGACATGCAGGCATGCATAGTGTGGGTAACTTGCATGTTTGCATGTTGTTGCACAGGATGGCATGTGCAGGTGACTATGGTTTCTGTGTTCCCTCGCACATGTGTGCTCTGTGAATGGTACTTCACTATGCCTGTTTTAAAGTCTTCTCCCATGTTGTTTCAGTAATCCGTGATCTGGTGGTGACTGCTGTCCTGGGGGAGACACCGTGCACCCTTTGTTGTCCATGCTCCCCATGCCCTCCACCAGGCATTGTTCCTCCTGTACCTAATTTGGAGACACAGTTCGGGCTGAAATTGATGCAGGATTCACACCATGCCAACTTGCATTTTGGACATGTGTGATTGGTCACCATGTTTGTTGCATGGGTTACTTAACTTATATGTGCTTTGCATGCTGTCATTCTGGTACGGTTATTTAAGTGGTACTCATGTCACTGTGTTACCTACCTTGGTCAATTTATCTATGGCTGCACCTACTGTGGTGAAGCACATGTTATTGTTCATCGCCAATCCGGGCAGTGTACTCCTTGATGTGGAATTTCCTTGGGCTTTCCTATCAGTGTCACTCTCTCTCCCTCTCTCTGTTGTGGTATGCTGAACTTCTGGTCAGATCAAAATACATTTCCTGTCACACTGTGATGTTCCTGCAGTGGGTGATCTCTGCATATTTTCTGTATCAAATCATATGTTTTTATGGATGTGCATGTTGCTTCTGTTGTTACTATGCATGTAATTGCATTTAAGGGAAGCGTCTCCCAATGCTGTGCATCATATGCAAGGCAGGTGTGTACCCTGTGCAGGTAAGTGAAGGGCATTAGCAGACACTTGTGGGGTGTTTGCATGGGAGTTTTGTACTGTGTGTGATCACTTGGGGGTGACTTGTCTTGTGGGGCAGCAGTACTTCTTCATGGGTGCATGTTTCACACGGTGTGCTTCTGGTGATGGATCTGGGCATGGTAGTGTTTGGATGGATTGGTGGGGCCACTGGTTCCATATTGTACATTGTAGGTGTTCAAACTGTGTGGGCCTTTTATGGGTGCTTGGAAGTGGGTTGCATGGTCGGCTGTTTGCGGCCTGTGACAGGTGTTGATGGCCATTCTGGCATCTGTCTCATGGCACTTTTAGCATTTGTAATGAGTGACACTTCACATCCCTTGCAAAGTTTGTGAGGTTATGGTTCAACAGCACAATTGTGCGGTCTTAATGAGGAATCAACCATTATGGTGTGCAGCACAAGTTAAAAGCCATGCACATGTGGGGAATTATGTACTTTTTCGGGATACTATGTTGTGTACCAGCACATTAGGGTTAGTGGTGTTGGTGCTTTCTCTTGCATGTACCATGCATCCTGCAACATGGTGTTAGCAGCTTCAATTTGGCTGCAGCTGGGTGAATGGTATTGCTGCATTCAATTGAATGCAGTTGTTGACCAATAGTATGCTGTGATAATGGGTTGTAGGTCAAATGGTCAAATCTAAATGGTTGAAAGGACCATCTAGGTGAGTAACCATGTATCACAAGTATCTTTTTCTGTGACTCATTAACAAGCCCAATAGACCATGACCTTATGGTGTCATTTTATATTTACTTTGAGGATTGCTAAACAAGGGGTTAGAAGATTTCTTTTACACCAATCAATTCTGTTTGTCCTATCGAAGGCCCAGTGTATAGTGCTTGAGAAGACCATCCAGTGGACTATCTCATCTTAGAGGCAGAAACGCTGTGCATCGACACCTTAGTGTCAACGAGTTCCCCCCTTCTCACCTGGGACCGATGTTTGCCAGTGACTTCGATCGCTGCCTTCTTGCGAACGCTCCTGGTCTTGAACAGCGCTGCTCGAGATTCATCTGGTTCCAGGTTGCGTTTAGTTCCGGGATCACGGAGTCCAGGAATCCGGGAGACTGGAAAGGCTAGAAAAGCTCGGAACCAGGAAGAGGGAAAGGAAAAGGAGTGGGAAATAGCACTGGGACAAAAGGAAACAATACCGCGATCAACGAACACACGTCTGAGCTACTCTGAAATAGCATTGAGACGTGCAGAGCCGTGGAAGGCGTGGTCTATAAATAGACCGCGCCGCATTCAGCGCATGGAGCGAGCAAGGGCTTCAGCTGTGGACGGCCATGTTGGAAGTAGTACGGAATGCAAGCCCCATTGAGACAGGGACCAGGAGGTCCGAAAGGGGTGTGATCTGAAGTTCATGACAGCATGCCTCCTCCGAAGGCCTTTCCATCCAGGTTTGCCCGGTTGTATTAGGTGAAATCTTCTGAGCAACCGAGGAGCCTTAATATTTGAAATCGGTTCCCAGGTTCTTTCGCTAGGAGGATATCCTTTCCACTCCACTAGGTATTGAACATGGCCCCGCTTATACCTGGAGTCACAAATCCGGGACACCTCATATTCCAGTTGGTTGTCAACCAGTAGAGGAGGTGGTCTACTGGAATTTCCAGAGGATTGAATGTAGGGTTTCAATAGGGATGTGTGAAAAACTGGATGAATTCTTTTCCAGGAGTCAGGTAGCTTGATTCGATATGAGACAGGATTGATAATCTCCTTGATGGTAAATGGACCATAGTAGCGGGGAGCCAGATTGTTTGGTCGTAAGTGTCGGGGAAGTAGTTTTGATGACAACCACACACGGTCACCAACCATATAGGAAGTAACTGGTCTTCTCTTGGAATCTGCATACCTCTTGGTCTGTAATCTGGCTTTCTCTAAGTGTTCTTTAGCCTCCCGATGAATGTTGATAAGAGTTTCGATCCAGGAGTCGACAGTAGGTACTGGTGTAGGGTCAGGAGGAACCGAGGGTAAGACCGATGGGTGGAACCCCTGACTACAATAAAAGGGGCTGGTCTGTAGCGCTGAGTGTTCGGAGTTGTTGTAAGCGAATTCCGCAACGGGTATCAGGAGAGACCAGTTATCCTGAACCTTGGTAGCGAAACATCAGAGATATTGTTCCAGGGTCTGATTTGCACGTTCTGTGGCTCCGTTGGTTTGGAGGTGATATCCTGAAGAGAGGGCATGTTGGATTCCTAATACCCGACAGAGATGTTTCCAGAATTGTGAAATGTATTGGGGACCCCGGTCAGATATGATCTTGGAAGGAAGCCCATGTAGTCGGAATATGTGTGTTATATCAGTAACGGTAAACTCCCTCAATTTTTGTTCTCGGGGGGCCAGTATCTCGGAACGGGAGACGTATTGAAAGGATAATATAGAAAAGTGAGAACTGGCTAGCCCTCTCTTGGTGCTACCACCTGAGGCCGAGTAACCTACAGTGTATTATTATGAAGGATGGATCACTTCCCAATTAGTGCAATTTATGCAAAAGCGCAAGGAAACAGAGTGACAGGACACGGAACCATCTTATATCAAAATTAAATTACAGTTACGACATGTCATCTTTTATATCAATTTATTCAAAGTCAAAAAATCAATCACCAATAATTAAAACAGGTAGAAAAACACAGAGAGAAGTACAACACACATATTACAATCTATATTGCACAGTCCTAAATTCTTCTCACTTATATAAAAAAGACAAAAAACAAGCACAGTCAATTTCATGTGGGGTTCGACAGGTTAATTATAACCACTCTATTGATTAGGGTAGTTGTGCGGATATTAGACTATCTATTTAGGTTAGTCTATTGTCATGTGTCGACATGTTTCGGCCATCTGCATATATGTGACACTATCCCTAGTGTCCCTACAAACAGTCAAATATGGGCCTACTTCAGGACAGACAGATTTCTTTTTAGAAGATGAACTTCTTTCCCAAATCCCCGTTGCCAGACACGTGCAATCTAAAAAACAAATAGGTGTCATTTGTTACGTTTTAAAAAAGAATGGTTCCATTCTCACAACACCATCTCTGGTTCCTTGTTACTACTTTTTTATATATAGCAGATATATGAATTACATGCACTCATAAATCATTAGATTACTTGAAAAAGTTTTACATTAAATACTGTAGGTTACAAAAGGCCTTTACTTACATCTTGGCAGCACTAGAGCTTTTAGTTGAGTCCCCCTTTGTAATGGTAGAGACCAATCGCTATTTTCAGGTGTTATCACAAACACCGCTCAGCGTGACCAGTTCAAGGCTTAAAAAGGCTCTGCAATAGAAGAGCCCAGACATATATTTAATACATGCTGTTTGAGGTCATTATGTTGATCAATTACATATTGGCTCCCTCATTATGGTTCGAAAAAAGCTTTTTGTTTAGTTCGGTCAACCTTGTTCAACCTCTATATATGTATCTTCGCAATGTTACATCATTATTATGGCTCCTATTGTGCCATCTGTTATATGACAGATCTGTTAGGTGTTGACTAGTGGTAATACATCCACCAGTCATTTTCATTGACACAAACACGTTTTATTCAGAACACGGTGTTACACTTACGAAATCTCACCTAGTCCGATATCCAGAGAGTAAGTGGATTATAAGGAGAAACGTGGATGCGTGCCAGCGCACAGGCACTTTACACTTCCACGTGAAACCGCGTAGTTGTGGCGTCCCGGTATAGTGTGGAGGCAGGGCGTCTGATATATCGGATCTGCAAAGAGATCAACAACACGACACACAATCACAGTGTTGTTCTAACCTAACTCTATCTTTTGTTATTCCTTCAAAATTCCCCGAACATTACGAGGGAAAGCACAGATAGAATTCCGGCATCTTGTACGCGGGGAAGTGCTTAAATGGGCACTGCATTTAATTGAGCCAGACCACGGGAGCGGCATAAGTTTCAAGAAACACACGTAACCCGGCAGGGATGAGAACATTTCGGGATTGAGTTTGCGATCGGACGTCTTCCAGGAGACTAACTGCTTGGGCTACGAATATCGTGGGAGAGAACATTTTAGGAAATGCTTTATCTTAGGTGGTCACGTAGTGAGGACGGCGAGACAAGGCATCAGATTCTGTGATCCAGGGACATGGGTAATGTGGTACTGATACTGGGCAAATAAGTAGGCCCAACGTGCCTGACGACTGTTCCTGCACTCCAGTGAATGTAGAATCTGAAGGTTCCGATGATCAGCACGGACTTGGACAGGATGTCTGGCTCCTAGAAGTAGGTGTCGCCATTCAGTGAAAGCTTGGCGAATGGCTAAGAGTTCCTTTTCCACGACGGAGTAGTGCGTTTCACTAGGAGTTAAGGTTCTTGACAGATAAGCAACGGGGTGTTCCAAATCGTCCTTCATCTTCTGCTTCAACACTGCCCCTATGGCGTAATTAGAGGCATCCGTTTCAACTAAAAAGGGTCGACTAGTATCGGGTTGAGCCAATATGGGAGCTTGTGTGAACTCAGTCTTTAAACGCTGGAATGCAGTTTCTTGTAAGGTTGACCAGACCAATGGGGTGTCCTTCTTTAGCAGAGCCACTATGTGTTGTACAATCTCGGAAAAGGTGGCTATGAACATCCGGTAGAAATTGGCTAGTTCTAGGAAGGATTGAATTTGTTTCACGGACGTGGGAGTAGGCCAGGTGAGAATAGCCTTTACTTTTGAAGAGTCCATGCCAATCCCTTCTGGACTAAGGATAAATCCCAGATAATGCACAGAGGTAACGTGAAACAAACATTTTTCAGGCTTGGCTAAAAGGTGATGTTCCCCGAGTCTTTGTAGAACTGCCTTAACATGTTCTTCATGCTTCTGAGGGTCCTTGGAAAAAATCAATATGTCGTCCAGATAGACAATGACGAAGAGAAACAACATATCAGAGAACACCCTATCCATAAAACGTTGGAAAACTGCTGGGGCATTGGCTAGTCCAAAGGGCATGACCAAGTACTCGTAGTGGCCAAAGGGTGTTCTAAAGGCGGTCTTCCACTCATCTCCTTCCCGGATACGGATCAAATGGTAGGCACCCCTGAGATCCAATTTGATGAATATTACGGCTCCTCTCACAGCTTCCAAGATATCCGAGATCAGGGGCAGTGGGTACCGATCCTTCAGAGTGCATTGATTTAGGCCTCTATAGTCGAGGCAAGGTCTGAGTTCCTTGGTATCCTTCTTGGGAACGAAGAACAATGAAGCACCCGCTGGAGATTTCGAGGGTCTTATGGTGCCATTTTCAAGATTATTGTCTAGGTATTCCCGAAGGGCCTTTTTCTCGGGTTCGGAAAGAATGAACATTCTGCCGAAAGGAATTACAGCTGAGGGATCAGTATCTATGGCACAGTCTTCAGGCTTGTGAGGGGGTAAGGCCTGGACTATGGAAGTAGAAAATACATCAGCATTACCCTGATAGGCCTCTGGAACTTGTATGATATTGGAAACCATGAGTGGTGTTTCTTGATCTCTTGGAGGTTCTTTAGGAGTTACCGAGGAGGGATCCAGGGACAGACAGTGGGACATACAGACTCTGAGCCCAGGAATAATGATTCTGCTGTCCAATTGATATACGGATTGTGCCTTTGCAACCAGGGCATTCCCAAGACCATAGGGTAATGGGCTGACTTAAGGATGTCGAATGTAATCCGCTCTTGATGATGGTTTATGGAAAGTTGGATCTCTTTAGTCTGCAAGCTTATGGGCCCTGAAGAGAGGGGTCTTCCGTCAATTGCTTCCACCGGCTGCATGGTGTTTCGGGTCTCGTACGGAATATGATGACTAACCACCCAGTCTTGATCAATGAAAATTCCCATAGCTCCGCAGTCCACCAATGCCAGAATGGGATAGGTTTTGTCTTTGGAGGGCGACAGGAAGGCCTGTAGTATCACCAAACTGTTTTGTCCAGGAGAGTTCAAGGATGGAATTGATGTGGAGCAAACATCTCTCTCCCGAATCTCTGATCCATTTAAGATCAGGAGCTGGCGTTTCCCGAACGCCAAGGAGGTGCCAGAGGACATTCCCTGACCAAATGTTTGTCTGAAGCACAATACATACACAAACCCGTATGGATCCTTCTCAATCTTTCTTGAGGCGATATGGGTCCACGAAAGGCTCCAATTTTCATGGGTTCAGGTTCTGGGGATGGACTTGAGTTTGTGTCCGTTCTGGCTGTGCTCTCAAAGGACGTCTTGGGTGGGTTTCCCTTGGATCTCTTTCTTTCAGCCTTCCTTTCCTGGATACGAAACTCTATTTGCAAGGCCAGGTCCATTAGTGCTTGGAGTGAATTTGGTCTGGCCACCCTGGCCAGTTCATCCTTGATCTCTTCGTTTAGGCCTCTCCTGAACAGGGTAAAACAAGCCTCTGGGGACCAGTCTGCTTCCTTGGCCAATTGTTTAAATCTGGTTGTTTAAGTGAGCATATCTTGGGGGCCTTGTTGAAAGTCCAGCAAGCGTTCTTGGGCAGTATAGACCTGCTCTGGACGGTCAAACATCCCTTTAAGGGCCTGTATGAACCCATTGTAGTCGTCTAGGAGGGCATCACCGGAGTAGACAAGGGGTGTTGCCCAAGTTAAGGCGTTGCCGGAAAGGTGGGATATGATGAAACCCACCTTAGCCCTAGGAGTCAAAAAATAATAGGGCTTGAAGGTAAAGTGGACCAGGCATGAATCCAGGAATCCGCTGAGTGTTTTTGCTGAACCATCATACTTGTCAACAATACCGCCTAACAGGCCACCCTCCTTTGTAGCAGAATCCCGGGATAAGACCAATTATTTGAGCGCAGCGTTTTCCGCCTTAAGATTTTGAACCTCGGTTGATAGTTCTTGCATGCGTAGCATTACATCCTGCACGGCGGCTTCCATCTCGTTATTAGGTTTGGTCGGGTGGCGTCTCAAACTGTCAAGGAGTTCCCCCCTTCTCACCTGGGTCCGATGTTTGCCAGTGACTTCGATCGCTGCCTTCTTGCGAACTCTCCTGGTATTGAACAGCGCTGCTCGAAATTCGTCTGGTTCCAGGTTGCGTTTAGTTCCGGGATCACGGAGTCCAGGAATCCGGGATACTGGAAAGGCTAGAAAAGCTCGTAACCCGGAAGTGGGAAAGGAAAAGGAGTGGGAAATAGCACTGGGACAAAAGGAAACAAAACCGCGAGCTATGAACACACGTCTGAGCTACTCTGCAATAGCATTGAGACGTGTGGAGCCGCGGAAGGCGTGGTCTATAAATAGACCACGCCGCATTCAGCGCATTTAGCGAGCAAGGGCTTCAGCTCTGGACGGCCATGTTGGAAGTAGTACGGAATGCAAGCCTCGTTGAGACAAGGACCAGGAGGTCCAAAAGGGGCGTGATCTGAAGTCCATGACACTTAGTTTATCCATGCACTTAAAAAGAAGGTGATAATCAAGAAAGCACCTTCCGGAGACAGTGCTGAGTGTCCCTGAAAGAAAGAATAAGAAGACCCTACCTCAGAAACCAGGTGTACCTTAAGAAGGGCAGAACAAGATTAATTTAATTTATTTTATCTTTCTCTAGGAGACACTGAGGGTAAGACTCTGCTCTGATCCAGAAAGTCCTTAGAACAGCATAGAACTTTTTTGTATTAATAAGAGTACTGACAATATGGTTTGCCAAGTCAAAACTAACCCCACACTAATGATTTCATGTATATATATTGATCTGTTATGTAGATGTATGTGTTTTGTATTAAAATAAGTGTTAAGAAAATGATATAAGGACAAAATATAGAAGTGATGATTTTGTGAATAAAATCCTTTTTTATATGAGTTGGTCTAAAGTGTTTCAAACAAATGTGTAATCCTATGGGAGCTAAGTGATGCACTGACAAATGAAAGTCATAAGGAGCAGGAGGTAGTGGGTGGTTCATATCTTTTTTTTCTCAGGTTAGAAGTACCTTATATACCACACTCCCCTCATATAAACAAACATTTTACCGGTACAACCTCTTTCATATATATAAGTATAGGGCAGCAAGACTTATCCTTGCGCTCAGGCCCAGGGACCGCTTCTCTCCTGCTCTACAGAGCCTTGACTGGCTCACTGTGTCAGAACAGATTAAATTATAATCCCTGTGTATCATCCACAAGGCTGTCTGGGGCAGGGTACCACTCTATCTTCAATGCTTCCTGATCAAATACTCCCCTTCTATAATCCTGTGTTCCCCTGACAACAACTCCCTGCATGTGAAGCACTTTGCTATAGAAAGGGGTGTTGGTCTATCGGTTCCCTCAGCAGGCTGCTTTCTGTGTAATATCCTCCCTCTCCCTCTGCGTCTTGAGCAGGACCTCCTTAAGTTCCCAATAAGCCTCCAGTTCTTTCTCTTCTCCTCTTCCTTCTCCTCCTCTCTTCCCTGCTGATCATACAGTGACGTGACTGATGTGCAGGGCCCCTATGTAGCCTCGGGGACTGAACCCCCACATCTAGCATCCAAGTCACTATGTATATATGGCACTTCCTCAGGCTCATCCTCACCACGGGAGGTTGCACGTATGTTTATCTTTTCTTTTCTTAGCACTTCACCCCAAGCACTTCTCCATGAACAATTAAGAATCTTTTCCCTTACAACCCTTCCCTGTACACTTGTACATTGGGAACACTCACAAGACATAGTAGGTTTGTCTCCCCTTGCAGGTATTGTCATGATGTGTTTTGTAATATTGATTCCATTATTTCTCTCTGTTGTAATTCATTGTCTACCTTCCCCTCTCCCACCCTGTTGCCCTGTGTGCAGTTAGAGACATGTTGGGTAATTGTTTGAGTGCCTAACATGTGACGAATACATAGGTTTATGAAACATTTGCTCCCATGACTGTGTTCAGTACACTGTCCCAATACTATGCAGGTGATGGCATGCCTTATGATGTCATTGGTAGGCTTCCACGGGTCTACCAGCTTTTTCGTGGGATCAATCATCTGCATATGTGATGTCTCCTCATTGTCATGCAGCATGTTGACTGATGCGTGCAGTGTGTATGTGCCATTGTCTAGTGAGTGGGGATATGTGACATGCACATTTGCTGCATATCATTGAGGGGGACAGGCAATGTGTGGGATACTGATTGTTAGTATGTGTGTTTTGTTTTAGATTTGCATGCAGTGTACTGGTGTTTCTCCATGTGTGGTGGGACACATGTTGATGGTTGTCTTGTGAGTTGTGGTTGCATGTGTTGTATGTCACTGACAGGTGCCCGTGGGTCTTGCATTTTTTGGTGTAGGGATGTTTTATCTGCACTATGTTTCATTTTGTTCATGGTATTTTTTTTATTTATTTTTTTATTTGGTTGGCTGAATAATTCAACCTTTCAAAATGTTCTTTGTTACAACATGTTTTGAACAAGAAATGTATACAAAATAAATCAATTATCTGGAATTTTACAATAGAACCATTATTATACAACAAGTTTAAAAGATCATAAGCGTGCTCCTAAATTTCATAAAAATAATTAACAAAACATTTAACTGGGCATACACTAAAAGAAACCTAAACCATAAAATTGTCAATTAATCTTAAAAGAGGAATCACACGGCAAAATCGCTCTTATGAACTGCGTAAATGCAATGTGAATAACAGTTTGGTTGCTCATGAATAATATATTCCATATTTCATATGAAGAGCGATCACAAATTAATTGTAATAAATTGCGAAAATAGTTTTCACGTAGACCAGCCAATGCAGGGCAATCAACTACTAAATCAGATAATGTCTCTAATTGTTTGCAATTTTTACAAAATCGGCAAAATTTTGTATCTTTTGGAATTAAACCACGTCTTGTCAAAATTTGATTTGTCGGATGAAGATTCAAGCGTAATCTTAACATTTCAGTACGGACATGATGTGATGGGCACTTTAAGAGATAATAGGCCATTTGTGTAAATTTCTTATGTGGAATGAGATTTAAGTCAACATCCACATAATTTGTGCACAGTTGTTGCGTCAACATCCAGTCATGCCAGTACATTTTTTTCTTCGCTTTGTCAGGGTTGCTGAATAACAGATCAATTGAGATGTCAGCGTCAACCAGCACCCTCAAAATAGCTTTAACCCATTTTTTAGGAAACATATCATTAGATGAACAGATGTACATCGCTATTCAACCCAAGATATTCATGGTGTTAATTCCCAACAAACATTTACGGTAAAAGTTACACAACTTCCAAAGAACCAGTCCAGACAAAGAAATTAAGCCCAGTTCGTACCTTAACAAACACATAGGGGTACAAGTAGGTAAGCAAAAAAACGCTTTCCAAAATTTCCCTTCAAGACGATCCCAAAAGGTTCTTAATTGCGGTAGAGAATATCCGCTCCATAAGAGAGAATTGGGACAACTTTTTGGTTAAAGAAAGTGACCACATGAGTGGATGTGAATTTTTTCCGTACTTGTGTAGTATGATCTTAGCTTGTGATATTAGAGTCATGGTTTTTGCCTTCAACGTGTCATCATAGATTTGGTTTTTCACAGAACCTGAGAACCTGAGAACGGAAGCCCTAGATATTTATAATGGGTCACCATTTTTAATGGTGATTTCTGCAGATACCAATGGAAATTCGCTATTTTTGTGTTCCTCTTTCTTTGACAGATCACTCTTTCTTTGACAGATCACTATTTGCATTGATCCACATTGATGGTCAAGTTGTTATTACAAACGTAAACGTCTAGTTTGTTTAATAGTTCTTGCAGTCCTTTAGGAGTTTGGGAGATTAGAACAAGATCGTCGGCATAAAGAAGCCGTATGATCTTTTGAGATCCTAACTTTGGTGAATCGGAGACTGCATCTTCAGAGGAAACTCCTATGTCTAACAAAAAGAGGTTAAGTAGTGTTGATGCTAAAATGCACCCTTGTTTTAGACCTCTCAGTGTCTCAATGTTCGCAGATAATAAACCATCGAGAGATAATCTAACTTGCATAGTTGTATTTGTATGCAGTTTTTTGATTATGGTTAGTACTGAGGGAGGACAGCCATAATTTTGCAGTTTTCGAAATAGTAACGTTCTGTCAACCGAGTCAAATGCTAAGTGGAAATCTATGAAGGCCATATACAGCGGTTGATTGACTTCAGCATATTTAGACTTTAACATATTATGGTAATTAAATTCACCGAGGTCCGTAAGCCAGCAACAAAGCCAGTTTGAAACAGGTCTCTTTTAAGCTCTTTAGTGGTCCACCTGTTTATTTCTTGTAATATGATGCGACTGTATAGTTTCCCAGGGGCATCTAATAATGCAATGGGTCTGTAGTTCTCGGGGAAACACCAATCACCTTTTTTGTGAACTGGGACAATTAAAGAGTGTTTCCATGAAGCAGGAATCTCTTGTGTGTCATTAATGTGTTCAAAAATTTGATACAGAATCAAAGACCATATCTCTGGATGCTGTTTAAAGATTTTATTAGACAGACCATCTGCACCCGGGGCTCTAGACTGACTTATTTTATTGATGAAATACAGTATGTCAGACTTGGAAATGGTGATATGGAATGGTTCATGAGAGAACATAGTAGAGGTTAACCCTGAGTTAGGCGGAAGAGCATAGATTTTAGAAAAGTAACTAATCCATCTAGCTTCCGGAACACTCTGAATTTGAGACATTATTTGCACAGAGGATAACGCATTAGTTAAAACTTTCCAAATTTGAGCCGTGTTCCGGTCACGGGTGATTCATAGCATTAACTCACCATCTTGTTGGAGTAGTTTACTACGATGGTGTCGCTGCCAGTTTCTGTATGAGGTTTTAACTTTAGTTAATGCTTTAGATCTAACACTCAAAGGAAGCTTCATAGCCTCTCTTTTTGGTTTCGAAATTCAGTTTTCCTATTTTTAACTTCCATATCAAACATGTGTGTACCTCTGGGGATCTGAGTATTGCGTACCATATTATCTACAAAATGTTGCATAAGGTCGTAATAGGGAATATCGATAGATGGTAAGTTTCCTCGCGAGTGATAAAAGGCAACTTGCAAGGATTTGTCAAAATTATTTAAATTGGTTTCATTCCAGTGTATGCGATTTAACTGGTTGGAGACAGTCATTTTACCTAATGCCGCCATAGTGCTACACTTGGTAAGGGCCACATTAACTAACCATTTAATAGTCAGCAATCGATGGTCACTATTTGGATTTGATTCTATATTGAATATTTGGATTTTCGGAAATAACTTATCGTCCGCATAAATGTAATCAATTGTGGCTTTTAAGGCGCCCTGTTGCCACGTGTGTTCAGAGTCACTATTATCAAATCTGCTTCCGTTCAGCATACAAAAGCCTCTGGTTGACATGAGTTGTTCCCACAATCTACTTCTCGAATCTTCCAACACATATTTTTCAGGGAGACAAAGGAGATTGAGGTCACCGGCAACAATTGTATACTGAATTTTCGGGACAAGTACAATAAAATCCAACAAGGTAGAGAACTCAACCAAAAACCTCTGATTGTCAATACCTTTGGGATTCCAGTATAAGTTCACTACAGCGTACAAGGTTGCCTCAATTGACATAACAGTTAATTGGGCAAAAGAATTTGGAGCATAAGTAAATATTATGCTAGTATTGGAACTTAATCTGGAGCCTGTTAAGAGACCAGACATCGGTCAACCTTTCTCTCCCTTCAGTGCTGGCAAAAAGCGTCAAGCGTGATTATCCCAAGAGGGTACAGTCGTAAGCCATGTTTCTTGTAGTAAAATCACATCGTGGTTATTCAAGGTGTCTTGCGTGTTGTTGAGCAAATGACGGAACCCTCGAGTATTCCAAGAAGCAAGCGTTACAAGACGTTCTTTATTAACCTGTACGGAAGTTAACTTCTGGAATCACAATTACAGCAGCATTTGGAGGTCACATCAACTATTGAGTTAGCTTCTATGGGCCCTGTAGTTTTATTAAGCTCTTTTGAAGTGGATTCAATCCATGCTTCTGCTTTAAGGGATCCATTGGGTGAATTTGTAGGGCCCAGTAAGAGTATAAACCCTAGTGCTAGGAGTTGATCTTTAGCTTCCCATATAAGATTACTAACAACTCGAGATGTCAGCCACAGACACGCCGTACTCACTAAATTGTCATTAAAGAACTCCACCTGAGCTATGTCTGCAGATCCAATGTTCTGCAATAGTGGGATATCAGAGAACACTAAGATACTGTGGCGATTTAGCACATATTGTGGATGCTGCGCTGGGCGACATCCCAGCACTAGGGCAATATTATGCTCCTTTCCCACTTTTGTTTTCAGTATTGACTTTACAGAAAGATTTTTAGGGGAAATCGGTGCCACAGAAGGAGTTGGGTTATTTGACAATGGGCGTAAAGATTTTAACAATTTAGCTATTTCTGCATTATGGCTAGACGAGGAAGGTGGAGAGACTGACACTTTCTTGAGTTTGTCACCCTTGAATGAGACCGAGGGCTTCGACACAGATAGCTGATTTGATGGAATATCAGACATGAGTGGTTCAATTGATGGAGCTTTAAGTATCGGGAAAGAGACAAATCCACTCATGTATGAATCAACTTCCATTCTGATTTCTAATCTCTGGCTCGCCAGCGCCTCTTGATCGTGTTCAGAGAGTGTGCTGGGTTTGGAGGACAACACTTGTTTCAGTTTTGGGCCCTTAGAGGTCATAGCATCAGTTCCCATCAGTAAAATTATCTTTGCACTGGTACCAACCGTTTGCATGGAATGCTGATCCTCCAAACTAGCTTTCTGTTTTTCATGATTTTGAACTGCTTGGACTAAGTTGTCCAGTGGGGCATAAGGAACTGCAGATACAGGATTTTTGTTAGAAAAGCCAAGCTTGGCTTTACGCATTTGACTCCATTGCATGTACTTTTTAGTAATTGCACAGGAGGTTAACTGACTGTGCTTGTTAGGAAGAGTAAGCATGCTAAAGAATTGCTTCGAGCTTGCCGGAGCACTTACTTGAATTTTGTTCACATTTTTAGATTTTTTACTGACATCAGGACCCTTTTTTTTTCTTGTTGCTTAGTTTGCCCAGTGGAGGGAGGTTTCGATTCTAACCGAGGCGGGTTTTTACAAAATATTGTGTATGGCTCTTGAGTAGGAACATTATTCGACGCACCAGCTACACCCTTATCATCGTCAGGAGTGACTTCTCGATTGATTTGACTAATGTAGGGAAGGGAGCATAAAATACCTGAGTTGTCTACGGTGATAGGTGACATTTGGCTTCCTGGGTGTAAATGCGAATTCGAATTATTCAACTGAATCTGCGGCACATTTGGAGGGGGAGTGTTAGGTGCCATGACTAAGGTCGTAGTGGTCGACAGGTGCAAGTTTGAGCGGTGATGAACTCTTGTCAACTTGTACCTTTGACGGCATAATAGGCTCATTTGTAGTGGGTCGCTGGAGGCCCCAGAGTATCTCTTGCTTAGCCTGCCAGGCTAGAACAGATAGTAACTGAGCGCTTTGTACATCCAATTTAGTATTCAGTGTATTAAATAGTGTGGAGATCGTTTGCATAGTTAAGTTCATGGCTCCTAAAGTTAATTCAACCACTTTTAACACGTTTTGTGGTAACTGAGGCTTTTTGACTGGAGAGCATTTACGAGGTGTAGGAATTAGAAAGGAAGAAGTTATGTTTGATTGAGTAAAACCTCCATTTGAAAACAACTTAGGCGAAAAAGATAGATTACCAAGTGTTTCTTGTAACGTGAAATCAGAGCCGGTGGAAGGCAAATTAATCACAGCTACATCCCCAGGGATTTTTACTGAAGATGAGCTGTGTTTGGTCACAGAAATTTGAGCCATTTAATCCCCTTTGAGAACTGTACTATCAGATAAGGAGATATGCAAGCTCATGAAACACACCGCCTGATTGTTACTGGCTATATTTGGAGATGACTGGGTGTTGTCTTTACAATTTTTCAAAGTTGAATTGTGAATCACACAGTCAGGATAAAAAAAGCATATATCCTCAGTGCTTGAAGTTTGTTTCTTTGAGTTTACAGCATGAGAGGTAACTCGCTTTTTTATTTTTGAGGTAATATGAGCTTCTGCTCCTGCTAAACGTGGGGTAGATACGCAAGGAACTGCCCTTGCTTGCATACCACTTAGATTCAAATTTGCACTTCCCAAAGGGGGCATTCCAGTGCGTAGGGTGTACAGATTTCGCTTCATTGTGCCTCAAAAAGGGAAGGAACGTGTCCAGAAATTCTAGGGTACTGGATTTTATAAGGCAACAACAGCAGCGAATAAGAAAAAGCTTAGGACTCCCTACCTGTGAATGAGCAAGAGGGCAAGCGCAAATGGAGAATGTCCCAGTAACTCGCTTTGCTCTCGACGCCGCGGCGAAGCGGCAAAGCGGGACTTCTCGGGACTTCGCCGGTGCGTGCGCAAATCCTCTTATGTAAACACGCCCACACAGATAGGAACACAAAGCCGGAATGCAAGAAAACACATGATTAGTATGTATATAAAACGTATAATATGTATTAGTAAGTAAGTAGATGAAGAGTATCCTATATGCTTCACCTTGTGGGTTTTAGAGTCCTTAACAGTAGGTGAAACGAAGAAAGCACGTCTTCAATGAAAAATCAATAGCCGAGAGCAGCGGGCAAAGCGGGAGTTCTCGGGACGTTGCCGGTGCGTTCATGGTATGCAGATCCTTCAATCAGGGAATGGTGGCTAATGGGATGAAATCTGATTGTCAACTGCATGCCAAGGGGACAGGCAAGATGTTCATTTATATTGCTGGTTATGGGATGTTGATAAACTTGTGGGTCAATACTGCACTGCTTTTCTACACCCTACAATAGGGACGTGTTTTTGCGCAACATGCACAATCTAGGAAATATGGGCAAATATTTCCAATTGTGCTTGTTGATTTTTTTGTCCATGTAAATAGTTGAGTTCATGTATGGCTTGCAGGTCAGTCATGATGTTTCAGGATTTATTGATGCTTACACATTTGAACGGTATGTTAGGGGCAGAGAGGACCACTACAGTGGGTATGGTCCGCAGCGTACATATGCTTTAACATTACATATACAATGGTTTTGGTGACAGAGGGGTAATTTAATTGAACGGTTGGCATGGTGGTTGTCGTATACTTCCTCTTCAATGTGTTTCTTTTGGAAACACAAGATTAAATATCTTTTAGTTCTAAGGGATGCACACAATTTAGCACTTCCAGGGGCACTTTCTCAGGATGGTTTTGTGGCCAAAGTGGATTGGCCCACTGTCATCATTGAATGGCATGTGGGATGTAGCGGGATCGTGTGCACTACACAGGGGAGGGATTTTAGGTGAAATAAAATTGCACAAGCTGGGTATGTACAGCCTCTCCACTTTGCCCAGCCATATGCACGCGATGGGCCTGTGGGTGTGGATGAGGTGCCACCACCATGTCCACTGGGATGTCACGCTGTGTTGCAACATTGTGCAGGACACATGCTGCCACAATGATCCTGCAGACTACTGGTGGTGCATATAGCAACACACCACCATATTGGTAAAGGGAGCCGAAACGTGTTTGAGCACTCCGAATGTGTGCTCCACTGTGCCCCGAGTTGCAAAATGAGCAGTGTTGTATCGTACCTCGGCAGGTGTGTTGGGGTTGCGCACGGGCGTCATCATGTATTTTCTCAGAGGGTAGCCACTGTCCCCTATGGAGGTCAGAATGGTTGTCATTTGTTGACAGTGTCAATTGGTGTCTGTGCAACATGCATGCATGTGCATGGCCATTCATACTCACCAATGAGCCATGTGTTGCCATGCTTCCCAGGTTCCAGGGCCCGGTGTAGAGGGGACATCCTGAAGATATAACTATCATGGGTGTTGCCAGGATAGTTGGCATACACTTCAGTTATGATGCCCTTGGCATCACACACAACCTGAACATTGATGGAGGGCCAGTGTTTCCAGTTGCGGTAGATGTGCCCTGTTGCTTGAGGTGGATGTAGAGTAACATGTGTGCAATCAACGGGACCCAGCACTTTTGGGATGTGCGCCACCCCTTAAAAATCCTGGACCTCTGCTTGCCTTTCTGCATGTGTTCTGGGCATATAGATATGCTGGCGGACAGAAAGGACGTGCACTTATTATTGCCAACACTTGGTGTAGGCAGCATGACTATGTGGCCTATGAGATGCCACCGACTATGGTGGTGGTCCACTGGAATGAGCCAGTGGCCAAGAAATGCAGTACAGTGAGCACCTTTTGCAAGGGGCTCAGTACTTGGGAGCACATGGTGGGTGATGTGAGGTCATCTTCCCACTCCCTGACCAGGTCTAGGATGATAAGGGGGGGGACTATACCTGCCATAGACCTGGTCATCAGGAATTCCAAAAAGGCTAGTCCTTGTGTGGATGATCAGGGCCCTTACCATCCTCCTGCTTCTGCAGTGTCCCAGGATGTCTGCTGCAACAAATTGTGCATTCATCATGGCTGTATATGTGCATTTGTTGATCGTGCATGCTTTTTATGCATTCTTTTGTACACATTGACGTTTACACCTGCTATTGTGTGGCACAGGTATTTTGGGATTTCCGCATGGTTTTTCACACACTTGCGATCCCTGTTCAGTTCCTTGAATATCATTGTTTTGCTAGCGTATGGGGCACATTTTCGCGTGTTCTTCCTCATTACGTGTTCTGCCCCCTTTTTATGGGGATGCACTGGCCTGGCCGGCCCTTCCCTTGGAGGCTCACACAAGACATTCGTGGGGTTGCAGTGACATGTTGTACCGGTGCGGATTCCTCTCAAGCCCCAGGTAAGACCTGTGCATTGTGTTCATGAATTGACAGGCGAGGACTTGCACGCAATTTCGCATGCAAGTCCCGTTTTTGGAGCTCTGAATTTTTCCATGAATCGGGCCCTAAATGTTTTCCCTGAAAAGAGAAAGATATGCTCAGATGATACAAATATTACACGGGTGAGCTGTGCTAATTAACAAAGGAGATAATCGGATTGTTTAACAAGAAGTCAAACAGATTTCAATGAGGGGATGGATCTAAGTATCTCCGAGATACAGTGCCATGCACCTGAGTCAAACTCCCTTGAATACATGATGAACCTTTTAAAATATTAAATAAATAAATGTATCTGTAGTTTTGAATATCATCCGTCACATGCTCAAGAACATGGGTTTTGAGACAGCACAAGATGTTTCCCAGTTGCTCCATGAGCAGCCATATTGCATATCTCCTTAATGCAGTATCAAGACCCCACTGCAAAGTACTGTCCATCTTTGTGGAATTAGGCCCTGTGTGTGAGAACTGTAGTAACAAAAGCAAAAGTAATCCTATGCAGCAACAAAATGTACTTATTGTGTTAATGTAGTGGGTTCACTAATATAGCCTTATAAACTGAGGGAGGAAACGGGGAGAGAGGTTGTTATCACAGACAATGCCCCATTCGCCTCGGGCCATAAATTGGAGAAGTGTCATAATCTCACGCGATAATTACCGCTCCCGAGGTGTACAAGGCTGTTAGCCCATGGTGGTAGTAGCAATACATGTTTTAGAGTTATTGTGGGAAAAAAAAAACATTGCTGCTTTAAGAATGAGGAAAGTATATAGAAACACTGAGTTAGTATGTTAAATGTGGTCTTATTTTGTAATATTTAAATAACACGGTTGTCTTCATATGTTGAACTGGGACAAGTTTAACATAAAAATGCACTAGGTGTCATGTAAAAGTAAATAGTTTATCGGTAAGAAAGTGAAAGCATTTTCTAATGGTTTATCTCTCTCTTTGGTGTGCTAAATGGCATGTTGCAGCAAAGAAGGTCATGCCAGAGAGAAAGTGTGTTTTTGAAACACAATCTTGCATGGGAATTCTATTGTTGATTCCCTGTCTGCTATTGAAGAGAGACTGCTCAGAGTGCAGTGATCACCAGTCGTTTTTGACTGAACTCTAAACATTCTGATTGGCTTAGAAGAGGTCAATAACGATTTCCACGTGCTAATATGTGACAACAGGTACAGCCAACATTGCTCTGTCGTAGGGTTTGATAACTCTGTTCCTGTTTATGCCTTTTGCTCTACTATTCTTGCTTGGCCTAGATTTCACACCCTCCAAGGCTTGCAATGGGCCAGGTTTCTAGAATCTACCTTTCTGCAGGGTTTACATTGATGTCTAGTTGTGGTCCACAAATGTGTATTTGACATGATATTTTGCTGATATTTTACTGTAAGGTATGTCTCCCTTGCTCTCGTCCACATGTCATACCAGTGTTTTTTTTAACATCTGATTTTGTGTGTTGTGTACCAGATAAGCTGTTGCTGCAGTTCACTTCTTCCTCCCATACAACCATTTCTTGCATAGATGGAAGGGTGCTGCAGCCTTTGCCCACACAGCATAAAACAATGTGTGAATACCTCATCAACTAGGATCTCCAGGGCTTGCTCAATCAGTTTCTCTATTTCTTTGCTGCCTCCACAATTTTCTGTACAAAGGTTTCTAAAGACCCAAACGCCAGAATAGTTGGAAGGAGGATTATAGAATGGTCATCTGCGTAAAAAGCTTCTGTGACACCCAAACATGCATCAAGTGAGGACAGCAACAGTACTGTAATCACTGACAACGACTTTGTATTTGTTTGTTGCCAGTTTATAGTCACCAGCATGCATGTTTTTGGGCTACCTTCCACCTGGCATCTGCCTATGTGTTGCATGTGAAAGCGCTATTTCACTTAATACGAACAACATCTAATACATTTAGACAAAACATGGACATGCTTGCCCACATTCCTGACCCCTGACATGTTGCTGCTGTGAACCTTTCACTCAGGGATGGCGTTCTTTCAGCTTCCCAGCGAGCCAGTTCCGAGGTCAACGGCTGGTAAGACTGCTTGTCACAACTGTGTCTCTGGTAGCTTTGCTGCGGCTGCCGTTTTCTCAGCAGCTCTCCCACTGTGCCTGCTGTGTCTTCTGTGGCCTCGTGCCACACCAGCAAGTAATGCTAACAAGCGGCAGCTTGGAAGAGTCTGCCTTCTTCAGCGTGGTCCGTTCCTATACTGTTGCCTGTGTCCTCATTTCTACTTTCCGCTTCTCCCGTTCTGCTCCTCTCTTCTCCGACTGCCGTTTGAATGAGTATGCCATTCTAAATGGCCCACTCACTTGAACTTCATTGCAATAAGTAGTCTGTACATTAAACTTGGTGTTTCCTTCAATCCACATTAACTCCTTGCTCCTCTTCCTCGTTTCAGTACTTGAGGTTTTGTGGGGGTTGTAGTCCATAGGATTTCTGGGACTTTTAAAGTTGTTTTGTTTTATATCTTTGTTTAAAACAAAATCATCAGAGATATGAGATGATAGGTGCGTTTTATGTGTATATGAGGCATGAATGGCATTCTGCCTAGAATGACCATATGCCATAGGCAGTTTAGGTATCACAGGGCTTTCTTCAAAAGGAGGGGACGAATACTGTGTTTCTCCTAACGGATACACCACCTCCTATCGGTAGTTGTCCCCTACCACATGATCCTCCCTCATAATACAACCCCCAGCGTCAGGATCAGGTATTGTCTGCCGTCCCCTGGCCATTTGGGCGGAGATCAGCAAAGCGCCAAATCTTTCCGGCAGTAACCAACCAAACATGATTTCCGGTTAGAATTTACAGAGCGAACAAACACTAATGGAACTTTCAGCACTAACCATTCACTCATTGCACAGTTTCCCTGACCACTGTGACTAAATCAAGATCAGCAACCAGCTCTGGTCTATAAGTATGCTGCGGTTCTATCCCCGTGGCCAGCACTGGTGAGAATGATATAATCAAGGAGATACATGTATTAGTATGAGCTACGCCTACTACTCAAGATGCCAGAGCTGTACATAAATTTGCTGAAGCAAAATATGCACACTGTGAAAAACACACACACACACACGCTCTCTCGCTCAGACAGGTGATCATTCATTTTGATATTGTGTTTTTCTGTTGCAAAATATTGACCCAGCTAGACATGGTGATTTATACATTTCCATGCTCCGTGTCTCACTCCATATTTGTTACTTCTCTTTTCTCTTCTACTTGCAGGAGCCATTTGCAGCAACCTTACCAAAGGTCAATGTGCACGTTTTCTAATTTCCTTTGAAAGATTCCATCCCCCTCTTTCTGATAACCCTCAAAATATATGCCTCGCATGCAAGGTTACAATGGTTTGTGTTACATTAATACTTTTGACTATAATATTATTCTATCACATTTGGTTTGATTGCAGAGAAAAAGCGATATATAAGGAAAAATATACATAACGGATGCCCTAATGGATATGATATGCATTTTACTAAAATATGTTTTGTAACACGCCCACTCACGAAATAACAATCTAGGAAGGTGGCAGAGAACAACGATATTTTTGATCTGCGGATATATTTAAGCATATGAGCCTTTTATGGCATGCTACACAGACATTAATGGATACACGTGCATGCCCCATTCATTACCAGCTGTTCTGCATTTCGGAGTTCATGTGGAATGCTCGGAAGTCAGTGGCTCATTATGCGCGTGATTACAAATTCGGCAGTGCCTTTGAGTAGTCACCCTCCTTTCCACTTGCGGGTGAATTATAATGATGACCGGACAAAGGCACATTTAGCGAGGGATAGTCTCGCGGAAGTCACCTTCTTCCACAATGCTGCAAATAATTGCGAAAACGTGGTGTTTTCACAAACGGAAACAAGCCACGCCGAGGTGTTCCAGGGGCGGACATCTCCTGCTTGGCAATATGTCTCTCAGAACGTGTCGTCTCCGAAAAGGCCCGCTGGTGAATTTACAGGATTGTAATTAAGTCAGCGGCCACTCAGGCAAAAATAAATCTTGGTAATAAGTGATTAGATGTAAAATGATAATGTGTTTGCATTAGTCGTGCTCTTTCATTTTGCAATTCATTTAAGAAAGATCTACCGCACTTCTAATGTTTAAAGCTTTTTTGGACGCCATTTTGAGTCACTGTACCTGAACAAACGGGCATAATTGTCACATGATTGTGCTTTTATTGTTTATCCACCCCCAGAAGGTTTGTGTGGAGACCTTTTTAAATTACAAGAAAGTGCATATGAAAAGTGTAACAATTTTCCAAGGTCATATGAATATGTGAGCTTTTGTTTGAAATTCCATCATAAAAAAAAAAAAAAAAAATCTTTGGATAAACAAAACGATGATTGCATTTATGAAGGACATCCTCGGAATGAACTCTAGGCTAACTCTCCATTCTCTGCATAGGCTAAATCCCAACGAACATTCTAAGCAGAATTGCTAAGCAATAAAAGTTGAGTACAATGTGGCTTCGCCTGCTTAGGCAGGGAACTGTTTTATGATGATTTTCCATCTATTCTAAAGGAGGAGATTTTCCGTCTAACCTTATAAAATATGTGTGTATGAATCTGAATTTCATGTTTGATTGCTGCCAACCTTGAACTACTCGCACAAATGCAACAGTATCCGGAGTCATTATATGAGTTATGTTTTTATTTTTTTATTTTTAAGTTTGCCTCCCCTTAATGTTTGCTTTGCATGAGCCCTCACATTTTTAAAAACAAATGTGTAAGGAGGTGGACATGCAACATCTGTAATCCAGTAGTGAGTGTTGCATGTCACCCCTGTTGGGAGACATGGTATATCCCAGTATGTTTGTCTTGGTCAGATGGATAACCATGTGACCAAGTTAATAAAAAGCAAGAGCTGTTTCCGGCTCCTCTGTCACTCCATCCAAGGCGCCGGTGTCGTTCCTTTCTAGCACCATGCTGCTTTAACACTGCGTGATCTGGGCCCAGGGACGGGGCCCAGCAAGAGGATGGTGCCCCTGCTGGGCAACTCCGTCCCATTGGGGATCCTGAAGCCATGTGAAAATGGCTGTTGGTGCAACCCCGGCCTGGGTGCCCCCAGAGCCGTGGCCGTCATGTGCTGGGTGCCCCCAGCCACGTGGACTGCTCCAGTGGTCTGGAGCTGGTGGGGTGACCCCCACTCATGTGTCCGCGGTGTGAGTGCCGCACTTAGGGACCAGGTCGCTGATACCGACATGTATCTGGGGCCTGCCCGATGTCCAGGGCAGGCCCCATAACAGTGAGTGTCAAGCATTGTTAATTAAGCCCCACTATATACCAATTTAAGTGAACATGTGTGGGTTAGTGGCTGGGTTTGTGGCAACGTGTTGGGTCTTATGCAATTCCACACTGTTTCACCAATTTGTGCCAGATTTTGCATAGTTACCTGTAAGTACCCTCCAGACAATACTGGCTACATGACAATCGGACACCCCACCCTGTTCTCCGGATTTCTTCAGAAGTGAACATTTGTTGGTGGGTTTGTGGCTTATCGAAGCGTAATTGTTCATACAATTCCACACCGTTTCACCAATCTGCACCAAATGTTGCATAGTTACCTGTTAGAACCCTCCAGGCATTAGTGACTACATGACATTTGGACAACCCACCCCGTTCCCTGGATTTCAGCTCAAGTTAAAATTTGTTTCAGGCTTTGTGGCTGGGCAAAGCGTTGTTCCTTGTACAATTCCACATGGTTTCACCAATCTGTACCACATTTTGCATAATTATCTGTTAGGACCCTAAGGGCATGACTGGCTACATGACATTTGGATACCCCACCCCTTTTCCTTGATTCCAGCACCTCACACATGAGATGGTTGCCTGAAATCGACTAAACATTGATATGCTTGTAGAAAGACCAGTCCTCAACCCTAAAAGGCACAGTTTCTGAGGCATTTGCACTGCAATGCACCCAATGAACTGCAACATGTCATTGTGAGGCAAACAGGTGTGGAGAGAACACAGTTGGTCACAGTATGCAGCAGCACAACAACTCTCATCTGCCCCTAACATCTGCCCCGGGATATTTCAGTCAGCCACACACACCCATTCTCAGTGCAATTTAATTCAGAGCGCAAGGCACATCAAGCGATAAGGGAATCTGAACAGTGACCTACAGGATCCTTGATTTTTAACAAGTGATGAGAGTGTCGTCATGTCTGTCCACACAACCCATTCGGAGAATGGGTGCTTTTTGCTAGTTGCAAATAAAAAATGCTCCTTGAAGGTATATGTCCACTGAGATACACATAAAGTTGGCTCTTAGGTGCACATGGCTCTATACATGGACAGGATTCAGGAGAGGATATCTATAATGAGAATATACAGCATTATATTCCTGATCCTTCAGAAACAAACATGTATGTGATTAATAAATGTAAACAAGAAGCCAGAACCATCCAGAGTTTTAAAGTTCACCTTGAGAACACTGAGTTGGGGTATAGGGGTATATTGGAAAATTATTAATGCAACTCTTTGGAACTTGGTGTCTAAGTTCAACATACATACGCCTAGATCAACATGTTAAAAGCATGTCTTGCAAAACAATAATTGGAGGGACAAATTCATGTTCCAAGAGTCTGCTTAATTCAACTACAAAGAAGGGTGAGAAGGAGCCAGGTAAAAATGAAAGGCTTTCAGGGAGGATGCAAAATAGGTAAGATTTCAAACTGAGGGGAAGTGTAGGCGACAACTGGTTTATGGAATATCATGAATATACACTTTGAAGACATTAATAAAGTTGTGTTCTTTAACATGACCACGACACAGGCAACAAGCCATGCAATGTAGAGGTGAGTCTAGATCAAAGGCACCTTTTGTGATATCCATCTCACCCTGCACAGTGGTTCTATTCTTGGAGTCGGGTTGCTAGACATACATTGTGAGGCAGCTTTACAGACGTAAGTGTCACAGCATATGAATGGGCAATAACATACGTAACTTGGTACACTAAATGGTGGTGCATGCATTGATATGCACATTGGTAAACAGTGGTAAAGGCCTACGTTGAGTGTACTTGTGCTCCCTTCTAGCATGTTGCTGGTACTGACCTATATTGATGATACAGTCGACAACTTTGATTCAATACCAAAGGCTGCCTGGCCCATCTGCAACCACGGTGCCATATTTGCTTAAGGTCAGTTGATATTGCTAGCACAGTGTGGGAAGGGGGCATGCATGACAGTACATTTAGTAAATATGCATATCAAACATGACTAATAAAAGTTCTGCCCTCATGATCAGCAGCTCCAATGACATCAGCATGCCTAGTTCTTCTCCACTTGGAAAAGTACAAGCCCACAATTCTGTTAGGGCAGTTTCCCAAAGCAGTTTTGCAACACGGTATGTAAGAAGAAAGATTGTGGGCATCTAAAAAGAGCTTTACTTAATGTTACAGAATATCAAGAGTAACAATGTTTGAATCATAGAAAGGCAGGTAATGGGTATTCAGTGTGGGTGGCTAAACCTCGGGAAGATAAGAGGGAAATATGCACATCTGGAGTCAAACTGCTGCTAATGTGCTTTGGCAGTGCCTGAACATTGACGAGTCAGCGGGCCTGATTATCAATGCATTTTTCAATGAGAAAGTCCCTTTGAAAAACGGCCATGCCCAGAGAATTAAGGGTAACACAAAAATATGGAAAAGAGGATGGAGCACCATCAAAAGTAGCAAAAGTGGAAGATAGAAGAAGGTTAAAAAGATCAGCTTCATTATTTTCTTATTTTAGGAGCCTATTAGATGGTCATATCTGACAAAGATCTTTCAAGTTAAAGTGGTCGAAGAAATTGCTAACAATTGTAATTTCCAAATTTGATTATTTAAAAAATTAAATCCTGGATCTAACATACAAACTTGCTTCATATTGCAGTCACTAATTTTGAGGCAATGCAAGGAGTTTCTAACTACTCCAAGAAAATACTGCTCCGCCTTTTTTAAGTTGCACAAAGAATGCCCCCTCAGCATGTCAAACTCGTTTTCTGTCCCAGGTATTTCCACGTCATGGTGCTCAGCCTCATACACAGAGCTCTGTGATCACCTGACTTAACACCGTATTTGCAGCAGATAAGCACTCTCTAAGTATACTTTGAGCATGACATGGCTGGCCTCAATTCCATGATTTCAAAATGTACGTGGGTCCCGTGCCTGCTGGGCCTAGAGACTCAAGCTACTCCTCACTGAAGAGGCCCAACAAGGTCGAAACATGTTTGGGGATGCTTGTGGTCTCGTGCAGTAGGGATGTGACCTAGCAGTTCGGGCTGGACTGCCCCTTTTGGGGTGGGACCAAGCCTGATTTTCCCCTTCTGTAATGGCTTGGCAGGCGAAGAACGATGGTCTGGAGGGTTGCCCAGAGCAATGCCAGTGGTTAAGATTCATTCTAAACCTTCCAGCCATCACCTCTTTGTTTTTGCTTTGAAAATTCAATTTGTTAATATAAATTAAAACAAAAAAGGGGAGGCAGGAAAATGATATAGGTTAATGTGGGTTGGATTGGGGAAGTAAATGAAAGAAATTGAGTTTCTAGGGTGACTCCTCATAAGGGGAATAGAACAAAAACAATACATCAAGTTGGCTGCGAAACGTGTAGATCCTATAAAAACAAGACCCAAATATAAGTATGAGTGTTATAACAAACTGGGCTTGAAACATGCCTGTCATGTGTAAGCTGGCCTGCACTGTGAAACAGATTCTGGGGCATATGGATCAGGGGGGGTACATGAATTGCCCGACCCTGTATAATGAAGAGCAGAAGATTAATTTAGAACATATGGATGGCATAGAGGACTACATACAGACAAAACACAAGCTGCACTGAACATAACCATATTATTGCTAATGCAGTGAAGTACTGAGGGACACCACTGAAGATCATCATCTCATGGGTCTGAGGTGTCTTTAGCAAATTCGTCATGTTACATTGTTAAGACTGTGGCACACAGGAACTATGTCTGTAGACTTCAATGCCTAATAAAAATAGGACTTATCGGGATTCTTTATTGACACCAGCAGCCTTACTGACCATCTCTAAACAGAGACCTGCCAAAATGAGATAACAAGAATAGTGAAATGAGTGCCATTACAGAAGGCTGCACCTCAGTTAGCAGTCAATATTGCCCGACTTTGAGGGGATGAGTACAATTGGATCCTTAGCAAACAGTACAAGGTGCTAATTGTTCTATTATTCATTTGTTTGGGTAAAATTGTTCACACATGGAACACACATCGGTTTACCAAAAAAGTAATACAAGAAGGCTACTATGAAGTGATTGAAGGGGGAACTAGTAGACCTTTCTTCTTTTCAGCATCATCACAAAGCCAAGCTAGTTTGGGACAAGAAGGTACAGCAGATATGGAGGACTGAGGAGGTAAGTGTAGACATGTTTTTGAAAATTTACAAAACAATCTGGGGAGAGTGGGTGTCGAACAGGAAATCATATTATACCCTCTAGATCGTGTATATATATTGGCTTAGGCCAAGTCGCTCTGCGTGGAAATCCGCGTTGCAAGGTCCTGACCTTAAACCTGTGTAAGCCGCCAATTAAGGTTCATCTGCCATTTTAGATTCTCTCTCTAAAGTCACCGTGTGTTCTAAGATGGTGGACAGTGTCATTGTGAATGCAACATGGCCGCCTTGACCTCTGTGTACAAGTTAATATGTAAACTGCCTGCAGGCCAAATGTTAGGGTCATGTACTGAGACCTTGTCCTTCGTTGACCTGTGTATAAAGGATTATGTGTACCAACGAGACTAATCCATGAACGTATATCATGTACAATACTGTTCGAGCATCCAATGTGAACACTTGTTTGACTATATTGTTTAAGATGTATGTGAAAGATCAATGCGAAATCTGAAGACACACTGTTGCTATTGTAACTTGTTTGCGAATATGTTAAGGATAACCCCTAAATGTATAGCTGCATAAATTAGGGCATGAACTCGGCATGAACCTCTAGCCCATGGAAATGTTTAACCTGCAAGTGGGTTGAACATCAGATAACATACTTAATAAAAGGCACGACTATTCTGATGTACAGTCTCACTCACTTCCCACACCAAACGTGCTGGTATTCGCTATGGTGATGTTGCCCTCTACTTGTACACTGCTTCAATATGTTGATGACTTGCTTTTAGCTGCCGACTCAGAAAGTGCTTGTAAGGAGGGCACTGTGTTGCTGCTTATTCACCTAGCTAAACATGGACATAAAGCTTTGCTTAAGAAATTTCAATATTGTTGTCAGGAGGTCGCCTATTTAGGCTATCTCCTGTCAAAGGAGGGAAGAAGATTTACGCCTGAACGGATAAAACTCATTTCTAGCATGTCTGTCTCAAATACGCAGAAAGAAGTTAGAGCCTTCATAGGAATGGCTTCTTATGCAGACAGTGGATCCCTAATCTCTCGTTAACGATTAAGCCGATGCTGGCTCTGACGAAGAAGGGCATTTCTTCGCTATTGCCGTGGAACATGGAGCACCAGCGTGCATTTGATTTGCTCAAGACTACATTGTGCTCGGCACCGGTTTTGGGCACACCAAATTATGAAAAGGCCTTTGTGTTGTTTGTGCATGAATGTGATGGATGTGCTTTGGCTGTGTTAACGCAGGAACATGGAGGGAAGAATAGGCCATGCGGTTACTTTTCTTCCGCCCTTGACCCTGTAGCATGCGCTTTGCGAAGATGTTTGCGAGCTGTCGCTGCTGCGTCTGTAAAACAGAGTGAGGGAATGGTCCTAGGCCATGCTTTAACCCTGATGGTACCTCACTCTGTAGATGTTCTACTGAACAGAACTCAAATGCAACACCTCATTCCGCACGGTTGACAAGATATGAATTGATCTTGTTTGCACCACACATACAAATTAAGAGGTGTTGTGTTCTTAATCCGGCTGAACAAGGTACTTCTTGCAGTGACAAAGAGTCATATGACTGTCTTTACACTACCGAACTAGAGCCACAGGGTAGAATTGATCTAAAAGATACTCCTTTGAACAATCCGCAAGGGGAGCAGTTTTGCGATGGCTCCTGCTTCAAACTTCCGGATGGTACATCCACAGCTACTTATGCAATCACTCCGTTGAGCACGGTCGTGGAATCCAATAGAATCACGCATAACTGCGTAGGCCGCAGAGATTATAGCATTGACCCGAGCTTGTGAACTTTCAAAAGGGCTTACTGTGAATATATACACTGACAGTCAGTATGCCTTTGGGGTGGTTCACAACTTTGGGAGACTTTGGTCAGAAAGAGGGTTCTTAACTTCACATGGTACAAAGATCTAGCATGGCTCCTTGATAGTACGGCTACTCTCAGCGCTTGCACTTCCTACTCAGTTAGCTATTGTAAAATGCGCAGTGCATCAAAAGATTGTAGATGATATAGGGACAGGGAATGCTGACTAGATAGCTAAACAGACTGCCACTGACCTCTCTTTAGACATATATACTTCAAGGGAAGCCACAAATGCATGTACTATGGATGAGAGTATCGATTCTGTGAGGGATATCCAAGCCGATGCCACATTGGAAGAGTCTAAAAAGTGGGCTGAGGGCTTGGGGAAACTTGATGATGATGGGTGTTGGGTGAACAGAGTTGAAGGGAAATGGCTACTTCCTGACGCATATATTATGATGATGGTTGTCATGGCTCATGGCCCTACACATATATGAGCCTGCAAGATTACAAAAATGCTTGAAAATGTATGGGTGAATGACAAAATCTCTAAGGTAGCTGAACGTTTTGTCTAAAATTGCATGATCTGTTTACAGCATAATGTGGGAAAGGGAACACCAACGCCTAGAGGAATTTTTGGTTGACCTTCTGTCCCCTTCGAGGTTATACACTTTGATTTTATTGAAATGGAACAATGTAATAACTTGACATACGTGTTAGTTGTCATTTGTGCTTTTAGCAAATGGGTTGAGGCTTTTCCTGTTAAAGACGCTACAGCCATGACTACGGCAAAAACTATGTTAAAAGATTATTTCCCTAGGTCCGGGCTACCAAGAGTCATCTGGTCGGACAATGGTCCACATTTTATCACTGCTGTTATTCTGCAGATATGCGTGGGATTACAGATCGATAAACGGTTCTATTCAGCCAGACACGCTCAGAGTGCCGGACTAGTAGAAAGACACAACGGCATCATCAAAACAAGCTCGCTAAAATGTGTGCCGGCACCAAATTAAAATGGCCAGAACGCCTTACCCATTGTGTTGTTATCCATGCATACGACCCCTCAAACTAAAACTGGGCTCTCTCCCTTTGAGGTGGTTATGGAGAGGCCTGCTAATATCTTGAACCTTCTGAAAAATCATTCACTGCGAAATGTGGAAAATATACTTCTTTCAGATTACTGTAGCTAGTTGACTAAAAAGTTGTATTTGATTTAACACCAGGTGCTAGAAGCTTTACATGTACGATATGAGTGCCCCAGTCAGAGCATACGGCCCGGTGACTGGGTCCTCATAAAAGCATTCGAGCGATCATCTTGCCTTGCACCTCGGTGCCGGGGCCCCTTCCAAGTCCTGCTGGTCACGCAAACGGCGGTGCGGGTGTCGGGCAGGAATGATTGGATCCATGCAACGCATACCAAGACGATTCCACACTCAGTGCCATACGATACAGAAGAAACATAACCCCTCATCAGTAGTGCAATCAGCAATCCCGAAGCAGTAAACAGCATTGAGAGTGCGTCAGAGATTCTCCCTGAGCCCGTGGGGCCTGGGGAAACAGCCATTTTGCGTCCACACTCTCCATCAGTTTTGTCTCCGGAAGTTGTTATTCCGGATATTTCATCCTCTCTTGTTCTTGATACGTCGCTTCCAACGGTAAGTGACAACACATTGTTTTCAGATCACTGAGTACCAGGAAGCACGAGGCACGATCTGCGACCTAGGAAATAGACCTACTGCACGGTTTGGCTGTGCAATCAAAGAAAATCATGAAGGGCTTGCCTTTTTGGCCCAATCTATTGTCTACACAGGGATTCTGTTGGCTAGGGTTTGTGGAAGGATTAAGAAGATGCTCGGCATGGAGGTCACCAGCAAAAAACATTGGCATGTTTGTTTGAAGATTACAATGCCTGCCACCGTTACCGCTCGTACAGGACTGATAAGTGAACCTGTGACCAGCTGCGAAAAAGGACAGTCTGCAAAATGGGCCCAAAAACGTATTGCTGTTTGTTGATAATGTTAATTGGTTTTATAATAGTCATTGTTTTAGGCTTCTGGTAACTAGTTAAAGTACATCCGCTCGAGAATTTGTTGCCGACTGAAAATGTACCTACTGTTTCTACTCCTTTTGTGCACCTGCACACCCTATCTCCTAGGGATTCTCAGCATAGACAGAGATACCACAACAATACGCTATTATTCATCATGAATGCTACACATGCCATCTCTAATAGGTCCAACCGTTGGGTTTGCTTGCATTTACCGCAACATGGGGATAAGGGGCTAGGTTGGTATATTCATCCTTTACCTTTGACAACTGCATGTTATGCTTCTCTTAGAGCACTATCCTTTGTTCGCTGGAACGATAGCATCTCAGGGAACTTCGATGGGACTAATTTGAATCAGTTTGAAAAATGTGTTTTGACTCCCTTAAGATGCTCGCTTTTTGCAAATAGGAGTAAACTCAACATTGCGTCTATTGGGCCTTCTGAAAGACTGCCTCGTCCTTTCCAATCTTTGATTTCTTTTAAAATGTCTCCTACAGGCAACAAGGATGCCACGCCTCCTTCTTACACTGTTAACCAAGCATTTCGATGGTTACCCAGGGATTGGCAGGGAACTTGTTATTTAGGGATCCTGTTACCCGGGGTATTCATCGCCAGCACTGTAGAGGTTTCAAAGTCTCGTCCACGGCGGGACGATAATGGTGACACACCAGCACAACTTCTGGGAGACGTAGCGAAGTCCTTTGTGCCATTCTGGGGACAAATAATGAACTCTGAGGATATCAGGAGACTAGCGAGAGTACTGGAGAGAACCATCAACCGGACCACTTACATACTCTATAATATGACTCTAGAACAGAAAGCAATAAGGTTAGTAGCACTTCAGAACCGGATGGCATTAGATGTCATCCTGGCGGAACGTGGAGGGGTATGCAAATTAGTGGGGTCCGCTTGCTGCGTTTTCATGCCAGATTCCTCCCCAACTATCTTCAAGGCAATACAGAATCTGCATGTCCTAAGTTCAGAAGTGCATGTTCCCGAGGGAAACAGGGATCTTAGCGCTTGGTTCTGGGACTTCTTGCGATCTTGGGGTTGGAAGGTACTCTCGTTCTTGCTGATAATTTTGGGAATTCTGTTGTTCCTTTGTTGCTGTATAAAGTGTCTTCCTGGTATATGTTCGATGCTAGAGGGATGTTGCGCAGAGGCGATGGGTACATTTGGATGCAAGGTATACGCCCCAGACATAAACTCCAATGAATATGTTCTGAAAGAAATTCTGGTAACCGATCTAATGGCAATTGATATCTCCGATGGTGATTCAGGGTGTGTGAACATTGAGACGTGGAATTATTTGTAAAGTGATTAGAAGTAGTTTAGCGCTTGGCATAGGCCAAAAGGAGGGTTTGTCGAACGGGAAATCATATTATACCCTCTAGATTGTGTATATTTATTGGCCTAGGCCAAGTCGCTCGGCGAGGAAATCCGTGTTGCAAGGTCCTGACCTTAAATCTGTGTAAGCCGCCATGTCAGGTTCATCTGCCATTTTAGATTCTCTCTCTAAAGTCACCCTGTGTTCTAAGATGGTGGACAGTGTCATTTTGAATGCAACATGGCCATCTTGACCTCTGTGTACAATTAATATGTATACTGCCTTCAGGCCAAATGTTAGGGTCATGTACTGAGACCTTGTCCTTCGTTGACTTGTGTATAAAGGATTACCTGTACCAACGAGACTAATCCATGAACGTATATCGTGTACAATACTGTTCGAGCATCCAATGTGAACACTTGTTTGATTATATTGTTTAAGATGTATGTGAAAGATCAATGCAAAATCCGAAGACACACTGTTGCTATTGTAACTTGTTTGCGAATATGTTAAGGATAACCCCTAAATGTATAACTGCATAAATTAGGGCACAAACTCGGCATGAACCTCTAGGCCATGGAAATGGTTAACCTGCAAGTGGGTTGAACATCAGATAACATACTGAATAAAAGGCACGACTATTCTGATGTACAGTCCCACTCACTTCCCACACCGAACATGCTGGTATTCGCTGTGGTGAACTGAGGGCATGATAGCTGTCCGATACTATGTTTCTTTGAAAACTGTTCAGTTACTTTGAATAAAGATCTGTGTATCTTTATAACCTGCGTTTGGTGTATTTCTTTTGAAGGTACTCAGCCTCAATATTTTCTTTTGCTTTCACATGGGGGGAATTATGTTCAGGTGGCCATTATAAACCTCATAACACAGCCATAAAACATGCAAACACCACTCATGTTCAGAGATTCCTGATTGGCAGAGACTGCAGCCTATGATGCAATTTTTCTGATCTGCTCCTTACAGCCTGAAAATAGTAGTAAGTAATGACCCCACATTGCCATGCACATAGCATCCATAAAGTGACATGGGTCTTTGTTCACTTGGTCAGGGGTGCCTAAATGAGGCAATGAGTATTGCAAGGAGAAGCAAGCTAGAAGGAATTTAGCCCATATGGTAATATTAAAACATAGGTGGAAGATTCTGATGGGTCATTAATTAATTATGTTTTCTCCCATTCCCGTAAATAAGAGAGGCACTCAAAGGATTCACATTAGCTGTACCTTCATCGAATTGTTTTAGAACTGACAAGATACATATTTTAACTAACTTGGTTTAGGGGAAAATGCTGTTATAGAAAATCCTATTTGGGTCAGAAAAAAAATCTGTTTGACTACTTTTGGAGGGAGATGGTAGATAACTTTGGTGCAAATTCACTTTACAAGGATTATTGCTGTCTCCCCAGAAAAAGAACATCTCTAGCTAGATATAGATCGCTTTTTCTTGTCTTAAGGCCTGTGATGCGTATATTAGATTTAAGTTCAATCTACATTGGAATGTATTGGTCCAAAAATGTTATTATTAAAAAATCTTAGAACTTGTCGGTTATGCAATAAACCTGAATGTCATGAAATAATTAACCATTCTGTACTCTCTTGTAAGTCTACAAAACATATCAAGAACACACATTTTCGATGTTTTAATGACTTCTGTTCCATTGAAGGAGATAATAAGTTATGGTCTGAATGGATGTTTGGAAATAGTATATCTACATTGCTTTATTTATATTGGAAGTTGGTGAATGTTTTTGAAATTCTAGGAATCTAAATATAATCATGTTGCATGAGGCATTTATGCTAAACCATGTATTATTTTCTTTTTCTAATTGTTTTTTGTATACTCATGTTGTAATCTATCCTTTGATTACCTTAGCGGACAGAGAGGTAAGGCCCAATTTGAGACGGATGATTTCCATGGGGACTCTAGGGACCAACCCCAGCATCATATGCCAACATTTTCCTTCCAGGATGTCCAACCATGCAAGGTCCTTCATGGCCTCCAAGCCTTACACTACTGAGGGACAAAAGCATGTCCTATATTGTCAATACTCCATTAAGGGTAAACCCAGAGGCGGATCTGACACATCGATATGTTATGTTCATTTTTGAAATCTCCTTATGTTTCCTCTTTTCTTTTAGGTTGGTGTAATCCATCTTGGTAGTAAATTTGAAGCCAAGATATTTATAATTGTGCACTCTCTCAATGGCAATTCCCGTCATTTATCATAGTTGGGATCGCACCCTTTTCTGCATGAAGTGCATTAGCTTGGTTTTATCAAGATTTAGGATCAGATGTGTTCCAAAGCATATTTTGCAGGGCTTCCATAGATATGTTTAGTCCTGCAAAAAAGTGATCAAAGATAATAAGGTTGTCTGCATATGACAGGCAAGAAACTGTAGTCCCCATTAGTTTAGATGGGCAAGTTTGATCCGCTTGGAGAGCCTTGGGGAGTTCAGATAGGTAGATGTTAAATAACAGGGGGGGAAGAGAGCACCCCTATTTTACCTGCTGATTACTAGATATGGGCGATGAAATAAGGCTGTTGTTATCAAGCCTAACTTGTTTTGAGGAGTTGTCATGTAGCCCCATTATAGGCAGCAACAAGTCACGAGAGCAGCCTAGTAGGGACATCTTTCCCCACAAGGTAGGGTATTCCTCTTGACTGTTTCGAAAGCAGCCATGAAATCAATCAAGGCTACATAGAGACGCAGATGGCCTTTAGTTTTAGCTGCCTTGACCACAGAGTCGAACAACCACAGTGAGCTGCATCCATACCTGCCCGAAATCCCATTTGGAAATTGTACAAGATACGGTTGGATTCACCTCAATTAACAAGTCTAGCTAGTAATAGTGAAGCAAAGATTTTATTGGTAGTATCCATCAATGCGAGTAGTCTGAAGTTCTTGGGGCATCTTTTCGGACCCTTCTTATGGACAGGGATTAAGATTGAAGTTCACCATGATAGTATTATCCACCCTTCAGTGCTTACTTTGGAGAACAGATGATATATAATTTCCTCCCAGAAGGCTGGGCTCTTTTTTATGACTACATTAGGTACCCTGTTCAGGCCCAGAGCTCTAGAGTCTTTTAGCAATGAGGTTTTCAGCCTGATCTCTTCACATGTGAACCTGATATTAAACTTGCTGGTAGGAGGAAATGGATCATTGCTGCAGGTGATAGGGCCATAGAAGCAATTGCTAATGTGACTCAACTTCTCTGATTCCCTTGATGACACATAGCTCCTGTGTCAAATAAAATCCCCTAAGGAATTTTCATAGATTTCTTGAGTCCTTATTCTTAGAGATAGCCACCAAATATTGCCATTTTCCAGTTCTGCCAGTGACAATCTGATCCTTTACCCACCTTCTGTATCTGTTTTTGGCCTTGTTCATATTTAATAGGGCTTCAACAGGAGTGCAGGCATTGTTCTTGATCATACTTAATTCCCTCCTCAGGAGCTTTTTGGGTTCTCTATTGGCCCTATCAAAGCAATATTTCTTATTCCCTCTGGCCAACATAGAATATTGCATCTTTTGTACAGCCAAAGGTTGGGCGCTATCCTTACTTTGTCTCTCAATCTCATCTGCCGTAAGGAAGTTTACTATGAAGAGCCAGTTGTCACCCTGCATACAGTAATAGGCGCTGGCCTTCCCAATAGTCTTCTCGGTCCAGCGTATCCTGCAGTCTGCAGGGTTCCTTTCTAATTCCCCAGTCTGCCTCCAAATGTGAGTAGTACAGGCATATAATATATGAAGAGTGAGTATAGCATGATCGCTGAATATCGTGTCCGTGATTTCGAGTCTCCTCACATGTCTCCTCACATGTCTCCTCACATGTGAAAGTGCACTAGAGTTGAAAAAGATGTTGTCAAGAGTAGAAGTCTTAACCCCAACCCTCCAAGTACTCTTACCAGGGATGTCATCCAAAACTCTGCCATTTAGCAAGGCACAATCCCAATCATGTAATGTGTCAACCCAGGTTGTCCTCCTATGCAAGCCTTTTTCAGTGGTTGCAGATGAAGACCTACTTCTTACAAACTGAGTATCAGTAATTTCATATTGGCAAAATCATTTGGCATTAAGATCACCACCAACATATATCTCTACCCTCGGATCCCGACTTTGGACCTCCACGATAACATCTAATACTAGGTACATAATAGCTTCAGTGAGACTACATCCAGGAGGATCACATACGTTGATGAGATTAATGGTGCCAGCATCATTTGTAAAAAACAATACTGCAAGTTTGTATGAGCTATTGGCAACTGTATGAATTCTTGAAGCTTTAAGATGGTTTTTGACACCAATAACAAGGCCCCAACAGGGGCGGCCTCTAGGATCTTTACTTGCCATAATTTGAAAAGTTTGGTAGCCACCAATCAAACATTCAGTACATAGCCAAACTGCCTGCAATAGAAAAATATTGATAAGCAGGAGTTTGAGGGACCCACTGGAATAAGTAGATGGTAAGAACCACGAGTATTCCTATAAGAAATAGCAAACACTCAATTTCTAGAAACACAGTTGTTGCCATTATTGAGAACCAGCCAGTTCAAAATACCCAAGATAATAGCCTGTAGTGAAGGGCAATTACCACTGTCGGTGCCATTATTCCCATGTTGGTAATTTTGGCAATATCGTTCAATACACCTGACTGCAGCACTGGTTAATGGGTAAGGATGTCCTCACAAACATCTAAGTCGTATTCAGTTCAGAGTAGCGATCTTTATACTGTCTTATCATTTGGGCAGTTTCAATAGATTTGCAACATATTTTGCTGAATTGGTATTGATGTACTCAAAGTCCTCGGTATCAAGCACCCTTAAGGGAAGAAGGTTCAGAGTCAGTGTCAACAAGTCTCCTCTGTTTATATGTGCATGATGTATGGGTTTACCACAGACTTTGTTTTTTTTATTTTAACTGTTCGAGACACATTTGTTGTGGCTTCAACCAAAGTGGCACCCAAGACCGTGGGAGCAACTTTATGTGGGCCCCCAGGACCAGGCAATGGTGAGTTTCAGAAACCCTTGCTGTATTATTAGTGAAATGGGGAGGAGTGAGGGGAGGGGATAGAATAGTTGGAGTAGATGGGTATTGAGGTGATACATTTACATCACTTTGGCATTAGTCATTTAAAACCCAAATTGTAAGGGTGCCCTTTGATTTACTTCTTACCATTTCCATTGACTCTCTTAGTTGGATTTTTAATTACTGGTTCAGTGATGGAATCTTCTGCTATGCTGCCACTCATTTGCATTTGCCCAATAGGTCTATTATAAGCCCTTGCCTTCAGAGCTTGTCTCTTCTTTTTGCCTATGTTGTTTCTGGGTCAGGAATACAGTAGATGTTTCACTAGGAAGATTGGGTATTTCCTCTGCCTCCAGGTTGATGGGGGAGAACTCTCTCGCTGTTCGATGGCTTACAGATGGAACCTTGGATGGAGACAGGTTCACAGACATGTAAGGAACAGCTGCAGCAATCAGTTCATCTAGAGCACAGTTGACTTTAGGTTTGGGGGTGCTATGAGGTGTCAGCATAGAGACCTCCCCCAAAATCCTATCACACATCTTCAGCAGGACTGACTTTCATTGTAAACTGCAATGCGGACAGTTGTGCTGACGACGGACACAGGTGTCCCGAGTGGTCGTTAGTGGTGGAATTAATTCCTGCTTCATCCATAAGGCGCATATTAGGCGAGGCAGAGATTCTATTGCCTGTCTCCTCTATTACCTCAAGCTCATGAGTCAGGCTTATTTGCAATAACTCCTCATCAGCTTCTTCCACAGTCAATGAGTTACTTTGGACCTACGGCTCCCCCAGGTTCGGTAGCTGTTAGTACACCACATCACTGGAGGCAAGTGAATCGTGGAGGAAGTAGCATAATGCTAATAGAGAGTGGTTGTTGTCCATAGCTGAAAAAGACAGATTGAGGTGGGAACTATTATGTTCTCTACCTAGATTCTAATCACAGGACATCAAAGTGGCATTGGGTATCAATGAAGGGGGGGGGCTTAGCTTTAGGTTTGGAAGAGAAATAAGAGTCAATGGACCCAGTGCAGGTTCAGCATGTTGCTTGCCCCTAGGGGAGCTGGTAGCATGTACTCTGGAGGAGTTGGAGTTATTACCCTTGGCACGGTTTCTGGTGCCCATTCCAATTTGTGTTTTAGGGTAGGGCCCAGTTTTTCATTGTTTATGGTTGTGCAACCTCAGACTTATTTTCCCAGGCATATTTCCTTATGAGCAGAAGGGAAGTAGCTTGGTCGCACAATATGCCAAGTTATTAAAACTCAATAACCAGACAGTCAAAGATGCACCAGAGCGACCAAAAGTGCTATCAAAATTAGGCAGTCCTTATGGAGAGAAGTAGCACATAGTGAAAATATTTGCTCACAATGGTAAGCGGGCTGCGGCGGGCTATGATACTTTGTAAAAACGGGGTATCACACTCCCACACCATACTTCAACAATAGCGGCGAGGAGGAGAAGGAGAGAACTGCTGAAAAGGTAAGCGAGTTCCATGTTCCATCAGAAAAAGAGATCACAGTTTTAAGTAATCATTCACCCATGAAAGCAGATTTCTACTGCAGTTAACTCCCCAAAGTACAGAGTTGCTTTTGCTAGTGACAGAAAGCTGTGCCGCCAAGCCTCCTTGTCCACAAACCACAGACCACCTTCACTTTACCCCACTTCCCAAGTGGAAATAGGCAATCTGGAACAAGGTAAATTGAGGCTACCCCTTTTACAGCTGTTGCTGTGAGGTGCGGATTGCACTCATCGCTGTGCCTGCTGGAACATCATTTCTCGCATCTCAGTTGCGCTTCTCTCTTGGGTGATGCTGTTATTTCTTTGTTGAGTAAGTTGAGAGATGGGTTTCTATGTTCTGGATCATAGTAGTAAAGTATTTGGTTGTCTGTGTGTTCTTTTTTCCCGTCTCTATTTATGTAAGGAGTGTGGATGGTTAGGAATTTGGGCTTAGCTCTGATTCTTGTTGGGATTTTCCAAAAAAGTCTCTGGAGTTGCTGGGTTCTGTATGTTGTAGTGTGTGGTTTGGTAGTCTGGTGTGGTCCACTCTAAGATTCATCGGGTCCTTAGTTGTGGGTTGTTTGTTTTCCATTGTGGTAGGATTGTAGGAGAGATAGTGGGAGACGTATGCAGTTTTTTATTTTAGTCTTTGTTAGGGAGAGTTCTCAAAATGTGCTAATTTCCCTTACCTCTGAGACCACCAGCAACTTTGCTGGGTTCCTAGGAATTGATTTTTAGCTGGGAAGAGTGTGAGCCTTTTTACCCACTCTTCCATGTATTTTGTGTGTGTTTTACTTTTGTGTTCTTTTGAAATGGAGTTTTAAAACAACTCCAGTGGCATCATCTTTTTCTGTGTGTCACACAGCACCTTCAGTGCTGTGGCACAGGGATGTCTTTCAGACTTCCCAAGGTTTAAATACCTTCTATGGGACTGACTACCATCCCCCAGAGCATGTAGAGTTAAATTGGCTTTACTAGTCTCTTTAAATGACCCAGCACACCCTGTCTTTCTATAGAGTGCTGGAGGGGTTGCTTAGCGTTCCCTGAGTCAAAACACTCATGCAACAGTAAAATGTTACCTTGTCCTACTTTAAATGGCTGGTGGCAGTGGTTTAGATCAACTACCGTGATTCTTCCCCACCACTAACAATGGTAGCTAAAAATTGGGTCAGCAATGTTTTTCAATATGGCACCACAGACCTGTCTGTAAAAACAGACTCTGGTCATCTTTTATCGCTATTTCTTTTAGGAAAGGTCCTTGCTGTGTTTTTTTTCTGTGCGCCAAACCAGGTTTGGTCCCTTTGTTCATTGGCCTGTGGCGGGCTTCAGTGCTGAAGCCCTCCTCTGGTGTCTGAGTGTCTGAGGTGGACAGGATGTGAGGAAGGTGCCCGAAACTCCCTGTGCTTAGTCTCCTAGGAGACCTGAATGCACTCTGGCATGACTGGCCGGCTGACTCTCCGGCAAGGACAGCCACCCTGCTGTGTGAGTGACTGCCAGGCTAGAATGAATGGGGGAAAACTGTGTAAAAGCAGGTCTCTTGGTCATGGAAAGCAGAGTTGACCACTGGAACGAAAGGACCGAAGCCGAGCTGAAGGAAGAGCACTGCTACAACTCCTGGACGACTGGTGAAGCCCTGCTGTAGGTCCGAATTGTCTGAAACTCCAATCAACAGAGAAGCCCTTCAAGGTTAACTTCTTCCCTTGAGTTTGGTGGGAACAACCAACTCGCAAGCCACCTGGACACCATCCCCATCTGGTCGAATTTTCATCAGAGTGCTGTTGAAAACCGGATAGCCAGAGGGAAGGAAACCAGCTTGTGGACTTTAAGGCACTCACACCTTAAACCGATGTCTTGATAGAGCAGCTTTTGGCCTCATTCCTGGAACCTCACAAAGTCCTCCTTCTTATCCCCATGACTGAAGCTCAGGAACAGCGAGATCTGCTCAAACTGCCAGGAACATCTGCCTCAGCTACAGCTTTCTTCGTTAACAAGGTATTGTGTAAAAAACGCGGTCCGGAACTATTTTTGACCATCGAGAAAGTGTGTGAAACTTTCTTCAACTTCGAAGGCTTGTCTTTCGCTAAACATACGTCAAACTTTACGCCTACCCACATTCTTATAAACTCTGTGGCAAAGACTTAACTGTTATCTGCCAGAACTGTGCTGTCCTATACAAAGACTCTGAACCATTGACTTTGACCCAGGCCGATGAGAAGAATTGCTGCTTGTATTTAACTAAAACCCTTTGCCCTGCCTATAAATGTATTTTGGCTGTCTATTCTTATAACCTTGTCTTTTTACCCCTTTAATGAATATCTGAAGCGCCATTTTGCTCCCACTTCACAGGAGCTAAAACGTGTTCATTTACTTACCGGTTGGATTTTTGGAATGAGACAGAGAAATGTAGAATGTAATGATGTAAGCACTCTTACACTCTCACGAAAGTGTCGGAAGCGGCCTCTTTCTGTGTACGCACGAGAGCACGTACGAGAGGTGCGGTTTGACACGTCTCTGCAGGTCCTCTCTTCTAACCTCAGCAGAGCGGAGTGGCGAGCGAGCGAAGAGCAGAGAGCGGCCAGATATTTGACACAACTTGGTTCTGGGTCTCGCGTGGTCCCCCCGTGGCGCTGCCCTAGTCGCTCGGGTGATTCTGCAGTGGAGTGGAGCTGCAGAGCTACGGGGATGCAGCCGAGCGGTGGGTGAGCTTATTGAACGTTCTTGGGTACAGTGTTGTGGCTGGCATCATTAGGTAGCAGGTCAGATGGGTTGTAGAGAGCCTACGAGTCCGGGTTGTCTCTGGGGGCGGAACCCCGCCTCCGGATTGTGGCTGGACCTGCTGCAGGCCACTCTGGTCGAGGTCACAGTTTACTGCTCCCTACGACCTCTCCAAAGCTGGTTGTTTGGCCCATGAGTACACTCCTTGCAGTGTCAGAGGCGGCCTCGTGCAGCGCGATCTCGCACACGCTGGGTGGAGGTGCGGCCTGACACGGCTTGCTATGGTTGATTGATCTCCCTGCCCCAGCTTAGAAGCAGCAAGCTCCTCTGTATTGTCTTGTGTATACAAGAGTTACAGGTGGAGATGATCAGTGCCATGAAGAACGGACACTAGAGGTGGGAGCAGGAGCACTCAAGGACTGGGATTAACATTATTTGTCGCAGCCTTAAGTGCACGACTACAATTACAAAACGTGATCCGAGTCCTGGTTTAGTGCCTGGCTGGCCGAGCGATTGCGGGAGGCCTCGAGTAACTTCCCATTGGTGAAGTCTTGCTGAATAGGGTCTGTCCACTACATTGGAGGTGTGCAGGGAGTCGGAAGTAACACTGAACTAAGCCCATTGAGGCCTATTAGCTCAGTACAGCAAATAACCAGCGCAGCACATTAACAGTGCTAAGCCAGGTGGATCTACCGGAATCGTCAGCCCTCTATTGTTCCACTATATAATCTGTTATCTATCTAAGTGGATAATATCTGGACACTGTGGGCTGATGCCTTTGATCCAGGGATAGAATAACAACAGTGTGCAAACTGGAAAATAAAGTGGGCTGAACCCTGCAAATTGTGAGTCGCCGAAGCGAGCGGACTTGGTACCTGTAGAGAGTCCACTTGAGACGTCTCTAATGCAATCAGACAAGAACCTGAATCATCCTGTGTACAACCTAAGGAAGACCAAGTCAAGAACAGTTGCTTGGGGCCCCGCCAACAAGAAGGCTGAGATGGATAATCGGATACCCAAAGTAAAAGCAAAAAAAAGCTCTCTGATTAAGCAAGGTGTGATTACTTCCTTTTTCCCCCCTCGAGAAATAAACTCAACTACAATTGAAGAAGTTACATCCGACCAACAAGAAAATCCTTTATTGAGCATATCTAATTTTGAAGATATTGATAACAATTCACTATTAGACCTATGTCTAAATATCCAGAGAAACATGACACCACAACCTGAAGTAAGATTCAATAACAACAGCAGTCTACCGATAGATAAACCAATGATCATACTCTCAGGGACATCCACGGCTAGAGATCGACTAGAGAGACTCTCTGCATCTCCTAACCTGGCGTTAGCCTCAATGGAAGACGATCCTGATGAAGTAATTGATCGTATAGATAAATCTAGTACAGGGCTAGCCGAAATTGCTGAGATCCAGGCATCGGTAGCCTCGCTTCAGTTTGCACTTAAGATCTTGCTGAAAATGTTGGGGCAGATCGTAGCCAATATGGACATCCTCATCAGGGGAAATAAGGAGAGAACGATTTCTATCGAAGATGTGGAGGCAAATTTATCTGAGGCAATTCATACAACAAGTGAGATTGAAAAGCAACAAAATCTGGAGATCAATGAGGAGACAGACAGACCCGATCCATTTTTCTCCAAAAAACAGAAGCGATTAGCAAGAAAAACAAATAAGGGCAAAAGAGACAGTGCCACACAATTAACACCGACAGAGAAGAATGAGAGGGGAATGACTACCAAGAAGAGTAGGAAAAGAGTCGCAAGAGCCAAGAAAAGAAAGGCAGCTCGCAATGGATATCTGACCAGCTGGTTACTCCCTGAACAGGGACAGAAAGTGGACCACGAAGAAAGAGCAGAGACTCTGGAAGAGATGGAGGCGAGCCACAGCATCGCAGTAGATACAGCTATGGTAACAAGTCAATTTACAGCACAGGAAGATCCACCTCTTGAAGTAACGGTCACTTCGGTCAACAAGAACGAGAAGAAAGGCAGTCGAATATGCCTGATTAAAAATCTTTATCAGAGTAAGGTTAACAAATGGCTATCGCGATCGGAGTTACTGACAAGATTATATTCTGTCCCTCAATTGCGGGTACTAATCTCAGATGACTTTCAATTTGTTGAACCACTGAAAGGTCCGAATCCTAATGTCTCAGCCCTTCACTGTTAATTTGCAGCTACGGCGGATTTGTTAAGAAAGTATAAAGAGGAACTAAAAACAGTAGACGTGGAAGTGGATGTTGACCTAAATGAAATAGATCCCAGCTGCCGGGAGGAAGAGGTCGCCGTTGTTGTGGATACAGTACCTTGCCCAAACATACAGACAGATAAGAAAATAGAAGCGTCTGATGTCCAACAGGTCTTGAAATGGTTGGCAGACGCCCTTCCTGAGATCTTAAGGAAACCATGAGATTTATCTGTTGTATCTTGGAATTGTCGGGGTTTTACGCATTTACTTACACCAGAGGACTCTACGAAATTGTTTGACAAATCCAGCTGCTTCTGCTTGCAAGAGACTTGGGCATTGGACCCTTTGGTACTAGATGGGTATACGCTCTTCCACCCAGCTGCCAAAAGAGGTGATAAAGGCAGGCCTTTTGGTGGATTGGCGACAGGAGTGGCTAACACTTTAGGCTCCAGGCAGATTGGCTGTAACTGTGAAAACAACCTACTTGCAGTCGAAGTGATATTTGATGACATAGACTCTATGGGTTCTTTCTTGCTGGTAAACCTTTACAATCCACCTGGAGCAATATTAAGTGAACAATTGCAAGACTCCCTGCAGGATGTGCTGGCAAATTGGCACCTGCAGCTACTGACTCGGGAGTAATGGTTGTGGGTGATTTCAATTGCCATATGAGAGGACGGGCGTGCAAAATGCAGAACCCTAAACTGAAAGAGAAGGGTATTATGGTTCATAATAAAAAAGATACTGAGGGCAGTGCCTGGGAATCCCTATTTGAATTTTGGGATATGATAATGCTTAATGGCAGAACAGCTAGTGATCACCCTGGACAATATACTTGGTCCAACGGTGCTTCTAATAGCACGTTGGACTATATATATATATATATGTCCTGGGCTTCAAGAGCAGATTGAAGATCTGACAGTTATGCCCAATGCTTGGAGTGATCATGCCGCATTAAAATGTATGTTGAGTATTTCCCGAAAACAGCCATCATTTAGCAATATGGGTATCGTAAAAGTCAATAAAACAGGTACCAGGATTTCCTGGTCAGACAAGAATATCGCACTTGCGGCAGAAACTCTGGGAATAGTAGCGCCTAAAGAGCTGCACAAATTTAATGATATGTCCATTAACTCCATAGAAGATCGGATTAGTGCTTTCTCAGGCAAAGATGCTGCGGCCCCTATGGGGTGCATGATGAGTAGTGTGGGGAATAAACTACCATTTGATAAAATAATCAGAGATATGAAGCGTAACCTTAGAGCTGAGCTTCGTAGAGCCAAGAGATCAATGGCCCCCGGGGAAGCCTACTATCGGACAATTAGAGAGATTAAAAATAGATATAGATCTACCATTAAGGAGAAAAAAAGGGCGGACAAGGTTCTTTCCTGGCAAAAATTGGTGAAGACTATATGTGATAAGAAGACCCGTAACATCTGGTCTCTCTTGAGCGAGGCTCAGGGTACACAGAGGTGGGCATTAGTTAACCCTATCGAAGCGAAAGTGTGGGTTAAATTTCTAGAAAACAGAAATACGGAGGGTGAGGAAACAACAATGCTGGGCAGACCGCCATGTGAGGCCCCATTTTCCGTAACGCACAAGCTCATTTTGAATAAAATCAAAGAGATAAAATCATCAAGAGCACCGGGACCCAACCGTCTGGCTAACATTGTCATGAAAGCGTACCCAGTGTTTTGGGCGAGTTTGCTAAATATCCTGTTTCAGAAAATATTAAAGACAGGTAAAATACCCTGCTCCTGGCAGACGGCAATATTAATCCCAGTCTTTAAAAAGGGCAATAGACTCGACCCAGGCAACTATAGGTTGCTCTCTATGCTAGATGCCACTGGAAAGATATTTGCTTCACCTTTGCTCAATGAGTTACAATCTTGGGCAGAGGGCAAAGGAGTATTGTCTAGATTCCAAAGTGGGTTTAGACAAGGCTACTCCACTGCCCATAACATCATGATTATGGATATCCTGAGAACCAGAGCTTTAAGAATTGGATCGGTTCCGCTCTATGCATTATACATAGATTTCTCAGCGGCGTTTGATTCCACACCCCGTAGTCGGTTGTGGAACAAATTGTATTCAATGGGCTGCCCTGATGGTCTAATATACCATCTAAGACTCCTGCACTCAAACAATTCAGTCAAATTGAAATTAGACCAAGAAGGCCACACAACTCAAAATGTCATACAAAATAGGGGTGTCAAGCAAGGATGTGTAACGGCTCCTTTAATCTACAATCTATATGTCTATGACATCCCTGATGCATTAAATAAGGTTAGCAATTGCCCACCGAAAATTGGGAAAGTTAGCTGCCCAGTATTGGCATACGCCGATGATTTGGTGATATTTGATCACACCATTGGCGGGATGCGAAGATCTGCGGTTGCATTATGGGAATATGCTGAAGAGAATGGCTTGAGCATTAATTTAGGAAAAACAAAGATCATGAGATATACAAAAAAAAGGTCTCCCGTGTTCAACTCACAGTAGGGCCATCGAATATTGCATATGTCCCTCGGTATTGCTATTTAGGCATTGACTTTGAAAATACTGGGGATTATGTGGCATGTAAACAAACACGCTGTATTAAAGCTGCACAGTTGACCGCCTTATTTTATAGATTTAAGATTAGTCACAGCGGTTTCACTTTATGGGGTATACAGCAACTCTATATACAGGTGTTTGCCCCGGCGATAATATACGGCCTGGAAGCACTACTAGAGTCCGTTCTGAGATGGCTACAGATATTGGAGGATACATTTTGGCGACGTATGCTCGGTCTACCTCCCTCTATTCCTATGGCCATCATCAGATTAGAATTGGGTCTGACCTCTCTACAGGCATTAGTGTTAAAGAAGAGAGCCTCGTTATATCTCAGAATGACTCGAGATACAAGTAATGGAATATTAACAGCGGTACATCAAAAAATAGAAAAGGAAGGCTCGACTTCCTCAATTGTAGATCAGATGAACGATCTGTTCTCCGAAATAGGCTGGCAACCCAGAGATGGTAAATATTCAGAGAAAGTAAATAGAGCATTGAGTAAACGTGTAGACCTCTGGGATTGGCTGGAGAATTTTGAACATCTTAAGAGTTTGAGCAGCTACCATTTTGTGCAATATAGATTATTTGAATTTAGGAAACCCCAGAGATACTTGAATATCTGCCCATCCATTAGACTTAGACGGTTTATATTATTGCTTCGCCTAGAACAACTACCTACCCTAAGCAATACGGGGAGAAAAGACCGGATGGTCGTCGAGGAACGTATTTGCCGACTATGAAAAGTACAGGAGCAGTTGGAGACGGCAAAGCATTTGCTGACTGAATGTTCGGAGATGGCTGGTACATTTTCTCCCCTCCTTGGTAGCTATGTGCATGAAACAACATATATTGGGGAAGCCCTGTTTTGGCACCATTGCCTCAACTCCAATAGTTTACGTCTGTTAATAGCTCTGTATACTATTTGGTATTTGGTTGCGAATTGAAATAAGATTGGGTATAACTCTTTAGAGGAATAGGTTTTATGAAGGTAATTCTTATATAGAAGGTATGAAATGTATATATATCTGTGAATAATATGAATCATTTGTTTAAAATAGTATTTTGTATTGCAAATTATGTGTATTTAAAATTGTATTTGAATTATGTTTGTATCTTTCTATGTTATTTAATGTTAAATTTGTATAATTTAAACTATAGCACAATAAATATTAAATTAAATTAAAACGTGTTCATTTACTTACCGGTTGGATTTTTGTGGTGTATTAGTATGTGATATTGAGCTGCTTATGCTAGTGTACTGTTTTCGACTGACTGAGTAAATAACTGTATATTCTTTTACCAAGAAACCTTGAGTAAGTGTTTGTTTGTATCACTGTATTAGTTGGTCCTTTGTGTAACTTGTTCTACTGCTCACTTAAACTCTTGAGATAAGTCTGGCTGCTCAGCCATAGCTACCACTTTACTGTGTAGTTCATGTTTGTACCAAAGGTGAAATGGCGCTTACACTGTAGTCTTAATTGCCTGTAGTGTTCCCAAAGGGTATTGCAGGTGATTCTGCCTAACACCGGTGTACAGTAGTGAGGATAAAGTATACTCATTACATTTAGTGTGCTACTTTTACCTTTGTTCAAATAATCCTGCCAAGGCTAAGCAACACTAGTTAAGTAATTGTTTTATCATGACTGATATGGAAAGCTACAGACATGAGACCATAGTGACTTTAACTGTTGATAAATTGGGAGATATATGTAAACCTAGGAATCTCACTGTAAAAGGCAAAAAGGTTGAATTGATAGAAAAGTTGTTAGAATACCAGAGTCTGAGGAGTGGGTCTGAAACCCCCACCCCTGCAGCAAGTGTGGAACATGTTGATGAGGATGATAATATGTCAGAACCAGGCTCTAATATTGTTGATGAGTTAGATGAGGCAGAAGAGTCTCAGAATGTAGGTGCTGTCTTACCTCTACCTGCTCATAGGCCTTAACTTTTGACTACAGGGATCCCATCAGGTCCAAACCTATGTCCTAAATGTGTTTCTTTTGAAAAATTGAGACTGGAGTTAGAATTTAAAATAATCCAAGCTCAATCTGAAAGCAAATATCAAGAGCTTAGACTCAGAGAAATGGAATTGAATCATGCACTTGAAATGAAAAATTGTCTTTTGAAACTGGTTCTCTCCCAGAGTCCTGTAGGTATGCCAGTCCTAAGAGGCTTTGCATGCCCAAAGATGCAGTAAGTATGTATGAGGTTAAGCTTGATATTCTGGATTGGTTGGCTGCTTTAAAAAATAATCATGGGATTCAGGACATTACAGGGAATCAGCGGATTCCTTGGATTTTTTCTAGGCTACCCCCTGTTGCAACTGATGTGGTAATGGATTTGGGGGGTATAGACAGAAAGGAGTATGAAACTGTAAAGCTAGCTTTGATAGCAAGATTTCGGAAGACCCTTATTCAGTATTTTAAGAGGTTTAGAACCCTCAAAAAGAATGATGGTACCCCTTGGGCTACCTGGGTGACTGAATGCTTGAAAAACGTAGATGGCTGGGTTAAGTGTTACAGAGTGGACCCTTATGAAGGTATGAGGAATGTGTTTATGTTGGAATCTATTTATGATGCCTGCTCTCCTGAGCAGAGACAGCACTTGGCTGACTCTAAGGAAATTGATCCAAAGAAGTTAGCAAGGGCTGCTGAATTGTGGGTTGCCAACAGGGCTACTCACAAGGATTGTGGGGTAACTCAGAAGATAAATGAGGCAAAGCAGCCAAAGAAAGATACTAAAGGGAATAATAATACCTCCAATCCAAAAGAGGGCCCCAAACATAACAAGGGTAAGCCACAGGGAAAAAAGAATCAGGCAAGTGTACCTCCTGGTGCCAAACCAGAAGGAGGTCAGAACAAACACCCATTTATAAAGACATTTGGAAAATGTTATGCTTGTGGGTCAACTGATCATGTGAAAGGGGATCCCCGGTGTACGGGTAAACCTTCAGGGATCCACACTGTCTCTTTAGCCTTCACCCCAGAGGATGAAGTAACAATGGCAAGTGGAAACTTTCACTTACTGGCTGAGGAACCCATGAAAGTCTCAGCCAGTGTTTCTTTAGTATCCCTGCGTCTGTGGGAACAACATAATTTAGATGTGTATAACTTTATTCCAGATAATACTAAAGAGTATTAAAAAGACAGTGTTCTTGTGAATGGTCAGGAGACCCCTGCCATCAGAGACACTGGGGCCAGCATAACTGTAGTTGATGGATAATTTTTCAATGTTGAGGATGTTGCTAAGGCACACACATTCCTAACTAAGCTTGCTGGAGGCCCTGTCAAAATGTGTCCTCAGTTACCAGCTCTCATCCAGTGCAATGCCATGACTCTCAAGATACCTGTAAGTGTACAGAGTTAAGTACCTAGGAGAGTCCTGCTGGGGAATGACTTAAAATTCTTTGGAGTTGTATGAAGCACCCCCAGGCCTCCCAACAAAAGAAAACAGGAGCAGACTACGAAGGCCAGAGAGAGTACCTTAAGGGCTCTCAAGAGGAGATTATAGAGGAAACTATAACTCCCAGTTTACAGGACTTACTGACTGCCATTTCTAAAAAGAAAGAGGAAAAGGGGAAACCTAAAAACTCAAAGAAGAAACCAGCCAGCACTCCTGTGCTACCTACATGGACATCCTCGAGAGGACTGTCCAATATCATACCTGTGATCCCTCCAAGAGCTGGGGCTGAGTGTGTGGAACAACCTTGTGTGTTTGAATCAGCTGCTGAGGAATCAGAGCTGGCAGAGGACCTGGCTACTGTTAGAGATCTGGATCCTGCAGACCATCCTGAGCTGCAGTCTTTACTGGCAGAAGGTGGACCCTGTAGGGCTGACTTCAGCCAGGGTCAAAGAGAGTGTCCTACTTTTCAAGGTCTGCACCAATAGGCAGCTTCCCAGCTGGAAGGGCAAGAGCCAGGGAAGCATAGATTGTACTGGGAAGATGGCCTCTTCTACAGTGAACCGACTGAGTCTATCCCAGGGGCTACAGAAGACTTGTAGTGCCTCTTGAAAGCAAAGCAGACTCCAGTTCCTACAGTTAGCCAATGAGATGCCTTTGGCTGGTCACCTAAGTTTTAAGAAGACCAAGGAAAGGCTCTCTTTATATTTCTACTGGCCTAAATTGGGGTCTGATGTAGATAAGTTCTGTAGGAGCTGTCACACTTGCCAAACCTCTGGCAAGAGTGGAGCCAAGGATGCCTCTCCCTGTGGTGGGAGTCGCTTTTGAGAGGGTAAGAATCAACATAGTTGCTCCCCTAGACACTCCAACATCTTCAGGAAACAGGTTTTTTTTTCTGCTTGTAGTATACCATGCTACTAGGTATCCTGAAGCCATACCTATGAGGACTGTTACAGCTCAGGCTGTGGCTAAGGCCCTACTTGGTATTTTTACCAGGGTAGGTTTTCCTAAGGAATTTATCTCTGACAGGGGATCGAATTGTATGTCCCATTGCATGCAGGCCATATGGAAAACTGTGGAGTAACATACAAGTTCTCAACTGCTTACCATCCTCAGACAAATGGATTGGTAGAGAGGTTAAACCATACAATGAAGAGCATGAGAGGTTCTTGAGAGGAACCCCTTAGAAGAAAGTGGGACCTTCTACTGCCATGCCTTATATTTGCTTATAGAGAAGTCCCTCAGGAGAGAGTGGGATTTAGTCCCTGGAACTTCTTTATGGCCATCCAGTTAGAGGCCCATTGGCCCTAATTAAGGAGGTGTTGGAGAGTGCCCCTTCCCCCAAGCCGGTGAGAGTCACTGACTATGTGATAGGTCTCTGGAGGAGAATGTCACACATGATGGCAGAAGCATCAGATAACTTGAAAGCAGCTCAGGCTCTGGTGAAGCATTGGCATGACCACAAGGCCAACATGGTTGAGTTTTCTCAAGAACAGCTAGTTCTAGCTATGGTACATACAAGGCAGAGGGCCTTACAGAACAAGTGGATAGGACCCTTTAAGCTTTGGGGTAAACTTGGAGAGGTCAACTATATGGTGGACTTAGGCAATCCTAAGGAGGTTCCCAGAGTCTTTCACACCAACCGTCTAAAAGCTTATGTCTCAAGACCAGAAGTAGGATGTTTGCTTCTAGCTTCAGCACAAGAGGTGGAGGAGGAGAGTGATCCCTACCTGACCTACTCAGAAGCCAGCCTTTAGATGAGAGGATAGAAGGAGTTAATCTCTCTTCTGATTTGACACCTGAACAACAGGAGGAGTGCACGTTTCTGTTAAATCAGTTTGCCTCCCTGTTTTCACTATCACCAGGCTTGACTCCTTGGGGCCAGCATGATATTCAAACTGGTAAGTGTTTACCTGTTAAAAGCAGAGGTTACAGGATGTTATATCATGTAAGATCCCACATAAAGGAGGAGGTCAACAAGATGCTTGATTTCATGGTAATAGAGCCCTCTATCAGTCCATGGTCTAATCCAGTTGTTCTAGTACCAAAGGCAGGATCCAAGGAGTTGAGATTCTGTGTGGACTATAGAGCTCTTAATGCAGTCACCAAGATTGATGCCCACGCTTTACCAAGGACAGATGAGCTGGTGGATAAACTTGGTTCAGCCAAGTACCTCAATACATTTGATCTTACTTCAGGCTATTGGCAAATAGCACTGACAGACCATGCCAAGGAGAAAACTGCATTCTCAACCCCAGCAGGCCTCTACCAGTTTAATGTAATGCCTTTTGGACTAAGGAATGCAGCTGCTACATTCCAAAAGATGGTTAATCATGTTCTGAATGGGATGGAGGACTTCTGAATGGCATACTTGGATGACATTGCAGTGTTCAGCCCTACTTGGAAGGAACATGTTGACCACTTAGGATATGTTTTGCAGTCTCTTGAGGTGGCCCATCTGATCATAAAGGCTGGGAAATGTCAAATTGGTCAGAGTAAAGTGGTCTACCTTGGACATGAGGTAGGAGGAGGTGCAATCAGGCCATTGCCGAGCAAAGTACAAGCTGTACAAAACTGGGCCACCCCTACTACTCAAACGCAAGTGAGAGCCAACCTGGGCCTCACTGGTTACTATAGGAACCTCATAGAGAACTATGGGACCATAGCTTTTCCATTGAATGTGGTCTTCTCTCCCAAATTCCCTAAAAAGGTCAGGTGGAATGAGGAGTGCACTCAAGCATTTGAAGGCCTAAAGAAAGCCCTTTGTCAAGTTCCAGTCCTAAGAGCTCCTGACTATAACCAAACCTTCATTGTGCAAACAAATGCTTCAAATACAGGTATAGGTGCACCCCATTTGCTTCATCAGCAGGAAGCTGAAGGAACCAGAAACGAGGTGGCCATCCATTGAGCATGAGTGATTTGCTATTGTGTGGTCACTGAAGAAGTTTAGACCATACTCTTATGGATCTGCTTTTGTGATTCAGACTGACCACCAACCCTTGAGATGGTTAATGCAAATGAAAGTGGAAAACCCTGAAATACTGAGATGGTTTCAGCCTCCAAGGGTTTGATTTTACCATTGAACACAGGTCAGGGTGTCACCACCAAAATGCTGATGGTCTCTCGAGGATGTTGGACCGACTGGAGTAACAAGATTTACGTGTGGATTAAATACTCCTGTCCCTTAGTCTGGGGAGGGACAATTTCCCTTACCTTTTAAGAACCCCAGCAACTTTGCTGGATTTCTAGGATTTCTAGGATTTTTTTTACCTGGGAAGAGTGTGAGCCTTTTTTTCCCACCCGTCCATGTATTTTGTGTGTGTTTTACTTTTGTGTTCTTTGGTTATGGAATTTTAAAACAACTCCAATGTCATCATCTTTTTCTGTGCGTCACACAGCACCTTCAGTGCAGTGGCACAGGGATGTCTTTCAGACTTCCCAAGGTTTAAATACCTTCTCTGGGACTGACTCCCGTCTCCCAGAGCATTTAAAGTTAAATTGGCTTTACTGGTGTCTTTAAATGTACTGGCCCAGCCCGCTCTATCTTCCTATAGAGTGCGGTAAGGGTTGCTTAGCTTCCCCTGAGTCAAAACACTCATGTAACAGTAGAATGTGACATTGTCCTTCTTTACATGGCTGGTGGCAGTTGTTTAGATCAACTAGCATGCTTTTTCCTAACCGCTAACAATGGCAGCTAAAAATGGGGTCAGCCATGTTTTTCAATATGGCGCCCCAGACCTGTCTGTAAAAACAGACTCTGGTCAACCTTTTTTGCCATTTCTTTTAGGAAAAGTCCTTCTTGTGTCTGTCTCTGCGCGCCAAACCAGGTTTGGTCCCTTTGTTTGTTAGCCTTTGGCGGGCTTCAGTGCTGAAGCCCTCCTCTGACGCCTGAGTGTCTGGGGTGGACAGGATGTGAGGGAGGTGCCCAAAACTCCCTGTGCTTAGTCTCCTAGGAGACCTGAATGCACTCTGGTGTGATTGGCCGGCTGACTGTCCAGCAAGGACAGCCACCCTGCTGTGTGAGTGCCATCAGGCTGGAATGAATGGGGAAAACTGTTTTAAAGCAGGTCTATGGGCCTTAGAAAGCAGAGTCGACCACTGGAAAGAAAGAACTGAAGACCAGCTGAAGGAAGAGGACTGCTGCAACTCCTGGATGACCAGCAAAGACCTGCTGCAGGCCTGAATTGTCTGAAACTCCAATTGACAGAGAAGCCCTTCAAGATTAACTTCTTCCCTTGAGTTTGGTGGGAATAGCCAATTCGCAAGCCACCTGGACACCGTCCCTATCTGGTCGAATTTTCATCAGAGTGCTGTTGAAAACCAGATAGCCAGAGGGAAGGAATCTAGCTTGTGGACTTTAAGGCACTCACACTTTAAACCAATGTCTTGCTACAGCTTTTGGCCTCATCCCTGGCCAGTGCAGGAACCTCCCGACGTCCTTCTTGTCCCCACGACTGAAGCTCAGGAACAGCGAGATCTGCTCGAACTGCCAGGAAAAACTGCCTCAACTACAGCTTTCTTCGTTAACAAGGTACTGTGAAAACGCGGTCCGAAACTATTTTCGGCCATCGAGAAAGTGCATGAAACTTTCCTCAACTTCGAAGGCTTGTTCTTCCCTAAACATTCGACAAACTTTTTGCCTAGCAAAATTCTTCTAAACTCTGTGGCAAAGACTTAACCGTTATCTACCAGAACTGTGCTATCCTATACAAAGACTCTGAACCATTGACTTTGGGCCAGGTCTATGAGATGAATTGCTTGTTGTATTTAACTGAAACCCTTTGCCCTGCAAAGTATTTGGGCTGTCTATTCTTATAACCTTGTCTTTTTACCCCTTTAATAAGTATCTGACGTGCCATTTTGCTCCCACTTCAAAGGAGCTAAAACGTGTTCATTTACTTACCATTTGGATTTTTGTGGTGTATTAGTGTGTGATATTGAGCTGCGTATGCTAGTGTAATGTTTTTGAACTGACTGAGTAAATAAATGTATATTCTTTTACCAAGAAACCTTGAGTAAGTGTTTGTTTGAATCACTGTATTCATTGGTCCTTTGTGTAACTTGTTCTACTGCTCACTTAAACACTTGAGATAAGTTTGGCTGCTCAGCCATCACTACCAGTTTACTGTGTAGTACAGGCTTGTGCCAAAGGTGAAATTGTGCTTACACTTGTAGTCTTAATTGCCTGTAGTGTTACCAAAGGGTTCTGCAGGTGATTCTGCCTAACAGTCTTTATCTTTAGTCCACTTAGTGTTGGCTGGTGGGGATTTTGAGATGTTGCAAATTCTGGTAGGTGGTTCCAGTTCCATGGTCCTTCTTCGATCATGGCATGTTTGTGGTTTTGATGTGTTGGGCTATTATGATTTAGTTTTGTATGGCAGGTTTGCTTGTGCGATTGCTTTTTTTTCATTGTTTGGCTCCTTGCTCGTGCAGTTCTTGATGTTACTTGATTCTTTGTTCGTTTTGGTCTGACTAGATGAGTTGTGATGTTAAATGTTATTTGGTTGGGAAGATTGATATGTATGGCCTTAGTTGTAATGGAGGTTGCCTCCCTGTGTTTCTATGTTTTGGTAACTTGCTTTGTCCCAGCTGTTGCTGATTTTCCCTTTGTTCTGCGTGTGAGGTCCTCATTAGACGACTTCTTTCTTTTTCTCAGCAGTAGGTCGATGTGCTGTAACGCACAGGGGAGTGTGCCACACTGTGGTTGTAGGATTGTGGTATCTTGCTCTTTCACCTCTATCTTGGGTTCAGGTGTGTGAAATATTTCAGGGGCTGGTACCGTCCTTGGTTGTTTTTTTCTTGAGATCAGTGACAGATGGATATGCTGCAATACTTAGTGGTGCTTGCCTCACTCTGGTTGTAAGGTTATGGTGGTGTGCTTTTTTTGTCTCAGTGTTAGATTCACATTTGTGATGCATTCCAGGGGCGGGTACCCTCTTGCATTGCTTTCTTTCCTGGTCCTAGGGGCAAGTTGATATGCTGCGAAACACAGTGGCTTCTGCTTCATGTAGCTGTAGTATTGCGGGGGCTTGTTTCTCTCTGTGGTCTTGTCTCGTGGCTGTATTTTTTGGTTTGGTTTTTACTGATTGGGTGCTCAGCTATGCAGCGTTTTGGGCATACCCAGGGCAGAGCTCCCCTGTGGAACTGTTAGGCAGAATTGCATGCATACATTCTGGGACCACCACATACAATTAGGACTATAGTTGTAAGTAAAACTACCTTTGGTATAAGTCTGAACTACACAGGTTTTGTTAGAGAGATGAGCAGCGAGGCCTATCTCAAGAGGGAATATGAGCAGTAAAAGGATGTTAGACAGTGGTCTTACAATCACAGTGCTTCAAGTTACAGTCATTTAGAAAACATTCTCTAGAAGAAGGCAACTTAATATTATCAAACACAAACACACTTCAATAACAAACAAATAAGTTTCTGAGTAAATTAGGCTCCCATGAAATAGGAGCAAAATGGCATTTCAGTTACTTTGAGTGGGAGAAAATGCACAAGTTAATAGAATAGATCATAAATACTTTCTAAGGCAGTGCAAATAGTTTCAGTTCACTAGAGGACTCGATTCAGTTCAATAGGCCTAGGCCTAAGTCAGTGGGCTAGTGTCTTGGATCCAAAAGAGCAGTTCTTGTAGTAAACGGTAAAGTCTTTGCAACGGTTCACAGAAGTCATTTGTATGAAAAAGAATCATATGTTGGGTCACAAGCTGATTAGGCCTGTGAGTTGGGATGGTTTCACAAACTTTCACAGCGAGAGGTAAGTTCTCTCAATCGGGTTGGCACAGTACCTTAGTATGAAGAAAAAGATGCAGCTAAAAACATTGGTTCCTGGCAGTTCCCGCAGATCTCGCTGTTCCTGAGCCTCAGTCGTGGGTACAAGAGGGAGGACGTCGGGGTACTCCTGCACTACGCTGGGACTGGTCAAACAAGTTGGCAAATGGTAGACCTTTGGTTTGAGTAGCTGTCTTCAAGTACAAAAGCTAGTGTCCTTGACCATGCTTAAACCAAACCAGCTCTGAGAATGGTATCCAGGTGGTTTACGAGTTGATTGGTCCCACCAACTCAAAGGAAGAAGTCATCCTTGAAGGGGCTTCTCTGTCGAGATGAACTTGGAAATTTGGACCTGCAGCAGGGCTTCACCGGGCAAACCAATGGTCCACAAGTTGCAGCAGCCGTCCTCTTCCAGCTCGTCTTTGGTTCGTTCATTCCAGTGGTTGACTCTGCTTTCTAGTCCAAGAGACTCACCTTTTAAACAGTTTTCTCCCTTTCATTCTAGCCTTGCTGTCACTCACCCAGCAGAGTGGCTGTCCCTGCCAGACAGTCAGCCAGCCAATCATGCCAGAGTGCATTTGGGTCTCCTAGGAGACTAAGCACAGGGAGTTTTGGGCACCTCCCTCACTTCCTGCCCAACCCAGACACTCAGGCGCCAGAGGCGGTCTTCAGTCCTGAAGCCCACCAAAGGCGTATGAACAAAGGGACCAAACCTGGTTTGACACGAAGAGACAAACTCTAGAAGGACCTTTCCTCGGGCTGTTTTCTGTAACAGTGTTCCTTTACACAGAAGTACCACCAACACTCTGATGTAGTCTTCATTCCTGCAGCTGTCTTCTGTGGTTGGGTCGGATTTGGAACCCACACCGCATCGTCCTCACTGCTGCCAGTTGGGACAGACATGATGCTGAAAGTCTGACATGGAAGGAAAATATAAAACAACAAAAATGACAAGACAAAAAGGAAAATTACACAAAAAAGAAAACCATTTAAAAAAAAGAAGCAACTAAAACAAAAATAGTCAACATAACAAGACAAGGGAAAAGAGGATTAGGTAGAAAGTGGGTAAAAAGGATGGAGAATTTAGGTATGAGGAGCCAAAGGTTCTTGCAGTTACTCAGAACCCCTGTTCACTAGCATGGGTTAAAAGCAATCATAAATAGCAAGTGATTTGCTTTGGGTGTGGTGATCACGTGGGTTCTGGTTGGTACATTTTGCAAACACACAGATATAATCATACAGCGTGGGTGTAGCCGCATCTACTCAACTTGCGCCATCATTGGCTGATTTGTTGGCAGGGATATATGTCGTGTGTACCCACGCATTCACAGTGCGCAGTCTAATTGGGAAATTTCGCACACGTGGGTTATCATCATAGCAGCATCTATGAAACTTGACAAATATTTGTTGATTTGATGCAGATATTTTTCATGTGTACCCGTGCAGTCGCAGCACACGTTCTGACTGGTCATGTGCGGATTTCGTCATACAGTGTAGGCATATCTGCATCAACAAACTGTGCCGCCTGATTGGGCCCTTTTGTTGATGAGGCTATATAGAGAGTGCAACCCAATTGCACACATCTGCATCAACAAACCCTGCATCCTGATTGGTCAATGCTATACACGTGGTTTTCATCATAAGGCATGGCCGTAGCTGCATCAATGAACCGTGCCGCCTCATTGAGCCCTTTTGTTGATGTAGCTATATAGTGAGTGTAATCCGATTGGTTGGTGCGTAAGGCATGAATGGGCAAAGCCACGTCAATGAACCCTGTTGCCTGATTGGTCAATTCCACATTTGTGCACATTTCATCATATGACACGCTGTCATTGGTTGAGGCTGTAGACACAGCTATATGGCATATGTTCCCATGCTGCCTCAGCACCCATTCTGATTGGTCAAAGCTGCAGGCGTGAATTTTGTCGGCTACGAAAAGCGATCAGTGATTGGTTTGTGGGCGTAGCCACAGATACACTCTATGTTTGTCAAAAAGTCGCTTTACTTTTCCTCAATGCTTTTTGGATCTTGGTTCCTGACACATCTGTGTAATCCTCCCTGATCTGTCCAAACTTGTAAACTTTATTTTTCAAATTCCTTTTTGCCCTCCTTTATCTGAAACTTCTTTCCTTTGTTATTTTACTTTATTATTTTCTTTTTTAAAAAACGTTTTTTCCTTTTAAATGGAAAAGTATTTTCTTGTGGTGTCTTTTTTTGAATTATTTAATTTTCCTCCATGTTCGGCATGTTGTACGAACACTGCAGTGACAAGGAGGCGTTTTGGGTCTCTACTGCTTCATTCCACATTGCAAGAAGCAGTGTGGAATGAAGAGAACAGCAGACAGCTGGACATATTTTATGGTGCAACAACACTATAGCCGAAAAGAGGTAGTGGATGTTAAGGCAATCTCTCAAAGTCTGGTGAGAGTTCACTTGGATGACAATGATGAGCCATGCCAGCTAGCTCATTTTAAACATAAACTAAGGACACACTGACCCTAGTCAGTACAGTGGTATCTTAGAAAAAAACACCTCCACCGCTATCCCTAAAACATATTCTGTCCTTCCGGCTACAACACCACCAGATAGATGTGCATCCTTAGATGTACCACATTATCAAGCACTACTACTGAACCTCCTCCACTGCTGCCAACCCAAAATCTGGGGCACTACAAATGTATGTGTTGCGTTTGTCACAATTGGGCTGTGGAGGGAGATGCCACCCTACATGGCGCGATAAGAATCATTTGTAAACAACCGGGTCACTGCCACCAGGTATCGTTTTTTTATGTGTCAATCCCCCCACCCCTTTTTTCTGAAAAAAAACTGTTTTTAAAAAAAAGGAAATCCTAAAATAATATGTGCCCTTTTTTAACCTATGTATTAAAACCCTAATGCTCTTCCCTACCCAGTTCCACCCTTCTCCTCCCCCCTACCCCAAAGCAGACCTTTCAGGGCCAGATTTTCAGTTATAAAAGTTGACAATAACAACCACAGGCTGTCTAAATGGATCAATTATGCTTAATTGGTCTTTTAAATACAGTGTGTGTAAAAAAAAACATTTAACTTATGTTTTTACAATAGTCATGGCTATCACTCATGTTAGCCACTGGTACAATGACAGTAATGAAAGTGATAATATAGCCGCAACTAGATGTGCTGCACAGTGATTTGAGCTTCATAGCCATGTATACGACCTCCATCTGTTGCTTCGATTAACCGTGCCTTTCAGTATAACCAATCGCATCCTTCATGGTAGCTGCAGTTATGAAAACATGTTTCAAAAAGAAACATATTTACATATGTAGATATGTGTGTGGTAGGTAGTCCTGAATAGTTCTATTTTGAGATATATGGAGTGTAGTTTTTGTGCAAAGTTACTGTGATACTTTAATGACTTGCTCTTCATCAGCCATAAATATAACTGTAGACATTTTTAAAAGCTAAATAAGTATGGGAAGAAAGGTTTTTGTAAAAATATTTATTTGGGGGAAAGTCGTTGTGGGATTTCTTTAAAAAAAAGTATTTACACATTACAGATCTTCTTCATCAGCCCAATTGTCTACATTTTTACAATCTACTATTCATCTCAGGTCTTGCATGACCTTTTTCACTAATTCCATATCATTTTGAAGATTCATTAACATTTTGTTCATTTGTTTTCAAGTATCCATGCTTGTATTTGTAGGGAATTCCTTAGGTGGCTGTTGCTTAATCCTTCTAGATACTTGAATCACTTCTTCACCTGTTTGAAAATATTTAAAATATTTTTAAACAATTGAAGACATAATTGACTTTAAAGTATTTTTGATGGTAACACATGCATTTTAAAACAGTAATTTATGGTATACCTATATAGTGAATGACATTTGTTACTTACAAATATACTTAGACACATTTCACATGAACATAAAGAATTGGCCCGCCCAGCACTTGCCCAACCCCTCCCTTGGGGTTACCCCACTTTCCACTTCTCCCTCTACCCCCTCGACCTTGCACTTACCACCTTGTCATGCAATTGCATGGTAGGATTGTCACATGGCCAATATAACTGTTTTTGTTTTACCTTTTGGATTACCATGTCGCCCCCTTCCCCATCTTGACTTGTGGCAGCTGGAAACCCATGGTCAAAGAAAACAAAAATTGGTTCTGTCTTGGCCTGTATTATTAATTAACATAGACTTAGATTACTGCCATCTGTAACCCTTTTGCCCCCTATTAGCACCGGTCAATAAACTCCATAGGTCTGTAAAATATATACCTGCTATTTATAGTAGAAAGTAGAAAAATCAGGATCTTTTTATTTTCTTATGTCAAAGTATGGCTTAAGTAGGAAGCTTAAGTAGGAAGCCAAATTATATCTGATGGTTATTCTGTCTGTAGTAACAAGCTACAGAAAGGTGAATTCTAAGCAGGAAGGAACAAGAAAACGTGTTCTTTTCTCAGGTTATCTAGGCCCTTAGGTGCTAACATTTATTAACTAGCTCGCGGGGTGGCTTACCTCAATGCGGTCTCGTTGTTTGGGGCCGAGAATTTTCTTCAAAAATGCCAAGTTTATCCTCTGGTTCATGCTAGCTGTCTTAGCAAGATATTTTTATTTAGCAGCTGGCTGTATCATCGCATCGTACATAGAATACAACATGGTAGGTCAGTACTCTGTAAAACTGTGCCATGGGTTGTTACATTTAAAATTGTATTAAGATGTTTTATGATCCCGCTGGATTTGATGATGAGCGCTCAGGTTGTGGAGTCTTAAAATAAATGGATAGATACTTGATGTTAAGTCTTATTTCTTTCAATCCAGCTTTGTGTGCATCAGGCTGGATGTGAAAAAACTCCTCACTTGTGGAGCCGTCGCCTTGCACTCGATGAGCAAGTGGGCACCATCTTGGGTGGGTATAAATAGACCTGTTAGTCCTTCCTTTGTCTTTAGTGCTCAAAAGGAATAGAAGACCACTAGAAAGGGACTATAATGACCCTCTGTGGTAGTATCTCCAAGAATCCTCATGTCATTAAGGATTCTTTTCTACTCTATCGAGTTCCCATATGTTAAATCTAGACTGGAATATTTTCCGAGTGTCAATGATCTGGTGTTGAAAGGGCAATTGCCCTAATTTGAACCCAAAAAAGAGTTCTAACATATAAAAAGGAAAGGAAAGGCATATTAGTATCCAACAGGTCTGATTTTATACGACCTAATTAAGATTTAATCGTTGGTTTAAGCTGTCCGACTTATGATTAATTTACTAGGACATATAGGAGTATAAAATAGAACCAGCCCTTATTTTTGTTCTTCTGGGTGGGTGTTGTATTGTCGAGCTGGTTGTTCTAATAAAGATATGATATGATATGACATTTATAACGTGCCTAAACACAAGGATTTCAAGGTGCGACGAGTCAAGGGAGGGGGAACAGATGGAGGACAGACAACAATCTTACTAGGCCAGGGGTCATTTAGATTGTGCACATGATGCTGATACCCCCTGGGAAGGGGGGGGTAAATATTATGCCACTCAATGGCTTCGTTAAGACCTTTTTTTATCGATCCCAGTGAGAAAAAAGAGTCTTTGTTCTTTTTCTAGTAGTGTTCTTTTCTTTTTGTTGTTATCATTTCCTTTCATAGTGAGTAGGACTGTCCATTTGAAATCATTGAACGTATGGTTGAGCTCCAAGAAATGTTTTACCATGGGTGCCATTATAGTTTTGGAGGATAAGACCAGAAAACCCATAGACGATATGAGCACTGATTTAAGACAATCCTGCGAGTAGAAAACAGCCATGTGGACTGCACTTATGTAAGATAACTTCCCCTCACTACACACTCTGTAAGCATGAGCCACAGAAGTGGAAGCATTCATCATATAAAATAGATTGAATTAGCACTGTAAGCGTAGATCATATAGAAGAGTTACAGCATGCACCTCAGCAGTGCACACTTCCTTCACATATAATGGGTATAACATTGGCCCTAGCAGTAAATCTGTACTCATAAAGAACATATGCATGGCCACTCTAGTGCATGCTCTCATTATGTAAAAGAGACATGGAATGGTTTTCCAAGTTCAAATTTCCCCAAGAAAAACATGCACACTATGGGCCTCAGCAGTGCAATCTCAGCCCACATATACCATTTGGAGTATGGGTTTGGTTGTGCCTGATCTCCTCATGCAGAATAGGCACAGTGCTTTAATACATTCCCTCAACTAGAAAATAACCTTGCATGGTACACTGGTGTAAGGTAACCTTCCCTCAACACAGAGTTGTAAGCCTAAGCTATATAAATGGAAGTATATTGAATAGATGTAATGACAGTGTAAGCTTCCATCAAATAGAACGTTTGCAGCATGGCCATTATCAGTATCAGAAGGGTTGATTACTTTTTAGGTTGGAATGTTGTGAGTTTGGTGGGGTAGCAGAGAACGATTCTTTATCATACAGAGAAGAGGGGCATTGTGAGTAGCAGTACTACAACTTTCATTAACACATCACCCAGACAAAGAATGTCACACAGTAACATAAGCTTTGCATATGCAGAACAAATACGCTTCTCAGTTGTAGTCGCCCTGGCTTTTCAAACAATACCTGGCAACTCTCGTCCACTGCATTGCCACTTTCTGCTCAAATTTCCAGTGCTACACTGACGACACTCAACTCATTTTCAGGCTGCCCTCTGCCACCTCCTCTCCCTCTCTCATCTCTGATTGCCTAACTGCCATTAAAGATTGGTGTTCCGCCAATGATCTTTGTCTGAATCCCAGCAAGACAGAGATCCTCCTCATCAGCACACCTTCAAAATCCTTTCCCCTCACTCTCTTGTTGGCCTCCCTTGGCCCTCCTCCTACCCCACCTGTGAGGCTAAGAACCTGGGGGTCATCTTTGACTCCACCCTTTCCTTCTCCGCCCACATCTCTGAGGTCTCTAAAAAGTCAAATTTCCGACTGCACCTCCTCAGAGGTACTCTGCCTTTCCTCTCCTTCCCCTAGAAGTTCATGGTATCCCAAGCACTGGTTCTCTCTAGCTTGGATTATTGTAACAGCCTCTTTCTAAATCTACCTGCCTCTACTCTCTGCCCTCTGCAACTAATCCAGAACAGGACTGCGAGACTTGTCCTTGGCCTCAAGCCCTGGGATCGTATCTCTCCAGCTCTGAAATCTCTCCACTGGCTCCCAGTGGATGCAAGGATTACATTCAAAACCCTCTGCATTCTCCACAATGCTTTCTGGGGCATGGGTCCAAAATACCTCCAACTATCCCTCCGCAAATACCTCCCCTCTCGAGCTATTCGCTCCTCTCCCTCAGGGTCAGTCGTTTTTCAAAGAAACAAGCTAGGGGTACATCTCTGTCTTCGGCTTGGGCCTCCCTCTGGAATAGCCTCCCTGCCACTCTAAAACTTGAAGAGAACCGTCTCTGGTTCCGGAAGCACCTCAAGACCTTCCTCTTTTCTTCTGCCTTCGCTCTCCCTCTCCCCTGCTGATCTGTTCTCTCTTGGCCTTGTTGAAACACTTGTGTATGAGCGCGATAGAAATAAAATATCAATCAAAAAAATCAAATAGGGCTTGGTTGTCCCTGCTGTCCTCATGGAGAATAGGCACAATGCTTTAAGACATTCCGTATAATAGAAAAGAGCCTTGAGAGGACTGGTGTAAGCTAACTTTCTCTCAACATAGACTTTGTGAGCATGAGCCATGGAAATGCAATCATTCAATCAGTCGCGCTCTAAAACACTTGTGTATGAGCGCGATATAAATAAAATATCATATCATATCATATCATTATATAGAACAGATTGAATCAGCAGTGTAAACTTCAGTAAAATAGAATGGGTGCAGTATGGCCCTCAGCAGTGTTAAACGTGCCCTTCTGGTAAGAGGTGAAGAAGGGGTTGAATTTCTTTTTAGGTTGGAATATTGTGAACTTTGTGGGGTAGCAGAGAAATATTCTTTATCATACAGAGAAGAGGGAAATTGTGAGTAGCAGTACTACAACTTTCATTTACACAACAAACACACACAGCATGTAGCAAAGAAACTTAAGTTTTGAATATGCAGAACAACTTTGCATCTCAGTTTTTCACACACACAAATACTTTAGCACTCTTCTTTATATTTCTATTATGAAATGTATTGCATTGTTTTTCAGAGATGGTATAGTTACTGAACAGAGAAGTTGAAATATTCATGAAAGAAATTAGGTAAGCCATTGTGTAGACCATCCATTTGTTTATATAAAGTTAACAATTATTATAGCTAGTGCCCTGGTAGTGTTCTGAAATATACAGTGGGCATGGCCGAAGGCAGAGGCTACTGTCCATGGCTGATGGCCATGGCTAGTGTCATGGAAATAATCTATGAAATAACAAAACCATTGAAATTCAAAGACACAGCTTTAGTTGCAGGGACATTAATGTGAGAATGTAATGAAACAAAACCCCTGAAATTCAGCTAAAGCCACCTTGACTTGGTGACCTTTGTTGTGCAGCATATGACCATATGGATGACATCAAAAATTACATCACTGATGACATCACTAATTACATGTTCTATGAGGGCACTGATGACATCACAGACCAATTCACTGATGCCATCACTGTTGACAACACTAATTACATTGCATATAACAGATTACATCAATAATGGCATTAGATATAACACCATTTATAAGTTACCTCATAAAAACTTTGATTATCTTAATAATGGACTTGGCCACGGCGAATTCTGTGGTAAATGGCCATCACCAAAGGCCAGAGATAGTGGTTGGTTAGTGTTGTAAAATATACAGTAGGTACGCTGAACGCCATGCCTACTGGCCTGCTACTGTTTTAAAATATACAGTGGCAAGGTCGAAAGCCGTAGCCACTAAAGGCCATGGCTGATGGCCCATTAATATACAGATGGCATGGCCAAAGGCTAATGACAGGTTTATGTGGTAAAATATACAGTGGGCACAGCAAAGGTCTATGCTCACTGGCCAAGTCTGAAAGCCATGGTGAGTGGGCCATTAGCATTTTAAGATATAGGGCCTCATTACACGGAAGGCGGTAAGGGTTAACTGTCACCGGTAATGGTACCGGTGACTGTTAACCCTTACCGCCTTACTACGAGGTCCCTCTGCGGGTTGGTACTTTAGCGCCTGCTTTTTAGCAGGTGTTAAAAACCAACCTGCAAAGGGACCAGGGTGCTAATTACGGTACCGCAATTTGCGGTACCATAATTAGCACCTTCCCCATTCACATTATGCCCTATGGGGCAAAAATGGGAATGGGGAAGGGCAATGGGGGAAGGGGGAATTACCGCCCCGCCAACCTTGGAATAGGGCGGTAATTCCCCTTTCCTCCAAGGCGGTGCCGGTATTATACCGGCATGGACCAAGGTGCTAATAGCACCTTGGTCCACCGCCTACCGTGTAATGAGGCCCATAGAGTGGGCACGGCCCTGTATTGCTCACCTTAACGTCCCTGAAACTAACGTTTTTTCCTTCCATAATCAGATGTAACACAACAAAACCCATACAATTCAGTGGACGCGGGAAGTGATGATCATCTTAAATTGGTGTCCCCGTTGATGACCCATAGGATTCTAATTATGTGTTATTACATAGCGGTTACACCTTAGCAGTAAAATCCATTCTGTCTAATATCTACTCTTTGATGCATTGATGTAGTGGTTTCAAATATACGGCACTGTGCCTTGTAGCATGAACAGCTCATTGGGTAAATTTGTAAGTATAAATCTTGCCCCAATGTTATTCCCTGTGATTACCCCCGGCTCACCATTATGTTCGGTGTTCCGATTATTATATATCTTGGGTTGCCGTTTTTTCCCATTTTGGGTTTCGTTTTTTTTCCTAATTACTGGCATGCACCTTTCCGATTTTTGTCCATCAAGTAGAGAGCCACCAATGAGATTTCTATTGATATTATCGGACCTTTAGCTATTCCATTGTGGCTGCTGCGGTTACTGTGCAGGGGATGACTTTGTGGAGACAGGCGAAATAGCAAAGGGATTATGCTTGCATTCTTATTGGGAAAGCGTAGAACACGTTGTGTTTTTGGATTCCCCCATGGGCGTCCTGCCACTGTCTGTTATGTGTATGCCAATATTTTTTAACTGAATAAACAAACCTGTTTCTCATTTATGGATACGAGCTCTGAGTTTTTGCTTTGGTTGAGCGAGGGAGATGCCCAATGCCTCACGGAGAGTGCGGTTATCACCCAACCGGAGTTGTTACTCATTTGTCAACCTCAGAAGGATGAAAGCCTGAGTTTGGATTGCCAGGATTCGAACATGTGACCTGCAGATCACACACAACCCACTGAGCTATCTTGTCAGCCACTAATTTTGTATGTCATTGTGAATCCCATCTGTTATATATGTGCTCATGGGTTTTGCAATGGGGGAGCGCCAAGCTGACATGATGATCACTTCCCACATCCTTCGGCAGTGGCCACTGTACATATTGCAGGGCCCACTAGCCATGGCATTTGGCCATGGCCACTGAACAAGTTCCACCTGTAGGTTGCCTTGGGGCCCAATAGCCATAACCTTTGGCTCTGACCAGTGAGCATGGTCTTCTGTCATGACAACTGTACGTATTAAAACACTAGGTTTCTTTCAAGCTTGCTAGTCATGGCCTTCAGCCATTGCCCCTATACATGTTGCACCAATAAGTTTCTTTTGGACCCACCAGCCATGGCCTTCGACCGTGTCCACTGTACATATGGCACAATAGGTTACCTTGATTCTCACTAGCCCACTAGCAATGGCCTTTGGCCCTGTCCAGTGAGCACGGTATTTGACCCTGCCCACTATGACTCTCATTACTAGTTTGGTGGTTTTCGGCATGCAAATCCGGTGGGATACCACCAAATGGTATTACCGCACTGGCACTAATCTGCCCGAATTACAAATGCTTGTAAGTGTTTGTAATTCCCCATTCCATGGACTCAAATGGGGAAATTGCAGCTATTGCCATTGTTTATATCATATGTTTGTTTGTATAAAGTTAACAATTATTATGAGAAATGGTCTGGTATATGGTGGCCATGGCAGAAGGCTATGGCCACTTGCCATGGCTCAGTGCCACAGCTAGTATAATGGAATAAATCTATGGAATAACAAAACGTTTTAAATTTAAGGAAAAATAACTTTAGTTGCATGGACGTTAAGGTGAGAACTTACTGCAACAAAACCCCTGAAATCCAGCTAAAGCTATCCTTAGCTTTGCACCCCTTGTTGCGCAGCAAATGAGCACAATGATGACATTACAGATGTCCCTCCACACTGCTCAGTTGATTTTTACCTCCCGTGTTCCCTCTCATTACTTCCTTTCTCTTTGCTTTGTGTGATGCAATTTCGTTTCCAAGCGTGTTTTGCATGGACACTGCAGTAATCTTGCGAGATTCCTCTGGTATTCCCCTGATAATGCAAAAACGTCTGAACTGTAACTCACGCTGAAGTACCCAACCTCACATGATGTCCTCTTTTCCCCTCTCCACCTCTAGCCTGATGTTATTTCAACCTTTTTCCTCCTCCACACTTTTTGTTGTCCGCATTCCCCGATATTACTGTGATAATAGCTCGCATTGAGCAAAATAAATGGTGGCTTTCCATTTCTGAAAAGCCTCTCTGCAGCAAAGTACCATCGGATAAAAAATATTTTTGGGAGAAGGGAGCACAGCCTTGCACGTCAAATATTTAAAAAACTTCTCAACATAATATCCCCAAACCTGTCCCGGAAATTAAAGCAACACTTTGTGTCCAAGTTGTTTTTTATTTGGTCCAATTCCCACAAATGGCTTTTGTGCTTGTCTTGATATCTTTTTGACTTTTTATCTGGGAAAATGAATGGAAGAAGGCCAAAAACAGCATTTCTTTGCTTTCTTAATAACCTTTTACATTTTTTTATGAATCGTTCCCATAATTTTGAATCGGGGGAGGGCCCATGACAAGCGTTTTGTTTGAGAAATTTCACCCAAATCTGCCATGTATGCCAAAACTTATTAGCAAAAGAATTTTTCAGATTTCCTATGACTCATGTCAATCACCTTAAGTATAGTGCGGCGACTGCTGCACTATAATATATACATATATTTCCAAAAAGTCATGGCTTACCCATGAAGGCAGGAACACTCCAACATTCCAACACAGTTCACGTAATGGAGTAAGATTGAAAACCTTCAAGAAATACCCCAGATGACACATTATATACCGAACCTTGTGCTTGTTCGGATACAAGAACGATCCATTTTCTGCCTGCTTAAGAACAATCATTCAGGTGTAGGTAAAGTGCAAATAAAGTCCAGTCCCTTTTCCATTTTTAACAGTTGATTTGATTTGATGAATTTATAGTGCGCTCAAACGGACCGACCTGTGTAATGGCGCAGATGACTTTTACTAAGAACAAATTGTAAGAGTTGTATTAATAAAGGCATTCAGAGCAAAGGTGAAGTTCTAACCAGCCCTTAATAACTAGGATTTCCTTTCATTTAAAGAAGCATGTTTTTAGAGCCTTGAACAGAGAATCCAAGACCCTAACTTCCATAGGTAGGCTAATCCATAGTCTGGGGCCATACACAGAAAATCTTCTGTCCCCTCTAGACACAAATGTGGATGAGGGGACAGTAAGCAATGCTTGGTCACTTGAGCGAAGACATCTGGATGGTTGATAATACCTAAGCGTGTCCTTAAGATAGTCTGGTGCCCTGTTATTCAAACATTTAAAAACCCAACAAGCTATTTTAAATTTTATCCGGTCTTCAACTATTAACCAATGAAGAAGCTTGCGAGAAGGAGAAACATGAGAGGTTTTATTTGATCCGTAAATCAACCTGACCGCTGCATTCTGCGCTCTTTGCAGTCTGCTAAATTGTTTTTTTGGAATGCCCACCAATAGACTATTACAGTTGTCCAAGTGGGCATTTGTAAGTGCTCCCACTACCTGTGCACGATCTTCTTTTGGAATGTAAGGAAGAGTTTGCTGTAGAAGTCTCAAATAATAGAAAATAGCTTTCACCTTGGCTCCAACTTGGCTTTCACTATCCAGGTTGTCCTGCCAGATGCAGCCAAGATGTTTTACTTTGGTAGAGAGTTTAGGTTCAACTCCCAGTAACTTGGGGAGTGGTTGATTTTTTCAAGTAGCCGTAAGATACTCAGGGCCAAACAGAATAAACTCTGTTTTGGTGGCATTCAATTGCAGTTAATTAGAAGCCATCCACTCACGAATCTCCTGAAGACATTCACTAATCTTGACAAAGGTTTCTATAACCTTGTCAATTCTAATGGAAATCTTGAGTTTCGTCAGCATAGGACTGGAAACTGATTCCATGATGTCTCAGAATTTCCATGACCAGTCGGAGATACAAGTTGAAGAGGAGTGGCGACAGTGAAGACCCTTGTGGAACATCATCATCTACCATACTCGGGGCTGATGTAAAGGCACCCAGTCTGACACTTTGTTGGCTCTTCTCCAAAAATGACCTGAACCACCAAATGGCCTTCTCTGAGACTCTTCCAACTGTCCTCAGTCTTTCCAGAAGAGTCTTATGATTTGCTGTGTCAAAGGCGGCTGACAGGTCAAGTATCACTAAAAGTGAGTGCTTGCCCTGATGAGCCACCTTGAACAGTTCGTCATAGACTGTTAGCAACACATTCTCCATACCAAATTTTGGATGGAACCCATACTGCAAGGGATCCAGAAGTGATTCCTCTTCAACAAACGCCTGTAGTCATTGAGTCACCACCTTCTCTAATAGTTTACCTGGTGCAAGGAATACCAGCGATAGGGCGATAATTCTGGAGAACCAGGGGGTCCAGGATGGCATTTCAAAAGAGAAGTCGGTGTACTGGGTTTAAGCATCAGGGGCACTAGTCCTTGAACCAATGATTTATTAACAAAGGAGGTGATGAAAGGAGCAATTTCCACAGCCATATGTTTGGCTGCCACAGCCAGTAAGGGAAATAGGCAGTCATTTGTTGGTTTCAATTTTTTCATCAATGCACATATATTCTGAACCGTAACATGATGAAAGTTGAACATAAAACACAAGTCATTCAATGTATGTGGTGTTTGGCGGTGGCCATCTTAAAACATCTGAATTTGCATTCTTTCCAGTTAGAAATAACTAGAAACAATGCATTTTAGCTGACATAAGAGTGACTTTTCGGGTTGTTGATGTGCAAAGTATTCAATTAAATTCAAATTGCTTTATTTCGACTTTACGCCCAAAAATCAGATACATAGATTAAAACATCAAACATCATAAAATCTTAGAACATACAGATAATCATCATCACAACAAAGATACAATGAATTTGACAGACATCAATACAAAGTAAAAAATAGTCCAAAAAAAATTATTAATGAAAACAATTATTCATCTCGATGATGGTCAGAAAGTGCAAATGCATTTGAAAGTGCATATGGTAAAGACTATCCCTCATTACACGGTAGGCGGAGGACCAAGGTGCTATTAGCACCTTGGTCCATGCCGGTAAAATACCGGCACCGCCTTGGTGGAAAGGGGAATTACCGCCCTATTCCAAGGTTGGCGGGGCGGTAATTCGCCCTTCCTCCATTGCCCTTCCCCATTCCCATTTTTGCCCCATAGGGCTCTATGAGAACGGTGAAGGCGCCAATTACGGTGCCGCAAATTGCGGTACCGTAATTAGCACACTGTTCCCTTTGCGGGTTGGTTTTTAACGTCTGCTATACAGCAGGCATTAAAGTACCTACCTGCAAAGGGACCTCGTACTAAGGCGGTAAGGCTTTACCGGTACCGGTGCCCTTACCGGTACCGGTAAACCGTTACCGCCGTCCGTGTAATGAGGCCCTATATATGACATTATGTACAGTCCAAAGTCCATTTTACCAGTCCAAAACAACTGCCCCAACAAGCTGCTTAAGCATAAGTTCCTTTGTTTGAAGGCAACAAATAGAAAAGAAGATACCACTGAGAAGACTGTAAAAGAAGGATAGGATTTCATTAAAATAATAGCTTCTTTCATAGTTTTAACACAATACTGTAACAGCAATGGTTTGGGATACTTACACCTACCCACCTAAAAAAAAGACAAATGAATAGAAAGTGCTGTTCATCTTCATTATGAGAGGCACAGATTGGGCATAATCTCGATGTATCCTTCTCACAATACGCTGTGAATTTTGCACGTGGAAGGATAACAAGGCAAAATTTGGTGCATACACTTGTCATCTTACTTTTGACATGGTAGTCCAAGTAAGATTCCAACCCCAGGGTGAGTTGAGCTTGTATTTAGTTAGCTTACAACTGTCTGGTCTGATAGCTATCCAACCTTGTCTTAAGGGCATATCAATAGAAATGATTCTTAAGAATACCCTTAGACTGTGCACCCATTTTGGCTGGGTCAAACCATAACTCTTCAAAACAAAGGTACAAAAACATAAATGTAACATATTTGAACCACGTTTAGGATTTACCACCATTCCAATCTAGTACCTCACTAATGCCCTCCCTATAAATTAAATACGTCTGAATTCCATATTGTTAGCCAATGTTATAAGGGCTTCAACATAATTTCATGCTTTATCTCTGTTTGACTCTCTTCTAAAACCACTGGGACTGAAGGGGCACTACTTGGGACTCCCAATAGATGATTCAGAAATGCGTTCTCCGCTGCTTGGTGGTTGTTGCAAGATATGTGGCCCCACAATTCAGCTCCATAGGTAATAGCTGGGATGACCTGGGTCATATTTGTTTTTATAGATATTTTTCTTGTCCCAAAACGGATAGAAAAACCCACTAAGGAACCACCCTGTCTAGCATCAGTCAGAACACTCTTATTATTTGCCAATTTTAGATTACTTGACAGGGTATTAGAAAATGGAGTTACAAACGTTCTTTACATTTTATATACACAAATATAGCTGCCAAAAGTCTATAGCTCTGTTCATGCCTAACAATAATCCAAACAATTCTAGCATAGTGTATATTGAAATGCAAATTTATAATGGATGACCAATAAGAAAACAAATGCATTAGTAAGTACACCAACAAGTAGCACATCCTCTGCAACTGCATTTATTGATTTATATGTAATATATATTTAATGTATATTTGAATAAAATATAATCTTTTTTAAAATGTATTATTAAAGTGTATTATGTTGTTACCTTAACTTTATTATTTCTGATATTGATTTTCTCCAAATAATTTCAACTTATTTTTTAACGTTTCATGATTATTGATTCTGAGTGTTTGGTGTAATACTAGACTGTGTTTTAAGAGCATGTAGTATAAGTGTGCGTTTGGCATAAGAGCATGCTGCATAACAGTGTGAGGCATAAGTATGTGTGTCGTTAGTGCATGTGTTTGAAGTTTATACGAGAATGTGTCATGTGTGCATGTGTCGTAGGTGCATGTGAGAGCCGTGCTGTCCAAATGTTGTGTGTAGTAGGTGCATGTGTGGTAGAAGTATGTGTTTTAGGAGTGTGTGTCTTAGGGCTATGAGTTGTAGGATTGCATGTCGTAGGTGCACATATTGTAGGAGCATGTGTTGTAGGAGTGCTTGTGGGTGATAGGAGTATATACAGCAGTTGCATGTCTCACAGGAGCACTTGTAGTAGCAGGGTTTGTAGGAGTGTGTGTCATAAGAATGTGTCATAAGAATGGGTGGTAACTGTGCATCATAAGAGTGTGTGTCATAAGACTGTGTGTCTTAAAAGTATGTGTGGTTGGAGCATATATGGTAAGGTAAGAGAATGTGTCCACATGTTTTTTTATAATAGATGTGTGTGTAGTAGCATATTATATGAAAATGTATTATAGGAGTATATGTTGTCGGAGTATGTGTAATAGCAACCTTTGTTGTAGGAGAAAATGTCATAGGAGTGTGTGTCACTTGAGTGTGTGTTATAAGAATGTGGCATAGGAATGTGTGTAGCAAGAGTGCTTGTGCTAGGAAGAGGTGTTTAGGGTGCATGTGAGAACATGTGCTGTTCATACACATGTTATGTGCAGTAGGCACATGTGTATTAGGTGAGCGTGTCATAGGAAAATGTATGATAGGAGTGTGTGTTTTAGGAATACTAATACTTGCTACAGCAGCATGCGTCGTAAGAGCATGTGTCATAGGAGCATGTGTAATAGGAGTTTGTGTCATTACAGTGTATGTTATAAGAGTATGTGGTAAGTGTATGTCATGAGGGTAGGTGTGGTTGAAACGTGTGTCATAGGAGCATGTTTCATAGAAGCATTTGTCGCAGGACAATGTGTCATAGGAGCATGTGTCATAGGTGAATGTGTTGTAGATGCATGTAACGTTCATATGAAAAGTGCACACTGATTCCATCACCTTAAAACTGACATCAATGTCAGCTATGATTTGCTTTTAATGTGAGTTTTTAGGAGATGCAAATTGCGAAATGTAGGAAATGCAAAACTCATACGCTCTGTGGACCCTTCATATTGAAAGTGTACATTTTTTTATTCACCACCTTAAAACTCACATTAAAGTCAGCTGAGACTTGCATTTAATGTGTGTATTTAGGAGATGTTAATTTTGTGATGTACATATTGTAAATGTCACTCTGTGGACAGTTAGTATTGCAAGTGTATATGTATTGCATCACCTTAAAACTCACATTTAAGTCACCTGAGACTTGCCTTTAATGTGAGGTTTTAGGAGACGTTAATTGTGTAATATTTGTATTGTGAAACTCATACACTCTCTAGTCAATTTGTATTGAAAGTGTACTTGTCAGCTGTGACTTGCCTCTAATGTGAGTTTTTAGGATATGTACATTTTTGAAAGCACCTACTGTTAAACTCATAGGATCTGCGTACATCATTGCAGCACATGTTGTAGGTTCCTCTGTCATTGGACTATGAAGTTGCAAGAGCATCACAGGATTGCATTTTAAAAGTGGGTATCTTAAGAGTGTGCGTGGTAGGAGCATGTGTTAGGATCATGTGGATAGAAGCATATGTTGTAGGTGTTGTAGGTGTTATAGGTGCATGTGTCATAGGTGCATGTGTCATAGGTTTATGTGGCCTAGGAATATGCATAAAATAAGATTATGTTGAAGGAGCTATTGTTATAGTAGCACATGTCATAAGAGCATGTGTCATAGGAGCATATGGTATAGGAGTGTCTGTCATTAGAGTGTGTCTTAAAAGAGTGTGCAGTAAGTGTTTCTAATAAGGGTGTGTGTGGTAGTAGCATGTGCCAGTGGAGAATTTGTCATAGAAGCATGTGTCATAGGTGCACAGATCTCTACAGCTTGTATGAACAGTGTACATGTATTCAATCACATTAAAACTGGCATCAAGGACAACTCATATGTTCTGTGCACAATTTGTATTGAGAGTGTACATGTATTACATCACCTTAAAACTTAGATTAAAGTCAGCTGAGACTTGTTTTACTGTGAGTTTTAAGAGATGTTAATTTTGTAATGTATATATTGTACAATTAATGTGCTCTGTTAACAGTTCGCATTGAAAGTGTACATGTATTCCATCACCTTAAAACTCAGATTAAAGTCAGCTGAGACTTTCCTTTATTGTGAATTTTTTGGAGATAGTAATTGTGTAATGTATGTATTGTAAAATGCATATGGTCTGTTGACAGTTTGTATAAGTGTACATGTATTCCATCGCCTTAAAAATAAATTCAGTGGAAACTTGCTTTTAATGTGAGTTTTCAGGAGATGTTAATTGTGTACTGTACATATTGTAACACACATACACACTGTGGACAGTTTGTATTGAAAGTGTAAATTTATTCTATCACCTTAAAACTGATGTTAATGTAAGCTGTGACTTGCCTTTGATGTGAGTGTTTAGGAGATGTTAATTTTGTAATGTACCATATATAAAACTCATAGGGGCTGATTCATGGAATTATGTGTGCTGAAAAACGGGCTTTGTGCGCCATTCTGCTTGCAAATCCCCATTTGTGAAACAGGGATTTGCGGGCAGAATGGTGCACAAAGCCCGTTTTTCGGGACACATAGTTCCATGAATCAACCCCTTAGTCCCTGCATACATGATTTCAGCAAATGTTGTAGGTGCCTCTGTGGTAGGAATATGTGTTGTAAGAGTGTGTGTCTTAGGACCATATGTTGTGGGAGAACACATTGTAGGATTGCATGCTAACAGTGTTTATTGTAAGAGTGTGTGGTTGGAGCATTTGTGGTAGGAGTGTGTGTGGTAAGAGTGTGTTTGGTAGGAGCATGTGTTGTAGGTGCATGTGTCATAGGTGATTATGTTGTAGGAGCAAGCAAGAGCATGTGCCATATGGCCACATGTTGTGTGCAGTAGTTGCATGTGTAGTATGTCTGTGTGTCACAGGAACATAAATGTTAGGAGTGTGTGTTGTAGGAGCACTTGTTATAGCAGCATGTGTCGTATGAGCATGTGTCTTAGAAGCACATGTTATAGGAGTGTGTGTCATTAAAGTGTGTGCTTTAAGAGTGCAGTACGTGTTTGTCATAAGGGTGTGTGTGGTAGGAGCATGTGTTGAAACATATGTCATAGGAACATGTGTTGTAGGTTCAAGTCCTGTGCATAGCTTTTATGAAAAGTGAACACTTATTTAATCACCTTAAAACTGGCATCAAAGTCAACTCACATGCTCTTTGTACCGTTTGTATTGAAAGTGTACATTTATTTTATCACTTTAAAACATACATTGAAAAAAGCTGAAACTTGCTTTAAATGTGAGTTTTAGAAAATGTTAATAGTGTAATGTGCATATTGTAAAGCTCATATGCTCTGTGGGCAGTTCCTATCGAAAGTGTATATTCATTCCTTCACCTTAAAACTCTCATTAGAGTCAGCAGTGCCGTCCCTTTAATATGAGTTTTTAGTAGAGGTTCATTGTGTAATGTAGGCATTATAAAATTCATACGCTCGATGGCTAGTTCGTTTTGAAAGTGTGCATTTATTCCATCACCTTAAAACTGACATATGCTCTCTGTAGAGGGCACCCTGCTCTCAGCAAAATTGTAAATAATTACGGGACAGATTGACACCAAACCAACAAAGGATTTCCTTTGAGTGCCCTGTGCGAACATCTGTCCAGTGGTTTGGGATGTGTGCTTCAGCACAAATTGGATGTTTTCCCAAAAGGATAACAAATACAAAAAGTAAAACACAACCTTTTTTAAAAACAATTAATAGAATGTGGACCATAACATGGATTTCCAGTTTTGGGTTGTCTGGGCCAGATTGAAAAATGTCCTGTTTATCGATCCTCAATTTTCCCATTTCTAATTCATTACAAGTGTCACCTTATATATAGGACAACATGTATATATATACTACAGCTTGAAAAGTATAGGAAGTCAGGATTTGGAATTGCCTTATTAACTGAGCTTTCATCTGGGCAGTTTTATATCAGTGACCTCATGTGCAGTTAAATGAACTGTAGTCAGCTAGATTGCATCAGTAACATTGGCACACTCGACTACAATTTGACGACACGATCATCAATATCATTGCAGGCGGCAAAGCCCAGGCTTGTTTGAGCAATGACTCATTTTTGACACTACTTATTCCACTTGTCTACTTATAACCACTTTTTACCTTAAACGCTAGTCTCTCTAGTGTGACAACTTTTGTGATATCTGATAGACAGCAGTAAATAAGGTGATCGTTTTTTATTGTTTGAATGTCACGTCTAGCAAAACTCCAAAGCTATAAAGACCAACAACCGTTTTAAGCAATACTAGCAATACGTTGAGCATTTCTGCATCCGTATCAACCCCTTAGCAGAAATAAGGCAAATAATTATGTTTCCTTGCACCTCTAATCCACAAAAACAGAGAAAGGACTGTCATCATTTTGGAATAGCTGGGCTTTATGTCCCATTTTACTTGGTTTTTGATGAGCACCGTGTTGCACCTTACAACCAGAAACGATTTCAGAAACAACTTCACCAATTGAAAACCCATCAACGTGCCCCACCCTGGGTAGATCTGGGTTTCTGCATTATTACTTGCATAATATCAGTTGTAGCGGGCTCATTCACAGATCCTGTAGAAATGCCAATGGTTGATGCCTGGAGGTGTATTTATTGAATTGTCACAGTAATTTATGTTGTAGCCGGTTTGATAGCACAGCAAGTAGAGTGCTCGCTTTGACATCTGTGCAGAGCCTGCTGCCGCAGGTTCGAATCCCGGCAGTGCCAAACTCATCCTTCCGAGATCAATAAATGAGCACCTCACACGTGGGTAATAATAAGCAGTACTCAGATACCTGAGGGCTCGTAGTGCTATATAAATGCTAAATTTATTAATTATAGAACGCACAAAAGAGGAGCCAGGGTTATATGACTTTATAGATTTAGCCAATCATTAGTGACTTTACAACAACAGAACCAACATTTGGAGTCCTCCTCTTACACTATTTTGATTAATATCTGTTATGATGACAATTATGCTGAATTTGGCACAGTTTGCCCGAATTATCTTGCAATCATTCAGGAAAATAGACTCCATACTTCATGGCAAGGTCGCCTAAGTTACATCCTCGTCAAATTAAGTCACCGTTTATATCCACTTGCATTTGGGTGCAAAGTATATTTCAACCCCCACAATGCCTAAAGCACACCAGCCATACAGGTATTCCGTCTAAGGCCCTCTTCTCTTTCACAGCCAGTTTAAAGTGCAAACCACATACAACCTTCCATGTTTTCAGACATGCCGCCAGCATCAAGAGATTCCAAACAGAACAGGGCTAGCACAGACCCAAAAACAGCAACCAGGACAGAGAAAACGCCCTGCTGATACAGAAAAACAGCTTTAAATGTCCCTCAGAACAGGTGAAGTAGTGACAGTCTGCATGCCATAACGACATGTGTCTACTGAGGTCCTTAAGCATGCTAAATGCATCCTGCATGTACACCCATCCGTAGTCATCATTAACAGAAAGCATGCCTCTTCAAAATCTGAATATGTAGAAATGAAAGGGACATTTAGAAAAGGCATGGCAGCTAATCATTCTCCTCCCAGAGATTGCTAGAGTCGGAAAGTAGTGTGTGCTGGCCTGATTCTTATCTTAACATCTGGGCTGGTTACTTCTGTGTCCACTGGACTGCACTCTTCTGTATGGCATACTCCCATCTCTAATGTACTCCTGGGTTACATCAGGACCCCTAAACTCTCTGCCAACATTTTAAGGTGGGTCATGGGCAAGAGTAAGGCCACTATTTTGAAGGACTCTTGTGCTGCTGGCATGGCCGCTGAACAACAGTGTTTGCCATAGTGTATAAACATGGAGCTAGGCCCAGCTGTCTTTGTACAGATGCAGGGGTTATCTTGTTTTGAATTATGTTGTTGTGGTGCTTATTGCTAACCACACAACACTTTGCATACGGTGATAACTTGGTTGTTCGCTGACAATGTAACCAGGTCATCAGTGTGACTCTTTGGGGTTGGTTATTAAATAATAGATAATGGGGTCATTACGAGTTGGGCGGTAAGGGGGCTCAAATGGGAATGGGGAATGGTTTACAGAATGGGGACTTACCGGGTCCGCATAGGTCGGAATGTCCCGGTAAGTCCCCATTCAGTGAGACCGGACCCGGACCCGGATTTGGAGGCAGCCATGGCGCTAATAGCTAATGGCGGTAATAGCACCATGGCTACCTCCAAACTCGTAACGACCCCCAATGACCAAATGAGTGGAATATAAAGTTGGTCACAGTAATGTATCAGTAGTCAAAATGTATCCTAAGCAGTTCTCTGGAATATTTTAATGAAAAAGACAATGTTAATTATTTACCAAATAAATCCTACTGATGGTTATTCATTTTGTTGCAATTATAGCGCGCTTCAAAAAATCTCCATATAAATACATGTTTTTAGCATTTTTTTTGGCGGGTTTTTTTGTTATTCTTATTTGTTGTGCCTATTACTACACTGCTTTTACTTCCCATACAAGGCCTGAATCTGCTTGCTGGTAGTGCAAAAAGAAAGAGGCGAGAAAACAACAATAGAGACCATTTTGCTGTTAAAGTATCTCTCAGCTGCTAGGAAAACACACAGTGTGGGTGCGGAGCATACATCTGCGCAGAAACATGCATTAACATACGGCAAACAATTTAGCCAACACTATTGAAAGTCAAATGATGGAATAGAAGTGTACCACAAAACCCTGAAGTGGAGAGCGGTAAAGCTGATGCAAAAATGCAAATGGTGTTCCATTAATAGGCATGCAAATATAAGTGAGTCAGTAATACCAGCCAGGGGAATGCAGAGCAGGCTATTTACATTTAAAATGAATCACGGTAGACAACTGCTGTGCGTCTTTAACATGATGGACTCTGTAGAGCCAAGAGAGATTTTCGGCTCTCCTTAATGTAATCTCAGGGAGGGGAAAAAACAAGCAAAGAACACAAGACAGATAGCAGCCGAGTACATTTTTTAATAAGAAAACAGGGACAGGGAGAAATGAAAAGATATCATTGGTCTATTTGCTAAACATCAGCAAGCCATCTAGACATGTGGATATTATTTAAACTACCAACAAAATGGTTGTAAGAGAAATGGGGTTTTAATTGAACAGCTCCACAGTACAATGTAGTGATTTTTGTAACTCCCCGAGTGAGTGAGAGAGGCATCTGTTCTGACCATTTATAAACAGGAATAACACCTGCTTACAAGTATCTGTGGACTTGTACTTTTTTCACAAATTATCACCCTTCTCTCAACCTGATTTTTGTTTTAACCTCAAGTCACCTAATTTCCTCACTTGTTTTGGTTATTGAGAATTAATTTCAGACTGAAGACTTATACGTTTAACCACCTATAGTCTTATTTTTAAATGAAGTATTGCTCTTTTCACTACCTGATGTAGAAAGATCCACCTACACGTGTAAAGTACACGAAAGTACTGTTGACTGTGTGAAAACGCTGCTGGAATTCTCGGCTTGTAAAACGCTCGAGCTTATCTCTGCATCTGGTTATTTGGATTGTCTGAACTGCTCCTGTCTACAAGGCGGACGTCTTACAAGGACACACGGAAGCTGCCTGACCTTTTGCAAAGCAAACTTCTGCTGATTGGGTAAAGGAGGCCTTTCTCCCCCCTTGACCACGCCCAGTCTATTTTAAAAACTACGTGCCCTGCGCACTCGCGCGCGCACACGTGTAAAGTACACGAAAGTACTGTTGACTGTGTGAAAACGCTGCTGGAATTCTCGGCTTGTAAAACGCTCGAGCTTATCTCTGCATCTGGTTATTTGGATTGTCTGAACTGCTCCTGTCTACAAGGCGGACGTCTTACAAGGACGCACGGAAGCTGCCTGACCTTTTGCAAAGCAAAGTAAATAACTTGAGTGAAATAAGAACTTGTCGGTGAACGTGAACGTGTAATACTGCTGGTTCCGTTTTTTTCTTTTTTTTTTTCTCTTCTATTTTTAACCACCTCCTTCTTTGGCTTCTTTGCAGCTTCTGCTGATTGGGTAAAGGAGGCCTTTCTCCCCCCTTGACCACGCCCAGTCTATTTTAAAAACTACGTGCCCTGCGCACTCGCGCGCGCACACGTGTAAAGTACACGAAAGTACTGTTGACTGTTTGCTGTTCTGATGTTCATGTACTGAGAGCCAGAATATATTATTGCCTTGTGACATAGGGAAAAAAACTCTAGAAAAGACGAACTTTGGTGAGTGTAATCCCCCTCCTTTTATTTTCCAGATATTTTTCTAGTGCCCTTGTTGATTTCTAACAAAATGGTATTAACCTTGAAAACGGGAATGCCGCCCCAGGACAAAATTAAAGCTTGTGTTGCTGCGGCCTTCCAAACCCCGAAATCTTCTACACGTTGCATTCAGCTAGTACGCGCGTCTAAATCTGCTTCTAACATAAGGTCTTGTACCCCTATAGCGGATATACGTAAATTCTGTGAATGGGGTACTAAAATGGGTGGGGGGGTCGAAAAATTGCAAGCCTCTCTATCTAACAAGGGGTTATGCTCCAACTATGTTGAAGAAAAGGAAATAAATGGGGAGGTGGTTGATTGGAGAAATACACCCCCTGATTCCTTAGTGGCCGCTGGTGCTTTGGCCATTATTGATAACCAAGTGGAATCAGGAGGTGAGGTGAGTGAAGGTGAACTGATCACAAATCCCTTAAAATCTTCAATGTCTCTGACATTAGATGAGCAGGCTGAATCTAGAAGAGAAATAGAGTCCAACGATGAACCTTTGGAATTAGCAACATCAAATGAGGAAGACTCAAGTAAGAAAACTGATGAGTGTGGCGAGTGTATTCCTTCTGATCATGATGAAGTGGTGGATTTGGTGACTGGAACTAGAGAGAGTTTTCACAACCTATCCAAATCCCCAATGATGTTTTCTCCTTCACCTAAAGAGTCGTCTGTGTTGTCTTGTTCCTTTATTAACCCTACTCCACGGCGCAATCCAAATGCCTTAAATTTAAACAATCATCCCTCCCAAGGAACGTTCATCGTAGGTGTAGAGACTTCTCTACAAACGATGAACGCAGCCTTATTTTCTTTGACACGCTTATATGATTCTCTAGATTCAAAAATGAATGAGCAACAGGTGCTATTAGCTAAATTATTACAGAATCAAACAAAAAATACTGAATCTCTATGTGGCTGTCTTAAAAGCAAACTTGAGTGTGATCCAGGTGTGAATGAAATCTGTGAAAAGATAGGGGGCAAAAGGTATGTTGAAAATGTACAAACGTCTGATGTACTTTTAATTGATTGCTCTCAGAATCAACAAATTGTATTACAACACCAGACAGGGAAAGCGAAAATACCTGTACAATCTAATGGAATGGTGGAAAAAACTGATATAAAGGTGACAGAGAACAAATGTGAGATGTCTAAACCCAGTTCTGTGTCGGGATGCAATATAAAGGAGAAATGTGTTGTTGGACAGAGATGTTCTAAGAAAAGCAAGGCAAAATTGAAGTACACAAATACTTTACCCCCTTCCTCTAGTGAGGCCTGCCAACAACTTAATGATGCTGAAATCGTAAAAGACCCTGATTCAGATAGTAAGAGGCCGACTTATCTTATATTTGAAAAACAACCTAAAAAAGCACACATTCTGACTCCAAATGCCATAAAAAAATCTAAAAACGTCAAATCCATTCCTAACTCCAAGATCACTGGAACTAGACAATTCATACAGTCATTATCTAAACCAAACTCTGCAATCACCTTGGCTCGAAAAAATATTGCCAACAAATATCGTGACATGTTACTGTTTAAAGCTAGTCAATCCAAACTGGCAAAAACAGCGTCCTTGATGTACGAACCTTTGGACAGTTTGGTTTTGATGAGCGAACAGGTCAATAAAAATGTCTCTATGCAGAAATCTCTGGCATCAGCTCCTTTGGTGAATGATATAGGCTCCCAAGAGGATGTCTCGACAACCAAACCAAAGCCGGTAGAAACGAAACTTAGCGGAGAACCCTTGCCAGTAGAGCCTGAAAAATTGAAGAGTGTGGATACAGTAGTATTGAAAGAATGGAAAGAAGACATAGAGAAATCGATTCAAAGAATTGTTTCCATGGTAAATAACACAAATACTAAGGTCTCAATGGAAAAAAACATGTTGAACACAATGGGTGCTTTTGCCTATCCCGATAAACCAGCAATTCAAAAAGATCTTAAGTCGAATTCACTCATAAAAGGAGCCTTGAGAACTCCAATAAAAACGGTGACAGCACATCACCTAATCTTGCAGTGCCGCTCGCATCCGTTCCATGCGTTCAATCTTAATAGACAATCAGTCATGAATATCCTTGCAGATGTACCGGCTCTAGAAGGTATATGTTCGGCAGATTTCGAGCAAATAGAGTTTTTGCATCCAACTGATCTTTCTGTTGTAAAGCTGTGGATGAAGTCAGGCTTTATAAAAAACGCATTATGGCAAGCAAGAATGGATGTATATGAATTGGGATTCATTCTGCTAAATAACACCTTGACCGATCCTCCACAAATATCTGCAATTAGAAATCAATATCAATCTAAATCCGTAGGAGATGTGCAATATCACTCGAGAAATCGTCAATCAGAGACAGTCTTTGAAATTGAAAGAGTACAAAATGATAGAGAGGAGAGACCATGTAGAAACTAACTATGCCAGCAGTCAATCTCTCTCTCTCTATCGTCATGGAACACGAGAGGGTTCAATCATTTGATAAAAAGCAAAGACAGCATATTGGGAAAATTTGACATCTTGGCTTTCCAAGAGATATGGCTAGAATGTGCGCCAATTTGGGATAATCACACTATAACCTTGAGTCCAGCAATTGTGCCTGCCAAGGGGAGACGCATGGCTGGTCTAATGGTAGCCATAAAAACTACTCCGTACACTCAATTAGAAGCATGGGTTTCCCCCAACAGCTTTTTACAGTTGGTGAGGATAATAATTAACACCAAGGTTATAGGTTTGATAAACATCTACTGGAACCATGCAGCCATCACTGATCAGGAATTTTTCACCGCCCTTGAGGATCTTTTGAATGTAATCTATTTAGATCCTACCTGTGATCATGTTATTGTAACGGGAGATCTTAACATAACATGTCATGCGCGAGGGGGGAAATGCATATCCACAGCTGCCCAAAAATGGAATGCATTAATGAAAGAACGTCTCTTATGTAAGCTAAACGGTGCCATAAGGGGGGACATTCCCCAACACCTCACCTGGCACCGAGGTGTGCAATCAGCCATGATCGATTATACATTTGTAGATGAGCAATTGTTCAAGAGCATAACGAATTTCTCTATTCTCCCCCAACATGTTAGTGATCACGATATTCAATGCATGAGTTGGTCATGGTCTGTCTGTGAGAAACACTATGAAAAATCCTTGGCAACGAATATGTCCTTGAATTATGGGATGAATAGATTTAAATGGTGTCCAAAATCCTTACACATGCTAAATCATAACTTGATCACGAGCGAGTTGAAGAGAGTGAAGAATGGTCAAACTGACACTCAGTCTTATGTGGAAGAAATGCAAATTTTTGTTGTAAAAAGAAATAATTCAAAAACAAATGGCATACAATTTATGCACACATATGATTATGAAGTTGCAATTCGGAAAGCCCAATATAGAAAAGATAGAAGGCATGTGATGAATTTAAACCACTGTGATAGGGGTAATATACTCAGAGCTTTAAAATGTAATTAGAAAAACTGGCTGAGATCGAAACATGCGATTTTATATCAGAAGGATGCGGAAAACATGTTATATAAATTAAAATCTAAGAACTCATCCAGAATCTGGTCCCTATTGAATTATAAGCAGTGTAAACAGCAATTTATTCATCAATTAAATCCCATACCTCAGGAAGTATGGGCGTCCTTCTATAAATCTCTGTATGCTGATACAAATTTAAAAGGGGAAATCGCGAGACCTGATAAGTCTCGCGTTAAGGACCTCTCTTTTGACATCGATGACATACTGTTTCAGATCTCAAAACTGTCAATCTCCCGTGCGCCAGGGCCAGATGGGTTGTCGAACTTTATGATCAAGCAACATCAAGCAACATCCTATCCATTTTCTTGAAAATAATAAGAACGCGAATTTTACCTTGCTCTTGGAAAAAAGCAATAACCATACCTATTTATAAAAAAGGGGATCATGAAAAACCTGCCAATTACAGGCCCATTTCTTTATTAGATATTCCAAGCAAAATTTTTGCAAGATTGCTGTTGAGAGACCTGAATGTATGGCTGAATGAGGTCCAGTTGAAAGACCCACATCAAACGGGATTTATGCCGGGTATGGGAACGGCAATTAACCTGCACATATTGGAAGTCATAAAAAAACAAGAACAGACAAAAGGTCAATCCATCTATCTGGCCTTCATTGACTTCCAAGCGGCCTTTGACTCTGTGTGTAGGAAATTGCTGGTGAAAAAACTTTGTGAGGCAAATTGCCCTGAATATATAGTATTCTGGATTAAAGAATTGCACACGAACACCACGGTGCAAATCAGATTGGCCTCAGATGGAACTTTATCCAACCCCATTCCGACTCACAGAGGTCTCAAGCAGGGCTGTACATTGGCCAGTACCCTTTTTAACTTTTTTATGGCTGCCGTCCGGCATGAATTTTTGAATTGCAGAGCTGATGCTCCGCGAATTGGTGGTCACCCAATACCTTGGTTATTCTATGCGGATGATCTGGTACTTTTGGCCAAAACTCCTGTGGGATTGCACAACCTTCTTGATTCCTTGAGCAGATACGTAGACGCAAACTTATTAACAATAAATCAAAAGAAATGTAAAATCATGATACAAAGCTCCAAGAGAAAAACCCCTCATGCAAAATATCGATGGGCAATACAAGACATAAAGATAGAAATAGTTACAGAGTACAAATATCTAGGCATCCAATTTAACAATGATGCAGCTGATAAACCATATTATAGAGTGTTGAAAGAAAAACTTAAAACGGGAATAAATCAATCTAAGATAATACAAGCCAAATATGGCAAATTTTCCTTGATGCCTGCTGTAATCTTTTATAAACAAAAAGTTGTACCCACAGTGACGTATGCATCAGAAACAAAAACAGTTATGAAAAAATCTACATGGGTTAAAATGGAAGGCGAATTCTGGAAGTCGATATGTGGCCTCCCTACCTCAGCCTCAATGTGTCTGATAAGACACGAATTGGGCCTGGTTTCTCTAAATGCAATCTATCTCTGGAAAATATTGAGCTTATATCGTAAGTATGTGATGGCCTCTGAAGATGATGGTGTGATGTACTTGATGGGAAAATACATGCTGAATACTGATAATATGAACACCGCCAAGTGGCGCAAGTGGAGCCTTTTGGCTATGACAGAAGCAGGCATTGATGATGAGCTACTGGTAAATAATCCAGAAAGAGCTAAGAAAAAGCTATGGATGTGGGATTGGATTGAGACTAGAAATGCATGTGCCAAATTAAAAACTTTCAGATGTCATTCATTTGCTGTGAAAGAAGTACATAAAATAGAGCAATACCTCATCAAATTTCCCAATCCTAAATGCAGATTCAATTATTTGAGAATAAGATTGAATGCTTTTCCATCAAATGAAATACGATTCATGCGAAAGTTGACTACTAATGGGGATTGCAGATTTTGCAAGGAGTCGGGACAAGTTGAATCTTTAAAACATCTAATTGCTGTATGTCCTGCACTTATTGGAAAGAGATGTACTTTCTTTAAACATTTGTTTGAGAACCAGGTTTTCACTGACCATGACGTATTATGGGATAAATTATATCATAGCCAACTGGTCAAAATAAACTTAGCTATATTAATGTTTGTGGAGGCACTAAAGCTGAAAGATTGCACTAATACATGTCTGCTGGAAAATGTGTAATGGGGTGGAAAAGATGGTTTATAACATATTTCCAGATATCTAACAAATTCATGGACGAGATCTTGAGATGATAACGGGTAAGGTGAATTATGGTAGAGATCCCTTAACATGCAGAATTTAGTGTGATAAATACAGGTAGCATGTAAATCAGGCAGTTTAAAATCAAATGAAATTTTAATATTCATCAAGGTGCATGTTGTATTTTTTATCCTAAGAATGTAACAAACTCATATGTAATGATTGATCTCTTTGTTATGTTCCACCTTGTGCAACGCTTCAATTTTTATGGTGTATATATTATTGTGTGTTTTTTTTTTAAAGCTAAATCAAATAAAAAAAAAAAAAAAAAAAAAAAGAAAGATCCACCTATGTACTCAAAGTCCATTCAGGAAATCATCAATCTGCTATGGTTATATCTGATAGAGTGGTACATGTGATTGCGACCAAAATATAGAAAAACACAGTTTTTTTTATTTTTTTATTCGGGTGATCCCTCCAACCCCCTAATTTTCGACCCTTATATCGCTACCCCAACCCAATCCCGACTAATGTTAACCCCTCAACCTACTACCCTTTATATTTTTATTTGGCATGTTCTGTGTTTTTATATATTATGGTCATTCGGTGACATGTACCACTCTGAATTATTTTCAGTAAATTGACTGGGTACCTCTGCTACCGACACTACTCATTTGTAATGATTATTAATACAAACATCTTGACATGGCTCAGGCAGAAAATAGGAAACACCTACCTTGATCCTTCTCTTGTTGAACTCTCCTCAGAGTAGGACGAGAGTGGGGGAATACCTAGAAATCCCTCCGTAGACCGGAACTGAAATGTCCAGCCAGCGGTGAGATCTCCAGGGAAAACCCCACATAGGGGGAAAAACCCTGTGCCGAGAAGAGCTGCTAGAGTTCGAGGTGTCCTGTTAACAGCTCCCCTGGTGTGGTCTGGATGTCACTTCTCTCAATGGGGTAAATGTACTTCACCCGGTCAGTATAGACTAATTTGGATTTAATGACAACACAAGAGAGAAATTAAGATAAACCGACAAAAACACTAGCATCAAAAAGAATGAAAGAGAGGAAGGTAGAGCTGGGAGGTGTAGCTTACCCAGATATATCAATCAATACACTCCGAACGATGGAGGCAGTGGACCCCAAGGGTGAGCAGAGAGTTATGAGCCTGATGGTAGGAGGTTATCTTGAATTACGTTCACAGAGAATCTATTGAGAAATCTTACCCTCTGAGAAGGAAGGTGTAGAGAGATCTGTAGAGCGATCTGTTCCGAACATTCGTCGGAAGAGAAAGCTAAGAAGGCGAAATCCCTTGTGGTCACATCAAAGCCTTTGCCTAAAAGAAGACAGGGAAGGATGATACGCACGTGAAGCCACAATATTCCTACAGCCCCGAGAAGGGAGAGCAGGGTCGGAGGATTTACAAAGGAACGTACCTGATGGGCATGAGTTTGTTGACAAGGGAGGCGTCTCTGCTACGCTGTGAAAGTGAAAGTAAACTGGCACGGTCCCAACCAGAGCACTGAGAAGAAGATTGAGACAAAAGGCAGACGTTGAGTACAAGAGATACCCTAGACTGATGAAAGGAAGGTTTATACAGTGGTTAGTAAGTAAGTAAACGAACTCCCGGAGTGTAGCTGGTCTCGATAGAGAGTAGCAACGCACTGAACTGCATTCCGAATATCCGATATGTGTTGCGCGTGTCAGTGGGGCATGGCAGCGACTGCCTTAAACACTAGTCCGCCGCCTGCAGTACTGAAATCCTCCATGTTACGGGAAGGAAACTGAAACTGATACTGCGCCGCACAATCACTGCACTGTGTCTTCATCTGGACAGCGTGTATCACATCATTCCTTATAATGCAGCACAGACTCACTGTGAAAGAATGCCATCTCTGTGTTTTGCAAGTGGAACATCCCTGGGTTCCACCCTCAGATGCAGGGGGAAAGGTATTACAGGTGGAACATCCCTAGGTTTCACCCTCAGATTCCAGGGGTCGGGGGTATTGCAGGTGGAACATCCCTGGGTTCCACCCTCAGATGCAGGGAGGAAGGTGTTACAGGTAGAACATCCCTGGGTTTCACCCTCAGATGGAGGGGGGGAAGTTATTGCATTTTGTAACAATTAATCATGCTCAGCAAATGTGTGCTGTTAATCTGGCCTTACCTTCTTAATGTTCCCTGCTGAAAAAGTAGAGTACACGTGTTCTCTTGACTGGACCCTGTCTAGTGGTGCACCAACAAATGAACTGTAGTTTGGCAACATGGCAGCAACAATGTAACATATCCCATTGGTCGGAGTACCTGACTGATTTGCATATGGCTGAACCCCATATGCAATGGCTGTCACACTCTGCCCTTTTTCTCACCTGTTTTTCTCGGGGTTGAGTCTTCTTTGGAGACTTCTCTTTCTTCCTGGTTGTTCTGGACTTGTACAGGTAAGGGCGCGTGTCCTCTGGGTCTGGGTCCAGTGTGAGGTACGCAGTATGCCTCAGGAAACTGGGTGAGGTTCAGTATCCAGGATGGAAGCACTACGGCGGATTCCAGGAGGGAGCAGTGGTGTAGATTCAGAGTTCAAAGCGAGCAGAAGACCCGCTAACACGTGGTCCGGGAAAAAGAAGGAAGGAGCCAAGAACTGCGGGAGCAGTTCAAAACAGGGGGGCAGCCTGGAAGGAAAGGATAGAAGAAGCTGGAAGGAGCTGACAAAGGGAGCAGTAGCAATCACTAGCAACACGGACAGTAGTGTTGAGACGCGCAGAACCATGGGGACGTGCCTATTTTCTAGAAGGCAGCGCATCCGACGTAAACGCTAGAGAGCAGCGCTCCTCTGCAGGCAGCCATGTTGAAAGAATGATTATTCTAATGATGCGGTGTCTTATGGACCATGAACTCCATAAAGGGTGAACGTGGCCATTCATGACAATGGCGTAGGTGGGCAAAACAACAGTAGCGTGGAAGGTTGCCCAGAGCAGTGCAAGTGGTTCAGATTAATTCAAAATCTTCCATCACTTATTTGGTTTTTAGGCTGGCTCTCCATGTGAGAGACGGCATGACCAAATCACTCCACCTTAGGGAACCAAGCTGCACCTCACTGATGAGGCCCTGCAAGGACGAAACATGTCTGGGGTTGCTTTTGTTTCCATGCAGAGGGGATCTGGCCTTACAGTTTGGGCAGGGCTGCTCTCATTAGTGGCAGTACCTGACTTATTTGCACATGGCTGGACCCCTTTTGCGATGCACAGCACGGTTGTGTCGAAGGTTGCCCAGAGCAGTGCCAATGGTTCAGATTGATACAAAACCTTCCACCACTCACTTTTTTAGTTTTAACATGTACCTTCCAGCCAAGCAGTCAGCTGGAATCTATGTTTTTCCAGCAGGCACCATCCTTAATAGTGAGCTACCAAGATCCCATTATATTTTATTGCACTTCCTAAAGGCCCAATAGCAGATTTATTGATAAAATATGAATATAAGGCTATGTCTGGGTTGATAGAGTGGCGTCTGAGGAGCTACAGCCATTTATCTCTAAAAGCCCACCTGATGACGTTTGTTTGTCAAACTGTCTTCTCGTTACCCATTAAACTATCAGAGTTAGGTTTTAGACAGTGGTCTGAGGTGGGTGTTTTACCAAAAGAAAAAGCTGTTGGGTGCAGTCATAAACGTGTGCTTTGTTCTCTGGGATGTTAGGCAGACACACGTAGAAGGAAGTATAGTGCAGTTTAGCAAAGGTTCCGCTCCCAGAGTAAGGGTCCCGTCATCTAGAGAATGTTTAGGGGTCATTTTATGTCATGTGACCCCTCCCCAGACAAAGAACTCTGGGTACATTTTGTGCTTCCTCCTGCACACCATAATTTATTGAGGAATGGGTACATTTAACCAGCCTCCTGCCTTCTGGTGATCTTATTTCACAGATATCTCCTTGCAATCGTATACGTGTGCGCAAGTCTGTATATAAGGCTAAAGAGGGGAGCCTATGTATATTTTGGACATCTGCCTCTTTTTCCATCGGACAAGCTCTTGCTATTAGAGCTATTTTGAGGGGACTTAATGTGCCAAATTTAGTTATATCCCATCCCTATCCAAATGGACAGTGCCTTACAACCGCCCATAACCCCAAGTAGCTTTGTTCACCAGGGAAGGGTACAATCGCACTTGCACTGAAATTGCAACTGCCAAGACGTGGGAGTAATCTTCCAAGATTAATGCAACAAAGGGACACTTTTTGGATTGAGAGATTAGACTCAATGTACCCAAGAGGAATGATTCTCGATTGGGACTTATATTGTTACCTGTGATCTAATGTACTGAGATCTATAGATCCAACTAAGAATTTGTGGAGCTACAAAAGAACTATACACACCGCTCAGACCTCCCTTTAGCTGTCTCGCTGGAAGGCAACCTAGTCATGTTAAGGTACGCATAGTCATGATACTCATTTGATTTAGAAAACACAATATTTTGTACTATTAGAGAGTGATTACAATGCATTTTTTAGTTACAGCAAGTGCACTAATAATAAGGGAGATTATTAAGCCGAAGACCAGCACTATACTTCAATAATTGCGCATCCCAACAAGGGAGGACTAATGGATTCACTTCATAGGTGAGTCAAGTTTACAAATTACTTGAACAATCTTTAATCCCCCTGTCTTCTCCCAGATCTGTTTGTTGAGCAGGACACAGCGCTTTTGTGAGCAACTGGTCCTGCCTCAGATCAAATGAGAAGCATCTTTGGGGATGTATGTTAAGAAGTGTGTCTCAGATACTTTGAGCATGATGGTTAAACTCTTTTACTTTTCCATTCTTTCTACTCTTATCTCTAGGAGCGGAATTATATTGAGGCAGTGAACTATCAACACTCTAGCTTTATGTGAATGTACTCTACAGGTTAGTGAAGAGACCCTTTTCATTTATTATTTACCAGTTAGATTTACTGCAAATGAATACTCACATGACTTCTAATGAAAACATATTTATTTAGTTTAATTAAAATGTATTCATTTCTATAAAAATTTCAGAATACTATCTACAATATCCATACCTGAAGAAGGGTTTTACGCCCGAAACGTGTAGTATAAGATTGGTGCAGTACCCTTGAGTCTATACAGATAGCTATTCCCTGTCTAGATATTGTGATAATATTTAGCTCTCAGTTGAATACAAAATTGTTGTAGTACATTAAGGAAATCAAGGAGCAACATTTTCTGTTTAATCAATGTTGAAAAATGATTGGTTGTGAATTTTGATGTAATTGCTACTTGTAACAATGCAAATATTATAATTTGTGTTGTCATTTTTGAAAACTTGTGGTACACAATGTACTTTAATTGTGTCTGAAAAAATTCTTATTTCAGTTTTGAAAATACATTCAGTTAAAATGCTAATCTCTGAAGTGTATTTGTCTTTGAATTGAGTTTACAACTTTTTGAGTTGTATAAGTTGTGCCCCTGTTTGTATCTCAAGGTGTTTTGAGGTACCATTCGTTCTTTCACACATATTCGATCTGATAGCACAGATCTAATAGGGGGGCACCTTTAAACTAATTTAATCTGCCAATACATCTAACTCCTATTAGTAACTAACGTGTGCACCTCTACAACCAATCCACTTATCCTCTGGGAACCTACACAGTGCCCCACAGCATCCAAGCACCAAGAGGAACATTTTGGCTTTTTTACCACCTTGAACCACTTTGTAGCTAACCCGACCACTTTCGAGTCACCTCAAACACACATTTTAGCCAAGTAGCAGAGCCAGCATTGGGAATAAAGTCTGATTGCTTAAATTGAAACAAGCGATTATTTTTGGTTTGAATCAACCTTTGACACAATCAAACTGTGATATGGACGTGTGAACAATTCTTGGAATCACAGTGCCTTATTAGAGAAAAATCAGCATTTCATGGCAGGGCCCAATGACTGCTTGTGCAACATCCTTAGAAATGTATCACAAAACAGAGAACATGCATACTACAAGCTACTGTAGCATAGACATGCATTCATTGTCACCCATTTATCCCGGCTATTGAAATGGCAGCCAACCATTTTTGGGCATAATGAAGCTTTCAATGTTGACTGAAAAAGTGTTTCTGTGATGAATTGCCATCAGGCATGGTGAGAAAGCCATGACTTTTTATTTTGTATTAGATAATACAATGATATAGGTAATTCGCTGAAAGAGTAATCAGCTCATCAAATTCCCCTTCCATAAGCTCCATACCAAAGCATAGTGTGTATCTGTGCCGTGCTGCACAAGTATCCTGATTTAAAGCACCTACTCGACCAGGGGTAAAAAGCAGGTTCAGAGGCCACAGCTTCCCATTTGGCAGCTGCAGTGCCATTAAAGTCTCTGCAGCATGGGGGCTGCATTAAAGATATGCACCTCTGCAATACAGCTATGATGATAATAATTATCACATGATGGTGCCAGTGTAAACTCTGAACATAAGGAATAGTGCATGGCACTACCCATAGTCTTTGCAGCCACATTCAGTATTATATCACAAATGTGTCAGCTGCTGTGAGCCAGCTTAGCTTTGGAAGGTGATGTGTGTTCTAGCCAGACAGGCGGAATCTGCCAGATGATAGGAGAGGAACTCGAATGGCCATGCCTCTACTTTGATATATTTGTGAGGGTAGGTAACACCATGCTCCTGGAGAATGTCAGGGAGCTGTTCTGCGCCAATGCATCAAAGGAGCATACCCATTTAAAGGGAGAAGCTGTATTTATAAAGGCCTTTGATCCTAGTAAAAAGGGAAGAAGGAGAGGTTAGTGTTTACAGGACATCTCTCTACAGTGGAGGAATACTTCCACCCTATTTTTTCAATCTGCCCCTCCCTCTCCTTCCTGTCCCCCTCCACTTTCTCTAGAGAAAAGCACTTTGGTTGAGATGTCAGAAGGACAAAGTCACTTCTTTCAAGAACAATGATTGAACTACTAGCTTTAATCCACTGACCTGTGGATATTTTCCTTTAAAAGACGTGCTCTACCACCACTTCTTTGAATCATCTTGGAATTATCTTTTGGACTCTAATTCTTGAAGAAGATTTAATTTGAAACCTTCTGGGAAAGAAGTCCTTTACAGGGTCCTCAGGTTGTGAGGTGAAGGTAGGTGTTCCAAGGCAGTGGCAAGCTCTGGCCCCTAAGCATTCCAAGGGACCATTGGGGTGAACCTACTGCTGGACCTTACTATGTTAAAGGACCCCTGTGGTTGCGTGCCAACTTCCTCTGTGTTTGGGCGCACAATAAAAGGTCTCATCCTGTCCCTGAGCCCGTGGATTGGGATTTACAGCACCCTGAGGGCTAAAACAGCTGGGAGTCTATTGTTGTTGGCCGTTGAACACATTTGAACCACCAGGACCACCCATTGCTGCCTCTCCAGATGTGGGTACAACACCAATAATTCTGGTTTGCCACTGCCAGACCACCAAGAAAAGCTACCTGGCCCAATTGATACATTTCTGAGCCCTAGACAATGTAGAAAAAAGTAGTGTGAATTTCAGCCAGCCAAGAATGTTAGCGTGACCTCAGACTGCTATAGAAAGTGTGAGCCAGTGTACAAATGATGATGGTGTTGCAGCTGCTGTGTGTGGCTTAGCACTGGTGTGAGACACTGATAAGAATCAAATAAAAACTAAAGAAAGGTGTGAACATAGTATAGTTTGAACTGATTGAATAGTATAGCGTAGCATAGCATGATAGAGTAGTGTAGTATAGTAGGGAATAACCATTAATGTAATTAAAATACTTATCATACTTACCTCACTAACTTTAAGCAAACTAATCTAATTAGTGTTTAGAGTGGGATCCGCCTATGCCATAGCCCACGGTAGAAATTGTAGGTGCATACTGTGGATTATGGCTTCAAAAATAAATGCGCAAATTGCAAACCAATCCACAGTGTGTATATGAAGCTCAGAGAGCGATCAAACTGCAGAATTCAGTTTGGAAAAACAATTAAATGTTTGTCCAGTAAGCACAGGGTGGGAATGTTGCATATTCATCCGGTCCTGGAGTATCACTGATGTACAAAATTGGCTGGTAGACAACTAAAAGACTTCTGGAAACTTACAGGAAAGGCTGGCCATGCTAGAGGCATGATTTATGGGTGACCTCAAAGCAAGGGGGTGGTAATATAATATACTTTCTGTTTGAAAGTATAAGAAAAGTGTGATGCAGGGAAAAGTCTTTACAAGTAGCAGAGAGTAGGAAAGAGGGATCTTCTGCCAGGTGAAAGGCGTATCAAGAAGAGATTCAAGAGAGAAGAAGGAAGAATTGTGTTTCAGTGGCTGCAGGGCAAGGCATGTGGGATGAATTGAAAGTGAGCCAGGCTGCTGTGTGCTGAGAGACTGCAGCAGAGAAAGGAGGGTGTCGGGTGGCTCTGCTGAACTGCCATGGTTGACGGGGGCACAGATCCTGTGTGCTATGGTGAAAGATTTTTGCTGTGAGCGCTGGAGACAGAGGATTTTTAAAGCTCTTGGTAAGCATAAATGACATCTCGGCGCAGTACAAGCTGCATGGAATAAAGCTATTGCACAGGGGGCAGGACGACCCCTTAAGGATCTCCAAATGTTTGATCAGACCATCCCTCAGTGCTGGAGGGAATGTGGGGACACTGCTGAGTACTGACATATGTGGTGGTCATGCCCAAAAACACAAACATTCTGGAGGGAGGTTCTGGCATGGATTAAGAACATAGAAGGAATCACCAGGAACATTGATCCAAGGCTTGTGCTTTATGGGCTTCAAGAAAAAGAAGGGTGCCTGGTCATAGTCCCACACAGGACCCACTTCCTATTGCTGGCAGCCAGGGCCTGTCTCACAATAAGCTGGAAAGCTAAATGCCTCCCCTCAGAGCAAACATGGGCCCGAAAAGCCAGAGAACTCTTTGAAATGGACAACGTTACAGGGGCCATTCATGGAATATCCCCGAGCAGAGAAATGGACTGGGCACCGTTCTTAGAGGATCTGTGTGAAATTACGGGTTGAAAAGTCTGACCACCAAAAGTCAGTTTTTTTTTTTTAAATGTGTTTTTCTTCATCATTTCTTTGCATATATATGTGGGGGAGACCCCCACAACACCCCCACCTTACTCCTATACATTTTTATTAACTTTACCCCACCACATATACACATGCAAATGAATGGGGGTCAGACCTTTGGTGGTAGGACTTTTCTACCTAGGTAATTTCATCCTAACCTGTTCTTAGAGGCCTAAAAATGACTCAAGACCACACCAAGCGCCAGTATCCCACAGGAAATACAGCACCCACGACCCAAGAACTCCTGTCTGTGATCTGTCTAGTCTCCATAAGGGTGGGTGGGGAGGTGGCGGGGAGGGAGGAGTTTAGAACAAGTTAAATTATGAAGGATTGACTAATCTGGAGTTTTTCTGAGCTAAACCTTGATAGTTGTCATGTTGATGTTAGACTATTCATGTACTTAAAACTATCAATAAAATCAATTTTGAGAAAAAAAAGAGGGACTCAAGCAGGATTTTATCATTCGCTCGATTGCTCTTATCCTATCAATTCTTTTTATCAACTCTTTAGCTTTATCAGGATTGTGGATCAAGATAGCCTGCTTAATTTAAGATGTTAATACATATGTTTTCAAGGTTATTCAAATATAGATTAGACCTCCCTCTCAAAGTAACCAAGAGATTTTTGTATAATGAGTGCAAGGGGTGGGGGGAATCAGCCTATATTCAGAGATCCAGCTCCATTCCAAACCATCTCGCAAAGATTTCCAGCCCAATTCATATCTCAGGCAAGATATGGGCACAAGGTTTTGCAAACTCAAAACACGCCTCCATAAAATACCCTCTAACATCGCCCAATTGATCTTATATGATTGGGGATTGGTCTCTAAACTACAGGTCAGAGCCGGGACAATCTAACCAGTATAATATTTGGTCAATGAGATTATAGAAAACGTACAGCTTTTGGAGAGAATGTTTTTCATCTGGGACCCTGAAAGTAAAATCTTAGCATCTGGGCTAGAGGGAGACATTCCCTTATTCAGGAAAGATCTAACTACGGTGCCCAATCTCTTTCACCAGAGGAATTTTCTGATTGTCCACACACCACTTAAAAGGCTTAGTCATCTTCCGGGGATGTTTAAATATCATAATTCTTGATTTTTCCAGATTAGACTTCAGATCATTTGCCTCAGCATATATCTGAAAAGCTGTAAGCAGTCTCTGCATGCCCACTGGGGTCCTGTCCAAAAGCACAATATGATCGGCATACGCCAGCCAACTAATGATGATAGAACCTAGTTTCGGACTGGCAAATGCTGCTTCTCGTAGCCATTTCATAAGGTCAGCCATATATAAAGTAAACTAAAATGGAGCTAATAAACAGCCCTGTCTAACCCCCCTAGATACCATGATCGGTTTGGACAGGGTTCCTGATCCATACAGTCTGACCTGCATGTCGGTGTTTTTATGTAATTCAATTAGAATTGCCAGAAGGTTTTCAGGGATACCCCATTCTCTCATTTTCATCCAGAGGAAGTCCTGATTGATGGTGTCAAATGCCTGGGACAGATGAACCGAGGCCCCAAACAAAGGTTGTCCGCCCCTAGAGAAAGCTTTGCTGCTAACTGCATTTAAGACTAGGCCATTTAATGATGTCGACAACCCTCTCCCAAAGCCTGTTTGATGTTTTTAAATTATACCTGGTGAGTTCACCCAAGTACTAACCCCACAAACATTTTCCCATCAGTGGCCAGTAATGATAGTTACCGGGCGATAGTTCGTAGGGTCCACGCATTCTCCTTTCGTAAAGATAGAAATAACAACCGCCCTCCTCCAAGAGCATGGGATCAGTTGAGAATTCATAATACCTTTAAATAAGGCAGCCAGAACCCAGGCCCAAATGTCTGGATCAGCCTTAAAGATCATATTGCTCAGACCATGGGAGCCCGGTGCTCCAAGGGAGGAGGACCTAGTTATTAAGCCCTTTATATCATGTTCCGTGAATTGCAAGGTCCACTGCGTAATGGTTTCAGCGTTCTTATTTATTGGTGGCACACTTTCATATAGCCCTGAGAAATGTTCAACCCATACCTGCTCTCTGATAATTCCGTCTTGTTCTGAATTAAAAAGTTTATCAAATTAACCCATTAGCGACCAAAAATGACAGGAGTTATTTTGCCCAAGCGCCCTCCACATCATTTCTCCTTCTAGCTGAGAGCGCTGGAATCGGTGAGATCTAGACCAATTTCTGTATGCATTTTTTATGGCTTTAATCTCCCTATTCACTATATTTGGATCCTGACTCCCCCACGTGGATTTTCTTATTGCATGCCTCCTTTCATTTTTCTTTCCCAGGTTTGCTTATCAAACTGATGAGGATGTTTAACACGGGCAACAACCAAAGAGTTATCAGGAGGGTGGATATCCCAAAGAAAGTCCACAAAAAGATGGGACAGGCAATTCTTCACCAATTCACCTTCTGACATAGGTTCAATTACCCATCCCAACCGGTCTGTCAAAATCCTACGATTGTTTTTAAATCTCTGTTCCCCCCCTTATTTACAATCAATTGTTTCTCATATCGCTGGGTCACCCCCAAACATTTCATCCTGAAAACTGCTTCCAATATATCATGGTCACTGGGGGACCCATTTGTCATGGTCAATTGGGAGCAGCATCTAAACAGAGGCCCGGACATAAACAAATAGTCGATTGTCAAAAAGCTGGTCTCCCTATGCCAACTTGGGGCAGCAACAATATCCCCATCTATCGAAACCATTGGCCATCCAGAGGTCCCAGCCTCCCAAAATGTTTCCCCACAAAGCACCATTCTTCGAGGGGAGTTTTACGGATCTTCAAACCTGGAAATGTGGTCTCTATAATATGAGCATTTAAATCCCCCATTATCAACAGTTCATAACCTGGAAATTGATCAGACCAAAGAATCAAAAGGTCAGATAATGATCACTGAAAGCTCAGGAGATCAACTGTCCCAGGGTTCCAATACTTATTCAACACAATCCATCTCAGATTGCCCATTGCCCTATTTGAGTCCAATCTCACCGCCAGGATACCCAAGACATTGTTCGACAAAAGAACAGACTGAGAGAAGACTTCATTCCTGCACGCCACACACATAACCCCAAGGGCCGCCCCAACCCCTACCCCACTGCCAATTGCTGGTGGACAGAGAAGAATCCAGCAGCCAGGTTTCCTGGAACACCACCAAACCAAAGGATTTTAAGATATAAATTCCCCTTTTTGTGTTCTAAAGGATTTATGTCCCCGAGTGTTCAAAATCAACAGGGCAATTGAGTCTTTCACTGCCGATTTTTTGCCGCCCAAACCCATTTCCGAAATACCACTTTTAAAAAAATCAGTGGATACCTTTACTAAAGATGCCTCCCCTGAAGGCCCAACTTCAGGAAGACCTGGGAGACAATCTCGGGTACCGCTAACCATACATCAGGGGTTTGGTCCACCTTTTGGTGGATCATGGGTCTAGACTGTTCAGCCTCTCGCCTCAGAGGTGTTTCCGGCACTGAGTGTTGATTTGCTGGCAGATCCATATAAACTTTGAAACCCCTCTTTCTCCATTCTAATCTTGCTCTCCAGACAGCATCCCTCACCATCCCAGACTTTAGGCCCACTTACGCCACATTCGATGATGGTATGAAAGGGAATCTAATGAATTCAATATCGGATTAGGTAAAAAAGCGCAGGTCTGGAATTTTGCGCATGATTGCAAGAATCGTAGATCTATTGAGATGGCTGCGCCTAGGATTGGGCAACCCTGTTCTGGAGATATAAACCCTTGAGGACTTCTTATGGATAGGACCCAGAGGTCTTCTTAATTGATCCCTAGTTGGGTGCTCTGATGCAACCTTCATACAACCACAGTGCAGGTATGCACCCACCTCCAAAGTTGCAGGCATAGCCCTCCCTCCAGGCTTAACTCCTTGTGTACTCTCAATTGATACCTCTTCAGTTTGCCTCGACTCTATCAGAATGTTAGCCTTTATAGGTTGAATAGACAAAGGAGGCTGTGTCTGATCATTAGGCACCATTGCTTTTTGACCCTCTACTAAGGTGGGTAAAACATCCCAGCCAGCTGCTATTGGCGTGTCCTTCTGCATTTTTCCTCTCAAAAAGATTGGAGCAATCTTCATAGGCTGGCATGGCATCTCTGTCTGGCTCCCAATCGTTGTTTTATTGGAGTTTGCATTTTTCAGGGAGGGAAATGGTGGAGCTGTCTTTTGCTTTCTTTTCCTTCCCACTGGGGCCGCATTCTGTGTCCTTGATTTCACATTATCCGTTTGTTTTAGCTTTTTCAAAAATTGGTTTGTGTCTGTATTTCTATTCTTTTCATACCTCATAAACTTTGTTTTCTTATGATCCATAGGCATTTCTTGGGTTTCTACATTCGGTACCACAAGAGGCTTTTTCCTGTTTTTCTTAGTTTTTCAATCAGCTTTCACCTGTTTAGCATCTCGTAAACTCTCTTCCCTCTCTGTGTTTAGGACAGAAGAAATCTGATTAGAAGGGGGCCACCTCTAGGTCATCAGCCAACTGGGTATGTCGATCAAATTCTTCCAGGGCTGACGCCGATAGCAGAGTATGATCCAAGGTGATAGTTTCTAGGGCTGGAGCCAACTCTTATTGCCTGCCTGAACTTGGCAAATTGGGTGTATTCTGTGATAGCCTCTCATCATTAGCCAAGTTCTGATTTAAATGGCCAAAGTCCTCTCTCAGACCATGCCCGTTAATGACAGGCCCATTGTTAGCATCCTGGTCTGCTAGCGGGTCCCGCTCTGCACTTCTGGTCTGACCAGGCGTGCAGAGCGGGGCCCGCTGCAGACCTCGTAATATGACGGCCCGGAATGAACAGTGCCGGCCCCTTACCGGCAGCGTTCATTCCGTGGCTGCCACACTTAAGAATTTGGAGGTAGCCATGCCGTTTTTAGCGGCATGGATACCTCCAAACTCGGGTCCGGGTCCCACAAAAGGGGACTTACCGGGCCATTCTGACCTTGGAGGGCCAGGTAATTCCCTTTCGCGGGACCCGGACCCGGTACATCCCATTCCCATTTGAGCCCCCATAGGGCTCAATGGGGAGGATGCTAAGAAGGGGCCCGTTAATGACGGGCCCATTGTTAGCATCCTGGTCTGCTAGCGGGTTCCGCTCTGCACGTCTGGTCTGACCAGGCGTGCAGAGCGGGGCCCGCTGCAGACCTCGTAATGTGGTGGCCCGAAATGAACGGTGCTTGTCCCTTACCGGCACCGTTCATTCCGTGGCCGCCACACTTGTAATGAGGCCCATAATCTTCACCCAGGCACTGAAGACAGTATCCCCTCCTAGGCACAACACAAGTTGTAATCTATGTGCAAGCACAATGGTATATGCCAAACAGTCTCAAGATATACAATTGCTTCTATATCTGAACTAGAGCACACTGACAAGTGGTGTGCTGCCTCCGCTCCCAAACACTGGCAAAGACACAAATATAAACTTATCGTGAGCTTTCCCTGGTCCGGGCGGGTCAAAGGCTCTTGGCTCAGAGTCCCTGCCCTGTTTGCACTTCCCCACTGGTAAAGTTTTTAAGTTATCGAATAAATCGTGGAGCTGCTGGCCTTTCTTCCCCAACTAGTGAGGTACAGATAGCACCAGTCCTCTGGTATATAATTCCAGGAGAAGGTCACTTGGTAAATATGAATCTTTTATTTAAAGAGACGATGATTCTTTACAATATCAAAGTCAATGTCAAACCATATATGGAAGTTTACCGTCTTTATTGAGCTATTTTCCTCTGGCACCGCAGTTCTTGCATGGACTGCATAGAGTGCATCTCACTCTGCTGCCTCACTCCATGACCTAATCCGTGGCCGCAATGTGTTTTTAAAGAGTCTTTGCCCAAGTTGCTCAGCAAGCACCTCCCTCCAGGCACGGAAGAAACAGCAAAAAGACTTGCTTGGGAAACGCTGTTAGCATGCTCATGAACACAGACTGCAGCTCACTCTGCTGCCTCACTCCGTGGCCTGCTCTGTGGCCGCAATGTGGTTCTAAAGAGTCTTTGCCCAAGTTGCTCAGCAAGCACCTCCCTCCAGGCACAGAAGAAACGGCAAAACGACTTGCTCGGGAAACACTGTCAGCACGCTCACTAACACAGACTGCAGCTCACTCTGCTGCCAGGGGGGCCCACTCCGTAAACGCAAAGTGTTTTTAAAGAGTCTTTGCCCAAGTTGCTCAGCAAGTACCTCCCTCCAGGCACGGAAGAAAGAGCAAAAAGATTTGCTTGGGAAACGCTGTCAGCACGCTCTTGTACACAGATTGCAGCACACTCTGCTGGCTCACACTGTGGCCCGCTGCACGGCCACAATGTGTTTTTAAAGAGTCTTTGCCAAAGTTGCTCAGTAAGCACCTCCCTCCAGGCACAGAAGAAACAGCAAAAATAATTGCTTGGGAAACGCTGTCAGCATGCTCACGAACACAGACTGCAGCTCACTCTGCTGCCTCACTCCAGAGGTAACAACAGAAAAGATATGCAGCGCAGGAGGCTATAGAGTGCACAGAGTAGAGGTACAGCTCTAAAAATTCACCCAGCTGAACTGGGTGGTGGGGAGCAGAGGCGGACAACATCTAGCGAGTCAGGTGGTGCGAGGGGTGATGTGATGCCCAAGTTGTTGAGGCGGAGAGATTCCTTGAAGAGGTGGGTCTTGAATAGTCTCAAGACATTTGTATTTGTCTTGAGACATTTGATTCACAATTTATGACTTTTTTCATTCTGTTAATTTGACAAATAGATTTTAATTGCACTTTTCTGACACACTGAGCAAACATGCATGAAAGATTTTGGGGCATCATATGAGATATTTTTGTGAAAATAAATAAAGAATTGTGGAACCCTTTGTGCAACCCTCTGTGAAATCTTTGTAAAAACAGTTGTGGAACACTTTCTCTTATTTTGCTCACTCGAAAAATAACTGCCTCCCTCATGTTACTATTATTGTTCATCCCTTCCCTGTTGTGATTTTTGTGAGTGTTTACAGATGGATTGAAGGAAAGGTTCTACTGGAAATCTTTTGAAGCATTTTGTCTTCAGATGAGGGAAAGGAGTATTGAGTGTTGGGAAATATGTGGTTAAAGAATATGACATCACAGTCTGCCAAACACTATATAAGTGATGATGTAGATTGTCATTATGATTGTCATTGGATGATAATGGCAGTGATATGGACTGTTTGAAAGGTGGTGCTATTTAGGGGTATGGTGGGGGCTACAAGGCCTTGCCTAGAAAAAGCACACAGAAATGATTAGAAATGGTGGAGTGTCACATCACCAGGGCATCCTTGGGGGAACTCCCCCAATGAATGTGGTAGTAGATGATGATAGCAGTTGGGTGTCTGATTGAGGAGATGGTGATTGTGGTACCGGAAGAAGGGTAGCAACAATCGTGGTTCCTAAGAGTGATGTGTTGAAGGATTCATGATGGCCAAAGCAAGCTGGTTTGTGGATGCAAATGGGAGGGTGGAGAGGTAGGGCAACAGGAGAACGAATAGAAGGCTGTGTATGCAGGGCACAAAAATAACTCGATGATGGACAAGAAGAGTGAGGCTGAAGGTTGTGGAATAAGAAAAGAAAACAGATGATTACTGTCATGTTTACATACTAGAAGGATACTCGGGTAAGCCGCAGGTAGATTCAACAGGATACTTTAATCAGGTTATATAGTTCAGCAGATGACATCAGGTACATCAGGGAAATAGGAAGTACAGAGGGGAGCCCACTGGCTCCCACCACCCAGGCTACATGGCTAACAACTGTTTGGGTGGAACCTTCACTAAAACCCAAGCATTCCAGATACACACAGAACATTCCATTCATGTATGTAAATGACACACATGGCAACACGATCTTGCTCAACTTCCCAATGGGCCCAACACCTGCAATTCCTCCAAAATACTTTATCAGATCTAAGATATAATAACACTATACTTCTACACGTTCCAAGGCACTCTTCACATCTTTGAACCACTGCTACGCACACACCTCCACTGAGATGTAATCATCATAATAGACTGAAACGGCCCACTTCCAAAGTATTCCACTCGCCAAAGAAATGTTTGAAGTGTTAATGCAGTAAACACCATATTACTCCTTCAGTACAATGAACAATTCTTAAAGCACCACAAAAAAACGTCACATTGTGCTTCACGTTCAAATGAGGCAGGACGACATTCTTTTTTTTCTTCATTTTACAATTCCCTACCATGCAGCAGTTCATGCCGCTTGACAGTAATCGATTTCTCCAGTGTTCTCGGTTGGCACACAACAACACGTACAGCATTCTAAGCAATCGCCATGTCACTCGGCATCCTGACGACATCACCACTTTGAAACAAGATATTAAGGGCAACAAAGCTCCGGGACCCCAATGTTCGTGGCAATCACCAGCACTTCCTATGGAAATTTAACTGCTCTTCCATTATCATATAAGTATGCTCGCTCCACTAAGCACCGGCATGTGGCTTCTGGCAGCCCCTCTTCCAGATTATTCAGGCTACCTGGGCCGGATGTGCACACGCTGTTGGTAACAGAAAAGAACATCTCTGGGTTATCAATATTTCACATCTAATGGCACTTTATTTTCGGAACTGATAGTACTCTTGAGTCCACACACCTGATGATGTGCCAGCAGGAATTGCCAATGTCCTAGTCCCTCTCAGTTCACCTCAACTGTAAAAGGTGCTGGCAATACTGATTTCTCAGTGATCTCTCAGAGTTTGCCCTCGGGTTTTAACCTTCCATCCATGGCTACAAATAGATGTGGATGTGCGCTCCTGTGGGGATACTTAAATCAGGATATATAGTTCATCTGATGACATCAGGAACATCAGGGAGATAGGAAGTACAGAGGGGAGCCCACTGGCTCCCACCACCCAGGCTACATGGCTAACAACTGTGTGGTGAAACTTCACTCAACCCCAAGCATTCCAGACACACACAAAACATTCCATTCATGACCTCACTCACCACACATTCAAGAGGGAGGGGAGGGTGCAAACAGGGAAACCAGTCATAACACTTACTGAGGAGGGGCACAATAGTTGCCAACACGACCCATTCCTATATGTAGATGCTTATCCAGTCCTGGACTTGTAGTTACTCTTTTCCCCATTATAAATGTCAGACTACAAGTCCCAGAATGCAAAGAAAAAAACAAGCTTGAATAAGCACCTACAGATTGGAATGGGTCATGTTGGGAACTATGGGGCAGGAGCTGGATGCAGAATGAGGATGTAGATTTTGGGGGAGGAAAATAGCGAGGGTTGTGCCTGGCACGAAGAAGAGGGGCAGAAATAGGAAGAGTGGCAGTGAGAAAAGCAGGATGAAGAGGAGACCGACACTGCTACTGGGGATGGATCCCTTCATGTTGAAGTTACAAGACATGGACAATGGTAGGACGAAGGACAGTGAAATGTCCCAGCAATGCCTACAATGTGGTCCACCTAGTTGTGCCATCATTCCCCCTGCATAAATTGAAAACAGAATCAGAGGAGTGCAGTTGTGCATAAGATCTACCATTAATGTGTAAAACAGGGCAAAAAGAAGAAGCATTACGAATTGTGCACAGCTGCAATGCAAACCAATATTCAAGTATCCTTTAATTACATCTATAGGAACGGCCCCCACCAGCCTCAGTTCAACAGTATTCTCAGTGGTTTGTGGTGGCATATACCATCACGTCTGTAGAAGTTGGTGATTGCCAACCTCGTTGTCAAGTGCCTCATTGTAAGAAACAGTGACAAGCATAACCAGAGACACCAGCCACAGTTAAAATGCTTTATGGGCTCCCTGCCACCTCTGGTGGAGCGGGTGCAATGCTTCCATAAATGGGCAACTGGCACAATTGTCTTTTTTTTTTGCAATGTAACTTTATTGAATCATTTTCATCAACTACAGGTACATCATCAACATTGCATAACTTCCCCTCTCCATAACGCCTTTGGACTTGCTATTTGTAGTCCTCGGTTTCTTTTGGCAACAGTCCGGGTTTACATGGCGATGCACTCCTGTTATGTCTATTACCCAAAATCATATCCGTAACACACATTGCATTCTTTGCTTTTCCCTGCTTATGCAGATGATTCTACATTAGATGAGAAATAGAAAGAGAAGAGGGGAAAAAGAAAGCAAAACAAAAGCAAAGGAACCAAAAAAGCAAATTACACTCAAATCAACATAAAAATATACAGTAATACTTTCGGTGTGGGTCTATTATGTCATATTAGCTTCTGGACAGTAAAGGTAACTTCTACAAGATGTTACCTGCTCCATTAGGGGTTTGGCAGGCGGCTTCCAGCTCTATGGTAACGAGAAGGCGGTCATCTCGTGAGGCCTATGATGGATACCGGGATTGTCAAATGCATTCACAAATGTGATAAGTGGGGCCCAATTTGACAAGAACCTCGCTGTTGTGCCCTTCATGGCTGCTTCAATTTTAGATATTGCTGCCACATACCACACCTTAGCCCACCATAATTTTATATCCATTCTGTCTTGTGATTTCCAGTGCCATGCAATGACCAACCGAGCAGCTATTAAGAAGAAGGTCACCAGCCTGGAGCTCTGAGCTAGTAATTTCTAATGTCATTGTGAGTCTTCATTCCCTAGGAGTAAGACCAGTGGATCCATTTCCAGCTAAAATCCACAGAAGTCTTTTATCTGGGCAACCACTATCCGCCAAAATGTCCGTGCTGGAGGGCATTCCCACCACATGTGATAAAAGGAACCCAGTGGTGCATTGCACCTCCAACAGTTGGGGAGGACAGTGGGGACATTTTGTGTAATCACTCTGGGGTGAGGTACTATCAGAGTATCAATTTGAAGCCATTCTCACGTAAAATAACCACCTGGGACATTTTTTGGCCCTCGTCCATATGTTGAACCATGCAAGATCATCTATGGGTTGACCTATATCTCTTTCCCATCCAGCCATGTATGCGTGTGGGGACTTATATCTATTCTTAATGAGGACCCTGTAGATGGTTGCCAGTTTAGGGTTGGGGGTCTCCAAAGAACAAATCCTCAAATATGGTGGTCTCCCGTTTCCCTGCTGGGCTAGCCTTGGGTGAGTGACCCAGTGATGCAGTTGCAAGTGTTCAAATCTATTTCCCTTACTCCAAAAGCCTGCTTACACTCCTCAAATGTGAGGGCACTATTGTTCTGAAACAATTGGCCGAATGTATGTAGGCCTCCTTCTTACCAGGGGGCAAATCTCCCCTTCTCTAACCCTGGGGGGAATTCTCCATTGCCCCACAACACTGTCCTAGGTGAGGGATAAGTGGTTACCTTATATTTGTGCACTGTTTTGTCCCAGTATTCCAATGTGACCTTTGAGGACGGGTGAGCCCAACTTCCCATTCTGCGAGCCTTTGGGGAGCTCCAACACATCTCATGTAATGGGGCCTCTGTAGCATCTTGTTCAATAGTCGTCCAGTGTTTTGTTTCCAGCGTTCGGGATACCTCATAGCTTGTTACCATCACTAAAATCTGGGCCGCATACAAATAACTCTCCACGTCTGGTGCCTCTAGCCCACCTTCAATTTTGGATGACAACAGTGTGCGTTTGGCCACTCTGGGCTTCTTGCAGGACCATATCAAATGAAATATCTGTAACAGTAGGGCTTTCAAGGCGGCCTTTGGAATAGGGACTGGTAACGCCTGAAATAGGCGTACAACAGGCGCGGTAAGAGTGTCATCTTAACTGCGATCATCTTCCCAACCCAGGATATTTCTGACCTTTTCCCATCTAAGTAGATCCTGTTTACCTTTGTTAAACAATGGAAATAAGTTGGCCGCGTGTAGGTCTACAAATTTCGGCGTTAGGTTAACTCCCAGGTATTTCAAAGATTGCGGAGCCCATGAAAAGGGGAGGTCTCTCTGCAGTTGCGTTGCCGTCTCCATTGGCTCTGAAATATTTAGTATAGTTGATTTTGCCAAATTAATTGTAAAACCTGATGCTTCTCGGAATCTTTCCATTAACGTGATAGTATGTGGCAGCGTGGTGTTGTAGTTCTGCATATAAAAGAGAAGGTCATCTGCATATAGAGCTAGTGTGGTGATAGCCCGCTATTTCTAGCTATGTTATTCCCCCTGAAGAGCGCACCAAACAGGCTAGTGGCTCGATGGAGAGGGCGAACACCAATGGGGAATATGTCCCCATGTATAGATGCACTGGATCGGACAATGTCCTGTTCACTTTAATCTTTGTGGACAGAAGCACTTAATTAGCTAGTAGTAGTTCCCAAATCTCTGGCCCTACCAAAACCCTGCCAGTACCTTGGATAGGTATGTTAATGTTAAAGGATATTTGTACCGCACACTATCACCACCGGAGTGGTCCCCTGGCGCTCTGGTGACTCTGAAAAGGGGAGAAGGGGGAGTGAGTTAGTGGGAATAAGCTGGAAACATGCAATAGAGCAGTGATGTGCTGTTGGCAGCCTCAGCCCGGTGGGTCCGTTGGCTGGGCTTGGGGTGTTTTATGGTCGGTAGGCGTTGTGTGCTGTTCTGCAAGTCTATGTGTGGTTTGTTTTTTGTTGCAGTGTAGTGAAGTTTGTGCAGATTTCTGTGTTTAGGTTTGTGGTTGTGTTTGGTTGGAGTTTGAGAGGTGTATGCAGAGGGATGAAATTGTTAGTGGATTGGTTAGTAGTTGTTGCTGTCCTTGCAATTGTGTCTAGGTGTGATGCTTGCTATCCTAAATATCTTCCTTCTCGAGCTCTTCGCTCATCCACCTCCGACTCCCTCAGGGTCAGCCGCTTTTCCAAGCAACAAGTTGGGGGTAGATCTCTCTCCGCAGCAGGGGCCCCCCCTCTGGGACAGCCTTCCTGCCTCCCTGAAACTTGAGGAGAACCATCTCTGGTTCATGGAAGCACCTCAAAACCTTCCTCTTTGCCTCTGCTTTCTCTCCCCCTCTCCCCTGTTAATATTACTGAAACTGCACTGAATCTGCAACGGGGCCACTTACCTATCCCGGTCCGCGGCCCTGCCACTCTCCCCTGCACTGTGCCTCCCTGGCAACCCCTGCACTGTGGGACTGTCTCTGTACCCCTACAGTCCCTCCTCCCAGCACTTGTCTGCGCTTATCTTGCACTTGCCACCAGCTGGCACTTATTATTTATCTTGTTCTACTAAACCTGTACTGCACTTCTCCTCTCCCTTTCCCCTTGAACTTTTCCCTTCCCTCCACCCTGCACTTGCGCGATCTGAATGACACCTGGCCTAGTAGGATTGTTGTCTGTCTCCCCTTGTCCCCCCCCCTGCCTCGTTGCACCTTGAAACACTTGTGTATAGGCGCGTTATAAATGCCATATCATATCATATCATATCTTACACTATTCCATCTGAGTGTGGCACTTGCTAATCTTCTATATTTAATTTCTAGATGTGAGGCAGGCTACTGATCACGATTCCATCTAAGTGTGGCACTCGGTAACATTCAAAGTTCCATCTAAGTGTGGCACATGCTAACATTCACATTTCTAAGTAGATGCGACGCAGGCTAAGGTTAAGACTGCCATCTACGTGTGATGCATGCTAACATTCACATTCCTATCTGGATGTGACGCAGGCTAAAGCTAAGAATTCCATCTTAGTGTGGCGCATGCTAATATTCACATTTCTATCTAGATGTGATGTAGGCTAAGGTTAGGAATTCCATCTAAGTGTGGCACATGCTAACATTCATAATCCTATCTAAATGTGATGCTGGCTAAGGTTAAGAATGCCATCTAAGTGTGGTGCATGCTAACATTAACAATCCTATCTAGATGCGATAGTTCTCTCTAGGTATGGCACTAGTTAACATAGGAAAGTATATTAGTATGTAATACGGCAACATTTACACTCCAACCATGAATAGATTTAGGATGGTGGTCACAAATCTCTCTAAGTATGCATGGTGCAAGTCTATGGCAGTCTACGATATGGAAAGGTAAGGTAGAGTGGCAGGGGCTTTCTGGAGTTCAGTAATTGCTCTACACCGCATCCATGCCACACTTACAGTTTTAGTTGGTGTCTATTGACTGCTGGCTTCATTGGCTTCCCCTGCGGACACCAGCAGACAAGTCTTGGATCTGCCAATGTAGAAGCCGCCCTTGGCCTTGAGGCCCTTAGCCTCAGGGGCTGCTGGGCAGAGGGCTGCCCTGGCTGGGTGTGCTAAGAAAGGGCGAATAACCAATCATGGTTGATAGGTGGGAGGGGAGGAGGGTACCGGCCAGGGCCGGTACGGGTTCTGTTTTGAGCTGGATGGGCCAATCACAGGGGGAGTGGGAGAGCTGGGAGGTGGGTCAAGGGAGAGAATAGAAGCCAGGAAACGGGGCTGCAGGCCGGGGCAGGTGGCTCCAACCAAGCACCAAAATGGTGTGTCCAGAAGCCCAGGAGGGTCTTCTCGTGCCCCAACTCACCTGCAGCGCTGGATGGAATGGCAGCTACAGGGAATGGGGCTCCATATGAGCCTAGCGAAGCTCAGCGTTAGGCTTGCCCAATCAGGGATCAGGGGCTGGGCTGGGAGGCGGGTCGAGGGAGGGAAGGGAAGCCAGGAAACAGGGCTGCTGGCTGGGGCAGGGGGCCCCAACCAAGCACCAAAATGGTGCGTCCTAGCAAGGCTCAGCATTAGGCTGCCCAATACAGGATCAAGGGCTGGGCTGGTAGGTGGGTCGAGGGAGGGAAGGGAAGCCAGGAAACAGGGCTGCAGGCCGGGCCTGGGGGCCCCAACCAAGCACCAAAATGGTGCGTCCAGAAGCGCAGGAGGGTCTTCTCGTGCCCCAACTCACATCCAGCGCCGGATTGAATGGCGGCTGCAGGGGTCCATCCGAGCCTAGCAAGGCTCAGCGTTAGGCTGCCCAATCAGGGATCAGGGGCTGGACTGGGAGGTGGGTCGAGGGAGGGAAGGGAAGCCTGGAAACGAGGCTGCAGGCCGGGGCATGGGGCCCCAACGAGGCACCAAAATGGTGCTTACAGAAGCCCAGGAGGGTCTTCTCGTGCCCCAGCTCACCTGCAGCGCCGGATGGAATCAACACAGTCAAATGCCTTTTCCGCGTCAATCGAGAGTAAAGCCAACTTTCGCTTGTGTTTGTGCACCCAGGCCGATAAATCTATAGTTCGTCAAATGTTGTCAGATGCTTGGCGTCCGGGTATAAACACTGTTTGATCAGGTAGTAGTAGGGCCGGTTGGAAGCGGGCTAGCCTTGTAGCCAGTACATTTGAATAAATCCTGGAGTCATAATTAAGGACCGCTTTTTCTGCAGTCCATAATTACATTACATTTGTTATGCACACTATTGGCCTTCAGGCATAAAGGCGCAGACTAGACAGACAATAAGGAAACAGGGAAAGAGACACAAAAGAACAAGAGAAAAAAAAGTAAACCCCAAGTAGTGTAAAACAAAAGTCCCCCGCAAAACAAGCAAAAACAGGGCATCACAATTGACCACTGTTATCTTTTAAAGCTCCTATCGAAGTATTATTCCGCGGAGCTCGAAGTTTATATGCAAGTAGGCGGGACGCTTTATTAGAAATGCCTGTGCGATAGACACTTTGCCCGTAAGGTTTTCATGAAAGTATTGAGTGATGCGTTCAGTGATGTCTGTGCAGACGGCTATGTCAGTTAGGAGAGAATCATTCAGACGCCACATCGTGGACTTTCTATTCCCTAGGCAATATCTGTCTAATTGTATTGTGATGGGGGGGGTGGTCTGATACCAAAGACACTCCTATTCTGTGAGACCGGAAACCAAGGCTTGGGACACAAGAAGTACTCGATTCTGGAATATGTGCGGTACACACATGAGTAGTGAGAGTAATCTCTGCATTGCGGATATAAGTTCTGCCATGCATCAACCAGCTGTAAGTCTACCTTTCCCTTTTTAATAGGGGCTGCCTTTGCTAATTCAGCTGCGGATTCTGGGCCAGATTTGTGCATGCCTCCCTCCAATCCCACATTAAAGTCCCCGCCCAACACTAACTAACCCCTCCAGGAATAGCGCTATTTGGGGGAAGAGGTCCATGTAGAACTGTGTTTGCTGTTCATTGGGGCCATATATTGACACCACCATAAGGTATTTCCCCGCTATGCGCAGAACCACCCCTAAATACCTTCCTTTGGAATCTTCACCACATTTATACACTCAAATCGCAGGGATTTCACTATTAAGATTGCGACTCCTGCTTTTTTACCAGCTGATGAGGCACAGTTCTGATGTGGGGACCATCTAGATATCATTCTCACTTACTCTTGGGCTAACAAATGGGTGTCCTGGAGGAGAGCAATATCTGCTTTAAGATCGTCCAGTTTTGACAAAACACTTTTCCGCATTCTTGATGAATTTAGGCCCTGAACATTTAACGACACTATATTTAAATCTGTCACCACTTACAATTTGGTGTTAGGGCATCTTTGAACCATTGTACCCCTTGAATCCCACTTTCCCAACTGTGCTGGTGTTTGACATTCCCTGTCTACCCCAACCCCTATATTGTAAGCATTGTATACTGTTTCTCCTCTCAGTTATACAAAATCTCATCCTGCGCAGTGGAACACGAGAACCCACATCCAAAGTGAAAATAAATAAGAAAAGGCTGAAAAATGTAAATAACAATAGAAATTCACAATCAAAAACAAATGCAACCTCCTGTGAGGTCATCATAAATCTCTTTGCTTGATCAAGGGCGCGTGGTCCTTCTGCCCTTAAAACTATGAACTTCTTGCAATAATAACCGATCTGCTGTTGCTGAATTATTCACCCTCTTCGGATTGCAGTACTTTGGTGTCCCGGTTTTAAAGCAGTGTGGCCCCTGAAGCCACCAGTCCGCTCAATAATGAGCAGCTTTTGTGAAGGTAATTGCCCTTGTCTGCCTGTCAGCATGGTGTCTCCTCTTCTCCGCTCCTTTCTCTTCGATCCATTGATGGCCTTCTGCAGTCCCGTTCCCTGTTCTTCCTTGATTTGGGTTGCGAACAAGGAGGATTCGATGTTTCGGGCTTCTGCTCATCCAGTACGTGAATCTTTGCTTCTGGGATCTTCAAGGTTTCTACCGCTGCCCTCATTGAAGTGTATTGATGTTGGGAGCCATCTATTTGGGACAGGATCCAGAATGTGTATCCCCATTTAAGGGGGATCCACTTTTCAGTTAGCCATGTTGTCAGTGGCCTCATTTGCCTGCAGCGTTGTATCGTTCCGTGGGAGAGATTCTGGAATAGCTCTATCGTCGACTCCCTGAACAGAATGTCTCCTCTAGCTCTGGCTTTTTGGAAAATGAGATCCTTGGTTTCAAAGAAGTGGACTCGCACCAGGACGTCCAGGACCACATGTTGTCTTCTCTGAAAGTTGGAAAATACCCTGTGTGTATGATCAAGTGTAATGTCTGCTACTTCCTTTCCCCCCACTATCTCCTGGAACAGATCCCGGACGTATCCTTGGAGATCGTGATCCGAGACTTCCCATGGCACACCTCTTATTCGTATATTGTTCCTGCGGGAACTATTTTACTTGTCCTCAAGGTTTTCTTCTGTAATGCACTTGTAGGCTTCTAGTGCCGACACCCTTTGCTCAAGCTGGTCCTAGAACTGCGTCTGCTCACAAAAGGTTGTTTCTAGGTCATCCAGCTTGGATTCATTTTGTTGCACCTTGTGTGTCAGATTATGAAAAGCACTTTTAAGCTCTTTGGCCGAGGACGCCATTTTGTTTTGTAATGATTGCAGCAGACATACACTGTCTCCTTTCGTGGCCGGTTGAGCCACCTCCTCGAGTGGCGGGGGTTCCTCCGATGGTGGTTTAGGGTGCTGCAGCTTGTCCCTGATAGTTGCCCCCAATTTTTCCTTATATTTGCTGGGTTACGTCTTGTCCATATGCGAGTTTACAATCTGGAGGATAGGGATCTTTCCAAATAAAGCAACAGGGAGTGGGCTGATTCCCCTGAAGTAGGTGTTGTGTTGTGAGGCCCACTCTCTCTTGGTAGAGGCCCGTTGTTTTTTGCACCTTAGTTGTTGTTGTTCTCTTGCTCAGTCTATCTGCCATAATCTTTAGATGGCTGTATTACCAACCCATCAGTTGGCGGGATCCCTGACCACCTCCCCTTTCCTGGGAAGGTTTCACTGCACCTAGCTTGGTCCTGCCACCTGAATGACTATTTCAATACCCAGCATTTATATTGGAGATGTTCAGGTGCCTCCCTGTCCTCTAGCGCCACATATCCTCTCTGCTCCACGTGGGGCCTCAATAAGTACTGTGCTCCCCCTCCTCCAAAGTTTCTGATGGCGTAGATCTCTGTTATGTCTGTAATGAGTGAAGTTGGCTGCTAGAATGATTTACTTCGCAATCTCTGCTCGTTTAATATGTTGGGCCGCTAATGAGGCCGGGACCCAGCGCCACGTTCACGGCCTTCGGAAGGGTGCGGGGTGTGCGGCTTTACCTTTGCGGTGTGCTACAGACACCTACCTCCAGCTCTTCCTCAGTCTCCTGCCTGTGCTTACGGCACCTGGAGCTCCACTGACTTCTTCCCTCAAGTCGCAGCCCCTTCGCGGATGCCACCGCAGGGTTTCGCTGGAGGTGCCTCAGCTCGCTACGTGTTGGAGGGCTCTCCGCTCACTTGTTGTTAGTTCACCTGCTCACACCCTCTGGGTCTCACCACTCCGCAGGTGTCAAAGGGAGTGGGGAGGGCCAGTAAATGTGCACCCGCACACAGCGACTCGCCTGGGACTCCCACAGCTCCTCTTATCACGCTGAGGTTGTGTTTCCCACTACGTTCTATTGCGGAATACCATGGCCATCTTTGTTACGCATGCCTGACTGGGTACAAATCCTTCAACTGCTGAATTCAGGTGATTTCGGGCCCTTTTAAGCTACAGACCGCTTTTGCTGCTGCTCAGTACATTCCGGTTACTAAATCTGCATTTTAAGGAGCTTGGTGACTTTTTCTCGGCTTCCAGCAGGACGGTGATCTGTGTAGGGCTGCAGAGCCTCTGAGGATTACGACTCCATTAGGTTCCAGCCAGGCCACCCCCCACAATTGTCTGTTTTGACATGCAGACATTGCCTGTATTGTAAGGTGGTAGTGAGCCCAGGAGAGCAGAAGGACAGTGCAGTCAAAAATGCTGTATGGCTCCATCTGTATGGCCATCACCCCAACAGCCACTGTAAAGTGAGACAGAAGAGGGAGGTCAGGCAATGGCTCTTTCAGAAATTAAGAAGGATGCAGCTGCTGGTGTAAGCGAGGCATAGACAGAAATTTTCAGGTAAGCTCTCAGATAGCAGAAAGAACAAAATAAATATTTGTGGCTGCAGCTACCTTCGGACATACCAGGCAGACCAAGGCACTTTTCTTCTGTGGTTGTGTTAAGGATTTTAAAGAGGCGTCACACTCCAGACCTTGCAAGGGATGCAGCATACGATCAAAACGCTTTTGCATTTTTGAATTTGGATTCAGCTTTGGGAAGGCAGCCAACCCGTCTCACACCTCTCTCAACGTACACCCTGTGTCGCAATGGACCATGAACCTAGCCGGTGTGTAATAGAAGAATGTTTATTTATTTTAATTTTGAATTAAAAGCAAATACATTCAATATAGGGCAGCAATCACTGGTGTGGTGATAATTACACAGTAACATGATAGAATACACTTAGTTTGACCTTTTAACATAAGATACACAATGCACAATTGAATGAAAGCAAGATTACTTTTGAGTAGTGCTTTTAAATGGCACCACAGTTAAGCATTCCCCCTGCAACGCCCCCTCATACCCCTGTAAATCAAATGTTGTGTTGGTGGAGCGGAGTAGCAAGGACTCAGGTACACTATGCAAAAATTGGATTGAAAATCTGACCTACCTCCCATGAATGGGAGGCAAAAATTGGATTGAGCTCAATTTGAAAAATGAGCGAAATGAGACTGAGAATTACTGAATGGTGATTTTACATGTGTGGTTGAATGGATAAGGTATGATTGTGTATGGCTGTATCAAAGAAGCATGAAAATTGACAAGCTACAAGGCAAAGTACTATACTATGGGCATACAGTTTAGAAAATCGACTTTGGGACGGAAAAACAGTCCAGCAAAATCACACGTGGTAGGATTGCAATTTCTTGACTTTTCCGGCTTGGAAACTGACCTAAACAGACATAATCGGAAATCGGTTTTAATGCTAAGGTACTAAGGCACCTAACAGGTATAATATGAAAGTGAAAGGGTGATTTTTTGATGGGTTATAGGATGAGATTCTTTAAGGGAAAGGAAAAATCGTCTTTTTAAAATGAAAGCAGTTGCACGGGGAAAATCGGTTTTAAAAAGAAAATGTTTGACTGAGACTATATTTTTGTGGCTAGAAAAGAGGAACGCTGCATAAGACAAAGGTTAATTTGCAATTTTAACCCCTTCACGCTGTGTGTCTCTTTACATGGGAATGAATTAATTTATTCCAAATAGTACTAAGGACTTATATAGAGGACTGAAATGATTTGAAACAACGGCGCTTACACATAGAAATGACCACAGAATTTCCTAAGGCCTGGATACACAGAGGATTCTGACAATTATAAGGATTTTGCTACGGTATTTGTAGGATTTCTATGGGAATGGACATAATACCAGTTAACAAAGCGAGGGATGCAGTTTTTGGTTACTGGGGAAGGGAAATACTTACGACAAGCACTTGAATGGAATAGTTTGGTCAGCCAGCCGGGCCTCGGGACACAGGACAAAGATCGGCTCACTTGGGCAACAGCTGGGCTCTGCTCGAGGGACACAGAGGGTCAACCGGGGTCTGGTCTCTTGGACAGCAGGGTGCATCAGCTGGGTTTAGCAGGTAGCTAGGCAAAGCAGGTCTAGTCATTGGATAATCCCAAAAGGGTTTGGCAACCTTCTCCCCTTTTTCCCTGAATTATTTGGATTTTTGTAGGGTTTAATACTGGATTAGAGGTTCAATTTGGGTAAGAGGTACTGCCTGGATCTGCCATCAGTTACCCCTGGCCTGGCACTGGAATCTGGAATCTTGTAGGTTGAATGTGGAATGTCTGGATCTCTGGATGTCGATTCATGAATGCTGGATTTTCTTGAATCTTGGATTATTTTATGTCCTGACTATCTGTAGGTCTCCACCTTATATAGACCGGATGACATCAGAAGATTTTTACTATGTGGGCAGAACTAAGCTTGACATACCTCTAAATCGGATAGGTCACCCTGTATTTGTCTCCACCTGCCTGTAAGCAGATTCGACTGAAGAAAGTGACTCAATTTTAGTGTGTGTGTTTTTACAATGTGCTTTGTGCTACCAAAGTTAATTTTGCCAAAATCAGTTATGGAGCAAAACACTTATATTTGCAAATGTCATCACCAGGAAAATTAGATAGGCAGATCCCATATTTCACAAGGGACATTTCTGTCAAAACGCCAAGTTGGTGTGATGCTGTTTAGTCATTCTCGCACTTTTTCGCCATTTCCATGGAAAACATTTCACCTAAAATTCTACAATTGTCTACATATATACATATCATCACTGGGCATATTTTCATTAAGTTGCAAAACTGTACCATGTACGATTTCTGCAGAAATGATACTTTACGGGCGTTTGCGTCCACCACATGTCAGAAAAACCTACAATGTCTTATTTTAATGGCGCAAAAAAGACATATAAAATGGTCATCATTTCACATTACTATTTCTTTCAATTACTGAAATAACTGTCATGATATGAGCAGTCTTTGAAATCAAATGAGCTGGTTGTGTTTCCAAATATGGCCAGTCTTTCCAACCCCCAGCCAAATGTCATGCTCTGATCAGCTTTGCCCAGGGTTGCTATGGATTCGCCTTTGATCTTAGGCAATTAAAGCTGAGGAGAAGTGTCAGAGGATTTCACACCTCCGTGGCAGGGCAGTCCATTTTCTCATGCTGCAGCAATGCCGCTCTGTCTGACGAGGTCGCTACCTTGGCCCCTTTCATGTGCTCAGGTGGCTGGTCAACTTGGGAAAGGTAATTTTTTCCTTTCCTTAAACAGAAACCAAGTCTTTTTGTGAATAAATATCACGTATATCTTAGAGCAAACCCCCATCTTCAATCACATTTCTGTGCAAGCACAGGGCATCATTTTAACATTTCACTTTCAAAAAGCATTTTCCTGCTTGCCAAAAGCACTGTTTTACATGTGGGTTAATTTTTCTTGGATGTCACTTTACAAATGCGGTTTTCCTTGCATATTTATTCTGACATTTCCATATCTCGGTTAATTTCTAACACACCGGGATCTGTTTAAAAACAAGGGTTCTTTGAAACTGACATAAGCAAAGGGAGAGAGAAAGCTTCTTATGACGAGTTTGCCTGTGTTATTTTGTTGCAAAAGTAAAACGTTTGCTGTACGGCCTGGAGTGAATTTCTTTGCTATTTCACAGATTTTACTTGACACATAATGTCTTTCAGGTAGGACTGCCCTCCTTTGCTGGTGTATAACCTGAAGACAGATGGGCATGAATGTGTCTGATCAGCAACCAAATGGTGTAATGTTAAAAAGATGGAAATAGCATCAGTGTGCAGTCATTTTAAACACAGAACATTTTCTCTTTCAGTTAGAAACCTTGAGCTTTCAGCATAGCAACGCTCCACCAGGCTGCTTTTGAATTCCTCTTTTTGGTGCAAATATCTTAACGTGTGTTCATAACGTGTGAAACTGGTTCATAAAGATAATGCAGCCTGGTGGGGTCCCCCTCCAAGGTGGGTGCCCGGGACAAGTGCCCCTTTTGCCCTCCCATAAAGACGTCTCTGGTGTTGGATTTAACCCCAACCCCTGCTGTTGAAGATGGGCATTGAGGTGTACACATACGTCTGGAATTTGTCATTTCTGTCCTCTTTTAATTTTTAAGTCAAGTGGGAATTGTCGGGTCCATCCTGGTATGGTGACATCCTCTCCGTTTTGAGGTTTAACTGCATATGGCAGCAATTGAGCTGACCAAAATGCTTTTTCAGAATCATCAAAGCCCATGGGATTGCCTCCCAGTCAGGACCAGGCCTTGTAATTTATAAGGGCCACTTTAATTGCAAACCGATTGAGAATGTCACTGCCTACATAGAATGCAGCAAGGACATATTGCACGACCAAACAATTATGCTATATGCTTTTGTTGCCTTTGGAAATTTTGAACATTCACTTATCAATCAATTTAAATGTGGGAATGGCTGGATCTTTTGGGAGTTTCCTGAGCATGGCTTCGCTGACAAAGCTCTTTCCATTGTTCAAGTGTACTCTGGCAAGAACAGACTCCATCCCCTCATTTAACTGAATAGGGAGGAACAGCTGTTCTCTAATTTTCTGAATGTCAGCTAAATTTTGAGCTGGTTTTTCATCACTTTTGACTATAGGATTTGGATTTTCAGATTGGAAATTAGTATACCATTTCAAACTCTTTCCTTCCAGTGTGGAATTCCACTTGAAACTGGAAGGAAGGTTGATTTTCAGGAATGGAGAGGAATTCCCATCACAAGTCTGTTGTCCTACAGCAATTACTGTAATGTCAGGTATTTCATTATTTTGGAAATGAAACTCAATTTTATTAAATATTTGTTCAACCATGTGGCATGTGCCATTTATACTAACATGGTTGACACTTTGTTTTAATGTTATTGGCTGTTTAGTCTGAGTCCAGAGAACCTTATTTACACAGTCTATCAGGGGAGACAACCTCCAGAGGAGGTCATTACCTAATAGACATGGGGTCCCGTCTGGAGTCACCACTAGACGGGGTGCTTCAACTTAAGTTGCCCAATTTTAATTTCCAGATCCGCAGTCCCCTCGATGGGAATTTCATTCCTGTCAAAGTTCTGGAGTTGTCCAGGAAGATGGGTAAGAGGGATCTGCTATCTCTCCCCCTTCCTGAATTTAGCTGCTGAAAATCTCTTTTTAACAGAAGAGTGGGATCCAGTGTCCACCAGTGCTAAAAATTCACATTGCCCTTGCACTCAGATGGGGGCATAGAATCAACCTGCTTTCTCCTCCAATGGGCAAAGGTAATAGGTATTCTCTGCCAGCTGGGCGGTTAACTTCTTTATTTTGGACTCCGACACTGTGGGATTTTGGACAGTATTCTGTGTCGGAGTTTGGGAACCTGAAAACACAATTTGGCATTCTAATATTTGAGGAGTTTTGGGCTCCCTTTCTCTCTGGAATCTGTGCTGTCCCTCCTTCTCGGAGACAGTTGCCAGAATTGGTTTGGAGAGTTTGGGAATCCTCTTTAACTGATTCTGGGCTGCCCCCCCCCTTCTTGGAGGCAGTCTCCAGAATTGGTTTGTGAGGTTTGGGAATCCCCTTTTTCCTCTGATCCTGGGCTGCCCCCACCTTTCATGTAGGCAGTCACCAGAATTGGTTTGTGAGGGGAATCCCTCAATGTTTTATTCTCTGGGTGACCATTCTGGGGATGGGTGATTCTGAATCAGTTCCCACACCTACCCAGTCTCAATTCTGGTCTCTTGGGACCCATTTTTCTTTCGGAGGAATTCCCTGTCCCTGAATGAGAAGATTTTCTTTCCAGAATCCTCCAAGGATTCTTCTCCTTCAAAATGGAGGACAATTACTTTATCCACAAAATGGGTCTGTTGGGTTTCTTTGTTTCTCCTACCCACCTGTCACACTCACCTGAATTCTGCAGGAGCGATGGAATGGACCCCGGGACTGAGTTCGGGTTCCCTGTTCTAGTGTTCTTCAGTGCCACAAAGGTATGCCTGTGGAAACAATCATGAGTTTAGTGTTCTAATCTTCAGTATCATACCCTATCCTTTTCCCGAGTGCCTGGGTGTGAGTGTGAGTTCAATCCGGCTCACCTTGTTTAATGTTTTGATGAGCTCTCCATCCTGAGCTAAGCAGGGGTGCGTGCTGGAACAAGAGGTCTCTTCTAAACAGTTACCTCACTGGTTTGGTAAGTATTTGTCTGGTTATGTCTTCATATGCGATTGTCCTCTTATAAGTGTTTTCCTTGGGGTTTTACCGTGGGTTGCGGTAGCTGTTGTCAGCGTGGATCAAAGAATCCTGACTGAAGGCCTTGCGGTTGCAGGTAAGTTTGCGGTACCGTTTTTGGTAATTGTCTATTTATTGTCTTTAGTCTTCCAGGGTTGAGTTCGAGGTGAGCCGTGCAGCTAGGTACCTCGAGTGGGGAAGAAGGCACGAGTTTGGATATGCGTGGGTAGAAAGGCTGCGCCAAGGAATTCCCAGGTAAGCTTCCCGCTGATGTGAAGCGGTTGCGAGCTGGAGTCCCTGCAGGTAAGCAGTGGCGAGTAGCTGGAAGAAAGCGCGCCACGGGTTTGAGTCCTTGCAGGTAAGGTGTAGCGCGCGCGGCGGGCAGAAGAAGCTGAGCTGCTACCAATCGAAGGTAAGGTGGAGTAAGAAGAAGTCGGGTCGAAGATTTCAGGTCAGCAGAGGGTCTTCGGAGCTGCGGTGAGTGTGGAAACAGAAAGTCACACGAAGCACAGGATGCTGACTGGGTGTGGCTTATATAGACAGCCACACCCAAAGACTAGACCGCACCATGCAGAATGGGCACCAGGAACAGGAAAAGCAGCCTTTTACAGGAAGTGGACCTAACTAGTGTAGTTCTATGCAATGCTGTATGATAAAGGGCGGATGAGAACTCAGGAGCCCCTCATGTGTCTTGTGTTCCAGGCCCTAGTCCACAGAATCCCAATCTGACTATTAAAAAAGTGCGAAAGTGTGTTTGAGAGCTTGTTCCTTCTGACACCACCCTCTGTTCCCTGGGTTGCAGGTTTTCGGGGGCAAGAGATTTTAGTTCCGGTTCCGGGGTGTCCAGGGGCTTGTCACGGGTTAGGATGGAAGCTTCCTCTAGGGCTTTGCACCCCCACCCCTTCCTCCCGTACCTCCTCCTCTGGCACCGGTGGGTTATCAGGGTTCTCTCTCCATCATTGTTCCAGGGTGCCAGACCCTTGGTTTGCAGGGTTCTGAACCGCCATGTTCATCTGAGTGTTCTACTGAGCCCTCAATATGCAACTCAGATCCTAAATTTGGTTCTGGACCTGGCGCTCCCGTTGAGACACCCGCTCCAGCTGGTACGGTGGTCTTTGTTCATACCTAGGTTGTTCTCGGGAAGGGTAACTATCCCTACTCCTGGAGTACCCTGGGTACTGGGAATTCCTTTGGTAACCCTCCACCCTTGGCCTCCCCTCTCCTGGATGGGGTGGTCTCGACTCCTGAAAACGGGGAAAGAAAGGAAGGTTGTCCTGAAGGTTGGGGTTTGGAAGGTACCGGTGGAAGAAACTTAACCCAGGATTTGTAGGATTACTGCCCTCCTGAGTACTCACCTGGTTGGATCCCCCCATTGTGCCGGGGAAGTCCATACATACCCCAAGATAGGTCTATTGCCCTCATATCTAGGACTGATATAATTTGCAGAGTTAGAGGTCATATTGATGGGGTTACCTACCTGACTATCACCTGCTGCTAATTGATCAGATGGCCTTCTTTGCCTCTGACTTGGCTGGTTTTGAGAAGATGTATTTTTAGGCTGCCCATTTCTAGGTCTAAAATGGGGGCAACCTTAACCTCCGCCACCTTAGCAGCAGCGGGAATGTTGGTTGGTTTGGAGGTTTCTTTTGGATTTTGGCTTTCTGCAGGTTTTTGGACCTCATAGATCCATTTAGCCTACTCTATTACCCTGTCCAGGGTCCTGTTGTTATGAAAATCCCTTACCAGTTGGGTCATTGTATATTTTGGTTGCGCATGATAATAGGTGGTTATAAATACTCTACTATTCGTGCGCACCCACCTGGTAGTTTGTGCAAAGGCGCGTTTTAGCTCCTGAACAAATTCTATTGGGGCCTGATGCACTCCTCACTGCAGATTGTAGACTGCTTTGTGGGCCTCCTGGGGGTTTCTGTGGGCAGAAAAGTGCTTCAAGATGGCTGCCTCATAGGTGGACCACTTTCAATGGTTTTGGTCTTCCAGTCTTCCAGTCCAGCAAAGAATCTGGAGTACTCCGGAGAGAATATCCATTTGGCATAGTCAATGCAATTCTGGTTATTGTTGATGTTAAAAGAGACCATCATCTCCTCATATAGCTCCAGATGCTCCTAGACAGAATATTTTGCGTTTTTATGATATAGGGTCATGAAATTCCTAATAGCCTTAATCTGCCTAATGGGGTCTTTCACTAGAGCTGTTTATTGGCTTTCTTTTGCCACTTCACCTGAGTCCATTCGCCCTCAGACTCAGAGCTGCTACTGTTTGAGGTCCCCTTATTATCTTCTAGGCACCCCCTGATACTTTGAGCTAGTAAGTAGCTCTCAGAATGGTGGGCCCTAGTTTCTTCTACCCTGTGGTGCACAGGAGAGTAGTATTCTGACTCCTCTCTGCTTCCAGGATTAATGGAGGATCCCCCCCACTGCCCTGATTGGGTGGAGATTTTTAAAATGCTCTTTAGGGGCCTCATTGTACGCTCTTTTTGATCCGTAAAGCTAACCAAATGGTCTCTTTGGAGGTGATGCTTCTGCAGGTCTAACTCCCTGAGTTTCTCTTCATAGGAGAGTTCCTGGTCAGAGACAAAAGCCATAATATTTCTGAATCGGTACAGGGATTCCCGTCCATCAATCTCTGATGGGTGGTGGCCTGCCTGTTCAATCATGCTAGGCCTATTTAATTCTGACTGCCTCACGGTTTCTGGCTCATGTGAACCTGTAAACATGAAGTGAGCAGTGTTTTGAGTATACAAGGGGGTCAATGGGTTTGAGGCCCTCAGTACACAGGGTATAATACTGTGATCAGGAGTGGTCCTGTCCCTCTCTACTTGTTCGGGGTCCCTCAAGTTTTTATTTAATCTAGCACACTTGTTTTCTAACCTCCCTAGTTACTTCTTCTCAGCCTCTATCTCTTCATAGTAGGCAAAGTTCTGAGCCTTTTGCTCTGCTATCAAGGCTTGACTGGCCTATATTACCTGCTCTTGAGCTGACACCTGCTTGTGGAGTTCATTGTTCTCCCCACAGAGAGCCTCATTGTCTGTGTGTGCTGCCAGTATGGCCTGCAAGCCTCCTTTCTCTGCACATTGTGAGCCTCTACGGGCTGCTCTAACTCGAATTCCATTTGTCTCCTATGTCCCATTAAGTTTTTGCATTCTCCTTTTATGCCAGTCAGTCCCTAATGGTCTGACTCCCTTCTCTCCTGAATAGTTTTTAATTTGGACACTTGTTGTAGGGCATCTTTTTCCTGATACAGGGTAACAACCTGTTTAGTTAGGTCATCCTTTTGTTCCCTCATGGTGCCTAACTTCTGGCGCTCTCCATCAAATTCTGATTGAAAGTGGAGTTCTTTAATAATTCATGTATTACTTTCCTCTTCCAATTCTTTGATCTGATTTTGAAACATTTTTATTTGTTCTGAGCAGGCGATATTATATTTTAGTTGTTGATTCCGTTTCTGTTGATGCTCTTCCAGAGAGTCAACCGTTTCCTGACACTCTACCTTTATTGTATCTAATTTGGGCTCCTGCTCTGAATTATTTTGTTGTTGTAGAGCCATGTCCTAGTTTAACTGTTTGATGTAGTTTTCCAATTCTGCTTTAGTATCTTGGCTCTTTTTCAATTTCTCGTCTACTAATTTTAATTTGAATTCAGCCTGGATTTGGTTTAAGAGCCCAGACTGGTTTTGTGCAGGGTGTCACGGTGCATGCCCCCAGACATCAGGAGCAGACCAGCCTACCCCAGCTACTATCACCTATGGGGACCTTTAAAGCCCCAAAAGGTTGCCTCAAGACTTCCTGGACTCTGTCCTGGCGCCTTTGGTGCCAGGCTCATAATATTTTTTTTTAAGTAAGTCAGGTTACAGGGGAGAAGGAATCACATTCAGTCCAGCCTGAGGCATGGCTGGAGGGACTACTTTACCTGGGACTACTTCTGCAGGGTGTGGCTGGAGGGACTGCTTCACTTGGGACTACTTGTGTGAGGCTATATAAACCACACCCTAAGAACAGAACACGCTTCGCGTTATTCTGCACTCCTGCAGCGTGACGCTCACTGTGTCTGCTAGCTCCAGTCAACCCGGTCTTCAGCCACGCCCGTCTTGGGAATCACGAACCATCACCTGTGGAGAAAGAAGGAAGGAGAGAGAACAAGAACAAGGACAGCAGTGAAGTTCTTACCACAAGCTCCATCGGAAAGGCTTCCTCTTCAGTCGCTCCGTAGTCACCGCACCTGCCGAACAGTAAAGAAACATCAGGTTAGCCATTAAAGACATTTCAACAGCGCACTAGCGCTAATACTCACCTGGAGGATGCACTCTTCTGCGATCCATCGAGGCATCTCCACGCTATCGCTGCTCCGGAGTCACGAGCACCTACAGAAGAGTAAAGGAACAGCAGGTTAGTCACGCAGGGGACAAGATCCGTATTTAAGACATTTTCGCTTCGCGTTAGCGCTACACTCACCTCTATTAATAAATCTAAGGTGAGACATAGTAGAGGGGAGCACAAGGAGGTCACAGGAGGTCGGAGTCGGTCCTCCCCTTACAGCTAGTTAACATTTAATTTTCAAATTTCAGGCAAACATTCACTCATGATGGAGGGGTAAAAACAGAGAGGACACATGCAGCCATTCACCGCCCGCTTCGTGTGACGCTGGTGGAGAGAGTCATCGCTCCGCTTCATTCGGTGCCCCTGTGGAGACCAGGTGAGCGTAACAGAACGCGAAGCCTTCATACAAATCTCTACCTGGGTGCCATGGAAACCTTGGGGACAGACTAATTACCCCAGCTTTTGGGGGAACTCAGAGATGAGGTGCATTCAGCTCGGCAAGAAACCAACACTCTAAGGAGAGAACTGATTGTGGCCAAGGAGCGTAATGATGATCTAGCCAGACACCTACGCCAATCACAGGCTGGCCAAGCACCGTTACCTGGAATGGGGGCATTAGTCCCAACTCAGTCAAGTAATCCAGTGCAGGTGGTCCTTCCGGGAGCTATAACTTTGGCTGCACCTGAACGCTTTGGGGGAGACCCAAACGGTTTGCAGTTTTTATGAACCAGTGCCACCTTCATATCCTATGTAGGCCTGAAGCCTTTCGGAATGATCAATCAAAAGTAGCCTTTGAACTTTCATACCTCAGTGGCAGTGCTGTGGACTGGTCGGTAACACTAGTTAATCAAGACCATCCCCTTCTTGGGATTTCCAGGGGTTTGAGCAGAATATGGAGAAGTTGTTTGCCCGACACTCCCAGGGCCAAGCATTAGATAACAAACTTCCGTCTTTGCGTCAAGGGAACCAGGATCTGTTAACATATATCACAACCTTCAACAGACTGGTGGTGGCAACCAGTTGGCCTGAGGACAAAAGAACTAAGCTGTTTCATCGTGGGTTGAGAGGCGAGTTAAAAGACATTTTGGCTCAAGTGGTCCATCCACCAAGAGACTGTGCGGAATACATTGGCTTGATGGTGCAGCTGAGCCACAGACTACAGAACCGGAGAGCTGACCGAGCTAGATTGGAGGATCGGGTGTTTGTGCGTCCGAGAGACAACACTTCCAAAACCACTTACATGGCTGAACCCATGCAGATTGGTGGAGTACGGGGACCGCTATCCAAGGCTGAAAGAGACAAAAAGAGGCAACAACAGTTGTGCTTATATTGTGGGACACTTGGTAATTTCCTTCGAGACTGTTCAGTGAAACCACCCAAGAAGGCAGTCGGGCCGCTGACAAGGTCAGCGCAGAGCCAGAGCCGTAAAACTACCCCGTCAGACAAGCATAGAGGTCCGTTTGTGGAGCGAGAAGAAGGACTCTCAGACCTCGCACCTAGCCTTACCAATGATTCTCATCAGTCACCAGCAACCGTCTCATATGCATGCGATCAGAGCTTACATCGACAGCGTAGCCATTGGTAACTACATGGATCAAGAATTGGCTTCAAGGATGAGTCTTCCTCTTTGCGAAAAGGCAAGACGGACATCGGGAAACCATTGTGTTCGACTTAATCAAGGCTCCACAATTCCAAATAATACTGGGAATACTGTGGTTAGAAACACACAATCCTTGCATAGACTGGCGTGCTAAGAGGCTGACCTTCTCAGAATGTGCTCATACATGTTATCAAGCAGAAGAATCCCTGACCAAAGAAATTGCAACAGTCATGAGTCTAACAAATCAGCTACCCCAGGAATACCAGGATTTTCAGGATGTTTTCCAGAAGGACCAAGCCAATACATTGCCGCCTCATAGACCATACGACTGCCAGATCAATATTATATCTGGTGCTCAGATTCCATGCAGTCGAATCTACGTGCTCACTGAACCCGAGAATCACTTAAAAAAATATTTAGACCAATACCTGGCAAACGGTTTTATTCGTCCATCCAAGTCCCCGGCGGCCTCGCCCTTATTCTTCGTCCTCAGAAGGAAGGAGATCTAAGGATTTGTATTGACTAACGCGCATTGAACCAAGTGACTGTAAAAATAAACGGTACCCTTTGCCTCTAATCCCAGAACTGCTGGATCAAGTGAAGGACGCTCGAATTTACACTAAGTTGGATCTCAAAGGGGTGTACCATCTCGTACGAGTCAAAAAGGGGGACGAATGGAAGGCCGCCTTCCGCACCAAGTATGGGCTATTTGAATATCAGGTGATGCCCTTTGGGCTTTGTAACGCCCCAGTGGTGTTTCAATATTTTATGAACGACGTCCTTCGAGAGCTAATTGATGTCTGTGTCGTAGTATACATTGACAACATTCTGGTGTACTCCTCTTCTGAGCAAGACCATGTGAAACACGTCCGTGCTGTCCTTGAAAAACTCTGGCAACATAACCTGTATGCTAAATTAGAAAAATGCTTCTTCCATGTTTATGAAGTTGAGTTCCTTGGGTTTGTTCTAACCCCACGTGGTGTTCGTGTGAATTCGCGGAAGGTAGACGCCATCCTCAAGTGGCCTTCTCCAACTTCAATCAAGGGAGTCCAGAGGTATGCTTGGGTTTGCAAACTTCTATCGCCGATTAATTCCAGGCTTTTCGCAATCGGTGCATCCAATCACATCCTTATTGCGAAAGAATAAGTGCTTACAGTGGTCGGAAGAAGCGGAAAAAGGCATTCCAAGACCTGAAAAAGAAATTCACTCCAGCACCAGTCCTCAAACACTCTCACCCAGATCTCCCGTACGTGGTAGAAACCGATGCTTCCAGTCTGACAATGGGGGCCGTCCTCTCTCAAAAAGATCCCGACACAGGTCAACTTCACCCAGTGGCCTTTTGGTCACGAAAATTCACAGTACCTGAACTAAATTACGCCGTAACGGACAAGGAACTTCTTGCCATCAAGGCAGCTTTTAAAGCTTGGCGGCATTATCTCCTAGGGGCCAGACACACCATCACAGTGATCACACATCATCGCAATCTACAATATCTAAAGACGGCAAAGGCCCAATCCTCTCGCCAACTCCGATGGGCGCTGTTCTTTGCTGAATACGATTTCGTGATTACATACCGACCTGGTTGCCGAAATGGAAAAGCGGATGCTCTGTCCCTGCATTGGGATGGAAGAAGCATACTCAAGTCCTGACCCAGTGGCCATAATCCCTGGAGGAAGAATCCTGGGAATGACTACATCTCTGACCCTGGATGACATCCACAAGGAAATTCCGCATCTCCTCGACACCAAGGCTCTGCAGGATTGGTCAACTAAAAGCAAACACCATTCAGTCACAAATCATTTGCCATACTTTCAAGGACGCCTTTATTTACCCAGTAAGGAACTTCAGGAAAAAGTAATCTCAAATTATCACAAATCATCGGTAGAAGGTCATCCTGGAATTGCAACGACCGAAGCCAAGGTCAAGAGGCATTTCTGGTGGCCAACATGGCGTAAAGACATCAAGCAATTTGTGCTATCATGTGGCATTTGTGAATAAAACAAAGCCCAGAAGAACAAACCATTGGGTCTACTGCAACCTCTGGACATTCCACCTACACCCTGGCATACGCTGTCTCTTGATTTTATCACTGATCTCCCTCCTTGTAATGATTTAACACCATATTTGTGGTAGTAGACTTGTTTTTCAAAAAGGCCCACTTCATTCCTCTAAAGGGTTTACCCTCAGCTTCTATTCTGGCGAAGGAGTTCCTAGAACAGATTGTTCGGATACATAGATTACCCTCCATTCTGGTTTCAGATCGGGGCAGTCAGTTTATTTCAAATTTTTGTAGAAAATGTTGCAAGTTAGCACAAATCTATGTAAGACTTTCCACTGTCACCATCCTCAAATGGATGGTCAAACGAAGAGAACCAACCAAACACTGGAACAGTACCTGAGATGCATGTTACACCAAACGGAAGGCAGCTGGAAGGATGTTTTATGGATAACCGAGTATGCCTATAACATTTCCTTACACTCCAGCACTGGACAGAGTCCATTCTATACAATATATGGGATGCATCCACGAACCTCTGAGCTCGATCCACCTCAACATTTGGAAATGGCAGCCGTAAGAAGTTTGCACGCTACCATTACACAAGCCATCAAGAGAGCAACAGAACATCTAAGGCAAGCTAAGGAAAAATACAAGAAATCTGCAGATCAACATAGGAGGGAAGCTCCAAAATATAAGGTTGGGGATGAAGTCTGGCTAACCTCGAAACACATACCAATAAAAGGAACCCATACATTTAATCCCAGATATTTGGGACCATATACCATTAAGGCCATCATTAATCCAGTGGCAGTAAAATTGGAGTTACCTCCGAATATGCGAGTCCATCCCATGTTTCACGTCTCTCTTTTGAAACCAGTGCAACCTGGAACTCGGGTAATGAAACCACCAAAACCAATCATGATTGACGGGGAACCTGAATTTGAGGTTAAGGATATTCTGGACTGCAAACTTGTCAAATCAAAACTATTCTATCTAATTGACTGGAAAGGCTATGGACCACAAGAAAGATCATGGGAGCCAAGTGACCACATTCATGCGCCACGCTTAGTAAAACGGTTCCATTGAAACCATCCAACCAAGCCTGGACCAGTGGGACAACCCACCTTAGGGGGAGCCTTGGGGGGGAGTGCTGTCATGGTGCATGCCCCCAGATATCAGGAGCAGACCAGCCTACCACAGCTACTAACACCTATGAGGACCTTTAAGGCCCCAAAAGGTTGCCTCAAGACTTCCAGGACTCTATCCTAGCGCTGTTGGCGCCAAGCTCATAATATTCTTTCAAGTAAGTCAGGTTGCAGGGGAAAAGGAATCACATTCAATCCAGCCTGAGACATGGCTGGAGGGACTACTTTACCTGGGACTACTTCTGCAGGGTGTGGCTGGAGGGACTGCTTCACTTGGGACTACTTGTGTGAGGCTATATAAACCACACCCTGAGGACAGAACATGCTTCGCATTATTCTGCACTCCTGCAGCGTAACGCTCACTGTGTCTGCTAGCTCCAGTCAACCCAGTCTTCAGCCACGCCCGTCTTGGGAATCACGAACCATCACCTGTGGAGAAAGAAGGAAGGTGAGAGAGAGAACAGGAACAAGGAGAGCAGTTTAGTCCTTACCAGAAGCTCCATCGGAAAGGCTTCCCCTTCAGTTGCTCCGGAGTCACCGCACCTGCCGAACAGTAAAGAAACCTCAGGTTAGCCGTGCAGGGAAAAAGAGCCATATTAAAGACTATTCAACATCGTGCTTGTGCTAATACTCACCTGGAGGCTGCACTCTTCTGCAATCCATCGAGGCATCTCCATTCGATCGCCGCTCCGGAGTCACCACACCTACAGGACAGTAAAGGAACAGCAGGTTAGTCACGCAGGGGACAAGATCCATATTAAAGACATTTTCGCTTTGCGTTAGCGCTAAACTCACCTATAGGAATCCTGCTCATCATTGTGGAGAGGAGGCACTCTTTCACCTGGCACACAGAAACAGCATCTGCAAAGAAACAAGCACAGTAGTGAGGACTAGGGCAACAAGAACTCTAATCAAAACTATACCAATAATCTATTGGCATAGAGACTTACCTACAGAGTCACAGTTGTTCAAAACTCTACAGCAGCCCAGAGGATCAGTGATGCAACTAGATCCTATGAACAGCAACGCGCCCCTGCATTCAGTCGCAGGACGGAGAGTCTGCCTTTAATAAATCTAAGGTGAGACATAGTAGAGGGGAGTACAAGGAGGTCACTGGAGGTGGGAGTCGGTCCTCCCCCTTACGGCTAGTTAACATTTCGTTTCAACATTCCAGGAAAACCTTCACTCATGACTGAAGGGTAAAAACAGAGAAGACATACGCAGCCATTCACCGCCCCGCTTCGTGTGACGCTGGTGGAGACCAGGTGAGCGTAACACAGGGGTTCTATTTTCTTCATATTCTCTTCCATAACTTTAATTTTGGGAGTCATGTATAACTCGCTCAAGGATTTATGTAATAGTCCACCGTCTTGCCACACATCCTTGTTCATGGCGGTGATCTGTTGCATCATTTCTCCTAGGCAGTCCTCCTCATCTTGCTGTGCCCATTCCCCTCTGACAAATAATTTGTGCAGAAGGTGCTTCCTAGCCATGTTCATCTGCAATGTGGTCATTATGAAGAGTGTTCTTCCTTTATTAAATTATTTATATCAGGGTAAACCTGTATTCTGTTGCTTTTTGTCTAGTTCATGGTTGATTTTAATTTGTTTTTATACACAGGCCTGATACTTAGGTCTATGTTTTGGGAGGGCGTTTCTACAGTGTAACACAGTTTTCTAAGCACAAAAAGTATTACTACCTTTACGGTTAGCCTGCTGTGTTAAGCTGTCATGGGTGGAAACACTATTTCTATCCTGACAAACGAGCCCCCACTGTGTTAAGGATTTTAAAGAGGCGTCACACTCCAGACCAGGACTCTTTTTACTGGCCAGGAATGCAGCGCGCAATCAAAATGCTTTTAGATTTATAAATTTGGATTCAGCTTCGAGAAGGCAGCAAACCCATCTCACCCCCCCTCAATGTACACCCCGTGTTGCAATGGACCATGAACCAGGCCGGTGTGTAAAAGTAGAATATTTATTAATTTTAATTTTGAATAAAAATCAAACACATTCAATTTAGGGCAGCAATCACCAGTGTGGTGAAAATTACACAGTAAAATGATAGAATACACTTAGTTTGACCTTTTAACATAAGATACAGAATGCACAATTGAATTAAAGCAAGATTACTTTTGAGTAGTGCTTTTAAATGGCAGCACAGTTAAGCATTCCCCTGCAACACCCCCTCAATCCCATGTTAACCAAATGTTATGTGGGTGGAGCAGAGTAGCAAGGAGTCAGGTATACTATGCAAAAATCGGATTGAAAATCCGACTTACCACCCCGGAGGGGGAGGCAAAAATCAGATTGAGCTCCCTTGAAAAATTAGGAAAATGTCACTCGGAATTAGTGAATGGTGATTTTACTTGTGCGGTTGAATGGATAAGGCAAGAATGTGTATGGCTGTATCAAAGAAGCATGAAAACCGACAAGCTACGAGGCAAAGTACTACACAACGGGCATGCAGTTTAGAAAATCGATTTTGGTAAGGAAAAACAGTGCAGCAAAATTACAAGTGGCAGGATTGCAATTTCTTGACATTTATGGGTTTAAAATAGCAAAACGGCTTGGAAAATTAGCTAAACAGACATAATCGGTAATTACTTTTAATGCTAAGGTACTAAGCCACATAACAGGTATGATATGAAAGTGAAAGGGTGAATTTTTGATGGGTTACAGTATGGGATTCTTTAATGGAAAGGAAAAATCAGCTTTTTAAAATGAAAGCAGTTGCACGGGGAAAATCGGTTTTAAAAGAAAAATGACAAGTTTTACTGAGACTATATTTTAGTGGCTAGAAAAGAGGAACGCTGCCCGCGAATAACGTTAATTTGCAATTTTAACCCCTTCATACCGTGTGTCCCTTTATATGGGAATAATTAATTTGTTTCAAATAGTACTTAGGACTTATATAGCGGACTGAAATGATTTGGAAAGAATGGCGCTAACACATGGAAATGAACACAGATTTTCCTAAAGACAGGATACACATAGGATTCTGACAATTTGAAGGATTTTGCAATGGTATTTATAGGATTTCTATGAGATTTGACATAATGCCAGGTAACAAAGCAAGGGATGCAGTTTTTGGTTACTGGGGAAGGGAAATACTTACAACAAGTACTTGAATGGAATAGTTTGGACAGCTAGCCCGGCCTCGGAACACGGCACAAAGATCGGGTCACTTGGGCAACAGCTGGACTCTCCTCTAGGGACAAAGCGGGCCAACCAGGGTCTGGTCTCTTGAACAGCAGGGTGCATCAGCTGTCCAAAGCAGGTAGCTGGGCAAAGTACTTCTGGTCACTGGATAATCCCAAAAGGGTTGGACAGCCTTCTCCCCCTTTTCCCCGCATTATTGGGATTTTTGAAGGGTCTAATTCTGGATTAGAGGTTCATCCTGGTTAAGAGGTTCTCCCTGGATCTGCTATCAGCTATCCCTAGCCTGGCACTGGAATCTGGAATCTTGCAGAGGGAATGCGGAATATCTGGATCTCTAGATGTTGATTTATGAATGCAGGATTTTCTTGGAGCTTGGATTTTTGAATGTCCTGATTGTCTGTATGTCTCCACCTTATATAGACCAGATGACATCAGAAGATTTTTACTATGTGGGTAGGACTAAGCTACACATACCTCTAAATCCTATAGGTCAGGCTGTAACTGTCACTGCCTCCCTGTAAAGCAGATTGGACTGAAGGACATGACTCAGTTTTAGTGTGTGTGTTTTTACAATGTGCTTTGTTCTGCCAGTTATTTGTGCCAAAATCAGTTATGGAGCAAAACACTTATATTTGCAAATGTCATCATCAGGAAAATTAGATAGGCAGATCCCATATTTCACAAGAGCCATTTCTGTCAAAACACCAAGTTGGTGTGATGCTGTTTAGTCATTCTGTCAATCTTTCGCCATTTTCATGGAAAACATTTCACCTAAAATTCTACAATTGTCTACATATATACATATCATCACTGGGCATATTTTCATTACGTTGCAAAACTGTACCATGTACACTTTCCCCAGAAATGACATTTTACTGGCGTTTCCGTCCACCAGATGTCAGAAATACCTAAAAATGACATTTAAAATGGTCATAATTTAATATGACTGCTCCTGTCGATTACTGAAATAACTGTCATGATATGAGCAGTCTTTGAAATCAAATGGGCTGGCTTTGTTTCCGAATATGGGAAATCGTTCCAACCCCCAGCCAAATGTCATGCTCTGGTCAGCTTTGCCTAGAGTTCCAATGGATTTTCCTTTGATCTTAGGCAGTTGAAGCTGAGGAGAGGTGTCAGAGGATTTTACACCTCTGGGCCAGGGCAGTCCATTGTCTCATGCTGCAGCAATGCCGCTTCGTCTGATGAGGTCACTAGATTCTCCAACTTGGCCCCTTTCATGTGCCCAGGGGGCTGGTCCACTTAGGGAAAGTAATTCTGTTCCCATGGTAGGCAGAGCACCTTTGAAGTCAGTGCCTGCCAAACCTGTTCTGCTGGTCTTTTTCCTTTCTTTAAACATAAACCAAGTCTGTTTGTGAATAAATATCATGTATATCTTTAAGCAAACCCCCATCTTCCAGCACATTTCTGTGCAAGCACAGGGCATCATTTTAACATTTCACTTTCAAAAGGCATTTTCCTGCTTGGCAAAAGCACTGTTTTACATGTGGGTTAATTTTTCTTGGGTGTCACTTTACAAATGCAGTTTTCCTTGCATCTTTATTCTGACATTTCCATAGCGTGGGTACATTTCTAACACACAGAAATCTGTTCAAAAACAAGGGTTCTTTGAAACTGACATAACAAAGGGAGGGAGAGACCTTCTTGTGAAGAGTTTGCCTATGTTATTTTGTTGAAAAAGTTAAATGCTTGCCGTACGGCCTGGAGTGAATTTCTCTGCTATTTCACAGATTGTACTCGACACATAATGCCTTTCAGGGAGGACTGTCCTCCTTGGCTGCTGAATAACCTGAAGATAGATGGGCATGAATGTGTCTTATCAGCAACCAAACTGTGTTATGTTGAAAAGATGGAAATGGCATCAGTGTGCAGTCATTTTAAACACAGAACATTGTCTCTTTCAGTTAGAAATCTTGAGCTTTCAACATAGCAACGCTGCACCAGTCTGCTTTTGAATTCTTCTTTTTCGTGCACATGAAGAAAATAACTGCAGCAATTCTCAGGGTGTTCTATGTTTCATCTCGCCCCATATGTGCTCAACAGAGCCGGCACAGCCATTATTTTTGGTAACTGCTAAAACACAGTTTTGATGCTAGGGAATAAGTGCTCAGCACATCCAGCAAAACCATTCTTCTTGTAACTGCTGAAAATGCAGTTTGGTAATGTAGGGTAAGTTCTGCTGGGCTGGTACCCACAGTTGTAGTTAGTGTATAGTAGAGGAAACCCAGTGAAAATTGTGCTGAGGCAACTTTTGCATTAAACTGGAGACCAAATATTTTCAGTTGCAGCTATTGTGAACTAGACATTTGGGATCTATGTTATCACTGTGCTGTCGAAAATCGCAGCAAAGCAAATGCTGACTGCAAAATCTTTGAGGTGCAGTTATCACATAGATCAGGTTATCCTGCATCCCCGTATCCACTTCCCCTTTATATATCTACATAGCTTTTGGCAGCACACTTCTGTGTGTGCTGCCATCTCCCCACTCTCCCTGCGGTGTCAGCTCCCTTCCACTAACGTGGGTCAGAACTGGTGCCGCAGGGTCCTTTTTTTCCCTTTTTGTTGTTTTACTTTATTGTCCCCCGCTATCCATGTAATGGAAGTGGGGGGGGGCACCCTTGCAACCCCCAAACCTATTACACCAAAACAGGGGAGCACCTGACAGCCCTGCACCCCCTGCTTCCCTGGTTTGGTGTAAAGGGATTTATAATTTATTTTGCCGCCGCATGCGCAGTAAACAGGCAATCGGTATATTGTTATCAACATTTTAGTCCAATACCAGAATTTGCATTACCAGATAACCAAGGGATATTTTTTTGAGTTGGAGATTTTGCATAGCAGAGAAACCCACAGCATATTCATAATTGAAGCTACTGTGTATCATAAAGATGCAAAGAAACATCTCAGGGTGCAGCCATTGGATAGCAGCTAGACCCAGAGAAATGTTACCAGTTAGAGCTTTCGAAAAGAGCAAGAAGACTCAGAGAAATATGAGCAGCAGCAGCTATCATGTATTAGGGAGACCCAGTAAAATGTTTGCAAATACAGCTATTGGATAGCCGTGATTACCAGAGACATAGTTGGAGTTGGCAGTCTGCTATCGTGTGGCAAGGAAACCCACACAAGTATTCAAGGACGAAACTTTAGCATATAATAGGAATCCACAGATTTATGTGTAGTCGGAATGTCTGAAAATGCCCAAGTGTGCAGGTCTCATGTGCCAGGGCAGCCGAAGAATTCTTCTGATTTAAATTCTTGGCTGCATGGGCTGGTTCTACATTTATTGACCACCAGAGTGATGTGTGAAAGATGCAGATGAATGTGAGATATATACCTTTTCTTCACCACACAGAATTCTGTCATCCCCAGTTCACACAGCGACTGCTGTGGCAGTTGTAAAAGGACAGCCCTCTGCATCCTACTAAGATGATTGTTTGCTATAGTTGTTTTTTTATTTTAAAAAATTATTGTTATTTGGTTAAAATGACAAATCAACATTAACATCTAACAATTGTCCATACACATAAAATAAAAATCAAGTATCAAATACATTACACACATCTCTATAAAAACACATACAAAGGAAAAGAAAAATAATCATCAACATTCCATACAATTCATGCAAAACAATGCTCGATTCCAAATTTCATATTATAGTTCACAAGTTCAAAACCCATATTCCCAGCAGAGAAAAAATATGTGGCAGCCCCAAATAGTCATCATACTCCCTATGCATAAACCTCCAATTTCAAGCACCTTAGAAATACAGTCACAGCAAGAACTGTACTAGTAGTAGAATCATTTAGGCAGATTTACCATGCCAAGTCCTCCTGACCCTTTGTGAGCATGTTGTAGAAATGTTCCTAAATAACTCTCTCATGCATCCAGAACAGCTGTACAGGAACTTAACAGGTGCCTAAGGGTCTCTTGCTGGTTGCCCTTGTTGCAAAAGTGACATGTTGCTTGCTCTGCCGAGGGCTGACCATATCTGACCAAACTGTGCTTTGCCAGAATTAAGTTCCAGCGAAAATGCAGGAAGAGATGCCTTATGTACTTATTTGAATAAATTGCCAGGAAGGAGACACCGTCCAGGACTTCTTGCATTCTCCCTGTAAGTGTCTCAAGGTGTGACTCAAGGAGGAATAAGAATGCATAGACTCAGTGGTATTAATCCAATCCTGGTTAAATAACATTTTTTTTTTTACTTTAACCGGGTTATAACATGTTCAGTACATGAACTACCCAAACTTGCAAAAAGATCGAGACACATTTTTGTATGTCACTTAGCCAAACACTGCCATTTACCTTGAGTATTAATTTAAAATTGAAATACAGAGAGCCAACACTTGGACTCAGAATCCTACCAAGGAGTGATAGGAGCTTCCGATGAGCCCTGTCTCTCAATGATACAATGCCCAACTTAAATATAATGGCGCAAATGGGAAAACTAGTGGGAAGTCGAAAAACTCTCCTCCAAATCAGAGCCTCGAGAATGGGCAAATAATCCAACTTGGCCAATGAATAAGTATCAATCCCATATAGCAATTAGAGAATGATTTTTCCTTCGTAGTATCAAATCGCAGGTTGTACCCTAAACTTACCATGTCTTGAGTCAACTTTCATCATCTGATTAGCCATTGGAGAAGCTCTTCTTTCGTACCACAGTTGGATCTGTAATAAACTAGGTCTAGAGGTAACCAAGAAACCCAGGTATATCATAGATTCCACTTTACCAATAGACTGCGAAGCAAGTCGACAGATACATTTGCTCTCCATTATCCCCTTTGAGCAATGCATTGTTTGGGTTTTTGTTGGATTAATCTTTAAAGAGTGCTTACTCACAAAGGCTGAAAAGGCATTAATCGGCTGTTTGCTATGGACATGGTGGCACTCGGGATGGTCATTTCTACACCCAAGTCCCAACAAACAGGCACATGTTTTTCACACTCAATACAGTAATGGTAATTCCCGGTCTCCAAGCAATTTAGCAATGTAAGACTCCCTAGTAACCACTGACAACTCATTTCAAGTGTGTATATATGACGCATGGAAGCCACACTAGTCACTTCCTCCTATTAGCCACAACATGTTGGCACATGCATTTTACATTCAGTTCCAACCAACCACTGAATGGAATCTCCCCACTCCAACCACCACAGTGTTTTTTAATTGTTTTTAAAGTCTATTCAACTGCGACAATTCCCTCATCTACCCTAATGTAACTCAAAGTAAACCCCTCCCATATCTACCTAACAAGGGTAAGCCAGTAACCTCCTACATCTGCCTTCAAGACTGATCACAAACTTCAATAACACATGCCTTATAAAGTCTGATAGGACAAACATTGTTTACCCCTGTGTTTACTCAAAAAAGGAAGCCTATCTTGGAAGCATCCAGCATCTACTTAAGGCACAAGTCCTGCGTTTTTTGTTCATCCAGACAGTCACAGTAATAAGAGGCAGCAACCAAAACGACTGTTTTCTACTCATTTCATTCTGTCAGAGCCAACAAGAGAGAAGTAATTTGCAATAGATATTCACGTGTTGCAGTACTGCAGAGAAAGTCGTGGGCATTATGATGGTCGAAAGACTTGGCTGCCTCTTATAAGGAGATCAGCAATGCAAAGTAAATTATGCGGATTACATTTGAATACCGAGCTCAAATGATCCATTTAAAAGACATAGGCCCTCATTAAGAGTTTCCCATTTCCATATAAATAACCAGAACCCGCAATCTATCTATTTAGCGGTAAAACAAAATGGCAAAAATGCGGCAAAATGAAATTCGGCAGTACGGTAGGTCAAAACATGTGTGGAATCAGTGACCTGGCATCCGTTGAATTTGTTCATGTTTTATCCTACAAAACGCTGGTAAATTGTATGACGTTCGGTTTTACGCAAATGTTCACACGAAGCATGCTGTGAAATCCACTATTTGACATTCCTACACATGCTCAGTGACACGCGCACATATATCCATAATACGAAGATCCTTGAAAGGAAATAAATCACCAGGAGCCACAAGGACGCTTCAGAAGACCAGCATTTGCAGATGGAAGCTGAAGAGCAATGGTGAAACACACGGGCACGAGTTCCCCTCGACCCGAGCCACCCCGCGTCTCCAGCGCATCTGTAATCATCACAAAGTCGGCAAAGGGTGATATGTGTTCCAGACTGTGTAGAGAGCTCACGAAAAAAAGTTCACATTGTACAGTGCGATTAAATGTGCCTCTAGCGCGTGTTTGACCTATACTGAAACACACACTCCAGCAAGATGAAAGGACATCCTTGACCCTGAATGCAATGTCAAGCTTTTTATTACAGTGCAGTTTCTTTGTAAAATGATATTTCGGTGGCATATCATTGGCGATTCGAATTGTAATCTAACGTACCCGAAAGGGCCATTGTACACTGTATAAACTCTGGATTCCGAATAAAGTCAGGATGACCTGATCTGTGGTAGGTGTCTTTCATATTGAAAAGAAAAGACAACTGGTCATCTCTTTCTTGGTTTTCAAAATGGCGGTGGCGCATGAAGCGTTTGTGCTTTTTTTCTATCGATAAACGACCTCCGTCTTTTGTTATGATAACAAAAACACGGGTCCCTATTCATAATGTCCATTCTAGAGCTCGTGCACTTTTGTTTGTTTATTTGATAATGCCCACCAAACCCTCAGGTAGCTGGGCGCAGAACGACCCGCATCTTCTTCTGTTCAGCCCTATCACTATTTATTAAAGTTATGTATTAATCAATTTGGCCGTTCCGTGGCGTGTTTTAACAGCGTGTTGCAGCAGTTTTGCCTTTTTTTTTATGAAAGACTAACGATCTATAATAGACGTGCAGTTAGTCAAATGAACGATAATAGCCACATCATCATGAAACATCTGGCAAAAAAGCGGGTGAAAAAACTTTGCACGTACAAATACACATGAATATGCAAATTGCATCTAATCAAGATACTGAAATACAGTTTTTTTCTACTTTGAAAATCTAAAAATTATAAGAAGAAAATTGGACAATCTTTTCCAAGCGTAAAATACATGCGTTTAGAAGTATTCGTATGCGGCATTGCAATGGCCCTCTACCAATGTTTGTATGTGCGTATTATTCTTCTGACATTCATGTGAATGTCAGAAAATCGTTAGTTTTTCCTGTAAGGACTGTTCATGAAATAGTGTAAAAAATCACACCCTCCAAATCGAGCAGCATGGGCCACAAAAACATAGTGCATGAGCCTTGAAATAAAGCACCCGAATTCAATAACTGCATTTAGCACTTTGATCTGATAGCTATGATAGCATTTAGAAATCCATGTCTGCCATTTGTTGATTTCAAATATTGCCATTTGTGAGTCTTTCATTGCATGTATGCAGATGTTGAAAGGAGTGCACATACACTGCACAAACACAGATTCCAGGCAGGCTCAGTGCAGGCAGGGTTTATTTGGGTGGGTGTACCAAGCCAAGGGTATCGAGTATCAACAGCGAAAGGATGCGACAGGTACAGTTGCTCGCACTGCTCAGATGACCCAGAGTAGGACCACAGACATGGGATGCTGTACAGTGACAGCAATGCAAAAGAAATGCTTCCTTTTTACGGCAAAGCGCCAATCCTGCCGTCAGAGACGCACTGAGGCTCTGGGGAAACCAGTGGTTTTCACAGACCTAGGGTGTTGCAGGTCCCCTTCTATGACAGTGACCTCATAACTGTCATAAAAGCTGTTGCACTCTGAGTTGCCAACAAAAACCTGTATCGCTTTTTTTCCCCCCAAACTCTTTCTTTAGAGTGCATCACGAGTGTTGCAGTGTAAGAATTTCTTGGTAATTGCAATTGTAATTGGTTATTAATAATGCTCTTAATACCCAGAGGTTTCTAAGCAGGGATCGAACCTGTGTTTCTCTGTGTTGTCTTACTTCCAAGGCGAGTGTGTTGCCACTGAGCTATCATCCCTGCGGTAGTCATTATGTTGCCTTCATTTCATTGGTGGTAATGGAATTATCGCTGTCTTTACTGCACCAGCAAACTTCGAGTCTGAAGGTGAAGTGGGGCATATTACTGGAGGTAAATCCTCTGTGTCACCACCTAAAATCCACACATGTACCATGGTTTAATTGCCACTCACTGTAATGTTGCTAAATTCAACCTGGAGTCCTACAGACTGCAAAAACAGGGATTACCACTCCTTTCCACCACTCGTAATCCAGCGGTAAATCCACCAGACCAACTCAGTAATGCTAATGCGACAGAAAAACACAATTGCCGCTGTACTCACAATGAGGCCAGTTGTACAACTGCTGCTTCCACACATGGAGATCCTTCATACCAGTGACTCTCAATTCATCCAGGAGCTGCTGCCAAGGCACCTCATAGGTTGGGCCTGTTAACTGTATACTGGTTACCCATAACTCCATTCTTGCCCAACTCAGTAATTACACCTGCTCTTTCAGAGTCAACCTTTCCAGCCTTCCCTTTCTGCTCACCCACCCACGCACTCCCTCATGGGCTGCACACTTACTTCACTGTCTTTATTTTCCTATTTCTTCCACCCATCATTATGCACCTATCCTCTCATACCCTTCTCTTTTATCCTTTAGCCATAACTTTAACATTTAAATTCTACACCACTCTCCCTGTCCCCATCTCCCTCCTCCACCCTCCCATTCTCCCAGCACCTCCAACCTAATCTATCCCCTGCGCCCACTGCAGAACATGTGTTCCTCTCCAACACCACCTATGACTCTTTCATTTGGACTCTGGAATGCACACTTCCTCTGCAAAATGTCCTGCTACATCATAGGAACTTCACCTCTTATAACCCTCAACTTTCACTTCTTGCTATTACCAAAGCTTGTATAACCCATCATGATTCTGCTACACTAACACCTCTCCACACGCACTCTTTGACATGATCTTTCCATCTGGTTCGCTCTCCTCTTCTGACCTCTGATTGATGTCTCTCCCTCTATCACTGCATTGTTCGGTTCATCATATTAGAACCTCCACTATTCCCCTTTCAGTGACAAAGAGGGAATACAGACAAGGTTTCTTGCCCTTACCTTGATGATGTGAGAACCTCTCTCCTATCCCTTTTCTCTATCCAAGCCTTTTCCATTAGCCATCCCTTTTCCGACGTTCACTATGCACATATAACAACCTGCATGCACATTCAGACCTCCCCATTCCCATCCTCGGCCCTGGTTCACCACTGAGATCCAGATGCTCCAAACAAACATGCTTTGTAACCTATGATGCTGGTGCAAATCACAGACCCCCCCCTTCTACTCCTTGCCAACAAAAAATCCCTTACTACCCTCACCTCTGCAGAAGACCCTGCCAAATACCTCTACTTCACAAAATAAATCTATTCCCTTCACATTCACCCCCACAAACTTTCATCAAGCCTCCAAGCTTTGCTCACATCTTCTAAGCCTACATACATTGCCTACAGCCTTTCTACTAATGATTTTGCTCACTACTTTTCCTCTAAACTCTCAGGAAATGTGTGACATTGTCAGAGCCCTCCTCGCTCTCCCTCACCCGCCCACCTCACGCCCCACCATGCAACCCAGATCAGGGGCATATTCAGCCTTTTTACAAATGTAATTCTGGTATGTACAGCACATTTAATAGTTCAGTACATATAATTTATGCATGCTTGCCATAGTATATTTGAATCAGCAAACCTTACCTTCCAGTAGATGGCACTGCAGTTTGCAGCAATATTTCAGCACATGTGCGCTTTGTGTGCAGACTATGCACTGCCACAGCTGCATTTCCTTTCATTTGCTCATTGGGAAGATAGCTCTGGGGCAACACGCTTGTCTTTTGAAACAAGACAACCCAAAACAACACGGATTCAAATCCCAGCCCTTGTGGGTTGTTTCCTATGCAGAATATGGGGGCAGAACATGCAGGCAGAATGAGGAAGAACCTGACCAAAATGTGGGCGTGTTGATGGATGGTCCATGGCCAAACAAGCATACGCCCAATCCTATGCAAACCCAAATGAATTAATGGATCTCAACGCGCAGCCTCGAAATGGGAAAAGGTACACACAAACCCTGTGATCCATCCGCCACATGATAGCAGGCGTAAAAACTGCAACACCCATAGGAACAAATGCGTATAAAGCACGCAATGCACCCCAAACTAACGTCTACAGCCACGATGAACCCAGAAATAGTAGGAGCTATTGTGCCCTAACACTGGTGGAGGAGGATGCCCAGGGCCCGGATCGTCATTTTGGGATGCCGGATGTCCACGTATATTCTATGTACAGGTTGCCCCCATGTAATCCTAGACCATGTCAGGTAGTGGGAAGATGGGAAGATGGCTTAGCATCACCCACCATCTGCTCCCAGGCCTTTATCCCCCTGGAGAAAGTGCTGACTGCACTCCATTTCATAGCATATAAGTCCTTCTGGTGAACCACTGCAATAGTTGGTGGGATATCGCAGGCCACCCAATCCCGCAGTCTACACCAGGTATAGTCATGCATAACAGCACGTGCATGTGTAGGCAGGCATATATATATGTCCGAACACTGGCGGAAAGGCAGACTGTGATGCAGGATGTCTATGCAGTAGCGCACTGTCCCTGTGTAGTAGGTGCAATTGACGGCACATATGTTGCACTACGGCCCCCCGATTGACAGAGCACATCTACCAGAATCGAAAGCAATGCCAAACCATTAATGTGCAGGTAGTGTGTGATGGCGATGGAATCATCATGGAAGTGTTTGGCAATATTCTGGGCAGCACACATGATAGCTACATCTTCCGCCAGTCACCACTGCACTGGGCCCTGGCATCTGGAAAACATGGCAACGCATGGCTCATCAGTGAGTATGAACGGTCACGCACATGCATGCGCATGGCACACTGAAAAATAGACCCTGACAATAAATGACAATGAAAATCACAGCAGAAAGTGCCTACCCAATGTCAACATTGATAATGACAGCAATCTGGAATCCCACAACACCAGCTGAGGTGATATACAGTGCCGCACATGTAGCCACTAGGGGCATAGTGGAGCTCATCTTCAGAGTGCTGATGTCACGGTTCTGCTACCTACACCACTCTGGTGAAGTGTTTGCTATATTCACCACCAGTAGTATGTAAAACAATAGTGGAAGCGTGTCTACTGCACAATGTTGCCACATAGTGTGGTGTACCAGTGAAAATGCAGGTGGGACACCCCCCCCCCCCCCCACAGGCACCACCCTTGTCCTTGGTTGGCCAAAGGGCATGCGGAGAGGCTTCATGCACCCATCTGGTGCAATCATACATCACATAAAAACCTGCCCCTGTGGAGCACACACAGTGAGGCCACATCCCAGGTGCCATTCAATGATTAACTGGGGCCTATCCTGTGTGCCCACAACAACACGCTGAGAATGTGCCTCTGGGAGAGACAAATTGTGTGTGTCCATTAGACATAAAACAACATGCATAAATAGAGCCCTAGATAAGACTTGTAAATAAGAGTATTCCACTCCCACTTTGCAAAAATGGGAGTAAAATGATTTTTGATGCATACAAAATGTAGCTACAAATCACAACTATGAGCATTACATAAACAAGTAAACACATTGTGTTACAGAAAAATGCATAAAGTTGGCAACATTCAATTCTTAGCACTGTGTCCTTCATTGCCACCACAAGCTACATGTTTGCGTATTCCAATCATCCAGTCAAAATAGTATTGTACACCTGTAGGATTACATGCACTATGGGCCAAAACCCATCCATGTTTCTGTGAGTGTGAAAGCAGGGGTGCAATATTCCATATGTCCCATTCATACTGTGAATATGGAGCATTTGAACTCCATATTTAAATGTCCACTGAGTATGAGCCAATTTGTAAGTGAGCAAAAGTGGTCAATACACCCCTAATCTGTATGGCTGTGCACAAATCACCAACACAGCCATAGCAACTTGAAACAACAGTGTTCATGTGGTACACCGAAAAGCAAACAGCAGAACCAACAAAGTCCTCATCCACCGTCACATGGACAACAACAACTGTTCTCCACGTTGACACCAAACTACACACATGAGAGCACAAGTAGGAAGGCATAGTACAAAATAGAAGTGATCAATAAAGACATGTGAGGGCTGCCTTGGACCCACTACACATGTTCCCCAACAATAAATAGGTTGAGTGACCACCCATTCCCTGACACCAACTATGCTCACAATACACTGTCACATCAAAGCAGTCATGCAGATGCAGAAAAAAGGACACCTCACACCTTATCCCTTGTGAGCCTGCACCAGCCAGACCCTGGAATCCATGCATGTCCCTCTCTATAGGCATGGAAACTGCCAAACCCTAATTATGTGTCCTGTACACGCATACAGCAGTAACACCCCCTTCATTGGCAGCAACCATCTTCCTCTGCAGAATGCCTCTGTAGAGAAATACAACACAATATGACGGCAGGCAGCACACTCATGCACCCATTTACACAGAAACATGTGCCTCAAAGAATGACATGCAACAAATGCAAACAATAACTCACCAGCCACCAATCACCATGTGCTCCTGAAACCATGCAGTTAGATCCATCCACTTCACGCCAGTGCAATATGAACACCTCACACAGTGACACTATACCCACCCAAAGCACCTACACTGCCTGTCCCACTAAGGTCCATGCAGTGAAGGAGCACGTACCACTTACCTATTATCATGGTGATGGGACATTGTGAACGATCTGATCTGGCCAGAGTCGGTATGACACTGAGAGGACACCGACTGAGGGGCTGGAAAACCAGGATCACCTTGGAAGTACTCCCAATGCCACAATATGGCATCCCCTGATTAATGTGACAGCGGGACAGTGGAGTAAACACTGGCAGGAGAGCAAATGATGTAGAATCCACGACAATGTGATGGAAAAATATCACCAATTGCACAGAAGACAGGATCTGGCAGAATGCAGCTGCAATACTGGATGGCAGAGCACCAAGGCAACTGGCCTGAAAGAGAAAAACAGACATGAGAATGGAATGAGAATCAGAGGCCAAGGACGCTGCCTCACATAATAGAGCAGGCAACAGGAAAGAGGAAGGGAAGGTAGACTTCACCGATACTGGATTGAATTGGGTCCAATGTGCTTTGAAGTGAAGGGAGCATTGCAATGCACACAACAGCTGTCAATAGGCCTAAAAGATCTGCCAGTGTACTGTGCACAGTACATGTTGACCATGGCAAACAACAACCCCAGGCCAATGGTGTGTCCCTGGTGTCTGTGGTGAACATGGCATCCCACAAATGGCCAGCAATGCTGATCTGTGTGTGTAATTGCATTGGGACAGCACCCCAAGAAGTGGAAGAAGGACCAAGATTGGACTGTGTTTGTAGGTAGACATGACTATTAAAAGAATCATTGAATGGGATGCCACGTGGCAGGCAAGATATGTGAATCGTGCAAGGAAACACTCCCCTTCACAGCACACAAGCACGCTACTCTCATGACTACTCAACAACAAAGGCCCTATAGTGACAGTCTACCTCTCAACTATGACCCCACAACCAGTGCCACCCTGATTATCTTGGGAAAACAGCATGCATAGACAAACCAGCCTACCATCACCATGTGTCACAATGACCCATGAAGCTGGGCCCGCTTACCTCAAGACAGGTGAAAGAAAAATAACCTCACACAGTGCCATACTCCCTGCCATAAACCACAACACAATTGCCACCCTCAGTGCCCCATCAGTTAACCTGCACAGGGTAGCCACCAGGCTTGCATCCACTGCATCCCACCTGAAATAAAAAACATTTGAAATCGCAGAGATATGCATTGCATCAACATGAAGATACTGGACATACATGACAACTCCTGTATGGAACAAGAAAACAGGCATGCACCACCCAGTGTCGAAAGATGACAGATCGCAAGAAGGAGACAGGATACAGAGTGACGATTGCCTAGCAGTGGAGTGAAGAGAGAGAGCGAGAGAGAGGGATAGGTGAAAAGCATTGCAAGGTGGAGATTGGCTGGCGGGGAGATGAGGATGGATATGTCTGACATCACAGCAGTGGGTGAGGGCAGAGAGAAGTTGTCCAAGAGAGGGAGACAGAGACATGGACACTTTTGCAAGAAGCAGCCTGGCCAGAGAGCCTGGATGGAACATATATGAAAAAGTAGCACATGTATTGGGCCATGAAGAAAAAAATTGGGTGACGGACAAGGGTAGAGTGGCAAAGAATGGGCATCTGTGAAAGGTCAATCATCCACTCCACATCAGACAAATCACAAGCAACACCTACCATGGCATGCACAACATAAAAATACCCATATAAACTACCTCCCAGCAAAGAAGCACCTACAACCACATACCCATACCCGACACCAACCAACATCCCCCCTGTTGGACACCACTATAAATGGATGTTAGGACAACATGCAGCTGTTCACTCACCCCCCAAGAGACCACGCACCCTGTGTGAGACCATCACCCAGTAAGTGTGCATGGATCCCATGATGCATTCGCAACATCTCACAGGTAAAGCAGATTAAGACAAGCTGTGGGGCATGGACAATGTAACACATGCATGGGCCCACAATGAGCACACATACTGTGCACTCACTCACAGTGCCAGATGAAATGAACAAGTAATGTTAACAAAAATGTGTGTAACACATCCAGGTGTAGATAACCTTCACAATCTAACAATGTACAATAAGTGACCTGACTGTGAACACAGAAGCAGTCTTGCAGGGGTACACATGTGTATAGCTGTACAACCCTACATGCAGCAAGCATGACAAACCTGTCCTGTGGAGTCAATGTACAAAAATGCCCAGAACGGTGTCCAGAGGCTAAGTCATGAAGCAGTGCAGCTGAGGATGAGTAGACCTGACAATGGACATGTTTGGTAGATGTGGAACAGTGGCAGGCCAGGTCATGCAAGTGGATAAGGAAGTGGAGTGGGAAGTGGCACAGCCCAAAGAGTAGTGTGGACAAGGGGTACACCTGCAGGGCCCGGTAAGAAACAGGGGTACAGGGGGAGAAGTGTGTCAGTAAGGAGACATTATCACCATCACGGTCAGTGAGACAAATGCTGGAGAAACAAAATACACAGAGTGCAGATGTGCAGAGAATCGGTGCCAACAATTAGTATGAACATCCAGATTGTTGGAAATACTGCCAATGGCTAAAATGTGACAAGTGCTGCACAATCACTCCCATCAATTGTGTCAATTGTGAAAGTACATTCACCAAAACAATGCACCTGCATAGAAGTGTAACTGCACATACATACGCATGCATGTCGACAGACACACATCTGCACAGACATTTACTGTGACTCAAAGATAACACACCCAGCCAGTAAATATGTGTTATTCATGCAAAGAACATGGTGACCAATGATAGAGACAAAACACGAGAGACAGTGCATGTGCGTACACTTGAAACACTTGTGTACAGGCACATTATGAATAACTTATCATATCATATCATGCTCACCTGTTGATAGAGCGGGCATGATGTGATTTCCTCATCACCACCAAAAGAAATTGTACCTCCAAATTTGTGAAAGGAAGGCCAGTGCTTGGGAAAGGGTGTGTGAACTACGGACATGAAAGGGTGGAACATCCATGGAGTGCAGTCACTTGATGAATCAGGAACACTGAAACAACATGGGACATTGCATTTCACCAGTCATAGTTTCAATCATGCATACAGCACATATGTGTCAAGGTTCCCTCATCCCATTGTTAAATGCACATGCCATCATGCCGACCTGAAGGCAGGCATGGCAGTTTACACCACTGTACATGGCTGCATGTCCACAACTGCACTCATCATAACTTTGAGATGGCAACAACACATCCCAAGGGTACAAAGAAAACAAAGAAAAAGAGTCCACCTCGGAAAGGGCGAATAAAAACACGTGCACCATCCTTGCCAGCGGCATTGAAAAACAAGAAAAAAATGCAGAATGTCAGGTAAAATAAAACAAAATCCAACCACACTGGTCATGTCCAAAATAAAATTAAAAAAACATCCTGGACTGGGGAGGGGGTTGTCCACCCTGGAGGGTGGAAGGAGAGGGTGCATGTCAATATCCACATGCGTGGGGAAAGAAAATACAAACAAAAGAACATTCCCCTCCATGGATACATGGAACTCATGGCAACGGTGTACCAGGAGGCTGGTCTGTGCTGGGACCCCAATCCTGCAGCTGATCTGCAGTTGGTTGTGGTGTTGGACGCATACCGCACAGTGCCAAGGCCTGGTCTTCAATGGCCACGGCCAGCCATGACACGGTTGAATGCACCAGCACAGTAAGGGTGGCGAGGTCTCCATGAACTTCCTCACGGCTGGCCACAGAGTCTGTATGTGTACTCACCCATGATGCATTGAGTTGCTCTGACAGTGTCTGCCTGAAGGCATCCATCTCCTTGTGGAGCACTGTCCTTGTGGCTCAGAGTTCTTCGTGGATTGTGGTCCTCAAGGCCTGCATCTCATGCCTCAGGGCCTCTCTGTGTGCCTGAGCATCTGCATGCAGGGACTCATGCAGATGCCTCAGATCAGCCTATCAGCCCTTGATGTGGGCTTCCATGGGCAGTCTGTGGGAGTGGCATAAGGACCGCATGAGCTGTAGCTTTTGCTCTACCCAGGACGCTGGATGGGTCATGGTCTTGGCCATCATATACATGCCCTCTGAAGTTCTGTCCAACATATTGCCATGTCGGATGGCGGGACGCAACATATTCTGCTCCCAAACTGTCTCCCCAGCCTGCACATGTCCACCTCGTGTGCGGGGCCCACAGCGGACTGGTGCAAGAGACCATGCCCATTGCTGTGGTGCCCCTGTCATTGGCTGCTGGTATGCAACCCTTCTATGGACATCAGCCCCAGAACCAGAACCTGATGCCAATTCATGGGAGGATGGCCTTACAGCCATAACAACTGCAGACGGGGGGACCATCACTGACTGGCCTTCTGAAGAAAGCTGTACCACCGCAGACTCAAGGGCCTCCTCTGATCTGCCCATTGGGGAACACATCTTTACCTTCTTTGAGTCCAAAGAGTGCAGCACGACTGAGGATAGTCTAGAGCACCAGTGGGTTCTCATGGTGCACAGCACCACATCCTCCACGGTGGACTACAAACTCTTCTTCCTCCTCCTCCTCCTCTACATCTGGTGCATCGACACCTGCAAATGGACAGAGAAAGACATTGTGAGTGCAAGGGACCATGCCCATTGCTGTGGTACCCCTGTCATTGGCAGCAGGTTTGCAATAATCAATCCCTACAGCAATGCCTCTCATATAGGTTTTCTCCTTGGCAAAGCAGCCCATGTCCATGAACATCATCCCACAATGATGTGCTAAAAGTTCATAGCCGTGCATGCTCACACTGTGAAACAGCACTGCCTCTAATACCTATCACATTACACATGGAGAAACAGAGCTGTCATGCCACCTCTGAGTGGGTGATGTAACTGCCATGTCCGACCTTATCAGACAGATAATATGAGTATGGTCAAGAGTACATGTATCCAGTTCACAGACAGGCCAATGTATGTGCAACTGCACAGCACAATCATGGTAGTGACAAGGCATGTGCCTGTCAAGTATCAACTGACACACACACACAGGCATTTGTCGTCAGACAGGTGCTTCCAATTTGAAGTTGGTTGATATCTTTGAACATCTGCTATGTACATACATAGAATGGAATGCAGCCATTCACACTCATAGCCATTCATGCTGCCCATGACCTCCCACATGGGCCGTCTACGGCCATCTCATTTTCCAATTGCAAGGATGGCAACCTCTGCATGACAACTCACCATCAGCTATTGTTCACCATGTAGTGAATGGCATAACCCCTTAATACCTACAAGTGTCATAGCACCAACATCATGTCTGCAACTCTGGGCTGTGGTATGTGGTCACTTATGCACCGTCACTCTCTTCACACCACAAGGCGTGGTGACAGACAGCTCAGATATGCATCATGATAAGGCATCCCATAGTGGAAGGTGACAAATGGAGCATGAAACTCAGCATGAGATGATGTGATTGTTCAACATCTATCGAATGCACCACAAGAATGTACCAACCTTGCATGTAGGTGTCTCATTTCTGCTTATGCAACAGGGGAGTACCCTGTGGGTAATGTGTACTGTAACATGGATGTGTGACACACATGTCCACCACACAGGATACTCCAAGAATGATGGCCATGTGGCATGAGTCCAAACGTCAGCAAACATGCATTACCTAGGGATGTCATACAACTAAAGCCATACATATCACTACACAAGTATGGTGGGTCATGCATGATTGGAAACACATATGATGCACAATGACGGCCACTCACCAGATGTGTCTTCTTAGTTCCCCAGGCCTTCCACGCTTTGCACCTGCACAAGGAGGCTGAATTGGCTTGTGGTCTCTTCATGCAGTGTTAGCTGCTCCTCCTCTGGTGCCACCCTCCAGTTGCCAGTGTGAGGCCAGGTTGACACTGAGCTTGTGCTTGGTCCGAATTTTAAGTCATTCCAGTGCTCATCATTGCTCATCTCCACACCTATGGCGTTGATCTGGTCTGTGACCCACTACCAATGTACCATCCGTTGTGCGGATGAATGGGTTTTCCCCGCATACTGGCACATCTCACGATATTAATGGGTCAGGTAGTCAATGAGGATCTGGAGCTCCTCATCAGTGAAGAGATTCTTCTTCTGTGTGCCAGTGTCTGGTGGCGTGTCTTGGGTAGAGCCTCTTCCTGCTGTGCAGGGTGTCCCACATGGGCGTAGGATATGAGTGGGACAGCGGGGACAAATCCCCCCCACAATTTTAAGTCGGGGGGATGTAATGTCATTTATCCCCCCCAGAATGTGTTTGGTGTGTTGTGCAGGGATCTGTTTTTGAAGTGGGGGAGGGGCTGCTTACTATGTAAGCTGCCCTCTCCCCTCCTGCCCCCCAAAGCATGAGGGCAATTCCCTGGGGGCCGATGGGTGATCATCTGCCCCCAGGGAAAGGGGGCAAACAAAAAAAATATATGTTTTTAAATGTAATTTTGGGTGGGGTGGGTGGGACCACTAGTCACCAGGGATTTTTGCAAGGGGGGTGGCCCTCTCGCCCCCACCCTAAGTGGATAGGGGCACCTTATGTAGCCCTCCCTGGGGGCAGATTTCTGCCCAGGAAGGGGTACATGAGATGCCCCCCATCCATTTGGGGTGGGGGGGCCAATGCAAATATTGGCAGAGCCTCCCCTCCCAAGCCTGGGGCAGTATGTTTTGACCCCCCGGGGGCAGATGGCCACACACATGTGCCCATCTGCCCCTAGGGAAGGGCAAAACAAAAATATATATATTATAATTTGTTTTGGGTGGGAGAGGGCCGGCCCACTAGACCAGCAAGATTTTTTGTGTTTGAAAGGAGGGGTGCCCCCCCTAAGTGGATGGGGGCACCTTATGTAGCCTTCCCCGGAGGCTGATTTCTGCCGCTAGGAAGGGGTACATGAGATGCTCCCATCCATTTGAGGTGGGGAGGGGACCACTGAAAATATTGGCAGAGCCACCCCCAAGCCTGGGCAGTATGTTTTGCCCCTCCCCCGGGGGCAGTTGGCCACACACATGTGCCCATATGCCCCTAGGAAAGGGGCAAAACAAAAATAAAACAAATTATAACTTGTTTTGGGTGGGTGTCGGGGGCCACTGAACCACCATGAATGTTTTTAGTTGAAAGGTGGAAGGCCCTCTCCCCCACCCCAAATGGATGGGGGAAACTCGTGTAGCCCTCCCTGGGGGCAGAATGCTAGCACAATCTGTCCCTAGGAAAGAGGCAAAACAAAAACTAAACAAAAAAATGATAACTTGTTTTGGGTGGGTGTCGGGGTCAGTAAACCACCATGAATGTTTTCAGTGGAAAGGGGGGTGCCCACGGGTGTCTTCTTTTCAGAAATGCATGGGGTTCTCTGTTTTCCTTGGTGGCTTCGACACCATAGGCCCAAATCTGCAGGTTGTCCCCATGAGCAAAATCTGCTTTGCCGAAAGGTTTGGGTTATCAGTGGGTTAGCCTTTTCCCTTTTCGCCGAGGTAGGTGGAACCACACATGTGAGGTACAGTTTTTTCGTCGGGACACCTGTGGGAACGCGGGAAGGTAGGACATCTGTTGTTGGCGGCGTGTTTCGGTGGGTGGACAGAGGGAAATGTCTCTGAAATTTGTTGGGAAAAAAATCACAATTTCACTCTGGCCACCCACTGAAACACGCCGGCAACAACACATGTCCTATCATCGTGCGTTCCCACAGGTGTCCCGATGAAAACGGCAACTCACATATGTGGGTGCACCTACCTGGGCGCAAAGGGAAAAGGCTAACCCACTGGTAACCTCAAGCCTTTCGGCGGAGTAGATTTTGCTCATGTGGACAGCATACAGATTTGGGCCTAGGGTGTCGAAGCCACCAGGGGAAACAGGGAATCCCATGCATTTCTAAAAAGAGGACACCCATGGGAATCCACAGAGGTCTGACTTATGCGAATCGTCCCAGAATGTATTAGCCACAATCCCGGGCAAAGTCTGAAAATTGGTGAAAAAACTAAACATTTCAGACATTTCCCTCTTACCACCGACCGAAACACGCCGCCAACACCACATGTCCCACCTTCTCACGTTCCCACAGGTGTCCTGACGTAAACGGTATCTCACATGTGTGGGTACACCTACCTGGGCGCAAAGGGAAAAGGCTAAACCACTGGTAACCCCCAAAGGGTTTGGGGAGACAACCTACAGATTTGGGCCTAGGGTGTTGAAGCCACAAAGGAAAACAGGGTACCCTATGCATTTCCAAAAAGAAGACACCCATGGGAATCCACAGAGGTCTGACTTGCGCGAATCTCCCCAGAATTTATTACCCACAATCCCAGACAAAGTGAAAATTGTGTTTTTTCCACCAAATTTCAGACTTTGTCATGGATTGTGGGTCATAAATTATGGGGCAATTTGCGCAAGTCAGACCTCAGTGGATTCCCACAGGTGTCTTCTTTTCGGAAATGCATGGGGTTCCCTGTTTTCCTTTGTGGCTTCGACACCCTAGGCCAAAATCTGTAGGTTGTCCACATTAGCAAAATTCCTGAAAATCTACTGTGCGAAAAGACTTGAGGTTACCAGTGTTTTAGGCTTTTCCCTTTGCACCCAGGTAGGTGCACCCACACCTGTGAGGGATTGTTTTTGTCGGGAATCACGTGGGAACGCGGCAAGGTAGACCATGTGTTGTTGGCTGCGTGTTTCGGTGGGCGGCCAGAGTTCAATGTGTGGAAATTGGGGTTTTTTTTCTGTCATTTTCCTGATTTCCCCCCAAGCTATGGAATCTTTCCCTACATAGTTGTTGCCTGACCTGCGCAAATCACCCCTTCCTAAACTTGGAATATAGTCTACTTTTCAGAAATGTATGCCTTTCTGGCTTCCCATTCATCTTTCCTACCCTTTTCTTCCATTCCGTCCACACATGTCCTATTCGACAAAAAAACGCCAACATTGCCTACATCTCACAAAACGGCTGATTAGCATAGACAAATATGTTATTTTGGTTTCCGCTCAATCTGTTCTTGAAAGCCTGGAAAATGGTGAATCCAGCACAGCAAACCATTTGTTCCTAGCTCTTACAAGGAAAACATCACAAGTTTCTTTGTACAACATTTTATTGTCATTTTCTGAAAAACCCCAAATGTTCTCCTTTTTGGTAATTTTCTCTTTAACCAACCCCCCCCCCCCATCCCTACAGCAAACTAGGATTCCTGGGTGGCATTATGACCATCTACATGTGGGAAAAAGGGGCCAACTTTGGCCGAGATATCTCATGTAACAAAGAAGTTACAAGGGATTGTATGGCGACATACCAAAATCACCAAAAAAGGCCTTGGCACTGGGGGGAAATACCCATGGCAGTTAAGGGGTTAAGACGGTAAAGCCCCAGAGGAGATATCATTTGTAAGGTAGCTCAGTTAGTTAATGCTCCAAATGCAGATTGTGCAAAGGAATATGTAACACCTGTGTTCAGCACCTGTCTTAATCTTCCGGTGGGATAATAGGCAGAGTGAATGCATTCAGCGTCTTTTGCAACACAGCATTTTCCAGGTCAATTGGTTTAGAAAAAGTGGTGGAAAACACTACTACTGTAGCTTTTTCTAATTGGTCAGATTTTCGTGCATTTTCTGGGTGGAGTTCGGGAGCCGAGTGGACACACCAGGACCCCCTGTATTTCCCGCTCCAACAGACAAATGCGGCCTTACTGCCAGAATGGATTCTCTTGCTGGAAATAAGGAAAGGGATTCCTCTGGGATCTGCTTGGAAATGAAACCTGGTAAAAGAGGGCGAAGTCCAGAGGAAGCCATTGTCAATTCCGCCAGCAATCCCTAATTGCGCGAGGTATTTACACTCTTCCAAAGTGGAAAAGCAATGTGATTTCACCTGCCTTTTACGATCAAATCTTCCATTTTGTTGCAGAAAAGTAAAAACGTGCGCCAATGGAAATGGTCCACTCCATGCAGTTTACTTTGCGCCTTGATGCTTGGGGGTTTTGCGTGATGCTACACATGTAATAAATAAATAAATACATTTAACATGACCCCAGATAAATGGCAATTCGTTATCAGAATGTGTGAGCATGGCATGTCGCTGGTAAGAGGGTGTCCTGTGCTTCTTGAGTGCGTTGGCAAATGCCCTTAATTGCCATCTCGCGTTAAGCAGGGGCTTAAACCCATCAGTGTGGATTGCGCAATAATAAGTCGACAGAGGTATTTCAAATTGCCAATTTCGCTCTTTGGGTGACATTGTCAGAGTGGGAGAATGTTGCCCAGCATGTGCCACTTTCTCTGCGGAGTGAATTGTGCCATCCTGATGAAGAAGTGTGAAAAACTCACAAGGGCACTGTGCCCTGCTCTTTCTGTGTGCGTCTTCCCCACAGGGCGACAGATGCAGACTCATACATGGGTAAGTCTCAGGTGGCAAGCCTGTACCCTAGTTGATGTGGCAAAGGATTCCAGACTTCTGAGGCTGATAACATTAGTAGCATTGAGTTACATGCCACCTGACAGGTATGTGTGGTAAAGTTGCAAAGCAGAGCTGTTAGTGGGCTAAAGCAGGAGGCAGTGTCTGCCCACCCTCAAAGGGTACGTACAACCAAAACTAATAGGCCCCTTCCCCCATCATGGCTGTAGGGGCCAAGCTCCAGATCAGGGCAAGAATGCACTCCAATCATTCATGCCCACGAGTAAGGTACCCTTTTTGCTCCAGGAACCCTGTTGAGCAACCTCTGTGCTTTCCAGGTGATACTAACATTATTTAAAGCCAGAAGTCTAAAAGGTAATCGCTTAATTGCAGCTGGAAATTAGCTCCCGGCGTGATCAAAATGTCTTAACCAAGTGTGACATCACCCCCTTCATTTATAAGCAATATGTGTTTTCTCGCGTTTCCTCATCCACTGAATTACTGTTAGAAACAAAGGCAAGAGTTGTGTCTCTTGTGTAGACATTAGGAAGGCAGTTGCCAGCCTCTGGCATAATATGCTCATTTTCTTCCAATATTGGCTAGCTGTTGCCCTCTTATGGCCAGGTTTACCGATCATGGCAGTGACTGGCAAATGCCTTTCCCCTGCAGACAGAAAAGTGGAAATAAGAGGCCAATTCAAGACACAGAACAAATAGAAGTGAAGACAGACTGCAGCTGCCATTGCTGTGTTATGGAGAATATGTTGAGTGTTCAAGCAAGGAGGTATGCATTTAGCAAGCAAGCAGTGAGACAAGGGAGAGGCAAAGAAAGGCCAGAGGGGCTCTTTGAATAATGTAACAGGGCAGAGGACCCATGCTCTGCGGTCCTAGTAACATATGAGAGAACCAAATAGATGAGGCTTTGCAGAAAATGTTAAATGAGAAAGGAACAGATTCCAGCTCTGCATTCAGAATAACAAAGGCAAAGAAAGGCTAGGCTCTGAAGCCAGCATGAGATGGAATAAGAAGGACCAGACTCATTGTGAGAGGCTGGCCTGGCCCTCGCAGGGCCGCTAGAGGGGCAGCCCACATAGTGGGCTGACCCTCTGTCCACCCCCCTGGGTCCACATACACCCCACCTACTAAGACACATCTGGTTGTGGACCTGGGGAGTGCTTATAAGGCAGTGGGCTTGCGATCGCTCATCCTCCTTGTTTGCTGTACCTCCCTCCCCCCCCAGGACAATCAAAGCAGCAACATCGCGCACCTGGTCTCTCTACTCCCATAACAGGGCTTACTTAGAGGTACAAATAAGATTTCCGCTTTCTTTGAAACCCCCATCCCTCCATTAAAAGAGACACACACGTCTCCTTGCCCCACACAAAAAAGTAGCAACTTGCAGTTGGTAGAAAAGGCTGCAACTCCTTTATTTGGCAGGAGTCCACTTACATGTGATCTGCCTCTTAACGAGCTGGCGTCCTAGGGGTCGCCCACTGGAAGTAATTGTTATTTCCTCTCTCTTACCATGAGCTCATAGTCAGATGAAAAATCCAGAAATGCAACATACAAAGACATGTTCTTTGCTGCTGCATCCTTTAATTTTCTTCTGTTTTCTTTTCTTCTTTTCTCTTGTTTTATACAGTGATCTTTTTAATTTAATACGTGCTGCTATTTTAATTCTAATTTTGTGAAAAGTCTAGTTTTTTGACTAAAACACAATAAATACATAACTAAATAAAGCAAAGTCCCCAAGATGTCCCCTGTCCCCCCCAGATTTTATGTGTCTCCTACGCCCCTGGTGTCCCATCTTGCCCAAAGTGGCACTAGATGTTGGTGCTGCATCCAGGTGCCAGGCCACCTGTGGACTGGGGCCAGCCACATCCTCCTGGGGCTGGGGCAGGTGTCTCCACAACATGTCCCTGACCTCTGGGGCTGGGGCATATGTGTCCTCACCATGTCCCCCACCCTGCCCCATCTGCTCCCTTTCCTCTTGGGGCCTTTCCTCTCATGTCACAGGTATCAGGGATGAATGAAAGGCACACCAAGTTATTGTCCTGGGCAATATAAGGAAGGGAACAGTCTACGTGATGTGCAACATAGATGTGTGGTCCAGCAAGGCTCCAATGTATCCCAAAAGCAAAAGAATACAGTACGAACTATGCAGAGGCACCAAAAGACTCAAAAATGTGGACGCCATACAGGAAAAGTTCCGAAAAAAGTGAAACAACAGTGCGTTATATGCAGAGGCACACAAAGATTCAAAAATAGTGTAGGCAATACCGGAAAGCTTCAGAAAAGTGAAAAAAACGGTACATGATACTAAGAGGCACCCAGAGAATCAAATGATTGTGTATGCGATACACCCTAGGCCTCAAAATGGAAAAATTAAACATGCAGGTATGCGCAGAGGCAAACCCCCCAAAACAAAAATGTGCTACATTTTACTTGGAGGAAAAGGATTGTGTAGCACCCCCAAATACATCTGCGGGAGTCATCCGGATCGTAACCTTCACATCCACAACCAGTTATGCATATTGCAGGCCCTGTATCAACCTGTCATTACCATGAACCTCGTAAGCATGCCACATAGGTGTGCTGCATCACTGCGTGCAGGATGCAACTTACACGTTAAGGGATTTTACTCGGCTATCGGCTGCTGCAGATGCAAGACGCACACCACTGTTCCTCCTGTCTACACACTGCTGTTTTTGCCTCCTCAGGCCCACTTTGCCTCTCACTCCAATAATTCTGCTCCCTGCTCGAGAATGAGTGCCTGCTGCAACCTGTACTGTCTTGGTGTGTCAGCTGTCCAACATTTGCCTGTGCACCTGTATTGGGCCTGCAACCATCTCTTCTGTACTTGCCAGGACTTCTACTTCTGCCAACACCACCAAAGCTCCACTTCATCTGAGGAGTGCAGCATGCCCACTTCGAGGCAGAGGGCTGTCTTCACCTCCACTGCAGTTGGCATCTTGGTGGGTCGGGTCCTGGGTACCTATGTTGCCGTTTTCAACCCAGCTACGAAGCTGGACAACAACACAAGGCTGAGAATCTAGGACAGGATCACTGCTGCCATCAACAACAAGTACACAAACCACAAATGTTGGGATGACCTCAAGGTCCGTAGCCATTCAGAGGTGGTGGCAGCCCTTGACAGGGAACCCACTCTGGAGATGTACTGTGCTGGTTTCCACCGGTTCACCCACATGGAGCTACAGGTACTTTGGAGGTTCTATGTGGACCTCCACTCCCAGATCCTGGCCTAGAGAAGTCGCCTGGAAGCTGCAGATGAGTACCCTTTGTCGGCCAATGCTCTACGGCGTATGTGTGGCATGCATGTCTGCAGATGCCACATTCTGTATGCAGCTTCTGTGTAGTGTGAGCTGCAGCAGATTACTGTCTCATGCCAATGCTAGGCATTTATGGCATTGTATACTGGCATTTGCGTGAGTATTGGCAGATTGCCCATGAATGACTTGTTGTACTTTGGTGCATGCAGTGTGTGTTCATGGAGCAAGTGTTGGAGTCGGACATATGCAGACATGGTATGTTGTGGGCATGTGAGTGACGTGCATGTTGTAGAAGTCCATGTGTGGCACACCTGGCAGTGCATCCATGCAGACACATGATGCCTGCATATGTGAAGTAGTTGAATTGACATTTCCGGCACAGGGATGTGACCTCTCATCCCACTTCATTTGTAAAACAAATGTATGTGTATACATATAATATATGTGTGCTTGGCCACCTGACATGTGCATATTGTTTGCAGATTTCTGTGTCTGTACATGTTGCTTGCTTGTAGGTCATGCTGTCACATGTGCATATTGGTGACTGTGTTTGCGTGGATATGTGCCCTGGTGCTGTTCCCATGCACCTGGCTGCATGCCATTCTTGTGTTGCTTGGTCATGGGTATAGTGGTGCTGTCTGTGTTTGGTGATGTGTTGTTGGCCACTGTACAATGGGATTTGTTGGCACGTACACATCTCATGACTGTGATTGTCCCTTCACACTGCACTCTTGCAGCATTCTCAATACAGTTTGCCTGGGTACGTACATGTGTGTGTGCATTGCGTGTGTGTTAGTTCATGGTTGAATCATGCTGCATGATTTCACATGTTTATTTTGTGTATGTCAAACATCCATTGACGACGATTACTGATATCAATGTTTTTTGTCCCAATTTTCCACAGTTGCTGCAGCTCGTGAAGAGGGCGTAGGCATCGCTGTGGACCAGAAGGGCAGGGTCAGAACCACCAGACCAAAGTGCACACCCTGGCCAGCCAGACTCGATTCCACTTCTTCTGAGGGTGAGTTTGCTGGGGAGCGCAAGTTCCATTGGGCGGAGCTACTGGGGGTAATTCCCACGAGGTTGTTGTGGTGGGGACTCCTCAGTGGCTGTGGACCAGGGTGCGGATACAGAGGGGCCATCAGTGAGGATGTCTCCCTGCAGTCATCCAGGGGGATGGAGGAGGTGGTTAAAGGTGGAGGCAGATGAAGGTCAGCGCAATGGGTCAGATGTGGACATCAAAGAGGGTGTGCAGGCTGCACCCCTGGGCTAGGGACAGGAGGATGTGCTGTGCGCCATGGATGGAGCTTCCCATCGTCCTGTCCCTGCTCCATCTGATGCAGCAATGGTGACCATCGTGGATGCCTTCACCAAGACCGTGCCCCCGCCTTGGGGCCATGCGGACCACGTCTGAGATGAAGCATGCCCTGCTTGTTGGGATTGCAGAGAAGATGATGTGAGAGAGATTTGTGCAGTTCTCTCACAGCATCACAAATTGATGACCCTCTACCTGGCCCAGGTGGCATAAGTGCTGCTCTCAGGTGGTCTCTGTGCACCGGCACATTCAGATGCCCCCTCCTCCACTGCCTGCTCTTTGCCCCAGTCATCCTCTGGGGACCTTACTTGCCAGTTTCCATCACAGCCCCCTATATTTCAATCCCACCTACACCATCGAGTCTGGTGGTCAGTACGTCCCTGCCTCAGGTGGTAGTCCCAGCAAGTACAGAGGAGGTGGTCTCTTTGCATGCCTTGGGTCTACAGGTGTGTATGTGGCCAGTGTTCTTCATGTTAGTGGCAGGCCAGTGGAGATGAGGTAAGTTGTCGGTCAACATTGGACTGGTAGCAGGGTTATGTGGCAGGGCAGGCTGGGGTGGTGTCGGTAGTGAGGGGGGCTGGTGGGTGATGTCAGGACTTGAGCGGGCTGCCTGGGGGTAGTGGCGAGATGAGGGGGGCTGGTGGGTGGTGTCAGGACTTGAGGGGGCTGTCTCAGGGTAGTGGCAGAGGTGAGGGGGCTGGTGGGTGGTGTCAGGACTTGAGGGGGCTGCCCGGGGTTGTGGTGAAGGTGAGAGGGGCTGGTTGGTGGTGTCAGATTTGAGGGGGCTTCCTGGGTTAGTGTCAGAGGTGGGAGGGCAGTGGGTGGTGTGAGGACATGTTGGTGCTTCCGGGTGGTAGTGGTGGAGATGAGGGGGGCTGGTGGGTGGTGTAAGGACCTGTGGGGCTGCCTGGCGGTGGTGTTGGAGATGAGGGGGGCTGGTGGATGGTGTAAGGACCTGTGCGGCTGCCTGGGTGGTGTCAGAGGTGAAGGGGGGCTGGTGGGTGGTCTCAGGACCTGAAGGAGCAGCTGTGCAGTCAGGGTATGTGCCAGCAGTTATGGTGCAGTGGGAGTAGGGGGGATGGGTCACTGCGGTGTATCCGTTACTTAGTGGGATCTCACGCAAAGTATCTGGGGTAACGCTGTTACTTACGTGGAACCTCACACAGAGTCTCGAGGGTGCAGCCATTACTTGCATGGGGTCTCATGCAGAGTAGCTGGGGTGCAGCTGTTTCTTACGTGGGACCTTGTGCAGAGTAGCTGCAGTGCTTCATTTACTTGTGCGGGGCCTTGCACATTGTTACTGGCATACAGCCATTACTTATGAGGGATCTCACACAGATAAACTGGGGTGCAGCCATTCCTTACGTGGGACCTCGTGCAGAGTAACTGGGGTGCAGCCTTTACTAATGTGGGACCTCGCACAGAGTAACTGGGGTGCAGCCTTTACTTATATGGTCCCCCGCGCAGATTAGCTGGGGTACAGCCGTTACTTACGTTGAGCCTCACGCCGACTGACTGGTGTGAAGCCGTTACTTACGTGGGACCTCGTGCGGAGTACCTGGGGTGCAGCGATTACTTACGCAGGACCTTGCGCAGGGTAGCTGGGGTGCTTCCTTTACTTGCATGGGGCCTCGCACAGAGTTAATGCTGTTCAGTCGTTACTTACATGGGACCTCACACGGTAGCTAGGGTGCAGCCGTTACTCTTGTGTAATCTTATGCAGAGTAGCTGGGCTGCTGGATAATGTGTCAGAGGTGGACATAGAGCTTTTCATAAAGGTTGGTCTATGGCTATGTTTTTGGTTTGCGTGGGAGTGTGTAGTGGCCGTTCCTCATAGGGATGTGTTGTGGGCGTTCCTCGCACCGCTCGATTCTCTTTGCGCATCGGGTTGAAATGCGCATTTGAATCCATGAATACACAAACTGCGCATTGTAAACTTTGCACATAGGGCCGCACAGAGTCGTTTTCGGCATGCAGGCTTAGCGGGATCAATGCACACTTTTCATTGAATCGGGCCCTGAGACCATCTACCAGGATAAGGGAGAAATTCTCCTGCTACTATTTTAATTTGGATGATGAATCCTTTTGCAGACTAGTGGTAGGGTTAGAGTAGGGTTTTTGGACAAACATCCTGACGACAATCACTCGAGTTGATATTCGTTTAGGTAGGGATAACCGTTTAAAGATAGGGAGATGTAAGTTCTTTTTTTGTTTCTTAAATAACAATCTTGTTGAAATATGCTACCTCTTTGTCCGATTCCTTACTCCAATGTGCCACATTTTGAAAGCATAGATGTACTAGTAGGCAAACTTACTCTGCCCATAACTCCTGTTTTGGGCCCCACTGGTGACAATTACATAGGGCATTGCAGGCTTAGGGTTCAGAAAACCCAAGCCTGCACCCAGCCCAGGGAGGAAATATTGGTGGTCTTCTCACACCAGTGCTTCTGTGGAGCCTGTTGCCAGTCCAAGAAAAGACATGGCCAATACTTGTGGTCATTTTACAAGGGTTATGGCAGCACATGACTAGGGCGAGCCATGTGTGTGTGTGTGTTGTCTATATTTTGTGATCTATATGTAACCTAATTGTTTGCAGACAATTCTAATTTCTGTTCTACTTAGAGCAGTAATAGCTTGCCCATCCCTGCCTTTCTTGCATTCATTCTGGCACGTGTGTTGCTTTAATAATGAAAAGAATAACAACAGGGTTGAATGAACTACTCATGGAACAACTTCAGAGAGGGAGCTTTGTTTTGCCTAAATGTCATAAGAGGGCTAATAATATCACAATGTATCCTCATCAAAAACTCATTAGCTTGTGTGTATTGGGTGGTTGTGATTTTAATGTTTAGACAATCTGCTTAACCAAGGCGAATAATTAATGTTTCACAAGTTGGGAAAGGTAGCAAATTATTAAATTATGATTATTATTATTATTATTATTATTATTATTATTATTATTATTATTATTATTTTTATTCTGCATTATGCTGAATTTGGAATTAAATTGACAATGGATTGGGATTATTTCACATATTGCCCACTTTTCTACTGGTTGCGCCTCTGGTCATCACCATCACTTGCGAAATATAGAGAGGGTAAAAGAGACTTATTAAACCAACTACATGGTAGCTGTCTACCTTGGTTCAACCACATTAGACAATCATGCGAGGCATTAGGTGTTGAGCATTGATAGTGTGTGGTGATTAATCAGACATCTAAAGGGATTGTTGAACAAACGTTTAGAAGATCGGACAATCAGACAACTTCTTTAGTGCTGGATAACGCTTGCAGGAGTGATCTATTGGTAGTGTACTTGCAGATAAATGATTCACCTGAGACGGGACAGTATCTGGATCAAACAAGTGCTCCTTTACAGAGATCTGTTCTATTCCAATGTAAAGCATGAACTCTGCCGTTATCCTCATTTGTTCATATTTGGAAGCTGGGAAATTCCGAAAGTTGCCCCTTTTGCCCCTTGCGGAAATAACCATTATCCCATTTTTCTATTAATCTGAGCAACATTTTAACAACGGTAACGGTTAAACAAAGGTATCAGAGACATCCGTGCAGAAAACTATTTTTGTACAAAAATAGCCCATGAGGGAATTAGATTTTCAATATGTGATTATGTGCCTGGCAAACAAGATAGAAGTATTCGAACGGGTGTAAGAAAACAGAAGAGTCACTCATCGGAAATTGTCTAGAAATAACGCTCCCTTCCGATTGTACTTCCAAGATTCATATGAGCAATAACACGGTAGGAATATAAAGATGCAATGTTGTATTCTGCAGTGGACAATGGAATCCCCCTTTGACTGAAGTTTGATATAGTACAAGTCTTTTTGTCTCGGGAACAGCTATTTCTATTTACTACGAATTTGGTATTTTTAAGAATGTTTTTAATATTATGTTTGATAATCTGCACTTTTCTGCTCCAACTTAATGTAAAATGTTTTAAATCATTCATTCATTGTTTTTATGATACATGTTAACTAAAGTTAATGAACGGCATTGCACTGAATGGAGCCATAATAATCTGAGATTTGGCCCCATTCACTCGAGATATTAGTGAAAAATATTCAAACTACGCACGTTTGCTTCTGGCACTTGCACTTTACTGATTTTAAAATGCATATCAAAGCTTATTATATACTATGCACATTAGCTATGAACTCACAAAAGGAGATAAGGTTCCACATGTTACACATATTTTAATGATATATTAAATATATTTTTTTTCCTTTTTTTATTCACATTTAGTTTATTACAAACCTCTGTCTAAAAAAAAACAATAAACCAACATCTTCTAAATTCCATTTTCAAATCATCATGTTTACAACGATTTGAATTATAAATTCAAAATAAAATCATTCCACACATGATAAAATTTCTTCACTCCAAAAGATTAATGAAAACAAGAAGAGAACCCAGGACAAAGAAAACATCACATCACAGTCTTATAAATCAAGATCAGTTCCTCATTCTCTGCCTCTAGATTTCACATAGTTGCTGATACACAAAGGGCTTGTTTAGTTTGTGTGAAGTATCTCACCCAGAAATCTAATCAGGGCTAATGTTATCTGTACATTTTCACCCGCTAAGAACCGTCTTCACCAATCTTCTACCCTATAAGACTGGTTACTTTTAATAAAATGGCCTATATATCTGGTTCTGATCATCCTCAGGCCAGGACAAAGCATTGTAATAAGCTTTACAGATTAAAATCTGCAACTACAATTTCCATCCCCTTTCTTATAGATCATCAAAATTTGCCTCGTCGGGAGGATATTTAAACAAAATGTCATAAAACAATCCCTCAGGCTGTGACAGGGTAATCTTGCTAGGTATTTATGTATACAATTATAAACCATGGCTTATATTCCTGGATCTTCTTGGAGCAGATGTTCGTTTTTAGTTTCGACTGTCCGGATCCAATCTTGTTCCCAGGATTTCTTTTTCAAACAGTTAGGGTTCTCCAATCAAGTTTACTCGGTTATACCTAAACTATTTAGAATAATCATACATTGTTCTCTACAGGTATTTAACAAGAATGAGCATTCACCAGACATTTCAGTGGTCACAATCTGGTAGGGGACCGCAGGAGGAGACATTATGCATTTCTGAAAAAAGACTCAGGCTTTTCCATGCCATTCTTGCTTATAATGAAATTAAGCCCAATTCAATTTTTCTCTTGGAGATTGGTAAACCTCTTGGAAGCTGCCAAATCCTCCTCCAAATAATACCCCCCAGAGTTGCCCATGTTTTCCACAGAGTAAACAAAAAGGCCTCCACTTCATAAGTCAATATAGGTGTGAATTTTGCTTTAAAAAAAAAGTTAGAACCGGGATGATCGAGAATTTACCGTGATTATTTTGGATCAGCGAGCCTTGAGTAGTCAAATTCTTCATTTTCATATATAATTCTCTACAGTGTAAAGAATCGATTACGCTGCAGTTTATATGGGCACCCAGGTATAATAGGAAGACACCGCAGTGAGCTTCTGGTTTCCAAGGAGCCAATAGAATTATTTGGCTCTTTGGCCTTAATAGATTTCAGCACCAAAATATCAGTTTTGGCACGATTTATGTCTAGAGCATTTTTGGTCATGCATCCATTTAGAGCATTCCAACTGCATTGGACGCCTATGGGAGTCTCATCAATCAAGACCAGATCATCCACATTGCGCATCCACACTAAATTCTGATCACCCATTGTCGGAGGAAATGCTCCAATGCAATTTAGACTCTCAGCAAGATCCGGTAAGAATACATTGAAAAGGGTCGAAGCCAGTCGGCAACCTTGTTTTATGTATGGAACATCTGCAATTTTTGGGTTTTTAAATGTACTTTTATTATGTAATTTTGTGATGATACTGAAAGTGGATGAACTTGTTTTATGTACTTTTATGACACATTTCCCGAAATAAAGTGTGTTGACCCATTATTTGTATTATTATTATTATTATTATTATTATTATTATTATTATTATTATTATTATTATTGTTTTTTTTTCTACTTCACTGTAGTAATACTCTTGTGACTCAAGCCCAAGTGAGACATCACCATAGCCCCTGTTTCCCCACAAATAGGCGGGTCAGCCATTGGAAATCTAGCCCTAATGTAAGAATGTTCAATCACAGCATGACTTGTCATTAAAATTTGAAAAGCAGTGCCCACATCTACGCGCTGGTCGTGCAAGCTGAACAGTGGAATCTGAAGTCGCAAGGCAAGCTGTTTAGCACTTTGTAAAAATCAGTAAACACGCAGGTACACCTGGCGAATTTGTCATTTAAAATGATATATTTAAAAATGCAGTGATACCTAATTACTGACTTGAGAAAAAGCTGTAATATCATATTACATCTAATCAAATCTTCAAACTGCTCCAAACAGAATCGACATCTTATTGCATATTCTGCTTTTTTATGTGTTTTCAGTCTCAAAGGGCCTAATTCACAGAAGTGTTTTATAATGGCAAAACCCCATTTTAAAACGCTCTGTGAAATACGCCCAAAATATCTAATCCTGTTTTGTTAACCTCGTTTATTTTTGGGCTAGGTCATCATAGTACAGGGTCTATATGATAAACGCTGCTCTGGCAAGGACATATTTAACATCCAACTAATAAGCAAGGATAAAGTGTGCTGTGTTTACCTTATCAGTGCATGGCTCTTTACGTTAAGGTGTCCCTATGTCACACCGGACATCTGTCATTATAGCCAGAAACAGCTTGCATGTTTCCACTTCTAAGCCCTTATTTAGAACAGTAGAAGTGAAGCTGCAAGTTACCAAAGACAAAGGGCCATTATCCCCACTATCCAGCCCTGCTATTGTTAATTGCATCTTGCTAATAGTTTCAGAAATATAGCTCCTATAATATAAATATAAATGGGCTTGAACAGGGACTGAAGTGTGATGTGTGATAGCATGAGGAATTGTGGTAATTGGTGCAAGATGGCGTACTTTACGCCTGTATTCAATGATTTAACTTTGCTAACATTTAAGTAAAATAAGCTACACGCTCTTGAGTCAAAGTATAACTGGTTATCTAATGTTGGCAAATTAATAATAATGCTATATTTCTTTTACAAAGTAGGCACTCGCACAGAGATGGCAATGAGCTACAGAGTAAAAGAATGTAATGGTTGTGTAACAGCACATGGGCAATGAGCAAATAATATCTAATCTGCGAATCCTCCAACAGCTGCAGACCTCCAGTTTGCTAACAAATGTGTTATATCATTCAAGACAACGATGGAAATGGATCACAAAATAGGGCACATATGCATTCATTTGGGCCAAATCATATTTTTGCACAAAAGAAGGTGTCTTTCCTGTTGAAGTTAAGACGTTCTTTCTAACAAACAAGAAGCTGTATGTCTGTCAAACAATGACTAGTACCAGATGACCTTATTACACAGCCCCTCTTGCTGGCTGTCTAGAAATAAAACCCACTATAGAATAGATGTTATTTTGTAGGCACACCACTTTACATTGTGGGGAGTGGCAGTATGCAACAAAAGAGCCACATAGTCCCTACAGAGGCATCCTCTACTCAAGTTAAAGGCCATGTCACTTTAACTGTGATTTTGCTATCTAAAGACACACCTCAAAGTGTTAACCTATTCATGACATCTTCAGTCGGCCCAGAAACCATCCAAGTGAGCATCCTCGTGAAAGGAGAGGAGGAAAACTCCATCTATTCAAATACTTCATGGCTTGCATACAATCAAAGAGTATTTTGGGAAAATAAGAATAAAAACGTGTTCATACGTGAGGTATGTGTGACAGTAATTGAAGCCTGCAACCCTACTGTGCACAGAAATGAAAAAAGTGTAAAGGCTAGTGTACATTGTAATAAAACCCTAGGAGTAAATTAACAGCACTCTACTAATCATACACGTCTTAAAGACTTCTCTTTTTGAAGTCAAACACTCGCTCCCGCTTCAAGTAAGCTGATTTATGGCAACACAACCCTTGAAATTCAGCAGGTGTGGGAAGTGGTGACCACCTTAAACCACCCACCCAGTAGATGTCTCCAATGATTTGATTTTGTATGTCATTGTGAATCCCTTCTGTGCTATCATGAATGTGTTCATTGGCTTTGCAACGCTGAGCTGTAGGGGGAGCACCAAGTTAAGATGCTCATGACTACCCACACCTGCTGAATTTCATGAGTATTGTTACAATGCATTGCTCACCTAACTCTCTCTTAATTAAAGTTTTCCATTGGATTTCAAGGGTTATGTTATACTTTATGTTCTTCAGTTCCACGTAGCCCTTGCCTTTGGTCATTGCCAGTGGCTGTGGCCAAAAAGGTAAGGTACGGACCCTGGAATTCGACTATGGCCTGTGCACCCGGCCAATCATCACACCTTATCTCTGTCTTAACTAAGATTTTTTCCAGTGGATTTCAAGGGTTCTGTTATGCTTTATTTTCTTCAGGGCCACCTAGCCATTGCATTCGACCAATGCCAGGCTCTGGCATTCAGCTGTGGCCTGTGCCACAGGCCTAGTATCTCACCATATCTCTCTCTTAACTAAAGATGTTTTTTTCAGTGAATTTCAAGGGTCTTGTTATGCAATATAGTTTTCGGGGTCCCCTAGACATGGCCTTCGGCCATAGCCATTGTCCATGTTGTAATAATGCCTTAAAGAAAGGTAAGGTCACTGGCCTTGACCCATACCCCCTCACGAGTACTTAACCAGATCCCCCCAGCCATGCCTTATGCCATGGCCAGCAGCCTCAGACTCCAATAGCCTTCGGCCACTGCCAATGCCAACTACCAATGTAGTAGATCCCATCTCTCTATGCGTTTAAATGACTATGACTAAGCCCCATAGGTCCATAGGCTATTTGTTATTGTCCCTCTTTTTTATAGCCACAATTACAATGGACAGCTTTTTCCTGAGGAAATCATTCCCGGCAAATCATTATGGCGCTTAAATAGAGTGATTCCTGTGGCAAGGTAATGTTTGCTAATTGCCACGGTGAAGGGGAAATGATTGAAAATACATTAAAATGTCTTCTGCATCCCAAATGGCACTTACCTTGTGTCTCCCTCCTCTTTATGTCCCACCACTTCCCTTTCATTTGTATTTCCCCCTGACCCTCTTCCATTAAACCCTTTCATGCTCCGTTTCTTGTGACCCATTTGAAGGCTTGAAGGAAAATGGTGTCCTTCCTTTATGTCACTTTTGCTTCTGGTTCTAGTGTCATACTGTAAGAAACATGTGGTAGAGAACATGATACATGTTCATTTTAAGTGCTTCGCACTATTCTCTGAACCTGAATTTTCATTTGGATCTGTCTGTGGAGTCACCAGATGGGGTCTCAAATTTATAGAGTCTTTTTTGCTTCTAGCTAAAACACCAAGAAATAAAAGCAATGCCATTTCAATGATCGTTTGGGAATGTCTGTATCTCCTGGCAGCTACTCCCCAATGTTTTTTAACAGATTAATCGACCTGGGGTTCATTAATATTTGGAAAGAGGCGTGTCAAATGGTATATAGAACCTAATTTATAATCAGTGTTCCAATGTCTAAGGGAATGGGTGATCCGACTACAAATATGATATTTTGGACCATGCCCTGCTATGGATCCTACCTACTTGCTCCTAGGAAGATTCCCATGTGTAAGACTGGGTCTTCCATATGTCCTTCTGTGGGACGAAATTGTTTAAAATGAGCCCACCAAAGAGATAGTAACTGGGACACCTTCAAGCAGTCATATGTGGTTCTCCTGAATCCTTCATCAAATATTATGAGAATAAGAATTACACATTCACGTGGTGTCCTTGGAATGGAAATATAATGGAATAGCATCCCGGAAGGATGTCTGGAAAGCTATGAACCATAGAGATTGTTTCAATTCCAACTCTCTCTCTGTTACGTGCCTCGAGGTTTTGAGTTGACTGGTGTTACCCTTAACCACTGTTCACTATGGGCTAAACAGAATGTTATGATCTGATATGATTTGGTATTTATAACGTACCTGTACACAAGTGTTTCTAGGCGCCACAGTGCTGGTGTGTTTGGGAAGACCTTGTTGATGAAGCCCTTGTGTTAGGATGTAAAGTGCATCCATGTTTATATGCTAATTTACAAGTGTCTAACATTTCCTACACTGTGTCTGCTGTCACATAGTAACCATAGAACCCAGAACTGCATCTTATGGTGAGGGTTCTACTGTGGGCCAGTGAGGAAGCAGGACCCTAGTGGGATGATTGTGTCCCTCCTGCTGGGGGTCGTCTTTTTATGAGCTGAACCTTATCTCCAATAAAGGTTTCCATCATTTATCTACTGAACGTCTCAAGCCTGTTCATTTGACATAACACCTTGCACTAATGATGGGGATGCCAGAGGGCATGATGTGCTAGTCAAAGAGCCCTTTTCACATGCCAGCAATCACACTTGAACAAGATCCTAACTAGAATACACTTTGCACAATCGCACACTCTGGACACATGACTAGGATTTCATATGATGGTTGGATATTATTAAATAGGCACTCCATTAGCACAGGATAGTACTTTACCATTGATACACCATGGTTCTCCATCATCAGAGAGAATTCATCAATGAGTATGTAAGGTTAAATTGCCCACCACCCCAAGTGGGAGGTCATTTATTTTGAAGCCTTCATAAATAGGCCCACTTCAGCCCACACACTGATCAACGAAATGCCAAAGGCATTCTGAGTGAGAAGGGCTAGTTTTGCAAGAACAGACACGCTCAACAGCTGCAGTATGTACATTCCAGGTAGCTTTTTGTATCCAGATGACTTTGTGCTTTTCCCATTCTAGTTGTTAGTGCTTGGTTTTAGTTTTAGCAATGGTGGCAGTAGAACGATAGGGCAAGACAATCCCAGAGCTCGGATTCCTATCAGGTGTAGTGTTATCTTGAATGGTCCTAGCAGATGGGAACCATTTTGAAAAACTATGAATTGCAACAGAGTTGAAGGAATCATGTTTATCTCAATAATTTCAACAGTGAAGATAGAATTAGTTTATAGAAACGTTGGTGTGCCTAGGGAAATGGTGACAAGGCACACCATCAAATCAAGGTTGAATAAGTTCATGCTGTAGTTCTTATTAATTTACAAAACCACTCCAAATTGGACAGCGGGTAATCAGGTTTCGATTTGATTCTCAATCAATAGATGTTATGCTTCTGACACTTTGCAGGAGAGCCAATGTATATTTCCAGTGGGGATAGTTCACCTCTAAATGTTTGATAATAAAGTTATCAGTGTATTTGGTCACTCAGTGTTAATTATTTTATAATTGTATATCATGCCCTCTACATATGGTTTGCTCCATCCTGACACTGCCTAAAACCTTGCCTTGAGAGCCTGCCATCTTGTTCTGACCAAATCATTGTGGATAGGGGTGGAAAGCTTTTGTGGGACTCTGACAAGTTGTATTCTGCCCCAAAGGAGTACAAGGATGAGTAGGGGTAAATGTCCCACTCATCCCTTACACATCACCAAGTCACAACCCAACACAATCATAAAGGTAGACAGGGGCAATAAAGAGATTTTCATTCACCTTTTGTGGTAATGTGGACTGAATTAAGGCTATGCTCTTAAGAGGGTTGTGAAGGAGAACCAGTAGTGGCCCAAGCAACACAGTATCATAGTCCACAATGCCCAATCAAGGGTCTATATATGTATTACACGGCCTGCAGTAGCGGCCGTGTAGTTATGGTTAAGTTGCTCAACCCATAGGAAGATCACTTTTTGGGTGGCTTATAACTTTGCCCCCTTCTTGGATGAATCCTAATCAAACTTTGCAAAAAAGTATATGGCCCCCTCGGATTGATTCTGCAAAGTTTGGTGAGGTTTCGCCCCGGTGGCAAAGTAATGGGGGGGGGCGGGCAAAACCTTTGGTTTTCCTCATAGACGCAATGGAAGAAATGTTTTGCTCACACCTAAAGGCCAAATCACTGGACAGACTCTCACCAAATTTGCAGCAGAAAGCACAGCTTCATCCGGAAACTGTGTTTTTTTAAAGTTGGTCTAAATATGTCCAGTAGTTTAAAAATAAAAATGGCCAACAAGTACGTAATCAAAATAGTGATATCCAGGTTGAGTCCATGGACTCACCTCCCTAGTCACTCTGCGGACAGCCCTTTGTACCAATTAGGGCCTGGCATGATGTTCATGGACATTGGACATGTCCGCTGATGGTGAAAAGCGTGAGAAGCATTATATTTTTTGAAACGGTTTCCAACTTCGATCTGCGGACCGCTGCTGGTGTCCGTGGACAGCGCACTGGGAAAGAAATTATGGAAAATACATTTTGGGTCATTTGATGGCCGAAAGAGGGCCTGGAAAGGGTTGGAGAGTGGAATAAAGATTAAATGGTGCTGTTTTTCTAGGTGAAAAAAGTGAGCGTGGACACCGTGGTAGTCCGCGGTCAGTGCTGTGAATGAGCAGCTTGGAAAACACAATTCAGGTTATTTGATGGCCAAAAAAGGGGACAGAAAGGGTACATAATGGAATGAAGGTGCTATGGAGCTGTTTTTATAGGAGAAAATAGAATCTGCAGGAGCCGCTGAGTCCGCTGTCAATTTCTATGTCCGCGGACACCAATTCAATGGCTGGGGTTTCAGGGTGAGTTTTGTTATTTGCATGTGTATTGTATGTACTTGTATTATTTAATTATATTGTGATAATTGTGGCCAGTAGCCAGATTTTTGGGGTCATGGCCCTGGCTCCAAATATCTGCCCACCGGCCACAAACATTATATTAACATGTGTAAAGTAATTATAGGTATTGTAGGGGGAATGGAAAGCATGTGGTATTTCTGATTGTAGTGCAATTAAGGATAGTGCTTATGGCATATGTAGTTGTTTACAGTTGGTATGGTTACTTATTTGTCTAAAGTAATAAAGCTGGAATCTCTGGTTCGTTCTCTCTGAAAAAAGCTGTATATTTTTTCAGCAGGATAGTTGAAAAGGTTTAATAGCATACAATTTAACATATACATTTACTCTTTCTGACCCTCATAAACAGTACATTTTATGTACTATGTTTGGTACAACATTAGTGTGTGGCACACTGATGGTGTATGAACTTCAATAATCATTGGGTCATTGGGAAAAGAAATCCATAGAGGATTAAAGAAAAACACTACAACGATGTCAGTGTGTGATGGTATGTTTGTTTGAAGTGTGTTGTTCTTAAGGGGATGTTTTAAGTAGTCAGATACCTGTTGGTGTATTTTAACTACATTAGACTTTAGAAGACCTTTTGTAATAAGAATTGTGATGGCGTATTTCAAGTGTTTTGCAATGAAGGGTATTTTATAAGTAGTTAGATACCTGTTGGCGTATTCTAACTACCTTGACTTTTAAAAGTACTATTATATTATTATGTATGTAGTTAGATACCTATTGGTGTATTCTAACTGTTTATTGTGCTACAGTTTAGTGAATATGTTTGGGTTGAAGGAAGATTATGTAAGCATTTGTAAGATTTGCTAGTAACCTATGATTTGGAGCAACTGAGGTGTTGTTACATTCAAACCAAGCACTTCTTTGTTTTGACATATGCAGTATTGTGCCCTGAAGTGGTTGTAGCAACAGTGTGGAATATTATACCTACTATTGTGAAGAGTTTCTTACCAAGAGATGCTTGGCCGTGTGTAAAGCTAGTAAGCTTACAGTTATTGTTGGTACCATCTGCATTGTACCTAAAAAGCATTAGTATGAAATGTTGGCTATATGAGTTTATTTGAATGCTGGGACGATTGTCTGAATTGCAAAAATTGCAAAATATGCCATGATTTGCATTCTGCAGAAGCCTGTGAAATGGAATGGATTTACAATTTGGTATGGATACATATACACATTGCTCATTAGGGATGTGCTCTTGTGAAACATGGTTGCAGAGAGTGTATGTATGTGTCTACGTGTATGAAATCTAGAAATTAAATGTATAGGGATGTTTTTGGTTTCCAGTATTTGTTGTAAGTTCATTTGAAATTCTTGAGGATCGTCTTGTGTGTTTCTGATGGATGTGCAGTTGAGATTGTTGTAGACAGTTTTGTGGTTGAAGGAGTCAGTCTTATATCTTTGATGGAGAAGGAGTCAGTCTTATATCTTTAGCAGTATTGTTGGGAAATCTGTTGTAGATTCTGTTTGCATTACTTTTCTTTTTAAAGGCTTTATTTTTTGAGGTACAAGGTACATATCTAGATAGAGTGTACAGTGCACATAGTCTGTTGTATTCTAGGATGCAAGGAATGGAAGTGTTGACTTTATTTGCATCAAAGGTAACTAGGAATAAACCATTGAGTGTACTCAGACGTAAATGTGCTACATAACTCATAGCTTCCTTAAAAACTGTGCTGCCAATATCAATCGATGCATGATCTTGGGTTAGACCTTGCAATTTGTAAATAGTGAGAGCATATTCAACAGATAGAGAACATTGTTCTCTGCATACATACATGTCTTTGAAAAAAGGAAATGTGCTATTGAGCGGACAAGATTTTTATCTTCTGCAAGTTTGTCAAAGAGGATTTTGAAAAACTGAATGCTGTTTTATGTGGATATGTTTGGAAGTAAACAACATACCAATTGCTCCATTAACTAAACCTTGTTCTACTTCAAGTTTTTATTTTAGAATTACTCTGCTGTTTAGGCACACAGTTAATATTTTCTCCAATCCAACTGTGTTGAAGATAGATTTTTCTAATGTATGTATTTAGTTTTGCTGTTGCTTGTTGACACATAGGGAGTGTCATGTCGTGCACTTCTAGTTTGTGGAGCTAACATGCAGTATGGGTTGTATTTAAATATTGTCACATTGAATTGACTACAGCTTTTACTAGGCTTCCTTCACTAGTTTAGATTAAATATTTGCAAGTTGTCTCATCTGGTGTGATATTGTTTTTGTAGGAGTAGTTTTGGGCTATGTCGTACAAGCACATGTTTTCCAAAGCAGAACTTCAGTTTGGGTAGTATGTGTCAATGAAATTGTTTTTTTAAAAATGTCCTGGCTTTTGGGGTTATTTGTGGCTATTGTTTCCAACTCTTGGTAGGATATCAGTACTCTTTTTCGGGATGAAGCTGGACCAAGGTTTAGCCCGACAATGTGTTCATATTTGCCATATAAGGCTGTACCTGTTAAATGGTCTGCAGCTTCGTAGCATCCACATTGTTAATGGGAGAGCATTTTTTACTGAAGCTGTACAATTTTTGTGACTGTGTTTTGTCAGATTATATGTCATCCTAGAGGTCTTTCCGTTCTGTGTTCTCTGCTTTTGTGATATACGCTGTGACATAGCTTGCCACTGCAGTGGAATTGTCTGCCATGTAATGTATGTCTATGTTTGCATTCCAAAATAGGGCAATGATTGCATTGTAATTATTGATATACTTGGATGCTTGGTCCCTTTTAATATTGTATCTGTTTTTAGTGGATTTCCCTTTTACGCTGAGTCTAACAGAAAACATGGATCTATTTACTTGTCTTTTTTTGCAAACTTGCCTAGGGAAGCTAAAGCGACATTTAGCATAGTATTTACTCATGTTTTTATATCTACATTGCCAGTATTTGCCACCCTTATGTTTTTGGAAGCATAAGATTTGTGTACATAGATCACTATCTGAAGGCATGTTGCAGATAAAGTATTTGTCAATAAATTGTAAAAGAGTAGAGTCATTGTCATGCACAAATTTGGGAACATCTTTTATCCACTAACACATGTGGATGTGTTGTGCTCTTCTGGATTGATATTCTTTTCTCTTAATGAAATTTTGCACTTCTCAGAACGGAGGGGTATTTTTATTGCAGATAAGAACCTTGATACCATGTAGCAGTCAAGAGAACAGAGTTCTCCTGGTGTTTTTAAATATATTACCTCTTTATTTTGGTTTACAGTGTGTAAGAAGTCTTGCAAGTCATCCCATGCGTACTCTGCACAACTTAAAGTAACAAAGCATGTGGGTGGGCCTAAATTCGTTAGCATACAATGTACATCAGTGTGACGCCAGAACCAGTATTCTTTTGTACCACTCATGTTTGCCAAGAGATTAATGATACTTGACTGCAAAACTTTATCTTTGTCTTTTATCTTTTGAAGCAGTTGGCAGTGGACCTGTTTAAAAAATGAGAGCCTGTTTTTAATGTGTGTGCAACTTTATAACATAGAGTTGCTAGTTCACTTTTGAACAGGATGTGAAAAATGTATTCTACATTTTGTCTGAATCATGGGTCTTCAGAATGCATTTGTAAGGAGCAATATTCTGATACACTAATTTGTGTGAACCTTTCATCATATCATCCTCATTTTCCTGTAAGAAAGAGTAGAGTAAAATAATGTGCTTCTACACTTTTTTCCCATATGCTCATGATCCTTTTGGCTTAATGCATTTGATATGTTTCTAATGCATCTTCAATTGGGTCTTTGGAGTGTAGAGGCTGAATCGTATAATGGCCTAACATGTTGGCGGCACGTAGGATCTACACGTTCAAATTGGCAAGTTGCTGGTGAATCTTGAATTATAAGGGTGGTTCCTCTTAACTTTTCCTCAATGTTTATACATTTGCAATATTCATTGTTTTCTTTTAGATATTGTAGGGCTTGTTTAACTTTGTTTAAGTCGACAAGTTGTTGCCACATTTGTTTGTGTTTTGTTGGTATACCATTGACTAGTACAATCAAAGTATGATGCATTGGCCATTGTACTCCTAGAGGTTTCTACATTTTCAATGAGATCTAATAGCAAATGCACTACTTTGCCACGGAGAAGGTCTGTGTGTAATATACTAGTTTGCCTTTTGTAACTCAGATAGAGGTAATTTGGCTGAAGGCGTATTATAGCTTGAAATTGATGTGTTGTTTGGATTATAATGCCCTCATACAAGTTAAATTGTTGGAGAGCTTTTGGAAGTGGGAATATTTAGTTATTAGTGATAGCACTTGATGCCTTTTGGTTATTGTCAAGCTTTGTGTTGCAGCATGTGGAAACTATTGAGGGATTAGTTAATTTGTATTTACTTTGTGCTGTTAGATGTAAAGCTAATTGGAAACATTGGAATTCCTCATTATCCTCTATTTTGTAGGCTATATCTACTAGTGTTGTGTTCTTTTGATGAAACGTTCAGTGACAATAGACACATACTTGGTCTGGTATTTCAGCAGATGTGTTTTGAAATGTAGCTATTTATTTTTTATGTGTTTCTTAGGAGGTTGGTGTTTGTGAGATTTTCGGTAATGTTTTCTGGAAGTTAGTGAATTTTCTAAGTTAACTTCAGTTCCAAAGTTTGGATGTGCTCTCTTTCTTGAAGCAGTTCTTTTCTGTTCCATGTAGGAGAATGTTATTTAAATTTGGTAGTTCTAGAGCAGGACATTTTGCATAGTATAGTCTATGCACAAGGTTCCATAAAGCTGAATGGTGTGATTCGAAAATGTTAATGTGATGGAAGGTGCTTTTTCTATTAGTTCCTAAAATGCTGGGTAATTAATGCCCTTGAAGTCCAGTGTGGTGTGTTTGATTGTGAGGTGGGATACTAGGTGTGGTTAGGACGGTCGTGAGAGTAAGACTCTGTAGAGGTGTAATTGCGTGGGGTTACTGAGTAAGGGAGTGGTGGTGTGAATGAATCAGTAGGGAAAGTCTGATGTTTTCAGGAAAGCAGTGGGGGATGCAATGGTCATGTTTAGTTGGGAATAGAAAGAATGTGAATGTTGCAATATAATGAGTTTGAGTGAAAGAAATGTTAGCTCGAAAAGAGTAGTCTGGGGTAATATATAGTGGCACTGTACTGTTACAATTATATACATAGACATGGTCAAATAATGTACTTATTTTGTAGGGTGTGAAGGGTATTCTTTTGTCGCTACTTGGTTTTTGGCAATATTCTTCTTTCCTGTAATTGTAAAAGAAAGTTAGTGGGGATATGTGGTAATTGTGAAGTACTTTTAGTGAGCAAGGTTGTTCTTTATGAAGGTAGGAGGGGTTGTTGGGAAAAGAGTTAATGGAATTTCTCTACATTTACAAATAATTTTTTTTACAAACTTTTTATGAAAGTTAAAAAATTAATTTGTGAATCTATATAAGGCCTGTTTGTAATATTTTGTAAAAGAGGAGAAAAGTTGATGGAAAAGATTTGCAGTACAGTTTTAAATAGCACTTGGTATGTGGAAGTTTAATATGTTAGGAGTATATGTATATGCACACTTGTCAACATGGTGCATTCTAATCTGTAGGTGCTTATGGAGCCCTAGATTGTTTGTTTGTTTTCCTATTATAAAAGTTGGAGTGCAAGTCCCAGATTGTACAGAAAAAATCAGGACTGGATAAGCACTTACAGATTGGAATGGATGATGTTAGGAATGTATGCATGTACTGCCAACATATTATACTGGCACAAACTAACTGCCATTTAAAAATGCTCTAGACATCTATTCTATTTGCTTTTCCTTTATTTCATGACAAAGTAACACTGTTCTGCTATAAATGCACATATGCATTTTTTTAAACTTTTATGAAAATGCTTTTAAAAAGAAACATTTTGAAACACAGAGAATTTTATATGTTTCATTCGATATAAATGTCAGAGTTTTGAATCTTCAAGCCGAGTCCTGTTTTTCTGTTTGCATTCTGAGACTTGTCATTTGAGTTTTTCATAAACGGAGAAGTGGAATTGAAAGTCATAGAATGCAAAGGAATCAATGAAGTCTTGATAAGCACTTACAGATTAAAATGGGTGATGTTGGGATGTATGCATGTGCTACCAACATATGATATCTGCTTTTCCTTTCTTTTATGAAAATGTGACACACAGTGGTGCTGTAAATGCACATATGCATTTTTAACGCATAGAATTGTAATTATTTGCTGATTCAAATGAGAAGGTGATGAATGCTGCAATGCATGGCATTTGCTAGAGTGGTCAAAAACAAAATAGGCTTATTGAGAAGCGTATTATAGGGTAGGGTAAGTAGCAGGAACCCTCTCACTCCCCTCTATCTCTCTCTCTATATATATATATATCTATCTATCTATCTATCTATCTATCTATCTATCTATCTATCTATCTATATATATATATATATACCATGGCTGTGTAGTTATCGTTAAGTTGCTGTTTCCATAGGAAGAGCCCTTTTTGGGTGGCTTATAACTACGCTCTTCCTGGACGAATCCTCACCAAACTTTGCCAAAAAAGTATATGGGTCACTCTGAATTTGTTTGCAAAGTTTGGTGAGGTTTGGTTCAGGGGGGGCAAAGTTATAAGGGGGTCCCAAAACATTTTTTCCCCCATAGACTGAATGGGGAAAAAACGTTGCTCACGTCTACAGCCCAAACCACTGGACGGATTTCCACCAAATTTGGAGCAGGAGCAGCGGCTTGGTCCCGAAAGCGTGCTTTTGCAAATTTGGTGAAAATCCGTCCAGTAGTTTTTTTATAAAATGAGCAAAAAATAGGTCAAAAAAATTAGTGATATCTATGTTCGGTCCGCGGACACACTTCCATGTTCGCTCCGCGGACAGTGTCCTGATTGGCCAACCGGCTTGTGTCATGTCCGCGGACATGCAACGTGTTCGTTGATTGGAAGGTGAAGAGCGTGAAGCGCGTCAGATTTTCGGGAACGCCCGCCATCTTGGATTTGCAGATGTCCACGGACGGCGCGGTGAAACTTTGTTTAAAAATACTATTTAGTAGAGTGTGTTGTTGTGTGAAAGTGTTTGGGGAGGGTGGGGGAGTAAGAGATGGGTTAAATGTGTTATTTATTTAGGTGGTAGACCCCCCTGTTGTGTTTGCTTTGTCTGCAGACAACACGGAAGTTCTAAAATGTTCTAAATAAACAAAATGGGGGTGTTCTGAGGACACTACGCCTGTCCGTAATGTTCGCAAGCAAGCTGGGTGTGTTCTGAGGACGGTAAGCCTGTTCGTTTTGTTCGCAGGCAAGTTGAATCTGTTCTAAGAACACATCATGTGTCCTGGGATGTTTGTCAATAAATAAAATGGGGGTGTCCTGAGGACGGTATGCCTGTCCGTTCTGTTCGCAAGCAATTTCAAATTGTTCTAAGAACACATGTTCGCAAGCACGTTCAAAGTGTTCTTAGAACACATTATGTGTCCAGGGATGTTCGTAAATAAACAAAATGAGGGTGTCCTGAGGATGCTATGTCTGTCCGTACTGTTCGTAAGCAAGTTGAAACTGTTCTAAGGACACTCATGATGTCCGCGGACATTAAAAGTGTCCATATGGCATAGTTAAAATGTTTGACTCTATGGGTGTGATATGCTGCGATGTTTGTGGCTAGGGCATAGAGTCTTGGGAGCATGGCCATATGGCCATGCTCCCAAGACTCTATGCCCTGGCCACAACTACCGCAGCATATAACACCCATAGTGTTTTATAACTTTGGGATCCAAGAACAAATTTATAAGCAACGAAGTTATAAGCCACTTTGGGTGTGATATGCTGTGGCGGTTGTGGGCAGGCCTATAGTCTTGGGTGCATGGACAAGATCAAATTTATAGGCAGCAAAGGTGAAACTGTTCTAAGAGCACTCATAATGTCCAGGGACATTAAAAGTGTCCATACGGCATAGTTAAAATGTTTTACTCTATGGGTGTGATATGCTGCGGTGGTTGTGGCCAGGGCATAGAGTCTTGGGAGCATGGCCATATGGCCATATAGACCCTGGCCACAACCACTGCAGCATATCACACCCATAGTGGCTTATAACATTTGGATCCAAGAACATATTTATAATCAATGAAGTTATAAGCCACTATGGGTGTGATATGCTGTGGTGGTTGTGGGCAGGGTCTATAGTCTAGGGTGCATGGACAAGATCAAATTTATAGGCAGCAAAGTTATAAGTCACTATGGGTGTGATATGCTGTGATGGTTGTACTTAATATAATATACTTACTGTTTGGTTTAGTAACTGGAGTACATGTATTGCTTGTTTATTTCTGTGATAAAAGAAAAGATCATGTTAGTATTGGTATTTTGTAACACTTATAACATTGAATAATCACATTTTTTTTACCCTCATATTTAGTAGATTACACACCAGTGTACTGTGCAATTTGCTCAGTTTCTGTGTTAGTTGCTAAAATCATTGGGTCTGTGGGAGAAAAAAAAATCCATGTTGGATTAAAAGAAAACCCTTTTTTTTCATATGCTACAGTCTATTTGTTTGTTTGTTTTCAGTGTTCACTTGTTGTTTCTGTCTAATGCTCTATATATTGGCTTGTTGCAGATTTTTGGAGCAGTTAGATACCTGTTGACATATTCTAACAGTCTATTTTTTGTTATAATGAAGTGGCATTGATTTATCTATTTGGATATTGTAAAATTTTGGGTTAGTTAGATACCATTTGGCGTATTCTAACTGTCTATTTTTTGTTATAATGTAGTGGTATTGATTTATCTGTTTGATTATTGAAAATCTTGGGGTAGTTAGATACCAGTTGGCGTATTCTAACTGTTTATTTTTTTATATAATTTAATGGTGTTTATTTATCTGTTTAGTTGTTGTAGAATCTTGGGGCAGTTATATAGCTGTTGGCATATTGTAACAGTTTATAGTTTTCTAATAGAAGTTTAGTTAATGTTTAAGTATAGTTTAGTTAATACATTTTGGTTTTAAGAAATTATAATGAAGTGGTATTGATTTATCTGTTCGGATATTGTAAAATTTTGGGTTAGTTAGATACCATTTGGCATATTCTAACTGTCTATTTTTTGTTATAATGTAGTGGTATTGATTTATCTGTTTGATTATTGAAAATCTTGGGGTAGTTAGATACCAGTTGGCGTATTTTAACTGTTTATTTTTTAATATTATTTAATGGTGTTTATTTATCTGTTTAGTTGTTGTAGAATCTTGGGGGAGTTAAATAGCTGTTGGCATATTGTAACAGTTTATAGTTTTCTAATAGAAGTTTAGTTAATGTTTAAGTATAGTTTAGTTAATACATTTTGGTTTTAAGAAATTATAATGAAGTGGTATTGATTTATCTGTTCGGATATTGTAAAATTTTGGGGTAGTTAGATACCATTTGGCGTATTCTAACTGCCTATTTTTTGTTATAATGTAGTGGTATTGATGTATCTGTTTGGTTATTGAAAATGTTGGGGTAGTTAGATACCAGCTGGCGTATTCTAAATGTTTTTTTAAAAAATATAATTTAGTAGTATTCATTTATCTGTTTAGTTGTTGTAGAATCTTGGGGCAGTTATATAGCGGTTGGCATATTGTAACAGTTTATAGTTTTCTAATAAAAGTTTACTTAATGTTTAAGTACAGTTTAGTTAATACATTTTGGTTTCAAGAAGATTAAATAAGCGTTTGTAAGATTTGCAGGTAATCTCTGCTTTAGAGTAATGGTACTATCATTACATTCGAACCATCCACAATTCTTTTTTATATATGCAGTATAGTGACCTGCATTGGTTGTGGCTCCTGTGTGGTAGATTATACCTATTGTTGTGAAGGTTTTCTTACCAAGTAATACTTGACCATGTGTGAATCCAGTCAGCTTGCAGTTGTTTTTGGTAATATCTGCATTGTAACGTAGAAGCATTAGTATTACGTATTTACTATGTGTTTGTATTAGTAAGGTGGAGTGATTATCCAAATTTCAGGTAGTACATAATCTACCATGGTTTGCATTTTGTACAAGTTGCTGAAATGGAACGGATTCACAATTAGGTATTGATACATACACAAATCGCTCATTGGGGATTTGTTCTTGTGTCACATTGATGCAGAGAGTGCATGTATGTTTCCACATGTATGAAATCTGGAAGATTTCATTTATAGGTATGTTTTTGTTTTCCAGTACTTGTAGTAAGTACATTAGAAATTCTTGTGGATCTTCCTGTGAGTTTATAGTGAATTTCACCATTCCAGCACAGGAGTCCAATTGTTGTCTTATTCCATAAACACTATAATATGTTGTCAGGATTGTTTGTTGCGTTTCTATGAAGTACTAACATTTGCAAACACAATTGGTCTGTACTGTGTAAGAAAATGTTGTCAACTATTGGTGGTAATTGAAATAGAATATTCATTGCTACATTTGCGTAGCAACTTACACCATTTACATTTGAAAGTTTAAATGGACCAGGTAGTTCTGTATTTGAGTGCTTTTTTTGGAGTTTGTCTTCCTTCTTTGAAGTAGACCTGGTTTACTTTCCCTAATAGGTTCTTTTTTGATTGTGGTACTTGATGAAGTATTAGTTTGTTTTAATCTCTTTAGAGGATTTGCAGTGACATCCTGTTGCATTTCTGTTTGATTTAGCTTTCTTTTAGAACATTTTACTTTTTGTGGAATAGGATATGTTTTTAGATGTTTTTAGATGGGGGGTGTATTTAGATGGGGGGTGTATACGAAGGCTATTGTATTCTGAAATGCAAGGAATATCAGCGTTTACTTTACTTGCATCAAAGTTGATTAGAAATAGACTGTCAAGTGTACTTAAGCGTGATAGTGCTACAAAGCTCATGCCTTCTTTAAAGACTGTGTTACCAATGCCTATCAGTGCTTTGTCTAGGGTAATACCTTGTGATTTATGAATGGTGACTGCGTATGCAAGAGTTAGAGAAAATTGTTCTGTTCGTACATACATGTCTTTGAAGAGAAGGAATCGAGCTGTTGAGCGTCCTATCCTTTTCACTTCTGAAAGTTTGTCAAAGAGAATATTGACAAACTGAATGTTGTTGTCACGTGGGTATGTTTGAAAGCCAACAACTGTACCCAGTGCTCCATTAACTAGTCCTTTATCCACGGCAAGGTTACGTTTAAGCATTACTCTGCAATTTAACGATAATTTTAATATTTTTCCAATCCAGCTGTGTTGGCGATTGAATTTTCTAAACTATTTAGTCTCGTAGTGGCTTGTTCACACATGGGTAGTGTCATACCATGTATGTTTACTTTGTCTGTGGCGCTAATTTCAATTATTGGTTGCATTTCTTTTTTTACATTGTTTCATTGAATTTGAAACAGCTTGCATTAAGGCCATACAACTGACATTTTTGTGGGCTAATTGTACCATAACATCCATAGCACATGCATTATGTCCATAAAGTGCATGAATGTGCCGGGTTTTGAATATTGCTTGTGCTTCTTGAGATAATATACCAACTCTAATACTTTTTAAGATGTTGGCATAAGTGCGATCTGCAGATTGCCGCATGTTTTCTGTTAATTCTCTGTATTGGAAATGTTGCCAAAGGTTGACATTTCCAATGCTGCCAACAGTTCCACGGCAGAGTTTGTGTCCTAAGCTTTTAAAAATAGGCTCACCTTTCACTGGTGTCAATTGAAGAAGATCTCCGAAAACAATAATGTGTTTTCCTCCAAAGATCTCTTCGTAGTTTGTTTTGAGTACTTCTTGTAATCTGAGGTGAATCAAGGCCAACATTAGGTTGGAGACCATGCTCACTTCATCTATTAGTAGCATTTTCATTTGTTTTAATATTCTGCGTAGTTCCATTGCAGCTTCTGTAGAAAGTTTGTAATAGTCTAATTTGTATTGGTGTTCTACTGGCAGGAGTAGTAATCGGTGTAAAGTGACACCGCCTATGTTGTAGGCAGCTAAACCTGTGGGGGCAGTGACAAGAGATGACAGTTTGTTGTTTGTCAATTGTTGAAGGAATTTACTGATGGTTTTGATTAAGAATGTTTTGCCAGAACCAGCTTCACCACTGACGTACAGTAGTATGGGTTTGTAATTTTGGCAGGTGCATTCTTTGTTTTCATGTTGTACACCATGTGCAATTTCTTTTGTTACTTCTTCAAAAACGCTACATTGTTCATTGTTTAGTTTTGATTGTAGTATACTTAATTCTTCTTTATCTTCATTCTGACACATGGTGTTTTCTACTTCTGTCATAGCTAATTCTGCCTCATTTGATATTAGTGGCTCTCCCAGTGGTTCTTGGCTTCCTGTTTCAGAAGGTTGACTACTGTCAGGAGTGTCCTTATCTAGTTGGGCCTGCAATTCTTCTTCGTGTTGCTGTTCATTGTGCAACATTGTTGTGTACTTTGTAAAGTTTACATCAGTTATAGTGCTTTCATTTGCTTTGAAAGCGTCTTCATAGGAGTCATAGTTATCTAGTATGTCTTCTTCTTTTCTCCATGGTATAAAGAGTTGTAGCAGGGACATGTAATATAGTTCTTTATGTTGAGGAGTCTTTAATGACAATTTGTTATGATTAATTAAATTTGGTTTGGTGAGTTTTACTAAGCTGCCTTCATAATTTGTCACTCTGTATCTACCTTTTTTTTCATCAGGTTTTATATTATTTTTGTATGTGAAGTTTTGGGCTATGTGGTATAGACACATGGTTTCCAAAGTGGTACTTCTGCTTGGGTAGTATGTGTCCAGCAAATTGTTTTTTTAAAATGTCTTAGCAGTTGGGATCATGTTTGGCTATTGTTTCTATATCTTCGTATGCTTTTAGAACTCTTTTTCTAGATTTAGCAGGACCAAGACTTAGCCATACTATATTTTCAGATTTTCCATACAAAGCAGTACCAGTTAAACGATCTGCTGCTTCATAGGTGCCACATTCTCTATGGGAGAGCATTTTTATGCCCAAGCTGTATAATTTTTGATACAGTGTTTTGTCTGATGACAGGTCATTCCAGAGGTCTTGTAGCTCTGTTTTTTCTGCTTTGGTTAAGTATGCTGTAACATATCGTGCAACTGCAGGGGAATTGTCTGCAATGTACTGCACATCTATATTTGCATTCCATAAGTGGGCAATGATTGCATTGTAATCATTGATGTATTTTTCTTCTTCTGTTCTTTTTATGTAATATGTATTTTTAGGTGATTTACCTTTAACACTATGTCTAACTGAAGAAATGAAGTTGTTCACTTGACCTGTTTTTGTAACTGGTCTAGGGAAACCAAAGCAGCATTTGGTGTAGTATTTCCCTTTGTTTTTGTATTTGCAATGACAATATTTGCCACATTTGTGTCTTTGAAATTGTAAAATGTGTGCATGAAGATCACTATTTGTTGCTTCTGATGGAATTTGACAAGTGACATATTTTTCAATAAACTGTAAAACAGTGGCGTCACTGTCTTGACCAAATTTAGGAGTTTCTTTAATCCATAAAAGCATGTGGATATGTGGTGCTCCTCTGGCTTGGTATTCTTTTCTCCAAAAGAAGTGTTGCACTTCTCCAAGGGGACGAGCAGTTTTATTACAAATAAAGTGTAGCATAGCAATGAAGCGATGGTGAAAATATCTTGAAAAATTAACAGGATCTAGAGAACAAGTTCTGCAGGTGTTAGTATATCTATGTTTGTTTTGTTTTTGTTTGATATGCGTTGGAAATCATGTAAATCTTCCCATGCATATTCTGCACAACTTAATGTAACAAACCAAGTGGGTGGGCCAAGGTTTCTTATCATACAACGTACATCTCTGTGACGTCGAAACCAGTATTCTTTAGTACCACGCATATTTGATAATAGATTTGTAATATTAGATTGTAAAACCTCATCTTTTTGTTGCACTTTTTGTAATAATTGTGTAGCTGAAATATTTTGAAAGTGGGATCATGATTTTAATGTGTGTTTAACTCCGTAACATAAAGTTGCTAGTTCACTTTCAAAGAGTAGGTGGAATATCTATTCCACATTTTGTCTAAATCAGGGATCTTCAAAAAATATCCGTAATGAGCAATATTCTGATGCTGTTATTTGAATAGGTCTATCATCGTAACTTCCTCCTTTGCCAGTAGGAAAAAGTAGAGGAAAATCACATGCTTTTATACTTTTTTCCCATATGCTGATTGGTGATCCTTTTGTTTGACGCATTTGGTACGTTTCTAGTGCATCTTCTACGGTGTCATTAGAATGCAATGGGTGAATTATATAATGGTCTAAAGTTTTGGATATTGTAGCAGGATCTAGGAGCTCAAATTGACCAGCTTCTTGTGTCTCTTGAATTATTTCAGTGGTATCCTTCAAGTTTTCTTCAATATTAATTTCTTTGTAGTATTCATTATTGTCTTTTTGATATTGCAAAGCTTGTCTAACTTTATGTAAATCTACCAGTTGTTGCCAATTTTTTTTGTCTTTTGTAGGCACACCATTTACTAAGATAATTAAAGATTGCCCATTGGACGTTGCACTCCTAGAGTGTGCACATTCTCTTTTAGATCTAATGGTAAAAACACTACTTTACCACGAATACCTTTCACTAATTCAGAGGGAGGTAATTTAGCTGTTTTTGGTTGAAGGCATATTATTGCTTGAAAGGGGTGCACTGTTTGAATTATGATGCTCTCATATAAATTGAGTTATTGTAGGGGTTTTGGTAGTGGAAATAATTCCAAATTACTTGTGATAGCACGTGAAGGAGTTTGGTTGTTGTCTAGTTGTGTAGTGCAGAAACTGCAAAGTAATAAGGGGCAGTTATTTTGTATTTGTTTTCTGCTATAAGGTAGAGAGCTAATTCAAACCATTTAGAATCTTCATTGCCTTCTATTTTATATGTTAGGTCTACAGTTTTTGTGTTACTTTTATAGAACGTTCTACGGCAACATACACACACATGGTTTGGGTACTTCAGCAGATGTACTTTTAAATTTCAGTATTTCTTTTTTGTATGTGTGTAGTAGAAGGTTTCCATGCATAGAATTGTTGCTAATTTGCTTTGAAGCTATTTGATTCTGTAAGTGGCTTTCACTTGCAATATATTTTTTCAGGATATAGTCGATTTCTTCAAGTAGGTCTTTTGCTGTACCATGTAGAATGTTATTTGAATTGGCTAGTGCTAAAGCAGGACTTTTAGCATAGTACAGTTTATAGACTAGATTTCTTATAGTTGAATGATGTGTTGATATCATTTTGATATAATGGAAGGTGGTTTTGCAAGTAGGTCCTGAAATGCAGGCCAATGAATGTCCTTGTAGTCCAGTGTACTTGCACACTGGACAGGTATCCATATTTTGCAGTAGTTGAATTTTCATTTTGTCTTTGCCTTTCCATATTGATTGAGGAATTTGCGTAAAGACTTGAAAGATTTTTTGGGAATGTTAAACATTGACGTGCATGGCCATTTGTAAACTAGACGTTCTGATTCAGTTGAATGGAGAGGTAATTCTAAGTTTTCTGGGGATATTTTTGTAAGCAGTATTTCTTGTTCCATTATGGTATTATTAACTTTTTCATAACCTCGTCCACTGCTATGTATGGCAATTGTATTTGTTTGCTTTTGTTTGTATGCTTCTTCATTAAAGTATGGTCCTGTGCTCGTAGTGTGACTCCATTCACCTCCACAGATACTTAAGAAGTTATTTCTGTTGACATTTCATTTATTGAAAAGTCTTTTTTATAATTTAGTCATTAGTTTTGTTAGTGGTTTCATTTTGTTTAACACTAAAATAAATACATTTCTTTTGAGAAGGATTGCACTGTCTATCAATGCTTATAAGATTCCTTTCTTATGATAGGTTTTAAGGGTTGAGCTTGATTTCTCTCCTGTTTTTATAAGATTTTGCAGGTCTCTGTGACAGAACATTTTTACTAAAATACTTTTTTTGGTATGCTTAGTTTGCACTATATCAAGATTTATAGGAGCAGTTTTATCTGTAGTGGTAGCTGATTTTTCGTTAATTGTTTTGTGGTTTGTTTTACATTTTGACAGAGGAGGCAAAGTTTCTGTACTTGAAGCTTGTTTTGTTTCGCTAAATTACTGTATTAGCTGTTTTGTTTTAACTTTTTTTACAAATTCTGCTAGAGATGGATGCTTGTTTTGGACACTTCTATTTTCATTTGCTCTGTTTCTGCGTTGCTTTCTACGGACTTGATTTTTGGTAGGCATTCTTTAGGGTCTGTTGAAAAAAATAAAGAAGGTATGGGTTTGGGTGTTCTTAATGTATGTGTGCTGTTTGCATGAGTGTGTGAGTAAGATAATGAAGATGTATGTAATGGTGTGTGATTGTCCATTGGGCAACTACAACTAGTTGGGATGGCTATTCTTGAATTTATGTGCTACTAAACTGGAGTTCAGATTTAAGTAGAAAGTAAGTTGGTGGTGTGGAGAAGTAGAAACAGTAAATCTAATGATATACAATTAAAACAGTTGTTTGTTCTATTATATCAAAATTCTAGGGGTTGGTTGAGTTGGGTTATTTGTGTGTCGAAAACTAAGAAATTGTGCGTCATTCTGCCTGTAAATCTCTGTTTAAGAAATGGGTATTTGTAGACAGAATGGTGCACAATCTCTATTTTTAGACACAGAAATAGCATGAATTAACCTTACAGTGTGTTTGAATAATAGTACAAATAATATGGTGGTATTCAACTTACTTTTTTTCTGAAATGAGCAGGTTTCTTCTTAGTTGTTCTTTGTACTTCAAATTCGGCTGCTTCTTTTCAGGAGAATGGTCTTCACTGCAATTGTAAAGAAAACAAATAAGGAATTTTGTTTGTATATAGCATTGTTTTTAATTTAGACATTGATTTTTTTAATTCACATTGATCGTCAGCGCCTTCCTCAAAATCATGAAAACTATCTTATTCACATAAAATGGCCGCCGCAACAACGACCGCTTCCTGTTTGCCATGGAATAGCATCAGCTTTTCCTAATCGTGCGCCGCAAGCACTGATTGGCCTGCCTTGCCCACATCCACCTGCCCGCAAGACCGGAAGGCGAGAGCCGGCCTGCCCACTCAAGGCCCAACCACGTAAGGATGGAGCCTGTCTCTAGCCTGTCTTCGCCGCATCTGAGGCGCGAGTTGCAAACCCCTGCCAGTTTGCACCCAGCCGCGAATTGAGCCGCATCACACGCGACCACCCACGCAGTCCTCAACATCGTGACCTTCGCTTCTTACATCACATCCCTAAAACCTCATCTACAGGAGAACTCGCCCAATCCTCCATCTTGGACACATGCCGCGCATGCCCACCAGCAGATGATACGGCCTCCATCACATGGACCCATGGGGCTTCTGCATAAACTACATCACTACGTGAGTTATTCCCCAGCATAAGATTCTACCAAGCCTGCATATAGTTGCTGAAAACTGACCCATGTTTAAGCCAGTCAATACTGCCTGTTTCACTGTGCACATACTCACATGCTGCCATAACTGTGTTGACCCTTGATTAAGCTATTTGCAATTGTTTGACTCACTCTGCACATACTTACATGCTGCCATAACTGTGTTGACCCTTGATTAAGCTATTTGCAATTGTTTGACTCACTCTGCACATACTTACATGCTGCCATAACTGTGTTGACCCTTGATTAAGTTATTTGCAGTTGTTTGACTCACTCTGCACATACTCACTTGCTGCCATAACTGTGCCGATCCAACCACTTGCCTTTGTTATCTATGCATGCTATCTTCTGCCTCATGCACTATACGTTATGTAACCAGAACCAGCACCAGCTTAATACAGGCCCACACCCAGTTGAGACCAGATCTAGCTAACACACCAATACAGACTTTGATACAGGTTCCCCCGCCTACAGCACCTATACCAACAATGCACACACCCCTAAGCCTCCTGCTCTCCACGTCCTGCACAATAAGTATCACACATATCTTGCTCCTACTACTAGCAGCGTACCAATACCACACCATTTACAACAACACCATGTCACCACCTCTCAACCACGTTAACAATCCCTGGCCAGCTGATTGCCACCTGCAACGCCCGACACAAAACACTCTACCCTGCAACACCCTCGAGAGGAACGGTAGACTCCGTTCAAGACTTGCAAAAACTCTATGAACCACTAGCTAGAACCCTGGCATCCACAAACAAACGAACAACAAAACACTGGCCCACTCCGACCACCACCAACAGCCCTCCCTCCAAGACCCAAACCACAGCTAGTCCCACCCTACCAAAGATAAACAAACCTAGCCTCAAGGGCGGCCTAATAAACTCTAGATCGCTAGTTGCTCACGCTACAGAGATAGCAGACATTATCCACTCTGAAGAGCTAGACCTCCTAGCAGTCACCGAATCTTGGCTACATGCCACAGGAGGACCTGCCCTCTCACTGGCCATACCAAACGGATATACCATATTGCGATCAGACAGAACCGATACTCGGGGCAAAGGTATTGCACTCATAACAAGAAACAATCTACCTTGCAGACTAGTGCCTTCCCCGGTCATCAACTCATGCGAGCTCATGACAGCCAAACTAAACATAAACAGCACCCAGACTCTCACGATATACTTCGTCTATAGCCCCCAGGCCCCATTGGGACCTTTGAAGATGACATATCAAATATCATCTCGAACAATCTAAAAAATTCCTCTCAAGTCCTACTACTTGGCGACTTAAACTTGGACTACAACGACCCCAAAGATACACATGCAACCAATGTAGCTAATATCTTAGCAGAACAAGGATTCACCCAAAGAGTGCTCACCCCATCACACAACAAAGGCAGAACCCTAGACTGGGTAGCAGACTACAACTGCAACGCCTCGATATCCTCCATATCCCCCCAAATTTGGACAGATCACCACCTTATAACCTTTACCCTAACTACTGCAAACCTTCCCTGGCACCCACACAGCCAGCTCCTTCCATTCCTACCCGGAACAAAAAAAACATCACCTGTGACAAACTGTTACCCCTCATCCTCCCCACACTCAATGATATCCCGGAAAACCTGGACGCCGAAGCTATGGTTAAGGAATTTAACCACATCATGACCACATCTCTAGACTCTATTGCACCACTCAAACTCAGACAAAGCAAACCCAAAGCACATCTCAATTCATGGTACACCCCATACCTAAAATCATTACGCAACAAAAAAAGGCATTGTGAGACATCCTGGCGAGCACAACCTTCTGACGAAAACAAAGCCAACGTTAGCTCCATCACAGCCCTATACAAAAAAGAAATCATCCTAGCTAAACGCGAATCCTACAACGCTAGAATTGCCCAAGCCAACTCTAGCACGAAAGAACTCTTTGTCATCCTCAAAGAGCTAGAAGCACCCATCCCTGTGCCAGACAACTGCATCAAAGACAAACTCTGGTGCTCCAACATACAGCAAGCGCTAGCCAGCAAAGTCACTACCCTTCAAACAAAAATTGCCAAGAAAAAAGCCACACTCTCCGGCAATAAGCCCATTAGCGTCAACCCTGAGCAACCAAGTAACTCCACCAATCACCCCAGATTTAAGTTCTCCAAAGTCACCATAAAAGAAACAGAAAATACTAAACTATCTCTCAAACCCACCAACTGCCAAGGCGACCTATTCCCCGCTCAACTTCTAAAGGATGCAGCCAGAGACCTGGCCCCCTTTGTCACAAAACTTATCAACTCATCCTTCTCCACCAACACCATCCCATCCAACCTCAAAGAATCATGTGTGCTTCCTCTACTGAAAAAGAAGTCTCTATACCCACTAATACCCTCCAATTACTGCCCAATTACTACAGTGCCTTTTCTCTTGAAGATCTTAGATAAAATGGCATACTGCCAGATTCAAAAATACTTGGAAAACAACTCTCTACTAGGAACTAGGCAATCAGGCTTTCGGCCCCAACACGGGACAGAAACTGCCCTCATAGACCTCAAGTCACAGATAGATGAACTCCGGGATGAAGGGAAATCAGACCTCCTTCTACTCCTGGATCTATCAGATGCCTTCGACCTGGTCGACCACAGGGTCATATGCAGCCACCTGGACTCTGCAGCTCACTTCTCTAAAGAAGCCATAGCATGGATACAATCGTTCCTAACCAACAGGACTATGAGAGTCTTCTCCCCTTTGGCAGCAGCCAACCCCAACCCCATAACCTGCGGAGTGCCCCATGGATCTTGCTTTTCACCCCCCCTCTACAATATCTTTACCAAGCCCCTTTTCGATGATCTGGACCTGCTGGGTGTCACCTACACTAACTATTCAGATGACACACAGATTCTCCTACCGCTTACCGGTGATTACGACTAGGATATAGCCTTGGTGAACAAGATATATCTCATCATCCAGGCATGGATGGCCACCCACGGTCTATGACTGAATGACGACAAAACAGAGATCATCATCATGGGCACTCCCTTGACCCTCAAAAAACTCAGCCCCAAATACTCGGCATTCAACATAGACAATAACATTATTGCTGTCGCCAAGGAGGTTAAAACTCTGGGCTTCTATTTGGACTCTACTCTCTGCCTTGGCCACGGCATACACATGCAAATTGATTAGAGCAGGCAAGCCCTTCCTATCACAAGACAGCTGCATTATCCTAGCCAGAGCCCTCATCCTATCCAGGCTGGACTACTGCAACGCCTTATACATAGGGGCCAATAAACAAACCATAAAAAAAATCCAACTCTTATAAAATAATGCGCTGAGAGCAGCCCTAGGAATTCCCAAGAGAGAACATATCTCTAATACTCGAAGAGCCAACAACTGGCTCTCCACACTTGATAAAATAAAACTAAAAACTGCCTCCCTCACCCACAAATTCTAGAGCAATGCAGCACCCGCTACCTATCCGACAGATTCACTTTGAAGCCTGCCACAAGAATAACCAGACTCGCCAATACCAACTTCCTCTGGGTCCCCAGATACAAACCTGCCAAAATCGGAGGCAGCAGCTTCCAGGTGAAGGCAGCCCTCCTATGGAACTCGCTACCTTCCCCTCTAAGAATTGATCAAACCTTTCACAAGTTCCGCCAGAGCATCACTAGCTGGCTCAAAGATGCCGACATCTAGGCATGTATCTTGTTGACTGTGCGTGGCACCTCTCTCTACAATGCATGCACCAACCGCACCAACTACTTTGTGAAACTATGCATGCCTTCAATATACCTGCCTGTATATATCGCTACTTCACTGTGCCTACATGTAACCAATCGGCACCTGCACCTAAATGTATTTTACATGTTGTAACCAAGCTTTGAGTATCCTTTTGCCTTGCGCCTGAATACCCTCGGGTCTGGAGCGCACTACAAATAATAAACTAAACTAAACAAAACTAAACATAAGATGTGTTGCACCAGTTGATACATATCATATGTTCTTAATGCATAAACTGTATTGTAATGACTAACTGTACCAACCAAAATATCATTTGTATGCCTTGTGGAAATTATAATGTACCACTGAATACCACTATTTCTGTAACTAAGCTCTTGTAAGTAACAGCGCCTCAATGCCATGGGCTGCTTGCGCAGTATATAAATATAAGTAAATAAATGTTTATATTTTTGTATTGTTGTTTGATTTTTGAACATACTGTGTGCATGAAATTTTGTTGAGTATATTAACTCTTCATATTGTACTTTAAATATGTTAGCTCAACGTGCTTTGAAAATGTGTGTGTAAAAAGAAATTAAATCGCAGATAGGTTTGGAAGTGATAGTTGATTTTAGGAGATGGAAAAAATGACAGTACATTCATTTTATAGATTCTACAAAGCTAAAAGTCAGTTAATCTGTTTATATGAATCTATAAAAATTGTACATGTACTATATAGAAAATATACATACCTGTAGTTTGTGTTCATGCATATGGGTATGCATGCAGCTGCAAGTAGAAATCTTGGAGACTTGTACAGTATTTCTGGTAGAAGGTGCTTTCCAATGAAATGACACTTGTACTCAGAGAGATTAACAGTACATTTAAAGTGCTGATCTATGATGATGCAGTTAGATATAGAGGTCTTGGATGTGATTGGTGGATGTTCCTGTGACTTCTTAGCTATATCCAACGAGGGAATGGCACAGAAAGTGAAAAGGAAATGGTAGGACTGTTCTTGTTACGATATGTCCGCGGACATGGCGGTATTCCGCGGATATCGGGTGTTACATCCGGGTATTTATGGGTTGGGGAGCCATGCAAATGAGAATGACCAGAGAAAGGGATTGGTCAGGAAAGTTTAGTGGGTGTGTTGTGCCCGGAGAGAGTTTCTCAGATACTCTTTTTGCTTAGAGAAGAACAGATAGCTATGTCTGTGGATTTCAAAAAACAGATTGTTTGGATTTTGGGAGACTCGTGGATACATTGGTTGAAGGTGCATGCAGAAAGCTGTGGAGTAGCTGTAGATCTTGGATTCCCACATGTGGAAGTGCGCTGGCATGGAGTACATGGAATGAAGTGGTTGGACTTGCTACCTCTCTGTGCTACTTTGGAGACAGAGCAACATCCAGACATAATTGTAATTCATTGTGGAGGGAACAGTTTAGGACATGTGTCTGGAATTTCTTTGCAATTTGCAATGAAAGAAGGACTTGGGAAGGTCATGGACATGTTTCCAAATCCTCTAGTAATTTTTTCACGGATTGCGCAGAGACAAATGTGGCTTTGTTCTTCTTCATTTGGTCCACAAATGGAGAAAGCAAGGCGCAATGTCAATAAGGCTGTTTGTGCCTTTCTAAGAGATTTTGTCATGTCCTCTTTTTACAATGAAAATATTATGTTTCGTAGTACATACATTTTTTCGCAGAGCTGAAGTCCATCTTACTTTTGCTGGCAATCAGATTTTTCTGAGAAATGTACAAAATGCATTGCAACCTTTTTTGGAATTACAGCATCCATTTTATAGTAGGTGTTGGGCATTTCAAAATTTTCAAACACAAATAAACACCACCAAAAGGCTCTTTTCAGAGCCACCACTTCCTCCCAGATAAAACTGGAATGGTTATGATAGGGTAGCACCCCAAAATTTTAGATGTCCGCGGACTGTCCGCAGACTTCTAAAAAATACACAGGGTCCTGCTTCATTTATTTTCACTTCTATTTTTTAACTGTAAAAGGCGGCTCTGAAAAGAACCTTTTTTTTAATTTTTGTTGTTTTAAATTTTTTTTTTTTTTTTAATACAAGACACACTAGGAGAGGAGGGGAAAGAGAGGTAAGGGGGGACACCAACCACGGGGATAAGAAAGGGCGAGCTGAGAGAGGAAGATGTAGAGTGGGTTTCACTTGGGTAGTGAGCAGACCTTCTCCTGCTCTGAAACGATAGCCTCAAAAGCACTTCAAAGTCTCTCCCCCCTGCAGAGTACTGCATCGCAGTACATAAACACAACTGTGACCCTCGAAAGGTAAGGGAAATCGGCATTGTGTATGGCCTGTGAGGCAGCTTGAGGAATACACTGTCCGACAGGAGTGTACCTTGTGGTGACAGGATCGGAAACAGAGGATGAAGTAGAGGAAGTCAACCTGCTACACTCCTCGCAAGGTACAACTTTGCGAACGGCCCCCGAGTGGAATGACTTTAGGTGTCGCTTCATGATAGTTGTCCCAAAGCTGTATGAACCATGCCTCCCTCGACTGAGTACCATTTTGCACTCATTGCAGGTGACATGGTTCGCAAGCGCCTTAGGACCATTACCACGAATGGTAAATAACCGCCACACCCAAGGCTCATGCCGAGTGCTGGTAGTAGGGACTTCCACTACCTCATTCTCATCATCCTCTTCTTCCTCCTGTGCATCCTCACTCCTGCTCCCCTCTTCAGGCCCTTTGAGAGGTGGTGGTGGTGGAGGGGGTGGAGGTGGTGCTGACGCAGATGCAGCACCAGGTGGCAGGAGTGGAGCCACGGATGCCATCAAGTTTGTGATGGACATCTGCAAATTGGCAGCAAAATTCGCTGTGCTCTGTAGGATAGCCAGAAACACAATGTGAATGAGCTCTAGGGTGTGGTCTTTTATAGGGGTGCTTGTGCGCGGTTCGCGGACATGCGCGCTGTCCGCGGACAGATCAAACAGAAAAAAGGGTTCACAAAGTCACAAAAAGTATGTAGAAACTCAGGATTACTATGTGGGACTTGTTCTATCGTGAGTTTTTGTTGGAAAATATTGTAGATTACTTGAAAATGTAGTTTTAAATTGTTCGGGGACACGAACAGTGTTCACAATCAGAACATACGCTTATCATGGGCGCAGTCACATGATAGCTTCATGAACATGTCCGAAAAGGGAGCGGGTGTCCGCGGGACACCAAATGCACTGAAACAATTTTGCACATGCGCGTTGGTGTTCTACGGACACTGTTCGGGTCTTGGAGTGATTAAAAGTGCGTCACAAGTGAAATGAACAGTTACGGACAGGTGTTTGTTCTTAGAACAGTTTCAACTTGTCTGCGAACGATACGGACAGGCATAGCGTCCTCAGGACACCCCCATTTTGTTTATTTATGAACATTCCGGGACACTTCATGTGTTCTTAGAACAGTTTCAACCTGCCTATGAACAGTACGGAAAGGCATAGCGTCCTCAGGACACCCCCATTTTCTTTATTAACGAACATCCCAGGACACATAATATGTTCTAAGAACACTTTCATCTTGCCAGTGAACAATACGGACAGCGTCCTCAGGACACCCACATTTCGTCCATTGACGAACATTTCAGGACACCGCGTGTGTTCTTAGAACAGTTTCAATTTGCCTCCAAACAATACGGACAGGCAGAGCGTCCTCAGGACACTCCTATTTTGTTTCTTTACGAACATTTTAGGACACAGCTGTGTTCTTAGAACAATTTCAACTTGCCTGCGAACAATACGGACAGGCATAGCGTCCTCAGGACACCCTCATTTTGTTCATTTACGAACATCCCAGGACAGATAATATGTTCTAAGAACACTTTCATCTTGCCGGCGAACAATACGGACAGCGTCGTCAGGACACCCACATTTCGTCCATTGATGAACATTTCAGGACACCGCGTGTGTTCTCAGAACGGTTTCAACTTGCCTGCCAACATTACGGACAGGCATGGCGTCCTAAGGACACTCCCATTTTGTTTCTTTACAAACATTTTAGGACACAGCCTGTGTTCTTAGAACAGTTTCAACTTGCCTGCGAACAATACGGACAGGCATAGCGTCCTCAGGACACTCCTATTTTGTTTCTTTATGAACATTTTAGGACACAGACTGTGTTCTTAGCACAGTTTTAACTTGCCTGCGAACAATACGGACAGGCATTGCGTCCTCAGGACACTCCCACTTTGTTTCTTTACGAACATTTTAGGACACAGCCTGTGTTCTTCGAACAGTTTCAACTTGCCTGCGAACAATACGGACAGGCATAGCGTCCTCAGGATACACCCATTTTGTTTATTTACGAACATCCCAGGACACATTTTTTTTTTATTAATAGTTGGTTTGGTCGCGACCAAAATCGAGACCTTTCAACTTTGAGAACAAGTGATAAATCATATATGCACAAATTCACAACAATTTACATGAATAAAATATATACAAAAGAAAAAATCGAGAACGTTTTACAGTATGCTAAACATCGCAAACTAGTTTTGGCTCTGCATACATTGGTATTTTGAGCTGATGCAAGTAATTAACCACAGCATATTTTACGGCCTTTCTATTGGTATGGAGTAATAGGACCCATAAGTGTTTTGAGGTCAGGATCTCTTGGGCCAAGAATAAGGGTTTAAAGTGAGTACAGCGGGTTGATATTAGTCTATCTCATTCTGTGCATAGATGCTGAAGCATTTCTGGATGCTGTTCACAGAATCGGCAGGGCAAATAGCTGTTAACATTGCCCCTGCGATTCAACACATCGTTGGTCAACCACAGATTTAGCCTGAATCTCATGAAACCATTACGGTGACTTGAGTTAGGAGATCTCACCATGTAATCAGCCACTGTATTATAATATTTAAGTTCAAATGGAAAAACCTCAAAGTTTTTTATAGTTAAATCAAGCCAGGCGTGTGTGAATCCAGTCAACCTCCCAGATTTTTGATCTAGCTTTATCTGGATTCTCTAGTAACAAGGCTGGATCTATCTGTGCTTTTCCTAGGATAGATTGGATTTTTTGCCGCCATGCTTTCGGGAAGGTATCCATAGATCTTAGTAGATAGGTAGATATGATATTAGTCATCCCTGTTGTGGCTTGATTTAAGAGGCATTTGCGGTATAAGGCACATAGATTCCACTTATAGATTGCATATAGTGAGATTAACCCCAACTCATATCTTACGGGTGGCAACGGTTGTGAGGTTGGTTACTGTAAAATTTGTCTCCAAAACCGACCTTCCCTAGTGGCCCAATAGGTGTTTGACATGATGCATCGGGTCTCGGCGCCATATAAAATGACTGGAACCACTTTTTGTTTAAAGTACGTAAGGATCGGTAAAAGAGAGAATTTACAGTATCTCGCTTTAATGATTTTAGCTTGTGAAACGCACATCTGCAGTTTATGAAGCCCTTTTTTGTTATACTGATCAGAGGCACACAAGTTGGAAATGACCATACCCAAATACACATAGACATTAGTAACAGTGCTCTTGCTATTTTGGAGAGGCAAGTGAAGCTGAGATATGCTTTGCTTCTTAGTGCCAAATTGGACGACATTTGATTTAGCAATGTTAATTGTTATGCCATTTGCTTTTGTGTAAACGTCAAGGGCATCTAATAGTTGACGTAAGCCTTTAGGAGTGTGCGACATTAGGACCATATCGTCAGCATAGAGTAGCCATTGGATCTGAACTCCCATAATCCTAGGAGAATCAGATATCACTTTACAAAAGTTTTGGTGAATGTCGGAGACAAAGAAATTAAACAGGGCTGAGGCTAGTAAACAGCCCTGCTTCAGGCCTCTGGCTGTGACAATTGGAGGAGTTAATAGGCCATCGTTGGTGAGTTTCACTTGAATTGTGGTATTGGTGTATAGTTGGATTATCCATTTCAGAATGTGCCATGGACAGTTAACATCAACCAATTTCTTATACAAGAGCTCTCTTGGCACCGCATCAAATGCCATTTGAAAGTCGATAAAGGCGAGATACAGGGGCTGTTTTCTTTGATAGGCTCGTTGGATAAGGCTTGATAGGGTAATGATGTTTATACCAGTGCCTATCCCTTGCAGAAAGCCCGTTTGAAATGGATCTCTTAAATTACTATTCTCTAGCCATGTGGTAAATTGTTTCAAAAGTAATCTGGCAAATAGTTTGCCAGGACAGTCCAGTAATGCAATTGGCCTATATGATTTAGGATTCTCGTAATTGCCCTTTTTGTAAATCGGGAGAATAATGGATTTTTTCCAGGTCTCAGGAATGACACCAGATTTCGACACATGATTGAAAATACGATAGAGGATACCTGCCCATTCATCAATGTGTGTTTTTAACATGGCATTATGCAGCCCATCTGGGCCTACTGCCCGGGACGAGCTCAATTTCAAGATGCATAATTTGATGTCATCAATATCAAACGTGAATTCTTTCGATGCCATTGACAAATTGAGATCTAGTTGCATGTCAGAATAGGGAGAGAGATAGAGTTTCTGAAAGTACGACTGCCATGTCTCAGATGAAATTGAGTTTATTTGGGCTATGTATTGGGAAATGTCAGATGTACGATTGAGCAGGGCCCAGATACCAGCTGTGGATTTTACAACTAATTGTTTGAGCATAGTTATCCCCTCTAGTTCGTACAACTTGGCCCTTCTTACTCGGAGCCATTTCTTATACTTTCGTTTGGCTGCTCTTATTTCTTCGGCCATATTTATTTTTTGTGACTTCCACAAATATCGAATTTTCCGTCTTAGGTCAGATTTTCGATATTTTATTTCCAGATCATGGGCATGAGTGTGCCGTTGTTTGTTTAGCCCATTGCTTGAAATAACTCGAGTAAACATCTGCATGGCAGTTGTATAGTCTTTAACCACAAGATTACTCTGATACATGGTCTCACGGTTACAATCAAGAGTTTTCAATTTTTCTTTGTCCCAAGACAATCTATTTCTCCCATTATTCACGACAGCCCCAATTACATTCATGTTAAACCATTGTGTCATTTGCGTGTATCCAATCTGTAATGACAGTCTGAATTTATGATGATCACTTAGATTTGTGTTAAGAACTTCCAATTTTTGGACTGAGTTAAAATTTTTAGCATTAATATAAATATAATCAATTATGGCGTATTGGGCACCTCTTTGCCAGGTGGGCTGGGCGGGGCAGTCGCCCCTCACATTTCCAGTTATCATCAAGAAGTCGCGCTCAGCCATGATAGATGACCATTTAATTTCATCTTCTGGTAAGGGTAAAGTCCCTTCTGAGATAAGATGTAGATTAAGATCGCCTAATATAAGAATGTGTGTTAAGGCGGTTTCGATGGCCAATCCATCTAAAATTTCCACAAATTGCTTAAAAAACTCTTCAGAGGCTAATGTGTTATTGCACCAGTAGATATTAACAATTGCTATTCTATGATGAGTATTAGATAGCTTTACCACCTGGAATGAGCCAGAAGGAACCTTGCACTTGGTTGCCTCTAGTCCACAGGTCTTTTTTACTGCTAGTATGAGCCCTCCTTTAGGTCTGCCGTGAGCACCTTTTTCTGCGGGAGTGAAATGGATAGTATGCGAGTCCCAGATCGGTGGCAAGACAAGTCATGTTTCCTGAAGGGCAACAAAGTCACTGTCACTTAGGTCTTTGTTTGGTATAGAATTGAGATGGCTATGACCTCGTGTATTCCAAGAAATCAAAGTTAAAATCCTCGTATCATGGCATAGTTATGCATGTCTGGTTCGATTCGTCACTTCTTGCTGAGGGGAGCCATTAGGGGATGATGTAAATATGCGTGACGTATGGCCCTGTAATGTTGTAGGACCAGGCGTTGTTTCTTGTGATAAAATGAACCCCAGGTCAAATAATGCCATTCTGGCCTGCCACAAGGTCTCAGCTACCAATAAAGATCGAATATATAAGCGGGCAACAGACAGGTCAGCATGGTTTGTAAACTCGATCTGTTCGATATCCAATGATGAAATGGCTGAGAGGGCCGGAACTTATGCACAGATGTTGAGGATACTTGACCGATTCAGATCATAGGATTTAAATGGGGCGTCTCGACATTTTATTACAAAGCGATGGTGAGACGGTTCTTGTTTCGCTTTGGTCTGTGCAGGTCGATCTCTCGACAGTATTGGTAGCCTTCCCGGAGAACGGCTCTTCTATCTTGGTCGATGGCAACAGTTGCCTGTGGTCCCTGTATTAGGGGTTTAAGCGAAGGAAACCCTTTTTCTGCCAGTTTAGATGGATTCATCTCATTTGATTGGTGGATATAGGCTTCAATAGAAGCTTTGATCTCTTCTCGTAGCTCTTGTCGAGAAACTGAAGTTTGATTAGAGGTGGGGACAGGAGTAAAAACAGAAGCTTGAAGCGGATGTAATACGTTTATCTGAGGATTAGGACTAGCATTACGTTTCAAGTATGCCTCCACTGGGGCTCTGATTTGATCCTCCGCGTTTTTCGCGAAGCTATCTTCTCTTGGCGGGGCAGCGGGAGCATCTGGGCTCTGTCCAGGTTGGCCATAGGACTGTGGAACTCGTCTAATGTCAGGTTGTAAACAGTGGGTCTTGGTCTGGTCACCCACGGATATTAGGGGCACGGAGTCACGGTGCTCCTGTGTTATAGTCTGTGGGGACTTATTTGGCAGAGACTTCAAGTATAAGTCAATGGATTTCTGTACCTGCAACTGAATCGCCCTCAACATGGGACCACTCTGGGGATCAGGTGACTGGGACACAGACTCCGCTAGGGCTGTTGCAGCAACAATTGAGGAGACCGGGGGAGTTACTTCAGGGCTTTTTAACTGAGAGCCTCGTTGTTCGTTGTTGCATTCGACCATCTGCACCAGATCGTCCAATGGTTTGTGCGGAACAACCGGCACAACTATAGGAGTCACCTCAGGGTTCGTGATGCCAGGATCAGATATAGAGATGTTCGACTGATCAATTGGTGAATCCTCCTGATTTTTTTGTTTTTTCCCCACTGTTGATTTTGTGGCAGGAGTTTTGGGCTTGACGAATTGGACTTTCCTTCTTTTGGTGGACCGTAATGTAGTGGGTTTGGCAGAGGTTATGCCAAATACCTCAAACATATTCTTTAACATTGGGGGACAGGTGAGTTGGTTTGTCTTTAGGCTTACAGCAGGTGCAGGAGCATCCGCATAAACATTTGGCTCTGGTATAGAGGCAAGCACGGACGTGGGAGCATTCGTAGAACCAGTTGATGGTACCATGGCAGATCCTGCCGTTATCTTAGTGGTACTGTCAAGGGAGTTGATATCTTCGATTGTAATAGAAGATAGATCTGTGGTCGGCATCGTAGACAATTTAGGTTGGATTGGTGCCCCTCCTGTATGTGAAGTGAAATTATTATCATGTGTCTGTGTACAAACTGCATAGGTGACTTTTGAGCTCAAAAGCTCTTGAATCTGATTCGATGGATTGGTTTGTGATATGGTTTTTGAGTACAGGGAAAGTAGCTGCTCAAGACAGGAAGTCTGTTTTGAGACTTTTGCATCCAAACTCTCGTACAGTTTTGCGACAGCTAGCAGGGCTGTATTCATTGCTGACAACGTGTTGTTCAGGGCCGGAGCCTCTGGAAAAGAGTATCGCTCTCTGAGATTGGGGTTGAGAAAGAAATCAGAGACTCGGGGAACCTGATCAAAACGTGGTTGCCTCGGGGTAGGTGCTATATAGGAATCAGCTTCCTCAATTGGCTCAGGGGGACGAGACGGGTGTGTTACAGGCGAAGCCATCGATTCAACCACTGCCGTATTATCATGGGGCAACACAGGTGATGGATTTTCGCCATTTGTACCAAAATGGCTATTAATATCTTGCTCTAGCTGAATTAAATCACCTGTATTTGAGCACACATAGATAACTTCTTCGGAACGCTCCTCAGTCCGATTGGAGAGGTTCATAAATTCAATATCCTCCTCCTCTGTTTCCCCAATCATAGTCATATGAGTGTAAGCTTGTCTCAGTTTGTGTTGGGCCAGAACTGAGCACTGAACAGGTTGGGGCATGGTGTCCCCCAGGAAGAGGGCTGTGGTGGGTCGTAGATCACCTGCAGCACAGGCTGCTATTAGTGTGTTATCAGTGGGGGCACCATGCAAGCTGGTTTCTCGGGATGGCATATCAAGGGCAGCTATAAGCATAGGGTCAGGAGTACTGGGGCCAGAGGGTTGATCTCGAGCGTTGGGCCCCATAAAAACAGGTTGAGTTGTTGGGGGCGGGAGGCCAAACTGACCCTCGACCTCAGACATAAACCCCTCAGTTGGACACAGTTGCATGTTATTAGAAAGTGAGTGTGAACGTTGAGTAGTAGCAAGTCCCACACATGGTAATAGACTTGTGAGTCGAGGTTGAAGGAGAATTTTTTTCGTAGCACTTGCACGCCCAGATTCCATCAATTTTGTCCGAGTCTCTAGAATGGGCAGCATGGTGGTGGTTAATGTGTAAGGAATCATGCAATTGGCCGCACAAAATAGAGAAGAAAAAAATATATAAATAAATAAAAAATAGCAAAATAAATAAAGAAATAATACCTTGGACCGGGACCCCGCGACCCGCGAACAGCAAACAGTACTTATAGTACTTGCCGAGTGCGCGCGCGGGTGCGCTATGACGTGGAATAATATGGGCCAAGCAAGGCGGGCTTGGCGGGGGGCGTGGTCAAGGTGTGTAACAGTCCTTTATGGGAACACAAGAAAAAAGAAAAAAAAGGAGAGCTATATTAGGGTCCAACAAGGGTGGTTGAAGGTAACACACAAACACGATGTGCACAACGTGGATGCTGACTAAAAGTGTACAACGTGCACAACGTGCTTCACACACAGTCACCTTTGTTACTTTCCTTTAGACCAGGCAGGTCGGGTGCTGCAGAGAAGGACGTCCTCCGTGTGAAAACAGGGGCTGCTTGCCCGACAGTCAGTCAGAGGGAAATCCACGAGTGATGAGACAGCTGCAAAAACGGTCCGGCTCCAAGTCCTGAGATGCGTCTCAGTTGTGCCAAGGTGTCGTGTAATAATGTAGAGAGAACTAGAAAGTAGTCAAAACGGCTGATGGTCTTTCGAACAGGTTAGGCCACACGGCGGAACTCGCAAAAGGAAGCTGCGTTGTTTGAAGGAAACTGCTTGTTAATGCTGCTACTTGCATGGCAATCGTAAAACAAGCGGGATAAGCGCATGAGCTGGGAAGAGCACTTTCATCTTGCCAGTGAACAATACGGACAGTGTCCTCAGGACACCCACATTTCGTCCATTGACGAACATTTCAGGACACTGCGTGTGTTCTTAGAACAGTTTCAACTTGCCTGCGAACAATACGGACAGGCAGAGCGTCCTAAGGACACTCCCATTTTGTTTCTTTATGAACATTTTAGGACACAGCCTGTGTTCTTAGAACATTTTCAACTTGCTTGCGAACAATACGGACAGGCATAGTGTCCTCAGGACACTCCCATTTTGTTTATTTACAAACATCCCAGGACACATAATATGTTCTAAGAACACTTTCATCTTGCCAGTGAACAATACGGACAGCGTCGTCAGGACACCCACATTTCGTCCATTGACGAACATTTCAGGACACTGTGTGTGTTCTTAGAACAGTTTCAACTTGCTAGTGAACAATACGGACAAGTATAGTGTTCTTAGGACACCTCCATTTTCATTTCTTTACGGACATTCCGGACACCCGCGCTGTCCGTGGACACCTGAATTGCTTTTTTTTTTTAAAAAAACAAGAAATTAATTAGGACACAACATAATAATTTTACTTTATTTTACATGTATGATAAATTTATGACAGAGAAGGTGAGGCAGAAACTGAAACAAAAACAGGAGAATTAGGGGTTTAAATAGGATTTATATGAGGTGAAGAAGGGATGGAAGTCTCATCAAAACGTTTTGGTTCATGGAGAGGGTTTGGGGATAATTGACTGGGATATGGTGAGGCGGGACAGGTACATGTGGGACAATGGTATGTAGTTGTTTGTTTGAAGTGATCCTCCACAAAGTTTTTTAAATTATTAAAATTTGCCAAGAGTAGGTCCATTTATTCTTCTATGTGCTGAAGAGTCTTATCCAATACAGCTTTTTCATTAGTATTTTCAATTTTTGTATGGTCTGTACAAAAATATATATATGTTAAATGTATATAAAACAATATTAATTAATTGGTTTATATAGTAAAGTGTCTACCATTAGATTCACTATCTTCTGACATTTCCTCATATGGGAAATCCTCCTCTATCCACTCAAGAGTACTAGACATTTCTGTAAGAAAAAAAATATAATACCATTCTTTTTTGTATCTAATACAGAAAGTTTACAAATATATGAGTAAAATGCAGTACACTTACTATTTCAGATAAGGTGTGTTCTGAGTGGTCTGTAGATCTGCTGTTGCTCTTACTTGTGGAGTTTCTGTGAGGTAATCATGTTGGAAGCATATCTTTCTTCGTTTGGTATATTCCATTTTAGAAAATATTGTATTTAAATGAATGGTTAGTGTGTTACATATATGGGTTACACTTCTTTTTTATTACTACATATAATGTGTATGTGTGCTGGTTTGTGAATTTGTAAAATGTTCATATGTTATGATATAACAATTAAACATATCCCCCAGACTTTTTGGGTAGTGGTGCTGTTGTGCGAAGATGTCCGCGGACATTAAAAGAGGTCGCGGACATCAAATTCAGTAGAGGGGGTTCAGTATGTTCCATATTACATGTACATAAAGTCAGAGTTATTATTGTTAAGTTGTGCTACTAAAAACATATGAAATTCAGTGAAAAACCTTTGTTAAAGGGATGTTATGGTTAAGTTGCGCTACTAAAAACCTATGAAATTCAGTGAAAAAACTTTGTTAAAGGGACGTTATGGTTACAAGTAAAACCGAAAAACCCCTGAAATTTGCCAGTTATGGTAAGCTAAGCAACCAAAACTCACGCCACCACTGTGCTCTGCTAAGACTAACACCCACGACATCAAAGATGACATCACAAATGTCATTGATCACAGGTTGGCCTGAATGATTTCTTGAAAACACCAATGGAACTGTTTCCTGCTGAAAAGATGATGTTTTCTGAAATGAATCAGTGCCAAACATGGAGATGTCCAAGCATTGTAAGTCCAGAAATTGAAGATGTTGTCAATAAAGCTGTATCTGCTTTTTTACATGCTACAGGAATGTAATTTTTTTGAGAATGAAAATATAAAGTCTGATGGTGTGAATATTTTTTCGTGAATATGGAGTTAATTTTACAGATGTCGGAAATGAAATTTGTCTTTGAAATGTTAGGAATGCATTGAAAAAGTTCCTGGAAGAAAAGTGTAAGGGAAGATGTACAGTGTATAGTACTACTGTACATACATACTGTACTGTACATTTGTATTTGTATTTATTTATCTTATATAGCACGTTATACCAAAGCGCTGGTAAAAGCAAAAAAAAGGAAAAAAAGTTATGTGTTAACACCACGGTAGTCTACAGACGGCATATGACAATCCAGGTCTTTTAAGGATGCCTGGCATGGAACGGGGACTGTGGGGATTATCCAATCAAGTTTACTGGCTGTGGTGTACAGGAAGAGAGAGTAGCAGGAGTTTTATCTGCAGGAGTTTCGAGAGCACTGAAAATGGCTCGGCTATGTCATTGAGGAGGCAGAGGTTATGGATTTTGGTGGACTCCTGGATCCATTGGTTGAAGGTCTTTGTTGAGCAATGTGGATTGGGTGAACATCTTGGATTCCATGAATTTGAAGTGCCATGGTATGGAATGCGAAGATGAAGTGGGCAGACGTGCTCCCGTTTTTTGAGACTATGGTTCACTTAAAACATCCAGACATGCTGTATGCTTTTATGCTTGTATTGTGCTTTCAGCTTTAAAATCCATTAACACTTTACAGAAATGCATTAGTTCATTATTTCACAGTAAAATTAAGGTAACAATACACAAATACAGAATACATGTTAACATTTTTTTTTAATGTTGTTAAAATAAAAGAGAAAACAACTTCAACACTTAAGACCACAGATTAGGCATATTACAAATACTATTAAATCAGTTCAGTAGCTATTCCTACCACTCTTCCTGTTATGTGAGCCCAAAGAGTCTTTTTTCTTTGGATTCAGATATTAGCCTGGAATTCCTCTATTTCTCCAATGAGTCATAGGTTCTGAAGCAATCTGCCCATCACAGTCTATGTTTGTATGTACCGGGGGGCTAATTCATTAGTGATCCTTCCAATCCCCATTCCACCAGTGTGTGTTCAGCCCAGTCTAAAAGGCTGTATTTTAATTATCCTTCTTCCTCTCTAATTTCTGCATGCACAGTGCATGCTGGGGCAGTAATAAATTCATAAGGAAGCAAAATGCTCTTCCACTCTACATGGTCTTCTAAGGATAATAGACCCAATTCATGTCTAATTAAACTGATAGGAGTAGACTGCAGCAGTCTTAAGACCTTCTTCCAAATTAGACCCTCTAAATGGCAGATGTCTTCCTTCAGTAAGCTATGATGAATTTCTGCTCCATAGGTCAGTACGGGTATGCTCTTTGCTTTGTACGATTTCTAGAGAGGAATTAGGGAGAACTTGCCATATTTATAGTTGAAATTTCTCATCTGTGCCAATGCTTTAGATGCCTTTAAATGGAATCATTTCATTATCGCTTGCTTACTCGGGTGTTGTGAATAACAAAACCTAAATATTTCATGTTATCAACTTTCAAAACTCATTTGTCACCTAGCAAGGTCGATTCCTTCTTTCTATGCTTTCCTGCTGTCAAAGTCATTAGGTGTGTTTTCTTGAGATATATGATCAATTCATTTTCATCACAATAAGCATAGAAGGACTTCAGCATTCTTTGAATACCCACCCAAGTACAATCCATAAGCATAATATTGTCTGCATACGTTATCCCACACATATTTTTGCCCAACACATTTGGGGTAATGACAGGCGCTTTTAGCAGCCATTCTCCCAGGTCCACCATATGTGCATTAAATAAAAATGGTGCAAGAGAGCAACCTTGATGCAGGCCGTTATTAGTGTTTATCCTATCTGAAAGCTATCCTTCCTGGGTTAATCTGGTCCTAATACATGAGTGTTTGTGCAAGTAGATCAGTGGTGCCAACAAGCCCTCTGGCAGCCACCATCCCACAAGTGTTTCCCATGAAGTATCCCTATTTACACACTCAAAGGCTAGGGAGAGGTCCACTGACAGCAAATAAACCTCTTTGTCTGTTACCTGCCTTACTAGACATTGAACGTGGTTGATCACCCACCCGCCAAATTAGTACCTACATCAGGCTGGAAGCCCTCTTTATTGGGTTTCAAGTTGTCATTTAGTTTGGCCCATTCTTCTAATGAGGAAAGTAGTATTCTTCCAAATATTTTGGAATCAGGGTGCATCAAGGACACTGGCCTGTAGTTCACTGTGGTCTCCCTGTCTCCTTTCTTATAAATAGGGACTATATGCGCTTCCTTCTAGGATTGTGGTGTACTTTTAGTTTGTATGATTGACTTAAAATGGTTATATAGAATATTTGCCCAAAATTCAGGAGATTCCTCCATTACTTTGTTACTGAGTCCATTAGGACCCAGAGCCCTGGAATTGCTTCAGAAAATTACTGCAATTACCAAGATAGTGGTCCAATCCCTGCTCCGGAATGTAGCTGACTTTGCCCTTCTGATGTCACACCCTAAGTGTCTTTCTCCAGAGGAAGTGTTGGGATTAGGAAAGAGAAAGAGAGAACCAGAAAAGGTGGAAGTCTTGTTCCCTTGACCGTAGCACTTTTGCCTAAGGTAATCCCACCCTTTCCCTTCTTACCAAGAACAACTCGCTTCAGAGATGCAGCCCCCTGGTGTGAGGCTACTCCTTTTGAATGGGTATACTCCGGTGATGCTAAGGCCAAGTACAGCTGCCTGCTGTTTCTGGTGGAGGGTGTTACCTGCACTCACAAAAAGAACAAAGAAGAGGCATCATCTTCCAGGTTCTTGTCCTGCCATTTTGCAGTCCCCACCAGGCTGACCAGAATGCACATCACCTTATAAGAGCAGGATTACAGGTGCTACCACATGTGCAATATCAAATGGAATTTATTTATTTATTTATGTGTTTGTTTATTTGTATACTGTGCCGAAAGCCTGCAGACATCAGGGCGCAACATTTACACATTCAAGAACAAACATGAAGAACAGGACAAGTAGTCCTTAGGTGGTAGAAGCCAGAAAATAGGAACTGGGAGGAAGGTTTCAAAACAGGAATCGAAATACATTATCCAAAGAAGTTTGTTTTCAAAGGCTTCCAAAATTACTTCAGGTCTCCCTCTAGTCTGAGGGAGGAGGGCAGTGAGTTCCAGATCTTGGCAGCTTTTACTGGAAATGGTCTGCCCAAGCCTCCGAAGTGTTTGGGGACTGACAACCAACGGTAGCTCAACATCTGGTGCCGTCTGGAAAGCTGTACCGGTGAACTCGGGCTTGCGAGGTTCCTGCCTAAGCATCTGGTGATAGTTCTGATCCCTTACATTAGCTCCATATAATCAGATTGCATTGTGTTCTCCAAGATCAAAGGTGTTGAAGGTTGTCTTCATATTGTTCAGGATGGTAATCTTACACTTCAAAATCTCCATGATCTTCCCCTTTCGGCCTTCAAACACTGGCTTGAACATAGTATGGTCTTGGGGATTTCTGAAGAAGAATACATTCATTGCCTCTTTGCTATCTTTTTGTGTTGGCATTTTGACAGGCATCTAGTTACAAATAGTAGCAGAACAGGTGTGCATTTGTGTACTTCTCAGTATACGCCCTTCACAATATTAAGCCTGTAGAACTGTTTTCCCTGCTATTATATTTCAATATACAACGTGGGGAAAGAGAATTAATAGTTGACAAGCAAGAATGTGTAACCACAGGTTGGGTGGTGTTGGCCTAGTAGTATTAGAAGCTCCTGAAATGAATCCCATATGCCAATGCTATAAGTAACCCTGCTGAAAACATAGCTAAGGCTAGCAATAGAGAAACGGGGTAAAGGAAACCTTCCCTGCATCTCAGCCTCCCTTACCAAATGTCTCTCATTATTTGGTGCATCTGCTGAGTTAGCACGCCGTATCTGTAAGTGGGGCAGGTGTGTCTGTGAGCAATGAGGTACATTACATTTAGGTCAGAGTACAGTCAATCAATTGTTGTGCCATACAACTACATTTAAATCCATTTGTGGCTTAGACCTTGACCACATTTTAGGAAATAATGTAAACTTCTATGTACCCTAAGACGCTACTCGAAAAAGGGGATTCGGGCTAATTTAATAAAACCTCAAACATGTCTAAACCTGGTACGAGTTCACCCTGGCCCAGGTAATGGGCTCCCTTAGACCCTCCCCCCTCCACCAAAAGCACCGTTCCATCCAACCCTGGCATCTTACATGTCTCACCTCACTCCCCGGCTTCGTTTTGTGTTTATTTACTTACCAATACGCTTTCTGAACAATGGTTGGAGTAAACTATTCCTTCCGTCTTTGTCTTCCATTTGTAAAACACCCATAACTGGAATAGGTGCAATTATGCTTTGTTCTATGTATGGTGTTTTGCTCAAAACAACTTCTGATGTCTCCAATAAAATGCAAATGAAAAACACAAGCAAATACACTTCGATGTAGCCAACAGGTAAGGCATCATTTACTTTCAAGGGAAACACAATGTAACTCATATACACTATTGAAAAGGTGGTAGCTAAGTCTAGAAAATGCTTTAGAAGAGATGCAAAGGGAAAAGTTCCAAACTAAGCTAAACATGAGGTTGACTTCCTGTATACAAAATGCACATTTGACAGTGTTGCATAATTCACTTTCTGGTATACTATTTGAGGGAAAGTATTTTGCTTTTTGCCTATGATAACTGTTATGGATCTTCTGGATTTGCTGTTGCACTTTGATGATTATTACAGGGTAAAACGTTTGTCTATTAATGCCGAGAAAACTAAAACTTTTGCCAGTGCCTCTTATGGGACTCTGAATGGCTGTATAAAGTTAGGTCCAAAAATAAATAAAGATGTCCTTACTTTGATCATTTGGTAATTTGATTTTCGGAAAAATGTTGTTGGTCATAAGAAGCAAAAATATGTAACATCATAATTTCCAAACAGTGGAGCCATTATATGATTTGCTTCTTGGTTCGCGGAAGCCACAGCCCTTGCTTTGGAGGAGTATAGACCAGAGGCTACGTCAGCCACATTATATGGTGCAGCATTGTGAGCTGAGCAAGTGAAAACACATTAAAAAAGTAATTATTCTGTTAAATACCATAATTTTTGACAGTCGCTTACAAGGGGAGAGAAACACATCAGTGACTCCTCTGAGGCACGCATTACCAGAGTGGAATGGTTTACCCATTTCTCTTCTCTTTAATCATTTGGAGTTGTTAACCATATATAACACTTGTCAATGAAAAAGCCATCGCAGGACATGGCCGCGGTGTTGAAGGACGCAGGTTTGCAGGAGATGCTGTCCAACTACATGTAGCACTTTTCTACGTCTTCTCTTCTGAGCATATACAATCCAAGGTTCGGACCCTCTGCAGCAAAGTCCGCGCAGGGCAAGGCTGCAGTGTTGAATGATGCAGGTTGGCAGGAGATGCTGCTCGACTACGCGTAGCATATTTGCTACATCCACGCTTCTGAGCCTATAAAATCTGAGGTTCGGACCCTCTGCGGCAAAGCCCTCACAGGACAAAGCTGCAGTGTTGAATAACGCAGGTTTTCAGGAGATGCTGCCCGACTACACGTAGTACGTTGGCTACGGCCTTGCTTCTGAGCCTATGAAATCTGATTTTTGGACCCTCTGCCACAAAGCCCTCGCACAACAAGGCCTCTGTGTTGAACGACACAGGTGTTTTTTAATGAAGGAGGAGTCTGCGGTGCAGACAGCGAGTGCTGACGACTCACCATCCTGTCTGATTAGCATGTAATAAGTTGTGAAGAGTTAGCTTGCTCTGCACTTCTTACTCCTTCCAACTGTGCCTCCCCTCTGACTGCATACCCCTATCCATGTGACCCGCCCCTCTGCCTTTGCCCTTGGCTGGGTGCCCCCCCCTACCCTGCCACTACTTGAGTTTCACCTCTCGCTCCTTCCATCCTTGTCTCCACCCCTGCATCCTCTCCCTGCGTGGATGCCCCGCATTCCCAGTTCGCGTGCTCTCTGCGTCGCTTCCATCCTTGCCTGTTCGTGCTGCACGTCCCAGAGCCCACATGATCCTTGGCAATCCCTGATTGTGTGCACACCGTTTCCATCCTTGCCTGTTCTTGCTGTGTGTCCTTGGCCCTGGTGGTCCCACACAATCCTTGAATGCATGTGCTTCTGTGCCCTTTCCTTCCTTGCCATGCTTGCTCCTGTGTGTTCTCAGCCCGTATGGTCCCTTGCAATCCTTGATTGGGTGTGCTTACGTGCCCTTTCCATCCTGCTATGCACGTGTTTTTGTGTCCTCAGCCCACGTGGTCCCTCACAATCCTTGATCCCATGAGTTTCCCCACACCGTCCATCCTTGGCTTTGCTTGCATATGCGCATCGTCAATCTGCGTGGTTCCTGGCAATCCTTGATTGCATATGCCTCGCACCTTTCCGTCTTCGGATCGCTAGTACCCATGCGCCTCCTGCGCATCCTTAGCACCTTCTGGTCCAACCACCCCCATACCCTCCCTTAAAATGTTGTTCTCCTCGCGCACCCTGTTGCTACGCTTTGTTCCTATGTGTTTCCTCTTTTGGGCCCCGTTGCTTATTCTCACTGCTCCTGTATTTGTTTTCTTCATCTACTGTTATTTGTCTACTGTTATTGTACTGCCTACCTACCTTATATCACAGTTCCAATGTTTTATTTCTTTGTCTACTGTAATTAATACTGCCTACCCTCATTTGTTTTCACTCTTCTCTGCTTGTTCCCTTTGATCACTGTTCATCATCCCTGTGATCACTGTTCATTTATCTAGTCCTCACTCTGCTGGTTGTTCCCTGCTGTGTCCTTCTCTTTCAGGGACCCTCGTTTTGCTGTATATTTGTACTGCCTACTTTTCTATGTTTCATGACTGCCTTAGGTTTCCTTGTTTGATCATTCTGTTTCCTTTCTAGCCCCTGCTCTGCCTGGTTGTTCCGTTGCTGGGTCCATTCATACTCTGTGACCGGTTGTTCCAGTCTACTCGACTGCACCTCTTGTTGCTTGAGCACATTGTCTAGTTAGCTTATTTTACCTAAGTTTTCTTGCCTTGTCTGCTTGCACCCCTCCTCTTGTGTCCTACCCTAGTGTTTCCCCTCCCCCTTACCTTGTCACCTCCCCCTCCTCATACCCACTCTTCCACAACCTCTGCATCCTCTATGATACTCTCTTTTTCTCCTATATTCTCTAACTGCTTCTCTATTGACTATCCTGTCCTTATCATTAAGTCTGGTAGGAAGAAGTTCAAAAAGGATATCCTGGTCCCCAACCCAGGCCTCCCAATCGCTGATACCTATACCAGCGCTTCCTCCAGACAGACCCTCACTGACATCCTCTTCGTTGTTCCTTCATCAGACCTACGGACTCCACATATGGTCTCTCTGCTCTCTCCTTTTTCTTCCTCTTCAATTAATGGTGGAACCTGGTGGGAGGCCCTCCTGGCCCCCTTCCATTCCTCTAAGATCATAATTAATGTTTACCTAAATGTCACTGTCTTGGTTCAAGGCCCTCATGCCAACCCTCTCCTATTTGATAGATGCTTTCCGCAGCTTATCCACTTTCTTTCCTCTCCTGCTGTCCCTTCTCTCACTTCTCCGGCTCCCTTGCATCTTTCTTCTGCCACCTGTCTGGGATCCTCTTGCTCCTCCTGGGCTACCTTGCCCTCTACTCCTTTCCCTTGTGCGGTCTCTCTGGCCCCTTCTACACTTCCGCAGGGAGTACCTCTTACATGTGCCTCTCCCTGGAAGTCTTTCTAGGCTGAACACATGATCAGCTATCAAACGCTCCTCTGACATCTGCTGCCATTGGAAGAACTTGACCTTGATGTTCTTGGTCTCACCGAGAAATGGTTCACAGCCAGCTCTGTCACAGATTTTTACACTCTCCTCCCTGATTGCTACAAGATCCTCTAGATGCCCAGTTCCAACAGTAGCCATGATCTTCCCAGAGTGGATTCCTGCCTCTACCATTCCTATGCAGGCCTACTCCTCCATTGAATGTCTGGTATGCAGGCTCTCTCTCTCCTGGCCACTCTCTCATTGTGGCTCTCACTGTGGCCACAATCTACCAGCCCCTGGTCAGGTAACTTCCTTGCGAGTATGCAGACCTCTCCTCCTCCCCGCAAGCTTCAACCACTCAACTCCTCCTCCTTGAAGACCTCAACATCCACCTGGATGCTTCCTGTCCCTCCTCTGGACTATTTTATGACTTCTGTTATTCTCTTTCTCTCTCTATTCTTCCGTCAGGCCTGTAAGGAAAAAGGGCCTGCTGGGCTTGAAAGGCCGTTCTTTAGGGGTGTTTTGGGCAAAAAGGAGTAAAAAACTACAATACCCATGAGCCTTTGGGGCAGCAGTTGGCTGGAATAAGGCAGGTGCAGCCAACTGCTATTTAAGAGCTCCTTTGGCCTGGTGTTCAGGGGGGACACGTGAGGAAGCTTTCCATGTGGGGTCTGGGTCCGGTGGTGAATTCATGAAACCCGGGTCTGGTGGTAAAACACTGCAAGGCTAAGCAGCTACCTCCAGAGAGCAAAGCAGAGCATGGCAGGAGACCATACATACAGATTCACTGCCTGGGGTGGTGCCGGCGAGCCACCCATGCCTCAGTTAAGTGTTGCCATAAATGTTTGCTGAGTTTAAGCAGATTCTTTCGTGAGTAATGCACAACCGTGTCAAATTACGTGCAGTTAGAAAACGTACATGGGTTATGTTTCAGCAATATGAACCTGTGCTATGAGAACGCTGGTGTTTTCAGAATTGTTAAAAGACACTTGCTAGGGTGGAGGCAGTGGTGTTGCATAACGTGAAGTAACACTATGTTTGTTTGTGGCTGCTCATTGTTTCATTTTCATGTTGTACCAAGTCATCATGTTTCAAGTCATGTTCAGTGTCAACAAGATGTTTAATTGCCACTGTAGGAGTGTGGAGGCACACATTGGGGGCATCACTAATTAAGAAGTACTTGCGTGGACATCTCCTTCATATGCAGGAGTGTTATAAGTGTATGTTACATTTCATCCTTGCTTAATGTGCTTATGTTTGTGGCTATCTCAGGAGACCTACACAAATGCAGGGTGGAGAGTCTGTACTCTAATTAAGAAGAGTACTGATGTTAGGTGCTAGGGAGTGAGACAAGTTATTATACATGTTCTTTGTCTGGTTATGTTATCAAATTCCACTTGTTCAGTTACCCTGAACACCCCCTCCCTAACCACAACCTCTCCCTAACCCACCTCTCCCTTAGGCTGCCTCAGGGTGCTTGTGTGTAAAACAACCAGGATCCCATGCCAACCAAGGTGGGGGGGTCACAACATTTGGCTTCCGTAGCTAGGAAGGAGTTGTGTGATGTTCCAGGGGTGTGACAAGGCCCGACTCAGTCTGCAGGGCACACTGTGGATGTTCTGATCTCCTCAGACCTCCCCCTCTCTAACCCTCTCATGACTCCTCTCTCCTTGAGTGACCACTTTATCCTTTCCTCTCAAATCTGTCTTTCACTATCCCTCCGGCCAAGCCTACCACCACACTGCCACCCACCTTCTCGGTTCTTCCGACCCATGAAGCAGGTGTCAATTGAGGCTTTCACTGCCACTTTCTCTCCCTCTCCTTCACCTCTGACTGACTCACATCCTGACACAGCCCTTTCCAACCTCTACGCTTCTGTCTCAGACACTCTTGATGTACTTGCCCCTGTTTTGAGGATCCGCTTGAAGCCCAAAGCCAAGTGCAACTCTTGGTACGACTCAGACCTTGTCACCCTTGGAAATGGCTGGCATCTTGGACATCCCCTGACAAAAATAGGCCTGCTGCCTGCTTCAAAGGAAATACCAACTGTCTGCCCTCACTAAGAAGAGAGCTCACGTCCAAGCCCACGTCTATGTGGCATCTAACAACTTGGCCAAACTCTATAAAATCTGCAAGGAGCTGGCCAATCCTACTGCAGTCTCTACCTCTCCTGTCCTCTCCAAGACCTTCTGCATGGCCTTAGCTTCACATTTCATCTCTAAAACCCAAGACATCCTGTCCACCCTCTCGTCCTCTCCTCCTTATCCCTCTACTTTTTCCTCTTCCTCTGCAACCTCCTCTCCTACTCCCTTCTCTGTCTTTCCTCTGTTCACACCTGACAAGGTTTCTAGACAAGTCCAATCTATGAAAGTCTTGGCAAAACAGGTTCTTCCCTGTTCATCCAAAACCATCAAGGACAGAGCTGCCAGAAGTACATAAACTGCTCTCCCGAACATCCATGAAGACCTGCTCTACAACCTTGATTCTAATATCCCATCTGTGCTCATCCTACTTCATCTTCTGCCTTTGACACGGTCAGCCATGTCATCCTGCTCAATTACCTCTGTGATAATCTGGGTATCACTGATCAGGCCGGGGCCTGGCTGACCTCCTTCCTCTCCAACCAACCCTCCCAGGGCCAACCTGGGTACTTCCTTTCCTCTATCTCACTTTCTACTTGTGATGTCCCACAGGGGTCTAACATCTCTCCTTGGCTCTTCAACCAATACCTGGCACCGCTCACCGACTGCATTGCTGCTCTCTGCTCAAACTTTCAATGGTATGCAGATGACATCCAACTTGTTTTCAGGCTCCCATCTCCCACCTCGTCTCACTCTCTCATCTCCGACTGTCTGCAATCCAGGAGTGGTGTGCTACCAACAAGCTCTGCCTTAATGCCAGTAAGGCAGAGATCCTCCTCATCAGCACACCTGCACCTTCCTTTCCTGTCACTCTCTGGCTGGCCTCCCTTGGACCTCTCCCTCTTCCCACTTGCGAGGCTAAGAACCACAAGGTCATCTTTGACTCCACACTTTCCTTTTCTCCTCACATCTCTGACATCTCAAAAAAGTCTAACGACCATCTGCACCTCCTCAGAGGTATTCTTCCTTTCCTCTCCTTCCCCCAGAAGATCACTGTCTCCAGAGCGCTGGTTCTCTCTAGGCTGGACTATTGCACAAGCCTCTTCCTAAATCTGCCTGCAGCCACTCTATGTCCTCTGCAGCTCATCCAGAACAGGACAGCAAGACTTGTCCTTGTCCTAAAGCCCTGGGATTATATGTCTCCAGTCATGACATCTTTTAATTGGCTCCCAGTGGCTGCAAGGATTACATTCAAGACCCTATGCATTGATTGTCCACAAGGCTTTCTGGGGCCTGGATCCACAATACCTTCAACTCTCCCTCTGTAAATACATTCCTACTCAAGATCTTTGCTACTTTAAAACCAACTCCCTCAGGGACAGTCGCTTCTTCAAGCAACGAATTGGGGTAGATCCCTTTCCTGAACTGGGGCCTCCCCCTGGAACAGCCTCTCTGAAACTTGAGGAAAACCATATTCGGCTCTGGAAGCACCCCAGGACCTTCCTCCTTGCTTCTGCATTCGCTCTTCCTCTCCCGTCTGCTTTGGGACAGGGGACCTGGTTACCCTCCCAGCCACATACCCGCACTGCCTCCTGGCAACCTCTGCACTTGGCTCTTTATCTGCAACCCTACAGTCCCCTTGCAGCACTAATCAGACACCTGTTGTCTAACCTTATTCTCACATTTAAAACATGCTGGCCACACTACCAGTTGTTGTCCTGTCATGTGTTAAGCACTTTCCACTCCCTCTTCCCCTCTCATTTTCCCCCTTCCCTCTCCCCTTGTTAAACTGTATTCATTTAATACCGCCTTGTTATGAATATTGGTCTAAGCCCATTCGCGTTGCACGGAAAACCGCATTGGAAATGCTTTGAGTTCTGATGAACTTCGCCGCCATTTTAAGAATCATCCGCCATTTTGATTTCGACTCCTGCTTTGTGTCCTAAAATGGTGGACTGTGTTTTCAACTTGCAGCCAAGCCGAACGACCTTTGAGTTGTGTCAACATTTAGGCTGACCAAGAGCAGACTGTTTCTTCTATTCAAAGGCACCTTGTAACTCGTATGAACTTCAATCCAAGTGTTGTGTGCACTCATAAGCCTCATCCTCATCTAAACAGCAGAACAATGTAGAGCAAACTCAAACCGTGTGCTTTGGTTGTAATATATTGTGTTATTTCTTGAAGCAAGCCTTAATGTGGATCAGAGAACCAATGTCACCATTCTAACTTAATGGACATGCATACCTGTTTAATACTTTGTACAATATTGTAGTATTTGTCATGTGAACTGGGCACAAACACTAGTATGTAAAATATTAGTTTGGAGAGGGGCTGGACAATGATTGGAAATTGTATAAAAGTGTACGTGTTAAGATGTCCATCACTCTCGCCCCTCACTGTGTCTGCTGGTACAAATGAGGTGTTGGGAGCCAGATAGCTATCTGTTTGCTTTTAATCTGTACAGAATAAAAGATACTTGTATCTTTTCGACCCGTGATTGGCGTGTTTCATTTTGTGGTACTAAGCCTCGATATTTCTTTGGTCTTTCACCCTGTACTTACATGTTCTCAATGTCACTGCGACTAGTAGGATTGTTGTTTTAACCTCCCTTTTTTCCCCTCCCTTGCCTTGTCACACTCTGAAATACTTGTGTATGGGCGCGATACAAATAACATATCACATCATAAGGACCATATTGACACCCTTGCTCCAGCCATGGCCGACTTTTGCAATCACACTTTGACCACTGGAACCTTCATTGCCCCCTGAAGCACTCTCTTGTGCACCCTCTTCTCAAGAATCCCTCAGCCAACCCCTGCAGTTTGGCTAAGTATCGCCTGATCTCCATTACTCCTTTCCTGGGAAAACTCTTGGATAAGGTGGCTATATCCCAGCTTAATCTTCATTCTGAATCTGTTGGTTGTCTCCACAGCCATCAGTCTGGCTTCAGATACGTGTATCTTTTCTACCCGTGATTGGCGTATTTCATTTTGTGGTAATAAGCCTAGATATTTCTTTGGTCTTTCAGATGGCGCCCGAATAGGGACCCTCAAGATTGATGTCACCTTGCTGAAAAGAAGATGTAGCTATCGGACCAGGATTGGAGAGTGAGATAAATGGGGGCCCCTTTGTATGAGACGTGACACCTCGACAGTACGGCACAATCCAAAGCCTGAGCGGTGAGCATTTGGTTCGAGAGGACATCTTGACCAGGGTCCCCATATTGGCAACCACAAGGATCGTTTGTAATCTGATCGGAACTTCTTTGTATTTTGTAATCAGGTGAGTCGTGCCACGATTTCTAAGTATACTAATATTTGTTTGTAGATTTGCACTCGCGTGTTCAAATGACGCCAGGCAACACCAGAGATCTGACATGCTTGGGAAATTGTTTGCCTGTTTCAGGGGTTTATTCTGCAGAGACAATCTTTGGAATACGGCCGACCAGCGCCAACTGAGGGTTCGCCGGCATATACTATGAACTGTAAGCACGGCCTTGGTAGTATAGTATTCAACGATATTTGGCATAGACAAACTAGACATGCTTCCGAATTTCAGTAGCTAGTTTATGGTCGTTTTGAAATTGCCCATATAGAGTATTTAGAGTCTGTATTGTTAAAGAAAAAGGCTAGGCCTGCAGCATTTGATGTAATTAAGAATTGGAGAAAGGAAGCTATGCAGCAATTTAAGAGTAAAGAGAAACACGCACGTCGACATATGTCTAACTCTGAAAAAGCATTATTGTATGATCAACAGAAACAGTCAGAATCCATTAGAAGTATGGATAGGGCTTTTCAACTTGGAGTACAGAAAATGTATCCATCTCTGGTCTTTCATGCCTCAGACAAACTAATCAATAAGCTTTTAAGTGAGCAAAGAACTGTTGCCACCGAACCATTCCCTTATGTGAATCTCCCTGTTGTTTTACCTCTTCCCGTTGTTGCACCTCCTCCTGTTGTTGTTCCTGTTCCTCCCGTTGTTGCTCCTCCTCCAGTTGTTGCTCCTCTTCCTGTTGTTGTTCCCCCTTCTGCATCTCTGCTCTTACCGACAGTTGTTGTTCCCGTAATTCTGTGTTTTCCGCCAGCAATAGTGTCTCCACTACTCCTTGTACAAGACTTGTTTGAACTTTCTTTTCCAAGTGGTTCTGCTCCACTTGTAGCGACTGAAGGGGCGACTGCCGATCCAAAAGTAGTGCATCGTAGTACAGTATCAAAAGCTAGAAAAAAAGAATTGTATGCATGGGCTAAGAAATGTATAGAAGAAGGTGACAAATCAGCTGTCTTAACTGCAACTTTTGACCAAGAAAGTATTCCCGAACAAAATATTTTGACAGAGGGGATGGGAATGCATTTGGCTGAAATGTGGAGTAATTTGACTGACATGGATGTCCGACAAGGGTTGAGGGATTTGAATGTCTTAGCTTACTCAAGGGACACTGCAGAGAAAGTACATGAGCATGTTGAGAGGGTGTTTGAGTTTAAGAGGGAGTTAGATCGGTTACAGAATGATGATATGGACGGCGATAGATTGGACGCTTCAATTATGCAGATACAATTTCTTCCCTCTTGTAAACCGATGAGAGAAGAGACGCCTATTTGCACAACAGACGCGCTTAGATGGATTTCGGATGTTTCAATTTCTCCCATTGAAGTATATGATACGTTTAGTCAGTATGCTCAGGCAATGCAAAGGAACGTGTTACAGGTAATGGTAGAGTACCTAAAGGATGAGTGTATGAAGAAAAAGGTTTGTTGTCCCGCAGATTTGATGGTCATTTATAGACGACATTTTCACTCGATACTGCTTCGACTACTTTATCGCTTGATTTAGCTTTCAGAATTGCCTACTTCCCAATTGCCAATGAGGGAGGTTCCTCTGACATTTGTTCCAAACGTAGAAATTCCAGCTAATGTTGCAACAGGCGCGGCAGCCACTACTATTGAAGCTCATTATTTCTCACAGTTTGTTCATGTCCCATTTTCTAGACAGGAAGTGAATACCATTAGAAAGGCGATTCCAGATATTAGGAAGAAATTCAATCTGTCTTGCATTCGTCAGTTTTTACCCTTGGTGATATAGACTTGTTATTCCCTGTGATCATACCTGCTGATTTATGGAAACAGATTAGAACTGTAGATGATTTTGCAGGATTGGGTGACACATGGGTTAACTTGGTACGGATAGATGGAGAAAGGAATGCTGGTGAAAGATCGCCATAGGTGATATTGACACTCCCAGACAGAATAGTAACTAAATTAAAAACTCTGGTTCCAGAGAGAAGAATAGTTTAGGACGAGCTTACAGCTTGAATCCAGGGGAAATCTGAGGGCACTACCGAATTTTTTAATCAGTTAAAACAAATGTTTTCAGATTTTAGCGGTCAGGACTTAAGTACTGAGTCAGGAAAAAGGCCGTTTGTGCACACATTTGTGCGTGGATTGTTGCCTGATATCCATTCACAAATTATGACTTCCGAAAGCGCCTGGCAAGCAAAATCGCAGTCTGAAGTATTGCACATGGCTCAGTATTATGAAAATAGGGTCAATAATGAACAAGAGAGGATAGAAAAGAAGAAGGGAGACTTGAAGACAAAAGTATTGTTGCAGCAAATAGTAAAAGGAACTAGAGGTGGGAATCCACAGTTTCGAGGTCAATTTTCCCCACAGAGTAATGCACAAATGGGTCCTGTACACATGAACCAATGTACCTATTGCAAACAAGAAGGTCATTGGCGAGCACAATGCCCGATGCGTCAGCAGTGATCAAATAACACATATCGTACTATGGGTAGACGATCCAGAGGCCGTCCTGGGATAGGGAGTCCTGGTAGAAATCAATTTACTCAAAATCAACAGTCATTTTCACAAGATAGTCAGCAGCATATTGTTGATAATAGGAACATTTTTTAAAATCCTTCAACTATCTATCTTTCTGAGGATCTTGCATTTGATGATGTACTGTTCTGTTAGGACAGCCTGAAGCAGAGTCTAGAACCAGTGCATATTATCGTCGATCAGAAAGGGCCTTATGTAAAAATGAAGGTGGGGAAGAGGAGGCATCTATATTTGATAGATACAGAGCACAGAAGTGTTCCGTTGATCATTTGCGGGTTCCAGATATTTCACTGTCAGGGCAGAACAACATTTCTGTAGGGTTCTCTGGTACTCCAGTGGTTAGTCCGGTTTCTCAGCCGGTACTGATTTAACTGGGGCCATTCACCGATTTATGTCCATTTGTTTTGATGACAAATTGTGGCAAAAATGTGTTGGGGTTGAATCTGTTGAAAGAATTGAATGTGGTAATTTATTGTTCTCTGGATGGAGTGCATTTGACGATTTCACCTCAACGAACTTCTGCTTCACAATTCTTGACTAGGCCTTTACCAACTGAATTGGATAAGGTTCTGGCATGTTTATGGGCGGTTGATGACAATGACGTTTGTATTTTACAAATTGAACCTGCTAAAATTGTGTTGAAACCAGGTGGTAAACTACCACGTATTCCACAGTATAAGATTTCAGTTGACGGTAAGCAAGCTTTAAAGAGTATAGTTTCTGATTTTATACATCAAGGAGTGATTGAAGAAATTACAGGAAGTTTGTGTAATAGTCCGATTGTACCGGTGCATAAGAAAGGGGATAATGCAATTCCTTTCCATTTTATTATTGATTTACGTGCTATCAATAAGATTGTTGCTCCACAATTTCCAATTGTGCCTGATGTGACTACAATATTAACAATGAATCCAGCTTCAGCTACTCATTTTAGTGTTGTGGATCTAAAGAATGCTTTCTTTAGTATTCCTGTACATGTTGACAGTAGATATTTGTTTGCGTTCACCCTAGGGGGATGCTCGTTTAAATTCACTCGGGTGCCACAAGGGTACACTGAAAGTCCAAGCATTTACAGTAGAGCTTTGAAGGAGCAGCTTGATACACTTGAGTTGCCTTCCACTTGTACGTTGTTGCAGTATGTTGATGATCTTCTTTTAGCTGCAGACTCAGAAGTTGCTTGCAAGGAGGGCACCGTGTTGCTGCTTATTCATTTAGCAGAACATGGGCATAAGGCTTCATTGAAAAAGTTTCAATATAGGCATGGCATCGTCCTGTAGACAGTGGATCCCTAACTTCTCAATAATGATAAAACCAATGTTGTCATTGACAAAGAAGGGCATTTCTTTGCCTTTACCATGGAACATGGATTGCCAGAAAGCTTTTGATCTGCTCAAGGCTGCGTTGTGTTCAGCACCGGTTTTGGACACACCAAATTATGACAAGGCCTTTGTTTTGTATGTGCATGATTGTGATGGATGCGCTTTGGCTGTTTTAATGCAGGAACATGGAGGGAAGAATAAACCGTGTGGTTATTTTTCCTCCATGCTTGATCCTGTTGCATGCGCTTTGCCAAAATGTTTGAGAGCTGTTGCTGCTGTCGCTGCATCTGTATAACAAAGTGAGGGTATGGTTTTGGGTCACTCCTTAACAGTGATGATACCTCACTCTGTAGACTTTCTATTGCACAGAACGCAAACACAACATCTCACATCAGCACGATTAACAAGATACGAGCTGATTCTATTTGCACTGCATATTCAAATTAGGAGATGTTGCACAAACTATTGCCTTTTCTGCAAGCAAGTACTTGCAGTGACAAGATGTCACGTGCCTGCTTCTATACCACAGAGCAAGAGACTAAAGGCAGAATTGACCGAGTGATACACCGTTAAAAGATCCACAAGGGGAGCTTTTTTGCGATGGCTCCTGCTTCAAACTTGCAGATGGTACATCCACTGCTGCTTATGCCATCACTACATTAAGCACTATTATGGAGACCAAAAGAATTCCACATAACTCCGTGCAGGTCACAGAGATGATTGCATTGACTCGAGCTTGTGAACTTTCCGAAGGGCTTAGTGTGAATACATTTACAGACAGCAGTATGCCTTTGGGGTGGTTCACAACTTCGGTAGATTATGGGCAGAGAGAGTTTTCTTGACCTCACATGGAACTAAGATACAACATGGCACTTTGAGAGTTTGGCTACTCTCAGCACTTGCACTTCCTTCTCAACTAGCAATAATGAAGTGCGCAGCACACCAGAAAGAAACAGATGATGTGGAGAGAGGAAACGCTTTTGCTGACAGAATAGCCAAACAGACTGCCACCGATATGCATTCCGAAATGTATATAACAAAAGAAGTCACTAACACTTGTACAACAGACAAAGGAATTGATTGTATAAAAGACATTCAGGCTGATGCCATTCCAGAAGAGATTAAGCAATGGGCTGAAGGTTTAGGAAGTTTGGACGATGAGGGTTGTTGGGTAGATAATGCAAAGCAAAGATGGATGCTGTCCGAAGCTTATATCACTGCTATGGTTACGATGGCTCATGGTCCAACTCATATAGGTGCTAGCAAGATTTGTAAACTGTTAGAACCCATCTGGGTGAATGTAAATATCTCGAAAACTGCTGAGCGATTGGTCCGAAATTGCATGGTATGCTTACAGCATAATGTGGGGAAGGGTACATCGAAACAAAGGGGTAGTTTTGGTCCCCCCTCTGTGCCTTTTGAGGTTATACACTTCGATTTCATTGAAATGGAGCATTGTCAGAATTACAAATATGTTCTGGTGTTTATTTGTGCTTTTAGCAAATGGGTTGATGCTTTTCCTTTAAAAGATGCCACAAAAAGGATGATGGTGAAAACCATGCTGAAGGAATATTTTCCCAGGTTTGGTTTGCCTAGGGTCATTTAGTCGAACAATGCTCAACATTTTATCGCTGTTGTTATCCTGCAAGTATGCGTGGGATTACAGATCGATAAACGGTTCCATTCGGCCAGGTACGCGCAGAGTGCCGGACTTGTAGAACACCATAACGGTATATTGAAGAAGAAAATCTGCGCCAGTACAATTTGAAATGGCCAGATCCCTTACCGATAGCTCTATTGTCCATGCGGACAACCGCACAGTCAAGAACAGGGCTCTCTCCCTATGAGATAATCATGGGGAGACCAGCTAATATTTGGAATGTACCTAAACCTAAGCAGCTGAAAGATGCAGAGAATTTGCTCCTTTCTGAGTACTGTGACCAGTTAACTCAAAACTTGTATTTGATTTATTGACAGATGCGAGAAGTCCTCCAAGTAAAATATGAGGGGCCAGGTCATCGACTCCGACCCACCACTGGGGGCTCATAAAGGTATTTGAAAGAGCATCCTGTCTCGCACTTCGCTGGAAAGGACCATTTCAAGTCCTATTGGCCTCACAGACCGATGTACGAGTAGAAGGAAAACGACACTGGATCCACGCAACACAGATCATGAAGATACCTTTTCCTCTGCCCCACGACAAAGGGGAAGAGAAGGAAATGGTTCACTCTGTTCCTGATCACATGTCTGTTCTAACCAACACTGAGGGTGTCCAGGAAATCCTTCCTGAGCCTGTGGGGCCTGGGGAGACTGCCACTTTGCCTTCAAGTTCTTCTTTGGATCTTTCTGTACCATTGAGCAATCTTGCTCCACCACTTCCTTCAGGAAGCAATGACACTCTGTTCTCAGATCACACCGTACCTGGAGTCTTGAGGTACGATCTGCATCCGAGGAATCAGACTTACAGCGCAGCATTGGCTGTGCCCACAAGGAATCATTGTTGAGCCAGTCCCTTGTCACTCTTTCGCTGTAGAAAATAAATAAGAGGCAGGGACCGGAAAAGTTATCTTCAAGCAAGATAGGCCACATGGTCAGGAGCCACCGACAGATGAACTAAAAGAGCCTAACGGAGAGGCTTCTAAACAGTCTCTGTGAAACAATGTCCTTTCCTAAATCTACTCATGCGGAACAAGCTACCAATCTTGTGGCTGACAAAGAATCAGTTCATCAGAGATCATGGTCCCTGAGGACCCATTGTTTTTTAATCACAGTACTAGCCTGTTTAATAATTATATTAGCGCTTCGGTTATGGTACATGGAAGGGATGCATCAGCTTGAGACTTTGTTTCCTAATGAAATTATCTCCACTGTGTCTCCACCTTTCATGTATCTGCACATTCTTTCTCCTCGAGACTTCCAAAATAGACAGGGTTATCATAATAATTGATCATGAATACAACCCATGTGATTCTAAACAGAACAAATTGCTGGGTGTTTTCACACTTGCCACAACACAGGGAAAAGGGGTTGGGCTGGTATATTCATCCTCTTCCTCTATTGCATGCCATGCCTCACTAAGGGCAGTATTCTTTGGTCGCTGGAATGACAGTATTTCTGGGAACTTCGATGGGACTAATCTGAATAAATTTGAAAAACGAGTCCTGACACCTTTGGGATGTTCCCTCTTTGCAAATAGGAGCAAACTCAATGTTGCTTCTATCAGACCTTCTAATAGACTCTCTAGACCTTTTCAATCACTGATTTCTTTTAAGATGGCTCCCGTAGGCAACCGGGATGCCATGCCTCCTTCCTATACTATCAATCATAGCCCCAACTCTGTTTCCTTCTGTGTACAAAGGGATGGTTCTCAGCCGATGGGTACTTTTGAGGGTTGCACTAACATCGCAAACCTAACCAGTGAAGACAGACCTTTGTATGTAGGAGATACTGTTTTCTTTGTTTGTGGTAATGAAGCCTATCCTTGGTTACCTAGAGATTGGCAGGGTACTTAGGATTTGGGTATTGTTACGGTCACCTTGTTTCTGCGGAGGTGTTGGGGAACGGTTGCAGCCCTCCCGGGGGTGAGGTCAATTGGGTCCGGCTTCACCCTCTACGCTTATGTGGTGACTGGTGGTAATAGGTGATGCTGCTCGGGACTGCTCCTGTTGAATAGTTTTGGCGAGCACTCTGTCCTGCTGCTTCTGGCAGGGGCGCTTGTATGATCGGGACCGAGTTCCTTCACTGGTCCCTTGCACATGGTAGTCCAGTCCTGCTGCGACTAAGCCACTATACTTCAGATAAGTGTTCCTATTTGGCTTTGTCTTTCCTCGTCAGTTTTTGTTGTAGTCTAAAGTTTGTTGTCTTGTATTGCTGTCCGTTCCACTTTTGATATTTGCTCTTTTAATTTCTTCCCTTGCAGGTGATGTTGGCGGCCCGGCAGAAGCTGCAGAGCTCGAGACGGTAGCCGGACGGAGTGAGCCACGAAGCTGCTTCGGTACAGTGGCTGGTAAGTTGTTAACTAGGGGGCACGCTGGGTTCAAATGTGGCACGGCCCTAGGACTGATGTTCTAACCTTGTCTTTCTTCTTCACAGGGTCCAAGTTTGTGGATGCGGAGTGTGGTGTTGCGGCGTTGGGATCAAGATCACTAGATGTCAGGAGATGAGTCTGCAGATGAAGTGATGAAGCACCGGTTTCCTGGAGGTGAGTATGCAGGAGAACGCCTGGTTTCAAAGGTAAGTAAACTGGTCCAAGTGGCGTTGAGCATCACGTTGCATGTGAGTGCACAGTAACGTGAAACACCAGCCTTAAGGAGGGAGCAGCTTATATAGCTGGGCTTCTGAAGCCACGCCCACAAGATTCAGCCTGCCTGCCACACCCTGCCACACCCGATGAGTCAGCACATGAAGACGAGGCCTAGGGAGCCACACCCAATGAGTCAGCACATGAGGATGTTCTCTGGAATAAAGGCTTTTAGCTCCTGGAAAGTTCTTGTAAAATAAAAGCACTGAAATAAAGTAAAAGCACTCCTGCACTGAAATAAAGTGTTCCTGCTCATATCTCTATATGAGCCTGGCGCCAAAGGCGCCAGAACTGAGTCCAGCCACAGCCCCTGTGTTTATGGGTCCCAAAGGGACATAAGTGAGTCAAGTGACCCATTGCCCCCATCACTAGATGGTGTTTTTTTTGTGTTCTGGGACCTGTGGTCATGACATGTATCTTGTTACCAGGGGTATATGTGGCTACCACCTCTGAATTCTCTAGAGCTCGTCCATGGCCGGATGAGAATGGTGATACTCCACAAGTCATGGGTGATGTAGCAAAATCCTTTGTGCCATTTTGGGGACAAATAATGAATTCTGAGGATATTCTTAGACTAGCAAGGGTACTGGAGAAAATCATCAATTGAACAACAGATATTCTGTACAACATGATGCTAGAGCAAAAGGCTAATAGATTAGTGGCCCTTCAAAATAGGATGGCGTTAGATGTCATCCTAGCTGAGCATGGTGGGGTATGTAAATTGGTGGGATCTGCATGCTGTTTTTTCGTACCAGACTCCTTCCCTACCATATTAAAGGCAATACAAAATCTACATACCTTGAGTACGGAAGTGCATGTGTGCGAGGAAAACTGGGATCTCAGTGCTGGGTTCTGGATCTTGTTAGGTTAATGGGGTTGGAAGTTATTTGCAGTCCTAATGATAGCTCTTGGTGTTCTACTGTTTTGTTATTGTTGTGTACAATGTCTTCCTGCCATATGTTCGATGTTAGGAGGATGTTGTGCACAAACTATAGGTACATTAGGACCAAAAGTACATGTGCTCAAGAAAACTGCTAATGCTTTTGTGATGCAGGATATTACTATCAAGGAACTTATGGCGATCGATATTTCTGAAGAATGTGAATCAGGATGTTCAGACATTGAGACGTGGGGTTTTGAGTAAAGCGAATGTTTGAGTAATGCTCTTGGCTTAGACCAAAAGGAGGGTTTGTTAAACTGTGTTCATATAAAACTGCCTTATTATAAATATTGGCCTAGCCCATTCATGTTGCATGGAAAACCACGTTCGAAATGCTTTGATTTCTGATCAACTTCGCCACCATTTTAAGAATCATCGACCATTTTCATTTCAACTCCTGCTTTGTGTCCTAAAATGGTGGACTGTGTTTTCAACTTGCAGCCGAGCCGAACGACCTTTGAGTTGTGTCAACATTTAGGCTGACTGAGAGCAGACTGTTTGTTCTATGCAAAGAAACCTTGTGACTCGTATGAACTGCGATCCAAGTGTTGTCTGCGCTCACAAGCCTCATCCTCACCTAAACAGCGTAACAATGGAGAGCAAACTCAAACCGTGTGCTTTGGTTGTAATATATTGTGTTCCTTCTTAAAGCAAGGCTTACTGTGGATCAGAGAACCAATGTCACCATTGTAACTTCATGGACATGCAACCTTGTTTAATCCGTTGTACAATATTGTAGTATTTGTCATGTGAACTGGGCACATACCCTAACATGTAAATTATTAGTTTGGAGAGGGGCTGGAAAATCATTGGAAATTGTATAAATGTGTCTGTGTTAAGATGTCCAGCACTCTCACCCCTCAATGTGTCTGCTCTTACACACTGCAAGGTGTTGGTAGCCAGATAGCTGTTTGCTTTTAATCTGTACAGAATAAAAGATACTTGTATCTTTTTGACCTGTGATTGGCGTATTTCATTTTGTGGTACAAAGCCTCGATATTTCCTTGGTCTTTCACCCTGCACTTACACGTTCTCAATGGCACTGGGACTAGTAGGATCGTTGTTTTGCCCTCCCTTTTTTCCCCATCTTGCCTTGTCGTGCTCTGAAATACTTGGGTATGGGCACAATACAAATAACAAATCATATCATAAGGACCACATTGACACCCTTTCTCCAGCCTTGGCTTACTTTTGCAATCACTCTTTCACCATTGGAACCTTCATTCCCCCCCTGAAGCACTCTCTTGTGCACCCTCTTTTCAATAATTCCTCAGCCAACCCCTGCTGTCTGGCTAACTATCGCCCAATCTCCATTACTCCTTTCCTGGGCAAACGCTTGGATTAGCTGGCAAAATCCCAGCTTAATCTTCACACTGAATCTGTTGGTTGTCTCCACAGCCATCAGTCTGGCTTCAGAGCAGCAAGTTGCACGGAAGCTGCTCTCCAGAACATCTGTGAATACCTGCTCTCTAACCTCGATGCCAATTACCCCTCTGTCCTCATTTACTCAATCTCTCCTCTGCTTTCAACATGGTCAACCATGCCGCCCTCCTCAACTGGCTCTGTGATAACCTGGGTATCACTGATCAGGCCCTGGCCTGGCTAACTTCTTTCCTCTATGACTGACCCTCCCAGATCCAACTTGGGCCCTTCCTCTCCCCTATCTCACTCTCTACCTGTGGTGTTCCCCAGGTGTCTAACTTTTCTCCCTGACTGTTCAACCAATACCAGGAAACTCTCGTCTAGCGCATTGCTGCTCTCTGCTCCAACTTTCAGTGCTATGCAGATGACACTCGGCTCGTGTTCAGGCTCCCCTCAGCTCCTCTCCCTCTCTCATCCCAGATTGTCTGTCTGCAATCCAGGAGTGGTGTGCTGCTATTGATCTCTGCTTTAATGCCAGTAAGACTGAGATCCTCCTCATCGGCACACCTGTACCTTTCTTTCCTCGCACTCTCCGGCTGCCCACTCTCGGCCCTCCTCCTGCTCCCACATGTGAGGCTAAGAACATCAGGGACATCTTTAACTCCACACTCTCCTTCTCTCCTCACATCTCTGATGTCTCTAAGAAGTCAAACTACTATCTGCACCTCCTCAGAGGTATTATTCCTTTCCCCCCAAAAGCTCACTGTCTCCTAAGCTCCGCTTCTCTCTAGGTTGAACTATTGCAACAACCTCTTTCTAAATCTGACTCCGTATACTCTCCATCCTCTACAACTCATCCAGAACAGGACTGCAAGGCTTGTCCTTGGCCTCACGCCCAGGGATTATATCTCACCAGCCCTGAAATTTCTCCACTGGCTCCCAGTGGCAGCAAGGATCAAGTTCAAGACCCTCTGCATTGTCCACAAGGCCTTCTGGGGCCTGAGGCCTAAATACCTTCAACTCTCTCTTCCTAAATATCTTCCTTCCCGAGCCCTTCGCTCATCCGTCTCCAACTCCCTCAGGGTCAGCCGCTTCTCGAAGCAACGAGCTGGTGGTAGATCTCTCTCCGCGGCAGGGGCCTCTCTCTGGAACAGCCTTCCTGCCTCCCTGAAATTTGAGGAGAACCATCTCCGGTTCCGGAAGCACCTCAAAACCTTCCTCTTTGCTTCTGCTTACTCTCTCCCTCTCCCCTGCTAATTCTTCATTGAAACTGCACTGAATCTGCAACTGCGCCACTCTCACGGACCTCGGTCCTGGGCCCAGCCACTCTCCACTTGCACTGCCTCCCTGGCAACCCCTGCACTGCGGGACTGTCTCTGTATCCCTACAGCCCCCCCTTCCCAGCACTTGTCTGCACTTATCCTGCACTTGCCACCAGCTGGCCCTTTTCTTGTACTGCACTTCCCCCCTCCCCTTCCCCTTGCACTTCTCCCTTCCCCCTACCCCTGCACTTGCGATATCTGAATGACACCTGGCCTAGTAGGATCGTTGTCTGTCCTCCCCTTGTTTACCCCCTGCCTGCCTCGTCGTGCCTTGAAACACTTGTGTATAGGCAAGTTACAAATGCCATATCATATCATATCATATCATATCATATCATATCACTTGCCCATCTTACACCCTGGCATTTCTCCTGTCCCCTCTCCCCTGCACTTGCACAATCGCAATGTCACTGGCCTAGTAAGATTGTTGTTTTTTGTCCTCCCTCTATTTCCCCTCCCTTGCCTCATCACGCCTTGAAACACTTGTTTTAGGCGTGTTTTAAATGCCACATCATATCATATCAAAAGTGTCACGGATAGCCCCAAAAACACTCAACGTCAGTTCAAGGGTCTTTATTAATTTAGTTGTGGGGCATATGATCATTCCTCTCTGGTTCCATGTGATAATGTCACCTGGAAAAAGTTGCCAAGTAGTCCACTTATTTTTTCATGACCTCTAAAATACTTTCCGCAAATATTCTCTGAGGGGTATCATTTTATATTATAAACTGCCATCGTAGAATTTTTGGGGAACGTGTTTGATCTTGATGAGGGTGCATTTTTGGGGTAATGTTGCCACCTGGCAGCCATTTTCCAGGTGGCTTTATCACTGGACACCCCCTTTCTCTCTCTCGTCTTCCCTGAGATTCAAGCCCTAACCTTGGTGGTCATAACTCTGGGTCAGTACTATTGAACTCCAACTGCTATTACCTAAGTTCTTGAACTTGTACTACCAATGGTATCCCTAAATACAGGTTCACTAACTCCCTCAAGGGTTTTGTACTGTTCCCTGTTCTCACCCTAGGCAAGTTATCTGCTGAACGTGGGGATAGTGCCTACAAGACTTGTCTATTCCACTTATACTCTGATGTTTCCCCTTCTACTCTGCCTGCTTTTCCTGACTCTTCTCCTCCCCTCTGATCTTCTTTCTATAAGATGTTTCACTCCTTCTGTCTCCTCCCTCCACCCTTGATGTTATTGCTCTCCTCCCCTACTAATTACCACTACCACTCAAAACACACTGCTACTACTCCATTCTACTGCTACTCCTGTTACTAGTGCTACTCTCCTTTGACCACTACTACTCCCCTCCAAAAACGACTACTCTTCTCCAATCACCACTACTACTCTCCTCTAATCACTACTATCTTCCTCACCACTGCTGCTCTGCTCAAACCACTACTACTCTCCTCCAGTCACCACTGCCACCCACCTCCAACTACTACTACTCCCTACTAACAATTACTACTCCCCTCCAACCTGCACTACTCTCATACAACCACTACTACGTCTATCCAAACACTACTCCATTCAATCACTACTACTCTCCACAACCACTATCGAATTCCTAAATCCACCACTACTTATGCACCCTCCTTTCTCCGATAACAACCTGCTTACAGTCACCCTCTTTCTTCCTTCTTTTCTTTTGACCATCCTCCACCTCCACTGCTGACCTCACCCGGCACACCCACAACTTCCTGTTTACTTTCTCCCCTTAAGTAGCCATCCTTTCTCAGTGATTGGCTCTCTTCCCCTAGCCAATCTAACCCACTCTCCCCACCAAGGGGCACTCTTTCAAAAGGAGTGTATGCCCCACCTGCTGACTCTGTGTTAGCATTCACCATGCAATGGCAGTGTATTGAGTCTTTGGTAACTGCTTGTTTCCTTTGTTAACATATCCCCAATCCTATTAACAAGTCTCTGTACTCTGAAAGGTAGTTTATCTGAGATATGAAGGAGGCTCCGCCAGGACATCCAACCAGGACTGTGCCACTTCTGTGATTGCCACTCATGTACCTGGCTTCTCTCCACAGCTTTCACTCTCTTTTTGGCTCTCGGGGTAGCTCGGGGTGGTTCTGACTGTTTCCAGTTGGTTTGCAAGTCACTCAGTAGAATTCCAGCTTCTCTCGAGGCATGGGTGCAGTTGATGCTACTTGCTCACTCTGTTCCTCTGGCCTTGCAGTGGATCTGCAACAGGAAGCAAATGTCTGGTGAGCAGTTTATGAGTTATGGCTGAAGACATGGTTCTGCACACAAGCATTCAGACAGAAGGGAAACATTCTTGAACTGCGGCACTCCTTGCTATTATCAGAGACAGACCTGGGTGTTGGCCTGCTTCCCCTCTTCAGGCAAGGTTAATTCCATTACCTTTTTTCGCACACGAAAATGTGTAGTATTTCTAATCGTGAAGTCTGGGGCCAGATACATTGTCAGATGTGGCATTTTTACAAATGTAGACATTTAGATGCCTTTTATTACAGGATTTTTCAATGGAATCATAGAAGGCCGCAAGACATCTAAGAGTTGTCAAGGAGCTAAAATAATCCAATTGATCTAAAAGGTTGACCCAAAATGCACCCATCAGATTACCATCCTATAACACTTCTAGACAGTACTGCTAAGACTTTTGGGAATATGTCATTCCATAGGCTTGAAAGTGGATTTAGGAAAAGCAAGTTCTGTCCAACTTTCAACTGGTTTACATAGGTGCATGAGTACCACAGACCAAATCTTCTGACTGTCTTTGTTGATTATGACATTTTTGGTCTTTCAGTATCATGTTCTGCTTGGTTATATTTGTTGATCTAAACACTATACAAGATGCTTGCCCCTGCGGTAAACTATGGCATAAACTACACACACAGGTATCCCCCAAGTTTTACTATCTTTAATTGTGGTATACATGGTATTACAGGGCCTGCCGTGATGGCCGTGTAATTATGTTGAAGTTGCTCAATCCATAGAAAGAGCACTTTTTGGGTGAATTATAACTTGACGATTGTATTGATTTTGCAAAGTTTGGTGAGGCTTGTGCAAGGGGTGCAAAGTTATAGGGGGTCCCAAAATGTTTTGTTTCTTTCCATAGACACAATGGAAACAAAATTGTGCTTATGCCTACAGCCCAAACCGCTGGACGGATTTTCACCAAATGTGCAGCAGAGTGGCTGCTTGGTCCCAAAAGACTGCTTTTGTAAATTTCGGTGTAATCTGTCCAGTATTTCTTTTTAAAACGGCCCACAAGTAGGTAAAAATAAATTAGTGATATCTATGTTCAGTCTGTAGATTCACTGCCCTGTTCGGACCGCGGACGGGCATCCGATTGGCCCAGAGGACTGTGTGAAGTCCCCAGACATTGGTCACACCCAATGATTGAATGGTGAAAAGCAGGAGGTGCGTCAGATTTTTGGAAACGCCTGCTATGTTAGATTTGCGGACTGTTGACGTCTGCGGTCATTGCAGTAAAAACATATTATAAAATACAACATTGCACTTATCAAACTAATAAAACCATGTCTGGAAAGGTGAGGTGTGATGAGGATGCAATGGGATATGGTCTTAAAAAGCCCAAAAAATGTATGGCATTCCGACTCCGATGTCCGCGAACGGTCTGCATGCGGGGGGCAGTCCTGAGATGTTGGCAAACATCTTAGATGTTCGGGGACATGTATGCTTATTTGTGCATTACAGGGTTGGTGAACAGCAGTTTTTGGAAGGTTTATAACTTTGGTGCCACTCAGTGAAACTGCATCAAAGCTGCTGTTTTGTGAACAGGGAGCAACATTAGAGGGTGGGTCCCAACATTTTTAAAGCCTTATAAATGTGGTGCCATTTGACAAATATGCACAAAAGTTTGCAAAACGATTGTAGACCTAGGTATGAGTATTCTTGCAAGAGTTGATGGGATTTTGTCAAGAGGGGGCAGCATTAGAGGCAGGGTCTCAACATTGTTAGATGGCGTAAAACTTAGTTGCCATTTGACTAATGTGGACAAAAGTTTTCAGAAAGATTGTAGCCCACCCTTGTATGTTTGTGCAAAGTCTGAATGGACTTTGTCTAAGTTAGATGACTATTGTTTGTACATACATTTTGACACTATTGAAAAAAATAAAACATGGGAAGATTTGTAGCAAACTTGTGTAAGGAGCAGTGACAAGGACCAGAAAGCATGGTTTTGCAAATGTGTTTTATTTTTTTTAAAGTGTCATAATGTAGGTACAAAACAAAAGTGATACACCTTTGGTGACTGAGGTATGGACTGTGACCATGGCTGACCCGGGCAATCTGGCTACTGGCCATGACCACGAGGGACCAGCAATGGGGTTGAAGTGGTCATGGCAACCAAGGACCGGCTATGTGGTAAAGTTTTTTGAAATTGGGATAGGTTTGAATGGGAAAAATAAATATGCTTGTGGGTAAAGGTTGAAGTGCTGGATGGGATTGCAGCAAATATGCAAGAGGGTGGTCTGCAACAACTTCAATGCTTGGTTTTGAAATATGTCCTGTGTTTTATTTGTTTTCAAAAGTGTAAAATGTAAGTACACAACTCAGTAATATAACATTGGTGTCAGGACATTAGGCCTGGCTGCCAGCAAGGGGAAATGTGTACTGTAATTTGCTTATTGGGGCATGCGGCATGGCCGAAGTGGTAGGTTTGAATGGGGAACAATATTCTGCTTGCGGTTACAGCCTGAAGTGGTGGACTAGATTACAGCATCTTGCGTGCGAGCATTAGCAAGGACCTGAAAGCATGTTTTTGGAAACAAGTCTAGTGTTTATTTGATGAAAGTGTAAGGAAATAAGTAGAAACACTAGTGATATATATTTGATGTCTGGATAGTGGTCCTGGCCCTCGCCAAAGCCTATGCCCTATAGATTTGGGGACTGGCCAAGGCTGGAAGCCAAGAGCACTGGCCATTGCTTACATGAGCTAGGATGCAGGGTAGGTGCAGTGAATAATAGGGATGGTTTGGTTTGGTTGGGATCATGGCGGAACCTCACATCATAGGCAATTGAATGATGATTTCCATCCCTAGCATGCACTGCTGATAACGACAGACATAAGTACGTGTTGCAAAATATATTTCTTAAAGGAGGTTTATAGTTCTTTCAGATATATGAAAAGAGGAATTATTAATAACTTATATAAAGTGATGTAACACCATGAAACATGTTCACTTATAAAAACCTATTAACTTGACAGGAACACTTTATTAATGGACTGTTATGGTTAAGATGCATCCCGACCTTGGGACTCCTCTCCTCCTGTATTTATTTAGTGGCGTCCCAATTTGCATCCAAAATGCAAATGCAAAAGATTTGTAAAAGTTGTTTATTGGCAGTTGCTGTGTGAAAGCTTGATATGGTCATGGGGTTATATGAACAGTTTTTGGAAGTGATTGGTGGATGGATGTGTGACTGTTTCAAAGCCGGCATTGAGGGGGCGTTACAAATATAAAATTAAAAAGGGTTGAATTGCTGCCGTGTGCTTTGATGTGCACGTGCAATCCGGGTGTTTTAATGATCCATGGCCTGGAAAGGGGACTGTGAAGACTGTGGATAGTTGTAAAGGTTCATCAATTATGGTCCATACTGTATGTACGCTAGAGAAAAGTATTTAAGACAGAAAATTGTTTCTGTCCTTTTATATATTTCTCTAGTATACAATTGACCATTAGCACCCTGGTGGGGGGTAGGCAATCAGGTTGCTAGAAACGCAGGCGAGAACTGCTGGAACAAGCCCGCATTCCAAGTGGCCTGACAGCCAGCTACCCCGCCGCCACCTCCCCCACCCCCCATCGCATTTGTTATTGGTTTTTGTTACCACTTACCCTCCACTTACCTTATTTCGCAGTGTGTGATGCCACAGCATTTCCTCTTTCTATTCGCCTCCCGCAGGCCTCCATGGAAAGGCCTGCCTTTTCCATGGTGGCTATCTTGGAAAAGGATTTACCTTCCTACAGAGGGATGTGGCATGTGTCCCGCTCTAGGAAAGAAAATCATTTTTTTAGCACCACACCTTACCGCTTTGGCAACCCGGAGTGCTAATCGCCTCATACCCTGTTGCAGGGGCTGGAACGGGGGATAATGGTCCAAAGACCTTGTTATTTGCCCTAGCTTCACTTGGGCCTATAACTTGGGCTGCCAGGCCGTTAACCCCTGTTCCAGCCTTTGGAGCAGTTGATGAACGCCACATTATTTCCATTAGCATAACACAAAATGATAATGGAAATGTTGAAGAATCTTATTGAGTCTATCTATTTTACTGAGAAATGTAAAGTAGATGGAGTATATAAGATTATTTATTTAGTTCAATTTTACAACTGTGAAGGTGGTTTCTAAAGGAACCTTTTTTTTTGCAGGAGAGGTCAGAAAGTAAGGTGGGGAGGGAAATGAGAGAAGAGGCACCAACCACTAATATGGAGGGTCAGGTGAACAGGGGAAGATTTCACGCGTGTGTTACATCTAACTTAGGGGCAGTGTTTCTCATGCTCCTTGATTAGAGCTTCAAAATCACTTTGAAATTGCTACACCCAGAGTGGTGTGTTGCAGTATATATAGAGTACTGTTGTCTTTGAAAGATATGGATCAACATCCTCTTTTATCATTTGCAAGGTAGCTGGTGGGAATTTTGTGTCCCACAGAAATAGGCTAATTGGTTGTAATATTGGTTGAGGAAGATGAGGTGGAGGAAGACAGCCTACTAATTGCTAAGAAAGGAATTCGCTTTCTGAGAGCATTTCACTGGTTGGATTTGGTGTAGCAGCGCATGGAGGTGGTCCCGTAGGAGTACTGTCCAGGTAGTCCATGACTTAGTGCAACATTGAACAGTGGCAAAGTACAGCCACAACCATTATTAACTCTGGGCCCTAGAGGTAGGCACTTCCTATATCTCATCTTCTTGGTCCTCTTCATTGTCTTTGGATGTACTGAGCTTTTTTTGTTGTGTAGGTCCTCCAGCTGGTGGTTGTGGTGGATTTTGGGGTTGAGGGATGGCAATAGCTGATGCCATTTATAAGATCAACAGCAGTTTTGATAATATTATTTCAAGTATGTGCTTCGTGCTAGATTGTTAATGGATAATGAGTAAGAATAGGTGTAGAAGCTGTACAAGTGTAAAGTTTGAGCTAGAAAGTTCCTAGAAAATGCAGTTATGAACTATTCGCGAAGCATGGACCCTCTCCCAAAGTGCAGATGCTTTCGCAAACACGTCATCATGCCACACGCGCATGCGTGTGTTCAGGTGACACAGCCTGGAAAGTCTGCGATGACGTCAGATGTTCACAGTCGTCGACAAACACAACAACGCTGGAAAAAGTTGCAAAAAGTGTATAGAAGTGGTAAAAATTATGCTAGAAGATGGGGAACGGCAGAGTTTTATGGTGAAACTTTGAAACTAGACAAATATGTTGCTATATTGGAGTAAGTATAATATTATTAAGTTGTAGGGTATTAGCGTGCATTTGTAAAAACCAATGAAATTCACTGAACAAACTGTGTTAAAGAGTCATTATGGTTAAGCTGCACTAATAAAAACCTATGAAATTCAATAAAAAACTGTGTTAAAGGGATGTTATCATTGCAAGTAAATCTGAAAGCCTCCAAAAATTCACCAGTTATGGTATGTTGAGCAACCATACCTTGCGCCACCACCTTGCACTGCTAGGACTAACACACAGGACATGAAAGATGACATCACAAATGTCTGTCATTGATTGCATATTTTTTAATATTATTATTTGTAGCCGCAGCTACAGCATCAGCCAATGAATTGCAGGATTTCACATGCGAAAGCTTACACGAGCAGTGACTGGAGGGCTTTTATTCACAGCTAAACTACTGCCCCTGTTAACATTCTAACCACGGCAACAAACAAACAATTGAGAGATTTCAATAACTGAAACGGCATAAAATAAATTACAATAGATTCTGTAAGATATTTTTGCAGTCTGTGTTCAATTTTATATTTTTGGAACTTAAAAGGTGAACCTTAAAAGGGCCGTTTTGGGGGACAGTAATCGGGGGATGTAAAAGGGGAGAAAAACACATACGGATGAAACATCTAACAAAGGGAATTCAAATAAAAAGCAATCTTTTTTTATTGAATTTATTTTTTTTTAGAAAAAAGGGGGAAACTGCCACTCAAAAAAAAAATAAGAATGGCAGGTAATCTGGTATTCAGCAATTAACTACTGCCATTCCTCAAATGTGGCACCTCCCTTAACTACCCATTCAAGAAATCATCTACACATGACTTGTATCATTGAAAGAATGTGAGTCGCTAAAACAGGAGTTTATGCAGTTGACACCACTGCTGAAGTTGAGGATTCATTTGCAGCTTGTAATATTCTTGCACTGGTGAATGGAAGTGCTGCAGGTGGTGTTGATGTCCGTCTATGCAAAAAATGGGCCCATGCATTTTTCTTTTATTGTGTGTGCGCGCTTTCCAATAGTCATTATCAACGTTATCCCAGTGGACTCACACTAAATGATTAATCATAATAGATAATCCCAGGCTTTGAGATGGAACATTGGAAGGCCCAAAGCATAGAGATTTGTTATAGAATGTGCAACGTACTTCCCCTGCCTCTTTTCTAGAACAATGTTCTTTAAGAAGCTATAACTGTCAGCAGTGGTTTTCATCCCAGTTGCCTTCTTCCTCAGTGGCAATGGATTCGGAACCCAAATGATAACGTCATCACTGCTGGTACTCTCGTGGTCGGTCACGTTGTAATTTCCAACCAGGTAGGAATACGTAAAATAATAAAAATGACAACACAAACATGACAATGCCTCAAAAAATGAAAAAAGTAAAAAAAAAAGTTAAACACAAAATAGGCAAACAAATCACAAAACAAATGAACATGGTACTAGGGGAAAAGTGGGTAAAAAGAATCAATAATTTAAGGGGTAAAGTACTATAAGTGCTTGCTGTTACTGAACAACCCTTTCATTACCAAGTACAGAAAGTAATGATACATGTAAACTTCTATTTTTGTGGGTGTGGTGATTATTCGCACGTACAGACTTCCGCACCTGCTGATTGGATGGTGTATTGCACACAGGTGTCATGATATGGCATAATATGGCGTAGGTATAGCCGCATCAATACATCTGAATGTGCAGTTGCACTGTCCGTAGAGACAGCTAGCAATGATGCATAGGCGCAAAGCCACAGCACATAATATAATTGTCTGGAGGGTGATGCATAGCTGCATCAATGTAATTTGATGTTCTATTGGATGATTCTAAACACATGGATGTCGTGGAATGCCATGGGCGTGGTCACTTGAATGCATCTCAGTGTGCCATTTGCTTCTTTGTTGATGCAGCAAGGGAAGACAGGAGCTCACACTGCAATAGGCCAGTAGGAAGAGGCATAAAGCTGCGTAGCCACATCAACACATCTTTCAATCTGTTTGCCAGACCATCTTGTGCAATTTCCAACACACATCATCCCAGAATACTCACACTGTATAATTTATCATAATTTAATGCTCTAAACCTTTCTGACGGAACATTAGAAGCGCCACATCTTAGTGATTTCATGCACAATGTTAAACATATTCAAATGGGCAACTGGTGATGAAAATATAAAATAACAAAAATGACAACTCTAAAAAGACAAATCCACAAAAAATGAAACCTCCTCTCTGAACCTCTCAAGCACTTCTAATAACTCTTCAAAAAGAGTGTTCCAGTGCTGCAGGTGTTTGAAAATTCTAGATATTGCTGGCAACACCTTTAATGGGAGGAAGTTCATTCAGCACAACCACCACTCACAGCTACAGTAAAGATATAAGACCACATATAAGTCAAAAAAGACTGCAGCCCAGTATGGGCCAGACCATCTTGTGCAATTTCCAAAACTCATCATCCACATCATTCCCTAAATATCAAACCAAATAATTTGACATGATTGATGTTCCCAATGTTTGTGATGAAAGATTTGAAGTGCCACGGGATAGACTTTTGTTGCAGAATGTGCAAAGTACCTCTTCTGTCTCTTTCTGGAACAGTGTCGTTTAACTTTGAAGAAGCGCCAACTCTCAACAGAGCTTTGCATCCCAGTTGCTTTCCTCCTCAGTGGCAATTAATTCATAAACCAAATGATAACGTCATCACTGCTAGTACTCTCATGATCTGACATGTTGGAATGTCCAAACCAGGGAGGAATATGTAAAACAATAAAAATGACAACATGAAAAAACAATGCTTGAAAACTTAAAAACAGGGAATATTAGAAGGGCCAAGTCATACTGTTTTCTTGCACAATGTTGGTCGTATTCAAATGTCCAACTGATGACGAAAATATAAAACGACAAAAATGACAACTCTAACAAGAAAATGCCACAAAGAATTGAGCCACCACTCTAAACCGCTCTTGAATTTCTAGTAACACTTCAAATAATGTGTTCCAATCCTACAGATGTTTAAAGATTCTACCTGTTGCTAGCAGCACCTTTAATAGATGGAGGTTCATTATTTACAGCACCACTCACAGCTTCACTGAAGCTATACCCCTGTAACACCATTTACACTGCCTCACTTTCTGCTGCCACCAAGATATTTTGGCAGGCGGCAGAAATGCTACATCCCTATTCCCGTGAAATTTGATAAGACTTCATGGGAATGAACTCATCGAAACAATGACGCTGTAGCTAACAGTGCTGGTGCTTTAGTAAAAACACTGACGGTAGGAGCCTGATCTCCCAGCAAATAAGGTCTGCAATAGTTCTGAACACCTACCAGCAAACTCTTAGTGTGTCAGTCCAGAAGCAGTGGGACCAATTAGAAAGATACCATCAAAAGGAAAATGTACCTAGACTCTCTCATGTATCCTTGTTTGTCAGAAGGGAAACCACCCAAAAAATAGCTTTATTTTGTTAACTCAACATCAGCCATACACACTTCTGGTACAGTCAGACTAGCATTGTAAAAATAATTGTGCTCTAATAGAAACTCAAATGCATTGTTCACATTTCCAATATCTATAACCTGTTGCCAAATGTTCTTATCTTTTTTGGCAACACGATTTACTAAAACAAACAAAAAAACTTTCATGTCACTGGCTAGTATTGTGTTCAAAACCATGGCTAATGGCTGGTTAGTGTACATAATATACAGTGAGCATGGTCAAAGGCCATTGCTTATTGCACTTTATTATCTCAAAACAAACAGTGGACATGGCCAGAAGATGTACAAATGGCTCAAGGTCAAAGGCCATGCTAGTGACCCATTTATATATTAGAATATATAGTGGGCACAGCCAAAGATTGTAACAATTGGCCAGTACTCCGCTAAAGTCAATGGGCCTCATTACAACTCTGGCGGTAGCCATGCCAGCAAATCTGGAGTTTCATTTTTTCCGGCACTCGTGAATGGGCAAGAACCGAGTTTGGTGGACCCGGTAATTGCCCATTTGTGGGTGCCGGCAAACAAGGGTCTCCCCATCCCCATTTGGCCCCATAGGGATGAATAGGGATGGGGACGTCAGATTCACCGGCACATTCAGAGTGCTGTCTGTGCATCCAACATACTTTGCTCGCTGGTGCCTGTCTGCCCACCAGGTTAAACCTGGTGGGCAGACAGGCACCTGTGACCACAACATGTAGTATGGCAGTCTGGGAAGTGCAGTACCGGCATGCATACTGGTACCGTAGTTCCCGGACCGCCAGGGTCATAATGAGGCCCAATGTCTAGTACCTGATCACTGTATATAAGATACAATGGAATCGATTAAAAGCTGCATCCACGGGTCAAGGTGAAAATCTATGGATGGTAGCCTTTTAGTGTTTTAAGATATTCATTGCAATGTTACACATATTGAAATATCTAATTGGTAACGAAAATATAAAATAAAAAATTACAACTCTAACAACACAATGCTCTCTGAACCTCTCCAGCATTTCCAGTGACTCTTCCAATAGAGTGTTCCAGTGCTGCCACTATGTGAAGACTCTAGCTGTTGCTAGAAGCACCTTTAAACAGTGAGTACAATTATGCACAGCCACCACTACCAACTACAATAAAAATATATGACCACACCTAAGCCAAAAAAAGATGCTGCCACTTGGCCCAGACCATCTCGTCCAATTTCCATAACACATCATCCACATCTTTGATGGAAACGTGCACCACATAATTTATCATAATTAATGTTCCCAAGCTTTAAAACAGAGCATAAGAAGGGCCTTGTCTTAGTGTTTTCTTCCACAATGTACAGTGGACATCATCCACCTCCATTTTAAAGCACTATCCGTTCACCATAAATATCTCCAACTGTCCACAGACATTTTTATTCTTATGACCTCCTACTACTCTTCATGGATTCGGGACCCAGTTGGTATTATCATCTCTCCTGCTGCTTCTAATCTCATGAATAGACATGGTGACAAATGGCACAGGGACCATTTCTCCACTAAAAAAAATAAAATAAAAAAAACCTCCCTTTCCATAGCAAACATTCAAATCATTGTAGTAAAAGAAAATACAAAATAAAAAGAAATTTAGTTGTGAGTCCAGAAAATACCTTCCTATAACATAAGCAATGTATTCTATTGGCCGTAAAACAACCGCCTCATATGTTCGTTATTAGTAACACAGATTCATAAACATGACCAGAGTACGTCCATTTTGAACGGAATAGAAACGTCATTTTGTCTAATTTCGCTTCTTGCTTCATGTTCTAATTGCTTTGCTGTAAACTCGTTCTATTCCGTTATTTCATTGCTGCTCATGCATAGAGCAAGGCCACGAGATGCATGTTGAAACACAACGCAGACAACCCAGACAGAAATGCCTGGTCTCCTCCCTCACAAGACCTTGGAAGTAAGCAACAAGGCATTTAATCACTATGCAGGTGCCAGCTAGTCTCGCTAATGCATTAGAGATGGTAGGAATGAGCAATTAATGGCTTGAATTATACTCTCTTTTACGCCCCCCCCTTCACCAAGCCCTGTAGAGCGAGTTGACCCCTAGCACACAAATAGAAACTACAAGATAGAAAGACCGGAATGTGTCTCTCCCCTGCACGCAGCTTGCTTGCAAGAACAGAAGCAGTGTGTTCCCTAAAACAAAGAATCATGTCTGCAAGTCCGCAGATTGTAAACTGTTGCCAAAACGAATGTCTGAAGGTGGCATATTTGTCACAATTGTCAATCATCGAATCCATTTCAAAGGAGACATATTATGGGCGGTATTCAACATGTCATTACTGATTGTGAGATGTCTGTTTCGTATAAATGTAACTTTTGTAGAATGCTCGCTCTCATGCATCCCTTGGGGTCTGGAGAACACGTTGTGGGACGTGAGGCCCAGTTGGCCAACAAGACTATTTGCTTGCAATAAACCATAGCTTTTGGGAATTGAACCTCGAGTCTGGTGTATCAGTTCGTGTGTGGCAATTGTGCCTTGTTTCCATACGTGAGGGTCTCCTAGGGGCCCGGTCAAAATGTTGCCCAAATAGGGACCCTCCCCCACTTGTTCCATCATGTATGTTATAAACTAAAGAATGTGAGAGGAGAAAACAAAGCGAGGACGAGACGGTCGAGCCGGGATCAAGAGGTGTTTGGGGCGCCCCTGTGAAAGTGATGAGAGACTCTATTGCAGATCTGTACACAGCTGATCCCTGATCGATGCGTCCAGCCAGAGAACAAGGAGGCAAAGGTCCCGAAACGAGGCAGATTGAGCCAGGATACGCAGACACGACAGTGTTTGGTTGTATTAGTATACGGACGAATTGCGTCTAGAAAGACAAATTGGTTGATTAGGTGAGTCATGCTCCGATTCTAAGTAACCCTGATATTGGTTGAGAGTTGGTTTTGCAAAATCAAACGCCCAGAGTAAGATTACAATTAGCCGAGTGTAAGGTTAAAAACATGCCTGTGGTATTGTTTTCCTACTTTGTCGGGTTTTTCCACTGCGGTAGACAATCTTTGGAAACTGGCCAGGTTGCGCCTCCCGTGGGGTCGCCGGTGTATGAGATGTATGTGAAGTATGGTGTAGGGGCGATAATGTTTTGCGAGATTTGGCATAGGCAAACCAGACATGAAGAGGATTCACAATGGCTGAAACATGGGAGTTTTGAGATTGCTCGGATAGATTATTTGGAAAAAGTATTGTTGAGTAAAAAAACCACACGCCCTGCGGCATTTGAGGTCATTAGAGACTGGAGGAAGGAAGCTATGCTTCGTTGGTAAAGCAGGGAGAAAAATGTGTGCAGGCACAAGTCAAGAGCAGAGAAATTGATGGAAAAAGATGAAAAAGAGTGGGAAGATGAATTAAGAAAGTCAGAGAGATGTGATGGGCTGTATGTAGAAAAAATATATCCTCAACGAGAATTGCATTCATCAGATGAGTTAATAGATAAAATATTAACTGAGACAAGACAGGAGCACCCGAAAAGGGAGGCAAATAGAATCACCCCAGTACCCATTGCTCAGTCCCCTAATATAGCGCAGCCCCTCCCTGCTATTCAGACCTCAGTGCAACCACAGATCCCACAGCCGGCAGCGATGAGGTGTGCATCTCTGGTGCCGCAGCAGACACTCCCCATTCCCATTCCCGTTGTCCCATCCACACCTCCCTCCCAAAATATTCCCCTCCCCCTTCCGCCCATTGAACTTAAGTTCACTGTAATGAGAGAAGACACAAGCAAAGAGGGGGTGGCACAAAGCGAGTGCGCTAGAGTAACGCGTAGTATAGTCAGCAAAGAGAGGAAACGAGAGTTGAGGGAACAAGCAGAGATGTATATAGACGGAAATGATGAGACATCAACGCTGGATTTGATGTATGATTTCAGGAAGAATAATGAAAAACAGGTATTGTTGGAATGCATGGGAGAATATTTAATGGAAAGATGGAAGCAGTTGATTGGAATGATACCACCGCAGAAATTGCGGGATTTGAATGCTTTGGCACGATGTAGAGAGAGGGATGAAGAGATAAAAGAACATGTGGATAGGCTTATTGAATTCAAGAATGAACTTGATGATGCATATGCCGAAATGTTCGCCATGCCGGGGTATAGAAGCAAGTACATAAGATCGGGCAGGAAAGAGGTGGCACCATATGTGCAGCGGCGATTTCTTTCATCATCAAAGCTGGCGAGTGAAAAATTGAAGGTATGTGTATGGGAGGCGCTAAGTTGGATTACAGATCCTAGCATTCCCACGATGGAGATACATGAAATATTTGATCAATACACATTGCCCATGAAAAGGAAAGTGCTGCAGATGATGGTTGAATATTTGCAAGGCAGAAATATAGAAGAGAAAAAAATTAGCCCCCCAGAATTGATGGCAATATACAAGAGAGCAATAGAACGTGGAACGGGAGAGACAGCTTTATCACTTGACTTGGGAATAATATTGCATATGAGGGAGGGGGGACGAAAAGTAAGTGTGGCATTTCCTATGAGGGAGGTCCCACCTACTTTCATGCCAAATGTAGAAACACCTTGTGTTAATGGAGGGCCAGCGCAGGTAACGGATGCGCGTCATACAGCACAGTATGTACACGTCCCTTTCTCCAGACAAGAGGTGAATAACATATAACAATCAATTCCCGATTTAAGGAAGAATCCAGCGGGATTCCATAAAGAAATAGAGTCCTATCTGAAGTCATCCATTTTTACCATGGGTGATATAGATCTAATATTCCCAGTAATTCTGCCAGCAGACATATGGAAGAAAATACGAAAGGTGAATGATGGGGACGCATATGGAGACACATGGGAGAATTTAGTAACAGAGGATAGGAATAGAAAAGCAGGCGAAAACCATTGTTAAAGATGATAGTATTACCGGGGTCGAATACTAACCAAATTGAAAGAAATAGTTCCAGAAAAAAGAATTGTATCAAACAAACTAACTGCATGTGTTCAAGGCAAAGATGAGCTGTGAACAGACTATTTTAATAGGTTTGAGGAAGTGTTCACAGACTTCAGTGGACAGGATGTGAGCACAGAGGCGGGAAAAAGATTATTTGTTCAAAAATATGTGAGAGGGTTAATACCCCCAATACAGAACTTAATAATGACATCTGAAAGTGCATGGCAAGTAAAATCATTGAGTGAGGTATTGCAGATGGCCCAGTATTATGAGAATAGAGTGAATACAGAGAAGGCGAAAGAGGTGAAGGATACAGTGAATTTGAAAACGAGAGTGTTACTTCAGCAGGTGACTGGTCACAATAGAGGGAGGGGAAACTCACAAGGGAGGAGTAATTTGAACATGCAGGGAGGACCTCTGGGACATAATCAATGTGCGTATTGTAGAGAAGAGGGTCATTGGTGAGCGCAATGTCCGTATTTACACAGGAGGAGTGGGTTTGGTCAGAGAAGACCACACAGGGGACACCCGGGAACAAATGGACAAAATAGAAATACTAATATGCAGCAATTACAGAATGATCAAGGGAATGGCAATCAGAATTCGAGTAATAGTCAGAATCGGACGAACAAGAGCCATGTTCAGAGTCCGGCTCCATATAACCAAAATCAGGGTGGGCAAAATTGAAGTAGGAGCGGGAACATTTTTGGCTCACAACCCAATTCATATTTTTGTCATGATTATGCATCGGATGATGTGTTATTTCCTCAGTTCTCTCAATAGAACAGCCCAAGACAGGAGTCGGAACCGGTGCATATTCCTGTGAATCAAAAAAGGACCCTATGTAGAAATTAAAGTTGGGAATAGGGAGCACAGTTTCCTCGTAGATACAGGTGCGCAAAAATGTTCAATAGATCATCATTTGGTTCCGGAAATACAACTGTCAGGGCAAAAGAATGTTTCAGTAGGGTTGGCAGGTATGCCAGTAATCAATCCAGTGTCCCAACCAGTACCAGTAACAATAGGACCATTCACTGAATATTGTCCATTTCTCTTAACAGAAAATTGTGGCGAGAATCTTTTAGGATTGAATCTGTTGAAGCAACTTAATGCAGTTATCCATTGCACTCCTGATGGAGTCTACATGACAATTTTGCTGCAAAATATACCAGTGTCAGAATTTTTGTCTGAACCTTTGGCGGGAGAATTGAGTAAAGTACCAGCTGACATATGGGCGATGAATGACAATGATGTGGGATGTTTGAAGATAGAGCAGTAAAGATTGTTTTGAAAGAGGGAGTCACATTGCCACGTATTCCTCAGTACAAGATTTCAATGGAGGGAGAAAGAGCTTTGAAAAAGATTGTGTCAGATTTGATAAATTTGAAGGTAGCTGAAGAAATAACAGGTAGTATATGTAACATGTAACAGCCCGATTCTCCCAGTGTATAAGAAAGGAGGTAATGAGATACCGTACCGTTTCATAATTGATTTACGTGCATTGCACAAAGTGGTTGCCCCGCAATTCCCATTGGTCCCAGATGTCACTACCATTTTAACAATGATACCCGCTTCGGCAGAGTATTTTAGTGTGGTAGACCTTAAAAATGCTTTCTTCAGTATCCCAGTACACAAGGATAGCAGATATTTGTTTGCTTTCACCTTAGGAGGGCGGTCATTTACATTTACGCGCATTCCACAATGCTATACAGAAAGTCCAAGTATCTATAGTAGGGCACTGAAAGAACAATTGGATATGTTAGACCTACCAACAGGTTGTGTATTGTTGCAATATATAGATGATTTATTAATCGCTGCGGATACAGAGGCAATTTGCAAAGACAGCACGGTTCTGTTATTGTCACACTTAGCTGCGCATGGCCATAAAGCGAGTTTGAAGAAATTTCAGTATTGTCGAAAGGAGGGTGCATATTTGGGCTACCTCCTTTCGAAAGAAGGGAGGAGACTGACACCAGAAAGAATAGAAAGTATCTCTGGTGTGCCTATTCCAAAAACGCAGAAAGGAGTCAGAGCTATAATAGGCATGGCTTCCTATTGTCGGCAGTGGATAGTGAATTTTGCAATGATTGTGAAACCAATGGTGGCACGCTCCGGTTTTGGGCACACCAAACTACAAAACATTTTGTAGACTGTTTGTGCATGAGAATGAAGGCTGCATTTTGGCTGTTTTAACACAGGAACAAGGTGGAAGAAACAGACCATGCGGCTATTTTTCTTCCACGCTGGACCCTGTCGCTTGCGCGTTACCATGTTGTTTGCGAGCTGTTGGAGCAGCTGCTGCATCAGTGAAACAAACTGAAGGAATGGTGTTGGGGCACACTTTAATTTTAATGGTGCCACATGCCATAGACGTTTTACTAAATAGAACGCAAATGCAACACCTCAAGTCTGCGAGATTCACTAGATATAAAATTGTCCTGTTCGCACCACACATTCAAATTATGAGGTGTAGCACTTTGAATCCTGCAGAATTCATGCCACTGCCCAATGAGAAAGAAGGTGAGAGTGAATCACCTCCCCATGATTGTTTAATGGTTACAGAAGAGGAAACGAAAGGGCGGATTGATTTATCAGACACCCCACTGAAAGAGCCAGATGGAGAACTGTTTTGTGATGGCTCCTGTTTTAAATTACCCGATGGCACATCAACTGCTGCCTATGCCATTACGACACAAAGAAGTATTGTAGAAAGCAAAAGAATCCCCTATAACTCTGCACAGGCCACAATAATAATAGCATTAATCATAGCATGTGAAATGTCTGAAAATCTGAGTGTAAACATATATGCTGACAGCCAATACGCCTTTGGGGTGATACATAACTTTGGTCGACTCTGGGCAGAGAGGGGTTTCTTGACATCACATGGGACCAGGATTCAAAATGGGCCTTTGATTGTATGATTGCTGTCTGCACTTACGTATCCAAAGGGTCTGGCAATAATAAAATGTGAGGCGTATAAAAAAGTAACATGTAAGGTGGGTGAGGGAAACGCATTCGCAGACAGAATTGCGAAGCAAACTGCCAACGATTTAAACAGAAAAATGCTAATAGTACAGTCAGAAGAAGTGCCTTGCATGGTAGCGGATGGGATTGCCACTGTCAAAGAAATGCAGGCAGAAGCCACTGCCAGTGAAATACAAGAAAGGGCTAAGGGCTCTGCAGAACTAAATGTCTGTTTCGTATATATGTAACTGTTGTAGAATGCTTGCTCTCTTGCATCCCTCTGGGTCTGGAGACACACGTTGCAGAACGTGAGACCCAGTTGGCCAACTGAGACTATTTGCTTGCAATAAACCCTAGCTTTTGGGAATTGAACCTCGAGTCTGGCGTATCAGTTTGTGTGTGGTGATTGTGCCTTGTTTCCATACGCGAGGGTCCCCTAGAGGCCCGGTCAAAGTGCTATTTTGAGACATAATCCTCATGTATTATATAGCAACCATTGAAAGAGTGAACACACTTTCTATGTCATTCCATGGTAGAAATCTTTCTCAGTTGCCAAATTCTGGTCTGCCCTCTGAGCAAATAAATACACTAATGCTACTCCACTCTAATGGAACACAGCCCTAATAACAATAAGCCCACAGACAGGAGGGGCATTCCTGCATCACATAGTGCCCCAGCCTGTCACTTCAAATATTGGAATTAGAAATAGGAAAACAGTACATGAGAACAACTAATCGAATATTTATATTAGCTTTCTGATTCATTGTTCATTGTCTATGTCGTGGGTAGCTACCAATAGCATGTCAAGTACTTCAGATGATGTTGAATTTTTGAACCTATCAGGGAATGTGATGCTTATATATGGCAATATGACTATAGATTATATTATATAATTCTATGAAGACATTTTCTACATAGTACATATTTATTACATGAGTGATGTGTAGTTTTAGGTGATTGTGCTATTTTTAGGGTACATTTATTATTGGATTAGATATTTCAAACATGCAGCCCATTTTAGAAAGAGAGGATTTGTATTGTTCATAACACTTAGAAATTGACAGACGCAATAACTGGAACATCTGAAGTGGACACTTGTCAACGTCAATGGTTTGTTCACTATTGGTGGCATCGCACTGGTGGAATCACCTACTCGACATGCATGCAATTTCCATACACATAACACATGAGCCCCAAGCAGTTGTTATTTTGTGGTGCTGTCATGGGCACAGGGCAACGACCACTATCTGTATCATCTAAAGGGTCCAAATGGACCCAGTCCTGGTGCCTTTAGCTCCAGGCTCATGAGAACGTGTGCTCTGCATCCTTTATGTCTGGGGCACATGTTACTTCCTCCCCAGCAGGCTCCCCATGTGCATCCAGGCCGGGAGTTGCCATTGGGAAACATTGGGGTGCACGTGCAGCAGTCTGGGGCCAGACGGCAGAGCCAAAGGGTCGTGCTGGGACCAAGCTATTTGAACCTGCCCCACCAGCATGCAAATGCTTTGCGTTAGTCTGCTTCTTGCAGCGCAACACTTACAGCCGCCTGGAGCGCTCTTACCTGATTCCAGTTCATCATCTTCAGTGTGCACCTTACCTGACTCCAGCCACACCATTGCTTGAAGCGCAGTTTACCTGAATCCGGCACCTCATCTTCAGTGCGCACCTTACCTGTTTCCAGCAATACCATCGCTCGAAGCGCAGTTTACCTGACTCCAGCAACACCATCGCCGGAAGCGCATCTTCTTCTCACCCAGCATCCTCATGGATCTATCCATCCAGTAACCGCTGGCATGTCTTCAGATAGCCGCCTCCCGCCTGACATCGCCAGGTCATCCCTGCAAGAGAAAAGCACACACAAGACACTACATAAATAACTTACGCTTGGTCACGCAACACATAATCCTTGCACTCAACCTTGAAACCCCAATTTACCTTCTATTTGGGAACCTCGTAAACCCCTCTGGCACCCATTTGGACTCGCTCCAAACATCGCGACTCCGTGTGGCCTTCTTCACACCTATTGGGAGAGGAAAGACATTACAAGGGTTACGGACAATAATCATGGAAAAAAGGACATTGCAAAAGGATACGGACAATAATCTTTGTTAAGAACACTTCCCTTCAAAGTGGTTAAGCACAGCCCGTCTGGGATGCCAAGCAGGCGGACCAGTGAATCAACTAGGTCCTTCAAAGGTGCCCCTGCAGTTGAGAAGCAGGATGGAGAGCTCATCCCCATAAGAAAACAGATGAGACTATATGGGTAAACGCATGCTCACCTCATTCTGGAACGAAGGGTTTGAGGGAAATCGCAGTCTAACCACAGCATTCTCACTGCCTCTCGAATTGTCTCAGGGGCAGTACAGGAACCAGAACAGCCCACATTACAGAAGCAAGGTAAGAAGTCTGATCCAGGGGAGCCAAATCCACGGAGGGCTACAACCGTGCCCCAATGTCCCCACAGAGATCAGGTGAGCGTAACATGTGCTCATGCTATTTCCAATATACATCATCCACATCATCTCAGGAAACTTGCACCACATCATTTATTTTAATTAATGTTCCCAATCTTTAAAACAGAACATTAAAAGGGCGATGTCTTAGTGTTTCTTCCTAAATGTACATTGGAAATCCATTTTAAAACACTATTTGTTCACTTTAAATACCTCCAACTGTGTACACCCATTTTTATTCTTCTGACTTCCTACTACTGTTCATGGATTGGGCAAACAGATGGTATAATCATCGTTCCTGCAGCTGCTAATCTCATGATTAGACATGTTGACAAATATCACAGAAACCATTTCTCGAACAAAAAATAAAAGGAAACAAAAATTGCCGCCCTTTCCATAGCAACCATTCAAATCATTGTAAAAACAAATAAACAGGCATTCAATGCTAGTTTGAGACAAATGCTTGCTCTATTAAATAGCAACCATTAAAAGAGTGAACTCACTTTTTTTCTCATTCCATGGCAGAAATCTTTCTCTGTTGCAAAATTCTGCTCTGTCTTCAGAGCAAATAAAGACACTATTACTACTGCACTCTAATGGAACACAATCCTAATAACAATAAACCGACAGCCGGGGGGGGAGGGCATTCCTGCATCACATAGTGCCCCAGGATCTTTATTAAAGACCTAACATTGGTCATACCTGTAACTATGGACGTGCTAAGTATTCACTTAAACTTCACAGAGCAACCAGTGTGCCCAGTCAACTGCCATTGACAGCTGCCGGTACTTCTGTCGCAAATAACAGCACAGCAACAAGAACATTCAAGCAAAAATCGTGCTTCCTATTTAAGACTATTGCAAATGTAAACTTCAAATAAGCCATACCAACATTTTACAACCTCTAATTTGTGTAGCAAAATAGCATTTCTTAACACATACTGTATCTGCATTTATTGGAGCAATTCACACCAAAAAACATATTCCATTTATTTTTTACATAATAGGAGTTATCATAGCAATAGGTCCAAAGCCAAGAGGGCATTCCTGTGTCAAATACTGCCCCATAGTCTTTATTAAAGCCCTCACATTAGTCAAGGCCTGTACCTTTGAACACACTGATATTCACCGTAACTCTATGTAAGAAACATTATGCCCAGTAAACCGGCATTGACAACTAACAGTATTTGTGTATCAATTAGCAGTACAAAAACAGTAACAACACATTTAAATAATCAGTGTGTTTCCTATTTTAAACTGTCACACATCTAAACTTCAAATAAACCATCCCATAATTTTACAACCTTTAATTTGTGTGCTGAAATAGCATAGTTTAACACATACTGTGCCTGTATTTATTCATCAACTACATTTGCTTTTTTACCTAATAGCAGTTTCCAAAACTAATGCCATTTTTATATTCTTTATAAATATATATTGTAAATATATATTTTTAAAAATATATTAACATTATTATATATGATAATATATAACATTCTGTTTTAACATTTCTTCAGGGTTTATCAATTTTACCATTACATTTGGTCTTCAATCTGCATTTTTGCCTCTGAGTCAAATTGGAATAGATAAAGATGGTGTGAGGAAATAGTTCCAATAATTTTGCCATGTCTTGTTTCATCGTTAAAGTAAGGGATACACCCCAAACATTCCCCAAATCATTGCTTCCACAATGAATTAGTATGATGTTTGGTTGTCCTGTACTTCTTACACTTAACAATTTTGGAAAACATGAAACCAACACATTCCCCGCATTCCAAACCATTTAATTGTAAAATCTCTCAAACCTAAGTGCATGTTAATATTAATTTCTCACAAAAAGCCAGCAACACAAACAGCCATCTCTATCCTATGCACCACACAGTTTAGAAACCAGCCATGCCCTCTGCAGTCCTTCTCTGATTTCATGAAAATGATTGCTAGCTTGAATTTGCTAGTAATTTGTGTGAGCAGGGTGTATTTGATGTGTGTGTTTTGAAGTTTTTGATGGGTTGATGGCACTGTTGTGGTTATCTGCGGCTGTGCAGCAGCCACCTGGTACTCGCTGTTGTTAACTGCGGGTAGACGAGCCTCCGTGTTGTAGCTGTGGCTATTTGTGGATAAATGAAATGTTGTGTGTTTGTGGACATGTTGTAACCGTTGCTATTTGAGGGCAAATGGCACGTCCTGTGTTTGGAGTTGTTGGAAGAAGTGGCAATACAACATTTTCAGTGGGTTAGGATCATTCATGCATAGATCGTTTTAGGGATCAGGATTGGGGGAGATGGAGGAGGACCATTGGGAGTTGAGGGGGGTTGGTAGGCATGTTAGGGACACTTGTTTATAATATGGGAGGTTCGAAATACAATTATAAGTTCATGGCTTTAGCGATTAGCCGTGGCTATCGAGAAAAGTCCATGAAGGGCTGTCGTATAACACCATCTACAGATAAGATGTGCACCTTTCATAATTTAATTGGTTGAAACTGTAAGCACGGTTATATTTTTAGCCGCGTCTAAACATATACATTTTCTGTGCAATTAATCATAATGTTATGTGCATGACAAGCACATACTTTTATTAATGTGTTATTTTGTGTGCTTATGTGTTCTCTTCTTTTATTTTAAGTTTCGTGGGCTGTTTTAGTTTGATTTTTAGGTTGCATGAAAACTTATTTGTAGCCACGAATCCAAACTGGGGTCTGTAGCCGCGTCAAATAGCCTAAGTGGGGAATAAATAGATCTCTGTCAGTTTCATTGCTTTGTATTGGTTATAGTTACTTTTCTTTTTCTGTAGCTAACTTTGATAGGTTGTGGAGGAAATGTGCCATCCACTTTAGTAGTTTTATTGGTATTTAGTCCTCTTTTTTTGGTATTCATTTTTTGGAATGTATAAAAGCCACAATTTTCTGCAGTTACATCCCTTTGATTGCAGAACTCTGCCTGTGTGCATGGCAGGAGTGTGGGTGATCTGAAAGTAAGTGTTATTAAATGTTCACATGTTTTAAAGTTTATTTGCAGTGTTGTGTGTGTTAGTTATAGTAGTTACTGCTAGCAGATAGTGCTCTGATTGTGTGTCAAGTTTTTTTATGTATTCTTTTTACTTTCACTAACATGGGCCTACAAAATTAGATTTGTCAATCAATGGCATTCATCTGGAGACATTTTGTTTTTGTAATCATGTTAGTGAGGTGGAAGGTATATTTGATTGTATGTGTTGTAATTTTAATGCAGTTTCAGCTATGCAGTACTTAGATGGTTTGAGTTTTCTGTGAGGTAATACAATTGTAATACAATTGTCAATTCATTTTAGTCATTTCTATTTTTTTTATTTTGTTGTAGCTGTATTGTTCTCATCATCACAGTGGATTTGCACCAGATGTTGGACAGTTAACCTCTGTGAAAAATCAACCTATATTCATAACATTGTGGTACTGCTGGAGACAGGAGCAGCACATCTGTAGACAGTTCATGAAAAGCCTAGCAAGTCTAGCATTTCTGATGATTGTTGAAATGGAGTGCTGCAGGTGTTTCAAGTCTCCGGTTTGATTCCAGAATTCTCACTGTGGAGATGGCAGGAGTGTGGCTGATGTGCTAATTTTTCTGCATGTTATGTTTGAGCCCCATTTATTTTGTGGTGCTCTTGTGCTTTTTGATAGGCAGCATGCACATCTTTGTAGTGGATTTGCAGAAGATTGTTTGACACTTCTCAAATATGGCTGCTCTCTTCACTACCTATTTGTGGCGTTGTCTTCACATGACTTGCATCATTGAAAGATCGGGAGTCGGTAAAAGAGTACAGTGTGTAGTTGACGTTGCTGCTGAAGTTGAGGATTCATTTCCAATTGGTGATGTTGTTGCACTGGTGGAAGGAGGTTGTGCAGGTGGCGCTGATTCGCTCTATGCAAGGAATGAGCGCCATGTATTATTTTTATGATGTTTGTGTGCTTTCTGATAGTTATTATCCACCTCGTCCCAACAGACTCACATTGGATCGTTTGTTGTTATTGATGTTCCTACGCTTTGAGATGGAACATCAGAAGGACTATGACATAGAATTTTGTTGCTGAATGTCCAAAGTATGTCCTCTGCAACTTTTCTGGAACAGTGTTTTTTGACTTTAAAGAAGTGCCAACTGCGAGCAGTGGGTTTCATTCTGCATGTCAATAGATTTGGAACCCAAATTATGACATTATCACTACTGCTACTCTTGTTGGTTCGATATGTTGGAATGTCCAACTCAGTAAGAATATGAAAAAACAACTCTAAAAAGAGAATATCTCAATATTCCCATGTATCCGTGTGATGTTAATTTCTTTTGAAAGAAATGTGTGTTTTCTATCCCTTGTTCTCTGAGTTTACTTATCCAACCTTATTCTGTCTTGTTCTCCAAGTTTACTTTACTTGGTTTACCAAAATAAATACAGCCACTCTGATAGCCGAGAATAGAAAACATTGGGAGCCATGGGGTTGTTGGTAGCCGTGGCTATAGAAAGTGTTTGAAAAAGAAATGTCACATGGATTTGTTTATGTGTATTGACTGTGCTCTTTGTCAAAATGTATTGTAACATTTAAAAAACGTTTTATACATTTATAATACATAAATGTGTACATATTTGGAAAGGTATATAAATATGGAAACAACGTTTATTCATAATAGGTTTATTTTGGTGTTATAGTGGTTGTGGGTTTACGTTTAATTTTAGGTTGAACACATGATACATCTTCTTCAGTTGCCAAATTATCCAATTTTTTAATATGCATTATTTGTTTTAAATTTTGAATATCCTTTTTCATAGATTGTATTTCTTGTTGAATATAAAGTAATAGTCCGTTTACTTCTTTCAAAGAATCCATCATTTCATTTTCGGTTACTTGTTCTGTTGGTTGCTGTTGGAATCTTCTTGAGACTTGCATCACTTCTTCATCTTTTTGAAAATATTTGAAATATTTTTAAACAATTGAAGATATAGTAGGCTTTAAAATTGTTTTTGTTTATTTTAAAACATTTTATAATACGTAGGTACATTAAATGTGTTTGGAAATTATATTTGTTTGGAGAGTCGTATTTGTTTTTTTAAATATAATTGTTCATTTTATTTTGAATCAATATATAGAATGTACTTTCAAAATCTTGATTGTGCTGCATTTTCTTCTGGTGCATTGTGTTCAGCATCTTCTTTTTTATTTCTTCCTCTGTGGGATAATTGTCCTCCAGAGATTGCTTGTAGTTTTCCATTTTGGTGTGGTAAAAAGAAATACTGCTTGACTCTTCAGATATTAGCATAAGCAATGGAGGAAGAGTACATGCGGAGAGAAGGTGTAATGTTTGTATTTAATTTTTGATTGATTGTTCATTGTATATGTAGTGGGTGGTCGCCAATAAGATGTCAAGTACTTCAGATAATATTGAATAGTTGAACCTATCATAAAATGTATTTTTTGATTGATGTTTTTATATGTCAATGAAAATGTAGAATATATTGTATCATTGTATCACAGATTTGTGTACATAGTACATGTGTGTTGCTTGAGAGAGGTGTGGTTGTAGTAGAGTGTGATATTTTTGGTGTTATGTTCATTGTGTATTGGATATTTCAAACATGTAGCCAATTTCAGAAGAAAATAATTTTGACTGTTTAGAAGATTGTTGAGAATTTGAGAATGGCCTTCATAGTGATGTTGAGGATATAGCTGATGTGTTGGGAAAACATTGGCTTACGAAGTGTTTTGGTAATATAATATTATTTTAGACAGAGTGTTTGAGATGAGAGCTTTATGCTGCAATTGTGGAGAAATTATTTTGACAGGTTTTTTTGGGAAAAGAAAACAAATTAATCATCTCAAGAAAGAGCATAGAGAAATGTTTGACATTTTTTGGAATAGTATTAGAGCTGAAGTGCATTTTCTGATTGGAAATATATGTTTTCATTATATTTTGGTTAAAGCACCCAAATGCTTTTTTAAGAGCCACCCAGAGAACTTTTCAAGTATATTGGAATAGGGAAATGCCTTCCATGTGTTCTTTTTGTGCTCAATGATTTATACAAAGGCAGTTTCACTGTACTAGACTTATCTATGCTTGATGTTGAGTCTACAAAGAAAAGCAGTGAAGGTCAAGTCCAACGGCTATTTTGCAGAAGAAATAATTCGTATGAACATTACACTATTCATCCACTACACGCATGTGAAGAGATAGACGACAGTTTAGAATTGTATCAAATAAAAGCAAAAAAAGTTGCACCAATTAGTGTTTGGGAAAAGAAATTGGAAGCTTGTTTCCGTACGTTTTTTCCTACTGGTAAAGGAGGAAGATTGGATGATCGGAAGGTGCGAATCTCTGATTCAGAATATCGCTGTACAAGAATGTACTCTGAAGATCATCATTTTCGCAACAATGTTACAACAAAAAATAAGTAATAGTAATAAGTAGTGTAATAGATGTTTGCAGTTTCTGTTTATTTTTATCTATTTTTATAACTTAAAAGGTGGCCCTTAAAATGGCCATTTTGGGGGATGGAAAGAGGGATGTGGAATAGGGGAGGAAAACACATAAGGATGAAACATATAACACAGATAATTAAAATAAAAAGAAACCTATATTTTTTGTGTTTTTGTTTGTATTTTATTTAAAAAGGGGGGAATTGCCACTTAAATTTTTTTTTTTTAAAAAAAACCTATGACAGGTAATCTTGTTTCATTAAATGTGGCACGTTCATTGACTACCCATTCACAATTTATTTTACACATGACTTGCATCATGGTAAGATCAAGTGTCGGTAACAGAGGAGTCTGTGTAGTGGATACCACTGTTGAGGTAGAGGCTTAATTTCCAATTGGAGTTCTTGATGCACTTGTGGGTGGAGGTTCTGCAGGTTTTGCTGATTGCCTTCTATGCAAGTAATGGACCCCATGCCTTTTCCTTTTATAATGTTTGTGTGCTTTTCTCTACTCATCATCAACCTCATCCCAATGGACTCACACTAGATGGTTTATCATTATTGATGTTCCTAGGCTTTGAGATGGAACATCAGAAGGCCCACGAAATGCATTCTTGTTACAGAAGGTACAGAGTACCTCCTCTGCCTTTTTCTTGCACAGTGTTCCATCACTTAGAAGAGACAACTGTCTGACTTTTTTCACTTTCCTGTTTGCTTTTTCCTAGGTGGTGATGAATTGTTGGACCAAATGATGACATTGTCACTATCGTGCTCACATGTTCAGACATGTCAGAATATCTAAGCGGGAAGATAAAGTAAAACTTTAATAAAGACAACACAAAAAAAGACAATGCTGCAAAAGATGAAAAAGTGTTTTAAAAAAGAAAAAAAAGTAAAACAAAAAATACACAAACTGAAGAAATCACAGGACAAAGGGAAAAAGAATTAGGGAAAAGTGGGTAAAAGGGATAAGGAATTTGAAAAGGAAAGTGCCAAAAGTTCTTGTAGTTACTCAGATCATCTTTCACTAGCAAGTGAAAAAAGCAATGATAAATATAAACTTCTTTTTTGTGGGTGTGGTTATTATTACCGACTACATACTTCCACGTCCGCTGATTAGACAGTCTAGTGCGTGCGGATATCATCATTCAGCGTGGGCCTAGCTGCGTCAATTCATTTGCACAGGCGATTGGAAAGTCCCTAGGCACAGATCGCAATGACGTATAGAAGCGAGGGCATAGCGGGTGATACAATGGTTGGAGAGAGAGAGCATGGGCATGCGTAGCTGCGTGATTAAATTTCGTCATGCTATTGGGTGATTTTACAGGCAAAGTAGCATGGGCGTAGTTGCGTTCATGGATCCCGGTGTGAGATTGGTTTGTTGACGAGGCTATGAAAGTAAGTAGAGGACGATGCGATTGGCCGTTAAAAGGATGCACAAAGGCGCATAGCCGCGTGAACGTAATTTTTTAACCCATTGGGCCTTTCATTGACGTGACTACACCAATTTGCTTCTGCTTTGCTGTATTTAGTTGCAAATGCACATTTGTTAGACACATCTATAAAATTGATTTACAAAAACAAATGTATACATATGTATATTCAGTGAAAAAACTTTGTTAAAGGGACGTTATGGTTGAAAGTAAAACCGAAAAACCCCTGAAATTCGGCAGTTATGGTAAGATAAGCAACCATAACTCGCGCCGCCACCGTGCACTGCTAACACTAACACCCAGGACATCAAAGATGACATCAAAAATGTCTCAGACAACACAGGGTGGGTTAATAGAAATAATTTAACCGGTCTATAGGCGGTCAAGCACTCTACTCGCTGTGCCACTTCACTGTAGCCTGTCAAATGGCACAGCGAGTACAACGCTCGCTTTGACATCCGTGCACAGCTTTCTAACGGAAGTTTGAATCTCGGCAAGGCCAAACTCAGCCTTTCATCCTTCCGTGGTCGATAAATGAGCACCACACACCGTGGTTAATAATAAGCACTGCTTAGATACCTCACGGTTCTTAGCGCTATATGAATGGGAAAATATTATTATTTTATTATTAACATACTCCGTTGCACTATCTTCGATAGCAAATAGTTTCACGCCCTAATAAATAAAATTATGATTTTTAATGAAGATCGGCTGGTGAGACTAAGTTATGTTTTTTAAAACAGGTATGAGGCCCCATTTTGCCTATGTCACGATTTACAGACTCTAGCGGATGGGGTCTTCAACTGCCAGGTGCAGGTCCAAATATGCAACTTCATGACCCTCACCAATTTATGGGACAATCGCCAAGGACCAATATGCCCTTACGCAGTACTAGCGGCTACAAGCAACATACCAACCAATAGGGTGGACTAATGGCTCGTTTTTGGAGAAACCTTCCGATTATCAAAGCGACCATTTACTGCTTTTATTATAAACCAACAGCCTATCTACCACAAAGGAACAACGCGTGGCTCCAAATTAACTTTTGCTGATCGACAGCAGAGACAATAGCAAATTGCTGAATATTCACTAAACATTTCATGTGAAATAAATGTACTTTACCAAATGTACAATCCTGCTGTTTACTTTTAAACCACAGTTTCATATTCCGAATTGTGGCGCACTGAGTTGTAAGCTGATCTAACACCCTCTGTACCGCAAAGGAACATCGCGTGCCTCAACATGAACTTTTGCAGATCGACAACAAAGACAAATGCAAATTGCTGAATATTCTCTAAACAGTTGATGTCAAATAAATGTACTTTACAAAATTTACAATCTTGCTGTTTGCTTTTAAATCACTGTTTCATATTCTGAATTGTGGCGCGCTGTGTTGTGACATAATATGTGTTGTCTTCCGGGTTCTGTGTAAAGTCACTTAGGACTGGAGAGGACTGGGCACGTTTGATGACGCACCCTGTAACGTCACGGAGAGAGGCAGCGAATATGAATGCTTAGATAATATCAGGCTTAAGGGCGGGAGATATGATTTAGTGTTGCAAAAGCAAGTTAGCCAGGTCAATGGCGCCAGTCATAGGATTATCACATAATGTTGGCGCACACCAGCCGGCTTTATCGTTTCACTAGTGGACAAAAAGTCGGTTGACGCCCATAAGAAATTGTACTATTAGCGGACAAAAGGAATGGTTTTAAAACACTTTCACCCTGACAACGAACAATACAAACAATGTTCTCAGAACACCCCCATTTTGTGTAATTGCAACCATTTTGGGACACCGCAAGTGTTCTTAGAACATATTCAAAGAGACAGATTACAATACGGACAGCGTCCTGAGGACACCCCCAGTTTGTGTATTTACGAACAATTAAGTACATTGCGAGTTTTCATAGCTCATTTTTACCTTCCTTGCGAACAAAAATGACACATACTCCGTCCTCTAAACACCCCACCATTTTGTTTATTTACAAAATGTCAGAACAGCCGTGTTCTCGGCGGATAAATCGAACGCAACAAAAATGTCTAGCACATAAAAAAACAAAACATTGAACCTATCTCATACTCCCCCACCCTCCCCAAACACACTTACACACCAACACAGAGCACTAAATACAATTTTTTATCCATGTTTCACTGCGCTGTACACGGTTGACGGCGAATACAAGATGGCGGGCACCACAGAAAATCTGACGCGCTCCACGCCCCTCGCCGTCCAATCAGCGAACACATCACATGTCTGCGGACATGACGCAAGACCATGGGCCAATCGGGGTGCTGTCCGCGGAGCGAACAGGGAAGTCTGCCCGCGAAGCGAACACAGATATCACTCATTTTTTCCCCTTACATTTTGGTCATTTTTAAAAAAACTACTGGACGGATTTACACCAAATTTGCAAAAGCACGCATTCGGGACCAGGCCGCCGCTCCTGCCGCAAATTTGTTGTAAATCCGCCCAGCGGTTCGGGCTGTAGCCGTGCGCAAAGTTTTTTTCCATTCAGTCTACGGGAAAAAAAAAAGTTTTGGGACCCCCCCTATAACTTTTCCCTCCCTGGACGAATCCTCACCAATCTTTGCAAAAGAATTCAGAGTGGGCCATATACTTTTTTTGCAAAGTTTGGTGAGGATTCGTCCAGGGGGAGCGAAGTTATAAGCAGCCCACAAAGTGCTCTTCCTATGGAAACACCAACTTAACCATAACTACATGGCCACTACCGTGGCCATGTAATAATAAATATACATATATTCAAGTAAATGACTTTAGTTGCTGCTATGTTAAGGTGAGCAATACATTGTAACAAGACCCTTGATTTTCAAGGAAAACACATTAGTTGTAGGGACATTAAGGTGAGCAATTCCTTGGAACAAAACCTTTAGAAATTCAAGGAAACAACTTTAGTTGCAGGAACTTTAATTGCGAAATTAACACAACAAAACCCCTGAATTTCAGCTAAAACCACCTTAACTTCATGCCCGCTGTTGCACAGACTATGACCACAAAGATGATTTCACAGATGCAATCACTGGTGAAAACATTAATTACATTGGGCCTCATTACGACCCAGGCGGTAAGTTACCGCCTGGGTCGTACCTTTACCACCATGGCGTAAACTACGTTTACGCCATGGTGGTTGGCGGACTTACCGCCCCATTCCGAGGTTGGCGGGGCAGTAAGTCCCCAATCCCCATTTACCCTTCCCCATTCCCATTTTTGCCCCATAGGGCATAATGGGAGTGGGGAAGGCGTTAATTACGCCACCGTAAATTACGGTGGCGTAATTAACAACATGGTCCCTTAGCGCCATGGATTTTAACACCTGCTAAAAGCAGGTGTTAAATCCTCCATGGCGCTAAGGGACCTCGGAATCAGGCGGTAAGGGTCGGCGCTGTTTACGCCGCCGTAAACCCCTTACCGCCTGGGTCCTAATGAGGCCCATTGTATATGACTGATTACATCAATAATGGAATTAGACATAACAATATAAGTTAAATCAGGAAAAGGTTACCCTTGGGGTGTATTCATGTGCCCATTGGTCTGGTTTTTATTGACAGAAATGTAAGGATCGCACGCAGTATATATAAGGTTGATTTTTAAAGAGATTTAATGCCCTTTCTGGTGATGACACATGTTTTGACGTATAAAACGTCTTTTTCAAATCAGGGCTCTCAAAAAAATATAGTATTGAATGAACATTCACAATTATAGTTAACAAAACATACATAAAGATAAAGCATATTCAATGATGATTATTGCGATCATTGTCACAATAGGTTTGTGGGAGGTCAACAAAAGGAAGGGAAGAACAAGAAATATAGTATCATTGGTGAGTATGATATGGAATTCAAAATAACCACATTGTAATCTTTATACTTGTATCAAATTGTGGTCCTTTCCCAATAATTTTTGTTGCATAAAATATTATTCACAGTCTCTTCATGCAGTCATGGGGTAATCTCTGTCCTATGAAAAAATGCACCCACATACTCTGAGTTCTTTTGATCAAGTTGTGACGGTTAAATAAACATCATGTTGTGTGTTTTTCTAAGTGTGCGTGCAGTATTGCTGGGTTAATTATAATTGCATGGTCCTTGCAAGTATCCCTAACATTATAAGATGTGTTTACATACAAATTTGTTTATCTTGACCAGCTAAAGCAGGTCCTCCTTGTAAAGCTGATCTGCGTTGTAGGCTTAATCCTAAAAAATAATAACATTGGGGGGATTTTTACTCTATCTTTAGTGCCTTCACACGGACATAGTAAGCGCTTATTCCTCAATAGTAGCATTGAGTTTTCTTGTTTGTGCTGTTTTGACTCCGCCCAGATAATTGTAAATGCCTGCGCGCACTTTGCCTTCTTACTGCGGGCTAATAGTTGCCGTAGGGCTACGCTGCATTGCGCATGTTAAAAAATGACATTGGGGGAAGTAATGCCTCTGCGTTTGGTGACCTGTCCCGGGTATTCTATGCTCTTTCAATAGTGGCATTGGGTATTCTTAAGAACTGATTGTAAGGCTTTGCCCAGGTAATGCTAAATGTCTGCACGGAATCCCCTTTATTGCTGCAGGCTAACAGTCGTTGTAAAGGTAAACTGCATCGCGCATGTTTTCATTGAGAAATTTAAGGTCGACCATTCATGTCTCTTGCTATGCTACGGCAGAGACCACGAGGGTCCGCATGCTCCTAGTCCCTATTTGATTGCTGAGTGGGCTAGTCATACCGTGAAACTCACCTCAATTTAATTTGCGTAGTCTCTTTCTGTCCTCGTGCAAGTGTGTCCACCCGAATCCATTCTATTGTATGCTTACGTTGCTAAGTAATGGTTGTCCTTCTATTGTTACCATTTGGCCGCCATGTTTTGGGCTAAACTACTTCTATTCCAGTGTGAATTGCGTATTGTATGTCCCAATTGTGCTCTGTTGGGGGTTTTAGGTAAAATGCTTACTATGACTACGGATTGATTTTAGCTAATTGTAATTGGTTAATGAGCTGTTGGCTGATTGTTCATAACTGCATTAATTGCTGATGTAAAATAAAAGATTGTAAAAACTCATTCAAAATAGCGACATGTGTTCCAAGATCTAACTGGAAAACGTGAAGGGGAGTTTTATCAGTGCATAATCCCGTTACATAAGGTTATTTTATTTTATGAAAAAATGATTGAAAAAATATATTTTGATTTAATTCCAATTCCAAATATGAAATTGTCCCCATGAATCTTGGGGGCATTTTCCCCTGTGGGTGTCTGCCGAGCCTATTCCATGTATAGTACTATGTTCCAATCCAGATTGACTAGAACGGTAAATGTTGAAAAAGTGAGGTCGGAATGTTAGACAATTAGTTATATGGAGTTTTTGGATGACGATGTGCCATGCCCTACAAAGAAATAAAGTTAATAGTCCTGGGGGCATGGGGGGTATTCTTTTTTATTCACCTGGTTTGGTTCTGCTCCCTGTAATCTTTGTTTATGCAAATTTAAATGAGGGGTGATGTTACTTATTCTGTCCTTTGATTATAATCTTCTTGCAGGTGTGTGTCTATTCTGTGACATGTTTGTTTTGAAATGGGTGTTTTGATTCTCCAATCGCAGATGAACAGATCAAAACATTAAAGACATTTTACAAGAAAGAGTACATTTCGTTGTCCGAGTTCAAACCTCTTTCCACTGTACGGAATTTACAAATCTTTTTTGCTTCTTCCTGTTGTAGTTTTAACTCATGATTTCCTCCTCTTGGTCCTAGGGTTACTCTCTTCAAACCTACACATCTTAAAGTTCTTCTATCGTTGCATTGGTGTTGCTTTTGCCAGTTCTGGGCTAAGGGTGAGGTTGTACTTTGATTTCTAATGGATGAGAAATGTTCTCTTATCTGGGTCCTTAATTCTCTTATGGTGCTCCCTATGTAGATCCTGTTGCATTCACAAATGATAGCATATATGACATATTTAGGTCTGTAATTGATGTGCTCAGAAATGTTATGCTTTGTGCCATATATGTCTTCAAAACTTGATATACTATCCATGGCATGTTTGCACATTGTCCAGTTCCCACATTCCCTAAAGCCTTTTGTTTGTTTAGGTAACCAGGTGGTTACATTCATTGTTTTTAAGTTTGGAAGTAAAGATGGGCTGAGTATGGTTTTAATGGTCTTTGCTCGTTTAAAAATGATCATTGGGCTGTCTTTAATGTAGTTTCTGACATGTGGATCCAATTGCAGAAGGTGGCAATTTCCTTTCAGAATGTATCTCAAGATTCTACTATTTTTACAGTATGTCGTGATAAAGCTGACTTCTTCCATTTGGTTGTTGATTTTGGTTTTTGAGATTAGAGTCTCCCTTATATTCAGATTCTAGCTTTATTTTTAGCCTTGGTGATAGTTTGGGTACTGTATACTCTAGCTGTCAACCTTCTTGAAAGTAGGTGACATTCCTCCTCAAAAGTCTCTTGTTCTGAGCAATTTCTGCGGGCTCTGACATACTCTCCACTTGGAATGTTCCTAATGACCGAGTTGTGGTGACAGCTGGTTGCGTATAAGGTTGAGTTTGCCTCTGTTGTCTTTCTAAAAGTTCTAGTCATCAATTGATTCCCTTGCACATACATTTTGAGATCCAAGAAGTCTATTTCTACTTTTCTGGAGTTTCCAATGAATTCTATCCCCATGGAGTTGATATTTGCTCTGGTCCTGAAGTGTTCCAACCAGTCCTCTTCTCCTTTCCATATTAATAAAACATTATCTATATATTGAGTCCAAAGGATCACATTTTTTGAAACCCTTCATCTTCATTCACATATTTGTCATCATACATCGCCATCCTCTAATTAGCAAGTGCGGTGTTCATTCAATACTATATTTTTTTGAAAGCCCTGAATTGAAAAGGACATTTTATACGTCGAAACACGTGTCATCACCAGAAAGGGCATTACATCTCTTTAAAAATCAACCTTGTGTGAAGCAAATGTATACTGTGTGTGATCCTTACATTTCTGTCAATAAAAACCAGACCAATGGGCGCATGAATATACCCCAAAGGTAACCTTTTCCTGATTTGTCATTTACCAATGGAGTAGAGGAATCAAGGACTCCATTGTTACCCGGGCCAATGCGACCTTCACATTTACGTGTTTGAACTAATACAGAGAGCGCAGATTTCTATTCCACAATTACCTCAAACAGATTCCTCACCTTTTTATATAATTTATAAGTTAGCTCATGAAAACTTTGATTACCTTAATAATAATTTAGCCCATGGAATTGGCTATGACAAAGGCTGGGGTCACTGGCCAGCACCAAAGGCCATAGCTAGTACCCTTTGTCCAGGGAGGCTGATGAGGGGACATATAACATCATTGTAGCATTATGGCAACAGGGGATAATACAGCACTCAGACTCCCTTTGTAACACAGCTGTGTACCATGTGAAATAAGTGAAATGTGGGACTTGTGGGAGTTTGCAGAATCTCCACCCACTGAACAACATTATGGATGTGGAGTTTCTGCTGGTATCAATTCCAGACATGATTTTGTGTAATATTCCCATGGGGACAACATGCGTCACAGTGATTGATCTTAAGAATGCATCCTTCTCAATACCATTACACCCAGAATCCCTGTACCTCACTGCATTGCCTTAATGCAATCAGCAATTTCAACACACAAGACTCCCACAAGAGTACTGTGAGCTCCCAAGCATATTTAATAGGGTATTACAGGTAGATTTCGGAAATGTTCAGACACAAAGCACAGTGATACAATACATGAATGACCTCCAGGTGTGCAGCACCACAGAGGACCAGAGCAGGGAGGAATTGATAACACTATTGATGTTACTGGCAGACAAAGGGTTTAAAGTAGACAGAGAAAATCTGCAATGTTGCCAGAAAGAGGCAGTTTAACTAATGCAAATATTGTCATCAGCGAGAAGGAGGTTAACACCTGAAAGGGCAGCAGCGGTACGGAATGCACCCCAGCCAAACACGGTAAAAGAAATGTAGCAGTTCTTGGACCTGTGCAATAACTGTCAAACCTTGATTTTTGACTCCTCCAGTTACACTAAACCACTGCTTCATGGTCTGAAGGCAGCAAAGAAGGCGAAGGGTCCCATTATATAGCCAGTCGAAATTATACGTTCCTTTAAGGAACTAAAAAATGCACTAAACCATGTACCAGTTCTAGCAACTACAGTTTAAAACAAATAAGCCTCATTCCGAGTTTGGAGGTAACCATGCTGCTATTTGCGGTATGGTTGCCTCCAAAATCGTTCCGACAATTCCCCATTCACCAGGGCCATTCCCCATTCCCATTTGAGCCCCCATAGGGCTCAATGGGAAGAGGGAAGGCGGCAATAACGGTACCGTAAATTGCGGTACCGTTATTGACCCCGGTGTCCCTTTGCAGGTCCCGTTCTCAAAGCCTGCTAAAAGCAGGCATTAAGGAAGAACCCGCAAAGGGAAATCGTAGTATGGCGCAAAGGGATTACCGGCACCAGTGTCATTACCAGTGCCTGGTATCCCTTTGCACCCTACTTGTAATGAGGCCCATATTGTTTTCTGTTCCCCCATTGCAACGTGGAAGTGATGACAGCTGTCTCAGAAACAGCCCTAAAGACACAAGCCCCTGGTTTATTACATTGGTATCTTAGATGCTGTGATGCTGGGGCATTTTTTTAGCAAGCGCTTGCAGCAGCTGCTTTTGTATCTGCCATAACGATGGGCTGTCAAGTGATGCTCTATGCACACCATGCAGTATTTGCTATTCTGGAAAAATGTAAGTCTACCCTCACTACTCAACGAATGACAAGGTATTAGGTTATACTTTTGAATCCAGCAATTCACATTGTGAGGTGTCACATTTTCAATCCTGTGACTTTCATCGTCCAGCCGGTATAGGAGGGTGATGATGTTCATGATTGCAAAACATACACTAGTGGAGGGGGAGACATTCTTCATTGATGGATCATTAATGATTGAGTCAGCTGTGATGTGCTTTTAGTGGGAGAACTTTGAGTTGGCAGTACAAATGAGATTACCGTCCAAATATTCAGCAAAAGCAGAAGCATTAGTGGCATTCATATCAGCAGTATAGATCTGCAAGGGCTGCTGTGCCACTATTTACTCCAATTCTGCCTATGTTACCTCCATGGTATATTCCAGATTGTCAAGATGGAAGAGAAGGGTTTTCAGGACAAGTCCTGGGGCACCAAACAGGGCTGAAGTCGAGGGTACATGCGGGGGGACCCAGTCCACCCACTTTTTTCAGAGGGTGTACTCAGTCGCCCCCAGCTAAAATGAGAAACATTGAATATCCTCTTTTAATTTATGAATTAAAGGCGACCTTGTGGATCAAACCAAAGTCATCAGGATTGTAGGCCGGCACTTCACCACTGCACTATATAACCTGAGGGAAAAAAAGCAAACAACTAAAGGTGAAATGTCCCATTTCGGTACTGCACGTCCCAGGGAAAACATGTTTATTGGTTCTTGGAGTTTATAACATGCACACCTTTTAATGCTTTCAAAAACACTATTAGAAGACAATATCCTCTCTTGGTTTTGTATGCGTATGTGTTGATTTAAGAAAGGCAAATGCCATTCGTTCACTTTTGGTGGTTATGAAAAGCCAATTTAATGAAATGTGCATATTTCACCTTGCTATGCTAATTTCTGGCAATGTCACATCACATTGTGTTTGTTTTTTGATCCCCCCCAGTTAAATGTTTAGGACTTTACCCCTGGCACCAGTGCAGCATGCACACCTTCTATCTAGATTGCTAGAGGTATTGCCATTACCCTCAGTTTTAGCAGTGGTCAGGTGTGCCGCCCACATGGGGGGCACAGACTTTGTATCATGTGGCAATGAGGCAGCAGAAATAGTGGCCAAATAAGCAGCTTATTTGCCACATGTTAATGATTTGACTCCCATATTCCCATGCATGACACAGCAGCATGTACAGTTAGCAGACTGCTATAACGCTCTACCAATAACAAAGATAACAGATTTACATGCCAGGGCCCCCACACAGGACAATATTTATGGAAAAAAGTCCTTGTCCCGCACTGATTTAATTTGACATCAGCATATCTCTGGTAAACAAGTAATACATGTAGTTTGAATTACGGTGGCTCTTGAACAGTTGCACCACCCCACACACACATCAAAAGAGAGCATTGCAGCAGATCTACAGGCAGAGTGGTTTATCCCAAATTTCCATGAACATGTGGCTAAGTTCATTGTCAATTGTGTGTCAGCGTTTTACAGCAGGGCACACGCTGAAAACTATTAAAGCAACCTTACCTTGCCCATCAGGACCCTTCTGCCATTTGTATTTTGATTACATTGATAAGAAAAACAGGTGCGCCAACTATCGCTATGTAATAGTTGTGGCTTGTTCATTCTCCCGTTATCTTGAGGCAGGATCAAGTGTCCACTGTGACAGTAAATTAGTAGCTAAGATCCTTGTGCGCAAGTTTTTTCCACAGTGGGGAGCATTGTCATGATGCCTACCCCCGGAGCACCAGGCCAGGCCCAGCACCCCCGGGAGCAGGCATCACGCCCCCGGGTAAAAGCCCAGCGGCCCTTTGTAGGGGCTCTTTGGACTCTGTCCTGGCGCCGTTGGCGCCAGGCTCATGTTGGACATCAGTCCTGGCACCATAGGCGCCAGGCTCATAAAGGGAAGTGTTTGGGGCACTTACCTGAAGCAGACCATGCTGCACACTCACCTAATGCAGACCATGCTGCATGAAGAACCAAGCCAAATGAGGCTTAGGAGGGACTATTTTTCTGAAGGAACTATTTTGTTACTTGGGTGGGGCTGTGGAAGAATACTCACCTGGAACTTCTTCCAAGGCTATTTAAGCCACACCCGGATAGCCACACGTGCTTCGCGTTGTTCTGCATCCCAGCAGCTGAACGCTCACCGTGTCTGCTCCTGCACCTGGACTCCAGCCACGCCCGCCTCGAACCTGGAACTCCTGTAAGGGAATAAGAGAAGGAAGAGAAAGGTGAAAACCAAGAACTATTTCAAACTTCTTACCTGCATCGGGAATCTTCACGCCAGCATTCCTGAAGGAAGACTTCCATTTAAAAGCACTGCGTTGCTCGCTGCAGCGCATTGCTTCACTCACCTGTTCCCGAGAAGCCGCCCGGCTCCATCGCGGCTCTCAGAGCCGGTCGCCGCATCTCTGCACCGCACCTAAGGGAGAGAAGAAGAGACAAAAGGTGAGCCAGGGAACACAAGAGGAAAGCCGGATTTTCTGCCATATTACTTACCGGCTATTCTTGGTGAGCCATTCCACATCTCGGGTCGGCGCCACATCTCTGGCAGGTACCGCACCCCGGCCCCTATGGGGAAAGGACAAAAGACATAACTGGGGAATTATAAAGACATTTAGAGGGGTCGCCCTCATCACTGACTCACCTGATTTTACCCCGGCAATTTAACCCCTCAACGCATCGCCTTTGTTCTGCACCTGAAATAAAGGACAGAAAAAGACAACATAAAAGGAGGCTCACACTTGAACTTTTGCATCTTCATACTTATGGCGTATTGCTCAGTAAAGTCAAGTGGATTTGCCAGCGCCATTCTGAAAACCAGTGAAGTAACTGGACGAACGCGCGCCCCTGCATCAGAAGCAGGATGGAGAGTTTATCCTTCCAAACCATAAGGTGAGCTTAAACCGGGGGTTTTGGAGGAAGTCAGAGGAGAACGAAGGGGGAAAGAGGGGAGCAAGCACATTATTCAGCAAACAGTTAATCCCCTTTCTCATCTGCAGAAGGATATTCCTACGGGCCAGACAAGCAAGATTTGGGGGTCCTGTTCAATCGGTGGTCCAAATTCTGCGCATCACGCTTGAAGAGGCCACAGCAACCCAGACCAGACCAGCGCCTCCGTGGGAGCCAGGTGAGCGTTACAAGCATGCAAAGTATTAAGGTCTGACAACGGCCTGCTCTTCTCCAATGAGCTCTTTAAAGACATGACCTCCCTATTAGGCATGAAACACAAGTTTTGTTCCATCTATCACACTCAAGCCAACAGTCTAGTGAAATGCCTCAACTGCCTATTCAAGAGGGCCTTGCAAAGTTATGTAATAAAACCTGACAGCCAGACACCAAGTAGACTCAAAAATCGACAATGGATTGAAACTGCTGAAAAGCAGCAATGTCCAATATCTTCAACCGAAAAGATGCCATTTTAATGGGTGCATACATGGGTTGGATGGATGAGTTTGCATGCATCTTCTTTAGGAGCTGAGTAACCCAGCTTCTTTTAAGTAATTAGGGATCATACCTTCCATAAAGAATGAAATGATGATTTCAGTAATCATTGGTGCTAGACCTTTAAAGCGGATTTGTTTCAACTAACTTCAAAGGTGAAGGGATCTGCATGGCAGATCTAGGATTCAGTTTAATGAATGTCAACATTATCCTCTTCACTGAATAGATGTAAAGTGAAGGTCTTATTGTTCGCATATATATTCTGTATACTAGAAGCTTTGACAAAGGACTTTAGGTTGCCTTGACTGAACAAAATAATCAATTTCTACTGAAAAAATAATGTTATATTCACACACCATTCATTGGGCCTGAACACGAGTTGGGCGGAGTGGCAAAAAGCAGTGGTATGCTACTACCGCCACATTTACCACACTGCCCTGAACCGTGTTTCGGTGCCTTCACCTCCAACTCTGAGCAAGATTTGTATGTTCCGGCTTCAAGGCCTTTTCTGGCGTTATTACTGCCAGCAGTGTTAGTGCAAGCGGTAATATCGCTCCCCAAGCCCATTGGGCCCTCCATCTCCCCTTTTTTTATGTCAATGTGCTGCAAATTGCTTTTTGAGAAATTCACACTCCACTTTCCATCTTTTCAACTCCTCCTTTCATCTTGTGCCGTGTCAAAACCTGGTGAATTGTGGCTGTTTTTAGTGGTGGATGGGGTTCAATTTCGACTCTGTGAGAAGAGTTTTGGGAGACAGCAGGGTACACCTAAGGGTGACATTAGCCGATATTCTGGCCCGTAACCTAACAGAATCCACTGACAAACTCATCACCCTACCACAAGGGCCCTCCCCTCAATAGGTCACAGTCTCAGCCGCCCAATGAGCATAGCACCTAAGCATGTTAGAGTGAGGTTTGCGACATCTCTTAACCTGATAATCAACTTACTAAGAAAGGTGAAATGGGTAATTGCGGTCTTCAAATTCGAAGTTGCACTTCAGCTGCACATTATGGTTTTACTTCTCATAAGGCTTAGCAGGTTATGATAATGTTTTAGTTTCAACACTGTCCCTTTGGCCCATCAGCCAACTTGCAGGTGCTTGTTTTAATCCTCATGCAGTACAATGGGCCTCATTACGACTCCGGCGCTGGACCATGGTACTATTAGCACCATGGTCCATGCCGGAGTCCGGCATGGTGGATGGCGCAATTACCGCCCCATTCCAAGGTGATTGGGGCGGTAATTCCCCATTCACCATTTGCCCTTCCCCATTCCCATTTTTGCCCCATAGGGCATAATGGGGATGGGGAAGGCGCTAATTACGGCACCGTAAATTACGGTGCCGTAATTAGCACCAAGGTCGCTTTGCGCCTTGGACTTTAACGCCTGCAAAAAGCAGGCGTTAAAATGTGAATCAGGCGTTAAGGGTTAACGGCGCTGATGGCGCCGTTAAACCCTTAACGCCTGACTTGTAATGAGGGCCAATGTATGTATTTGAGAGAGAGATTGATAGAGGAAGAGAGGGGGAGACATAGAGAGAGAGAGAGAGAGAGAGAGAGAGAGAGAGAGAGAGAGAGAGAGAGAGACAGAGACAGAGAGCAAGATAAAAAGAGAGGTGACATTGGGAGCTAGAGAAATTAAACCTGTCTGCAAATGGCTAGGGGTACAGAGTTACAATCTGTTTTGCTTCATAGCAAACCAAAGTTGGTTATGGCTGGTAGGTTGAGAAAACATCATAACCTCTGACATTGCACTCAGCAACCCTCCAGACTGTTCTTATTCACCTGCCAAGCCATTAGAGAAAGGAAAAAGACCATATGCAAATCAGGCTTGGACCCACCCCGACAGGGGCAGTCCCACACAAACTGCTTGGTCACATCCATTCTGCACAAGACCACAAGTAACCCCACCCATGTTTCAGCCTCATTGGGCATCATCAGTGAGGTGTAGCTTGGGTTGCTAGGCCCAGCAGGCACAGCACCCCTACCTGGGCATACCCATCCCATGTGAGATGACTAAAGCATAACAAAGGAGATGATAGCTGGAAGGTTTAGAATTCATCTTAACCTCTGGCATTGCTCTGGCTAACCCCCAGACCATTGCTTTTCATCTGCCAAGCCATTACAGAAAGGGGAAAGACCATATACAAATTAGATTTGGTCCAACCTACAAACGGGCAGTACAGGCCTAACTGCTTGGCACATCCCTTCTGGATGAGACCACAATCAACCACAGACATGTTTCATCCTTGTTAGTTGTTGTTAGTGAGGTGTAGGTTGGGTCTCTAAGTTATGGCTGCAAAGTTTAGAATTAATCTTAACCTCTGGCATTAATGTGGAAAACCATTCAGACCATCTTTATTGACCTACCAAGCCATTACTGGAAGGGGAAAGACCATATCAAAGGGGCAGTCCAGCCCAAACTGCTTTGTCACATCCCTTTTGCATAAGACCACAAGCAAACCTAGTTAGTTTTCGGCCCCATTGGGTATCATCAGTGAGGTGTGGCTTGGGTCTCTAGACTGAACATGCCCTACTCCTGCCCTCCCCTGACTAACTGACTCCCCTCTAAGATCTCCTAAATCCTTTAACTACATACAGCAACTCCCCACAGAAGACAACCACAGGCCTAGAAGTTATGACACCAACACTAACTGAGCCACCACTAAGCTCTTCGCTTTTCCCTGTAATACTCTCTCACATCAGTGGCTAACCAGACCCAAAGTGCTACAGTGTATCAGCTCTTGGGATCTTCTATATGGATAACATACGCCCAGGTTTCTTCCGCCCAAACCATAGCAAGCAGAATGGTCACTCAGGAACCAGGTAATTCCTTCCTGCACCCATTGACACCACAGGTTTTGCACCTGCCTTTTCCACTGTCCCACTAATTAATAAAAACATTAAAAAACAATTCTTACAGAGCAAAGTGCAGCAAGGCCACCATTAGTGACAGACAGGCAATATATAAGACCATTTACATTACTTTTCATTACTTTCACACCTTACATATTGAACTGACACATTTATTGTGAAGATTGAATAGAATTATAGGTAGATATCCGAGGCTCGAAATTGGATATAGGAACTGTGGTTATGGCAGTGGTTGGTGCTGAACTTCCTGGTCCTGCTTTTTCTGTAGCTTTCTTTGCAGCTATTACATGTTCTGAACGTCTGTCTGCTGTAGCACATAAAGGTGTTTGTGCAGGGGCATATCCTACATCTCTGCATGCCAATGGCACTGGGAGCAGCTATTAGCCCCCCACCCCAGATTGGCCAAAGAATTGTGTATTTTCTCACAGTGTCTGGAATATTAGCCCCCACCACCACAATCTGCAGGTGGGAGCACTGTCCTTAATTTGTACTATGCCTTTGTCCTGATTGCAGGGGTCTCATATGCACTGGTAGTGCAGGACCTGGCAGCATGTTCATTTGAGTGAGTTTACAAATGGAAACAGATTGTATTTACAATTTTCTCAACAGATGACCCTTGTGACACAACTAAACCTCTATTTGTAATTATTCGCATGTATTTCTCATGTAGATAGCGCTTTACTGCAAAGCGCCGTACAGAACACACTTATACAATAAAATGGTGTTGCAAACTATAAAACAATTTCAAGAACAATATCAGGAGTGAAGGAGATGACTCTTAAGGGTAGTGTGAAATGGAGTGCAAGAGGTAATAGAACAAAGATAGAGGGGAAGAACATTCCAGTAGAGGGGAGCAAATAATTAAAAACAATGAAATCGTGATTGAGCACACAGGGGCTGGGGAACTGATAATAAAAATTGAGACTGAGAACAGTGTGAACAAGAGGGGAGATAAAAAGAGACAAGAGACGAAAGATAGGTCGGCGCAAGGCCATATAGAGATTTAAAGACAATACAGAGGAAAATGATTTTGAGGCGTGAATGAAAAGAGAGCCAGCGAAGAGAAGATATGGACACTGAAATGGAATCACGAGGAGAGACCGAATATACAAGATGAATGTAAGCATTGAAGACAGATTTTAGAGGAGCTAAGTGAGAAACAGGAAGACCAAAAAGTGCAGTAGATGAACAAAATAGGCATGACAAAATAAGTGAGGAGATCCAAAGTTTAGTAGCATTAATCATCAGAAAGGGCTGAACTTTACAGATGTTAAAAAGATGATGACAGGAACAGGAGATGATGGAAATGTGATGAGAGAAAGATACATCAGTATCACGGTAGAGGCCAATGTTTCGAGCATTGCTAGAGATAGGGAGTAGAGAAGGAGGAAAATACACAGAAGAAGTAGGCAAAAGGGGAAATAGTATTGGGAGAGAAAAAAGAACTTTGGTTTCAGTTGCATTCAAAAGAATAATATGGTCTGACATCCATAATTTAATAGCTAGAAGGCAGGAATTAAGATTGTGATGGATGGAAGGTGAAAACGAGGAAAAGGATGACAAAGTTGAGTGTCATCTGCATAGAAGTGATGAGATAACCAAAAAGATGTAATGATTGCGGCAAGAGGAGAAGTATAAAGGGAGAAAATATAAGGGACCAAGACAGAGCCGTGCGTAACACCATGAAGAGGAGCCAAAGTATCAGAAGAAGACCCACCCGAAGATACCGAGTGCGTACGGTTGGATAGAACAGAACGAAACCAAGCAGAAACAGAGCCAGAGATAACCAAAGAGAAAACAGAAGACAAAATAAAGTATGATCCACTGTGTCAAAAACAGCTGAGGGATCCAATAGAATAAGAAGAGGCAAGTGTTTTGGGTAAGGAGCTTCAAATACTTCTCTGAAACGCAGTTGGCAAGAAGCAGGACCGCAGTTGTGAGAGGGGCAAACTGTGAAGTATTCACAGACAACATTTTAACTAGTGGGGCACCTAAAAATCACTAGTGCAGTTATGGGAAAATAAGCCATACAAATCAGGTTACTTCATGGAGGAAATCATGGATGCATTTCTTAAACCTATGACATTTCACACCGTTAAAACACATACAGAATGGGAAAACAGATTTCTGTTTCCAAATGTTCCTCTCTTACATACCTTATTCTATTCTTTCACTATGTTAATTTACCACTCTTACACTTTCTCATTCTCTTTCCTGCTCTTTGTCCCTATCCCTCTTCACTAAGTCCTTGTGTAAACACATTTATTATTCGAAATATGCACATGCATAAATCAAAGAATTTTGTTTACGCCCAAGGGGAATGCACTTTGTTACTCAGTATTTATAGAACAGCTCTTAAAAGCTTAGGCATTTTCTAGCGACGTGCATAGATCATTATGTACATTCTATTTCCAAGCCAGTCTATTGCAATTTATGGCCACCTCAAAAGCACTCCTTTGTAAGAAGGCGTGATGCATATGTAAAATGTAAAGCGATTTCCCTTTAGCTTGCTTACTCTAAGAAAAAGTCATCAAAATAGCTTATTACTGCCTAAGTGGTGCTCAAGGTACAAGGAAATGAGAAACGAGAGCTTGAGTTTTACTTGCGCAAGGTGTCCATTAAGTTGATTCCGCTAACGTTTTTGTGCACATGAATTCTTGCAATGTTAATGCATTTCATCCTAAATTGTGCAATAATGAAACAAAAAAACCGTGTTGTTCCAATTTAGTACTACTTTTAACCATTCAGAGATTAGAAGGATCGTTCCAAGCATGAAGAATGTTTGAAGTTTAAAGGCTGAAGCGGTCCTGATTTCTATGTCATGTGAGCCTGAATCTATGCTTGAATTACAGTCATGGCCAGATTCACAACGCGATTTTAAATGGGATGCACCCATTGAAAAAAAAAAAACTTTGGAGCTAATTTTCATTAAGGATAATGTTACCGGAAGGCGTAGAAGTCTTGTATAAGGCTTTTAAGCCTTCTATTAACGTCACGTCTCGTTTTTTTGTTAATTGCCATGGCATAGAAGAGGGGAGGAACGCAACTTGCATTTGCGCCGCCTCCAGGGGAGTTGCTAGGTCTGGAAAAGACCCGGGGCTAAGCTGCTGTCGGAACTGTTGGGACTGGGGGCTAGCTGGTCTTTTGGCTGTAGCTCCTGAGATTCTATCCGGGGCTACAACCAAAAGATCAGGGGCTATAGCCCCCTTAGCCCCCCCTAGCAACGCCCCTGGCCGCCTCCCTTCCTCTCCCCACCATACAAATTTATCATTTATTTATGTATAAATGCCCCATGTATTTGCGCTGGCATGTCACTGTTTACAATTACAATTAAATGTTTCCTGCCATTTATACGTTGCCTGCCATGATATGATATGATATGGCATTTGTAACGCGCCTATACACAAGTGTTTCAAGGCACGACAAGGCAGGGGGGGGGGGCAAAGGGAAGACAGACAACCATCCTACTAGGCCAGGTGTCATTAAGATCGCGCAAGGGATCGCGCAAGGGTAGAGGGGAAGGGAAAAGTGCAAGGGGAAAGGGAGATGGGAAAGTGCAGTACAGGGGTAGAAGAAAAACAAGATAAATAATACGGGCCAGCTGGTGGCAAGTGCAAGGTAAGTGCAGGCAAGTGCTGGGAAGGGGGGCTGAAGGGATACAGAGACAGTCCCGTAGTGCAGGGTTGCCAGGGAGGCAGTGCAAGGGGAGAGTGGCTGGGCCAAGGACAGAGATCGGTGAGAGTGGCCCAGTTGCAGAATCAGTGCAGTTTCAGTAAGGAATTTAGCAGGGGAGAGAGGGAGAGAAAGCAGAAGCAAAGAGGAAGGTTTTGAGGTGCTTCGGAACCGGAGATGGTTCTCCTCAAGTTTCAGGGATGCAGGAAGGCTGTTCCAGAGGGAGGCCCCTGCCGCAGAGAGAGATCTACCCCAACTCATTGCAGCTGACCTTGAGGGAGTTGGAGGCGGATGAGCGAAGAGCTCGAGAAGGAAGATATTTAGCAAGAGAGAGTTGAAGGTATTTCAATGCAGACGGTTTTGAACTTAATCCTCGCAGCCACTGGGGGCCAGAGTAGAGATTTCAGCCCTGGAGAGATACGGTCCCTGGGCTTGAGGCCAAGGACACATCTCGCAGTCCTGTTATGGATGAGTTGCAGAGGGCAGAGAGTAGAGGTAGGCATATTTACATAGAGGTTGTTACAGTAGTCCAGCTTGGAGAGAACCAGGGCTCTGGAGACAGTTGTTGGGTGTTCTGACCCACGTTTGGACTATTAGGCTACAACATTTGGTGCTGTGGGCTTAGGAAATCCAAGATGGCCGAAAAAGCCCACATGTGCGCCAGAATCTATGAAAACCGCGCAGTTGTGCACACTAAAATGGTTGCCTAACTTGCCACCCACCAGTGTGAGCAGGATGGGCCGGGGTGCCATGAGTGAAATGTGTGCCAAAGGAAAAACCGCACTTTAAAATCACCTTTTGTTTCTCTGAATGCCAGCTCAAAATGCCTATTTGCAACACATCCAAAAATCTCACTGAGCACCAGCGGACATCTGGCAGAATAAAGTCTTGTGGGCATACAAAATCTGGAAAGAGGATGAAAAGTTATATTCTGAAGTGCCTTGAAGGTTTATAACAACACTGGCTGGGAGCCTCCTGGAGACCACACAATAGGCTCTTGCAATTGAATAGGATATGTTGATTTTGACTGTTTCCTGTCAACAAAGGCCTGCCTGCCAGAAGACACATGTGACTGACCCACCCAAGTCTTGGAGGCGGACTCCAACACTCTGAGAACTGAATTGAAAGCAAAATATATATTTTACAGAAACACTGATAACTCTTTGTAATCAAATGACAGAAATGTATAACTTTGAGAGCCTTAATTTAAAAAATGTACCTTCAAATCAAGCCCAAACTCCAATTTGTGTGATGTTCTGGGGGCAAACTAGCAGTTAAGAGGGTATTACTTAAAATGTATGCATGTTAAAAATCTGACACTTCATCACTTAATGTCCATACTCCTTGCGCACATGTGTGTAAATTTGGGTTAATGTCCGATATTACGAAACCAGTTAAAAAGTGAAATATGTTGCCATTTCTGAATGCAAGCTCCCAGGAAGAGCACAGTTGGAACAGGGGATACCTCCTGTGATATGTGATGGGTGCATGTAATTTCAAACCACTGTGTAGCTATGAAATATGTCTTTTGGGTCAAAATATAGATTGTGTGTAATTTGACAGGGGTGGGTTCTCTGTACCATAAACAGACCTCATCATGATGACACTTCATTTCATTCCCCCAATCAAGGCGAAGCGGATGAAGTGGCCAATGACAAGTGGAGAGGGGTAGAGCCTAGTGATGCTGCACCACACCCACTTTCAAAACACATAAAAGCAGACAGACAGGACAGATAGGGACATTCAATTCCATCTGCTGCGGGACGCTCTGCTGGGAAAATCCAGACTTCAAATCCATCAATCTCTAGAGAAAGCTGTGCAGAAAGATCCAGACTTCAAATCTATCAATATCCAGAACCAGAGCTGACCCACACCAGACCAGCAGAAGAGAGCTGACCCAGATCACTGTGAAGTGCAGAGACCAGACCAGAGTCCAGTCTAAAACCTGACCAGATTCGTGGGGAGGCCAATCTAATTCAAGAATATAGCGTGAGTACCTAGCAAGACTGTGCAGAACCCATCTCTTAGTTAAAATAATATAATTCAAGCTATTTTAATCTAAGTAGAACTGCCTCCTAACTGTCACCTGTCATTTTCTAGTTGCTAGCTGTCACTTGTCTTTTTGAACTTTAAAATCTCAAAAACGACCTTTATTTAATCGCTCATATCTCCGTCACCGTTTGTGCTAGAGACTTTCCTCTGAAAGCTGAGAATCGTGGCTTTTTTACGAACCTAGAACCGCATTCCTACCCCCGATACCTTTGCTGTAATCACGAAAAACGCACTCGCGAATTTGCCGCGATTTGCAAAATTTCTTCACGTGTGAAAACAGCAGTTTTCTTGCTTTCATTTGCCAAAAATTCGTTTAACCTGCTAGTTACTCCTAGATCCTTGCTAAAGTGAGCCTGGACTAATATTAACTTGATACCACTCACCCTGAACCTCTAGAGGGAATTAAAAGCATTTTAGCATATTTTTCACATCATTGCCAGCACATGTAAAAGCATTTTGGGCCTGTGTTTCCAACTTCTGTAGTGTAAGCTTGCTGGGGTGAACTGAATTACATTTGATTGCATTTCTGAGAACTGTGTGCTTTCCTTCCATTTCCTTGCATTGCATAAAGGGGGGAGGGGATTGCCAGAGAAAAGTGATTACATTGTTTTGTTGAAATCATATTGAGTATTTTCTGTATTGCATTTTCATTCAACATTACATCCATCTGACTTATATAAAGCATTCTCTACCACCTTATTCTTCTGTTCCTATTCACAAGTGTGCTAGTGCCAGATTCTCCGTTGTTAATCTTTATCATATCAGATTAAGTGTGATATCCAATTATTAATTTATTATAAAGCGTGATATATATATATTGTTTAAATTATCAAATAAACCTTTTAACCTTGCAAAACAGAACTACTTCTTGGCTCAGTGGGGTCAGGAGGATTCCAAGAGAGGGGTGTTATATAGGGGTAGTCATCCAGAACGCATGAACTGGACATAAAGATATATCAATAAGGGTTTCCATTCAGTATCCCAGACTAGGCATTGTCTTAGCTGTAGTGTTGAATTGAATCCTCTTACACAGTGAGCTTCTGGGGGAAGGAGAGGAAAGGAAGAATACCTCTCAGGAGGTGCAGCTGGTAATGTGACATCTTAGAGACGTCAGATATGTGAGGAGAGAAGGAGAGTGTGGAGTCGAAGATGACCCCGAGGTTTTTTGCCTTGCAGGTAGGAGCAGGAAGAGGGCCAAGAGAGGCTGGCCAGAGAGCTGCAGGGAAGCAGGGAGTGGGTGTGCCGATGAGTAGAATCTCAGTCTTACTGGCATTAAGGCAGAGGTCATTGGCGGCACACCATTCCTGGATAGCAGACAGACAGTCCGAGATAAGGGAAGGAGATGAGGAGGCTGAGGGTAGCCTGAAAATGAGCTGGGTATCATCCACATAGCACTGAAAGTTGGGGAATAGAGTGGCAATGCGATTGGCAAGCTGTGCCAGATACTGGTTGAACTGCCAGGGAGAGACGTTAGATCCTTGGGGGACACCACAGGTGGAGAAAAAGATGTCAGAGAGGAAGGACCCCAGTTGGACCTGGGAGGGTCGATTGGAGAGGAAAGAGGTCAGCCATGCCAGAGCCTGACCAGTGATACCCAAGTTATCACGGAGACGGTTGAGCAGGATGGCATGGTTGACAGTGTCAAAGGCAGAAGAGAGATCGAGCAAAATGAGAACACACAGAGTGTTAGAGTCAAGGTTGGAGAGCAGGTCTTCACGGATGTTCAGGAGAGCAGTTTCCGTACTTCTGGCAGCTCTGAAGCCAGACTGATGGTCATGAAGACTACCAGCAGAATCAGCATGGAAATTAAGTTGGGAGATGGCCAGTTTCTCCAGGAGCTTGCCCAGGATGGGAGTGATGGAGATTGGGTGATAGTTTGCCGGGCAGGAGGGGTTGGAAGAGGGTTTCTTAAGAAGAGGGTGCACAAGGGAGTGCTTAAGGGGAGAAGGGAAGACTCCAGAGGCAGAGGAGTGATTGCAGAAGTCAGCCAGGGCAGGAGCCAGGGAGTCGATGTGGTCCTTGATAGTTTTGGAGGAACAGGGGTGAACCTGTTTTGACGAGACTTTCATAGATCGGACTTGTCTGGAAACCTCTCCAGCAGAGAAAAGGGGAAATACAGAGAAGGAGGGAGGAGGGGTGGCTGCAGAAAGGCCAGAGGAGCAGGGAATAGAGGGAGGGAGGTGATAGGAGAAGAGTGAGGACCTGAGTTTTTTAAATGAAGTGAGAGTCTAGTGCCACGCAGACTGCATTAGGGTTGGCCGGTTCCTTGCAGATTTTAAAGAGTTCAGCCAAGTTGTTAGATGCCGCAGAGATTTGGGCTTGGATAAGGGCTCTCTCCTTGGTGAGAACGGAGAGCCGGTATTGCCTTTGGAGCAGGCGGCAGGCCAGTTTGTCAGAGGATGAACATGAAGCACGCCATTTCCTCTCTGCCACCCTGCACTTGCGTTTTAGGGTGACGAGATCCGAGTCATACCATGAGTTACATCTGGATTTGGGCTTCAGGCGGATTCTCATGACAGGGGCAAGGATATCAAGAGTATCAGATATGGCAGAGTGGAGAGTGGAGAGGGCTGTGTCAGGGTGGGAATCATCCGAAGGGGGGGCGGGGGGATGAGAAGGTGGTGGCAAAAGCCTCAACTGACACACGCTTCATGGGGCGGATAACCGAGAAGGAGGGTGGCAGTGATGAAGGTGGCTTTGCATGAGGGGGAGGGAGGGTGAGGTGGGAGGATAGGAGAAAGTGATCACTCCAGGAGAGAGAAGTGTAGAGAGGGACAGAGAGGGGGAGGTCAGAAGAGATCAGGGCATCCAGAGTGTGCCCTGCAGAATGAGTCAGCCCAGACAGGAGAATAGAGAGTGAGAGAGAGTCGCAGAGGTCGCAAAATTGTCCAGAGGGGCAATAAAGCAAACAATGCTTAAGTCACAGCAAGACAACTTATCACCCAAGCAGATTTTTCAGTTAATGTGATATATAACAAAACAATAAATGGTGCTCCATTTATCCAATGTGCACAATGGGGTGTGTATCAGGCAAACTGTTACTTCTAATGACTCTCAATAAACACTAGTCCAAAAATCAGACTGTTATATTTTTAACTACATCCAAAAATATTTAGGAACTATGGATCGGGGAAACCCCTGTTTTCTGCATTGTGTGTTACAAAATCAGTCTCATTTGCATTAATGAATTTGCAGGATTGTTTGCACTTGGATGAATGCTAGAGGATTTAACCTCACACGTGTTTTTTTCTGTTTTCCTCTGCACAGAAAAGTAATAATGATGGTCATTATATGTTGATTGATGCCAATAAATGAGTGTTTATAGATACCCTGTCAAATTTCTTATGAAGTCAAATTACAGTAGATAACTTAGTGTTTTAATATGTCCGACATACTTAAAAGCATATCCATGTGTTATGAAAAATAAACTGTTACCAATTAACATAAATCAATTAATAGTCACAGGTGAATATTGGGAAATATTTGATTTACTCACTGACTTATAATCTGAAGAGATAGGTTCTGTCATTAATTTCTGATTATGGTCTTTCATTACATGTGATTAGAAATCCACAAGTTATGTATGTTTTTCCGGAATATATAAATAGAGAATATAATACCCTATGGTGAAAAAACACAACACTAATCTATCAAACATTTTCACTCTTTCCATTCATATCAAATTCATATAAAATACATGACAACATTTGAACAATTTACTTTCTTTATCAAATATGATTAACTCAAGTAGAAGGATTCCAAAATGGTCCTAATATTTTCTTGTAAACCTTTGGAAAAACTAAAATTGCTCTTTGAAATCTTAAGACCGGCATGCTATCTTTCAACTGAATGGCATTTATTTAACCAAATCTCTCTCAGGATCTGACGTCACATTTCATAACTGTCTTGTAGACCCCCCCCCCCATGGGCATCCATCTGATTAAGCAAAACAATACATGAAATCTGGATTCTTAGAATATTCTAGTAAAAAATAAACATTTTGTACTATTTTCAACTTAGCAGATATTGATTATATAACCTGGAAAATGCATGCAAGTATTTCTGAAAATTGTATTTTTAAGTTCTGGCGTCTGCACAAAAATAACACCAATTTTAATGTTTCAAAATTCCCTGCAGATTTTATCATAATAATTTAGTAGGATATTTTTAGGGAAACTGAAATTGTTCCTGTGAACGTAGCTTTGTCCAGAACCAAATTGCTCTTGGGTGTCCATTTTGGTTTACATCTGGCTTTGCAGTGGGGATTGTAATACAATTAAATAATTCCTATTTAATCAAGTTCTCAATCTTCCTATCTAGTAATGCTTTCCCAAAAATGAAGTAGTTTGCTTAATAATACTCTAATTCTTTACAAATTGAATGTGCATACAATGCTGTATTTGAGCTGTCTTGCTTCATTTCAGATATAGGAAAATATATTATTGCAGAAATATGTTTTGTTCTGGAGTGTTCTAAGATTATTATACTGTGGACAAATGGTAATGTAATATCCATAGTTACTGTACGCAATACTGAACACATTTAATTTCTGCTCTTCTCATTTAATTGGTTAACAACCTAGACAGATGATCAATCTAATGTATTCTGATGTTATAATTTATCATCATTTAAATCGAATAAGAATGTAATTGAAAAACAAATTTAACTATCATAAATAACAGATAGAAAGCCTTTCCTGGAGTAGTAAAATATCATCAACATCCTTGCATGACTAGGGACATCTCCTACTAACATATCTTGTGAATTGATGAATTATTTATTCATTTATTTAATGTACTTAGTAGCCTTTCGGCTTCATATATTCAACAATGATAACAAGGACATAGACAATGATAATAGCATGTACAATTCATAATATCCTCCAGGTTCATAAAAAAGTTAAAGCTAAAATTGCAACTCCAGAAAAAGAATACACATTACATCACATAATAAAATCACATTTAAAATGACATCAAATTATTACCAATTATACTAAACAGTAAAACATGTCTACAACTCGAAGATAAAATAAAACCATAAAATAGAGGAGATTTATGTTGTTTCCTTGCATAACATTTTTCCAGAGATAGGAAAGATTGTTAATGTTCAGCAAGTTATCATACGATTTAAAAAAACATCTGTGCACAATTCAGCTAGACTCACAAACTAATAATAGATATTTTAGTGACTCAATAACCTCACAGCCACATAAACATCAAAGTCACATTTCATGACTCAAACCTAAACGTGCCCTCTTTCTCCCAAGTGCCTTAGAATGATTACAGTTCATCAACAAGTATGTTCTAAAGGTCAATGGGCTTGAATAAGCGATTATATACTGTGGCACTGATTTATGATCTGGTCTATACTGGCAGAATGGCCCACTGTGTGCCTTTGTCGCTAGTTCGATTGCATGGCACTCATAGAAATAGCTTTCTAATTTCTTATTTAGCCAACCTTTAAGAGTCATATAGCCACAGTATCCATCAATGCTGACAAAACCAGCCGCCCATGTGTAATGCATGGTTTTAAGAATTCCCTAATGTGCCCAACGAGGCACAGCCGTCAGTTCTTATAAACGCTTGCACACAGGTGACTACTATTGTGTTATTAGCAAGTTTTAACACATTTTCATGACACATTATGGCCCTCCTAGTTTAGTCAAAAGTGACATATTTCATATAAAATTCGATATATAGACATTCAACTGATATGGTCTGAGGTAACCGCATGAACTTCCTAAGAATCATAGCTTCATGCCTTTTTAATCGTGTGACATAGTTGCGCCCCCATATTTCAATGGCATAAAGGAGCATAGCTCTTATTTTACCAATGTATCACATAAGGACAGCATATGTGGAATAACCAGCATTTCGACTAATGAAGATACAAATAGCATTGGCTGAAGTTATGCATCTTGTTTTAATCGATGTCCATTGACATTCCGAATTTAACTTTTCATCGATTATTACATCCAAGAATCTGTTCTAGGTTCACATTGTTGATATTCCACATATATTGTTTTGGTTGTTTCTCTAATGGCAAAATCATAATTTTACTTTTTTCAATGTTAATTTTTAAACCATTGGTTTCCGCATACACAGCCAATACGTTCAGCAACTGAAGGCCTGTTGGTGTATAGTCAATCAATAAAAGGTCATCCGCATAGGTGAGCAAACCCACGGAAGAAGTGCCTACCTTTATTGGATATGCCATCCACTCGGCAAAGGCCTGTTGCATATCTGCTAGGTATAGGTTAAACAGGGTTGCTGCCACTATGCCGCAACTAGTTGGTATCAGATTGGTCACTTTCCCTGTAGCATCTAAACGGATACACACTGAGGTATCTGAGTACAGACGCATTATCATTCTTAACAGACCTTTTGGAATTTGCCACGAGTTAAGCTTATGCCATAAGCAATACCTCAAAACTGAATCAAACACAGCACAGAAATCGATAAAGGCAATATACACGCTCGAATCTCTGCGTTTCCAAGAGTACTCAATAGCTGGTGTTAATACAATTAGATTGTGCGTAGTGCTCGCTCGTTGTCTAAAACCAATCTGGTTTACTGGCAATACATTATTGTTCAATATCCATTCATTAAGTTCAATAAATAGCACCCGTGCACATATCTTCAAAGCAATGTCGAGCATGGCCAACATCCTATTATTCCCAGGGCCACTCCATGCAACTTTTTCATATATTGTGAAGATATGGCTCATATTCAATGACTTTGGGATAATCCCAGTCATAGAGATTTCTGCAAACAGCTTAATAAGGGCACTGGCCCATATTTCTAGCTCCAATTTTAATAGTTTGTTACATCTGCCATCAGGTCCCAGGGCACATGAATTGGTTAGTCGTTCTATAATAATAATCATATCCAAAATGGAGGCTTTGCAGGTCCATATTTCCGATGGCAAGGGGAATACCTCTAGGTTACTTTCTTGTGGATTTAATGTGGGCACGCCACGCATCTTCAGAGATACAATTTATTTGCAGATCACGTTTTTTAGCACTATGTAGTATAATCCATACTCTCATGGAGTTATTTGATTGAACTGAATCGGCTATCAATTGCCATTGTTTGATCTTATTATTGCGACTGTGCTGTCTCAGCTGCGACAATAGCTAGTCTTTATGGTCTTTAGGCAAACAGTGACAAGACCTGCGTCTAGTCTAGAATGTAATTGAAAAACAAACAAATTTAACTATCATAAATGATAGATAGAAAGTCTTTCTTGGAGTGCTAATATATCACCAACATCCTTAGATGACTAGGGACATCTCCTACTAACATATCTTCTGAATTGATTAATTTAAAAACAATTATTGATGACATTTTACGGCAGCAGGAAACACCAGGGCCATGATTTTATTAATTAAAAAGTGGTCTACCTTTCAAAGGAGAAGATAAGAAAACTGGCATTACAAAAACAGTCAATGTTTGTGGTCATTGCATAAGGAGAATAATTTGTATGTATATCAAAGCCAGCCAACTCGTGAATCATAGAAATGTACAGCTCCAAAGTATCTCAAACACCTAACGCTTTTGCCTCCTACCACAAAGAAAGAATACTAACTGGTAGTTATCAGTATTTTGCACATGACAGGAATTATACATTGGGCCTCATTACATGTCCGACTGTGCAGATTGCACTAATTTTGCAAGGTAGAGTTACCATTACCACCATGCGGTCCAATAGAATTAGCGCCAAATTACAAAGCCACATGTGGGGACCAACCATCAGCGGCAATGGTCATTCTGCTCAGTGGAATTAGCGCACAAAAGTCAATATTGATTGTTAAATCTGCCACTTTTCAGTGTAATTAGCTTAACAGCTGCAAAAGTGGTGGAATTACAGAATGGTAATTCGAACAGATGGAAAACCTGCAAGCAAACGGGAGGCTGTGAGGTAGCCATCTTTAAAAATACAAGCAACTTAAAATTAACATTTTGGAAGTTCTGTACACACCTGAAACACAGTAAAACATATCAGGAAGCAAACCAAAAGCTAACGTGCCTGGAATGTGTCTTAGAAATCCAAAATTATCTGGAACAGAGCTCCCAGTGCTTGCAGAGCAGGCGATTGCCAATACAGAGGAGCTCCATGTGGCACAAAACTGGAAGACGTCCACCAGAGGAAAAAGGCCATATGAAGCAAAATATGGCACACAGTGAGAGCTGTGGGGACAGTGCCACAGCAATTAAGAACATCAGGAAAAGGTGCAGTGACTTGAAAGGCAGGGTCTGTACCCTGGTAGCCCACGACCATAGGGAGTCAGCAGGTACTGGAGGAGGGACAGAGAATCCATAGGGGATACTGTCAGCAACATGCTCCACATGTCAGGCTTGAAGGACACACGAGAGCAGAGGTCAGAGCCGGCAGCCAGAAAGACCACGTTGATTATGTCATTGGCCCTTAAGCTATATAACCACCAACCTCAGTTGAATGTCATCCTACAGAGCCTGGGACAGGCAATGCACAGGCAAAACGAACACACCCAACGCAATTGAACTGTCTATTAGGAGCCATGGCAGTTGATTTGTCTAAAAAAGACACACCATAAAAGTGTAGGAGGTCCTTAATGCAGGACATTCATCAGCAAAAGTCAACCGAAAGTATTCTGAAGTGACAGTGTATCAAAAAGCACATCACCTGTCACCCATGTATCTTAAACAGTTTCCAGCCAAAGAGCCCGCACCCAGAAAATGCATAACATGTGTGCTATTAAGCTTTGTTTGTATACGAGGCACTTACAGGGATAGTGTCTAAACATAACCAGTGCAGCTGAGGTAAATTTAAACATATTAGAGACTGTACTGAAATATAAATGTAAAATGAACAGAAGGGGAGCCCAACACGGATCAGCAATAAGTACCTGTATTTTTAGTTAAACAAAGGGAATCATGCTTTGTTGCATGTCTCCGAACAGTCAGACAGGACTGTCAAGACAATGGAATGCTTCAGAACGACTAACACTTCTGATCCTGCAACGTCCTCTATTGCACCAGAGCATGCTGAACTGTCCAGTGATGCAGCATCAAGGACGGCTAGCAGACATGGTCCAAAATATAAGACTACATTGAGGACCTTGCTGTCCGAGAGTATCATTGCAGCACTCTTTGGGGCAACCAGCACAACTCCCACTGTTGTGGCACCCACTGTGGCCACAAGGCAGCATGCAAAAACACCTCTGACTTATGTACCCCCACCACTGTTGGCACCAAGTCTGTGGTGCAAACAGCCAACAGCACCTATGACACAAATGACCGTTTTGCAGCCCACTGTAGAGGGCAACAACGCCTAATCTGCCAACCTCACAACAACAGTGTCTGGCACCACTGACCAAACCCTGCAGCTGCTACAGTGAGCCTCTTTTCAATGGTCACCTCTCCCCTTCCACACCTCTCACCTCTGCACACCAGTCCTTCACCCTTATCCTCTAGCCGTGCGCTGAAATGGCACCATTGTGACAACCCAGGAACACCTCCAGAGGGGGATGACACTGAAGGTAAACAGGCTTCTGGATCTGTGTGTAGGCACCAACATCAAACCTAGAGCCCAGTTTCACAACTCAACCTGGATGCTCTATGGGAGAGGCTCATACAGATGGAGCAGCGCCAGGAACAAATGAAACCAATTGCACAAGATCAACCGGGCCACTCTCAGGCAATGCAAGACACTGGTAGGGTACCACCTTGGACAATTTCTGTCGGTGTGCAGCAGATGACACAGCCAGCAATGCCCATGTGAACCAAAGGTTGAGAGAAAAATGGTCGAATTTTTTTATTTATTTATTTATATATTTTTTTTGTTTTGTTTGGTAAAAAAAAAAATAATATACAAAAAGGAGGGTTGGGGGGAAACCCCCATAAGAAAATAAAAAAAAATAAAAAAAATCGACCATTTTTTCGACCATTTGACTCTCGATCAAATGGCATTCGATCATTCGGTTTTCGACCAAATGACCTACAACCGCAGAGCATATGTCTGCCACCAATGAAAATGTTTTACTGTGTTATCCTAACATGCGAGTTATGGGAGGAGGGCACCAGTATGTCCACCATCCTCTCAAAGTGATAAAAGCAAATACACCACAAAGGTGCCCTCTGTGGCACATCCCTCATCCCACCACTCCAACTCTGGAATGTGGCAAAAGAAGGACAAAGTTTAAATGTCCATATGACTGACTGAATACCATGAGGGTATGTGAAGGGCAGGGTGTTGGAGATGAGGGTTTGGGGTGGCAGTCTGTTGGGGAACAAGGTGTGTGGAGGGGAGGAGTTTGGGAATGAGTGTGTGGGGAAAATCAGGGTGTTGGTAACAAGGGTATGTGGTGGGTCAGGCTGTTGGGAATTAGGGTGCTCGGACGGCAGGGTTATGGGAATGAGGGTGTGGGGAGGGTAGGGTGGTGGGGAGGATGATGTTCGGAGACTAGGATTTTGGGATGAGTTTGTGGGTAGGGTAGGGAGTTGGGGATGGCGGTGTGAGGAGAGCAATGGTGTCTTCAAGTTAAATAAATGATGTAAGAATACAGCTAAATAATCCAGTGGTTATTTTGTTTCTGTGAAATATGTGATTTTAGTGAAAGAAAGCAGTACAATGACAGGTGCATATGTGTGTAATTGAATACAGGTGTACTTTTTTTAGTCCTGGTCTAAAGTGCATCCTTCTCTCACTTCCTCATGTTAATACTTAGGTGCCTGTTTTCATCTGCACCTTAATTATCATCAGATATTGCCCTCCTCTGGAAGCAGAGGAACATTCCTCTGTTTACACTTGCTGTGCTGCATTGGCCATATGACAACAGTTCTTCCCACTTTTACTGTGGGTAGCCTCAGGCACCTACAACAGGTACAATGGTCAGTTCTGAATGTGCCTGTTGGTTGCCAAAGTGCTTGTTCCTATTATGATTATGCTGATATGTGTTTGGGGATACCTCCTCTTACAGCACTTGGGTTGTCTGTGGCTTGGAATGGGCCTACACAGACGAGTGCAGTGTATCCTGAGTTATCGTTCATTAGTTTATGCCTATTAGGAAATCACTCAACATCACTCAATTTTCATGACTATCCCAGTGTTTTGGCTGGGGATGACTTTCATGATGTGACAGGGAACTTGATTGAATCCAGGAATTGTGTGCCTGCTTTAATGCATAACAGAATACCCTACTATGCTATTCACTTAGGTTACACTGTTCCTGGATGGAGGTGAGCAATACGCAGTGGTTATTCATCTTGGACTAAGCATGAGACTTGTAGTTCTGTCACATTTGTTCTCGTCCCTGTCTCCATCTGTGCCTCTGTGCCGATTCATTGGCAGATTGACTACTTGCCTGAAATCCAGGTATGCTGTTCTCTGTGGGTGTTCATGTATCCTGGCAGAGCATTTCGTCTCAGGACCATGGCATCATGGGTGGAACATGGAAATCTGGCACAGCAGTTGCTGAATGTAAGACTAGCATAACATGTCCCTGGAATGCTCAAGGAATGATACTGTTTTGGGTTCTGATGTACCAGCTCTACTGGATGAGGGGCACTAATGCATCATGTGTACAGTCCAGTTCTGCTTTCACATTGTGAAACTGAGCTATGTCATAGAACCGTGCCTTTGCTGAATACACCAGGACCTGGTTGGTGGGCAGGAAGATGGGCATGTCTCATGAGTGCATTTAACACTTGCTCTAGAACTTTAGAGAAGGTTGGCTGGGGCATGCCATGCAGCACCCAACAGTATGCTGGATTGTGCCCATGGTAGAAAAGTGTAAGGCGGAAATCACTTTCGGCAGGGGTTGGATGGTAGTCCTGATGGTGATGGCACTCTGAAGGTCTGCCTTAATCATGGTCTACGATGTTGTGGTCCTTCAGGCAAGTTAGCGTGACTAATTGTTCACCAATTAGTAACAAGGGGAAAGGACAGACACGAGGTATGGGCAGCTTCTGCATCACACGTCTCCTCTGCATTAGTGGTGCCTGTATCTTTCCCTGCATGCAGCTTTAGCTCAATGAGCAGTAGAAGGATGTGGATACCATAGTTCACGTCTGCTTGTGGCTGCATATTGCTTGTTAGTGTTTTTGAGAAATGTTTGGGCCTTAAATACCCTTTTGGTAGGAATTGTTAGCATCATTTACATCAATCGGGTGCGTTTACCCCACCTATTAGGTGGAGGTAAATACGCTGTGTTTGTAGGAATTGCCTCAATTTTTTAACAGCATATCAGTAGTATTTCAGTATTTCAGCATTTAATACAGCGGCTTTAATGCTATCTTTTTTAGGGCTAATTCCCACAGTGGAGTTAATGCTATGAGACTTACCACAGGTTTATTGGTGGTAATTCCCCTAGCACTAATACCACTAGTGGATTTACCACTGGTTCTATAACGTGTAATTTTGTGAAATAGTAAAAGTAGAGGTAATTCTATTACCATCACTTTGTTCCGTTGCTGCCAAACTCTTAATAAGGGAAGCTGCAAGGCAAATCCAAACAAGTGGTAAAGTTTGCACCTTGTAGTGCCAAGAAGGCCATGTGCATTTGCTGTTAAGAAAAAAACAATGGAGTGGGGGTGATGAACTGCAAAATCAAAGAGTTCTAGAAATTATGGTAGCATTTACATAATTGGCCAAATGAAAAGCAGGCATTTGATGCCCATGCAATCAATGGCAGCAATGGGTAATGTAGCCAAGAGGCACACAAAAAAACCTTATATACAGGTAGAGACTGTATTGACTGAGTGGCTGAAGATTAGTCTTGAATCTGCACAACTACCAATGAGCATGAAATGAAAGGCATGCTCAGTAGCTGTATGGGGAATGGTGTGGATGCCCCTTGACATGAGTGGGGGCCCAGGGTTGGGAGGAAATAAGAGTGAAGAGACCCTCCTCCTGTTGCTTGTGGGAGTGTCATTTGAGCCCAGGAATGCAAAGGCAATACACACTGGGCAGAGAGAAAGGCACAGTAAGTGGCTCCAACATAAGCAGCCAGGCCTACATGATGTTGGAATGGGAAGAGAAATTCCTGGACCACATGGTTTCATTTTCAGCAGGTGCACACTAATGGAAGGCATCTTTTGCAATCTATCCATTTTAATTTCCTCTTTCTCTCTCTATGAATATGTGTAGTGTGTGAACATAAACGTATAGCAGGATTGTGGAAGTGGGCAGAACCTCTACCTTGGTCCACAGAGAACCTTATATAAAGTACCATTCTGCCCTAGATTTTTGTTTGCATTTATATGAGTTTGCCATTTACTAGCATGATCTCAAGAGTGGGGTTGTGGAAAGCATTTTACTAAAACGATAGTGTTAGCTGTTTATTGCCTGCCCTCTGGGGACCAGAGTGAATAGACAAAAGAAGGGATTGATATGAGTCCCCAAGACTGTTGGTGATGCGGATTATCACAGGAATTACTGAAAATTAAAATTCCTGTGTTAATCTGCATGATTGAAATATCAGCACTTCCTACTTTGAGCCACCCCCAATCAGGATCCTCACTGCTCAATTCGCTTGAGTAGTGTCCTTTCCCAGTTTTGTTTGCTGTTTTTATTGTTGTTCTACTTATTTCCTGGCCCCTCTGTTTCCATTATTTCCCCCAACCTGCTGTTGCTGTTGCTGATAGCCTCCAGAAAGCATTGTAGTTGTACATCATCCGACATTCTATGAATGCCTTCTAAGTTCTCATTTCGCGATTTCGTAATGCAGAGCTTCAAATCCTGCTGACATTGTCTGCTCGCTGCTTTAGATTTCTCCTCAGTTATTTTCTTTTCCTTTCTGCCCTCTTTGAGGTAATCTGTATGATAGCTGCCTATCACCTACTTGCCAATGATCAACATCAGTAAAACACAGAGCACAAAAGTGAGATTTGTTTTGCAGCTGATCCAATATAATCCTTCCCTTTCAATTGATTTGATAGATACAAAATGTGCGGGTCATAGTAAGAAATTGATTTTTGGAAAGAAGATGGACATCGTATTAAGAAGCAGACTATTTGATTGGCATATGAATTGACTATTTTATTATCACGACTATGCTGCAACCCAGACTATTCTTTGGGCGTGTTCTGTCACTCACAATGTTTACTTCTGCCAGCATGTCTAAACACAAAGGTGTATGTACAACACAAAATATTCAGAGGCCTGAATTGTATCGAGCCAGGGTCACATTCGCAGTACATCTTTATAAACGTAATCCCTCATCCTAGTCCAAGTCCTACACTTACACAAAGTCCCAGTCCTATTCACAGTTAAACTCCCAGTCACAGCCCTCGTCCTCTCATGGTCACAGTCTAAATCACACTCCTAGTCCGTTTCCTTGTTACCATCCTAGGGCTACTTACAGTCCTAGTCTACTCACAGTTTGATGCGAACTCACTCACTTAGTTAAATTCTACATCCTATTCTTCAACCCAGTCCTATATGCGAGCCTATTGGGCCTAGAGACCCAAGCTACTACTCACTGATTATGCCCAACAAGGCTGAAACATGTCTGGGGATGCTTGTGGTTTTGTGCAGACGGGATGTGACGTAGCAGTTTGGGTTGGACTTTGCACATGGTCTTTTCTCTTCTTTAATGGCTTGCCAGGCAAAAAACGATGGTCTTGAGAGTTGCCCAGAGATATGCCTGTGGTTATGATTTATTCAAAACCTTCCAGGCATCAACTTTTGTTTTTGCTTTAGTCGCCCAAATGGTACAGGTATGCCCAGATGTGGGTCCTGTGCCTGCTGCGGTTAGAGATTGAAGCTACTCCTCAATGATGATGCCCAACAAGGGCAAAACATGTCTGGGTATGTGTGTGGTCTCGTGCAGAAGGGATGTGAACTAGCAGTTCATGTTGGACTGTCCCTTTTGGGGTGGGACCCAGCCAGATTTGCAAATGGTCTTTCCCCTTCGGTAATGGCTTGGCAGGCTGAACCATTATGGTCTGGAGGGTTGCCCAGAGCTATGCCCATGGTTATGATGTATTCAAAACCTTCCAGCCATCATTTTTTGGTTTGGCTTTAGTCTCCCCAATTGGGACAGGTATGCCCAGATGTGGGTCCGGAGCCTGCTGGGTCCAGAGACCCGAGCTACTCTTCACTGAAGATGCCCAACAAGGCCGAAACATGACTCAGGATGCTTGTGGTCTCGTGCAGAAGGGATGTGACCTAGCAGTTTGGGCTGGACTGCCCCTTTTGGGGTAGGACCAAGCCTGATTTGCATATGGTTTTCCCCTTCTCTATTACTTGGCAGGCTGAAAAACAATGTTCTCGAGGGTTGCCCAGAGCTGTGCCCGTTGTTATGATTTATTCAAAAACTTCCAGCCATCTCCTTTTGGTTTTGCCAAAGTCACCCCGAAAACTTCCATCCATCAACTTTTTGTTTTGCCAAAGTCACCCCGAGTGGGACGGGTTTGCCCAGACGTGGGTCTCGAGTCTGCCGGGCCTAGAGACCCAAGCTTCTTCTCACTGATGACGCCCAACAAAGCTGAAACATGTCCAGGGATGCTTGTGGTCTCGTGCAGAAGGGATGTAACCTAGCAGTTCGGACTGGACCGCCCCTTTTTTTGGTAGGACCAAGCCTGATTTGCATATGGTTTTTCCACTTCTGCAATGGTTTGGCAGGCTGAAAAACAAGGGTCTGGAGGGTTTCCCAGAGCTGTGCCCGTGGTTATGATTTATTCAAAACCTTCTAGCCATCTGTCATAAATCTCCCCCGTCTCACCTGTGATCGGGATCTCCCTTGTTTTGCCGCAGGACTCTTCCTGGGGTGGTTTGGGTCTTGAATTGGCTCGCCCGAGCCTCGTCAGGTTGCAGAGCGCGTTCAGAGTTCCGGGAAGTTCGTGGTTCCAGGGTGTCCAGGATTAGCGATAAACAAGCAATGTAGGGGGGAAGTCCAGGAACAGGAAAAAAGGCAAGGAAGGAAGTAGGAGGATCAAGGAAGCAAATGTAGAGAGCAAAAACGTCGGGTCACTATCGAAGATAGCGTTGAGACGCACGGACCCGCAGGGGCGTGACCAATTTATAGTACGTGCTACGACGTGAAAGCTAGTGCGTAGCACGGAGCTTGGTACGGCCATGTTGCGAGGAACGAGGAGTACAAGCCCTTCGTGACAATGACCATGAGGTCCAGAAGGGGCAATTTCGCTGGGTCATGACAGCATGCCCCCTCCGAAGACTGGTTCCTCCAGGCTTGCCTGGGTGAATAAGATGGAATCTTCTGAGCAAACGAGGGGTCTTTAAATTAGAAACTGGTTCCCATATTCTCTCGCTAGTGGGGTAGCCTTTCCACTCGACCAGATATTGTAATCGACCCCTTCTATACCTGGAATCACATATCCTGGACACCTCATATTCCAACTGGTCGTCCACAACAACAGGTGTGGGTTTGAAGGGTTTTCGAGTAGAACTAACGTAGGGTTTCAACAGGGAAGTATGGAAGACTGGATGTATCTTCTTCCAGGAATCCGGGAGCTTAAGTCGGAAGGAGACAGGATTGATGATCTCCTTTATAGAAAATGGACCATAATAGCGAAGAGCCAATTAGTTTGGTCGTAGATGTCGAGGTAACAGTTTCGAGGCTAGCCAGACTTGATCGCCAACTGAATAGGAAGGTGATGGTCTTCTCTTAGAATCCGCATATCTTTTGGTTCGAGTCTGGGCCTGTTCTAACTGATCCTTGGCCTCTCTTTGTAAGTCGATCAGCGTCTGAATCCAAGAGTCAAGGGTAGGTAGCGGAGTAGATTCTGGAAGAACTGATGGTAAAACAGACGGATGATAACCTTGACTTCAATAGAAAGGGCTGATCTTGAGAGCTGAATGATCTGAGTTATTGTAGGAGAATTCGGCTAAAGGTATAAGGAGAGACCAATCGTCTTGAACCTTGGTGGCAAAACAACGAAGATATTGTTCCAGGGTTTGATTTACTCGTTCCGTTGCCCCATTGGTTTGAGGATGATAGCCTGAAGAAAGGGCACGTTGGATTCCTAGAACACGACAGAGATGTTTCCAGAATTGTGAAATATATTCCAGCAAGTTCTGAGGAAGATGGTAGTTTATAGAATGGTGTAAAATGAGCTAAATGAGTGAACAAGTCAATGGTTACCATGATGGTTGTATATCCTAGGGAAGGTGGTAATTCAACTATGAAGTCAGTGGCAATACCTTCCCAGGGTCTGGTTGGCAATGTAGGTTGTAGAAGCAGACCCGCCGGCCTCTGATTATCGTATTTGTTCTAACTACAAATTGCACAGGTCTTGAGGTATTGAACTACACTGGACTTCATCCCTGGCCACCAGAACTGTCTTTGTATAAGACGGAAGGTGTTGGTTACCCCTCGATGGCCGGAGTGAAGAGTATCATGGCATAGATTCATTACCTTCTGTTGAAGTTCTTTTGTCGGAATGACCACTGAATTGTTCTTGAATAAATATCCTTCCTTGATTGTCAAACGCCAGGGATTTTTCTCGGATATGTCCTTCCAGAGTTCAGTTGATTGAATCTGTACTCTGATTTCTTCCAGGAGATTGATCGCTTGAGCTACAAAGATTGTAGGTGGAAACATTTTAGGATAGATCTTATCCTTCAAGGGAACGTAGTTGGGATGCCGAGAAAGGGCATCGGCAATCATGTTTTGCGGTCCAGGAACATGTGAGATTTGAAATTGATATTGAGCAAAGAAGTAGGCCCATCGAGCTTGTCTACTGTTCCTGCACTCCATGGATTGTAGGACCTGAAGATTTCGATGATCAGTACGGACTTGAACTGGATATTTAGCACCCAGGAGTAGATGTCTCCATTCAGTGAAGGCATGACAAATCTCCAATAACTCCTTCTCCAGAACTGATAGTGAGTCTCACTGGTAGTCAGGGTCTGTGAAAGGTAAGCAATGGGATGTTCCAATTTATCATCGGATTCTTGTTTAAAAACTGCTCCTATGGTGTAATTGGAGGCATCTGTTTCCACTAGAAAAGGACGATTTATGTCAGGTTGGGCCAGGATGGGGGCCTGAGAGAATTCTTTTTTCAAGTGTTGGAATGCCTTGTCTTGTTGTATAGACCAGTTGAATGGAACGTCTTTCTTCAGGAGATTAACAATGGGTTGAACAATCTCGGAAAAGGTGGGAATGAATTTCCGGTAGAAGTTGGCAAGCCCAGGAAGGACTGTATTTGCTTTACAGATGTTGGGGCGGGCCAAGCCAGTATGGCCTTCACCTTTGAAGGATCCATACAAATTCCTTCTGAACTAAGGACAAACCCCATATAGTGAATGATGTATCATGAAACAAACATTTTTCTGGTTTGGCTAAGAGTTGATTTTCACGGAGACGTTGAAGTACTGCCTTTACATGTTCTTCATGTTTCAAGGAATCCTTTGAGAAGATCAATATGTCATCCAGGTAGACGATAACATTGAGAAATAACATGTCAGAGAACACCCTATCCATAAAACGCTGGAAGACTGCGGGAGCATCAGTCAGACCAAAGGGCATAACTAGGTATTCAAAGTGACCAAAGGGTGTTCTAAAGGCTGTTTTCCATTTGTCTCCTTCCCGGATACGGATCAAATGGTAAGCACCTCGGAGATCCAGTTTCGTGAATATCACTGCACCTCTCACAGCTTCAAGGATATCCGAGATCAGGGGTAGTGGGTGTCTGTCTTTCAGGGTGTGTTGATTTAGGCCCTGATAGTCCAGGCAAGGTCTGAGCTATTTGGTATCCTTTTTAGGAATGAAGAACAATGAAGCACCAGCTGGTGATTTTGAAGGTCTTATGGTGCCATTCTAAAGATTAGTGTCTAGGTATTCCCGGAGGGCTCTCTTTTCTGGTTCTGAAAGGATAAACATCCTGCCAAAGGGAATCACTGCTGAGGGTTCAGTATCTATGGCACAGTCTTCGGGTCTATGTGGAGGTAAGGCTTGAACGATGGCAGTAGAGAATACATCAGCATACCCTTGATAGATCTCTGGAACTTGTACAATATTGGAAACCATGAGTGGTGTCTCTGGACACCTTGGTGGACTTTTAGGGGCTGTGACTGAGATATCCAGGTTTAAACAATGGTTCATACAGAACTCCGAGCCCAGGAATAAGGATCCGGCCGTCCTGTTGATATATGGATTGTGCCTTTGTAACCAGGGCATGCCCAAAACCAAGTGGGAATGGGCTGATTTTATAATGTCAAACACAATTCTTTCTTGATGATGATTTATGGAAAGATGGATCTCCCTTGTTTGCAGACTTATGGGTCCTGAGGAAAGAGGTCTTCTGTCAATCGCTTCTCCTGGCTGTGAAAAACTTCTTGCTTCATACGGAATGTTATGACTTCTGACCCAATCTTGGTCAATGAAGACTCCCATTGCTCCGCAATCCACCAAGGCCAGTATGGGGTAGACCTTGTCCTTGGATGGCGATAAAAAGGCCTGTAATATCACCAATTTGTTTTGTCCAGGAGAGTTCAAGGATGGAATTGATGTGGAGCAAACATCGCTCTCCCGAAACCTTGCTCCATTTAGGATCGGGAGCTGGCGTTTCCCGAGCGTCGGGGAGGAGCCAGAGGACATTCTTTAACTAGATGTTTATCCGAGGCACAATACATGCATAAGCCTGTGTGTATTCTTCTTAACCTTTCCTGCGGGGAAATTGGTCCACGAAAGGCTCCAAGTTGCATGGGTTCAGAATCAGTGCTCGGACTCTTGGCAGATTCTGTCCTTGTAGTATTCTCTAGGGAGTATCTTTGAATTGATACTTTATTCTTTTTCTTTTCAGCCTTTCTTTCTTTGATTCTAAAGTCTATTTGCATAGACAAGTCCAGGAGGGCCTGGAATGAACTAGGACGTGCCACCCTGGCTAGCTCGTCCTTAATCTCTTCATTTATACCTCTGTGAAACAAAGTAAAACTGGCTTCCAGGGGCCAGTCCGCCTCTTTGGCTAGCTGTTTGAATCTGGTAACATAGGTCAACATGTCTTGGGATCCTTGTTGGAAGTCAAGTAGCTTTTCTTGAGCACTGTGAACCAGCTCTGGTCGTTCAAACATGGTCTTGAGTTCCGCGATGAACCCTTCATAATCATCCAGGAGAGCATCCCCTGAATTGAGTAATGGAGTGGCCCATGTAAGGGCATTACCAGAAAGATGCGATATTATGAAGCCCACCCTAGCCCTAGGAGTTGTGAAAAAGTAGGGCTTGAAGGTAAAATGTACCAAACAAGAATCCAGAAATCCACGTAAGGTCTTTGTTGAACTGTCGTATTTATCAACCACTCCTCCCAATAATACGCTGTCCTTGTTCCCGGAGTCGCGTGACAAGACGAGTTGTCTTAGCGCCACATTCTCGGCTTTTATATTCTGCATCTCTGTGGAAAGTTCTTGCATTCTGCGCATCAGGTCCTGAATAGCATTCTCCATTGTAGAATCCGTATTGATCGTTTGGCGTCTCAAACTGTCATAAATCTCCCCCGTCTCACCTGTGATCGGGATCTCCCTTGTTCGGCCGCAGGACTCTTCCTGTGGGTGGTTCGGGTCTTGAATAGGCTCGCCCGAGCCTCGTCAGGTTGCAGAGTGCATTCAGAGTTCCGGGAAGTTCATGGTTCCAGGGTGTCCAGGATTAGCGATAAACAAGCAATGTAGGGGGGAAGTCCAGGAACAGGAATAAAGGCAAGAAAGGAAGTAGGAGGATCAAGGAAGCAAATGTAGAGAGCAAACACACGTCGGGTCACTATCGAAGATAGCGTTGAGACGCGTGGACCCGCAGGGGCGTGACCAATTTATAGTACGTGCTACGACGTGAAAGCTAGTGCGTAGCACGGCACTTGGTACGGCCATGTTGGGAGGAACGAGGAGTACAAGCCCTTCGTGACAATGACCAGGAGGTCCAGAAGGGGCAATTCCGCCGGGTCATGACACCATCACCTTTTTATTTTGCCAATGTTACTGGACATGGCAACTTATTTAGATGGGAGAATATACTAGTTGTGAAGAAGTAGGATACAATTGTACGGGGTAAGGAAAATACATTCAGTAGTTGTATTGGGTGTGATAACGTTAATAATGTGAAGGAAAAGTCTGCAAATTGTATTGTGGCATCAAACATAAACTTAGTTGCTGGAACAGAGTGTGTCAACCATTTTTGCTGAAACATAATATGAGTAGACAAGACATTTTGAGGCAGAAGAGTACATCTAGTAGTTGTACCTGTGCACCAACCGTTAATATGGACAAGAGCAAATTCTAATTTTTAAGATTTATTTTTTGACAAAGTAATATGTGGCAAGACAATGTATTAAAATTGTATTTAGTCAGGATAGATTATTTAATGTTTGTATGGTAAGTGCAAAACCTTTGCAACAGATGTGTGTTCATTGAATGAAGAAGCAATATGCAGTCTAGGCATAGACAAAAACCCGGCAGCATAGCTGGATTGAAGAAGGCACGATGTGTGGAGTGAAGAAGTAAGGACATTGGTAGATAAATTAGCAACTCTACAGCATAATGGCATGCAAAGTGCCTGTTAATTGTAGCAGCATTCTATAGTCTATGCATTCAATAGAACCCTGCAGATTGGCTGAATTGAAGGATGCACGCTCTGTGGAGCGTAAATATGAGGATGGTGGCAGCTACATAGGTACCCCCGGCCCCAGAATGAATCATGTGCAAAGTGCTTATTAGTGTAGAAACACCGTGCTGTCAATATAGTCAAGTTTTTGCAACAGACGAGAGAAAACATAAGCAGTTAGGGCAACGTGTTAACAGTGTTTGCAGGCAGGTGAACATCTTCAGTGTTGTACTTTCTGTCATGACGATACCACGATACCAGATGAAAATAAAAATGGCTTAGAGTTGTTAGGCAGCAGGAAAGTACATTCAGTGATTATACTTTGTGTGCATATTTTTTTCGAAGGTTGGAAGAAAATACTAGTAATATTTGTAACTAGAAAACAATGATAGATCCACATAAAAACATCTTTGAATTGTTTGTAGGCATGAGAGGAATGTGAGTTACGGTAATTGAATATGGCAAATTTGTGGTGAGATAAAACACAGAAAAAAGTGGTTCTGAACAAAAAGTCTTATAAATTCAGCAGATGAATAATTCAGTCATTTGTTATACATGTAATGCCAGATTTTTGTAGTGTTTGAGATAAAAGATTTGTTATGAATATTTGAGTGGAGACAAAATATTAGTTGGCAAGCAAAAGTCTTAGGAGCTCATGTTCTTGGGGGCGTGTAAAACGTGAATGAAAGGCATACAAGCCTTGAGTAAAGCTTTGACTTCTTTCATTTACTCACACCCCATTTTCAAGCAGTTTTATCATGGAGAGGATGGGCGGAACACAATATGCATTTCCGCCAGCTCCTTCCTCTCTGCCATACAAATGATCCCTGTGGGGTCTGTCTGCTTTATGCAGCGGCATGAAGCAGGTGGACCACATAGTGATCCATTGTACATTGTCCCTGCCATGCAAGTATGGCAGGGAGCCTGCCCAATAACAATTTAACCCTTCTCGACGAGGGTTTGATTTGAATTGGCAACCCTGCTTACCATGCTCGTATGCTAAGCACTATTCCCAGTTGAAATGAAACCCTTCCTGACATGCAGGCATGTCGCAGAGGATTTCATTCAAATTGCAATTTCCACCTGCAATGCGAGCATTGCAAGGTATGCAGAGATTTTAACACATTCAATTCCAGAGAATGCTGTAATAACGAAAATGTTATAACGAAAAATATCACATTTTTGGGTTAAAATGTATATGGGTTGGTGTAAGGGGTTACAATGGGTGGGGAGGGTTTTGGGGTGGGTTTAAAAGCATAGGGAAATGGAGGATTTGGGGGACCCTCCAAAATAAATTTAAAAATCGATATTTTCTGTTATAAAATGTTTGTTATTACAGCATTCTCTGTCATTTTATTTGTTGAAATCACATGTAACCGCATTCAAGCGGTGCTCACAAATGAAAGTGAACGCTGCCTGGCATGTCCGCATGCAAGACACCGTTTACTCACTTTACACTACACAATGCCAATGTGAAAGGCAGAAGACGGCATACACACGTGTATGCTGCCCTTTGCCCCTTACATTTGCACCCTGCAGTGCAAATAATGAACATTTGGCAGCAGAGAGCTGCTTATGTTACAATGCAAACATAACAGCCCTCCCCCCCTCTATCAAATTACGATTTTGGGCAGCATGAGCCCCTCAGAATTGTTTGAAGGCAAGCAAGCACATTTACTATTTGTAATTGAGTGCGCAACACATGTGCCATCTTCTTGTGACTAGGCAGAAGTGAACATTTTGGGTTCGACATGTCAGAAGCAACTACAAGTGTCTGGGAAACGGGGACCATAAGGCTATAGGGATTTCTTCATCAGCTACAGCAGTTATAATATAATGTGATATGATATGGCATTTATAACGCACATATACACAGGTGTTTCATGGCGTGACAAGGCAAGGAAGGGGAAACAGAGGGAGGACAAGTGACAGCGATTCTACTAGGCCATGTGTCATTGAGATTGCACAAGTGCAGGGGAGGAGGGAGGGGGAAAAGTGCAAGGGAAAAGGGAGGGACTAGTGCGTTATATAGGATAGCAGTAAGATAATAAATAAATAAAGACAATAATTAAAAGTGCGGCCAGCAGGTGGCAAGTGCAAGGGTAAGTGCAGACATCAGGGGTCAAGTGCTAGTCGGGGCTGTAGGGATACAGAACAGTCCACAGGTGCAAGGGTTGCCAGGGAGGCAGTGCAGGTGTACAACTAGCTGGGAGGGGACCTGGGCCCGATATCAGGGATTAGCCATGTGACCAGTGCAGTTTCAGATTCAGCCAGCAGATCAGCAGGGGAGAGGAGAGAAAGCAGATTCACATTGTTAATGTGCGCATTGGAAATTCCACAAAGGTGTGCAGTAAATTGAAGGTCACGTCATGGCACCACATGACTCTTATATTCACAATAAAGAAGCAAATGCTTAGGTATTACATCCCGAGGTCCGAGGTGGTGGTTCATACTTTGGGGCAGAAGTGGAAAAGGAGTTCCAGATTGCAGTTATTATTTATTTAATTTATTTGAATTTGTGTCCAGTGCCCAGACGTTTTGTACATATTGATGACTTGGTAGAAACAGCACACAGTGATGAGGAGTAGAGTCACTCTCCCTGCGACACACAATGAGTCTGAGAATAATGGTGGTTATGTTGATGATGGGCAGGATAAAGATTATAGGCCTCATCAGGAGTTGGGCGGAGCAGTATAAATGCAGCATTACCGCTATTACCACCACATTACCATTCTGCCAAATCCTGAGTTGGGGGAAACTCAGAGCATTTACCTCTAGTCATGAGCTGGAGGTAAATCAGCCGAATTTCTGCACATTTACCACAGCGCAATTACCACCATGGTAAATCTGTCCAAAATGCCCCATTAAGTCCCAAGGACTCGGGATTTACTGCGGTACGGCAACCTGTGATCCGGCACTTATAACGCCAGGCCAAGTTTCAGTAGCGGTAATTGCGCTCGGTGCTCTCCTGGTGGATTTACCACTGGGATACCATGAACTCGTGAAGAGGCCCATAACTCAGAGGCGTCCAGGCTGCAACAGATTCAGGAATTGATGGAAACGCAAAGCTAATATTTCCTCATTGTACAGGGTTTTGGCAATAATTAAAGGCCATTATATCATTGTGTGGGAGCCACACCACCAGCTACAGCACCAAAAATATTGCACCCAGGTGAGTGTAGAAGTATACGGACAAAATAATCACAGGATCTCATCACCTGCACAAAGTCCAAGAGAATTGGCCTATGGATAGGATGGGACCACGTTCGCTGCCCCCTCGTTATGATGCCATATGATGTGACAGCAGGCGCAAGACTGCGATGAAGTCAGAAGATATTTAATTCACTCCTTCAGCAGCCAATAACCATTCCAACTACAGCCTGGTGTGGCATACAGAAAACATTGCGTCTATGTTGCTTAATGTCTGTCTGCAGTGTCCTGGCTATAACAGTAGGAGATGCCATTAGCATTTGTGCAATAACTGCTGTTATGGAGTCCCTGTGCTGCCAATTTACAACCACAGTAATGCACAGCGATACCCCTACTGACAGTGTACAGAACAATTGTTCTGTTTTTCCCTTAAACTATAGCTGCAAACATGATCATTCAGCATTTCAGTCCATGCTATACTAAATCTGGAAACAAGCGTGTTTGAGCAACCTCTCAAGTTCGCCAGGTACAAAGTACATTTGATTTTTCAGTGAACTGCCTGCCAAGATTTTTATCACACAGCATGAGTCAGTGATATATTATCAAGAAAGTCTATCTAATGTTATCCTCAAGCCAGTTTCAACTTTACAACAGTAACTGCTTAATTGTACACTTCCAATATTGTAATCACCTGTTTTCAAATACAAGGCCACATGCTCGCTCAATGACAAAATGGTAAAATTGTGTAACAAGCATGAGGTTTGAGAAGTCATCCTTGTGAGAAACCTGAAGGTGTCTCACCCGCTAGGCCCCGGAGATCTGTCATCCAGGTGGCCAGGACATGGTGTTTGCTACTGTATCCAGTTCTTGTGGCTGGACCGGTTGGGGATGATCACCTGGATGGGGGATCTTCGAGGAGAGGAAGTGGGACACCTACGGGTGAGATGTGCTACCCCCTTCATTATAATACATTTTCCCCATCCTGCCCTGTAGGATACTTAGAAGCTCTACCCTCCCCTTTCCAACACAAACACTTTCTTACACAGTGAAAACCAAAGGACTAACACCAGAGCTGTTTACTTAACGTGTCTCAACACCAGGGTCAGGCAGAGTCAGGCAATTGACAATAACGACACACACCTGACAGCCCTTTCCCTTCCCCACAGGGATAAAAGGTGGAGCACAAGAGCACACTTTGAGCAAGGACAAATGCGCAAGAAGGCAGCTGTTCCAGGACGGCAATTCAAACGGAGAAGAAAGGTGGCATGATCGGAAAGGACAACAAGGAGGGAAGTGCCCTTGCCCTTTTCGACCCAAACCCACAAAGCCTTCATGCAAGGAATCATAAAATCGGGAACTACAGCTGACGTGCGCTGTAACAGATGCCAACAGTGTATATGACCCTCCTGCACTGATAACCGAGGCGGGAGGTGAGCTTTCAACCATGGTACCATCCTTGACACCAAAGACAAGAAAAGACAAGGAGGTGAGCACAGCCGGTCAGTCAGAGGGAGAACTGATTGTAAACCAGACGGTGTTGAGCAAAGGTTGGAAACAGCAACTTGTTATAAACAAATAACTTGTGTGCTAGTGAACTTTTAAAGCCCAGGGAAAGACCAGCTGCAGAGTGGTCCAGCACCACGTTGGCGTCCATTCGGAAGACTCTGGCTGGTCCCCTTTTCTTGTGAACGTTACAGTAATAAGATGCCATAGGAAATGCCGAGCTAAAGAGTTAAGGTGGTCATACAAGGGCCGAGCCGAAATCCTTTGTACAATCGAAAGTCTTTAACCCATTACCAAAGTTTTGACATTGTGAGACAGGCGTGTGCGCCCGGCTGAGGGGAAACACTGTACAAACAAAAAATGTGGACAGCCTGACTGGGGGCTATAAAAGGCTAAGGGGAGTGAATCCTGCAAGGTATTACGAATAAGTGAACTGTGTGAAACTTGCAAATGTTAACCCGACTGAGGGAAGCCAAAGTTACAAAAGGGATCAGAGCCCGGTTGAGGGGGATCTATGGGTGAAAGGAAATCACCCAATGGAAAGATTGCTGAAAGGAACATTTTGTTTGTTGTTTATAGTAAATCAGGCCCTCTGAGGCAAGAGACTTGGTGTAAAAAAGACTTGGCCACAGTAGACCGTTATATTTTGGAAACAAACTGTAAGCTTGTGCTGGAGAAGCCCAGGAGTGTGCTGTGTTCGAGAGTCCTGCTTTGTCCCGTGATAAAAACGTGGGGAAGGGAGACCCCAGTTATACAATCCTGACTTATCATTTTGGGAACACTTCTTTCTTTTCTGATGAACATTATCCCACACTATTTTGTAATTTAGCGGTAAGGAGTGGCAAAAGTCTGTTTTTAGCATAGGCCCTTTTTATTTGCCAAGATGCCACTACTACTGCCTTATTATTATTTGATGGTTGTAGTTTGCTCCCCTCTTATATTTAGGTTTAGACTAGGCATTTTTCTCACCCATTCAAACAGTTTAATAAATATCCTTGAACCTTGATCACTTGTGTTTGTCTTTACTGTTGCCACTATGAGTTCCTTACAGAGTAGACTATGTTAGTATCACCTGAGAATCTCATAAAACGTGTTACATTTTTGGCTATTTATTCGTTCAGCCCAGCTCATAACATTGGACTCAATTGTTTGACGCATTTCCCATAATATTCCACCATTTCTAATATACATTTTGTTGTTTTCTTCCATACATGGCCAAGGACTAAAGTAAGGGGCCCAATCATAGAAGGCAGCATTTTTTATACTGAGGATATGCAAGAACATGTGAACTGTAATTAATTTCTACCTTTAGTGAATTTTATAACAGTTGTTCACCCATGTGCTATCAGAGGTCAACAAAAGGATTTAGTTATATTAGGTTAATTAAACTGATTTAAGATTAAATAATTTTTCTTATCTGCAAATTGTGATACAACGTCCAGTATTAAGTATATTTTATTTTGTTTTTATAAAAAAAAGAATAAGCTGTGAAAGAGGCTTCTGCAACTGTGTCATATTGTGATCATCCCAAAAAGACCCATTGCTGCAATAATTGTGGGCATTACCAGCAATGGCAGTCACTCCAATGTGACTGGTCTTTTCACATCCTCTGGCCCAGTCACATAGAGAGGGGAGGATGATGCTGGTCCATGGGTCTCCTCATGACATCCTCCTCAGCTATTTGATTCAGCTCCCCTGGAAACAAGGATATCTAGAATTAGAGGTGATTGATTTATGAATGCTGCATCAGTCACCGTTTCCATGACTGACCAAATAACAGCACACCTACATTGCTAACAGCACTATCACCACGACTACCAACAAGACAAGCAGCAATCTGCCGTGGTAAGGTGTCAGCACAACATTCTTTGTGGTTTGTGCCACTGGCACAATGTGATGGCAGGCGAAGGGGCTTGCAGGCTCATGAGGCTCAGAAGGCTAGTGATTGATGGCTGTGTGTACTACTATATTCACCAACAATCAGGTGACTCCTAGTGAGAAGAACCTGCAGCCACTCCCTCATTGCTTTCCCCACCTCAGGAGAGCTGTGGAAATTCACTTGTGTGATCTAGAATAGGCACGACCAAGCCACTGCTGCATATGTTTGTGAATTGCCATGGTTCCCAGTGTGAAACACTTCTTGGTGAACACCGCTTGATTAGCCTGTTATGCATTCCTACACGTTGCCTGCCTTCCCCACTGTCAAGCTTTAGTAATCCCAGACCCATGATAAATTGGGCAACATCATGATGAGTATGTACCCTTTCCAACATGAAGCTTGACAAGGAGTTCCTGTGCTTGCTATCCCCCATCTGCAAGAACGGGCCCTGATCATGGGCCTAGGACATGGGGGGGACAGTGGGGACAAATCCCCCCACAATTTTAAGTGGGGGGATGTAATGTCATTTATCCCCCCCAGAATATGTGTTTGGTCTGTTGTGCAGGGATCTGTTTTTGAAGTGGGGGGAGGGGCTGCTTACTATGTAAGCTGCCCTCTCCCCCCTGACCCCAAAAGCATGGGGGCAATACCCTGGGGGCAGATGGGTGATCATCTGCCCCCAGGGAAGGGGGGCAAACAAAAAAAAGATTTATTTTTAAAACGTAGTTTTGGGTGGGGTGGGTGCGGGTGGGACCACTAGCCACCAGGGATTTTTGCAAGGGGGTGGCCCTCTCCCCCCCACCCTAAGTGGATAGGGGCGGCACCTTATGTAGCCCTCCCTGGTGGCAGATTTCTGCCCCTAGTAAGGGGTACATGAGATGCCCCCACCCATTTGGGGTGAGGGGCGAGGCCACTGCAAATATTGGCATAGCCACTCTGCCCCAGAAGCCTCGGGCAGTACGTTTTTCCACCTCCCTGGGGACAGATGGTCACCCACATGTGCCCATCTGCCCCTAGGGAAGGGCAAAACAAAACAATATATATTATAACTTGTTTTGCGTGGAGGGCCCACTAGGATTTTTTGTGTTTGAAAGGGGGGCGTCCCTCCCCCCCACCCTAAGTGGATGAGGGGGCACCTTATATAGCCTTTCCTGGGGGCAGATTTCTGCCCCTAGGAAGGGTTACATGAGATGCCCCCATCCATTTGAGGTGAGGGGAGAGGCCACTGCAAATATTGGCAGAGCCACTCTGCCCCTGAAGCCTGGGGCAGTACGTTTTTCCACCTCCCTGGGGACAGATGGTCACCCACATGTGCCCATCTGCCCCTGGGGAAGGGCAAGACAAAAAAAAATATATTATAACTTGTTTTGCGTGGGGGGCCCACTAGGATTTTTTGTGTTTGAAAGGGGGACGGCCCTCCCCCCCACCATAAGTGAATGAGGGGGCACCTTATGTAGCCTTTCCTGGTGGCAGATTTCTGCCCCTAGGAAGGGTTACATGAGATGCTCCCATCCATTTGGGGTGGGTGGAGGCCACTGCAAATATTGGCAGAGCCACCCCCCAAGCCTGGGGCAGTACACCCCCCCCGGGGGCAGATGGCCACACACATTTGCCCATCTGCCCCTAGGAAAGGGGCAACACAAAAATAAAACAAATTATAACTTGTTTTGGGTGGGTGTGGGGGTCGCTAAACCACCATGGATGTTTTTAGTGGAAAGGGGGGTGCCCACAGGTGTCTTCTTTTTGGAAATGCATGGGGTTCTCCGTTTTCCTTGGTGGCTTCGACACCCTAGGCCCAAATCTGTAGGTTGTCCACATGAGCAAAATCTGCTTTGCCGAAAGGCTTGTGGTTATCAGTGGGTTAGCCTTTTCCCTTTTCGCCGAGGTAGGTGCATCCACACATGTGAGGTACCGATTTTGTTGGGACACCTGTGGGAACGCGGGAAAGTAGGACATCTCTTGTTGGCGACGTGTTTCGGTGGGTGGGCAGAGGAAATGTCTCTGTAATTTGGTGGAAAAAACCCACAATTTTCATACATCTCACTCTGGCCACCCACTAAAACAACACGCCGCCAACAACACATGTCCTACCATCCTGCGTTCCCAGCGGTGTCCCGACAAAAATGGTGCCTCACATGTGTGGATGCACCTATCTGGGCGCAAAGGGAAAAAGCTAACCCACTGGTAACCCCAAGCCTTTCGGCAGAGCAGATTTTGCTCATGTGGACAACATACAGATTTGGGCATAGGGTGTCAAAGCCACCAAGGAAAACAGGGAACCCCATGCATTTCCAAAAAGAGGACACCCGTGGGAATCAACAGAGGTCTGACTTGCACGAATCGCCCCATAATTTATGACCCACAATCCCTGGCAAAGTCTGAAATTTGGTGAAAAAACTACAATTTTCAGACATTTCCCTCTTGCCACACACCGAAACACACCACCAACACCACATGTCCTACCTTCCCGCGTTCCCACAGGTGTCCCAACGTAAACAGTACCTCACATGTGTGGGGCACCTACCTGGCTGCAAAGGGAAAAGGCTAAACCACTGGTAACTCCGAAAGGGTTTGGGGAGACAACCTACAGATTTGGGCCTAGGGTGTCGAAGCCACGAAGGAAAACAGGGTACCCCATGCATTTCCGAAAAGAAGACACCCGTGTGAATCCACAGAGGTCTGACTTGCGCGAATCGCCCCAGAATTTTTTACCCACAATCCCAGACAAAGTGAAAATTGTGTTTTTTTCACCAAATTTCAGACTTTGTCAGGGATTGTGGGTCATAAATTATGGGGCGATTCACGCAAGTCAGAACTCTGTGGATTCCCACAGGTGTCTTCTTTTCGGAAATGCATGGGGTTCCCTGTTTTCCTTCATGGCTTCGACACCCTAGGCCCAAATCTGTAGGTGGTCCACATGAGCAAAATTCCTGAAAATCTGCTGTGTGAAAAGACTTGGGGTTACCAGTGTTTTAGGCTTTTCCCTTTGCACCCAGGTAGGTGCACCCACATATGTGAGGTACCCTTTTCGTCGGGAAACCTGTGGGAATGTGGGAAGGTAGGCCATGTGTTGTTGGCTGCGTGTTTCGGTGGGTGACCAGAGTGAAATGTGCGGAAATTGTGGGTTTTTTTCTGTCATTTTCCCGTTTTCACCCCAAACTATGGAATCTTTCCCTACATAGTTGTTGCCTGACTTGCGCAAATCACCCCTTCCTAAACTTGGAATATTGTCTACTTTTCAGAAATGTATGCCTTTCTGGCTTCCCATTAAGCTTTTCTACTCTTTTCTTGCATTCCGTCCACGCATGTCCTATTGGACAAAAAAAGTCCAAAATCACCTACCTCTCACAAAACGGCTGATTAGCATATCAAATTATGTTATTTTGGTTTCCACTCAATCTGTTCTTGAAAGCCTGGACAATGGCGAATCCAGCACAGCAAACCTTGTGTTCCTAGCTCTTACAAGGAAAACACCACAGGCTTATTTGTACAACATTTTATTGCCATTTTCAGAAATAAAAACCAAATGTTCTCCTTTTTGGTCATTTTCTCTCACCCCCCTACAGCAAACTAGGATTCCTGGGTGGCATTACGACTGCCTACATGTGGGAAAAAAGGGGCCAACTTTGTCCGAGATATCTCATGTAACAAAGAAGTTACAAGGGATTGAATGGCAACATACCAAAATCACCAAAAAAGGCCTTGGCACTGGGGGGAAATACCCATGGCAGTTAAGGGGTTAAGACGGTAAAGCCCCAGAGGAGAAATCATTTGTAAGGTAGCTCAGTTAGTTAGTGCTCCAAATGCAGATTGTGCACAGGAATATGTACCACCTGTGTTCAGAACCTGGCTTAATCTTCCGGTGGGATAAAAGGCAGAGTGAATGCATTCAGCTTCCGATGCAACCCAGCATTTTCAATTGGTTCAGAAAAAGTGGTGAAAAACACTATTACTGTTGCTTTTTCTAATAGGCCAGATTTTCTTGCCTTTTCTCTGTGGAGTTCGGGAGCTGAGGGGACACACCAGGACCCCCTGTATTTCCCGCTCCACCAGACAAATGCAGCCTTACTGCCAGCATGGATTCTCATGCTGGAAATAAGGATGGGATTCCTTTGGGATCTGCCTGGAAATGAAACCTGGTAAAAGCGGGCGGAGTCCAGAGGAAGCCATTGTCAATTCCGCCAGCAATCGCTAATTGCGCAAGGTATTTACACTCTTCCAAAGTGGAAAGCAATGTGATTTCACCTGCCTTTTACGCTAAAATCTTTCATTTTGTGGCGGGAAAGTAAAAACATGCGCCAATGGAAGTGGTCCACTCCATGCAGTTTACTTTGCGCCTTGATGCTTGGGGGTTTTGCGTGATGCTACACATGTAATAAATAAATAAATACATTTAACATGACCCTAGATAAATGGCATTTCGTGATCAGAATGAGTGAGTGAGCATGGTATGTCGCTGGTAAGAGGGTCTCCTGTGCTTCTTGAGTGTGTTGGCAAATGCCCTTAATTGCCATCTCGCGTTAAGCAGGTGCTTAAACCCATCAGTGTGGATTGCACAATAATAAGTCGACAGAGGTATTTCAAATGGCCAATTTCGCTCTTTGGGTGACATTGTCAAAGTGGAAGAATGTTGCCCAGCATGTGCCACTTTCTCTGCAGAGTGAATTGTGCCCACCCCGAGGAAGAAGTCTGAAAAACCCACAAGGGCACTGTGCCCTGCTCTTTCCGTGTGTGTTTTCCCCACAGTGCGACAGATGCCAACTCAGACATGGGTACGTCTCAGGTGGCAAGCCTGTACCCTAGTTGATGTGGCAAAGGATTCCAGACTTCTGAGGCTGATAACATTAGTAGCATTGAGTTACATGCCACCTGACAGGTATGTGTGATAAAGTTGCAAAGCAGAGCTGTTAGTGGGCTAAAGCAGGAGGCAATGTCTGCCCATCCTCAAAGGGTACGTACAACCAAAAGTAATAGGCCCCTCCACCCCATCATGGCTGTAGGGGCCAGGCTCCAAACCAGGGCAAGAATGCCCTCCAATCATCCATGCCCAGGAACCCTGTTGAGCAACCTCTGTGCTTTCCAGGTGATACTAACGTTATTTAAAGCCAGAAGTCTAAAAGGTAATCACTTAATTGCAGCTGGAAATTAGCTCCTGGCGTGTTCAAAATGTCTTAACCAAGTGTGACATCATCCCCTTCATTTATAAGCAATATGTGTGTTCTCGCGTTTCTTCATCCACTGAATTACTGTTAGAAACAAAGGCAAGAGATGTGTCTCTTGTGTAGGCATTAGGAAGGCAGTTGCCAGCCTCTGGTTGCCAGCCTCTGGCATAATATGTCCATGTTCTTCCAATATTGGCTAGCTGTTGCCCTCTTATGGCCAGGTAGAACCATCATGGCAGTGACTGGCAAATGCCTTTCCCCTGCAGACAGAAAAGCAGAAATAAGAGGCCAATTCAAGACACAGAACAAATAGAAGTTAAGACAGACTGCAGCTGCCATTGCTGTGTTACGGAGAATATGTTGAGTGTTCAAGCAAGGAGGTATGTATTTAGCAAGCAAGCAGTGAGACAAGGGAGAGGCAAAGAAAGGCGAGAGGGGCTCTTTGAATAATGTAACAGGGCAGAGGACCCATGCTCTGCCGTCCTAGTAACATATGAGAGAATCAAATAGATCAGGCTTTGCAGCAAATTTTAAACGAGAAAGGAACAGAGTCCAGCTCTGCATTCAGAATAACAAAGGCGAAGAAAGGCTAGGCTCTGAAGCCAGAGTGAGATGGAATAAGAGGGACCAGACTTATCGTGAGAGGCTGGCCAGGCCCTCGCAGGGGCGCTAGAGGGGCAGCCCACATAGCGGGCTGCCCCTCTGGCCACCCCTTGGGTCCACATACACCCCACCTAATAGGCATCCCCGGGTCCGACACATTCGGCCGTGGACCTGGGGAGTGCTTATTAGGAGGTGGGCTTGCGATCGCTCATCCTCCTTGTTTGCTGTACACCCACCCCCGGAGGACAGTCAAAGCATCAACATCACACCTGGTCCCTCTACTCATCAGCAACATCACACCTGGTCCCTCTACTCCCATAACAGGGCTTACTCAGAGGTACAAACAAGATTCCCTCTTTCTTTGAAACCTCCATCTTTCCATTCCGAGAGACACACACGTCTCCTTGCCCCCACACAAAAAAAGTAGCAACTTGCAGTTGGTAGAAAAGGCTGCAACTCCTTTATTTGGCAGGAGTCCACTTACAGGTGATCTGCCTCTTAACGAGCTGGCGTCCTAGCTGTGGCCCACTGGAAGTAATTGCTATGTCCTCTCTCTTACCATGAGCTCACAGTCAGATGAAAAATCCAGAAATGCAACATACAAAGACATGCTCTTTGCTGCTGCATCCTTTAAAATTTCTTCTGTTTTCTTTTCTTCTTTTCTCTTGTTTTATACAGTGATATTTGTAATTTAATACGTACTGCTATTTTAATTCTAATTTTGTGAAAAGTCAAGTTCTTTCACTAAAACACAATAAATAAATAAATAAATAAAGCAAAGTCCTCAAGATGTCCCCTGTCCACCCCAGATTTTATGTGTCTCCTACGCCCCTGGCCCTGATGCATGGCCTTTAGAGTGGTCATCCTTCCTAGCTATATGCTGGAGGACCACATCCACCTCTACCACCTGTTGCTCTTCTCTCTTCTGCAGCACCACTTCCCACACATACTCCTTATCCTGTCTGGGGGGCCTGCTCCTCCGCACCTCTGCCCACTCTCTCTACTGACTTACCAACATCTTCTCTCCAAGGTTAGAGTAATTATCCAGCAACTGTTGCAGTGTATTACCAGATACCATGCACTCCTGTAATGCCATGATGTTAATAGTGCGTCCCCAATCCCCATACATCTCATCAGATCTGTTCAAAACTTCTATCATAAGGACAATGCAGTGGCGTGCACCCTTCCCCTTCCTCCTCTCTCAGCATCAGTGGTAAACCCTCCCTTGTCTGTCCTTCTTCCTTTCCTTTTCATAAGTAGCCCCCAATGACTGTGCCAACTCAAGAAACACATGCTGTCCCTGTAGATGAAGAGCAGTATGACCTTCCCTCAAAGATGCAAGAGGCACACCATCTCCTCCAAGAATTAATGTCATTGTCTCCTGAGAAGTGAACACCTCCTCTTCCTCCTCCTTCTCTCTCTCTGAGTACAGTGCCCGGCCCCACTCCAAGGTTTCAATTTCTTTGTTAGTAAAAACAAAAACGACAAGTGATCATGGAAAAAAATAGATTTACACATATTCACACAGATGATTGGAAAGGGTCCTCAAGCACACCACGGGGGTTAAAAAAACACACAAAGGATTTTCTGATTCACACACAAATGGGCAGAGTTTTTGAGGCTTCACAAATAAGCAGCAATGTAAAAGGGAAACGATGTTTTAAAGCACATTTTGGATGAAATTCAAGAGAAAGACATGTAAAAAAAGCGCACATGGACCGATAGGAAAAACAGATAAATAGCATTAGGAGTACAAATGGCAAAATGGGTATTTAACTTTGTTAATCTTGTTGTTTTATATTTTATGTTGGAAAGTAAGGGAAAACAAGGAAAATGTAACAAAAGGAAACTTAATTAACACAAACGAGAAAAGGGTAGAAAATATATATCATCAACAACACCAGCAAGTACTAACACCTTCCACTCTCCGTGGAAATGTACACCATACTCCAAACTCAACACAATGCCTCAAAAACACACCTTTTGAATTTGCTTTGCACATTCTTACGCTTATGACCAAACACAACCCAATAAAGGAAAGCGGAGTCATCTGGGCTTTCAACAGGGGCCACCATATCTCCCCGGAGACAAACCTGCATTTGAGTTCAAGCGCTCTTTTGAACTGCTGGGTGAATCTGTGGATCTTGCAAAACCTACCAAATTCAGATTGACCCACAAGACCAGCTTGGCATACAAACATTAGTTTTGCCCGCTCCTAGCATTGCCTTGGCACACATCTGAGAACAATCACTTGTGCAGATCTGGTATTTAACTATCTACTATCGTAGGTCATACATACAAATTGTACACATATGTTTGACCTTTGTGTGGCACATCCATCTTTAGAGAACAAAGTGTCCATTATGCATGCATTATCTTCTACAGATATGCTTTGACTAGACCTTTATGAATCTTTGTCTTGGTATCGTGTCCTCCCATTCCAGAAATAGCTGACATTCTCGAGTCTCGCCTAAACATAACTGATATCTTTTTTTTGCCTTTCTGACATATTTCTCACCAAATTAAAACATATTTGTCTTTCCTCTTGTCTAACTGGCAGGTTTAGAATAGCTCTGCATTTTTAATGTGAGACTTTTCCCTTTAAAAAGGCCAGGAGACTAGTACCTACTGCATAAAGCAGCAATCACCTGCAATGGTGTCTGTTTGTTGTGTAAGTGGTCTATGTTAGAGATCTCTTTTGCTGTCTTTTTAAATAGGGATTGTGTGGACAAATTGCTGTGCAAAATATGTTTGTACTGATGTGTATTTCATTTGATCTGCCTTTCGATTCCCTAGCTCTCTTTAGTTGCCTGCACCAGGATTACAGGACTAGGTGGTGACCCCACAACACTGTGATTCCCACATTGCTGCTGTAAACTCCTCTATGAATGGGGATTACCTTTCTGATCATCACAGAATGGATTTTATTCCACAGATTGTTCCTGGTATTCCTGCACATTAGCAACCAGGTAGGGGTGCGGGGGTGGGGAGGGGGGTCAGCCAATCAGGTTCTGTGGATGGTGTACTGAAACTGCCAATCTCAGCCCACGTTCCATGGAACCCGCAGTCTCCTCCTCCCACCCTGCACTGCTTTCCTCCCTCAGTCCCGCCCCCTTTGTCCTCCCCTTGCCCTGATTCGTCCACCTCCCCTTTATCCCCGACTTTCCCAGGGCAGCCCTCTGCCCGGCAGCCCCTCTGGCGAAGGGCGGCTCCTACAGAGGCGGCTCCAGGATGTGTCAGCAGGTGTCCGCAGGGGACGCCAAGGAAGCCAACAAACACCAACAAAAACCGTGAGCGTGGCATGGGTGGGGAGTAGAGCAATCACTCTACTCCAGAAAACCCCCGCCACTCTATCTTACCTACCAATAACATAGAGTGCCATAATACTAGCATGTCCACTCTTAGATGGAATTGTGAATGTTAGCATGTTCTTAGATGGAATTATGAATGTTAACATGTCCACTCTTAGATGGAATTGTGAATGTTAGCATGTTCTTAGATGGAATTATGAATGTTAACATGTCCACTCTTAGATGGAATTATGAATGTTAGCATGTCCACTCCTTGATGGAATTGTGAATGTTAGCATGTCCACTCTTAGATGGAATTGTGAATGTTAGCATGTCCACTCCTTGATGGAATTGTGAATGTTAGCATGTCCACTCTTAGATGGAATTATGAATGTTAGCATGTCCACTCCTTGATGGAATTGTGAATGTTAGCATGTCCACTCTTAGATGGAATTGTGAATGTTAGCATGTCCACTCCTTGATGGAATTGTGAATTGTTAGCATGTCTTAGATGGAATTGTGAATGTTAGCATGTCCACTCCTTGATGGAATTGTGAATTGTTAGCATGTCCACTCTTAGATGGAATTGTGAATGTTAGCATTTAGAAGTACGCCGGATAGCCCTCTGAGAAAGATACACTAGAATTTGCATTTAGAAGCTGTCCCCAATTAGCCTCTCTGTGAAAGTTGAATCTAAAATTGTTCCCACCTGCATTTAGAAGTGTTCTCAGTTGCATTCAGAGGCTGCGCCCGATAGCGTCTCTGTGAAAGTTGAATTTAGATCTCTCGCCACCCGCATTTAGAACTGCTCCCACCTCCATCTAGAAGTGTACCCAATTGCAGTTGAAGTTGCGCCGGATAGCCTCTCTGAGAAAGTTGAATTAGAATTGTTCCCTCTTGCATGTAGAAGTGTACCCAACGGCATTTAGAAGTGTACCCAATTGCATTTAGAAGCTGCACCCAATAGCCTCTCTAAGAAAGTCGAATTTAGAATTGTCCTCACCTGCATTAGAACTGTACCCAATTGCATTTAGAAGCTGCGCCCAATAGCCTTTCTGCGAAAGTTGAATTTAAATCCGTTACCACTCGCATTAGAACTGCTCCCACCTGCTCCTGGATGTGTATCCAATTACAGTTGGAAGTTGCGCCGGTTAGCCTCTGTGAGAAAGTTGATTTAGAACTGTTCTCTCTTACATGTAGAAATGTACCCAACGGCATTTAGAAGTGTACCCAATTGCATTCAGAAGCTGCACCCAATAGCCTCTCTGTGAAAGCTGAAATTTAGAACTGTTCCCACTTGCATTAGAAGTGTACCCAGTTGCACCTGAAAGTTTGCACCCAATAGCCTCTCTGTGAAAGTTGAATAAAGAACTGTTCCCACTCGCAACTAGAACTGTACCCCGCACCTCCTCAGAGAAAGTTGAATTGGAATTGTACCCTCTTGCAATTAGAAGTGTATCCAACAACATTTTAGAAGTATACCCAATTGCATCTAGAAGCTGCACCCAATAGCCTATCTGATAGCTGATTATAAAACGGTTCCCACCTTAATTTAGAAGTGTACCCAATAGCATTTTAGAGGTGTACCCAGTTACACTTGAAAGTTGCACCCAATAGCCTCTCTGTGAAAGTTGAATTCAGAACTGTTCCCAGCAGCGTTTAGAAGTGTACGAGGGTGTGAACTAGACGATGATAATGACTGAACGAATGTGTGGAGCGGACGAATATGAGGAACGGACGAATTTGTACAACAGACGATGCTTAATATGCTTTGGAATGAAGGAAACACTTGTAAACATACATCATACCACACCCCACGCTTACTCTCCCTCTTACACCACCACTCATCTAGAACACAGAGATACTATGACACCATTCGGTATAACTGTTCTCATATCCACATCTCTCTCTTACTCCACATCACTCTAAGTAATCATTGCTGGATTCACACCCCCAGCCAGGCGTTCTCCTCAGGCCTAACGCAGCCACACTCGTTCTGGGTAAAACCGACCAGAGCAAACACATACTCCTGACCTCTCAACCACCACACGTACAAGTAAAAAGCAGCTACCACTCGATTTCCGCACCAGCTGCACACATACCTAGTGCGCACACGCACTTTTGGACTCCCTCTACTCTCTATACTGACCTGAACTTCGGTTCCCAAGGGCGTTCAACCTACCAGCGCCTTCAGACCATACCAATGGTATATAAGGCGCTATATAAATGCAAAATAACAATAACAATAACAATAACACCCTAACTTCCCTTCTTTTCTTTTATATCTCTATCCCCCCTCCCGAGCTCTACTTATCGAATCATTGTGCCGCTGATGCCCTCCGCCACTGCAGCTTCTTTCTGTCTCCCTTTGCCAGCCACCACAGATTTGGAAGAGGGACTCCATAAGGAGCCCCACCTTCCATCTCTGTGGCAGCCATCTTGGAACACTATTTTCTATGAATGACCAAGACGCTACCAGGCATCCCATTCATTCATAGAAAAGACCCAGCTATCAACACTCTAGGTTACCGGATTGGCAATCCGCAGTGCTTATGGGGGTATTAACCTGTTACATGGGCTATACCAGGGGTAGCATCCCAGTGCCCTCGTTAAATGCCCTCGCTTTGCTCTGGCCTTTAATTTGTGCTGCCGGGCAATACCCCTCGTTATAGCCCTTTGAATGCGTTACTAACGTCATATTCAAAAACAGGTACAATACCAAAGATGTAATCCAAAGGTGGATTGGTGGCTGGCTATTTTACAATGGAGACTGTCATTGGTGAAGGGCAAGATCTCTCATGTAGGTCTTGTGTTCGTAATCTCTTTGCACTATCCGGACCTTGGGCAGAGATAAATCAGAATCTCAGGAAAGAACTGGGGCACACAGAGATGCAATTGGTAAGGCACTTTCCGACATGTCCACCACAGCATCAGAAAGATTCCCTTAGTAGTGGAAACACCACTTTTATACCAGAACCATCGCCAGTAGACTTCAAGTGGGACCATCTGCTACTGTACATGTACTCTCTGAGTAGGGGGAAGCTGAGAACACTGTCAGTACTGGAGAAATGCTTTGCAGGGCCTGGAGACCAAGGAGTAAAGCATGTGTCACACCTTGTAAGCATTATTTAAGTTCATGTTAGGTGTTTTCAGATTTCAAAAGTAGGCATCAATACTACTATTACTCATAGAAGTGTATCAGAGAAAAGCACCATACTCAGATATATCAGTGTTTCTTCAAAAACATTTCTGACAAACAACTATAATGTAATTCCACTGGTAGATGAATGAGAAGTCATCCATTGCAGAGGTAGAATTGAAAAGTGGATAGAGTTGCAAAAAATGCTGTTTAAAGAAATATATTGATGAAACACATTGGCCCGAATGCACAAATAAATATTGGAGCAGGCATTGTGGAAACATGATTTGTTCACCTTTCTGAATCAATTTACAATACAGTGAGTCCCTATCGCATTGCTTAGTCTGCCCAGTTGCGGAACAGAAAGGAAGGCCTTCTACACATCGCCACTAGTTGGTTTATCTGATGGCTACAATTCTGAGGCTCTGTCCCAGGTTCTGACATGATTTCATTTAGCAGACTCTTAAGTCGAAAAGTCAAACAGTCAAACAGTTCGTGTGTTTTCATGAATGATATTAAGGCAGATTCATAGTCGGGATGGCAGCCACACAGAGTTGTGTAGTATGTAGCCTATTCTAACCTGCATTAAACATTTGCAGTTATGGCAAGGTGAAGCAATTTCATTGTTGTGAGGACCTTACTGAGGACATGTTGGGGATGCCATGGATGACAGCCCTACCTAAATACTACCGGACACCAGGTTTTGTAGAAGTGGCGTGGATTATGTCCTGTGATCTGCTGGATTTCATTCTCTACGTCACTCAGTACATTTCATGGCGGGTTCATTGCTGCCCCGGCCTACCTGTGAGGTGGTTAAATAGCCCGAAGAGAGGCATGGGTTCCTTAAACAAGCCCAGTCAGTGGGACAGTAAACAAGGAGTGTTAGAGATTCTGGTAGATGGGTCCCTGCCCCTACTGTTACTTAAGGATGAATTAATAAAGGCTTACTTGTGGAACTGGAAGCCAAATTAGGTATATTTGGAAGCAAATAGCTTAGTGAACAGTACCTAAAAGTTTTACAAAATACAAACTAATTCAACACCAGATTTATAGATGTTCAGAGTGAAACCAGACAAGAATCTTCATGTGCTTCAGATTTAATTTACTGGAAGCACATGAAGTTTTAGTAGCCAGAAACAAGGTAGCTAGGTAGAAGATAACGTGTAGGTTGCGCAAAGAGGCAATTGCATTGAAAAAGTAAAATATCTATATTTATACATTGTGGAACTACTGAACATTTCCTACGGTGTTTTGGAAGAGATACCAGAATCTGGTCTGCAGATAGTTTCTGATATCGAATTTTAGGAGGAACTGTGTAGTGAGTTGACAGACCTTTTCCCATCCATCTGTGTGAGGGGGAGGTTTGTGGAGGATGGTAAGAGTTGTAAAGCACTTTCTTGGTCCTGAGGGAGTGGTTGCAGTGGGATCCGCTGCATGTTTGCCACCACCCCCAAGTCACACTACTATCCAACCTGGGACTTACAAGAGCCCTAGCCCCACTGGGACTATAACTTGCTGATCCATTCAGAACCCACCCAAACATTGTAGTTCGCAGAATGGGTGAAAGCCAGGAAATGCTCTGGATCTATTTGCAGCAAACCCGACAGATTCCGATAGTGACAGTCCCTGTCCTTACATGCTGAGAAGAGCCAGGGAACAATGTGACAGTGCACTGCGTGGTTGGTCACAAACACTGCAGCGGTCCACTTCTCAAACATGAAGTTAAGCAGGACACAATGGATTGACATATTGCTACGGACGAGAGTTTAAGAAGGTGCTGATGTTTCCAAGCTCCTGTAAAGCCACAGCACCACCAGGTGAGCCAAATATTACAAATATTCCAATGCAGAGAGGCTCCTTTTTCTAAAGAAAAGGGTCACGTAATAGAAACCTGAAGAAAAGCCCTATCCAAAACCCTGATGCAGAGTGTGGCAGGAGTGTGTTTCTTGTGCCCCACAATAAAGATTACCCCTGCTAGCTGCGCAGAGAGTATTAATTCTATTAAAGACTAAGGAGGCGAGCATTATGCTTCATCTTCATTTATTCTACTCTTCAGCAGTTCAACAAAACACATATAACAACTGTGAAAAGTGTTAGAAAAAACTTTTGTCTTTTTTAAAACTACAACCCCCATGAGTCTCTGTAGTCCATGCTCCATCTACCAGTCACAACCCACTTCCTGTTCTTGGACTCCTCAACTGCCGGTGCACTCCCGGACTCCTGTCGCTCTCGGCTGCGATACTGCTTTCAGTTATTCTTCAGGTCTTCTCCTATGCGAAAAAATAACAATAGGAGATATTAGGGTGGTGTGTACGAACGTACTTGTTCATATAATGCAATGACATTTTATACTAGTACAGAAACTTGGGTGGGAATTTAATGCTCGCCTCCTTAGTCTTTAATAGAATTAATACTCCCTGCGCAGCTAGCAGGGGTAATCTTTATTCTATGACAAGACTGAAGGCGAGCATTATGCTTGTTCAAAGCTTCCCCATCACTGTATTAGCTAAACTCTCCCCTGGCTTAAAATAAAATTCTTTAAACGTTTGCTCGCTTGACCAATATGCGGTTAGCATTATCTCGCTCAAAGGCACTCCCGCTCTTGCGGCTGACGAGGCCATTGCTCCTCTCACTGAATGAGCTCCATACATGTCCACATTCACACCTGCTGCCTGCATGATCTCCTTAACCCATCTTGCGATGGTGGCTGCTGTAACTGCATGAAAAGGCTTTCTGCGCGCTATTAATAACTGAGTGGTATTCGCTGCTCTGTTCTCAGTGGTTCTATTCTCATACTCCTTAATGCATCGTGCTACGCTCCATTTTGAGTTGTTCGGGAAATAAGGATAGTGCACTGTAGATGTTCCCGTCTTGGTCCTTCTGACTATAGAGAACGTAACGCCTTCCGGCCCGAAGGACCGTCTATTAATCTCTAGTGCTCTTACGTCCGATACTCTTTTGCAAGACACCAAACATAGTAACATAGCTAGCTTGCCTGATAACTGCTTGTGCGATAGGAACCTATCCGCCGGCCAGCTTGATAGTAGGTGTAATACTGTAGCTACCTCCCAAGTTGTGTTATACCTGGGCTCTGGAGGTACTTTAAATCTTGCACCTCTGATGAGCCTCACCACCGCCGGATGTTCTCCTGCTGGGACGTTGTCTATTGGTATTTGACCGGCAGAAATTGCTGATCTGTATACTCCTATCGTACGAAACGCTTTCCCGTTCTGCAATAGGTTCGCTAGGAAGTTCAGAATTTCCACTACCGGTGCAGAAACGGGATGAACACTTCTGTTCTTACACCAGCTTGTCCATTTCGCCCAAGCTGCGTCATACCTCCTCCTAGTGGATGGAGCCCAGGATTCCGCGATGAGCTGTGCAGCCTGATCCGAAATTCCTGGCAGCGCCCAACGCTTCCTGATATCCTGCACCCGACTAGCGGGAGTGCCCCTCTCACTCTCAGAGGATGACACGACCCAGCTGGGTCCGTGAGGAGTCCCTCTCCTTCGGGGAGAACTCTGGGAATGTCCGTCACCAGCTCCATTAAGGTGGGAAACCACACTTGAGACTTCCATAACGGTGCAATCAATACCAGCTCCGCACTCTCCCTCCGACATTTCGCTAGCACTCTGCTCAACATCACGAAGGGAGGAAAAGCGTAGTGCGGGCCTCCTGTCCACTCTTGAAGGAACGCGTCGGTTCCTAGAGCTCCTGGATCTAACCTCCAACTGTAATAGCGGCTCTTCTGAGCATTGAGCCGGGAGGCGAAAAGGTCTATCTGCAGCGGTCCCCATCTCGTGTTCAGCCACTGAAACACCGCTGGATCCAGTTTCCAATCACTGGAGTCCGTCAGGTAGCGAGAGTTCCAATCTGCTACTGCGTTCAGTGACCCCGGCAGGTACTCTGCCGTCACCGACGTCCCTGATTGTAGGCAGAAGTGCCACAGGTCTTTTGCTAGCTCTGCTAACATCTTGGACCTCGTCCCGCCTAAGTGGTTGATGTATCGCACTGCTGATATGTTGTCCATCTTCAGCAGGACACAAGATCTTACTCTTTCTTTTGTAAAAACTTTGATCGCGAACGATCCTGCCAGAAGCTCCAGTTTTTTTTTTTTTTTTTGTATGTATCCAGTGGCTGCACCCTCGTCTGTACTTCGCCTTCCAGCTCCTGTGAGGGACCTCGCACTCACTGCATCAATTTTACTGCTCCTCGGCAGTGTTAGGGTCTACAGGCCTGTGTCCTCCTTGAGTTCACGGGGCTGCTGAACTGCAGGGACAGTGCTTTAGCTAAGCACGACGCACGCGACCGAATGATCGCTGTAATCTTCTTAACGCTTGTTTTAAGATCACAATGTTTACTGCTCGGCTCCTACGACTGCTTGTTAGCTGGTGTAAAGGAGTCGCCGGCACTTTCTGTGACGGTAATACACGGCTCTTCGCGTTTAACACCACCCACCCGCGGGTGGGGGCTATGTTGTGGGAGTGCAAAGCTCCGTGCTTTGCGCGCTAGCTCCGCCCACCCGCGAGTGGGGGATGCAAGCTTGATGTTGTGAGCTCGGCACGCTGCGGGCCTCACGGGCGCCGGCTCCTCCTCCCCAAGGGAGGGGGCCGCTGGCCGTGAGCGCAGCTGCGGTGGAGCTCTGCTGCTCGCGAGGCTGACTGAAAACCCCAAAGGTGTCGGGCATACGACACGGGGCCATCGGCCTCGCGGCCGAAATTATGTCTAATACTCTTTCCAAGAAAAAACTTTCTGAGATCCCGCGGCTATCCCTCGCGGCTTGCGAATACTCAAATATCTAAACTCAAAGCGCGGACGCGCGCCCTGATACATACTAATAGGACCACATTACAGAGATTTAAGTCATCTTTCTCATGTCCACACTAAAGTGCATTCACTCTCAGCGCATTATTTCACTCTTTAGGCTAAAAACTCTCCCTCTCACTCAGTCACTTTGCGCGGACATACGGAGAGGAAAGGAATAGTACTTATCTGCTTGAAGAGCAGTAAAAGAAGAGGGGGAGTCCAAGCACAGGAAGTGGGTTGTGACTGGTAGATGGAGCATGGACTACAGAGACTCATGGGGGTTGTAGTTTTAAAAAAGAGAAACGTTTTTTCTAACACTTTTCACAGTTGTTACATGTGTTTTGTTGAACTGCTGAAGAGTAGAATAAATGAAGATGAAGCATAATGCTCGCCTCCAGTCTTGTCATAGAATGTTTTTCTGAAGTCTTTCCTCACTGTTTACTGTGAGGAGGAGGATTGCTGCCTTCAAAGACCTTGATCTCAAGCGGAGCGTATCTGAGGTGTGGCAGGAGTGAGTTTTCTGTCCACGCACTGTTTCGTGAAGTTTTTCCTCACTGTCTAATGTGAAGAGGAGGAGTGCTGCCTTCAAAGACCCATCTCCCATGCAGAGCATATGCAGAGGTTGGCAGGAGTGTGTTTTCTGTGGCCCACACTCAGAGGTTGAAGTGGGCGGGAGCGGTCGGGAGCGGTGCTCCTATACTTCTTATTTTTCAGTTTCACTGCTTCTATACTTTTATTTTAAAAAGAAACCGTTAAAAGTGTAGGAAGAAGTTGAAGCTTGCACTTCAGTGTACTGCACTGAACATTTCCTTAAATAATAGCTGTGTTTGTTTTGGGGGTTTGCGCTGTGTGTGGGAGGGGTGCAGTGATGGGGTTTGTGGAGAGGGGGGCAGACCGGCAGGGAACATAGCTCCACTACTTCTTTTCGTACACTTCGACCACTGCCCACACTGTTTTGCTGAAGTCTTTCCTTGTTGTCCACTGTGACGAGGAAGAGTGCTGCCTTCAAAGACCTAGCTCCCAAGCAGAGCATATGGAGAGTATGTCAGGAGTGTGTTTTCTGCGCCCCACACTGTTTTGCTGAAGTCTTTCCTCACTCCCTTCTGTGAAGAGGAGGAGTGCTGCCTTCAAAGACCTTCCTCGCAAGCGGAGCATATGCAGAGTGTGGCAGGATTGTTTTTTCTGTGCCCCAGACTGTTTTGCTGAAGTCTTTCCTCGCTGCCTACTGTGAAGAGGAGGAGTGCTGCCTTCAAAGACCTAGCTGCCAAGTGGAGTGTATGCAGAGTATGGCAGGAGTGTGTTTTCTGTGTTTGCTGCAGTTCCATCGTGCGCAGTTTCCGCCAAACATCATTAATATATGAACTCAAGTGCTTGGAGGTAGCACTGTGGGGGCAAAAGACCTGGTGTGGCACGTGTAAGCTGTGAAATATCTGACTTTGTATTTCAATTCAGCCACAGTTACCGAACATCAAATTTGACAATAGTTACAAAATGCTGCGTTATACTGTTACAGAATTTAGACATTTTTTGGACGTAATCTGCGGTAGTACACGCACGCACGCACCCCCAAATAGATTGGCTGGTAGGCCCACTGTTAATATAGTTTGGTGATGTAGGAAGGCGAGTATTTTGAGGGCAACAAAAACTATTACCTGCAAAGTGGTGCTCTGCAGGACGATTTAATAGTACCAGAGTTTGAGGAATCGTTCCCCAAAGGTGCTCAGCCAATACTGGACTCAAATACACCAACATCATGCTAAGGAGGCCAGCTAGACGTCAAGGCTTGTGAAAACAGGTCACGCTGGGTAGGATCAGAGAGTGTCAGAAATTAGACAGCTTTGGCTTCCTCTTCCCCTATGAGAAACATAAATGCACTAACAGACACTTTGTAAAACGGTCTGGAATACACTCTGACAGCTACAAGAATGAAACAGAAAATTCACTGCTTCTATCGACCATCTAGAAGGAAGAGAGCATGGGGGTCTCAGACCCAACTCCTGCTTTGCAGAGAAGAATTCCATGCTTGTTGGCCACTTTGATCATACACAACTCCCCCTCCGGTGCCATGGGTGCCACAAGACCCTCTGTGGCATCAAGGTACTGCCTGGTATCAGTGCAGACCCTTTAGGTCCCTGTCTACAGCAGGAGCCCGCTCATTTTCATTCTTCTGATATTACTACGCAGCAACCAAAGCAGGTCAATGAACCTACTTTATCAAACCTGAGCTTTGTTCTCAACTCCCTCGTGTCTGTCTTTGAAATTCTTAAAGGAGAAGTTCAGGTTCATTTAGGCATATTGATGGAATTGACCAAGGAGGTGGGATCTTGTGACTCGACCTTGGCCAGCATGTAAACCGCCTTAAATTCAACTGTAATAGCTTCCCTAAATGATCTTAGGCTTGAAGTCAAGTGACAGAGAGAAGGGATAAATGCTTTTCAAAGACAATGTGGGGATTCCCATAAGAAAACAGAGTAACTAAGTATTGTGGCCCCTCCAGCGGCGGTGGACGATTGGAAGGTCGCAAGTCAAAGGGATGGGGGTATTTTATCATGAAGACATAGTTGTGAACTATGACTTTGATGATACACTATTATCTTTATAATAATAATAATTCTTTAATGTGATATATGATTGATTGATTGTTTATTTGTATAGCGCCTATACACAATGTGTTTCAAAGCGCTTTAAGGAGGGAGGGAACATGGGAGAAACAAATTACATTCTTACAAGTCCTTGAAACAATTCAGAATGTGAAAATAACTATCGTACTAGGCCTGGTGACATTTCTGATAGTGCAAGTGCTGAAACATTTATGGAGGGGAAGGGGAGGGAAAGAACATGAGAACAAACAAGCAGTAACATTAATGCATGATGACAATTGATGTAGTGCAAGTGAAAAACAAGAGGAAGGGGAGGGTGGACAGAGAGGCTGCTATCAAAGGTCAAGGGACACATGATAGGAGTAAGTGCCAATGGCATGAGGGACAGAAAGAGGGGGGGAGAGGGGAGAGGGGTGATAGAGGGGGTGACAAGACATGCAGCCATCAAGCATGTCTAAGCAAGGATATGAGGTAGCAGAGCGCAGAGTGGGAGAGAGACCACACCAAAGGAGAAACAGGGGAGAGAGGGCAAGAGGGTCGTAAAGACAAATAACAGGGGAGGGGCATGGGATATGGAGGAGTAGGAGAAGAGAAGGGAGAGAGAAGGAGAGGGGGCAAGGGGACAATTCAGGTGGGGAGGGGGGATGAGGGGAGCAACACGGAGCATGGAGGAGGGGGTGGGGGACAGGGGAGCAACACGGAGCATGGAGAGGGTGTGGGGGGACAGGGTAGCAACACAGGGCAGGGAGGGGGGTGGGGGGACAGGGGAGCAACACGGAGCCTGGAGGGGGGGTGGGGCAGGGGAACATTGGAGCATGGAAAGGGGGGAGGACACAATAGAGAAACGGAGCATGGAGGGAGGGTGGGGGGACAGGGGACCATCGGAGACACAAAGGGGAAACAACGGAGCAGGGAGGGGGGTGGGGGACAAGGGAGCAACACAGAGCATGGAGGAGGAGTGGGGGGACAGGGTAGCAACAAGGAGCATGGAGGGGGGCTAGGGGGACAGGGGAGCAACACAGAGAAACGAAGGAGCAAAGAGGGGGGACAAGGGGAGGAAATACGGAGCTTGAAAAATGAAAAGGGAGGGACTCACCAGTAAAACAAACAGGGAAACAAACAGGGCCTTAGAAGGCGGGCCTTGGGGAGGCGGGCCGGCGTCCACCTGTCGGGATTGGCCCTTAAGTGGAACACAAAGTCCAATCACAGTGCAGCAGGAGCTGTGGTGGGTAGGGACAGCAGACAAAGAAGAAAGTAGCCACCATCTTGGAAGGTGGATTCAAGCACATGGCTCCAATGAAGCTGAGCACTACAAACACTGCAAACAAAGCAAATAATGTGGCGCGCACTCACCAGGCTGGGTGAAAAGAGCCTGGAAGAGCGCGGAATGCGCACAATCATATTTAAAAGGTTTGTGAGTCTCGAGTGCATGGGACTCCATGTGGAGCATGCCAGGGTCCATTAGGCAGCATTTCTCTTCCAAGTCAGGCGCAGCCTCATGCTGGAGGTGACTTCTTCATGGGAAGGGGAGAAGCAGGTCCGTAGGTGGTAGAAGAATAGATGGAATGGAGGTCCAGGGAAACAAACAGGGCCTAGATTGAAAATAAATTCAAACTTTACACATAATACAAATTATATACATTAAATCAAATCATGCAAAACAAATCATCAACAAATGTGATATGCAGGGAGAATAAAAAGAAAAAAACAATATTTAAGTAAGCAGGTAGGGAAAGAATCATATTAAAATATGTATATGTTGTTATCTTTTCCCAAAGTTCTATACAATCTTAGCAGCACAAAGTAATAGAAAAACATCTTTCCAAACAGCTGCTTATATCAGAGTCATGTAGAAAATAAAATTGATAATAGACCTCTTCCCAGACAATATGACATGTCTGTTCTTGACATCACCATTCTCAAATAATTCAAATCAAGGAGCCCAAACTTACTTCAATCTGTTGCCAGAAATAATACAGTGCAATAAACAAGTGCATATTGCAGGTGTTAGTGCAATAAAGCCAAAATTATGTTTCACATATGGTTAGAGGATTGTGTGCAAATTCGCCAAGGTATAATAAGATTGTATAATTTAATGTCTGACATTCAGTTAAAAGATGTTTGGCTGTCTCCAGGCATTCTGGGGATTTACACAGGCGACAGACTCGGTCTTTGGCAGGGATATTTTCCCTGGCTCCCAAGTTGCTTAAAGTGGGCAGTTGTTCCAGTCTGAACAAGATGATAAAACGTCTGAGCCTTTTAGTAGGGCACAGATACAGATATGCTTGGGGTTTCATAAAGGTATATAATCTGTATTTTACAAATTGGTAGGTCTTTAGACTGCTCAAATGTGCGAAATTCTCGAGCCAATCCCACAAGTCCACCTTTTTCCCAAGTGCATTTAGGACTTCCTTGGTAATGGTTACCCCTCTATACGTCCAGCCTATGTCTACAAAAAGTTTGGTCATGGCTTTTAGTAGGGGTGAAGTGGTATGTTTTTGATCACTTCCTTGTGGATCACGGACAATAGGGAATTGGTAGAGCAGCCAATCATCCTAAGATAAAACCCTGCCCTCCTTTTAAAGGAGAGTTCCGGGACTTTTTTTTTATTGTCCCTACGGTTCGGCCATGTGTTTTTAAGCATAACTCGGTCGATCGTAGAAAACTTTCCTATGGACCTTACCCGACTTTTCGTCCATTAACGCACTCGAAATCAGCCGCCATTTTCTGATAATCCTATCACTTGCCGCATCGCCCTGGCTCACCTTCTTTTGCGGCACTAAATCAAATCCCCCGCCCCTGAGCCTGACATCAGCAGACGCGTACCGCCCATTTCCCAACGCCAAAGCACGTTTCGTGTCAACAATCGCTGCGCCTCAGCTAATGAAGTGTCGCCATGGAAACGGCAGGACACCTCTTTCCTCAATAAGTATAAACACACCGTTTCACAACACACAGCAGCAGATTTTCGATTCCATTACTCTCGCTGTGTTACTTTGAGTATTCTGTGACTCGTTTCTGTGCTCTGGTCAGCTACCTGCGTTGATTGTAGCCCGTGTGAACAGATACCAGTACCACCGCTATAAATTATTTTACTTTCTTTACCACACAATGGCTACAATAATGCCGTATATGTACGAGCCCGAGTACACCGAGGAAGAACTACTGGAAAGGCAAGCACGCGAAAACGATGGGGATTCGGACGGCAGTTGGGAGGACCAGTCAACGGATGAAGAGCCTGGACCATGTCGCATGGACGGCGTCTCCACCTGGTGCACGTGCAATTGGTGCGAGCTAATGCCAACTGAGGAGGAGAACTGCTGCTGCCGTGAAAATTCCGGGTGCTTGGCCTACATTTCGGAAGGCGAGCCAAGTCCGCAATGCATCACCGAGCTGCCAGAGTTCAGGGAAGCCTGCCTCTCACGGACAGTGTTGAGGATGATGATGGTGCTTATGCACGAACTTTGCGGCACTGTTCGTCTGCGTAATCCGAGTAACGAGTAAGTATACTCTGGTTGTGATGTCAGTGATGCCACTACTATTTCATGGTCGTCTCCCACATATAAAACTACATCTACATATCATTCGAATGCATGTAAATTGGTTCCATGTTGTGCATTTTCTAGATAGAATTTTTTTCAAAGCAGAATGACATTTTTGTACCTGAATCGACAGTGATAAGAAAGTTGTCATTTTAATACAGTTTGCATCTTTCATTTTCACAGGTGGTACAGGCTGGTGGCCTATCGTTGCTTCACTTGGTGGCTTCACGGGAGGCTCGGACACCGCGTTCGGAGAGTAATACCTGCCTGTGCGGTACTTGCCATTAGACAACATTTCCCCAGCGACAGTGGACAATACCGCGGATTTTCCCTGGATGTGCTGCAACCGCAACTTTACAATGTGTAATGTTTATTATTTATGTTCAATTGAAATTAAGATCTAAAATAAAACCCAACATATATTTTAACAATGGTTGTTTTGATTTTTTAAATGAATCTAGTGTGTCTCCATTGAATAGTCTTCCTGTGCCTTGTCTTGTCACACCACATGTCTCCGGCCAGCATCCTCCCTCACGCTGGCCGCCCACCTTCAATCCACATAACCGTTGAACCCATATGCAGCAGACATACATATGTTATTTTGCGGGTTGGCATCAAGCCTCCCGGCCTTGCCTCCTCCCCCAAAAATACTTACCACACCACTTTGTTCAAGCGTTGGCAATAAAAGGAAGGCCGTTGGATTTTATTGATACAAAACATGGTTATAGGTAAATAATCAATATGGTTGATCATAATAAATCATCCTTTTGGGCACCGGGTACAGAGATGACCCCCTCTGGCCCGTGCCGCCTTGCCACCACAGGCCAGCCTGCTGCTGACTAACTGCCTAGGGATCCAGGGTCTCCAGGGTGAACTGCACCCATATATTCTCCTGGGAGGGTGAGGTATTTATAAACTCACCCCCCTGCCTTCCATGTACTAGATCCTGCAGCCTGCCTCTTACATGCAGTTAGATGGCCTCTCCTTGGTGAGGCCCTGCGGCAAACGAGTCTTGTCTGCACGACCACCGCCCCAATCCACCCCCCGCCCTATCAAAGGCAGTTCGCACCGGGGTACTTGCGCTGGCAAGTGGAGCTGTCAGGGAGCGATAAAGGCCAAGAGGTGCCAAAGACCATGTACACTTCAAAGTGGTCTATAGAGCATGGGTTGTTGTTCCCATGTCTACCGCCAGACCCTGTGTCTCCTGCCAAGCATCCCCCCTCACGCTGGACGGCCCCCTGCAATCCACATAAGTGTGTCTCCATTCACGAGTCTTCCTGTGTCTTGTCTGCACGAACACCGCCCCAATCCACCCCCCGCCCTATCAAAGGCAGTTCGCACCGGGGTACTTGCGCTGGCAAGTGGAGCTGTCAGGGAGCGATAAAGGCCAAGAGGTGCCAAAGACCATGTACACTTCAAAGTGGTCTATAGAGCATGGGTTGTTGTTCCCATGTCTACCGCCAGACCCCGTGTCTCCTGCCAAGCATCCCCCCTCACGCTGGACGGCCCCCTGCAAACCGCATAATGCCACGACATATACACGTCATTCATTCACAAACACACCCCTGTTTCGAATTCTTTATAACCCACTTCATATTTATAATGAGAACTTCTTTGCACTTTGCTAGTCAACCCGTGAAGGTGCTGGTTATCTGCTCTTCGTCTCTGTGAACTTCCGTGACCACTTCGAGGAAACTCGTCAGTTTGCAACCTGTGAACTGCTCCCTGTTCTACGACAAGAAACTACTCTGATCCCTGCATCTAACTGTTTGCTCGTCAAGGTAAGGCCATGTACCATACTCATTTTGCGTCCAATTTCTTTTCGTTCAAGACAGTACATGCAAGGAACTAGTCACATGTTCTGAGTTTAGTCAAATTATTTTTCTATTTTTTTAAAGTTATTCAAATACTTATCCGCATGTGAATAACGTGTATAGTTCCAAGAACCAAAACATACCTTGCATTGAACCTTTTATGTGTCATTTAATTTTTTAACACATTGGTATTCATAGAGAATTGTTGATCTTTACTTTTCAGAACTTTCCACAATGCCTGCCTGTTCCATTGGCGGTTGTCCTTCGAAGACCCATAATAAATCTGAAGGTACTATAATGCATGTTTTCCCTAAGACAATAGATCAGATAAGAGAATGGGTCCGATATTGCGGATATCCACCCTCTGAGCTTGAAAGTAGAGTCCTAGAAGCCTTTGCGGACAAGAGGGGTGATCGATACCGCATCTGCAGCAGGCACTTTACCTCTGACATGTACTCCACATCATTGCTAATAAAGAAGAACACACCGCGAGCGAGGCGAAAATTGCTCTCAACCGCTATTCCCACTCTATTCGTCCACATCCCTCCACTGGTGAGTCAAGTTTACGTATTTATCTCTCGGCCTTGCGGTAGTGTGTAGCATTAGCTAACAATAATTTCCCCATTTATGTATCCACTCAATATGAAGGCGGAAGATTCTCCATCCGTGTCGTTATTGCAGTCATCAGCCACTTCAAGCGCCTATCGGGTAATCTTACTTGGCTATTCTGCCACTGACTTGTTTTAGGCATGTAAATCAATAGTTTTAATTTATCGTGTAATTATTTTACCTAATGGTACACCCTTGTACTCGTCCTCTAGTCTTTGTTTTCAGTTATAATTATTGTTATCCAAAATAATTCAAGTACTGTCTTTCAGGGAGATGCTGAGGAGTCCAACGTATTGACGACTACCGTTGATGTCACTCAGATGCTCGAGGTACGTTTCAGGACAGTTCCATCGATGGAGATCATCAGATCTTGCATTCTTGTAGCGTGATTGTTACACACAATGTTTCTTTCGTTTTTAGCCATTGATATGTCCTTCTGTCGTCGCCCTCCTATGTGTCTTCTTTTTTCAATATTGTGTTCATTACTAATGAAAGTCCTATGTTTCAGGGAGTCGATGGAGCATTAGTCCAAGAAGAAGGGGGAGCGTGCAGTTACGGGTCGGCGCAACAGCTTGCAGAAGTGTGCACCGCAGTTACATCGTCCCTTGATGTTCTTATGCATTTCGAGGTATGGATACTGACAGTTCGATGAAGCGAAATCATATGACGTGATTACATCCGCTATACTTCCTTCTTTATTAACGCAAGTACTATGTTTCAGGGAGATGACGGAGCTTCTTCTACAAGAACATCACCCCTAGTAGTTGATGCAGATTTCTGGGTGGTGACACTTCCAACGATCGAGCAAATCGAATCATATTTAGATATCCATTATTTATTTTAGACAACTGATCATTTGTGCAGGTCTATTTAGATGAGCCGTTCACGCCTGCACAAACTTTCTGTTCTTTTTATCAAAATAGAAAACCATACTAATGCAATTACTGTGTTTCAGGGAGTCACTGAAGCATCATCTTCAATAATATCATCAATGGAAGTCTATGAGGAGCCCGAGGTATGGATCTTGACAGTTCCATCTAACTAGATCAACAATGCGTGAATAATTGTCGTTTGAATGTTCTACACAAAGCGTTCATTCGTGTTTTGCTATTGAGATGTACGTGGGTATTGGTCCCCAAGTACATTTTGTGTTTTCGATATTTTTATAGATACTAATGAAAGTTCTATGTTTCAGGGAGTCCATGGAGCGTCAGTGCGTGATGGATGTGCTTATCAGGAAAACATAGTCGTTGCAGCGCAAGAGGAAGTGGAGACATGCACACACGAGTCGGAGCAACAGCGTCCTGATGTTGAAGTTCGAGGCAAGAAAGTTTCAAAGAAAAGAAAGCAAAAGAAGGTTAGTGTCCTGGTCACTATATTATGTTGTTTTTCACTGTTAATAGTTCAATACTGTAAGTTGTGTTTAAACTGAACACCCCTTTTCCAATCTGTCCTCTAGTTGCGAGTGGGTGTACGAACTAGATCTACACAGACAGTGAAGCGAACGAGAGATGTTGCTTGTCAAACCTTTTGGCAGGGACTTGAGACTGGAGAAGCATCGTGCCAATGGGAAGAATATGAAGTGATTGACAACGGAGCTATACCACCACCAGCCATTGATAGTGAATGTCCTCCTGGTAGTTCGGATGCAGTCGGAGATCAATTCACAGAATACACACCCGCAAAAACTAAGACCGCGAGAAAGTTGAAGAAATTGTTTTATTCACCCATCGCCGGAGAAGGAACAGATGTTGCAATGGAAGAGAATGAAGTAGACGACAATGAAACACCATCAATATCACTGAACATAGCGGAAGACGATATCAGAGATTCTACCTTTCATGTGAGTGACATGTCCTCAACGTTACAGGCCGAACCAGCTGGGATGCAGAGTGACAGTATAAGGAAAGAGGCCAAATTCATTGTATTCGATAGTTGTTTGATTGATATTATTATTCGGATTAAATGTGGGCATTTGGTAGGTGGGGAAGTATGTCGGGAGCCATTGATTAATGTGACTCGTGCAATTCGAGGCACTAACCTTAAAATACATGCCACCTGTACAAAATATCATCCTTTCACATGGTCTGCACAACCTATGCTGGGACAACTGCCAGCAGGCAATCTACTTTGTGCAGCGGCTGCACTTTTTAGTGGTTCAAGTTTTAAAAAATTAGAGTCTTTCTTTCAGTTTGTGGGAATCCATTTCATTGCGAAAACTCAGTTCTACTAATACCAAACCGATTATCTATTTCCAGCCATTAGCGAAGCTTGGAGAATGGAAAAAATGTCTATTGATAGTACATTCGCGGGCAAACGGTTCAGGCTAGCCGGTGATGGACAGTGCGACAGCCCAGGATTTTCAGCCAAGTACTGCACCTACCACTTTCAGGACATGGAAAGTAAGAAAATTGTGAGTTCGGTGGTCGTGCAGGTGTCACAAAGTACATCCTCAGTGGCCATGGAGAAAGTTGGCTTTGTAGCATCATTGCAAGAACTACAATCGCGGGGAATGGTGATCGACCTGATAGCCACGGACAGACACGTTTCAATTGCCAAGACAATGAGAGAACAGTACAAAAATATAAATCACCAATTTGACGTTTGGCATCTTGCAAAATCAATCAATAAAAAATTGTCGGCTGCAGGTAAAAAAAAAGAATTGCAAGGTATTTCACAGTGGTCCAAGTCAATCAGCAACCATCTTTGGTGGAGCTCAAAAACATGTGGAGGGTCGTTGGAAATTCTACTGGAAAAATGGCGGTCAGTAATGCCACACTGTACAAACGTTCACCGATGGAACACGAACCAACATTTCCACAATTGTGAACATGGCCATTTGTCCACAGAGGAGGCACGGAAGAAGAAGTGGTTGATTCCTTTATCACCCACTCACAAAGCCATTGAAAAGATTGTATTTGATAAAACTATAACAAAAGCTTTGAGGGGACTCACGGAATTCTGCCACACAGGAGATTTGGAGGTGTTCCACAATATGTGCCTCAAGTACAGGCCAAAACGATTGCATTTTGGCATGGAGGGCATGATAAATCGGACTCTTTTAGCGGTCTTGGCACATAACCATAATGTTGGCCGTCAACAAAGTAGGACGACCGGAACTTTATGGACGCTTCGCTACAATAAGGCCTTCACTAAAAGAAGTAAACAATGGGTGATCAAACCAGTGTTTGAGGATATGCAATATGAGTTTATTGAGAAACTTATTGTTGACGTCCTAGATAGGCACATAAATGGAGTTGTGAACGAACCTGTGCAGGGGACAACTGCATTGCCACCCAACATTGCCTCTGTTCCATGTCCACCTAAAGAAGAACTCATTGAGAAATACACATCACGGTTTAAATGATTGTAATTTGATTGTCTGTTCTCTCGAGTCTCCTCATGTCGCAGGCCCATTGAATATGTGTATCTATCCAACCTTGTTCATTTGCGCATTAAATTAAACCAAACAGTAATATAAATCATTTTTCAAAAAATATAGAATGTCTCCGTATTTATGGTTCTGTGGGGCTGCAAAGCACGCAGACAAAATGCAAAGATGGAGTGTAAATTTCAAGTCCTGTGAGAATGCCTTACACTGAATGTAGCTAACTAGGAATGTGTGCTCGTTCAAAGTGAAGGTCAGCTGCTTTGATTTTTTCTCGGGTGCCAGAATGGCCCACGACTCAGTATAAGGTTCTATTGTATTTTGACCTTGACAGGCCGGGACCACGTAAGAAACGATAATGAATATAATTTCAGAAACGAAAGCCATTTCATGTTCGTTCATTAGAAGAAATAACGTCGGCATAGAAGGAGTGGTATTTCGGGGCTGCCCTATGCACAGACACAATGGAAAATGCAAATATAATATAAGTAACTCTTTAGATGAGTTTATACCGCAATTTAATTACTATACAGTAGCTTTAAAGACGGGTTAAGTTGTACTTGTTCGTTCTATGTGGCATATTGTTTTGTACCGCGCACTATCTTGGGGAGAACCGTCTACTTTTACGGAAGCACCTCAAAACCTTTGCTTCTGCTTTCTCTCTCCCTCTCCCCTGCTACAACTGGTCCACTGTCTGCGATCTCGGTCCTGGGCCCTTCCACTCTCCACCTGCACTCCCTGTCAACCCCTGCACTGAGGGACTGTCTCAGTATCCTACAGCCCCCCCTTGACGTTTAAAACCCAGTTGCACTGTCCTAGCTATGAAATAATTTCCCGACCGAATATATAAAATGAATAATTTTAATAAAGATCTGATGGTGAGACTAATTTCATTGTTTATGTTTTTCAAACAGGTACATCATGCATTACTGCATGTGTCACGAGTACCAGACACCGGCGGACGGCTTTTTTAACCGCCAGTTGCTTCTCCGCGTGAACAACGTTACCACCCTGACCATTTTATGGGACGATCGCCAAGTACAAGTATGCCCTTACGTGGTACTAACGGCTAGATGCAACATACAGACCGTTGTGGTGGCCTAGTGCCTCGTTGTTGGAACAGCCATGCGATTATCAGTGCGACCGAAGAGCTTATTTTATCGTAAACCAACACCCTGTTTACTGCACACGAACATCGCTTGCCTCAAGACGAACTATTTTGGATCGAGAGCAAATAAAAATGAAAATCGCTGAATATTCTCTAAACATTTGATGTCCAATAAATGTACTTTGCCAAATGTACAATCTTGCAGTTTGCTTTTAAACCACAGTTTCATATTCCAAATTGTGGCGCTGTATTGTGAGATGATCTAAGACCCTGTGTACAGCAAAGGAACATCGCGTGCCTCAAAACGAACTTTTTGGAACGTGAGCAAATAAAAAAGAAAATCGCTGAATATTCTCTAAACATTTGATGTCAAATAAATGTACTTTACCAAATTTACAATCTTGCGGTTTGATTTAAAAGTACAGTTTCATATTGCGAATTGTGGCGCGCTGTGTTGTGTGAGCTGATCTGTGTTGATTTCCGGGTTCTGTGTGGAGTCGCGTAGAAGACGCCTGGGTGCGTTTGCCTACGCAGCACAGTCACGTCACGGATAGAGGCGGGGAATATGAATGTTTTGATAAAGTCGGTTTCAGGGGCGCGGGATTTGATTTAGTGCCGCAAAAGCAGGTGAGCCAGGGCGATGCGGCAAGTGATAGGATTGTCAGAAAATGGCGGCTGATTTCGAGTGCGTTAATGGACGAAAAGTCGGGTAAGGTCCATAGGAAAGTTTTCTACGATCGACCGAGTTATGCTTAAAAACACATGGCTGAACCGTAGGGACAATAAAAAAAAAGTCCCGGAACTCTCCTTTAAGTACCATAGATTTCAGTGATGGAAGGCCCAGTTCAAGTCTAAGGGCCTCATTTTACCTCCATCACGTGAAGCCACACCAGATCGAATGAGAGAAGCAACTCAAGACCATAAATGATCATGGGGGCAAACACTTGGATATATAAGTGTTGTGTCCCCCAAAGAGTGGAGCCACCCTGCTTATTAGTGAATGTGGATATTAATGCAGTGACTTGCATAGCCCTGGTTATGCGTCCATGTCTGCAGTGAAGGTAATCGCCATGAGGCTCGATTTCCACTCCAAGATATCGGTAGGAGGGGGCGTAAAGTATATGATTTTGATGCACCATCAGGTTCACTCGGGATGCTCTCTTCCTGGTGAATCTAAGCACCTTGGTGTTATCTAGGTTAATGGCCAAGCCATTAATCCTAGCATAATCCCATAGGGTGGAAGCAGAGCGCCTGAGTCCACCTATGCTGTTATCAAATACTACCAAGTTGTCTGCATACGCCAGGACTGCGCATGATGCCTCACCAATTTTCAGAGGGCAATTGTCAACCTCAGCTAACACTGCAGGAATGTCATACACATACAGGTTGTAAATAAGGGTGCTGTAACACATCCCTGTTTTACCCCCCTATTTTGGGTCACCTTTTTGGTCATGCTGCCTTCGTGATTTAATCTAAGACAAGCGGAGGTGTTCTGGTGCAAGAGTCTCAAATAGTATAAGAGACTTGAGGGGCATCCCATTGTTTCAAGCTTAGCCCATAGTCTCGCTCTGGGGATAGAGTAGAAGGCAGCCTTGAAGTCAATATAGAGGGCATATAGTGGGGGCTGCCCCTTGTTGAGCGCCCGTGTATGAAGTATATCCATCACCAGTAGATTGTGTGAGGTGGAGAAGTCCCGCCGAAAGCCACATTGAAATCTACTGAGTATGTTCGTCTCTTCTACCCATTTCTGCACTTCACTTAGCAGTAATGAGGCAAAGAGTTTTCCTGTGATGTCGAGCATAGTCAGAAGCCTATAGTTATTCGGGTCCGTGCGACTGCTCTTTTTAAAGACAGGAATGAGGATTGGTGTTTGCCAGGTTAGGGGAATTGTCCCCTATGCTAAGATAATTTTAAAGAGTAGGGATAATAAGTCGGGCCAGAATACAGGGTGGTTCTTGATTACTGCATTAGCTAGCCCGTTGGGGCCAGGGGCTCTAGAAGACTTAAGAGCAATTATTATGTTCAGGATGGCCACTGCTGAAACGTCAAGGGGCGGAAGGATAGGGGCCTTATTCGGGGATGTACTTCAAGGCTCCATCTTCCCTGAATTACGGTCTAGTAAGAATTTTACCCATACCTCCTTGCTAATAGGGTTGGCTAATGGGCCTTTGACCTTCTCTCTATTCTCATTTAGGAGTGACCAAATACAGCGAGAATTCCTAGAGCAGATGGTGTGTACTAGCCTTTGATATGTATTATTCCTCTCTGCTCTTTGTATGCTCTTAATGCTAGCTCTATATCTGTTTTTAGCTTTTCTTACTTTCTTGCAGTAGATGACTCCCGGTAGACTCAAGATCTTGAGGCCCCGAATCTCCGCTCTCAACCCTATCTTGGCATCCCTAATTCCCTTATTATAGGGAGATTTAATGCCCTCAGTTCTTAACATATGCCCCATTTTAGCTGTGACGTGTTTGCCTGAGAATCCCCGGATCCAATCTTCTATGTCATTTGCAGTCATGAGATTGAAGTCAGGGAAACCATCTGCAGCCGCAGGTTTGAGAGCTTCAGTGGCCGGTCTTATATTCTTCTCAGGCCAGGCTATTCTTAATCCTGTGCAATTGATTGTAATGCTACCAATATTCAATAGGGAAGAAGGAGGGATAGGAAGGCGGAGTGAACAGTGAAGCAACGCATGATCGCTCCATTTGTTAGCGGTCACACTCATATCAACAACTCTAGACTGCATCTCAGGGCAAATAAATATGTAGTCCAGAGTTCTAAATGATGTTCCACTTGACCAAGTATGTTTCCCGGGCCGATCTCCAGGAGTACGGCCATTAATCATCATGAGGTCCCACGAATCAAACAATTGGAGCCATCCTAGTCCTTCAACCTCCCTTTGTCCATGGGTCATTAGACATATTGCACTGAGATTAGGATTAGTAGATATGAGTGCATCACCTGTCATGTGGTAATTAAAATCCCCCATAACAGCCACGCAACATTACCAGGCCTTAGCAATCAAGAGGAAAGTAGATCCTGTATTGCCTCTTGTAATAGTTCTCTCACTACTGCTCCTGGAGGGTTATACAAATTAATAAGAAGAAACCTACATAAGCTACTTTCATCATGGTATTCAACCTCTACCGCCATAAGATGGTCCTCAGCTTTGCTCTGAATCTTACATGATATTCGCGTGTTAACCACCCCCGTGAGGAAACCCCCATATGGGTGTCCCTTATTGCCCCGTTTAGCAGGTGATTGATATATAACAAAACCATCTAGCAATAAAGGGTCCAGTGACCAAGTCTCTTGAAGACAAATACAGCTATGTTTGGACAATAGGTCTACAGAGTCCTCCGACCTCAAAAGATGGGCAAAGCCTCGACAGTTCCAAGTGAGTAATGAAAAACATCAATGGTTCTGTAGCACTTGCGGGAGGGATTCCAGAAGTGACTTAAGAACGTGTTGTATTTCAACCAGGACGAGATTTTCCTCTGCCGCAGGCTTGACACCATTCGATAAAGGGGCAGGAGTAACAATGTCCTCTGATTCAGAGCAGAGATCATTCTCATACAGGTCCACATCAATATCGATGCCAACTGCCCTCAGTTCCTCTTTATATTTCCTAATCAGTCGCACAGTAGCCAGGAAAGTACAATGTAATGCAGAGACGTGGGAGTTGGGGCCCATCAGAGGTTCGACAAACAAACAAATCATCCGATTTTAAGACACAGAGTTGGGGGATGTAATAGAGTCTGACTAATAACTCGGAACGCGCCAGCCAGGGGTTTTTGCCACTCGAGTATAAATTCTTAATAAAGCAAATGCGGTTTTCGTTAATGTCTTTGGCTACGCTCTTCTGGTCAGGCAATACAGGCACAGATGATTCTCCCTCCAGGACTAACCTGGGAGGTTGCTCAGGGCATACGAGGCCCTGCTCCGAGTCTACCAGAGAGGCTTCATCTGAGTCCAGGCAGATGGACTTCTCTTCCAGCACAAGCCAGTCTGTAATGAGACCTTTGGTCATTGACGCCCGTGCAGCCGCTCTCGCAAGTCTTTTCCTGGCTTTTTTCTAGCATGTTTCTGGGACAGGCCGTGGTCCAACCGTCGGGAGTGGGGAACTCATTATAGATTTCTTATTTTTGAGTGCCTTCTTTGCCAATCTATGTTGTTTCCGTGAAGGGGGAGCCAGAGGACTTTGTACTGGCTCATGGTCGTCTACACGCTCCGATGGTACATCCTCGGCTACAATGCTCCTGATGGATTCAGAATGCTCAGCTACCTCCTCTACCATTATTTCCTGATCTTCAATCCCCTCGGCTAAATGCAAGGCGGCAGATAGATTAGCTTCCGCTTCTTCACGAGGGAGATCCTTCAGATCTAACGCCATAGTGAGGGTATTGTTGTTTGTCAAAATATGCCCTGACTTTTGCAAAAGGATCTTAAGCGCAAATTGAAGAGCAGCAACCGATGATTTGAGCTCAGCTATCTCAGTTGAGCTCGGATGCAGACAGTTGTTATCCTCAGCCTCTTTGTCGGGCACATCCTCCATCGATGCCATTGGAAGATTAGGAGAAGCAGACAAGCGACCACTGCTTCCCCCAGAATTATGCAGGCCCGGGGGGGTGCTCTTGATGTTTTCATTCAGGGGAATTCTGACACTAGTTGCCATCTGGGGAGTTTAAACACATTCCTCTCTGTATATTTAAACAAAGATCTAAGTGGGAATTGTTGTTGATGTCGTCAAAGTTGGTAGTATTTAAAGAAATGCAGCCACTTAGATCCGGGGCTGCAGTTTCCTCAATGATAGTGGAATTTATTTCAGGGGAGGATTCACAGGGAAAAACTCAATGATGGCACCTTTGTTTAGAGTATTTTGCGTTCTTCTTGGGTTTATCACCCTTCATGTTTGTCTCCTTACACTCCTTTATAGGTTGAGACTTGATTTTCCGCAAGTTATAAATCGAATGGGAAGACCTTTTTTCCCCGCTGCATATCTGCGGTGCAGCTCACTGTCTGCCAAATGTTCACTTGTCAGGATAAGGTAGGGGTACAGTGTAGGATGTAATAGAGGTTGCTGTAGTCAAAGAGGAGGAATAACAGAGGAAAAGGGGTGGTGTCCCACCGTCTTCCGGGGTCACCCGAATGATTCCTCTCACCAGACAGCCCTGAGCTTAATCACACGGTGCCTATGTTCCGACGCCCAGGATCAAAGGCAAAAAGCCTGCAGTCTCTGGGACGTACTCACTAAATCGAATTCTCCTTAGAATCAGCCCAGGGACAGTGATATGTAAAAAGGCACTGAGCTGTGCAGAGGTAAGGCCAGGGATAAGCAGTCACCTTAAAGGTTATAAATATTTATAGTACACTAGAGAAGTACATGTAATCTGTACATCCCAGTACATCCCAGTCAGATTCTATGTGCAAATAAGGTGTAAAACTGCCCCCCTTAGCTCATTCAAGGATCTCCACTTGTCTCACCTTCTGGCTCACAGCTTAAGAGCAGAGAGCTGAGAGCACTATGTATAGTGGTTCAGGCGGGTCGCACCGTGCCTCCCTGCCGCATTCAAACACTGCGTTATAAGAGGCCACCTCCAGCTCGATGAACTAGCTATTTGAGAAGCCTACTTTACTCAGTGCTAATGATGCAATATACCTAGTGTATCGCATCTAGGGTGCTAGCAAGCTTTCCCGCTCCTTGCCCGCCCCTTACTCCAATGGTCAGCGCCCCCAGAGGTGCCGGTTGCCAAGCGTCACGTGTCAGGCTTACCCTATTGCCTTCTGCCAGAGAAGCTGCAAGCTCCTCTTAGTCGGTTCCTCCAACACAAGCACACAGGGGGAAATCCCCTCCAGGCAGACTCCACATGCAGGCAGGCAGGCAGGCAGAGCAGGCAGGGGAGGGCAAGGTGCAAGAAGCCGCCGTTCGCGACTCTACTTCCCTCGCTTTACTCATGTCTCTCGTATCTCGTCCCTCACAAATCAGATGAAAGGACCTCTGTACGTGGCACTGCGCGTCAAGCCGCACCTCAATTCACCGTTCACTGTTCGCCAATGGCTCAAACAGAGGCCGCTTCCAACACGATCCACTACTGACATCATACACTATTATCAGAATCTGTCCTTGAAGAATTCAGGTGACTTGCATATATGGCAGAAGAGGTGCATTCGAATGAGAACGAAGTAGAGTCAAAGGCTGGACAGAGACAGTTGAAACTAGTGATGTAGCCCCGGGTGAACGGCTAAAGGAAAATAACCAGAGTATGAAGAGGAGAATTAAGAAAAAAAGGAAAACGATCTTGGAAAGAAGAAGCGAAGAGGCTACCCAGAGATATGAAGGATTCAACCCCAAACCAAAGACTAAGAATTGAAAATCACACAAAGTCAAGAAAAAAGTAAAAAAAAAATGTTATTAAAGATATCTAAATTGCCAAAGAGGGGAAATATCCAGTTAAGTAAAAATGTACTGCAAAACTCGAAGGATGCAAAGCAACAAATTACCACCAACACTGATTTAGGGGCCTCCAGTTCTCCCCGTCGGACCAGGAAAGATAAGGCCATCGAAGAAAGTTCGACATCAACCTCTTCACATAGGTTAAGCATAGGAATCCAAATAGATCAGCATTATGATCAAAAGAAATGGGAGCCCATTTTCCAGCGGGGTAAAATACAGGCAAACATCTATAGTACTGGGACCCCCCAAAGCCCACTGTGAGTATTCAAACTGACAAAACTCAGGTTACAGAAAAATGGGAGTCAATCTTCTATACAAGAAAAAAGCAAGCTACGGGAGTGGCCGCTACCTCTCAGCCCCCGGTGATGGATCAAGCCCTAGTGAGTGATAGACGGGATAAAGACAATAGGACAATAGTCTGTTGAAAGTGAGAGATGGAACAAATGGCAGTGGGCACTGTTGGCAATTCACAGTTCATCACCAATATATTGGAGACTGTGCAAGTGAAGAAAGAAAGAGTGACCGGAGAGGGAGGAAGGCCCCACCGCCGAACTCTTTCTTGAGGACTGGCTGGCTCATATCTTCGCCCCCAAAAAACTGTCCAAATTCTTCTCCATAGAAAGGGTGCATAGAGTCCCCACCGGTCCACCAACTCCGGGCGCTCCGCCCAGAACAATAATCGCACGCCTGCTGAATTACCGGGACCGAGATGCAATCCTACAAATGGTAAGGGCCTCCGGCCCAATAACATATAACGGCTACAGGATCGGGTTCTACCCCGACTACACTAAGGACATCCAGAAGGCCCGCCAATCCTTTGACTCGGTCAAGAAGAAACTTCACTCGCTCTCTATCAAATACGCTTTATTCTTCCCGGCATCGCTTAAAGTCCACTATGAGGGCACTACTCATCTGTTCTACACACCCAAAGATGCATGGGACTGGCTGGAAACCCAAGTTCTCCCGGATTCCAGAGCGAGGCGCACGCCACCGGGACCGCCCACACAGATGCCCCGGTCCGATCGACCCTTGCCCCCTCAATCCCCGAACAACGCAGACAACAACGTGACGGGGACCCTCACCAAAAAGGGGTAAGGACCACGCAACGGGGGGGACTAATCTGCAACGTAATAACATGGGAGCGCTCAACTTGCGGCGGCCGCCCGGACGCGGCGCGGACACTATCACAGTCAGGGTTATCCTGAGGAAGTTCACCAAGTTATAAGTTTGTTCACCAAGTTATAAGTTCAATGTTTGGGCGACAGGTGCTCCCAATTGTGGGGGAAGTACGGGGTGGGGGGAGTTTTGGGGACTCAAGGAAACGGAATCACGAGACAAGAGGGCCGGAAACCGACGAGTACAGGCAATGTAAACGAACACTGTTTTTGGCCAGGACCGTGGACGCAACTGTCTGCCAGTCGTCAGGCACTTCAATGCGAGGCAACCCCTGGATGTCTGCTCTGAGAAGAAACCGACATATGCTCCCAGGAAAGGCACAACTGCCACTAAACCTCCCAGACATCCCAACAAGAGGACTCACGCAGTCAGGATGAACTCCAGCAAGATGACAATACTGTCATGGAACGCGAACGGCCTCGGCTCCAGCATAAAACGGAGACTGGTGCTCCAGTACCTAAACCGACACTCGCCGGACATTGCCCTCTTAAATGAAACACACTTGATAGGCACAAACACCAACTTTTTCAAAAGATCCAACTACTCGAATGTTTACCATGCCGGATTCACGAAAGGTGCTAGGGGCACGATGATACTCGTTCACAAGAGAGTCCCTCTGCAGGTTAGGAAGATCAGAGCGGACCCCCGGGGCCGCTATGTACTGTTGCTAGCAGACATCTGGGGCGAGAAGTGGGGCCTGGCAGCGATCTATGCCCCCCCACGCTGACAAAAGAACTACTCTCCGAACTACAGAGCTTGCTCCTGGAAGAAGAGGCTGATACGTGGGTGCTTGGAGGGGACTTTAATGAAGTCATGAATATCGCAGTCGATAGAACCCATAGGAGATCTGGAACTCGCCCCACCTCCACACCGCTCGCCGCGTTCGCCGAGGCCATGGGATTGTCAGACACATGGCGCTCACTCCATGGAGACGAGGCAGGGTTCTCCTTCTATTCGGGTGTCCACAAATCGTTCTCCAGGATTGATTACGCCTTCATCCCCCGCAATATGACCCATAGGCTTCTCGATGTTGAATTCCTCGTTAGAGGAATTTCGGACCACTCCCTGCTCCTTCTAACGTTTAAAAACTCCTGCCGCCGCCCGGATCGTAACTGGTGCCTCAACGCATACCATCTCAGTCTTCCTGAAATTGTTGAGGAACTGGAAAGGAAGACAACGGAATATTTCGAGCTCAATGAAGGCTCCGTGAAATGTCCGATTTCGATCTGGGAGGCGTACAAAACAGTCCTCCGAGGGGAGGCTGTCTCTGCGGTTTCCACCTACCAACAACGCCAAGTCCAGAAGGTCAGAGAAGCAGAAGCCCGCGTCTTGGAGTGTGAACGACAAATCCTAATACACAACACCCAAGAAGCAAAGGAGGCAATGCTCACGGCGCAAGACGCCCTCAGCAACCTATCTCTAGACAATGCACAAATCGCCCACCAATTAGTCCGGAGCCAAATATACGAACGGGGCGACAAGGCTAACAAGACTTTGGCCTGGTTGGAGAAACGCGAACTAAGCAGAAGACACGTAAGGGCAATCAGATCTCCAGATGGAACACTCTTGATAGAAGACTCTGATATTGTCGAGGCATTTGCAACCTACTACCAAAACCTCTATACCCCACCCACTGGGAACCCACCAATTGAACCCTCACGCTACCTCGATCGAATCGAGCTCCCGATACTTCCACAGCACCAATCAGATCTCCTGAATGCTGATATCACCGACACCGAGGTGCAAGAGGCGCTAGCACAACTCCAACCCGGGAAAACCCCGGGCCCCAATGGGTTCCCGACAGAGACATGGAAATACCTCGGCGGCATGTTACCTACCCACATGCGTTGCATGTTCCTACTCAGCAGAGAACTGGGAGCTCTCCCCCCGACCTTAGGAAGGCCTGCATAGTTGTCATACACAAGCCTGGGAAACCCCCAGAGGAATGCGCCTCCTATCGTCCGATATCCCTGATTAATGGCGAAGCAAAGGTCCTTGCCAGAACACTAGCTAACCGACTACTGCAGGTGTTTGAGACCCTCGTCCACCCAGACCAATGTGGCTTCATGCCTAACAAATCAACTCGAATGAACTTACGAAGAGTCCAATTGGCGCTGTCCAGGGCAAAGGAAATTCCAGCCCCACTGGCCCTCCTGGCGGTGGACTTTGAAAAGGCATTCGAATCTGTGGGGTGGGATGCCCTGTGGGAGATCATGGCTAGGATGAACTTGGGGCAGACATTTATATCATGGGTAAAACTCCTCCATGCATCCCTGGAGGCCACGGTGAGGGTGAATGGCAGGTCCTCCAAAACATTTCCCTTGGGTCGAGGCACGAGACAGGGATGCCCACTTTCCCCACTCCACTTCCTACTGGCCATCGAACCACTAGCGATTGAGCTTAGAGCTAATACCACCTGGACTGGTTTTGTTTGGCCGGGTGGGGGTGAAGACCGCCTTTCGGTCTATGTGGATGACCTGCTCCTATACCTCAGTAACCCGAGTACCTCGTGCCCGGCTGTCTCCCTCATTCTCAGGGAATATCAGTACTTTGCGGGCCTAGAGGTTAATGATGCCAAGACCATATTCTTCCCTATTCAGGGTGGTGAGTCTGCGATCCCGGACACCTGCCCATACCATGTCTCTATCAGGTATTTTAAATACCTGGGTATACGGCTTGACCTGACGCTCGATGGGTTCCTCCGACTTAATCTACAACCAGTAATTGAGCGGTTCAACAGAGACACCCCCCATTGGCAATCACTTCCCCGATCGCTAATGGGCCGAGCCGCGTTATTCAAAATGATGACCCTCCCCAGATTGTTGTACGTTCTCCAGAATGCTCCAATCCCCATCCCCCATGAAACCTTCGCACTCATTGACAAGAACCTGCGCACACTGCTATGCGGTGGGAAACAATCCAGGATCGCCCTTGATACGCTCCAGAGATCGGTGTGGGAGGGGGGCATTGGTTTACCCTGCATACGACCTATTACCTGGCCACACAGATAGGTGTAGTGAATGACTGGATGCACGCGGACCCCACACTACCACATACCCGTATAGAACTGGAGACTATGGCCCCGCTAACACCGCTGCAAATCCTCTATACCACCCATGATCAACTCCCGGTGCTGCCCAAAATGACCCACCACATCCGTCGTGCCTGGCGGGACGCACATAAACTAATCGGCTGGAAAGGACAGCCAACACTGACACAACCCATATGGCACAATGGGCTCCTTTAGCCACTGGCAAGCAAAAGGGATACACACACTAGCACAAGTGATACAAGGGGGTCGCCTCCTGAGTTTTGAGACCATGCAAGAGCAATTCGACCTGGCACCCATGGACCGGTTTTGGCATGCGCAACTGTCCCACGCCATCCACACCCAATTCCCTGACACGACGATCATACCCCCCTGCTCTCCCATTGAGACCAATATTGTCCTGCACCGCATCTCTTCTAAGGTCACCTCCACTCTCTATCAGACCCTTAACTCGTTTGGGGCTGCGCAGCTCGATGGGCTCAAGGCAAAGTGGGAAAGAGATGTAGGTCCCCTGGAACCTGAAGAATCTAAGCTTAGACTAATTCAGCTGAGGATCCTTCATCGCTCATACCACTCACGCACTGTAATGGCCAGATGGGGTGGAATAGAAGACGGGACATGTGTCCGATGCAAAAATGAACCCGCCACCTTCTACTATATGATATGGGACTGCCAGGTGATACAGGCCTTCTGGGTGGACTGTGTTAAAAGATTCTCAGCTGCTCTGGCGACACCAATCCCTACGGATCCCAAGTTGGTACTCCTGGGCATCGGGGGTGAAGTAGACCTGTCTAAAAATGAGAAGATGCTTTTGACAATTGCGCTGGGGGCAGGCAAAAGACTTATTGCGGCCAATTGGGGATCAGCTGACCCACTGTGCTTGAACCGTTGGAGTAATGAGTTGGACAGGTGCGCAGCCAAAGAGCGCCGGACCTATAACGCACGGGGCTGTCCCAGCAAATTTGAAAAAATATTGGGTAAATGGCTCGACGCTAGCTGAGACCTGCGGGTGGGGGTGCATCAGCAGCACTGTTAGCATTGTTTGCCTGCTTTGGCCTATTTCTGTCTTATGGTCCTCGTCCTCTTGGGCCCATGCAAGCTGTTATTAATGCCAAATTGCCTTCGTCATATGTATGCCGCTGATTCATGTCTCATTTATGTTCATTCCTTTATGTTATGTTGTTTAAACTCAATAAACAGAGTTATCAAAAAAAGAAAGAAAGAGTGCAGCTGATATTGGTTCAGCTGTGGATGATGTATATTTACATCCATTTGCAATCACAAGGGTATGGCTAAAATGCACGTCAAGAGGAGGGGAACCATCTTCATGAAAATTCCGGATCTATACTTATTTTCCACAAAAGATATTGAATATGTCAGGTTCCCTTGTGAAGACTGTGTCACAATAGTCGAAATTGGCTTATTAACAAAATTAGGGGCGAAAGCTCTAATGTCAGCCATCATCGAGTTGGGTTACTGGGGATATGTGATTTCATCCACTAGTCTGGGAAAGTACAATGAAGTACCTTTGATAACAACTGGTAATAGAGATTGAAACAACTCACCCAATTCTTTTAGGGCCCAGAACCAGGACCAAACACAGCTCACAAACTCTTGCGTCGGAGTAGGGGAACCCAAATCATTGAAGGACACTAAAACCCAAGTGTGGTCCCTGCTGCCAGACATTCTAACACAACTCGTTTAGAAACCCGCGTGAGTGAGGAGTCCCTTTAGTTCTGGGTATTTACGGATACTGAGTTGGAACACGCTGGGCTCCAGCTTGTTCAAGAACTCTCAAACGAAATTGGAGATTTATGTAAAACATGACTTAATCCTCTTGCAAGAAATATGTCTGAGGGCCAGCTGCCGTATAGATGTTTTTTTTGTCTTTCCACCAGCCTGCCACCTGGAAACAAAGGGGCAGGCCTGCTGGATGCCTCCCAATAGCAGTGCAAGAAACACTAGTCTCTGAGGCTGAATTAATATCTGCAGACTCGGAGGGCCACTTGGCCGTAAGTTATCGATGAAAGGTAGCTCTCCTCAAAGAACGTAGATGATCATAAATGTTTACTGGAACCCCGCTTGCTCTTCTCTTATATAATTTCTGGCGATCTTGTCCGATGTTTTGTTAAAAAGTTGTAGGTTTGAAGACTGTGTGTGTATAGTGGTAGCAGCAGATCTCAACTCTCAATGCATTGCCAAGGTGTCCAGGGAACTAATGCACTGAAAAGAGGGCCCTCCGAAAATGGGGGAAAAAGTGGCTCTCTTTCATGGCCAAGTGGAATTTGTGATGATGAATGGCAATGTGCAGGGAAACGTCCCCCCGCCTCTACTTGAAGGAGACGCAATTTGAGTTTGACCATAGACTATCTCTTCCTCTCGCAAGATCTGGTTGCTGGATGTAACCACCTCTCAGTTCACAAGTGGGGAAGGATTGATCGCAATCCGTTGTCGGGGCTTCTGTTCCAGAGACCTATCACTGTGAGTATGGGATCCTGCTGCAATCTTAGAATCAACAATTATAAGAAAAGATTTGTGAAATTCAGAAGTCAGGGAAGGATAATTAGTGCCCTGCAGAAAACATTGAATAACATTTCAGATTACGATTTAAAAAGAGCATGTGGTCAAAAAAAATCCTAGAATTTGTGTGGCAGTTAGATCCACCACAACTTCCGGCTACCTCTAGGTGAAGAAATCATCACCATAATTTCAACAAGGATATATGGGTGAGGAAAAGAGAATTAAGGAAAGTCATCAGATATGCTAAAAAAGAGTCACTGAAAATCAAGGACTCCCATAGTAAGCTCAACTATCTGAGGAGAGAATACAGGAATTGGTCACGCTCACCTAGGCACCTATGCTTTCAGATAGATGGCAAAATGGTGTTGGAGGCTCTGCAGCACATGTCCTCATGAAAGTTCTGGTCACTAATAAACCAACAACAGGAATTTGAAGCTAGCATACAGAGTAGTGTAGTGGCTGAATCTACATTGTGCATTAATTTCATGACTCTCTATGGAAAACCTGTAGAGTGTTACCACGTCCTACTGCCAACAACAGTGTGGCAGGTAACCCTTACTCAGGAAAGCCTTTCAGACCTTATATCGGGCCCCTCCATTTCTAGAGCTGCCGGCCCACATTGCTTGACAAATCAAAGCTTGAAGGGGAATATCGTCTTGTGGTCTGGGATCTTGTTAAAGCTATTTGAGGATGTCCAGCAGTCCAGGGTTATCCCCCATCTTGGAGATCAGCTTTTGTGATGTAGTCTTCAGTACATGTCAGATATGGATCTATTGTGTCACCTACCTGACATGGTTTTTCTAGAATGCACGACCACCTGGTTTGCTGGTTGCCTTTGGTAGAGCAGTTGTGGTCAGAAAGGTTGTCCTAATCTGTAGATGCTATTGCCACACTGGGAGTCCACCTGCTGTGCTGTATTATAGAGTCTGGTAAAAAAGTGTCTTTGTATTAATTGCTGGTTTGGAAAGGCTGACACATCTCTATTCAGTCAATTGTTGAATTTTATGGGGCATGTTTGTGCATTAGATTGTTTGTAATGTTTTGCATGTGTTGCTAGATTCGGTTCTCACCACACTTATACTGGAATCATGTTTCTGCAATCGAGCAGGGCATTTGAATGCAGCTGATGCATGAAGGTAGTCCTCCTCCGTGGGTAAGTGCGGACATGTACAGACCCAATTTCTGATTGACAGGCAATGGTGTAGATCTTGAATTTAATGACATTAGATAATGCATGGATTCAGTCTGATGTTGGTCAGGATTGCACAATCATTGCGTTTTCTGTCAATGGTCTGTGAACTTGAATAGTCCAGCAGGTTGTTTCTGATGACTTAGGACTGGCTCCATTGAGAGAGGTTAATGCGCGAGCAATGTGAAAATGTTCATATATGTAATAGGTAACATTCCCTGAGAGCATGCCATTGATGGAAGCAGGAGGATAACACTGTTGGTGTGTACAAAGGGGTCCACCTGTGTTGGGAGTTTGCATTGTGGAATTCTTCAAAGCAGAGCTGGTGGGATGCTAGCAATACTGACTTTGCTATTCGACATGTAAGACAGGCGGGTGGAGGGGGGTCGGTGAGAAGAAGGCTGAGAGAATTGCTGTTGGTGACTTATTTACTGTGGAGGGGCAAGGCGGGTCAGACAATAGTAAAAATCAAATAATACTCTGCCAACATTTTCTAATCTATGGCCTTCTGCATGTCTCGATACTTCCCGCTGCCTGAGTAGAATATAAAAGCAGAGTCATGTGCAGTTGTGTGCAAGCTATGCAATAAGAAAGTGTTTAAGGGAAGAAGAATGAGAACTGCAATTCACCAACATTATCTGTGGTTGCATAAGGAAACAATGACAATGTTTTATTCACATTTGTAATTTATTCTCTCCAATGCCATAGTAACCACCTCCAGTGGTGTGGAGGAAGCATCTGCCAGCACGCATTAGATGTGAGTGATTTAGCATAATTACATAAAGCAAGTATTGTGAGAAAGAGGGCCAACCAGTGTAGTGCAACAATCAGGGTTTTGACATCTCAGTTATTCCATATCCCCACCAAAGTGGAAAAATATTTGTGCCTACATATGGGGGAATCTGCAGTGAAAATTTATTTTGACTGCAGGAACACACTACCTGCATTGTAGGGTGGTGTCGAGCTACAGGCTGCTGGAAGACAATGCTGTCAAAGATGCGCTAGAGGCTCACTGGAATGCACATTACCCAACCATCCTCAGCTACATTGAGAAAATGGGTACAGACAGACAATCATCTAATTTCTCACATGTACCATCCATCCACCTGATTGACTGTTTTATCTCACACCCTTCTCTTCTGGCAACCTATCATCTAACACCTCCCTCAATCCCTCTGCTCATTGCCCCGTAAACCTAATCTTTCAACATCTTTCCCCTCCTTACCAGAGCTGAACCACTGGAGTTTCCTAAGTCCCGACATCAAAAATACCATCAACATATTTGCATTCAAGAACGTCCTACAACTTCATCACCTGCACTTGGAAGGAGCTTCCACACGTTGCCAGCAGATTCTTGTTCTCCTGGAACACCTCTCCCTGACTGACTGATACCTCTCCCTAAATACTCCCCATTATCCCTGTTGGTTTGTTCTCGGTCACCGATTCATGTCTTACATTCACCCACCATCACCAGGCAGGCCCACAGAAAAGTGTCTAGGTCTCTCTCTCATAGAACATGGGAAATCCCACAAAGATTTGTTGGTTGCACTCACGTAGTAGCGACAACGCACACCATTATTTTGTACACAGCTTCATGTAGTGGAGAGAACACCAACTAATGAGCATCTCGGTTGCTTTCAGGTATTGAGGAGAAGCAAAAAAGTTCTCATTATTGGGGTTTCCGTGTAGTGGGGGAGCCCCAGTATTCCCAAGTAGGTGGCTCTCAAGTAGTAGAAAGAAACCAAAATGTCTCATGTTGGAATCTGACAGGTAGTGAGCCAAATAAATAAATAAAACAATCTCTTGTTGACAGCCCTTTGAAAGACAGCTCTCCCCTCCATTGCCATGGCTTTAAACTAGTAAAAACAAGGGCTAGGAGTAATACATCAGAACCTTAGTTGTGCTAACAGTAATGACATCTGATTATGTCATGACAGTCACACCGTTCTCACACCACATTCACTCATGAGAGCTATATATGTTTCACAAGTTCAAGCACACTAAACAACCCATTTTATATAGTCTTCTTCAATATAGAGCTGGTTCATTTTAATGAATGCTAATTGTTAAATGGAGGACACTGTCAGTTTTCTCCTACTGTCTAACGTGTGCAAAGTACAATTCCAGCATCTGGTAAATGTGTTTTTATAGTGGTACTTTACCAATGTGTGGTGTGCCTGCAATTGATTGCAGCACATTCCATGCTATCTCAATCAGTAGTTGAGCTATTAATCCCGTCCTTTACTGGCAGATGATGTCTGAAGACATATGTCTTCATTAGGAGCAGGGCAAAATAATACTAAGAGACTTTGTGATACATTGTCAGCAGCAACAAAGCCAAATGTGGGTATCATTGCCTTAGCTTCTACACGACCCTCTATACCACCTTCACCCATATATCAACTCCCCTGTGTCTTCTACCTTCAAATGTTTGCATGAACAAAGTGTGCTGGTGCCAACTGCATGTACTTGTTATTCACTAGGAATACTTAGGCATCTAGAACCCTGCCTGGTGGTAGGGAAATTAAATGTCACAATGTGCTGTTGCAGCCAAGTAGTCAATGCTCTTTTCACCACATATTCATGGTGAAGTAGACTTTTGATTGGGAAATCCCCTGCAGTGATTGAGTTTACTCAGGAACTGAAAGAAGTGGGGATGTTTAACCCAAAAAAGCAAGCAGTTAATAGACAACTTCATCATCAAGTAAGTTGTGACGAAGTGCATTCTCTCATGCAAACTGGCATTCATTTTTGTTTACACAGAAACACCTCCAACACAGCCTCATTACAAGGTCAGCGGTATCACTGCTGGTGCTTCAGTGAAAACCATGCCTGCAGGGGCCGGTGCTCCCAGCAGATCAGACCTGCCAGAAACACCGGTCCCTGCAGGCATTCTCGTAGTCTGGCAGTCCGGAAAGGGTGCTGGTACCACCCTTTTTTCCTGACCACCAGGCTTGTAATGAGGCAATTATGGGTAGAATCCTAGCTAAATATTCCGGCCCAACTCTGGAGGGCTATACTCAGGTAATCAGCCTGTTGCACATTGGGGATTAGATGGGATCACTTCCAGAACTATTAAGATCAAGAAAGTGGTATGCAAGCGGTGCGTACTGTCCCCAAGCTATTTTGCATATACATTAATGGTGTACTTAACAAGCTTTTGGTCCACAATTCCAATGCTCCATTGTAAGCCGGATTCAAGATCCCGGCTCTACTGTTTGCCGATGATGTGGTATTATTGTCACTAACAATAGGTGCATGTAAAAAATTAGGGATATTTGTGGATTTCTGTAAGGGAAACGGCTTGGCCCTCAATGCTACCAAACAAAATGAAATTGAACACCAGAACCAGGAACAAGCGCAGAGGGCAAAGGTTGGCGCTAGCCGCAGTCCCAATTGAGCAGGTTGACTCCTCTGACTACCTGGCGATAAGGGTAATGTCATCAAGTAGATGGGGTATACACCTAAACAAAGCATGAGTAACATTGGCTAGGTACAGTGACACCCTTGCAAGGGTTACTAGGGAACAGGGAAATGGTGCAGTCCCTGTTTCACTGGAGGTCTATAAAGCACAAGCGCGGCAGGCTGCTTTCTACAGGGTGGAATTATGGGGTCAGGAAGGTACTAGCTCCTTAGCCATTGTTGAAAACAATTTTTTGAAGAATCATCCTCCATGCCCAACCTAACTGTCCGCATGGAAACATGCATGCAGAGTATTGAATATATCTGTCGTGTACGGCCTGTTTTTTATTGGGCCCGGTTATGGTCATGCTGCACCCTACTACACTACAGAGGTGCCCTGTTGGATGTAATCAATCAGATAGGGGGCCTTTCCTGATCGTGGGCTAGGCATGTCAAAGAAATGTTGAGTCACCTGGGCCTTGGGGAGTATGGGTTAAACCAAGTATTCTATCTAATCCTTCCAAGTGAGCTATCAAGGCTGCAGTTGTGGACAAGATCCTGCGTGATAATCCCTTACGGTTGCAGGCTCAATGGTCTTGTCATGGTACTGCAGTATACAGGTAACCAAGGGTACAGGTACAAAGAGTACCTGAATTACGTGAATCCAAACTATGAAAGATTCCTGTTCATTAAGTTGCGTATAGGGATCTTGCCAATTGTAATAACAGTGTATCTGTAATGTGTCCATTGTGCAGCAACATGAATGAGAACATGGCACACTTTATGCTGATATGCTCAGTGTCATTAGCAGCAAGACAAGGTTACCTAAGACCATTATTCCTGGCACTAGGTTGTTGATCGACAGACACTGCTATAATACGTTGACATAATGCAAGTGATGCTCTTACAGTTTATGACACCTCTCAATTACTCTTGTGAGTTTGGAGATTAAGAAGTAGAAAATCTATGGTGCAATGACAATGATGCTGGTCTTAAATACCTATGCACTGTCCATTCTTAACGTAACATTTTCGTGAATAGTAATTATTGCTTTGTAAGATGATTTTAGTCTAAAGAGAGAAGAAGAGTAAAGAGAACGACACAGAATGTAGAAACATACAAGTGCAGCAAGATAGTCAGGTGCAAGCTATAGAGAGATTTAAAACTACGCAGAGGAAATTAAATTTAAGTTGGGAGTGAAAGGATAACCAGCCAAGGGAGGCCAGAGAAGAGGAGTTAGAATCTCGATAGGAGAGAAGACAGAGTAGACGAACAGAGGAATTATAGATTGATTTCAAGGAAGCAAGATGAGAACAAGGGAGACCAAAGAGAGTGGTGGAGCAGTAGAAGAGTCGTGAAAAGATTAAAGAGGAAATGAAAAGTTTAGTGGCTTGAAAAGTGAGGAAAGGACAAACTTTACGAATATTATGAAGGTGAAAGCGGCAATAACGAGAGATGAGAGAGATGTGATGAGCAAATGTAAGATTGGAGTCCAAGTAGAGGCCAAGGGTGCGGGCTGTGGAAGAAATTGAAAGATTATAGGGAGGAAAGGATACGAAGGGAGGTGGTGGATGAGGAAGAAGGGTGTTAGAATGGGAAGAATAGAACTTCAGTTTTCCCTGTGTTTAAAGTGAGGAAATGACAGGCCATCCAAGATTTGATAACAGAAAGACAGGCTGTAAAGGTATGATGGATTTCAGGAGTGAAGGACGAGAAGGATAGAAATAGTTGTAGAGGAAGAAAAGAAAATGATCCAAGACTTATCCTTGGGGAACTTCGTGCTAAACGGAAAGAGGTGCAGAAATCTGGCCAGCCCAGGAGACAGAGAAAGTTCCATTAGATAGATAAGAGGAAAACCAGGAAAGAACAGAACCCCTAAGACTGAAAGAAGAGAGAGATTCCAAAAGCAAAGAATGATTGACTGTATCAAAAGCAGAAGATAAATCAAGAAGAATAAGAAAAGAAGAGTGTTTAGAATAGCAAGCTGTGAGAAGAGAATTGAGTACACAGATTAGAGCAGTCTCAGTAGAGTGACGAGGACAGAAACCAGACTGAAAGCGAGGAAGAAGAGATAAATCAGTGACAACGGATGAAATCTGAGAGTACACAACGCACTTTAAGTCTTTAGAAAGATAGTTAGGAGGGAGATGGGACGATAGTTAGAAACAATCAAAGAATTTGCTGAAGGTTTTTTCAAAATGGGGATGATAGTTGCCTGCTTAAAAGCTGTAGGAAAAACAGAGGAAGAAAGACAGGTATTGAAGAAGGAGACAAGGTATGGTATAAGAAGACGGTAAACCTTAGGAATAGGATCAGTGGGAGATGAAGTCTGATGAGCTTTGGCCAACAGAAGTAGCATATCAGAGATAGAAACTGGTGCAAAGCTAAAGATGAAAGCTGACGGAGTAGGAGGCGGGGAGAGAATTTACAATATCCTGACACAAAGAGAAAAAGTGAGGGAAGTAAGTTGAAGACAGGGTAGAAATAAAATAATGATCAGGGAAGGAGGAGAGAGAAGCTGTGTTAAAGTTTGAAAGAGACACCTATGATGGGCAGTTTGGATATGAAGAAGATCTGATAAATAAGCACATTTAGCAGAAATGAGGCAGTTATCGTAGAGGGAATGATAGGAAAATAAGTATAGTGATTAGATAAAGATCTTGTTTTAAGCCAATGCCTTTTCAGTCGGCATAGGAGACGTTGCATAGCACGGAGATGAGAGGAAAGCCAGGGTCGAGAGAGTTTACGAGTTGGCTGGAAAGCAGACCGAGGATAGAGTTGGTTGAGACTGGAGGAAAGAGATGATGAGAGAACAGACGTTGCTTTGTCAGCGCTAAGAGAAGAGAAGTTCATTGAGGGGGGAGAATAGTAGTACAGGTATCATGAAAGAGCAAAGAGTTGAAACTGCATAGATCACATCAGCATTTTTTTTTGTTGAAGAGTAGGAATGGAGATCTGGGAAAAAGAGGACAGAAGTGAAACAGAAAGTAAGTAGTGGTCAGATAAGTAAACAGGTAGAGCACATAAAGAGGAAGCAGTAAAAGAGGAGAGAAAGATTAGGTCTAGTGAAGGACCAGAAATGTGGGTGGGAGAAGTAGGAAGAGGTGAGAGCAAGTGGCAATCAAGAATGGAGAGGAACGGAGAAGCAGAGTGAGTAGAAGATAAATGAAGATTGAAATCACCTAGTAATACAAGAGGAGTCAAGATGTGGGACAGAAGAAAATAAATAACATCACAAAAGGAACCAAGTGGGGCAGGGGGATGATGGATGATAAGAAAAGAAATAGCATGAGGAGTGGTAAAGATTTTAAAATATAAATTCAAAGGAAGAATAGACTGCTATAGGAACATGCGAAGGAATACAAGAGTGGGAAGAATGGTAAAGTATGCCAATGCCCCCTCCATGACTGCTGGCTCTGCAGACATGAGAAAAAGAGGACAGAGAAGAAGTGAGGAAAACAGCAACAGTTGTATTATGGGGGAGAATCCAAGTTTCAGTAACACATAAAAAGTGGAAACGGAATCTTAAGAAGAAGTCCAGTACTGCAGTTGTTTTGTTACATAAAGACCTGGCGTTCCAGAGGCCCAGGTCAATGGCAGTAGAAGTATTGGTAGTCAACGGATAAATAAGATCAGGATTAGGGCATCTAAGTGTAGAGTTAGCGTCTGATTGAGAGCTATCAGGAGATAAGAAGTTGGGTATTGTTATGGTCCTGAGAATGTAAAGCAGTACCTTGGAGAAAATCCAGATGCTGGGTGATGGGTTTCCCAAGAGCACCGGGGACGGAAGAGGATAGCAGGATAACATGGCTACTGGGCCATGGGCTGCATTCTCACTGCGAACAGCTGCAGAGAGCAATTTCCCACTTTGCCCGACTTCGCAGCAGCTTCGCCAGGAGGCGGGACTTAAAGCTGCAACGAGCCGGATTAAAGTGAGGCTGAGGGCATGGCTTCACCTGTTGCCAGTTGTTGCTAGGCAATGGTAACGCAGCTCCAAATATGATCCTGAGGCTCCGGTGGAGAGGGCAAGCACGAAAGGTGTTGAGGCTGTATTCCAGTACAGACAACGTGCTCAGGCCCTCACTGTCCGCACTGGAGATGGAAAACAGCAGAATCAGGAGGTCCCAACACGATCAGGACAGCTGCAGACAGCAATCTCCCACTTTGCCCGACTTTGCCAGGAGGAGGGACTTAAAGTTGCGGTGTGCAGGATGAAAGAGAGGCTTGGGGCGTGGCTTTACCTGTTGCCAGTTGTTGCTAGGCAATGGTAATGCAGCTCCAAATATGATCCTGAGGCTCCGATGGAGCGGGCAAGCACAAAAGGTGTTGAGGCTGTATTCCAGTACAGACAACATGCTCAGGCCCTCACAGTCTGGACTGGAGATGGAAAACAGCAGAATCAGGAGGTCCCAACACGACCAGGACGGCTGCAGACAGCAATCTCCCACTTTGCCCGACTTCACCAAGAGGCAAGACTTAAAGCCGCGGCGAGCGGGATCAAAGAGATGTATTCCAGGAATACATAAAGAATGTTAGTCATTTTATACACAACGTTGTGAGTACTATGGAGCTCATGTTCTATTCTCCTGTAATTTGACCACAGGGACCCGTTGCATGTGTACATTCACATACACAGGACCAAGCCGTTAAATGTTTGTCATTTGCACGTCAGCGTGCAAAAGGGCAGGGCAAAAAAGGTGGCATACAAGTTATGCCATGTAAATGATCTAAACACGTACATGGCAGATGGTCATTACAATGGATTCCTATGCATTTCTGGTGTAAAATGTAAGTGGGCTTCATAGGAATCCCCAGCATTTGCGATGACCTGTTATTCAATGCGGAGCAAATGCAGGAGTATGCGTATGGTGGAGTGGAAAGGAGACAGCAGAAACATAAGTTACATTCCGCCCCTCCCCTCTGCCACACAAGTACATGAAAATGAGCTGTGACATAAATCTAATGTGTAAGCGCCTCCTGAAGGCTTTTACAAATTTGATTTCTGTCTCGGCTCATCTAAAATGAGTTCCAACGAATTCTGTATGAAAGTACTCTTTTCAGTGTTCAAACAAATAAGGTTCACTGTTTCACCTGCAATAAAACTAAGATACTACCAGACACTACCTCCACAAATGTTTTAGATGCTCTTCTCCTCAATCAGAAAATCAACGTCCTATGCATTTTTGATGCAAAGTGGTTATTAGGATTCTCATCTCCATGGAACTAAAATGGAACATTGAGGTAAGCCATTAAATATAAATATCTTCTAGCGCCAACATATTCTGAAACATTTCTATGCAAGCAGCAGCTGTTTGTTCAGGAAAATACAAGGTGATGCTTACAGATTTAGACACTGAATGCCCTTTGTTACCTAAAAAAAGAGTAGTATGATATTTGTTACAGAAAGGGTTGAATCTAAGTATCTGTATCCCAAAACCTTCAAGCAACACGTATTGTATCTGTCGACAAAGAGATGGCACATTGAGTTACACTTTTTCCTTGTCTCCAAAGAAGTAACGCACTTTCTAGGCAGACAGCAAAAGTTTGATCTTGCCACAAAAAAAATACACACCCAGTTACCTACACTACATATACTCTGTTTATTTAAAATTATTATATACTGTATATTCAAAATCTCGAAGTTAACGAAATTCTGGTCTGACCACATATGTTGACACACACAATTTATGGCACTAAATGTCATTTGTTGCCTGACCTTTCCTCAAATAATGCTGTGATGCTCGTCTCCTCATCTGGAAACGTCACAAGTATTTGTTCCTAGATAAGTAATAATCACAGAACAATAGATTAGCCCATTTCAATGTTGTCCCTCAAAAACATACAAACATGTTTTACCTATCCCAGAGCTAAATCCTCTTTCAGGGCTCTTCAACCTGTGCCTCTCCAGATGAGTTGGACTACAGCTCACATGATCCCTTAGCATTGATTACATTAGCTAGTGCTAGCAGGAATTGTAGCCCACAACATCTGGAGAGACAGGTTGCAGACCCATGACCTCTTCCCTGAAATGATGAAGAACCTCCTGCCTCTTCCCAAACAATACTGATTTTGTAATTGAACCACACGTGCATTATTTTCATGTTCATGGCCTGAACTACCTGACTCTCCCTTCTGCATACCCCCAAAACGTTTGGAAAATCATGTTTTTCACAAAATAGCTCAAATGTGTGTGGTTTGGTTTGTAACTTAATATGCTTATCCAGGTTTAGTTTGCAGTCCCAAGCACTCGTACTGACCGATCAGCCATTTGCAGGATAAATGGGATCAGCATCCAGGTGAACATGAGACATGATTACATTTGATGATCCCTGTGTCTGGTGAGAATAGTATGACTTTAGAGCACACATGAGTAACTGTGCCTATGTAGCTTCCTCACCGAGGCATGCCGGCATGTATACATTTACTGGCCATGTCCCTTCAATTTTGCTTGTAATTGTATATTTAAGCCCAGAGCAGTGGGGGGGGGGGCTGGGGGAGGCATTACCACTTCATGTAATGCCCCGGGCCCATAGTTGTAGGCCCAAATGAAGCGAGGCATCTGGATGCTGAAACGCTCTACCATTTAGTAACAGGGGAAAAAAAGTAAAATAAAGTGGCCAGCACGGAAGGGTGAAAATAGTCCGTTCTCCCTTTCCATGTCAGCCACTGAAAATAGTAAAATAAAAAGTAAATACAAAAAAATAGCTGCCATGGAAAGGGAGAAGGGACTACATGTAGTCACATCTCCCTTTTCCCAGTGGTCATTAAAAACATTAAAAAAAGTTTTAAAAAAAATTGCCACCATGGGAAGTCCCTCTTCCTTTCCATGGCAGCATATCGTAGATCGGGAGCGGACACACTGGGGACAGAAGTGTTCCCAATGCGTCCGCTCCCAAAAAGGAAACAAAATGAAGGTAAGTGGGAGGGGTATCTGTGGAAGGGGGAGTGGGGGGGGCTGGGGGAGACATTACCACTTCATGTAATGCCCCGGGCCCATAGTTGTAGGCCCAAATGAAGCGAGGCATCTGGATGCTGAAACACTCTACCATTTAGTAACAGGGGAAAAAAAGTAAAATAAAGTGGCCAGCACGGAAGGGTGAACATAGTCTGTTCTCCCTTTCCATGTTAGCCACTGTAAATAGTAAAATAAAAAGTAAATACAAAAAAATAGCTGCCATGGAAAGGGAGAAGGGACTACATGTAGTCACATCTCCCTTTTCCCAGTGGTCATTAAAAACATTAAAAAAGGTTTTTAACAAAATGGCCACCATGGGAAGTCCCTCTTCCTTTCCATGGCAGCATATCGTAGATCGGGAGCGGACACACTGGGGACAGAAGTGTTCCCAATGCGTCCGCTCCCAAAAAGGAAACAAAATGAAGGTAAGTGGGAGGGGTATCTGTGGATGGGGCAGCGGGAGGGGGAAAGAGAGGAGCACTTACCTCATTCCCCAGCTGGGGGAAGTGGTGGCCTCCAGCCATGAGGATGCTCAGAGTGGGGGGATTACCATGCTATAACTCCTCATTGGCTGGGAGGCTGCCACCCCACCGCTAGGTACTAATTTATCAATAAATCATAAGCAAGCATCTTTTTTTCTTTTTTATTACGCACATGAATGAGTCATACCATATGGGGGATATATTGTGGTTCCAATTTCGTAAAGTAATCCTGGCCTGCCATTAGTCAGGTCAGGGTGTGGCCTTCAACAGGGCTTTGTGTATACCACATTACTTGTTGGCACATTGCCTTCCCTTGTATGTTGACAAGGTTCCATGTAATAATGTCACCACAAACTCTCGCCATGCAAAAATATCGCCGAAAAATGGGTGTTTTTGTGGCAACATTATTGCATGGAACATGCGGGGGACATCCCCGCAACCCCCAAACGTATTATTTTTTTAAATTATTTTTCCCGGCGATATTATTTACGGCGACCATATATATGGCGATATTATTACCTGATACCGTTGACACTCCATTGATAATATGCTTGCATGGACTTGAGACCTTGCATGACGGTTTACTGTTTGCGACTGTAGGAGTGTGGTTAGTACCTCGCTTTTCGTGGAAGTGTATTTATTACATTTCACTTTGTAGTTTGTTTTTGCATTGTATTTCCCTCTGTGTTGGGTATCACGCAATATTATCCCCACAAAAATATCGCTGAATATATGGTCGTCAGGAACGGCCATGGGTGATATTTTTATTGGGGATAATATTTGGGTTTTTTGGGAACAGGGTTTGCGGGGGTGTCCCCGGCTCCCTTTAAAATAATACAGGGATTGCGGGGGTGTCCCCCGCAGGTTGCATGCCTTAATATCGCTGCAAAAATATGGCGATATTTTTGTATGGCGATATTTTTGCAGGGATATTAACACATGGAACCCTGTGTTGTTGACCTTACAATAGCATATATTGCCTTTTTGAAGCATGGTTGCGCTTACATGGGGTTTCTGAAGGTGTGTTTTGTTTCCTAATATATTTTTGGAGCTTTGTTGTTAGGTGTTTTTCCAAATCTTCATGATGTTCCGTTGAAAGTCCCATACTTGCTGAGTGTTTTGTCTTTTGCTTTGCATCTATTTCCTTAATTGGTATAGACATCATTTTCACGTTTTTGACACTGTTGGCAAAGACAGTGTTTACGTGTTTCATTTGGCCATGACTCTTTTTTGCATTTTCTCAATGACGACCTTATAGTGAATTGTAGCTATTGAAATACAAAGAACAGTAGTTTTTCTTCTCCATTCCGTGCCAATATAGCTGGATGGTAGGCCAGGCATGTTGTGTATAGCTAAACCCCAGTGCATGCAAATGTGATTCATATCTAATGTAAAGTGTGTAGTTGTGCAGTTATTTATAATGTATGCATATACATGACAGGAAAAAATAAACACATTCATATAAGGTGGTTTGATGAGATTACTGTATCACACTAAAGCGGAAACTTATTGTCACCTTCAATTACATATGCCCATGAGATATTCTGTATCCTGATGGCAGTTTTGCAATCCCACCATAGTGACACGTTAGTGGTAGTACTTCCCTCCCTCCCGCTAATTGAATTTTAAGCACTGTAGCTCAAGTTCCGCCTCAAAAATGTCATGATGCCTCTTTGCACTCTATGTGCCTTTTCTCTATTTGTGGCAACTAACTAAATGTGAACTAATTAGCTATTAGCTATTTTGCCTTCAGAAAATCTACTAACCTCCTTTTCTGTCAACTAAAAGCACAGGTGCTAGCATTCACTCTATTGATGTCCATCCTAAAGCATTTCACCCACACCTCTCTGTTCCTCTGGCCCTTAGTATCCTTAATGAACCTCTTCCACATGACCCTGCTTCTTCCTATAACAATGGTTGAGTGCTCTCTTCTCCTTGAACAGTACGACCCCTGTGTAATCTGGAAACTGATAACACGCTTGCCACACCTCCATCCTTGTATTACTCCCCCCATATCTTCTACTGTACATATAGATGACATGATTAGTAAACCATCTGGCCACCCTGCATCGGATGATATGTTTACCTATGGCTTCCCTATTTGTAGATTACCCCAGATGCACTCCCTTGTGCTCTCCACATAGTTAGGTTACATGCTTTGCTAGACCTGTCCACCTCTTCGCATCCAATTATATGGTGTTCTGTTGAGTTTGATGCCTCTTTAGCTCACTGAACTCTAGTTTCTTTGTCCATCTATCTCACCTGCCCCATCAAACCCTATCTGCACTTTCAAACCAATGCTGTTCCCAAATATTTAAGCCCACAAATGTAAAAATACAGCTAGGAACTCACAAAAGAAATGTATGCCAATATGACTAGGTGGCCAGGATCAGGACAAACATTTGTAATCATTATAGGGATGCAGAATTGTTATATTCTACTTTACAGGATATTATCTCAGTACACTTACCAGCCACTCTGTTAAAAGCAAGTTGCCTTTCTTAACCCTGATGTATGCCCATCTGTGCTAATATTATAACTATGGCACTGTCACCTGACTGTGATGCAAAGGTTGACACTTCCGTGTAAAGCAAGTAGAATACTAAGATGTCCTCTTTTCACCCATCAGATCGGGTGGCTTTTGATACTTTATTTAGGAGTTGTACACTGACTTAACCAGAGGTCTGTGGTTCCAATCAAGGACTTAAACAGATCAGCCATTATGATTCTCATAATCTGTGAAATATCTTGAACTTATCTTTGTAACAGATAATAATGCCTGCCATACTGCAACAAGAAGTGTTACATTCCCTGCTGAAGAAGTATTCACTGTATCGTCTAGATCAGGTAAATTATTGCCTCCATTTACCAATTACTTGCCCAAAGAAAAGGCTAGGGAAGTCAGCAAACAAATAGTTGCTGCCTATTGTCGACTTAAACAACATACTTGACATACAAAGGGGATGTTTCCGACCCCAGAGAAAAGACGGCGTAAGTGCTTGTGATAGTGGTTGGTGATACTTGTAAGATATTTGGTCTTATTGGAGTAAATATGGGGTTTGGCGGTATTTTCTTACCATAAAAATATTGGTGGTAATTTGGTGGTAAATTAGTCTTGCACTTAGATTGAGTTTGGTCTCATATTATTTAAGTGACCATACATTGTTAGCTTGTATTGGTGGTAATTTTAGCGGTATATTATTTTGCGGTATTTAGTGGTGAGCATGTTTTTCTCCCTTATACTATAACCCCATCATAAAACAACACCTTCCTTTCTATTATGATACCTCTTAGTTGTCTCTAGGGAGCCCTAGAGCTATGCAATGTTGGGAGCCAATAATTTTATTCAGAGCGCCACCTACAGTTTGTGGTTGGTATCACTGGCTTATCTACATCCAGCAATCTATGCGCCCTTGGGTATCACTGGCTCATGGACGTCCAGTAATCTATGCCTTTCCCAACATCATGCAAGGAAAGCACACATACACACACACATACACACACACACACACAAACCTGCTTTATCAGTTACTTGGCTTGCATTGGTAAATTGGCAAATGCACTACGGAACAGAAATGAACCTCCCCTGTATATTTCATACATATATAAATAAGTTCACGGATGCAATAATGACACAAAAAACCCATTTGTTTTTATATACTCTCATTATATTATATACAAATGTTATTCACAATCATTAATTCTTACCATGAATACATTGCATCGGCACCTGGAATACAAAGAGAAAACAAAATAGAACAAACAGATCTCTTGAAACATGGGTTAATGCTCCCACATTCTGAACATGGCGAAATATAAACATGCAGTGATTTCCCTGCCTTTCTGCACTGTACTAATGCTCAGTCACTCATGCGGCATTTCACATTGTCCTCACTTGTACATATCTTACCAAAAGTGTTTCTTTGAAATCCCCTACGCGACCTTGCTCCACTCGCAAAGACAGGCCCAGTATCAGCACGAATGGCTCCTGTAATCTAGTTTGGGGAGCACGTCGAGATAATTTTCCCAGCCAGCGCTCTGTAACCCCGCGGAACTCCTTCTGTCTTCACAGCCCAGTCTACTCTAAAATATCTCAGCAAGTTTTGCCATTAGTAAAACTCAGAGCCTTCCTACTTTATTTACGTGGCATGTCTGCAGATACTTTCTTCCAATCAGGTCAAAAGAATGTTTTCTGCGCCATCCTTAATTTTTAGAACAATGAAATCCTTGCTCTCTGAGCAACAGTTTCAATTTATTTCCTGCTGTGCATACTTTCCCTCTGCTCCCCACAAGTTAACACAGAAGAAAAAGAAGAAAACAAAATGCCCGTATGCATTTAGACTGCATTACAACAGTGTCACCAAAATACGTATGTTCACCTCACTTTGCACATGAGACTACATTATAATGTTAAGGAAGTTAGAATTAGTGTTTAGTAATGTTAATTAAATTAGCCAGTTAGTCAGTTATAGGATTAATGTAGTCTCCTGTATAAGGCACCCCAGAGAAAAAAAAATAATTGGTTCACTTCATTCTCTGCAGTTTCACATTGGGCTTTGCTGTGTTATGAATACTGTACCTTGCATGCCACCAACAACATATTCACATGTTATACTGGCAACACAAAGATACATGTATGTGCCATATTACTGCTGGCAACAAAATGCCCCTGCACTTTGCAAGAAAAATGTGCCATTACATTTTGGTAAAACGCTATATATATTCTTACACATTACAAGAATAATAAATATTAGCAATGGTTTGCACATCTTGTTTTTAAACCCTGTCAGAGAAATTTGATATGGTTTCTTACGTGTTCCGTATTGCAATGGGGCAGTGTGCTGGTTGTGAATGCACGAGCATGCAGAGAAACAGAGGTTCGATTCCCAGATCTGTCCTAAGAAACCAAACTCAGGTATGGTATTAGGCATGTTACAAAACAAAAATTACATAAGTAACAATTCTAATAAATATTTAAGCTGGCCATTTGAGATAAGGTATTCTCATAGATCAAGTCTATGTTAGCCAGTAGATCTCAATCGATTTGCCCCCACCATTTGAGTCAAATATGCAGAAGTTGATCTCTGAAGCAGCTACATTGTATTCTCGCACACTGTATAACAAGGCTGTCCTAAAATCGAAATGGGATATGTGTATAGGCACGAAATGGAAAGGACCTCTATTACAGGTTATCATAAAAATATGGGTATCCCTCCTTTACTTTGCTTAAAAAAGCTTTGTCTTCACTTGTGTCGTCTATATTGACATTCATTTCTCATTGTTTTGACTTTATCTGCATTTACACATTGTTAAGGTGGCTAAGGCCAGCTGTAAGGATAGGGTTGGGGTTAAATGAAGAATACAGGGTAGAAAATAATGGGTAGCACAGGGGGATAACCTGTGTAATGACAAAGTGAATGCTAGGAGAAGCCAATAACAAGAGAACTAGAGGTACTGAGACATAAAAGTGTCAAAGTGAATGCAGTCGAATTAAAGACATACATCCTTAAGCCATTCCTTTGAACAGAACACACAAGGACAAGCAGATTCACCCACCACCTGTTTTTGTTTTGAGTTATTTATTGTTTAAAGATGTGTAAGGGATAGCAACCTGTCAAGGGTGCAAAGCCATGGCTTTTCCGATTTTTATTAGTACATAAAATGATGCGGGTAACTCCTTCTCCAAAGGGGTAATCTGCTAACCAGCTCCCCTTTGTCGCAATTCCATGCCAAACGTATAGTGTACCTGTGCCTTGCTGCATCAGTAGCCTTATCCACAGCACTCGCTTTGCTTGTGGCTCAGAACAGGTTCACAGGTCACAAGAGGGCCACTCGACCCCTGCAGTGGCATCAAAGTCCCTGCAGCATGGGGGCAACGTTTAGGATGTGCCCCTGTACAGAAACTACAGTGGTGGCAGGGTAATATCTAGGAATAAGCTGTGCATGGCAATACTTATGATCATGGCCGCCTCATCCCAATTGATATTGCACATGTGTCAGTTCCTGTGAGTCAGCTCTGTTGTGGAAGGGAATGTTTATTAGGGTCTTGATGGGCCGATACTGCCCAGAGGATCCAGCATCTCTTTGATTTTCTTGTTGAGGGTTGGTAACCCCATCCCCCAGAGACAGCGGTAAAGAAGGCAACTGTCCTCGGACCAAGTTTCAATGGATCAAACCCATTCACAAGAAGAAGCCTCACACCAGGGTGTTTCATGTCTAAGGGTTTGTTGTCACTAGGGAGCAAGGGGCGGGAGTAAGAGAGGCAGGAGTGTTCTGGACACTGGAAGAAGACTTCCAACATCTTGTTTCTCGCTGTCTCTCTTTCCCTTTCCTGTCTCCTCTTCTTAGTCTGGAGCAAAGCACTTTGGGTGTGATATCATCAGGGCGAAGTCCGGATGCGATATCATCAGGGTGAAGGTCACTCCAGCCAGGAGCAGGGATTGGTCCTCAAAAGAAGACTAACTTCAGATCAATCCTCTGAGGACTTGTACCTTTAAAAGAAAGGGTCTCTCACCCCTTATCCAGAATTCCCTCAGTTCCTCAAGGATCTTTTAAGGCTGAAGAGAAGTTCTGAACATTCTCACCTGGACTTCCTTTGGGGAAGTTCTGTCCCCTTACCATTCCCAAGGAACATCGGGACAGACCAGTGTGTGGACCAGGACCAACCACTCTGCAATGTATCTTCTGAGCCAGAAGAGCAGATCATGAACTGGAGTATGCTGTCCTCAAGTCCTTTGCGAAGACCTCACAGTAGCAGGAGGGCTAGAGCAGCCGCAGCTCCCTGCTCTCTCTCAACAAACCAGTGCTCCGTGCTCCCCACATTCTGAACAATAGGGAAAGCACTTGTGCTGGTATCCATGTTCCTACAACCAGCCAAAGTATTGCACTTGAACTAAACCGGGTCACACTGCATTGTGTCGTAGCAAAGCATGTCACCTGCTATGCCCGAAGCAACTGCACTACACCGTAACCTGAACCGAATATCTAGCGCATCATTTGATGAATCTAACCAGGGGTTAAAACCATGTCTCACCCCTGCTAGCCTGAGGACCACCACCTCATTCATCAAGCATCGATGCACCTTTGATCACCACTTCAACAACTGTCACCGACCAACTAAAACCGCTGGAGGGTCACTCAATTACCTATCCCAGAAGACAAATGCCTCACTCGGCCTGGCCAACTGCACATCATTTTAGAGACAGCCCGATTGAACCACCACCTTTCAACCACAGAGGCCACCCACATTCGCTGTGCCCACTCGCTGCCAGGGCCTCCATGATCCTGCATGTCCTAACTGAGCCTCATCAGCTCGCATCATCATTCAACACTGAATAGGGTGCGCCAGTCCACCAAGAACTGAATCCTGGTACTTGTTGGCGATGAACTGCCCTCATGGTACACTAGGACCCTAGAAACTGCTTAGGTCATGATCGCTGCTGTTTTCAACCCGAAATTCTCTTTATGGTAGTACCATACCTACCACCCCTGGAACTATGCTTAGAGTGCAACTTCATCCTGTCTGTTACATTGTCTCTATTCTTTCCTTTGGGGTGGGCTTTTGGATAGTACTCTCTTTAGTTCTACATGCAGATGGTGTGTTTTATCAAAGTGTTCACTTTTTTCAGAACCTTGATAGGTCATTCCCTTTATTTTGGTCTGTGATACTATGTTGTTTGGTTCCCTGCTGGTTCATCTTCACACCTGCTTGAGAGTATAGCATTCTCCTGGGGCGGCGTTAGCGCCAAAGAAGAAGGAGTTATATCTCTTAACTGTCTGTGTTTTACCTTTCTGATTGCGTTTTGTTTTGGTTTGTAGAAGTGTGAGAGCTGAGTGGGCCAAATAACCCCCACTCATCCTTGTACTACTGCGAGGCAAAATCCAATTAACCATAATATGCTCTTACTCTCGCACACTGGATCAAAGGTTACTCTTATAATGATACACTTACCCCTAAAAAATGACTCCATACAAAATCCATTGTGTAGAATAAAATGACTAAAATTGAGAATGCTGCATAGTTGTTCTACTCAACTATACAAACACATTTAAGATGTATTTAACTATCCTGGGCAGGGTACTGGACTTTGCAGGCACCAACATATATAAAGATATGGAGAGAGGAGAGAGAGAGAGAGAGAGAGAGAGAGAGAGAGAGAGAGAGAGAGAGAGAGAGAGAGAGAGAGAGAGAGAGAGAGAGAGAGAGTGTGTGTGTGTGTGTGTGTGTGTGGTGTCTGTCATGTGCTGTTTCACTGCCAATTGTATTTTGGGGAAAAGAAAAATCTCACGCAAAATGACAGAACAACAAACATAAAGTTGCATTGTCTTCAATGTCATGATGTTTATAAAAACGTGTATTTAATGAACAATGCAGTGTGAAAATGGCATTAGAAAATAAGATTCATATTAGGAAAGATAATTGCGGTTGATCTCCTAAAGAAATAAGTGTAAATGGATTTTCTACAGCACTGGCTTACTTCCAAGCAGCAGTTATCACAGTAGGAAGAACTATAACTCGAATATATAGTAATATCTCTGCGGGCATGATGCATTTATCTATGATGTTTCTAATTGGGGTTTCATGGTCTGGAGCATTATGCATTTGTCAGTGTGTTCATTTGTTTCCAGTAAACTGACTCCATCATACTGTTCGGATTACTTGATATAAAAAGAAATCAAAATGAGACACTCTAAAATTAGATTGCATACTGACTCCAGGCAATTGGTTCTTGTCCAAAATGATTTTTCTATCTGTTGATAGACTGATCCTGTAATATCCACAACCTATCTGATCTATTCACAGTCCATTAACCATATTCATCTCTCTTGCGCTCTTTTATGCTCATAATGAGTGCATTTATTGCCAATATTTATATATATATATATATATTTATTTTAATTTAAACATTTTCTTCATACACATTGCACAACAGATTATATATTTAATGAAACCTCTTGGTTCTGAACGTTTTTATGAACATTAGATTTATTTTAGACGCTCGTTTCTATTCATTATTGTTGGATATGGGCTATTCCTGATCACATTTGTTTTCATAATTTTGGCAAGATGGGCATGCACAATAGATTCATTGCAATTGTATAGCCATGGCGGAATAGGAAATGGTCCATTTTGTGAATACCCAAGGCAACCAAGCATATGACATCAGTGACAGGTACTATTCTCGTGCAGATAGATACAAAACGTGTGTTATTCCTAAAACTGTAAACATTGATTGTCAGCATGCAACAACAGTTTCATGAGATCCAATATGCCATAGTCTACAAGTCTTGCAATGTTTTGACACTCACAACATCACACATAGCACAGTCCTAAGCATGCAACATCTCCTAATGCAGCCTACATCCATGTAAAGATGATCCTGAAAGTGACATATAGAACAAAACATATGCAGCTTAACTTTCAGAACTGTTGGTCAGCATGAGAAACTGGAAAGAATACAATAGACAAATGGCAATGTTTCTCGATTATTCAGCAGCGAAATTCAGATCAGTTATGGTTATCACACAGTTCATAACAAAGGTTGCTCCTTCCTCTTGGTGATAATAAACTCGAAGCCCTCCACTGCCTTTGATTACTCTTTGCTGTATGGGTGAACACCTTCTCCTTTGTATAGAATGAGATGATCTGTTTCCCTGAAGAATGATCCCTCAACACCAATTAATTTAACTAAACCTGATATTTTAAGTCCTCCCACTCATTACAACTACTACAGACTTGCCTGATCTTCGTATATCCCCAAACATAAATAAATCACCTGTGTTAGGCAGAATTAAATGCAGTACCCTTTGGGAACACTACATACAATTAAGACTACAAGTGACAGTACAATTTCACCTTTGGTACAAGCCTGTACTACACAGTTATAGTGGTAGAAATAGTGGAGCAGACAGACTTATCTTAAGAGTAAGTGAGCAGTACAAATAGTTACACAAAGGACAGCAATTACTATGATTCAGGCAAACACTGACTCAAGGTTTCTAAGAAAAAGAATATATATTTATTTACTCAACAGTTGTATAACATTTCACTATTCTAAGCAAGGTCAAAATCACAATCATAAATACATCACGCCACTTCCCTTAAATTCCAGACAAGTTAAGCTCACAACATGAAGTGGGAACAAAATGGCACTCCAGCAATTTAAAAGGGAGGGAAAGACAAAGTTATCAGCAATTAGGCAAAACCAACAGGTAAGTTTTCTGAGCAGTTGAACAAGAGAGACTACAGTGAGGAGATCAGCTAGAAAAGGCTTGGCCAAAGTCAATTTTGTTCAAGATCACACAGTTCAGGGTAGTTCTCTGTAAAGTTTGTGGCACAGATTCCGGACGAGGTTGGTTGGTAGAAAAGATAGTTCAAAGAGAAGAGAAGGACAAGCCCACGGATTGGAGAAAGATTTCAAACACTTTCACCGAGGCTAAGTGAAACACACAACTGGATTTGCACAGTACCTTAAAATGGAGAGGGGGCTGTAGCTGAGGCAGACATTCCTGGTAGTTCCTGCAGGCTCACTGTTCCTGAAGCGACTGCCGGACTGATCAGAAGTAGGAAGACTGGAGGGTCCTGCACTACCCAGGGAAGAAACCTGCAGCAGCACCAAACAATGAATAAAAGGTGTACTCCTTAAAACCCAAGCATGGTCCGACCTTCCTGGCTATCTGGCCCACTGTAGCTCTGTACAGCGAATTCGACCAGAGGAGGGGTCCTGGCTTGTAGTTTGGGCAAACGGGTTGGTCCCACCAGCTCAAGGGAAGAAGTTTCCTGGAGGATCTTCTCTGTAGTCAGATTTGGCGATTCGGACCTGCAGCAGGGCTTCACTGGGTGGTTCAGTCATTGTAGGGGTCCTCTTCTTCCAGTTCCTCATGGGTTCTTTTGTTCCAATAGCGACTCAGCTCTTCCAGTCCCAGACACCTGCTTTTTATGTAGTTTTCACCCAGTCATACAGCCGGGATGTCAATCACACAGCAGGGTCGCTGGCCTGGCAAGGCCAGTCCCCTTAGCCAATCAGGAAAGAGTGCGACTTGGGTTACCAAGGGAACGCATGGCAGGGGTGTGAAAATCCCTCGCTCACATCCTGCCAACCTAGACTAGCAGGCACCTTAAGGAGGGCTTCTGTGCAGAAGCCCGCAAAAAGACAGCGAACAAAGGAGTCATCCCCAGTTTGGCGCACAGAGAAAGACATAGGAAATACTTTAACAAAAAGAAATGGCGAATAAACCCAGTGGGAACCAAAATAAAACATATATGGTTAAGCGGATTTTATGTTCAAGGCTAATATAATAGCCTAAAACATTACCACGTTATGTAAGATAACCATGGTAGAAAAGTTAGGGTAGATACCACTGCCACCAGCCAAGTCTAAATATTAAGGGAGCGAGACAAGGCTCCAAGAGGCACAGAAAAAAAGGGGTAAGAGTTAACCCTTTCCAATACTCCATGTAAGATGGGGTGTACTGGGTCTGTGGTTTAAAGTGACTATTTAAAGTTAATGGCAAGTTTACCTGTTTCTGGGGGACAGTAGTCAGCCCTAGAAAAATTGAGTCAGTGGGAAGTCTCAAAGACAACCCTGTGTCACTGCACTGAGGGTGCTGTGTAACACACACAAAAGTGGTGCACATGGAGTAGGTGAGGCTCCAGTGCCCAACATCACACATAAAGTAGAAATACACATAGCAAAACACATGCAAGAGTGGAAAAAAAGGCTCACACTCTTACCAGGTGAAAAAAATAAATCCTAGAAATCCAGCAAAGCTGCTGGGGGACTGTTTAGGTAAGGGAAATCATCCGTTTATGAGAATTCTCCCTAACAACCTGATGCTAGCCAATACTAAAAAATAGAATCAGTATCTTAAGAAATGTACAGTAATTTTACTCTACAACAAAGAACCGGCAGCCATGTTACAGAAAATCTGCACCGGTGTAAGTGCAATTATGCATTGGATTAGTACTAGGAGACAATGGTATTGGCACTACAGCAACATTTATCCCTGGTATAATTAGATGTAAATGGTGAAACTGCAATATAATGCCCAAGTCCTCTATGAAACTGAATGTTAAGTCAAAGAGGATTTTCTTTTATTCCAGATAGACCAGAAACTTGCCAGAAATTATCTTGCGTATTTACTTTGCAAATCCATCCATCCAATAAATGTGGCATCAGTTAACACAGCGAAAAAAAGAATCCTGAATTTCGAAGGATTTCCACGATACCTTCAGGAAAAATAAAACAAGACAAGAATCATATTGTATTCGTTTGGCAAAATCTGTTCTTTGGAAAACCTAGTGTTTAACTAATGGTAGGAAGTTCTCCTGAATATTTGAAAACTTATTCTACCCTCCAGTTTGTGGGAGATCTGACCTCAGGCCACATTAAACTCAATTTAGTACCAACCTACTGCTCTAATCCCAAACATTATGTTAGCCAACAACTTCTTGCATAGTAGATCTTTGGTGATTTAATTGGGGGTGGGTGGATTTATTGCACTATTGAGGAATGTACATTTTGTTCCCTCTAACAAAGGGCTGTTTTAATTTTCCTGTTTCCAAATTGTGTCAAAAGATTAATGTTGTTTGTTAGGCTTTGAAATGGGATTTAATAGTGGACACAAGTTTTTTCTCAATCATATTGAGAAGATTTCCCTACAATTTCCACATTGACAAATAATGTAAGTTCTGGGCAAACGGAGAACATCATTTCAAGAAAAGCATGCACATTCTTAAAACTGGTGAACTACTCTTAGCTAAGCTTTATGAAAGCTTTATGAAAAATCGAAAACATTTAAATCTATGCCAGTGGTGATTGGTGAATTTTTTTATTAGATCTACATCAAAATGTCCCACAAATATGCCCACGGCAACCAAACAGGAACCTGGGAAGGGGATTATCCCCTGCCATTTATTTTTAATAATGGGTTTAAAAGGTGCTTATACAGCACACTTTCCGTAAATAATAGAGTAAAAATCCAGGCAGTCTGCAATTGTATGTTTAGGGTACGTCATGAAAAAGTCCAAAAGATGAAACTGACCAGCAGTGCACAGGAGAAATTCCCAATGGGTTGTCCTGATGCCTTTCCACACAATGCTAATATATCAAAATGTTCACACTGACTGCACCCATACATTTCCATTCTGTCTGCCCCAATCAATGTCAGTATTCCTATATAAGCATATTATGATGTTTGCTTTGCAAACAATACCAGTAAGGAAACTATAAGAAAAACCTGTTCAAGTTGGCTAAGCCAATATATGGCAGTATCCCCACATAAGGCATGTCAACAGATAAGTGTACCCCTCAAAACACTGAGGAGCAAAGCAATGAATTTGGTCGATAGATTATGTTACTTGGATCTAATCTAGTTCTCTGTTCTAAGGTCTCCTTAGTTGGAAACCCTTGAAATCAATCTCAAAGTACCCATTCACGATATCAAAATGCAATTAATTGTGTATGTAAGAACAGGCATGCAATAGAAGCAGAAAGAAACACCATTAATCAGTCATTCTATTATATTCAACACCAAGAAACATTTATTTTGTTCTCCGAGTATACAATCTGTCAGCTGAACATTTAATTCTCACAGTTCCGGACGTTTTGCTTACCTGCCCGTACTGAAATCCCAATCTCTCAGTAATGATCACTGGTGGAGAGCACCCCAAACGGCTCTGGTGGTCACTGGAAAAGTGGTAGGGTGTAGTAACCTTTTTCATGGGATACATAATGTGGTGCCTATACGGGTCAGGCATCCATGATGTCCTATGGACAAGATGTGTTTATTAGGCGGGCTGTTAGAAATTCTCATATCATGTTGATATTTATGTGGTGTCTCCGAAAATACCTGAAGGTTGTATTTTAAATTGTATCCAGGTCTGGAAGTGCTCCTGCTAGGTTGTGAGCCAGTTCCGGATTTGGTGCTCCGTAGCTCCTGCTCCTATGGATGGAAGCAGAGGTACAGATACGGAATTAGTCGAGTGCCCAGTCATCATAATGTCAAGTCACCATAACAGGGCCATCTGCAGCGAACAGAATGACTGGCGTGGCATCCGTGTCAAAAGATTACGGTCAGACGCGTGTGACCTGGCAAGTTCCTACTATTCCGTTACAATAGAGATCGCGCGTGCGATGTAGCGAATTTGATCCGAGCATAAGCACCTGTGAACTGGGCTTGTACAGAGCCATTTAGGTATGTGTGGATCTTGTCCAGCCAGTTATTAACAAAGGTGCCCTACTAGCACTAGTATTCTATACAAGGTTGACTATATATGTATGTGGGATGTGCGTATAAGGGTAGCGGCCTTGGCAACATGTTGTGAGGTTGCCATGGTGATCGTGCATGCGTATCAGCGATAATTCTACAGTATATATGTATTCTTACGGGCAATCGCTGTGTTCAGTATTAGGTGGTTTCAAGAAGTTGCCCGAAAATAGATTGGGTATGTTGGTGGGTGAGGGGCCCCTCTGCCCCCTGTGTCAGCCTGAGCCTGAACAAGACATCGAAGGCGCTCAAGCCCATAAAGGTTTAGTAAATGCATGGTTTGTGGGAGCTCCCCGTCTAACGGTGACCATAAGTACCTGTGTAGTATCCGCCGAGAGATGAAAATGCCCCGGCTCTGATAGTGCCTGTATTGTACCAGGCATCGTGGCCTGCGGTATCCATATGGCTATGTGATGCCAGATACAGCTGCCTATGTCACTGTGGATAGGAAATGGTTCAGACCCATAATGAAATTGGAGAACCTAAATGCGTATATGGCACTACTTTGTCACCTATTGGTAACATAGCATGGAAACCTAAGCATGGACCTGTCGAAAGAGGTGGCAATCTGTTCTTTAGTAAATTGTTGGCTGAAAAATCTTATTTAGGCCATGATGGTATGCATCTAAACAGTGAATCCACCTGGATTTCTTCTGTAGGAGGCTGTGTTGGATATCAGGTCCCCACATAAGAACATAATCCTGTTCACTTTGCCTTTCGAAATCAATGTTTAAAGGCAAAGCCAACAGGAATATGTTCTTATGTGGGGAATCTGCCAGAATAGACCACATGTCAAAACTGGCTGTACCAAAATGTGCCAGTCTAGCCCCATAATCACACTTGTCATATTGGTTGTATCATAGATACACTGTAAACAAATACCATGCCACAGGAAGACATTATAATTCCACTGGCAACACCAAAATATGCCACTCTAACCATGTAATACCACTTATTGTGCTTTTTTTGTCACAGATGCCATGTACAAAAAAAATACCACACCACAGTAAGAAATTAGCTACACTGGCTGCACCAAAACATACCAGTCTAACCATGTAATAACACTTATTGTGCTAGCTTTGTCAGAAATTCCCAGTAAAAAATGCCATGCCACAGTATGAAATTATAGCTAGATTGACTGCATTAAAAAATACTGGTCTAACCACATAAAAGCACCCATCATGATTGCTTTATCATAGATGCCTAATACCAAATGACATGTCACAGTGAGAACTTATAGCAACACTGGTTGCGCCAAAATGTGTCGGTCTAGCCACATAAAACACGTATCATGCTTGCTTCATCATAGATGCCCAATAAAAAATGCCATGCCACAGTAGGAAATTATAGCTCGACTGGTTGCACCAAATTATGCCATTCTAGTCATGTTTAATAATATTTATCATGCTGGTTATACTAGATGTCCAATATAAAATGCCATGCTGCTATCATATCCCCATCCCCTCAGACAACAAATCAGCAGCTTAGCCTGGCACAAATACACAAATGAACACCACACACATACACCATACACTCACTTATTCATAAATGCAATCCAGCACCCACCCATGCATCATACATTCACTCATTCATTCACACACTCACACATGCATAATACATTCTTCTTTCCTTCAGCCCATTCTGGACTTTGCTCCTTGCCACGCCTTGGCCACACTGGGAAATATGGAATCCCTCTAGCTCCCACATCACATGAGCAGGAACCAGGCAGCAAAGAGTATGTCTGTGTTCCTGCATCTGTGTGCCAGAGCGCTACCAATTCAGCACCTCAATCAATCTGAATGTGTGTATAGGTGCAGGAGTGCCCCAAATACACATTCAGAGGTGTAGTTTCCCAGCCTGCATTCCTTATGGGCCATGCCAGGTGGAGGATCAAAACTCCCATTGGACATGTGCCCTTGGGAACAGAAGCTGCCAAAGGGAAACCAGTTTAGGCGAGCCAAGGATCACTCCTTCAGCTGCAGAAAGCACAGTTTACACTGACCCGGATCATCCATAATGGGCAAGGGTTCTGGTGGATGGGCACCGGCTAACACATTATAGATGAGCTGCCACTCATCTATGCATTCACACTCACTGTTGATTTAACTCAACCTCATCATCAAGGTTTTGCATCACAGAACATTATTTAAGGTAGACCTGAGGGGGATGTTGTTATTGCTCTTGCAAATTTCAAGTCAAATACACGTTTATAAAAAAGATCATTAGTAATCGTTCAATAAAGTTAGGATGGAATATTAATCCTGGTGATTTAACTAATTTAAATAAGAATATTAAACATACATTGTGCTCAGTGTAGCTATACATATGCTGCATCCAACAAAATCTATAGTTGTTAAGCAAATGGTTTCGATCAATATCAGATTGTGTTGGATGATTGCATTGCAATTTTAGGATGAATCAGCCTATTATTGAATATAAAATGGGCACATATATTGGTCTTTTAGAGCCATCACAACTACAAAAAGTGCTCCTCAGTTCACAGCACTAGTGAACAGACCTGGTTAATGGACGTGATCCATGATGCTAGTGTTGGGAAAATGTAACTCAAAATATATCCATATATACTCATTTACACGAATTTGATTACATTTTGTCTTCATTTTTGGAGGTCTCTGTGTGAGATGGTGTTCTTGTAGTCACAGGTGAGTGATAGCAAGTGATGCTTGACTGGATCTAGTGTACCCTTCTTAATCTCTATTTATTAATCTCTTCTACAATTTTAAAAGTCTAGGCAAAGAGAATGTAATTATTCAGGTCTAGCAGATCGGAAAATTGGTGGCAAAAGTGGCAGCACACATATATCACCAATTTTGCAATCCGCTAGATTTTCATTCATTTGACAAAATGCGTTAGATAGCGAGAATTACTCAACACATCTACCTGCTTTTCCAATCTGCCTGTCAAATCCACCAGGTTATCATGCTGGTGGAAAAGCAATAGATGCCTATGGAATTTGCCAGACTACTGCACATGGTAAATGTAGGCACATTCCAGAGGAACCCATTGTAAATCCTTTAACACAACTCCAGCGCAAAGGCAATATTTCCACATAAGCGAGACTTCCAATATTGCAGGATTTTGTAAATATACAGCACCAAGCAGTTCTTGAATGTTTGGAAACTATATTCTTTAAAAAGGTTTCCTCCTGTATTTAAACAGGTCTCTAACATCTCCTGCTGTGAGAATCAGACTTTTGTCAAGGTCGCATGTTTTGTAGATTTTATAATCTACATTATCTGTTTTTTTAAATACTATGTTACCAAAATATACAATTATGTGCCTAAGTGTTAAAAAAGCACAGGCATCCAAACATTTGTCTTCCTTTTGCTAATACCAACGACTGTGAGATTATTATATTTATTGTAATTCTCAAAGTTATCAAAATGTGCTTGAGGAAATGTGCTTGATTAGGAAACAGCTTGTATATGCTTTGAGTTTCCTTGTCGCATGTTTGTACTTCAAGAGCTTCAACCCACTAACTGAATGTCTCTGTTAAGATGCCTTTATCATTGAGTACCTTCTTTGCAACTCAAACATATTTGAATTAAATTTGATTTAATTCCTGTTTAGTATTTGTGGTAGACACATTTAATTCCTGCTTAGTAAGCCACACGTTGATTAGCAAAATTATGTCAGCTACTGTTGGGCTGTTCAAACTTTATATGAAGGTCTTCAGAAAAGAGGATGGGCCTGCATTATTTGTTTTGGAAGATAGGAAAAAGGAGCACTGCTAACAACTGTAGTCATGTCTCCTCCATAAACGTTATGGGTGGCTTTCCAGCTATTTTAATTTGTTTCTCACAGCGAAGACAATGATGCTGCACTTTCATGAGCAGCACTATATAACTTTGCTAAACACAGTCTCTTTTATTATTATTATTTTATTATTTCATTTTTATAAAGCACTACATGCCTCACAGCATTTCCACAAAACACAAAACAAACATACAACCAAAACATCAAACAAAATATGAACAGTCAGTAATCAAAAAAAGCAGCTACAATGTGCAAATGCACTTAAGAACAATGCAAGCATTCAGGAAAAGTCAATTAATCCTCCTTCAAAAAGACTACCGGTCTCAAGGACAAGGAATCCTTCAGCAATGATTGACACAAGCTCAAAAAACAGACCCGGTTAAGGGAACTATGTCCCACATGGAAACAATTCCCGTTCTTCTGGGAACACCAGAATCCACTAAAATCTACGTAGGACCTTCGTACCTGAAGTTATAATAACCCCTAGCAATGTTCTCTGTCGAAGCCATGCCCAGACTTTATTACGAGGGGCCTGCCTGGGTTCTTCCCTTACTGGTTTCTCTATGCTGGTAATTATGAAATGTCTTTGATTCATAAAGATTCCCTTACAGTCTTTTCCTTTATTATCGGCATCTGACATTTACCTCACCTCAAACTCTGACTAGCAATAGGATTACTCTTACAATTAACTATTTGGGCTAATTGTAGCCCAAATAGCCCAATGCAGGTTTATGAGCAGCAAGTGAGGATGTTGAAATCAAAACGTGTAGTCGAACTGCAGTTGCCAACGATGAAGATGGGAACACGCAAAAACTTGTCCCTCCAGGAATTCATTATATGTAAGACTTATTTAGAATAACAGTTTCCTTAACACACATACTTCATGGTGCTTGTCAGAAGAAAATCAATCAAACCTTTTGATTCAATCAAAAAAAGATGACAGCAATATCGTATCATTCATGCAGAGATCAAGACACGTAAAACCATTTGTGTTTGGTAGATTTCAAGCACTTTGTTTTTGCAAAAGTAATTCCTTGGCACACAGTAAAAAACATATATGACATCTATACATATAATAGAACATGCATGTCATGATAAAAAAAACATGTCATATCAAATAACATCCACAACTAGTAATAACAGAAACAGAAAATATAGCACCATATCTTTTAAATCAAATCACTAAAACCCAAAACAATGAATTTGTCAAACAATGCATCCCTCAATTATGCCTCACTAAATAACTAATAGGAGACTATTAGAAAACTCAACCACGCTGAAGATTCAGGGGTCTATGTTTAATGCAGTGTACGGCACCACCACTGTAGTGCTTTGTGTATATGTCCCCTGCTATTTATTTTTTACTTTGCATTTCAGCGGACCTAGTGCTCAGCTTTGCTTTCTTCAGGACAAAAACATTTACCCCTGAAAACAAAACCATTAATATGAAATATAAGGTAAATTGATTAACAAACTGAAAACCCTATAGCCACTAATAATATGTGCAATCTGAACCCTACACCACTATGCAGCACGTCGTGTTAATTAATCACTGAAAAAGTGCATGAACAGACTAATCCAATTTAAGAAAAAGAAATAAATAATAATCCAAACACACACAATCAATACAGGGAATTCAGTGCACCCCCAATCAGAAGCGCACCACCAATATTCCTTTTACATTTAATCTAGCCTTGTCTGTGATTCATATAGAACCATGTAGATCCCTCACCCTTGAGCCATAGGTAAACCAAGAACCAGGCCAGCATATAGAAATAATATAAATGTATTAATGAATAGAAAAATTCATATTTTTCAAAATCACATATTTAACTTTGGCAAGACACTTTTCTGCCGCAACACAAAACCCATATATTCAATTTATATTCAGCACCCCTCTGCTATAAGATAGGGTCTGAGGAATTGTGAACAATTGTTAATTTTGTTTGTATTCACCCCTCCCTTTAGGAATTTTTGGGGTTGGCAAAAAGAAATAGGAGTACGCAATTACTTTAACAGACTATGTTCTTATTCACACTGGAAGCGATATTGTTGATTTGGAATTTCAACAAAATCTCCCTGTGTTTATTTGTATTTGTATTTGTATTTATTTTATTTGTAACGCGCAAACCCACAGGTCCGGAGGCATCAGGGCGCAATTTGTACAGGTTACAGATATACATATGTACAGACATAATATTAAAAAATTTACACAGAGACAGTAGGTGACTAAAGGAATCTATCTGCATATACTACAGTTGCACAAAGACAGTAGGTGACTAAAGGAATCTATCTACGTATACTACAGTGATGCCCGTGCTGTTTGGTAATAACAGAGGACAGCAGGTCAGAGTGTGTAAGACAAAGGCGCTGAGCAGGGCTTAAAGCTGGTCAAAAAGCCAAGATCTAGTATTAGCTTTGAAAGTGTTAAATGAGTCTTCAGCTCTGATGGTAGCAGGGAGGGAGTTCCATAGCTTGGAGGCTAGGACAGGGAAGCTTGAACCCCCTGCTTTTTGCAGTTTAAATCTAGGGATCGCTAGACAGTGGGACTGGGCAGTTCTTAGTGGTCGGGAGGTCGAGTGGTGTGACAGTCGACTGCCGAGGTAGATAGGGGCCTTGTTAGCCAGGCATTTGTGCGTAAGGGCGAGTGTTTTGAGTGAAATTCTCTGCTTGACAGGTAGCCACTTTAACTTGGTTCTAGTTTCTGTGATATGCTGGTTGCGGGCAATTTTTAGGGCGGCAAGAATAGCATTGTTTTGGGTAGTTTGGAGTTTATTCAGGTTCTCTTGGCTGGTGCCTAGGTAAAGAGCACTACAGTAATCGATTTTAGCCATGACGAGGGTTCTCGCTAATGTGAGACTGTTGGAGGTAGTAAGGAATGGTCTACAAGCTGCAATGAGTTTGCATGTGTATGCGGACGCAGATCTGACAGCATTCGTTTGTCGAGTTAATGATAGTGTAGCGTCAAGGTAGAAGCCTAATGTTTTAGTGTCTTTTGAGACTCGAATGTTATTACCGTCTATGGTGAATGACTGATAGGACGGTTCTAGTCTGCTCAGGCGTTGTGCTGTGCCTTAGATCAGAAGCTCCGTCTTGTCATCGTTTAGGCACAACTGGTGTTGGGCCATCCAAGCTTGGATGACCAGGTAGACGTCATTAAGGGACTTGGTGTCAGCTAGATAATCACCAGTGATGGGAATGAGTATCTGGGTGTCGTCCGCATAGTTAGTATAGGAGACACCCAGATAGTCAAGCACATCAAAGAGTGGTTTAGTGAAGATGTTATAAAGTGTGGGTGACACGCAAGATCCCTGAGGTACGCCACAGTGAATTGGGGAAGGGTCGGCAGCTGCGGATGGGGCAAAGACTCTCATGGATCTATTGCTCAAAAAGGATTTGATCCAGGCTGCAGCAGAGGATGAGAAGTTGGCAGCGGAGTGGAGGTGCTTGCATAGGATCTGGTGGTTGACCAAATCGAAAGCGGCTGAAAGGTCGAGAAGTAATAGCATTGCTAGTTTGCCCTGATCCTTTAAGACCTCGATTTGGGTTTTAAGGTCTATTAAAGCAGTCTCCGTCCCGTGTCTGGGGCGGAATCCGGATTGTCGTAGACCTAGCAAGTTATTAGATTCCAAATAGTTTTGTATCTGGAGGTATGCGGCACGGTCTAAAATCTTCAGCAGAAATGGGACTGTGGTGATAGGTCGGAAGTTAGTAGGAATGCTTGGGTCAAGGGATGGTTTTTTGAGCAGTGGGATCACCCAAGCGTCCTTCAGGTTATCCGGGACAATACCGGATTTGAAGGAAGAGTTAATGAAGGCCGTAATGAATGGGGCCAGCTCATGCGCTGAGTCCTTAATAATAGGGGCAGGGCACGGGTCACCTTAGCAGTTGGATGGTTTAATTCTTAGAATTATGTTTTCTACCTCGGCAACGGTGAGCGGTGAGAATGTAAATGGTGTAGTATTAGCAGTGTCTGGAAGGGGGGCCCTGGCATGGGAGAGAGCGTGGTTGTCTCGCTTCAGACTGTCCTGCTTATCTTTAATTTTCGCTTGTAGTGTGGAGATTTTATTTAGTAAGGCTGCTTGGATGTTGGCACACCATTTACTATCTTTCAAGCAAGTGCTAGGGGGGGCGACTGGAGTTTCAAGCTCTTTTAGGATTTTGAAGAGCTCCTTAGTGTTCGAGTCAGCTTGCATAATGCGGTTGTTAAGAGATTCCTTTTTTGCAGTGATGATAGCATCTTTATAAGAGAGTGAGGCAAGAAGGAAACCATCTTTGTGATCTTCAGAAGGGTGGCTTTTCCATCGATTTTCAGCACAACGTTTCGCTTTGCGGAGTAATCTTAACTGTGGGGTGAACCATGAGTTAAGATGAGTTTGTAATTTAGCCTTCCTAAGTTTGATAGGAGCTATAGAGTCAATGGCCGTTAGCATTGTTTGGTTGTAAGTGTCTGCTAAGGAGGTAGGATCAGAGCAGGTGTTGGTAGCTGCATTAAGGGTCGGGAGTAACAGAGGGAGGAGTTTCTCCTTAGTTATGTCTTTTTTGCTTCTGGTCAGGAGTGCTGGGGCTATTGGAGTCGGGGTACGTGGGGTTGCTTCAATGTTAAAGGTTGTGATGTGGTGGTCAGACCATATACAGGGGGTGATGCTGAGAACCTTAATATTGCAGTTGGATCCAGCTAACCAATCAAGTGTTCTACCTTTGATATGGGTAGGTTCTTGAATATACAAGGTGAAGCCGAGGTCAGTTAGTACGTTCTCCAGGTCAGTTGCCACAGGATCCTTTGGGTCACCAAGACCTAAGTTAAAGTCGCCTAAAATGATTGTTTGTGAATTATTTTTAGTATTGTCAAGGAGGAGGGTGGAAATTTCACTGGCAAAGGACGGTGCCGGTCCCGGGGGCCTGTAGATAAGGTGCAAGGTGGCCGTTTGGTTGGGTGTGAGTGCTAATTTGACTGACAGCGACTCAGCTGATGCAAGTTTGGCATCAGGTATCACTCTTAGGTCGAGCTTATTTTTATGGATGAAAGCCACACCCCCACCTCTAGAGTAGGCTGTGGGACGGTCACATCGTGTGATGCCGTAGTCAGGCGGTAGGGCCAACGCTAGTAAGGGGCCAGAAGCAGCATGAAGCCATGTTTCGGATATAGCTAAGAAGTCAAGGTCAGACGTGGTGATGAGGTCAGCTATGTCTAGTGCATGTGCAGTGAGGGATCTGGCGTTAATAAGGGCACCCTTAAACCTGGGCAATTTAACCCCTGTGGTTGTGGATTTGCATGAGGTAGTGATTGACAGTGATCCAGGTGGAGAGGCGTTGTTACGGGAGTGACGCAGGCGGAATCTGGTGCCTAGTCTCTTATTTCTGAGAGAGAGGGGGCAGGGTTGGTTGGGTGTAGGTTTCCTGGCAAAGTGTTCCAGCCATAGTGCTGGGTCATTAAGGTATTGGTTGATCTGGCCTACAGCGGGAGCTGCCGGGCTCATTCTGGGAGACACCATAAGTCGTGGGGGTGCAAGACTGAGGAGAGGCTGATCAAGTTTAACCCGGGGTGGTGCGGTTGTTACTGTGGGTAACTGAGTGACTTGGGCAAGTCGTAGGGCTAGGGTGTAGTATAGTGGAAGGAGTGCACTGAAGTGCATGATGGTAGTCCTGGTTACCTGAGTAAGAGGGAAAGAGCCAGGGAGGCACAACAATCAGGTGCATAAATAGGGGTCACCTAGATTCAGATTAGCAGTGAGAGGCAAAAGGTAATACAGTCAAATGCATAGGATGGGGTCACCTAGATTCGATTTAGCAGTGAAAGGCAAAAGGCAATACAGTCAAATGCATAGGATGGGGTCACCTAAATTCAATTTAGCAGTGAAGGCAGTGCGATAATCATTACATAATACATTGCAGTGCTAGTGTGATTATGACTAGTATTTGGCACATTGAGCATATAATGGTGCTGAGCAAGTGCAGTAGTAAGGGTGATATGCGTAGCGATACAGTTGCATAGTGGTAAGATAATTAGTTAGGCATGAACTAAAGCATCACTCAACTGTTAGGCAAGTATAGGCTAGGTGCAGTGTTCAGGTAATGGGCAGAAAGAGGCTAATGTAGCATCGGGTGGCTAGTCAGATATAAACTAGATACGACATACAAATACAAATGCATGAGGCTATTAACGCACGAATATCATGGTGTTAGTTGCAAGTAGGTACTTACAATGGATGTAAGGTCATAAAGCGAAGTCCAAGCTAAGTCTAGGTGGTTAAATCGCAACGCGCCGTTCAGCGGCGAACAGGGGCAAACAGGGCCTTAGATGGCCTTCGGTGGGCCGGCTCTTCCGCCTGCCGGCGGATGCGGCACAAATTGAAGCAAACAGTTGCTTAGCAACCAGCAGGAAACACAGCCTCGTTATGGCGCCGCATCGCGCCCGACATTTTGTTTTGGATTGCAATGTCGGCGCTGATGCAGGCGCGTCGACAGCGCGTGTTTGTTTGCTATAGGGTAGTTTGTTCAATTATTATCTAATAAGAAAATGCTAGAGGTCTAATTTGTCTGCCCACCCAATCAATAATGGGAAAACTATTATATCAAACAGATCCCACAAGTCTTGGTTTGGTTGGACAAGTTTACTTACATAAAATATCTCTGGGTTCAAAGGGAAAAGTCCTCAAGGTTTCTGGATATTCAGGGGAAACATCAGGACTTTGTTAGGGACCTCTTCATGTTCAGTCAAGAATGGGCTCCAGCATTAATCCCTTTATCTGCCTCTCCTTTTATAGATCCCGGTCAGATTTTGGTCCACTGGTTTCTTCCAGCAATGTTGTCAGCAATTCCAACTCACATGATATCAGACAGCCCTGTTCAATTTTCATTTTGCGTATCCTTACAAATCTTTCACCACTCACACACAATTGTCTACATTATGAGATGCCAGCTCATTGGTTCTTGATTTGGATTGGGCATCTGCTGTCCTCCCCTTGCAATGATTGGTTCATGAAGTTAATGGATATCATCCATATGGACACATAACTCTAACATTTGGACTTGTTCTAATCACTTTTGTAATAACTTTAAAAACTACAATGAGACAACATTCTCTAATTTCAAAATTAACCTAACAATACATATATTTTTGAATTCTTCTCATCATGCGGACTTGAGAAAATAAGTCCCAATGAGAGTTGAATCAAGAGATAGGCCTTTTTTATAAGCTTTACCATGAAATGTGTCCCATTGCTGTGCAAAGTATGGTTCCTGAGAAAGTGAACAAAGTATGATCCACTATATGACCCTATGGCATTCTTTTAATTGCAAAATTATTATTATTATTATTATTATTATTATTATTATTATTATTATTATTATTATTATTATTATTATTATTATTATTATTCAAACCAAACAGCACATTGCTTTTCTTCATACATCACATATGATCTGACCATCTACTTCCGTTGTTGATTTTGGCATGGTGTAAATTCATTAACATTCTTACAAAGTCAATGGCCGGACCATGGGTCTGTTTATGTTCTGATGCAGATGTAGACAATTCCACCCTTCACTCATAATGCACCTTCTGGTCGCTGTCAAATGTCATTAACTCTGGGAGACGGACTATACATTTGAGTTTTAAATCTAAGTATTTTAGAAAGGTCCACTCATTAAGGGCTGACTTTATTTACACAGTTGCTGACCCCAACCGAACATACATTCCTTCCTGGTCACTGCTTTGGATTCAAAAAGATGCTTTAGATCGATACAAGCTAGGGGGAAGTTCTCAGTTTAAGTGTTCTGAACAGAAGCCGGTGATGTTAAATGTTACAATTTCTTTTACACATGAGACCTTTTAATATCTTGCATCATGTTTTCAATGTTCATCTTTACATCCTAAAATATATTCACACGACAGTGGATATTTGCTTTCCAATGTGTTAATTGTTCTAAGCTGCAAATGCACACCTTTACAAGGTAACTGTTTCTGTTTTTTGCAAAGGAACCCTTTATTCTTTGCTCTTTGTGTCAGCAAGCTGTGCTTTAGACATCATTCCCATGCAATGGAAAGTAGTCTCTGACCTTTGGCCTAGTCAATCAAATGCAAGACCCATTTAGTATTTGTAATCCTCTTGCTCTGAACACAATATTCTGATATTTGGCAGTTGCAAGTGAAATACAGAATGTGTGCCTGTCAGACAACAGTGTTACTTTGAATTGCTTTCTGCAGTCTTGTCTCATATTACATTTTTCTGGTTTTCAATCTGCAGAAGGCCCAGATTTCCCTAGCCTCTCTGTTTTATCCAATGTCATCTTCTTGCAGTTTGGAAATGAACTGCTGGCGGTTTCTCTGCCAGTCTACAATGTGTTTTCCATTTTCAAAAAGGATTTCTGCACTCTTAGGCCCAACATGTTCACAGGCAGTTCATTAGATCCTGGGGCTGCCTTTAAACCCGACAGATAGAATACTGGAAAAGAAAACAATGGCCCCTTCATTTCTGAATCACAATCCACAATGTTAATGTTAATGAAAATACAAAAATAAATAGTGCATGAATGTGATCAGATTGAATTGTAATCAGATGTTAGCTAACATTAGTACCTGATGGGGATAAATCAGATTGTTACAATTAATCAATTGGCTGTTGCTGGGTCGTTACCTGGCCAGTTAGGACTTAACTGTGTGAGGGACACAAACTGCATCCCTCACTCTTCCTTTAATTTCTCCATCTGGCCGTTATGGAAAGGGAGAATGGACTATGTGTAGTCCTTTCAGCATGATCCATGGCAGCTATTTTCTTTATTTACATCTTTTTTTCTATTTTATGGCCACCATGGACACACAAAAGGGACTACATGCAGTCCCTTCTCCCCAATCCCTGGTGGCCATTTTCTTTTTTTCTATTGTTTTCTCAAGTTGATAAACAGTCGTAATGCCATCTCTCAACTTGAGAAAAATTGCTATTAGCACCCTGGTATGACGTGCTGGGGTACTAATATCAATAGAATCCTCAAAGAGGGGCATTACAGGATGGGTAATGCCCCTGGGGCTACTTTAAAGTGAATAGCCCCGGGGGCATGACACTACTGTTAATGTCCCCCTCGTCAGATTATATTGATTAATTATATGCAATATTTGCACAATAGTGTTTTCTAAGGCATCTGTTTTTTTAACCAATGCAGATACTTGAAAAACAGAAGTTGATTTAAGGTACTATAATAATCCAGCACCACTATATAAAATAGTTATACATGCATAGAGAGTATAGAGAGTCAGGGAATTAATGAATGGATATAGTAAATACTTTGGAATGTGCTGCACAAAGCATTTGCTGAAACCAACATTAGTGAGAAGGGGTGCCTTCTGGTCAAGTGCCCCCATGAAATGGAATGCCTTACCATCCTATGTCTGAAACTGAAGGACGATCAAGGAGTTTAAAAATAAACTCAAGACCCACCTCTTTATTTGAGGCTGGGGCCACTGTTCACTTGAGAGTAGTGTTAGGGTCTGGCCTGCGCCCGTATGCCGCTGGGCCTCTTTTTTTTGGTTGTGCATAACAAATAATAATAATAATAATAATAATAATAATAATAATAATAATAATAATAATAATAACAACATTCCAGGATAGCCTCCACTGTTCAACAGTATATTTCCTTCTGGTTTTGTCAGAGCAGCATTAGAGACAACAGTGAAGTGGTTATGCAGCCAGAGATAAGCAGCTGATTGTATTTCCGAAAAGGCACCTGCTGCCCTGAACGTGATTACGCACGTAGATGACCAGTATAGGAGGCAGTAGGATGATCGGCGCAGGAAAGCAGTGAGACGCAATGTCAAAAAATACCACGAGACTGCCATCATATTTGAGGTTCACCCCCTGATGCTGTATACAACCTGACTCAAACCCATGAGTTGAAAGGTAACAGTGATGTATGCGTGCATGGAGAAAATACGAAAATGCAGATTCCAGACCACGAAGTATTCCACAGACACACACATTAAGTCAATAGGGATCTGTGGCTGGAATACATGTGTTCATGTAACACATATAACTGCAACGGTAGACAGATGAGCGTTGATTTCGTTTTGTGAAAGATGATGTCATTCTCAACAGTAAAGGGAGTATTAGCTCTCCTATACCTTAGCAGAGTATATGGCGAAGGAGGGAATAGGTGGCAGAGCATCAAAGTGGGGTGTGCCAAGGAAATGTATGCCTGAAATGCATGCAGAACATAGTAATTAATACAACTGAAGCAGAATCTTAGGCTTATCAGTTGATCCATTGGAACATGGGTCCACACAGACAGTGCATCCTAATTTACTAATGTAAAGCTCAGACCCAGAAAGAGGTGAGCAAACATAATACCAACATCAAGGCTTCCTCCCATGGCATACTAATCGCAAAGTCAACATAGCAGTCAGATGTTGGGTCAGCTGCAGCTTTCAACCCATAAATAATATAATATGTGTCACTGAAGTAGCAGCGATGGCCAGTGTGTGGGAACAGTGGTATATTGGAATAGCATATAGTCCCATCAGTTATCTCACCATATGAATGTATGTTGCCGAAAAGTGTACTGAGAATCGTAATGTGCATTAAAGAGGGATACTACACACCCTGTGAATGACAGTAGACAATGCCTGCACTGATGTAATCTCTTGGCCTGACCCCAAAGATTCAAACTATCTAAGACCCATAACTAACAGCAACTTTCTTGTAAACATCCTGGATAAAAGTGCCACCATTCAACTTCAATAACTTACTGAAGCATCTAACATCTTACACGCTAGGCAATCTGGCTTTCATCCTCATTACAGTACTGAGACTGCTCCCCTGGACCTCTAAACTTACTTGCTGAACATCGCTGATAACAGCAAACCCGGAATGCTTGTGCTATTAAACATGTCAGCGGCATTCAATCTCTTAGACCATGATTGTCTCCTCCTTACTCTGAGAGATATAGGTCTATGTAGCTCAGATACCATGACTTGGGTGCAGTCCTTATCACACTGGATCTCTGCAGTCTGCTGGGGGGCCCACCTCGCCCCCGGCTCCTTTTAGCTACAGTGTTCCACAAGGGGTCTGCATGGCTCCATTGCTATTCAACCTTTACATCAGGCGTCTCTGTGACCTCCTGGATGAGCGAAAAGTATTTTTCACTAACTACGGTGACGACACACAGCTAATGCTCAAGCTTACAGGGGACTTTGGTTTTGACTCCACCAGCTTGCAAACTATCTGTAGCTGCACTGAAACTTGGATGAACTCAAACTGGATGTGGCTCAATGGGAATAGGACTGAGCTGATGACATTAGGCATTGCTTGCACCAGGTGAAAACTTGATCCTAGATTTCAAACTTTCTACATCCAAGACTGTAGTATTCAAGTTTCCAAAAAGGTCAAAATGCTGGGTTTCCATATAGATTCCCTAATTAGCTCTGAAGCCATGTTAACAAAATTGTGAAAAACTACTCATACTATCTGAGATTACTGAGGAATCGTCAAACTTTCCTCTCTGAATCCAATAGTGCCTCCATTGCACGGGCAACCATCCTGTCTAGACTGGATTATGGAAAAGAAGAAACATCTACATGAGGTCATGAGATACAAGTGATAGGAAATGGTGCTGTATGCATCATCAAAAAGAAGTGAAGGAAAGAGCACAATACCCATAGTCAGCAAGATCTGCACTGACTCCCGATTACTGCACGTTTACAATTCAAGGTGGCAACTTTGGTGCATAAATCTTTACAACTTTCGCTACCACTGTACAGTAAACACCTAGTGTCTCCTTATGAGCCTTCAAGAAAGTTGCATTCATCCACATTAGCATTGGTGAACAACCCAAATGTCAAACTTTTGAACAGCCTAGGAAGATCCTTTCCAATTAATACTGCTAAAATGTGGAATTCGCTTCAGATTATTGGGGGAACATAACACTTTCCATCGACAGCTAATAACACTGCACTTCCACTGAGGACTTCATCTTTTTCTTTTCCTGCTTGTCCCGTCCTAGATGTTGTACCTTACGGTTTTTGTTCTGGCGCCCTGATGCCTGCGGGCTCTGGCGCCATACACAAATAAATAAAAAATAAAATAAATAAATAATGTGTACTGCTTTGGTGTCTTTCCAATGCGTTACATCAGTGGATGTGCCATTAGCTTGGCTAACCTCCTCTCAACCTCTCGTGGTTTCTTTACAGGACAACATCAGGAATGCAGGTTCAAGAAAGAACTGCCTGTCAGATGAGGAAACCATTCCAACAATACCGTTTTTACCCCCTGTCTGTGCCAATGCCACCGTCCCCACCACCACTTACTTTGTCACTGCTGCCACCCCAACACTTGTTAACGTCTGGTCAGCTCATTGTATTTGCATGCAGTCTAGGCAGGAGACAAAGTGTGCTTGCAAAAGTGACAGCAGGATCCCTACTATTGATGCTGGCCCAGTGGCAATGAGTGGTCAGACAACGTCTTCAAGGGACACAAATGACAAGGCAGACAGGCACGAGCATCTCTGGAAAGGGCCAAGATTCAGGCATTTTTGCAAATCATGGTGCTGCACAGGTTTCAGAGCAACAAACAGCACCCTGTGCGCGTTTGCAATTAGGTGCGTTGCTGGTACATGAAACAGGCGATCACAGCAAAGTGCCCACATGCCTGCGCCCATTCAAAACAATTACGTTGACCAACATGGATGCATAGTGGTCCAGCAACAGAGTACTTGCCTGCGTTATGAGCATATGTAGAAGCAGAATGATGTTCTACGTATTCAAAGAAGTAACGCAGAAGGCTCATGGCAACTTGTGATTGGAAATTTGACCACAACAGTGGAGCTTGCCTAGCACATGCTGACCTGGTAGAGTTACAGAGGGACAAGGCTGTTCCGGTGCAGCAGGAAGAATATGGGTCGATATGTGCATTATATTGCTATAGTGCTTTACTCCAGAGCGCTTGACAAATATTAAGTTTACAAGTAAAATGCAATTAATAAATCACATGAGTAAGCATTAGGAGTAAATGAGGTAGGTCTTAAGGCAAGTGGGAAAAGAGCCTTTTGGAATGTATCGAGGGAGACACCATCTGCATGAATATGAGTTGTATTTCATTATCACCCGTGTCTTCACAAACCACCATAAATGTACAAACTGTTTTTCTGGTGTTCTGCTTATGCAGGTGCTTCGGCACATCCCTGCACAACCAAGAATCAATTGGTTCAGGTACCTGTGATTATTTGTTTGTGTGAGAGGACAGCTGTGAATTCATTGCACGTTAAAATAATCCACAGTGAAATAATGCAAAGGATATAGCCTTTTTGATGAGCAGAACGCTATGTGACATGGAAATGTGTTGTTCTATATCTGCCTGTCATCTTAGCATTTTCAATATGTTATGAGGAAGAATTCAATAGCTATTCAATAGCATGGGCCCGATTCATGGCATTCTTTGCACGATTCAAAGTGACCCTGCACTGCTGAAAAGTGACTTTGCACTGCTGACACAAATCCTGATTCATGGAAGTGTGCAAAGGGTATTTTTGCAGTACAAAGTCTGTGCAAAGTCAGTACAAAGTCATTTCTGCAGTACATAATGACTGCACGCACTTTGCACTGCAAAAATACACTTTCACAGTTCCATGAATCAGGGTTTGTGTCGTCAGTGGAAAGTCACTTTTCAGCAGTTCAAAGTCACTTTTCAGCATTGCGAAGTCACTTTGAACCGTGCAATAAATTCCATGAATTGAGCCCATATCTTCAAGAATGGAAAACAGAGGCAACTAGCAATAGTATAAATACAGGTGTGGAGAGGGGATACATGCCGTGATATATTATTTGGTGATAATCCCACACAACACCCCACTGAGATGGACGTCAGAGAGTTATGAAAGATCACCATCAAATATTCCTTGACACACCCTTGGATACTGTGGCCATGGGCAGAGCTTACTTGGAGGGAGATAGTGGGGTGATCAAGGCAGAAACAATCACTTAAATGGAATTGTCCCCCCAATATTTGGGGTGAAAGGATCATGGGAAACTACAGGAGAACTGATGTAATGATTGCAATGATTGTCAAAACAGACAATTCAACAGGACTTCGAAAGAGTCAATGACAATCTACTGGCATAGGTAAAGTCATAAAAAAAGTGACAAAGCACCAACGGGCAGCCTTAACTCCTAGAAACACTAGGATGAGGCGGAGGGGTTAATGCAGACTTCAGAAGAACGTTTGGTCTGGTTCAGAGTTTTGTCTTCGAATGTAGCATTTTACACCTTATGGGACATGGCTTCCGCCAACATAACATCAGACCTCAACAGCTCCAGGCACCATTGATCTGTCCACCTGGGCATACAAAATGCTTCAGGGGGCGAACAACGTGCAATCCAGGAGCTAACGGTTAATTTCAAGATTGCTTGGAGTCCTTATGTTGTACTCTTTGATGCCAAGGTAATATCAGTCCAGTTGTGCGAAGCTGCAGGAATGCTCGAATTGACATCCACATGTCTGAATAGCTCAACAAGTTAGTTATAAAAGAAAGCTTTAAATTGATCACTTTTGACAACTACTGCCTTGAATATTTCATGCACCGCAGAAATAATTCTTCTTTTCTAATCTGTTCTTTCTAGAACCTCACAGGTGAGTGCTTAATTCTGGCATTCACTGATTATTGAAAAGAGCCGGTATTAATGCACTTTAAAAATCAGAGAACTTAACATACATGACGCTTACCTATAACACCAATATGGTGTGACACAGGAGATAACAGGCATACGTTGGTGCAAAGTGGTTACGCAAAGCTTGCTTGGGCTCATTTAGGCCCTATCATGTTGGTGTGAGACACAACCAGTTGGCTTTTTTTTCTCTTTCAGGTTCTCACGTGATTCTATTCTTAGCGGCAACTTCTTACGTCCCCATTATTCCCGTGAAGTTGATTTCTGACCTTATAGAGTTTAGAGGTTTGATTTTCTTTAGAATTTCTGTTGATGGCACATGTAAAGCTGCTTAATGCAACATGTCTAGCTTTTGTGATACTAGAGACCATTTGCTGCTATTGGAGAATGACAGGGGTCATGTAACAAGATGTCCCTGCCAAACATCTTCACTAATAAACTCCACACCAGTGACCCCCTGTACTGTCCTAGAATACCCAAACCCTCAGCTGGCCTAATCAATATCTACAAACTAAGAACGTCTGTAATACCTGCCCTCTGTTACTGAAACTTGGCTACATAATTATTGCCATCTTATCTTTTGTAATCTGGTCCAAAAAGGCTATGCCATTAAAACGTTGCACAAACAAAAGAGGTGGCTCTTTAGCTGTTATTATTAAAAGCATAAATACTCTAAAATAACATCCAACAGGTGACCATTGCAACTTAACAGTAGTCATGATGTATGACCTCACCATATCAAATAACTATATTGCCACATTTCTAGTGTCTTATCATCCACAAAGACTTTTGAAAATCTTTTTAGATTATTTTATCAATTGTTTTTATTTATTTAATTGGTTTTCTATAACATGCTTAATACCTGAGTTTGGTTTCTAAGTGCGGATCATGGACTTGAACCTCTCTTGCTCTGTATTGCTCCATTGCTCCTGTGCTATCCTCGTTAACAATTGTTGAGTTCACACGGAAATACAGCATCACATTTTTTTGGCTCTTGCCGACTTTGATGTATGGGTATTTTTCTGGTATTAACGACTCTTAATGTTTCAGACATTTTATTCATTCATTACATTACTGTTCTCACAAAGACCCAATCTCACGTAAAAGGACATCATTGTGACCTAGTCTAGATCCCTCGGTTCAACCTCTCTGTCTAGGTTTCCTCTACCACTGTCTGACAATTTTATCATATATTTTATAATAAATTTGACCTCTGAAAAATCTTTGAACTTAAACGTCCTTTTTAGGTATTCCTGTTCTAAAAAGAAACCTATTTCGAAAGAATGTAAAGAAGTCCTAAAATACAACGTTGGTAATGCCAACTTTGGAGTTAGAATACCCTACAGGGTTTGGTTTTGCGGTTTTGAAATGAAAATGCTGCTCCATATGAGCTGAACAATAACAGGGAATTTGAATTTGTATCTTAGTTTTCCACGAATTCATCAGATTAAATAAATACATATATTCAGTGAAAAAATATTTCTTAAGAGAGAGTTAAACCATTGAAATTCAACACTCATATTTAAGCAAGTCCACCTTAACTTTGCACTCCCTGTTGAGCAGCGCATGTCCACAATGACACCATCACAGATGACCTCACTTACACGCAACAACAGGTTCCTTTTGGCCCACTAGAAAACAAAACAAATGCTTCCACCAGAATGTAAATTATCAGTTTTCAAATAAAAAGACATTTGAACTGGCACATACAATGAAGTCCCTAAATAATTGCTTGTATAGCATGGCTAAAGAAACAAAAAGAGTGGAGTATGACAACAATGTGTCAATTAAGAGTAAGACAAACATGTATTATTAATTTGAAATGTATTTAACAGGAAAAAACAACGTACACGTTAATTAATATGTCTCATAGTTGAATGAAACTCAACGTATGAAGACAAGTACACGAGAAAAAGTCTGAAAGGTTGTGTGACCTAAAAGTGTGTAGGAAAAGTAAAGAAAAGGGAACTGAAAGGTATGCTAAACCAGTGAGATAGTATAGAAAATGCAGCATCAAAAAAGAAGAGAAAAGATATTATTCTTATCATTTGAGAATCAATCTTCAAACCATTCTTAGTTATGACATATAAATGAATTCAGTGTTACATTCAATACCATTTTGAAAAACATGTGCATGTTTTAATAATGCTAATGGCATTCTTATCTAATTTGGTAAGTGTCCACCAGGTATTCTATCTGACAATAGTTTATTACTTTCAAAATCAATTAGGTCCTCAAAATCTAGATTATTGGGTCTTCTCAGTGTCCTTTGGGCCCATTAGCCATAACCTTTGGTCTTGGAAACTGTACATGTTGTACCAATAGGTGTATTTGGAAACCACTAGCAGTGGCCTTCGGCAGTGACCACTGTGCAATTTGCACCAATAGATTTCTTTGGGGCACAAAGTCATGGCATTCAGCCATGGCCATTGTACATGTTTCACCAATAGGTTTCTTGGGGGCCCATTAGCCATGGCCTTCGGCTTTGTCCACTGTACATGTTGCACCATTCGGCTTCTTTGGGGCCCACTAGCCATGGCCTTTTGCCATGGATAGTGGCACAAAGACTCATCAGTCCTTGTTTAGTAGATGTGGTCACTGCAGGTGTAAAATGTCGTTTTTTCCACTCTCATCGAATCCCCCAGGGGTTCCCCCAGTAACGGCAATGAAATACACATACAGTGGCAATGAACTACCCATGACCACGATATTCCCCTGGTATCCCCTCGATAACACTTGAAAATCAAAAATGTTTCCCAGTCCTCACAGGCACGCACCAAGCTCCCCCTCCACTTGCCCTGGTCTCCCTGCTCTCCTCGGCTGCATTTTCCCTCCCTGGCCATCTCATATTACCCTTTTTCACTCTTTGGTTCATGTGACGCATTTTATTTTCCAAGTGTGTTTTGCATTATTGCTGCAGGAATCTGCAAGATTCCCCCGATATCCTCTTGATAATCTGAACAATTTCAAACTGTAACTGACTCCCTAGACCAACCTCAACTCTCCCATTTCACATGGTATTCCCCCTTCCCACCTCTAGCCTAATGCAATGTCCTCCTTTTATCTTCCTCCAAATACATTTTTAAAACATTTCATTTTCATATTCCTCTAGTACTACCACACTAGTCTCTCGCATCCATTGCAGATTTTCATTTTTGAAAAAGGTCTCTGCTGCAAATCACCAGGGGAGATATAGCTATTTTTGTGGGAGCAGGGGGCACCCCTTTCCCATCACATATTTGTAAAACTACTAGCTTAACATACCCCAAACCTGTCCCAGAAATTAAGTCAACGCTTCATGCCCAAGTTGTTTCTTATTTGATCCAAATCTGCCAAGCAGTTTTTCTGCTTCAGCTTTTTTTCTATGGGAAAATGAATGGAAATAGGCTGAAAATGGTCTTCTTTTGCTTTCTTAGTCACTATTTCATTTTTTAACTAATATTTCCCAACATTTACAGTCTCAGGGTGGGAGTGGTATGACAACATTATTCTCTGGACAATATATGCCAAATCCCTCCTGTAAGTCAAAAGTTATTAATGGTAGATGAACACATGAACAAAAGGTACCTAGGTATTGTAAACACAATCTAGGAACCTCCAAAATAGCACAGTGGAATCAAAGTCAGACACAAAACATGTATTTCATCATCCTCTCTCTTGAAACAAGCAGAACAAAAGATTCAGCCATACAATGTGTTTTGCAACCACTTTATTGCTTGTTCACATACACAAATGACCCATGCTTGTGCAGCTTTATAACCAACTCTATGTCCATGAATAACTAATAATCCATTTTCCATTTTTGGTGTATCGAAAGGGACTGATTTCTGTCTAAGTATATGTGTCAGCCATCTTAAAAGGGGCATACACATGATCAATTCATGATTTATACATATAGAGTTAATCACAGCCTAGTGCCCATGAGAGAACCTGATGATCAACGCCATTGAACTGGTTGATCTCCAAACAGCCCTTTAAGATGATTAGTAGTACCTTCGAGATAGATGGGGATGCAGATTCATACTCATGCATCAAATAATTAAGGAAACTCAATAGTTTGGCAAAGGGAGTCTGTTTAATGACAAGTTCATAAAACGGGGAGAACATTGAACATCAGCAACCGCTCGATCTTCTCGCTCTCTTTACTTTTAGAAAAAACACAATATTTATAGAAAAACTTATCAGTGTTGACGTACAACCTGTGCACGTACTAACGTCATCCTACGTGGCAATCTTAAAACCTAACATGCAACGTGATTAGTTATAGGAAGGTACCTTCACAAGGTACTATATCTGTATATTCTAACAGGGATAGGGAATTGTATAATAAAGTCAGGTGGGGTAACTAAGTCCTACCTTCAAAATGGACATTATGAACGTCACTAAAAGTAAGACATCCCATTGGCTCTACTCACTATAGGACCCTAGATTACACGGTACACTATGATTGGTTTGCACCAACCCCACTCATGCTTTTCACCTAGGTCTAGCAGCAGGCAGAAAGAACATCCAGGTGCAGAGAAGCTCATCTGCACCCCAGCTTCCCACCAATTATGCTGCAATCAATCATCACCTCAGTTGTCATGTGCAATTACTGCTTTGTAGTTTGGCCTTGTGTATGTTCTGTACTGTGAGAACTTTCAAGGAGTATCAGCATGGCGGGGATCCATGCGTAGGTGTGAACGTCTCCTTCTAGCCTGCCTTTACCACGTTTACCGCAAACATAAATACAACGTTTTTAAAGCTGCGGTTTTATTTCTAAGTTTTCCGGGCTCCTCCAGCCCGGAAAACTTAGAAAAAAACCCACAGCTAGTGCTTATTTAAAAAAAAAAAATAATAGCACCGAGATGCAGCTGCAGCTTTTCTGCCTGTAGTCTCCGGTCCGCGTCCTCCGAGTCCCGGCACCAATGAAGGAAAAGCCACCCAGTGGTAGCTTTTGTTTACTACAGCTGGCTGGCTTTTCCTTAATTAGTGCCGCAAAAGCAAAAGCCAGCATAGGCGGGCATCCATTTCACAAAATGGATGCGCCCATGTGCTTGCTCTTGCAAATTTTGAGCTTGAATTGCTCAAAATTTTACATAGGGACTTGGAGAAAAAAAAATGCCAATCGTCTTTTTTTAATATTGCCTATCTATTGTTGAAATAAAATGTTTTGGGCGAACCAGCCCTTTAATATCTGTGTGCATAGATCCATGTTGTCAAATTACTGTGAATGCAAGATGACGTCCAAGGCCAAATGATAATATGTTATTGTATAGCACTTACGCTTATGCTCTTTTTTATAGAACGAATATGCATACAGTATCACCCAACCTGTGTTGGTAATCATTTATCGACCTCAGAAGGATGAAAGGCTGAGATGGGATTCGAACCTGCAGATCATACACACACATTGCAGCAGCCAGAGCTTAACCCACTGAGCTATCATATCAGCTATAGTAAAATGAGCAATTATTACGTAGTTTGATACTATTAAACTGGTAACTGAGATTAAACAGCAGACCAGTTAAGTTCTGTGTGGCACACCCTCTGCCAAACCTTTGTCAAATACCAACGTGTCCCAGCTCCCCCACTCCATCCCAGCTGGAAGGGTCAGCATTTCATCAGTTCTGCGCTTACCTTCTGCTCGCACTGCGCATGACGCATGCTTATCTGCTTCCACTTGAGTAACGGAGGCACAGCATTATTTGCACCAAGAGTACACATGCACTAAGGATCTGGGCAGGGATTTGAATTAATTGCCACTTGGCTCTAAACCCAGAGACCTAAATTGGCAGCTCTACCGCAGACGCTGGGTATATACCTCCAGCATAAAGATTTTGTGTCATGTTATGGGTCCCAGAAGCTGTCGCCGGCCATATCTTTCACGATAAGTCAGTGAAAGGTGTGATTCTGGTTTATGAACTTCTACTCTACGTGGCTAAAGGCTGTATTCAGGGAATATGGCCTGACAGGAAGTGAACATATGTTGACCATCAAGCCCAAACAAACACTATAGAAATTCTATATGATCTGCAAGGGGACAACGTAATGTGTCCATACGTTGCTGGCTAGTATCAGGGCTGCGCCTCTCTTACCTCAGCTCAGCTCTGGTTGTGTCTCTCTGTCTCTCCACTTCAAGCAGCGGCAGGCAGGCAGTCTCAGCTTCAGGAGCGCGCCTGTGTTGGTGGAGGTGAGTGGGCTGTGGGGTAGGGGGTCGGTGGGTCACCTCTGTGCCAGCTGGCTGGCCTGGGTGGCTGGTGGCTGCCTGAGTCAGTGCTGCTCTGTGCCCTCCTGGTGTTCTTCGGCAACCCGCTCCTCGGCGGCGCTGCACAGATGGGTGTCCTCGCCCACCATGGAAGAGACAGGTGTATGACACTACCCGCCCATCCCTTCCTATTTGATGAAAAGTGCTGCAGTGGAGGGAGGGATGGGTGCGTTGGTGGATGGATAAATAGGATGGGCATGAGGGATGAATGGGAGGTATGTGGATGGTTGTATTGGTGGATGAAGGATGGAACTTGAGGCTTGATGGATGGACAGAGGAACGGACAGGGCACGTGGATGCATGGATTGGATGATGTATGGATGCATGGATAGATAGAAAGACAGACAAATGAATGGATGGACGAAATGGAGAGATAGAAAGGTGGATGAAGGATGGATGAATGGAATGGACGGATGGTGGATAGATAGAAAGACGGATGGATCCAGGTTGAATGGATGGATAGGTGGATGGATAGAAAGACGGATAGATGAATAGGTGGATGAAGGATGGATGGACGGACGGACGGGTAAGTGAATAGATGGATAAATGGGTGGATAGGTGGATGGTTGGATGGACAGCTAGGGTATGTGAATGGATGGGGTGATGGAGGGATACTTTGGGTACTGTGGTTGGGGGAGTATTGATGTAAACATGATCGGGGTGTGGCAAGAGAAAGAATGGGTGGTTGATTGGACCTGGGTGGGGGTGGATTGATGGATGCTTGGATGGCAGGATGGGCAACAGGACAGATAGACTGGACACACATCCATTAAGCCTATATTGGGAGAGCACGCTTTCATCTTTCAGGCTCAGCCTATTACATACCTTCCAGCACAGAATCCACGAGCACAGAAGGCCTCGCCACATCATTATAAGGGAAGCCTCCTCTTATATATGCCTCTGCTATACCAGTGAAGTAACGGGGGCGCCGCCCACGCCTGTGCCAGCACACCCTGGCCTGGCCACACGTCCAATCCCGAGGCACCTTGGCCTTCCATGGTGTACCTGTTCAGAGCAGATCTGCATGCACAGTCAATCACCACTCGAACCACTGTGCTGACAGTAAACACAGCGTGTGGGAAAAGGGCCAAGGGCGGAGAGCGGAGGCCGTACCACACGGAAGTGTTCAGACAAGTGCTTTCCGATCGCCTCGGCATCACTCATAGCATTGGTGCCCCCTCCGTGGTGGGGTCAGAGAGTTAGTGTGTGTGTGAGTGGACGGGTGAGGTGCCCTTCACGGTACCACCAGTGCTGCCATGATGTGCTTTCTTACATACATCAAATGGCAGACAGTGCTGTCATATAACCTATAATGCCATCTTGTGACCCAGACCAGGTAAATACATCATCAGAAGACACTGCCATCACAGGCACGGGTACTCACAGCATTTTCAAGTGAGTGCCATCATATGCCAAGTTTCTCCCGCAAGAAATCGTATATTCACATCATACGCCTCAGTGCCCTGACTGTTTACCATGCAGTGCTAGCACATATCAGGAATTGTCAGGCAAAAGCGTAGGTACTCCCATTGATAGCTAGGTCATTCATGATATGGCCAGGTGCTCAGGTCAAATGGCAAGCATTCCTAGCATATACCAGGCATCGCCAGCATGCTGGCATGTTCTTGCATGCTGTGTCAGAATGTGCCCCCATTTGGCAAGTAATATGTGATACACACAGGTGCTTACATCATTCACTTGGCATTTATTTCCTCCATGTGCCTAAGTGCACCATTTGACACGGATTGCCATCATGTTCCCAGCCATGCACACCATATGCCAAAAATGCCTGGACACACACATCACTTAAACAGTGTGTGCCATGCTATGCCTTGTGCACATGCCGCATGAAAGGCTCTGCTGTCAAATGCACAGGTATTCACACCATTCACCACCTTTCTGCCATGTGTCACAAATGGGAGGGCATTGCCAGCAAAAGCGTATTTATTTCATTCTATTTCAAATGTTTCTTTAGCGCGAACATGGCTGATGAGAGCATCACAGGGCTTTACAAAACACATATACAATTTAGTACAACAAAGTGACAAAACATCAAATCCATCAATGCATTTCGTGTTGGAAAAGGTCCAAGGGTGGAGAGCAGAGGCCGGGGCCACGGGGAAGTGTTCGGACAAGTGCTTTCTGATCGCCTCGGCATCACATCCTAGGATCATGGCATGTGTGCCCCCTCCGTGGCAGGGTTGGAGAGTTAGTGAACGGGTATGTGAGGTGCCCTTCACGGTACCACAGGTGAGGAAGTGGAACAGATCCCTGATTAACACCTTCATAGAAAATACATCTCCCGAGTCCCCCTCCACTCCAGCCCCGACCCCCCTCAGCCATCCCAGTCTCTTGGGTCCTTCCTTACTGGGGTCAGTCTGCTGCTGGGAGCCAGGCTCAGGGCAGGCTGTTGGCTGTGGGCGCTGCAGCCACTACTCTAATAGTGCTGCTGCCTGTGGGCTGCAGGGCTGGCTGCCTGCGGACAGTGTCTTCGTGAGTCGATGACGGTCAGTCTTGGGCAACGGCTGGGCACTGGGCTGGCTGACTCTCTGCTGCCTCCTCGACTAGTGGGAAAAAAATAATGCCAGGGTCAGGACTAAGGAGAAGGAGGCCCCCTGTATCAGAGAGAGTCATCAGTCACCCACGTGTCCCCACTCTCTCCCTCCGGCTCCAATATTGTGGCGGCACAGAGTCTGTCTCATCGCCGCCCCAGCCCCCACACAGCACAAGTTGCTTTCAACTTTGCAGGGCAACACATTCGTTGTTGATACTTCCTGAAAGTAACTTGTTTGTGTGAACTTGGGCAGTCCCGCCCCCAGCAGCCAGGACCCAGCCCTGCAGGCAGAGGAGCTGGAGGGAGCGAGCAGCCCAGCCAACCTCTTGCTGTTTGTGCTGCAGACCAAAGTGTTTGTGTATTGAGTACAACTTCTCAGGGGGAATGGGGGACTGCTTGCACAGCGCCGCCGTGGCCTGGCGTGGCTGGCCCTCTCATATGCATGATGCATCATGCACTAATATGATTATGATGCACGCCTCGCTCCACCCACCTCCAGGTCAGGAGCTCCAAGCTGAGCCACTGAGGTTCCCCCTGGCTGGGTGGGCCAGCGGCAGACCCCCCAGAGAGTGAGAGCGTGCGTGAGACTGACAGCGTGTCAGTTTCCTTTTTTTCCATTCCTTTTTGGGCCTGGCGCCCGAGGCGGATCTAAAGCTTGGGCTGCGCGGTGCCGACGTGAAACACAATTATAAAAAACACAATTAGAAAAAAAAACAGCCCACCTCAGGAAAAAACTGGCCCCCAGGTCCCAAAGGTCATCGGCCAGTGGCCGATCGACCGATACAGCCAGTCCAACCCTGATCTTGCACTATGCATGACCCGAGGACAATTCCAGGGGAAGATAACCTCCATAGAGTGGGTGACAAAAGCAAATTATCCATTAGAGGATAATTTTGTTCCAAGAAATGACACTCCCTAACATCCAAAAGCCCCCTACTAATCCACCAGGGAGGCCTGTGAATATGACAAACTGGAAATGCTCGAGAGAGAAAAAAACAAAAGTCATTTGAACGGAAATTACTTTTGATTTTCACTCCCCCGAACATTTCAGACAACCCACTGCCCCACCCCTTTACTTACATTTTGGTGGCACACCTCCTTGTGTGCCGCCATCTCCTGCATCCCTCTGTGACGCAGGTTGCCTTCACTTACTTACCAGACCTCTTTTGTTTTTTTCAAACTTTAATCAATACATCGCTGCAACACCCAATAGCATTAAAGTGAGCAAGGGTGTGGGGGACACCCCAGCAGCACCCGCAGCCCTTTTCACTATACTGACACCAAATGGGGGATGTATTCAAAATATTCAGCTGTATAAATTGAAGAAATCTCCCATTCGTTTTTTCATTTTCAATCAAATATATGGATTCCGGCATGGACAGCAGCAACCACTAGGAAAGTACATTGATTTATTTCTTCATCCTATTATTTTAAAAAAAAAAACATTACCTACATCCGTGAAAACAACACACTTTTTGCAGCAATTTAGACAAGTGGTATATACTCCAGGATACATTATGTTTACAGTTGGTGTCAAAAGCTTGTATAAATCTATCCCTCATGATCTCAGTATGAAAGCAATTGAATGATTTCTTCTCAATGAATGTCACATGAAAGCATTGAAATAACTCATTTTGATGCTCTTACAATTTATCTCAGAGAACTTGTATTTTCAATTTAAAGATCGATTTTACCTTCAGAAACCAAGAACCTCGATGGATGCCATCATGGCTCCAACGTATGCAAACGTTCTAGAGAGACCATGTGCTTGTCCATGCATCGATGATATCTTTTAAGATTGGAAAGGGTCCTGAGAAAGACTAGAAGGGTTCCTTAAATACTTGAATACCATTGACCCACGTATACAGCTTTTTATGAGCAAAGTTTTGGAAAGTTGCATCCATTTCCTGGATGTAGAAATAAAGGTATTAGATGGTAAATACTACACAAACATTTTTCGCAATGAGACTGATAGAAACAACTTGTTACAACATCTATGTTTTCACCAGCCCTACTTTAATAAAAATGTACCCTATGGCCAGATGATAAGGGTTAGACAATGTGTGAGTTATCCAGAGGATTGCTGTGTTCAAATTGAGAGAATGGGAGATACATTTTTGGCTTGAGGTTACAAACCTGAGGACGTCAATGCATCCAGGGAACAGATAGTTGACATCACACAGGAAGGTTTTCTCAGCATGAAACCCAAACTTATTTTGTACACACTGTTTGCAAGAAAATTGGAAAAATGCCACTTCTAAATTACTAACAACAATTACATGACAGTGAAAATCCTACAGTATAAAAAGTCCCATATACTATGAAACCCTACCCACTTACTCACTGTGACTTCACCTTCTTCATTTTGTAATTTCACACTTCCACAATTGTCACACAGTAGAAAATCACCAATATAGGGTCACAAAAAACAGCAAAATATCCATCTACAAAGCGCACACAGAGCCACAATAGCTGTCAAGTGTAGAGTTATACTGCTTGGTTCACAATATGGTGTCTCATTCATATCATATCTTCCAATGTCACTGAGAAACAACCTTTATTTGGAAATATGTTTTCTTGCAAACATAAGCATAGCATACCATGTCATACTGCTTCATCACTTCCTAGAAGCACTGAAGTAAAATATAGAAAACCCTACTTTGCAAAAAATACTTATAACCTGGCCAAACGGGACACCTACACATATTTCAGTTATCTTACAAATGCAATATTTTAAACTGTACATAACATATATAAAAACACACTATCCCTCACCTTCAGCTGCTCCAAATCATGAATAAATCTTCGCCATAGCCAAACACAGAACATTTGCACACTCCAAGTTCTTGAATCATACTGTCAAAAGTTTACACAAATGTCACTTTCGTAGTTTTCACAATTCAATAGCACAAAAAGAGGACTGTAGAAAGCAAACAAGTAAAATGACAAACACATTTCTATTACAAGCTATATCAATCAAGCAACCCCAACACAATCCTTAAAAGAATACTTCATAAAATATTTACACACTACATTAAAAACCAACTTTTATTTTCTTCCTAATTTTCCCCAATAACATAACCGCGGCTATATCCCCGGTTACATGACGAAAACCCTCCTATAAGCACGGGTACACAAACATTTTTCTAATGCCCCAAAAAACACATATTACAAAGATTTCAAAATCAATTCACATTAGCCTTCAGGTAATTACATCCAAACAGAAACACGTGTACAAATAGTCACAGGTATAGTTACGGGTCCATACCTGTGTCTATCAAAGACCGCCAAAAAGCACAACATGCAATTGGCCCGTTCATAGCCACGGATCGCGTCAATCACCAGTAGTCACTGCTACCCGTACCATTTTTATATTGTGAAAGCCGCGGGTGCCCCCACCAAAAATACACAACGTTTTCATGTGCTTGCTCGTACACACGGCTACAACGAACCTGTGGTTCATACCCATGGCTTTAACACACTTAATGGGTCACAACATTTCATTTGCTGCTGTCGTAACCACAACTATTTGAAAGAAAAAGCACTTTCCTTTTCCAATATACTTTAAAAAGTTCTCTGGGTGGCTCTTAAACTAGTCGTTATGGTATTTTACCAACATATCAGCAACATTTTCAATCAGAGAAATACTCTTCACCTCTATGATGATTCAAAACATTTTGAAAAACGTGTCTGTGCAATTTCTGTAATGATTAAATATGTTTTTCCAAAGAGATTAACACCTATGCTCCTTGTCAAAAATATTGATCCACAATCACAACATATACCTCTCATTTCAAACACTCCATCTAAAATAATATCATAAAACCAACAAATCTTGTAATCCAATGCATTGAGAACTTGTCACTTATGTCCTCAACATCACTATTAACACCATTCTCAAAGGATTGTCCACAATCTTCTGAACAAAGTGATTCCTCTCCTTCTGAAATTGGCTCCATGTTTCAGATATCAAATACAACAATACATATACCCCAAAAACAGCAATGTTTCCACAGGGTGCACCTCACCCATATACAATTTTATTGGCATATATAAACATTACTTAAATTCAACAGCATATGAGGTACTTGAAATCCTATTGGCAGTCACCCACCACACAAACAACAAACTACCAATCACAAAGCAAACACAAGCATTCCACTTTCTCTCCTCATTAATCTTCCTCCATTCCAAATTCTACCTCTGAACTGACAAGAAGTGTTTCTCCATACCACAACAACAAGGGAACAATACATGGAATGGCTGGAGGAGAATTACCCTACACAGGAAGAGATTAGAAAAGAAGACACTCAAAATAATGCTTCTGAACGATATAACCACCCTCAGGATTTTGTAATTACAGTCTATATATTTATATAAAATTAGACTAACTATTATATTGTAAGGGAGGAATGGCCTTTGTGCCCCCTGTACATTCCACATGAAAGGAGTCTAATTGCTCATTGCATCATGGGAAGACGTCGCCCTACGTCTTTCCCTGACGACAGTGGCAGGAAGCCATGGGACGATACACTAAGACTCCATTTTGTGCCACATTAGACTCAATTTTTATACTTGGCTGCACACTGATCTGTAAAAGACCTTCTCTTCCTTCCCCCAGTGCTGTGCACAGCCAGGTCTGACAGCCCCCTCCACCTTCTCCCTTGTCTGCGCCGCATCAGTCCTGTTCTCACGGAAGCCTAGGCGCAAATTGTTGCAAACTAAAAACTGTATTATTTCTCTTCCTCTGAGCTTACTGGCCTGTGTGTGACCAAGGCAAATCTTGACTTGTGTATTCATTCGTCTCCACAAACCTGCTCCTGCTCCTCCGACCCCCACCTTTAGGAATAATTGCATGCACAACCTTTTGCCCCTATATTCTCCTTTCATGTAGCAGTTGGTCAGACCCTTCCCCGCTGACCACCATAGATTGCCCCATACAACTAATCTTGTGTAATCATATATTCCCCATGAGGTGACACCTATCAATTCATTTGTTTGAACCATGAGGCACCAGGGCGAATAAATCTCTGACCGAAACCCTCAAATAAGCCACCTGGCAAAAAGGACCAGTTCGCCCACACCCAACAAAGGCCCGTGTTTATTTTTCCTCCTTTTTTTTAAACTTCAACAGCAGTATCATAACGAAGTGCACATTTACCAGGTGCACTGCCTCATAACTCTTTCCCAGATTCAGTGATGGACGATCCCTTGAATAATAATGGGAGAAATTTCACTACTGAACCATCATGATAAATACTGAAAAGTTCACTAAAAAAGATTTCCATACATCTCCATACATCTCCTACTTCCATCTGCAGCAGTGCCACTATCTTTGGAATATTGGTTCACCTTTCACAGGAGTTAACTGTACAACATCAAGTGCACATCCACTCGGATAATGACAACAATTCAGCTACAACAACATACAAAAAATAAGGACATTACAAAAATGAACTTGCACAACAACACCAATTTAACTACCTCAAAAAACACTCCAACACTTACAAGTACTCCATACCTCAAAATACATTAAAAGTACAAGAACAGCAATTAAAGAAAATAATAATAAACACCTTCTGATAACAATGGTCACTACAACTAACACACACACACTGCAAACAAACCTTCAAATGTGTAAATAAAAATGAACACTTACGTTCACATCAGCCACACTCCTGCCATGTGCACAGTCAGAGTTCAGGATTCAAAAGGACAAAACTGCAGAAAATGGTGGCTTTTATACTTTCCAAAACAAACACCAAAAAAAGAGGACCATATACCAATGAAACTACTGAAATGGTTGACACATTTTCAGCACAACCTATCACTAAGCCCTACACAAATTCAAAAATAACAACAACCAATAACAAATAATGAAACTGACACAACCCCATTTTTACTCCACATCTTTCATAGCTGTGCTATTTGTTGCGGCTAAAGGTTCTGATTTGTACCTGCCGCGACCCAAATCAAACTAAATTGGCCTTCAAACCTTTAAATCAAATAAGTGTACAACTAAGTACGTAAAATAAGGAACACAAATAAAATTCAGAACTATATCACCATATGTGATTATTGATCAGAAAATGTATATCTATAGACACGGCTTTCCATACACCCGCGGCTCCAGCCACAACGAATGAAACACAGAAAAGTATTGACGCACCTACGCATGTGCTTTTTATAGACGCAGATATACTAGAGCCCTTCCTAGACGTTCACTGGTAATTGTGATGATCCGCAAAAACTATGAATTAAAAATTGCATTTCCACTGCACCAAACCCCAAAACTATTCCCAAAATGGCCACCACCAAGCACCACACCCATCCAAGCAGCTCCTCCGCTCCCCTATTCTCGAACAATACCCCAAAACAATCAATGCATATAAGATGGCACCCTACCCAATATTTTGAACAGTCGCGTCTACCACATGTCCACAAACATATGACGTACCACTTGCCCAAATATAGCCGTGGCTGCAATGGTGGAGGAGTGTGTCTCTACCCGGTGTCTCTACCCGCGATTAGCAATGATGCGCGCTGGCCGGCTGTTGAATAGCTGCATATACTAACAATAGCACCATCCACAATTAGAAAGTACAACACACACACACACACATCATACATACCCTGCTAATACAAACTACTAGAAATTCAAACTAGGAATAATTTCCCTGGAAACAGAGAAACACTGCAGATATCATGGGTGGTTTGAAAGCTGTGATGCTGATTGGAGACAGTTGGCTGTTTTGGTTGCTGACTTTTTGTGATAAACTAAATATTAACATGGACCTAGGTTTGAGAGATTTTACAATTAAATGGTTTGGATTGCGGGGAATGTGTTTGTTCCAGGTTTTTCCAAAATTGTTAAGTCAGAGAATTACAGCACACTCAGACATCATCCTAATTCATTGTGGAGCATATGATATGGGAAATGTACGAGCAGTAACCCTTACTTTAATGATGAAACAAGACATGGGAAAACTAATGGAACTATTTCCTCACACCATCTTTATCTTTTCCAATCTCACTCTGTGAGTGAAATGGAGATGAACTACCAGATGTAATGGTAAAATTGAAAAATCCCAGAGAAATGTTGGTAAAGCAGTTTCAGCATGAATATCGGTCCACAACCAATTATGGATTGCGAACAAAAACATACACTTCTACATGGGCGATTTCTATAGACATGACGGAGTACACATAACTGGTGAAGGAAACGCAGTGTTCCTTCATAACATAAAAACAGTACTCCTGATGTGCTTAAGTACTACACTCAGTGCATCCCAAAACAGTCCTTTTAAGGACTATTCATCATACATAAATATGCAAATACAATAAATAATAGCTGTTTTTTTTTGTTTTATTATACCCACGGCTACAGTTCATTGACGTTTACCCTAGTAGTGGCTACAAAAAGTCAGTTAAAAGGGGGACTGACTTCAAGTTGTATACTACAATCCAACTTAAATGATAAATCCAGAACAACACTACTCATGTACTTATGTAAAGTAACTGAAAATAAGAATCATGAAAATAATACATATCAGTAAACTTGATAGGTAAACATTGCACACCATGGCACATCTAAAACTAGACTACAATTGCTCCTTTTTATATTAATTTTGTTAAACTATTTCTTTCTATCTTTCTCCAAAGTCTCACATGCTCGAAAGTCTGAAAACACACATCCAAAATAAAAAAGACTCTCTAATACCTACCAGGCCACTGATCATGTCCTTTGGCCGTGGCCAGTGATTTTTCAACCCCAACGTCACCATACCTAAACAAAGTACAAAATATAAAACACTGACACCCCAAACTATATTGCAGTGGATACCAAACTACACATACCCTTGGCTATCTGTAGTCCCCTATAGCCTCAGATTTAGCCACAAATATCGGCACAATGGCTGAAAATAAATGCTTTCCATCTCCCCCTGCACCTCACCATCTGCCCCCCTCATCTTTGCCAGCTCCCCCCACTCACCACATGGCTTTGTCACCTCTCCTGCCATCTCCCTTTCACCACAGAAAACGCGCTGCTTCTGTGACGCAGTTTGCTTTCAGCCGTCGGCTACCCGTGTCGATAGCCGGGGCTACAGAAAGCTTTGTGTTGCAAACTCGGTCCCTCGACTCCCTCCAACTTCCAAATTTCACTCAGTGCTTTCTAGCCGTTTGTATTTTTATTTACCCGCAAATAGCTTTTTACCGCGTTTCATTTTCCCATAACCTTGGCTACAGCCGCAAACATCTCCAACATCAACGGAAAAAGAAGATGGCGGTCATTTCATTTCTGAAAACCATTATCCTGCAATGTACCATGGGAGATATAACTTTCATTTCTGGAGAAGGGGGCACCCCCTTCTCCATCAAATGTTAAAATAACCACAGCACAGAATAACCTCCAAACCATGCATCGATCGCAAGTCAACACCTCGTGCCCAAGTTGTTTTGGACCTAGTCCAAATCCGTCCAGTGGTTTGGGCTGTGCGCTTTTGCAAAAATGTACCTTTTTGTCTATGGGAAAATGAATGGGAAGAAACTTTGCAGTCTGGGAGAGCCGTTGGACTTTTCATTATTTCCAGAATTTCAGCCAAATCCATTACTCAAATCAAAAGTCATTAAGAATAGAATTTTGAGGGGTTCCTATTTGTCTCTGACTCACCTAAACTATAGGGCGGCTATCGCCGCCCTATAATGCCCTGAGACAAACCTGTTTGCTCCATTTCATATTAAACAAGTAAGAAAAAAGGGTGCCCAATAAATTAGCTCAATAATTTTCAAGCGTGCAAGTGAAATATAATGTGGGCCCTGTTTTACAATCCTATTTGCACATCTGCTCCAGTCTTTCTTCTACTAACAAAAAAGTGTCCCGGTGTTTGTGAGCAGATATTTCAGATGTTGCATATGACAGGAAGACCTTATAGTGCCATGTTTTAGCACAGCTGTGTGAAACATTGATGTGAACCTCTCAGCGAGGATACGCATTTGAAATTGCTGTAATTTCTATTTTAAGCTGTCAGGAGCAGTAGTCTCTTTCTCCCTACATCCCCTTGCATTGCTGCATTGCTGGCATGGAAAAGTACTTACAGCAATTATCCCATTCCACTTTCTGTCTTTTCAGGGATAATTTTCATGAAATATGTAATCATAAAGCAATGATTAACTTTAAAAAAAAAGTAACACTGTGTATAATGAACTAGACTGCAATTTAGTGATTCCATAATGAAAAAAAACGAAATTCTGGCAAAAGAAGTGCATGTGAAGCTTTTGTTTCAGTCCTGAATAGAGAGTACTCCAGTGAAATGGGAATGTTTCCACTATTCACCACCTATAATGCAAGATGGAGACATAGATGACACGCGTGTGTAGGGTTTATCTCACAAATCACTTTATAAATGTCTTTTTTCATTCAATAATTTACTCAACCCATATGTATTTCAGTCACTGGTACAGGTGGGTGATTCTATATACATTCTGAAAACCTTTTCTAAGATATGCTGGTTTCCGGAAATCATTTCTTTTGAAAGTATGGCATTGCCTTCAATTACCTTGTATTTTCCCATAGCAAAATAGTATTTTTCTGGCAGGACGTTAGACATCAACTGGGCAATATAGTTCTCAGTGCATAGTCTTCACGTTCGAAATATGAATATGGTTTGTCAAGCTGTGAACATTTGAAATTCAGATAATGGCTTCTGTTTAAAAACTGCACAGGACCATGGAGCAAAATTGCACATTTTTGTTTATTTGTAAAAACAAAATATCAAACTTTGAGTGCTTTAAAATATCCCAGATCGCACTTTTTTCTTAAATCCGGTCTAGAGCCAGAGATTTAGGTACCTTTTTAGGATAGGAAGTCATATAATTCCATGCCAGATTTTGGTCAATTTTTTTGGAAGTCAAAATATTTCCACCCTTACCATGTTGGCAGTGAATGACTTCTGTAGCAACAAAAAAATGGAAAAAGTAGTAAGTGTATTTGTAAAATAACTATTCTAGTCACAGTGAGTGGAACTCTAAAACGTGTTTAATAAAAACAAAAATAACATCAATATGTTAAAGTACAAATCAGCTGTGGTGTGTGCAACATTGGCATTCAGCTAAAGCGCTCTCATTATGCATATGCAACACGTCTAGTGTCATTCACATTGCCCCACTTCAGGATAGCTCTGCATCAGAGAATCAACATCTACTGCCTTCATGGACAAAGACCTTGAAAGCTCTCGTGTGGGTGACTGTCCCAGATAGAGGACTGTTGAGCCTCTGTCCCTGCAGGCAGTAGTGTGAACAAGGGTGCGTGATCATCATATTCTTCTATCGACCACGTAGAAGCGAAATTCAGAGAGGGAAGTATAAATCAACTGCCCTCCTTGCTTCTGGATGATGGCCAGAGACAAAGAGAAGATAATCCATGACAGCAAGGAGCAAGATGTGAAGAAAAAAATGTGTGAATAAACATATATCTTTGTGTACTCACATGGGATGCACCAGTGTAGGGGAGGGTGGAGGCAGACACAATAGGAATCTGTTGTACAATGGTATTCCTTTCATATTGGGCAGAGAACTGGCATTGTTAACTTTACAGTGGGAGTGGTGGCATGTATAGTGGGCACCTACAATTGGAAGTATGTTCTGGAACTACTCCCATATATTGTGGAGTAAAGCTTCATAAAAATGTGTTTGAATATACGTCTGTTCACTGTTGGTGACCTGGAATTGGATTTGATCATGCATGACTCTATAGAAGCAATTACACATGTCAATTCTTTTTACCCATGTCCTGCTACAGATGTGCAGTAAAACTCAACACTTCAAACCATTTGTTAGGATTGAATTGCTATACTCTGGCCTGGTGGACAGATGTATAGGAGGTCAATCTAGTTAGTGAACAGGGACAACTCTGGGAGCTGTGTCCAAACCAATCAAGGTAACATGGTGAGTGGTCAAGGCTAGGTCTCAGAAAGGGGTGAGCCTAGTCAAGGGTCCACAATGAGTTCACAAGGTAAGCAATCAAGGATTATAATTAGGCAACTAGTTATAAAAAACAGTATATGTATGTATGGCCAAGCAAACACTATTAAAATGACTATAAGCAAGCAATAATATCACACAAATTAATAATAAAATATATAGCTACAGTCCCAGTAGCCAGTGAAATAAAACCACAATACCCCCACCCCACAATTCAGAAAGGAAAGGTAACGGTTAGATTAGAAATGGCAGTCCACAAAAGTACAACCCTTAATTCAGAAATCCAACTGTGAATTGACTGGGGCCTTGTGCCCATAAAGTTCACAAAGTTCCAAGTAGTTTTCTAAGGCAGGAAAGCGTTATGAGGAGGGTCTTGTGGATGGGAGAATGGTACCAAAAGTCAGGTGAGGAACTATTAAACAGAATAAAACTGTCCACAGCTTTCGGAGTGCTTGCACGAACAAGCAATGGTAAAACCAAACTAATGTAAACAGTTTAAACCTTAGGAAAACTTTCAAATGGGGAGATATGTGGTTTAGGTAAGTACAACAGTAACTCACCCCCATACTCTGATTGCTCTTGGGACTTGGCAGGTCTTCAGAGGTTTGCCAGAGGTCGTGTTTCCTGAAGTTTCTTCTGCATCTCGTTGACCAGGAGTTGCAGGTTTGTGTGAATCCCTCGCCGACCACAGGTGCTGGTGCAATGTGTTCCAGTTGAAGAATGCAGCTCACTCAGGTAGAGGCCTCCACTCAGCACAAGACTAGAAGCAGGAAAGCATTTTCTGGCAATTGTCACAGTTGCACGGTGACAGGAGGGGACACAGTTGTTACGGTCAGATTGAGCTTTCTATCTCGGATCCTTGGGAAGCAGGAACACCGGAACTTCGCACAGGTGACCCCTCTTGGATAAGCTGTGGTTCCTTAGAATTCTGGGCCAAAATGTGGAACAGTGTTGTCTGCAGCGTAGTAGTCCATAGATCAAGCTGGTCAGTCACACAATGTTCCAGGGCACTTCCAAGGACTCTTCTTCACAGGACACCATGCCAAAGTTGGGAATAGTTGGTTCCATCAGTCCAATGGTCGAAGCTCCAATGAAGGACTTCTGAAGATCACCAGCCAGACAGGGCTCCACTGGGACTGCAACAAAGGTTGGTCAACAGGCCTTCTTAGGATGGGTCCACGTTCTCCCATGGTCTTCATGGGTTGTTGGGGTTGCCCAGTTCTGTGTAAATTGTACTTCACTGGCAAGAGGTTGTATCTTGCCGCCACATGCACCAATTTCATGCTCAAGGTTAGCCACTGAGTTGAATCTAACCTGGCACTTGGTTGCTCTCATAGAAAGGTCGGCCTGATTAAGGCCCTGCAACATAATCCTCAGATGTCTTAAATGTTCTTCTCAAGGGGAGTTGAAAACGTAACCAGAGATGTGGTGTAGAATATATTTGTCCCATTCAGAACATATTGGAACAGCTGGTGGAAAGTGACAGGTGCAGTCTCCAACCCAGAAAACATTACCCTGTGGTAAAGTTCTATAGTTGTCGAAACTGCTGTCTCCTCCTTGGCATTTACTGACAGGGATATTTTGCTAAACCCTGCAGAGAGTTCAGAAATGCTAATGTCCTGGACAGTACTTAGCTTGGCCACCAATTTGGTTGTATTTGATGGAGGGTGAACAGCTGTCATGGTGACAGCAATCAGAGCTCTAAAGTACATCCAGAATCCAAAACCTGCCTGCAGTACACAAGGGCATAATCACCCGATGAGCCAGCAATTCACTGATCTTCACAACTGAGTGTCAGATCTTCTTGGTTCTGAACCACCTCAAAACACATTTTGTTTGGGTCTACTACTCCTAGTTGTGGGATGTATTGACCCACTCTGCTGTGCTATGCGGCATCACCCTGCCAGTTACAATGGCGGTAATGCCCTTGTGCGCACCAAAAACCTACAATGGAATAGGGCACACCCTGAAGAAATGTGCCAGGGGGTCCCATGACCAGCAAACAGAGTGCAGACAGAGAAGCAGCACTTTGAAAATGAAACCCCAAAATGTGCCTACAAATGTCATTTGCTGTGTTGCTAACAACTCCAAAATGTCTATGACACAACACTTTTACATTTAAAATCTTGCCTGGTGCTAAAATTCATGTATCTAATAAAGCATTATAAATATAAAAAAGTCCTAATATGAAGAGCAAAACATTAATCAGAAAAGTGGATTGTCTGTAAACTGACAGCATCTATCCCAAAATCTGTGTGCAGTACCCTGGACAGAGAAGGTACTTATGAAACTTTCAAAGTGAGCTAAACTCAAAAGCCTGCCGGATTAGCAAACAGAAAAAGGATTGTTGCCGAAAAGGAATACAGATCTTAGTTGTGCTTTTATCCCACAGATTTTTAGGCTAAGAAAAGAATGCATTATGTTTGATGCAACAAAGTTGGTTTTGCTGGATTTAAAAGTAAATTAGCCTAGCCTGGCTGGGGCTGCAAAAACTGGAAAAGCAGGTTTTTCTCCTGGAAGGAGGGCCTTCCTCTCAGCAAAAACTCACAGGGAGGTGTTAATTGCTGGTTAGCCCTGACTTTTGTCTATAGAAAGCTAAGGAACAAAGGACATCTTTCAACCCAGGATATGGAAGGTGTGAAAGGCCGTAAAACTGCTGCAGCCCAGGAAACTCCTGGCTGACAGATTCAAATTCCAAACGAGGGGCCACCACATGCTTCAAGGAGTGACAAATACTGACCATTTGGTGTTAACAGGATATGTACTAGACATTTTTAGAAGGGGTATAACTTATTATCAGAAGGGGTGCAAAATCTGAAAATGGCAGATTAATTAACCTAAATTTTAGCACTACCTTTGAAAAACATGTAGCTTATTCTGAACAGGAGTGGCAATAAATGTGGGTTTATGGGTTCTGTATTTCTGCTAGAATTGTGAAACTTTATACACTCATTCCCATGTTAAACACACACATTTGTGGAAAGTTGCATGAAATTTGGAAACTGTGTGTATAGCAAAAAGGACAGAATTCTGTCGAAAGTTGATACCAGACCCTACAGCTGCGAGATTTTGATGAAAAGATGCTATATAAAATATGGCATCTTTGTGTTTAATTTGTATAAAAGGGACTAATGTAGAAATGTGTGTTTAGTGTAAAATCCGATTTTGAGACCAGTGACTAAAAGGAGGTCTCTGAGGACTGTAAAGCAAATCATAAAATGTGACATCAGCCGGCCTTGATCCAATCACCCCAAATGCAAGGCAGAGATGAAGTGGTGACCCATCCCAGCTCAGAGGGACAAGCTTAGCTAAGCCGGCCCATACACCCCCTTTATGATGTCATTTTATAGCATAAATAGAGACAGCTGACATCATGTAGAGACAGACAGATCCACTCACTCTCCTGACTGCTGGCGGAGTGCCCTGCTGCTGAAATCTAAATCTTCCTTGTTCCAGACTCCCGAAACTTGGCAAAGCAAATGCCTATTACATAGCTGAACCATTCCCAGCTAGGCCTCAAATTGTAGAACAGAACCCCAAAAGATTAGGGGAAGCATCATAATATAGCTGGATGTGCTGTTAATGCTTGCCTGCTGAATATATCTATCCTCAGAACCAAGAACGGCAGATCCTGTGATGTGCTGTGCCATGCTGTGACCAGAGTGCCTTGCTGACCCTGTCCAGTCCGATGTGCCCAGGTGTCAGTCCCTGATAGATCCGATTCAATGGTCCAGAATCCTGACGGTCCAGAATGCTGACGGTCCAAAATCTTAAATCCATTTTGTTTTGTGAGTATTAACAGGAAGCTAGAAACTGTTGATTCCCGTGCATTATCTTGTCCCCTCCTAACCTCTGAACTATCCTTACTTCCATAATCATTAACATTGTTTAAATCCGTAGTGAAATGTTATTCTGTCCATCTGTAAAAGCAGTGCGGTTCTCCCTTTATCCCGAATATCACGCACAGAAAAGTTTGCCGCAAATTTTCATTTTCAGAAATGTTTGCACGTGTGAAATAGCTTCCACGTGTTTCCGACTTGGATTTTAAGATTGCAAATGTTTTCTGCTGACTAAATCCTTATTTATGCTTGTGTGCAACTTTCGAAGTGGCTCCCGTAGCAATTTAATAATAATTTAAGCATTTTTCCACACTTTTAGAGTTTCTGCTCAGCCACTTTTAAAGTCATCCTGACAGTTGAAAAGCACACTTTGTTTTTCTATTTCTGTGTAAGGGGGAAGGGGGAAGTGAGACACTGTTTGGTCTATACTATTCCTGAATACCTGCTCTCTTATTCCATCTCTTTGCATTGCCTATTGGGGGTAGAGGGGTGTTGCAGGGGGAATTTCTAACCATAGTGCTATTTTATCTGAAACCAACCCAAAAGTACTATTTCCTGTGCTGCATTTGTTTTGCTCATTACATATTTCTAGTGTATTAAATATATTATTCTTTGTTCTGTCACCCCATTGGTGATTGTTGTTTACCTATTAAGGTATACATTGTGATTTTGATCTTAAATAAATAAATAAATAATACCTTTTACAAACCAGCCTGATTCTTGGCCCAGCATGACCTGGGGTATTTTTAAAGTAAGAGGTGTGATACTAGTGGTACATCTTTCAAATAATGAGTGTATCACCTGATTGAAATCCTTAACAAATCTGGGGGCTTGAGTCCGGGGTTTGATTGATTGCCACCCGTGACAGACTAACACAGCAGTCTAACCTGCAGAGTAATAATACTTTGTGTGGTGGGAGTACTGTGATACACTGTATAAGCACTCCTAAAATAAATACTGTAGAAATCTGGCTTGGTTGAAAAATGAAATTTACCCTGAAATAATTAATCTAGGAAATTGATATTTCCAAATGACAACCCCAGTGGTGCAATGCAAAATTGCCAAAATAGTGGCCCACCTGTACCTCCACATAGGAGTCATACAGGCAAAGCACGCAGACCATGTACACTTCATAAAGGGGCAAGGGGAAGGGGCAAGGGGAAGCCCTGCAGAAAATCCAGAGCAAAGTGGACTCTGCAGAGCAAAGGCTCCAGGATAGCAAGGAATCGGAAACAGAGGCTAGGCAGTATGCCACCAAACTGCAAGAAGAACTGACACTCTCACTGCAAAAGAATGCAGAGCAAGATGCCCAGCTAATGACACTACAAAAAGAGTGTCAGGAAAGGTTGGACTCCCTACAACAGAGTTAACAAAAGTTGGACCAACAATTAACTTTTAATAGAATCTGTGTAGAACAGATGCTCATTTTACAAGACCAGATAGACACATTAAAAGGGGAAAATAATAAATTAAATATTAAAGACCTAGAATCCCAAGCAGAGTTTGATTTGGAGCGCCAGAAAGCTGGGGCACTTAAAAAGCAGAGGGACGACCTGGCTGAGCAGAGGGGCACTCTAAGTCAGGAGAGAAATGCCTTAGGCCAGGAAGTCAGCCGTTTAAAAACAAAGTTAGAAGAAAATCACCTGGTCCTTCAGGAACTTGGTGAAATCAAAATGGATTATGAAAAGCTGTTAGAGCACACCAGGCGGGTGGAGAATGCTCTGGCAAAGAATAATCAGACCAGTAAGGACCAAACTCAGGAGGTGAGTCTCCTGCAGCAAAAATTGGCCCAATACTCCCAATTCAGGCAGGAAGCACAGAGAGACAATGAGGCTCTCTGTGAAAAGAATGACAGGCTCCACAGACAGATAGCCATGCAAGAACAACTCATAGAGACCAGTAAGGCCTTAGTAGGGGAACAAAAGGGTCACATTTTGGCAGGTTATCAAGGAGTGGGGGCTGAAAAAGATGACGTAAGATGAAAGAGAGAACCCCCTGAGCATAACCTCAGGAACCCTGGCATCAGGGACTTCAATCCCTTCAGTTCCATGGACTCTGACACCCCCATGAACCAAGGGCCATGGGGATGGTAGACTTCAACACAATGGGAAATATGGGACTGACGGATCAACGCCTCCCAGAAATGGATGGGTGGGCATCTGTGTACAGGTTCCCAAATATTAGGGCCATCCTCTCTGATCAGGGAGACTCCAGTGAGGGGAGAATCAGAGAACTGGATCCTCAGAAATATCACCTACCTAGAGATCAGTCAGTCAAATTTGGTGGTGAATTCCATGAGACTAGGCCCACAAAGAGCATTTTAAAAACATATTCCCAGCTAGGACAGTGGGGGGGGGGGGGTAACTCAACCAATCATTGGAGCAAGGGAGAGTCAGAAGACTCTTCTGAGCACCACAGGTCACAAGGGACTAGGCCCCCACATTCAGCCAGCCATTCCCAAGCTCATAGAATCAGGGAGAGCCTAGAAGAACAGACAGCCACCTCTGGTAGCAGTGCCTCTGAGTCAGAGGATGAGTGGACCAGGGTGACCAGCACTAAAAAGGCTAATGAAATTAAGAGAGCTTTACTGAAACTTCCCCTGAAGCAAATCAAGGCAGCATCATGCCCAACCACAAAAATGCCAAATATTCAGTTTGGGAGCACCTCGAATTGTTTGAGCAAATGATGGAGACGTTCCACCAGAAGGATAGCCAGAGCTGTATTCAGTATGTTGAGTGGACATTTTCACCTGAGTACTCCAACCTATTTGCGGGGCTGGAGGATCAGAACCATTCAAGATGGTCCACCTATAGGGTGACCATTTTAAAGCATGTTTCTATCCATAGAAACCCCTAAGAGGCCCGCAAGGCAGCCTACAATCTACAATGTGGGGAAGACCAGGCCCCACAAGAATGTGTCAAAGAACTGAAACGTGCCTTTGCGCAGACCACCAGAAGGGTGCGCACTGACAGTAGGGAATTTGTCAATACCTTCTTTCATGCCCTCCCTAGATACATTATGACCCAGCTAGTAAGGGACTTTCATGGGAAAAGATCACTAGATTGGGTCATTGAACAAGCAACTCGCATCTACGAAGTGCAGAAGCCACTAGAAAGTAAAAGTGCTAACAAAAGCCCAAAACCAACCAACACCCCTGATGCTGCTAAGGTGGCAGAGGTGAAGGTTGCCCCCATTTTAGATCTGGAGATGGGGGGGCCTAAAAACACCCCAGTGCAGAATCCTACCATTCCAAGACCCAGAAGGCTCTCGGGCCAATCCCAAACAGGGAGTCAGAGAGGAAACCCCACAAATGGGACCCCTAACTCCCCAGCCTAGCCTTACAAGGGCAACAGACCCAACCTGGGCTATGTGTGGACTCCTCCAGCCCAAGGGGGCGGGATCCAACGAGACAGCTGCCAACCCAGGAAACTTCCGTCCTCACTTTCCCCAGGAGGGCAGTAATCCCCAAAATGCCAGGACAAGTTTCTTTCCCCGGTACCCACCGAACTTCAACCCCCAAAACAACCCTTCTTTCTTTCCTCACTTTCCTGAGCCCAGACAGCCCAATATGGGAGAGGGGAGGCCAAGGGTCGAAGGGTACCAAAACTATCCTAACCAGGGGTATTATGGGAGAAGGGACAGTTACCCTTCCCGTGATCAACCAAGGGTACACCCCGTACCAGCCAGAGCGGGTGTCCCAACTGGAGCTCCATGTCCAGAACATGGCACAGGATCTGGGTCGCATGCTGTGGGCTCAACAGAACCCTCAGATGAGCATGGCGACGCATAACCACCCCTCAAATCAAGGGTCTGGTGCTCTAGAACAATGACGGGGGAAGAACCCTGACAACCCACCGGTTCCTAGAGAGGAGGCACAAGGGGAAGGGGGTGTCAAGCCTTAGAGGAAGCTTCCTTCCCTACTTGTGGAAACCCCCTGGAAACCCAGGAACCAGAACCAGAATCTCCTGCCCCCGAAAACCTGCAACCCAGGGAACAGCGGGTGGGTAAGAGGAATAAAGAGCCTAAAAAGGCCCATTTTGTGGAGGAGGTGCAGATCTTCCAATTTGAAGGATGGGGTCCTCAGAGGATTCTGGGAAAAGGATCTTCTCCTTCAGGGATGGGGGAACTCCTCCCAAAGAAAAATGGGTCCCAAGAGATCCTGATCAAGTCTGGGTAGATGTGGGGACTGAGTTAAAACTGCCCATCATCAAACCCCAGTATGACCAGCAAGAAAATCCCCTTGTTCAAACCCATCCGGGTGACTGCCTCCAAAAAGGGGGGGGGGCAGCCCAGACCCAGAATCAGAACCAGGGAAGCCCAAAACTTCCCCCATATCCAATTGCCACCTTTTTTCTTACAGGTTCCCAAGATCCCAAACAGAAACCTGCCCAAATCACCCCTCTGTCGGAATCCAAAGCAAAGAAATGAACCCACCAATTGGCCAAAAATGTGCATTATCTTTGCCCCCTTGAGGAGAAGGAGGGAAGTTTTTATGCACCGGTCCGAATACAGGGGCAATGTACAATTTTGGCACTGGTGGACAATGGATCCCAAGCCACCCTTCTGTCAAAAAGGGCCTTTGATCAGCTGAATTCAGGAAGGGGGGAAAAATACCAAATCCCTCTCACCCCTCTTCCTGGACAACTTCAGAACTTACCCATATATTTGGGGTCCCCTTCATATTGTCATTGGCTCCACAAGCAAGACAACATCTACTGGACCTTCATATATAGGGAGGCTTAAAGTAACCACTTTCATGCTTGGGATTGTTATTCCCACTACCATTTCCTGAATCTTGTTACTTAACATAAAAACGTGGTGGGCCTTCTGGGATGATGTTTTACCACACCCTCTTTCTCCTTCTGCTTCTCCCCTTCCTCCTGCTTATCAGAAATAGGACTGTCCTTATGGGACACCCACAATTCAGCTACAATGAACAGTATCTTTGTATCTACCTCCTTAGAATTTGCCAAATTCAGGGGATCATAAAGCAAAAATATGTTCAAGCATGACCAAATGGACCATTCATTCAAAGGTTGTCATCTTGTAAACTTCAACCCAGCCACTCAAGTTTGTAAGGGAGTCTGTCACATGAGACACCCAAGTAACAGTCTCCTTTTTCTTATGTTCTCTGAATCTCATCAAGCATTAGGCAGGAGTCTTCCCAACCTTTAAGATCAGAGCTTGTTTAAATTTTTCAGTCGTTTCTCTCTGTCGGTTTTTGACATTTCCATGATGGCACTGCAGCCAGAATGGTGTAGCCTGCTGATCAACCATGCAATCTAATCAGCATCATCCAATTCTTGCACTTCACAAGCATACACAAATGTTACAAGCCAATCCATTGCATCATTATTCTCATCATACAGACTGAACAGATCTTTTGGGAAACTTGGATGAATGTGAACAGGAACTATCACCATTACCAGATCATTTTGTGTATGTGGTCTTCTTCAGTGACCAAATTCATGTATGGTCAGTGCCATTGAATTGTGAATTTTCACCAAACCGACTTTATTTGTGCACTTGTGCAGGTTACTTTGTTCAAATAATTTGAGAGAAAAATGTATTAGACAAGGCCAGGCTGTCTCAACTGAGCTGTCAAAGTTGCTGAAGGGCCAAAGGGAATTGACATACCTATTCTTGGATTGTAAAAGTCTGTAATCACATTTGAATATTTTTTTTCTCTTTATAAGACCTAAAAAGATTAAATGGAGTACTGTCCATAATCTACTGAACCATATGTTATGATAAAATAATAATGTAAAGTGCCTTGCATTGTTTGAAGATTTCATTGATTTGTATCTTCCTTCACCGTTCATTTTATTAAAGTAATAGGGTGAATGGGTTCTCCAGACCTGTATGACTCATTCCTAAAAATTTTATGTCTTCAACTCTGTTTTTCTAACAAGGTTGTATAGTGCACAATGTTGTTTAATTGCTGTTTGGAGGAGAGATTATTTTAAAAGAAAATTACCTTTCACAAACTGCCATATGGTTAGGATGTAGGAACCGTGGCTTTGTCGATTTTTATAAATTTTATACAAATGATGTGGGTAATTCCATCTCTGAAAGCATAATCTACTGAACACACTCTAATTTTGTAAGCTATGTACCAAAAGCATGGTGTGTTATTGTGCCTTGCTGCATCTGCAGCCTGATTTACAGCACATGTTCTACCAGTGGCAAAGAGCAGGTTCAGAAGTCACAGGTGCCCATTTTACAGCTATAGTGACAGCCAAGTCTCTGTAGGACAGGGTCTGCATTTAACTTATGCACCTCTGTTTAAGTCTACCTCCTGGTGCAAAATAAGCCATAACTGAGATTTGGTATGGTGGATGGTATCCTAAAAATTATTGCCGCAAAATCAATTTGATATCACACATGTGTCAGCCCTGTGAATCCATGCTCAACTCCGGAAGTATTAATGGTATTCGCACCAGACAGATTGGATGTTGTCACTCCTGCAGCATAGAGGGATTGCCTATCTGTGTTCCTTTGTACGGGCAGGTAACACCCTTCCCAGAAGACAGCCACTCCACAGGAAGCTGGCCTGGGAAGAGGAATCAAAGGTCACACCCATCCACAAAAGGCTTGGCCTCACACCTGGGTGCTTTATTTCAAAGGGCCTTTTATCCTATTGAGAAGGCGATGGAGCAGGGGTTGTGTAGACAGGGGGACCTCTGTCTAGATGAAAGTAGATTCTGCCATCTTGTTTCTCTCTACCTCTATCTCTTCTTTCTGACCCTCCACTTTCTTTAGCAGAAATCAATTTGTTTGTGATGTCAGAAGGGCAAAGTCCACATATTTTAAGAACAGGGCTAACTTTGGTCCAGTCACCTTTGGACTTTTACCTTTAAAATAAGGTGGATTACACCACTTCCTTGATTCACTCTGGAAAAACACCTGAGAAGGCATCATTGTACCTCTTTTGGGGGAATTGAACTTTCCAAAGACCTCAACCACATAGGTGAAGAAGGAGCAGTGCAAAGCAGAGGAGGGGTACACCTTTTACCCACTCCCTGAGAACATTAAGGGTGAACCTTGCTGTGGACCAGAACATTCCACTCTTCACCAGAAATGTTCAAAGCTGGGAGAGCAGACCATGAAAGGACTTATTGTGTTCTCGATCCCCTGAATTGGGTCTCACAGCATCTGGCAGACCAGATCAGCTAATGCTCGCCATTCTGTTGACTCCAAACCAGTTGAACTGCCATCGAAGCAGAGCCTGATGCCATCAATGTTGAGAGATACCACCAGTACTTCTTCTTGGCACTCCTCTGCACCTTCATACAAGTGCCAGCTTCTTGAGACTGCTCAAAACTGCATCATACCCTTGCTGAGCCTGTCACCTCTAAGGCTCAATCAACCACTCAACACTGGGACTTGACTCGAAGCAATGGATTGTCACTTGCCAACTTCAACAAGGGATTATGCTACAATTCAACCCATTCACCCTCAAAATCCCACTGTCTCAAACCACACATTGAAACAATCTGATCACTCTTTTGACACCCACCACCCCTACTCGAACTGCTGGAGTGCCACTCATTGATCCCTCCTAGAGGTCACAACCCAACTCATCCTAGCTTGACCATAAAGAGATCCTGTGGATTGCTTTGTCCTGCTTCGCAAAACACTGCCTTTGACTTGACATTTGAGCAAGGGTGTGGGAGCCCCTCTACTGAGCACAAATATGGGTCAAATACTATGTTCTATGGAATTTCTTCCAATCAGGAGGGTTGACAACCATGTTTTAGTGATTATCAACTGCCCCCTTTGCCCACTCTGGGCCCTAGAGATGATATGTTCACTAATAACCCTTTTGCAACTAATAAACATATCCTTTTCAAAGACCATTGTGTTTTCTTTACATGCCTTGCACCCGTGATGCATTACTCAAAGTGCTGCATTGTACGATCTTAGGTTATTCTCAATTATTTCCTCAAAATTATATTTTATACACAGATTTACAACATTTTCCTGCAGCTCAAGTGTAGCAGCATTGTTTTCATGTATATTCCCCACTTACAATGCCACATCATAAATTAACAATAACACCAATTCATATTTCTGCTTCTTGCAATTCCAAATATGTTGCTTTATTTTCTTAACTATTCAAGAAACATTTTGTTGTATTCTCAAAATGACCTAATCTCAGACACCCTGGAAAATTCTCAGGTAGGTATTTTATTTCATTATTAATAGTACATCTAAGTGGAAATGTTCAGGGACTCACTTGTTTACAAAAGTCAGGTAACAGACTGTCCTGGGCAGATCCTTCATTGGTTGCATTTCGTCAGTGACATCACATTCATGCTTACGTCACCGGTCCTCCTCACACACAGGATTGGCCAAGTGAGAAAATCGGACGTAAACATGTATGTATTTATTTACTTGGAAACATAATCGGAATTACCAATGATACTACAGAATAGAGATGATCATTATCAAATATAGTTGATCATTTTCAAATGATCCGCACCAGCAGCAGCCCGCTACCTGCCCGTGAAGATCGCGCACCCGCAGTACCACCCATGCTGGCATGCACTTGTGCTTATATCCCCATGGTGCACAGTACAGATACTACGTTGAGAGTATTGACAGTATGAGCATCTGTCCTATGCTCTCCGAAGTGCCCTGCAAATTGCCTTGAAATCTCTACATCTTTCCAGCTTACCATAAGCTGCACCGTAGCTGTTTGCCTGTTTTTTCGCTCTGCCTGCTCCCAGAAATGCTGGTCGCAACCCAGCACAAAAAGAAGGCTTTTGTCCCATTGTCTAGCAACTGAGACGCCTCATTAGAAAATCACATTTTGCCGGCAGACGGAAGCACAGGTGGCCGCAAAGAAGGCCAGAAAAAGGCCCTTTTCTCCCCTTTTGGCCACAGGGACCTAGGACTAGTCCAGTTGAGAGTTCTCCCTCCCTTGTCACTATACGCCCAGTCCAAATCTTTTGATACACCTACCTAACTACCTTCAACTCCTTCCTGGAGCCTCTCTGACTGCATCCTACGATACCAGAGGTCATTGGCTATAGAGTTCACACTGTGTTATGCCGTGACTGCAGCATAGTCGCCTTTCCCTTTACTCCTACTTCAGATCTCTTCCGAGGATCTCCTGATCATCCATGGCACCTGGCGACACCACCCAGTGCCATTCACAACTACTCGAGCTGGCCCTTTCACTGTGAATAACCAATCTATGGCCCTTTGCCTGGCAGCCACTAAAACCTCCTTTACAGGCTGAACACTTCTAACTCATGAGCTTGACACAGATCTTATATATGTAATTCACTGTGCTCACTGCAGTGTATGCATGTACTTCTGCTGTATTATACAAGGGCTTAATGTCTTTATATACACGACTATGCTGAAATTACTGTGCCGCTACCTGAGCTTCACATTTACACTACTTTTATTTGGAATGCACTGATTTTTTTAATTCTTACTACAACAGTGCTAAAATCGCCGGCTATAACCTGTTTAGAATGCAGTGTGTTTTATGCTGATTTATATATGGTTGTTATGACTAGTTTATTGTGATCATCTCTCGACAAATCTGCAACTGCCTCTTATCGTACTTTAAGTCTGGCCAGTCACCTCTGTACTTTAGTGTGTTATGCGCTGCTATATCTAGCCCACATTGATTGTGATTTGTTCTCTTAACACTGTTAATACTACCAGCTCACTACCAATTGCAAGGTGCAAATCCTTTCTGTATTTGTCCTGATTTGATACTATCTATTATTTTCTTACCCTTCTCTGCCTCCATTGTTGAGACTGCAACACTACTATCCACCCCGCGTGCAACTACTATATTAATCTCACCAATCACTTGACATTGGAACTTAGTACTGTTGTTGGTTACTTGTTTAACTACTGTGCCATAGTCAACTAATGTGGCACACCACAAGCATTATGTATGTGCCTAATTTTCTGTAGTTAAAATTACTGTATGCCTTATTGGCTGTAGGTCTACAAGCAAATTTACCAGCTCCAAACTACCTTGACTTCCATAGGACCTCCAGGGCTAACAAGGATTTCAAAACCCTTACAGTAACTAAACCTTCCACACTCTGCCTTCCGCTTAAATGTGACAATCTCCCATTAACCATCCAACACCTGAGTTCTTTACCATCTTCGAATCTCGTTACGCAGCCTTCTCTTCCTCCAGCGGCATGGGTTCTAATCACTTGCCACCTACTAACTTAAAGACTTATTACCCTATTAGCAAAACTAATTTACCATGCTCTCCTATAGCCAGAAATTCTAGACTTCGGGCTAGACTAACCAGACTCCATGAACCACCAACCAGTACCCTACCTAACATAGGCAAGCATAGAACAGCCATAGTGAGCTAAGGACTTGGTTGAGACTCTCCCAGGGGTCATCCACCCAAGAATAGGTCAAAGGGCTGTGTTTGTGCCAGTAGAGAGACTCCCAGAACCCCCTTTGTGTTGCAAATATAAATTACATTTGTTGTGCATGACGTGTGGATTCTACCATAGAAATATGTCTGCAATTAATTTGAAAATGTTTACTTTTCTACTGCGGAAACACTCATTTTAAAGTACTACCTACATGCTAAAGTTAGTTTGCATTTTTCCTGCTTTTAAAAAGTAAAATATCTTATCTTCTTTTCAAGTAAATGCAATTGTAAAGCTCAATCAATCTTCAACAACCACACAGAATTCCAGAGGATCTCTCAAATAAATGTCCACATCTTTAGACATTGTTTTCTGAACACACTTCAAGATGTGAATCACAGACTCCCTCTACTGCACAATAGTAAAGGAAACATTAACATTGAGCCAACAACCAGTTAACAAATCAGCCATGAGCATAAAACAGACCTTCCTGTCAAACAAAATGGATATGACATTGTAAAAGTGGAATGTCCCACAGGTAGCCTTAGTAGTAACATTGGAAACATTAAGTAGTGTATTTGTATTTTCAGTTGTAAATCTTTAAAAGGGCTTGTGGATACTGAAAATGAATCTTCAAACAGTGTGTTAATCATAGTTGTTTTCACATTAACTTGATCTTTCGGTGATATATTTTCTAATACTTCTCCTGCAACATTACCAATAGTTGATGCAGTTGTAGCATTATTAGTATATTGTGAAGAATGTTTATTTTTAACTTCCTGTTTGCTAGTGATGTGTTTGCATTTTTCTTCCTTTTTCTTTGAGTTCCTTTTGGGGGGAATGTTTGTGATAATTCTTCCTTATGTTTTATTTTTTTTACAGCTTGCTTTTCATGCTTATGTTTTCCAGATTACATTTGAAAGCAGAAAGGGCAATTTTGTTTCTTAAAGGACTGTTTCTTTTGTTTTTTTATTGAATGTTTACATTTTTATTTTCAAAAAATGTTTTTGGGGGGGAGAAAATACAACTCTGCTTAACACATTTTTTCTAAAGCAGAAGGATGTGTTACTTTTATTGCATTATTCAGCGTGTTGTAATGAAACACTGGACAAAAGACAATTATGTTTTACATTTGTTAAATTATACTTACAAGACTTATGATGATTTTTTATGTTGCTTTTTCTTCCCAAGATGAGGTTGAATTGTATTTTCATCCTGCCTTAATGTTGATGTTTAACCTATAAAAAAATGTGATATGTTGTTATAATAGTAAGACATGCATATATTAATGACAATGCAAATATAGTAACATTAATACATGTGTACACTAGTGTAAATACAATACGTAATATGTCACATGTTAAAATCGATAAGTGAGATAAGATATTACAAGATAATTTTCCAATTACTACACTTATTAGGTTAGGAGTACAGTTTTACAAGATTTAATGTGGATGTGTTTTGTTAATTGTATGCTGATGTTGTTATACATACTGTTTACCATTCACATGCATTAAACTGTTAGATTTTCTAAGTATACACAGTGATACACACATTACATTAAGCATACATAAGTCATTATTAAATGTATATTATCATTAAAACAGGTCAAACTGTAGAAAGCAGATGTGACCCGAATAAGGATGCATTTGAAAGTAATAAAATATCTATATGAATAAACTTATGATGTGAAGCATGCACTTTTCTAAGCTATACATTATGTGTGATGTTGGTTACATTTTTTGTTTTTTGTACACTACTAATGTTAACAGTACTGTTTAGAATATACACCTGTTAAAGCTGTGAAGCACATAAAGCGTACAAACTGATTGAACCTATAGATGGTGTGCAATGGCATACATTATATTTTATTAACTTGGCTGTACAGAGAATACATTTGTTGAACCGCTTTATGAAGATGTACATCATTTTACATTTGGAATGATAAACATACAGTATGTATGACCAAATATACGTTGTCATTTGTAAAGCCACTTATTAATATTAAAGGTTTCAAAGGCATAGTTATGTAGCATACACACCGGTAGAAGCTATGAAGTGTCTGAAGTGTGTAGTTAGTAGTGAGTTTTTAGTGCTATATAGAATTACAAAAGAAGTAACTGAATTACCAAGGCACTTGTTGACAATTAACTGTCCCTAATACATTGATACTAAGCATATACACTGTTGAAGCAATAAGCATATGAACTAGTTGTACAACTAATGAATGCATGGTTATGAAGTGTACATTCACAGTGCTAAGCATCATATTGAATGTATGAACTAGTTGTATGAACTAGTTGAACAAACAAAATATTGTGTTGTGCATAAAGTTGTATGTGTAGTTAATATTTATTGTGTTATAGCATTATAATCACATATGAGTAATTGTTGCATTCCCTAGTGAATGGCGAATTTATAATTACCATTTTACTAAACTGCTCCATGGAAGAGTCTAAAGCAGTTGTCTACATTTTGAAATTTGCTGAAATATTAGAAGCATACACAAATTATTTTAAAGTAAAACATTAGAAATGTTATAAGTTTATCATTATTTATGTACGCTTATGATGTTATACATACTGTTTGCCGTATGACCCTGTTGAAGCTTTGAAGCCTATGACATGTATCCAATACTACTAATATTACATCAAGCATACATAAGTAATTATTAAAGGGATATTATCATAAAAAGGGACACACTTTGTTAAGTGCCCATTAAATATTCATTTAAAGTAACATCATGTATACATGAATACACTTATTATGTGAAGCATATAGTTGTTTAAGCTGTACATTATGTATAATGTTGGTGAAATGTTTTCTTTATTGCACATTAATTATGTTATTCATGCTGCTTAGCATGCATACGGTACATCATATTTGTAAGGAGACCTGTTGAATATTAAATGTCGTGCTGTTTGGCATACACACCTGTATGTCATAATTGTAAAGACATTTGTTGAATATTAAATGTGCCTAACAGATAGCTAATTGGCGCACACAGAAGATGCTATAGAGTGTATGAAACGTGTAAAGTAAATGTACACTACTGCTTACATTTGTATTAGCATTTCATATGTAGTGCTATGAATATCAATGCTACTGCATTCATTCATATTAGCATTTCAAATATACTGCTATATAGTATAACAAACGTACAAATGTAACTGAATGTATTTATTGATCACCACATTTTCCTCTCCCTCCTTGCTGACAGAATGAGAGTCTCTGTAACTGCCCTAAAATGATTTGCTTCTTATTTATCCTATAAGCACCAGGTCATACAGATGGGCTCATTCTGATCCAACTGACTCCCAGTCACATGTTAGGTACCAATTGATCCCATTATCTCCCCAATTTTATTCAATCTATACATGAAACCCCTGGGAACTCTCCTAAATGACCTCGACATAGCCATCCATCAGCACTCTGGTGACACTCAACATTAGCTCAAGGTCAGTGGCCCTTTGAAGATTGCTCGCCTCACTCTAGCCCTCTGCCAACAGTACGGCAATACTGTATATTACTACAAGCCTGATTCCGGCACAATACTGTTGCAAAGAGGTCCACTGCTCATGAGCTACGTTTGCGCTATAAGCTATACAATAACATATTTTGTGTACACACTTGTTGAAGCTATGCAGCATATGAACTCTTTGAACGACTAAACTAAATATTATGGTACTGTTAAACTTGTAATTGTAGGTTCTATTTATTGTGATGTTGCATTATTAAACCATTATTAAATAAGCAACTATAAGGGTAGGTTTAGTTGTTAAACCATATTCACATATATGCAATTTTTGCATTCACGGGTAAATGTAGATGTTATAATAATTATTTTAATAATCTGGCTCTGTTGAAGCATCTAAAGGGTTGGTTGTGGTTGACATTTTCAAATTTTCTGCAATAAAATATGTATACATTAATGATTTTAAAGTATGGAATTAGAAAATCTACAAGCTTAACATTAGTTATAATACGAGTTATGTTTAGCAAAACTGGACATGAGTTTGTAAACTTTGCATCCACACTGGTCACTGTCTTCAATTGAAGTTTATTGATAAACTTGCCATGAATTATAAGTGTCAGACAAACAATATAAATGTATCTAGTATATTTTGCATTGGGCATGAGCGTAGGTATATGGTTTTGAACCTAATGTACAGTATGCAACTGCTTCTAAAGGAAATTATTATAATGTATATTTCGTATGCTTGTCTGTATATTTGTATGCACTTATCTTGATTACGCATGCAGTTGTAAATGTATCTTTACACTTGTTCATGTTGATTATATTTCCTTTAAATGTAGGCAAAACTGTGTTAATAATAGGTGATTCCTGGGTTTTCTCACTGGAAAATGTAGTATTAGGAGTGCTGACAGTTTGACCATTTGGAAATATGAACCTGGAAGGGTATAGCTATAACTGTCAGAAAAACATGTATTTAATTTAAATCATGCTGGATGAAATGATGTGGGCTACCCAAGAGGAACCTAATCATGTTTTGACTTTAAAACTGGCTTAGTATGCCTAATAGGATTGTTTTGAAGAACAAAAATAGTAATTTCATGCTTGGCGGCACATCATATTTGAATGCATAGAAGTGTGAATCATTGTAAAATAAAATGTTCCCAAATGTAAATGGGTGTTTAAATATATGTTTTGTTGAACATGGCCTACATTATACTTTTCACTGCAACATTAAAAGCCAACTTGACAATATTTCTAGGGGGGATGGACTACTTTTAATTCATGAGGGCAGAAGTTTTTTCTTGGGCAGTATCGTGAAGGCCTACACTATGTTTTGCTGAAAATGGACTCTTTACATTTGTTTTTTCATACAGCATGGCTATTGTTTTTTGTTAAGAAACTTTAGTTAATTACCATTTAACTTAAAAAAGCATATCACTGCAAAACCCTGAAAATTCAGCTAAAGCTACCTTAACATTGCATCCCCTGTTGTGCAGCCTATGACCACAATGATGAAATCACAGATGATTTCACTGATGACATCACTGATTCAAGGGTTTTGTTATTCCATAGATTTTTTCCACGCCATTGGCTATGGCCTTTATCCGTGCCCACTGTATATTTTAGAACTCTACCAGACCATGGCTAGTGATATAGGACTTTCAATGGACCCACTGTCCATTTTAGAACACTACAATACCACTAGGCATGGCCTTCAGCAGTGCCCACTGTATCTTTCAAATCACCCCCAGACCACTAACCATAGCCATCGTCCACTGCCAGTGGGCATGCCCTTAGGCTGTGCCTACTGTCCATTTTGGAACACTACTAGACAAGTGAAGTCACACAATATGGTATTAGTGATGCTGTTTTTAAATGGCTGTGATACCAGAAAAAGTATTTTAAATTTAAATATGTCTTCAATGGTTTAAAAATATTTTACATTTTTTCAGACAGATGAAGAAGTGATTCACATACCTAGAAGGATTGACCTACGGAATTGCCTGATACCTGTGTACCCTGTCTGTTTGCCAATAAATAAAAGGTTAACAAAAGTACCTAGAAGGATTAAGAACCAGCCACCTGAGGAATTCCCTACACATAAAATCATGGACACCTTAAAAGACATTTTAATGAATCTTCAAAATGATATGGAATCACTGAAAAAGGAGATAAAAGACATGAAATGAAAAAAAAATGATAGTAAAAATGCAGAAAATTGGACTGATGAAGAAAATCTATTATGTGTAAATACTAAAAGAAAAAGAAAACCCTCAACCACTTTCCCCCTAAAGAAATATTTTTACAAAAACCTTTGTGTTCATACCTTTTCAACTTTTAAACATTCTTTACAGTTATATTTGTTGTTTATGAAGAGAAAGTCATTAAACGGTTACTGTAACTTTGCACACATACTACACTCAATATATCTCAAAACAGAACTTTTATAAATCCTGTTGATAATCAAAATAGAACTTTTGTAAAGCTCTCCACACTGATCATTCCACCTCTTCATTACTGCTGGCCGCAGGCATATTTAAATGTGGAAAATTGCCTAGCATTTCAGTGCTGGACTGCCCCTAGGAAGGTCAAAGACTGATATGCTGGGAAATTTCTTCTCTGTGGAAGGGACAGTGAGCTAAGGACTTGGTAGAGTCTCTCCAAGGGGTTATTCACCCAAGAACAGGTCATTGGGCTGTGTTTATGCTGATAGAGTAATTCCCAGACCCCCCCTTTGTTTTGCATAAATTAACTTTGGGTCTCACCCTAAGTTACCAGGGCGATGCAGATGTGGACCTCTTGCTCACTGTTCTTAGAGAGGCACAGCTTCACCTCACTGATGATGCCCAACACGGCTGAAATATGTGTATAGGGTTGCTGTTGTACTCTTGTTCAGAGGAGAATTGCCTAGCATTTTGGTACTGAACTGCCCCTGGGCAGGACAAAGACTGATACGCGGGGACATTTCTTCTCTGTGAAAGGGACAGTGAGCTGAAGACTCAGGAGAGTCTCTCCCAGGGGTTATTTACCCAAGAACAGGTCGTTGGGCTGTGTTCGTGCTGGTAGAGAGATTCCCAGACCCCTCACCCCCTTTGTTTTGCATACTTAAATGAGAGACCAGAGAGGAAAAAACAAAACTGTAAAAAAAACACACCACACCACAAAAAGGACTCTGCCACTTGAATTGGGAAACATTTAAAAAATATACAAATGACAGGTCAGGAAAAATGACAGGACAAAAGACAAACGTATAGGAACAAGGGATGGTAAGAAAGGAATGGAGATAGGTTGCAGCTGCTTTTTAAAAGTTCCCGGAGGCTCACAAACAAGTTCACCCACCAAGAGACACAAAGCAATGAGAGAAAACAAAATGAACGGTGTCTTTCGGTGTGATGAATAGGCACAGCTACATCAACAAGCCAAGCATGATGCACGTATGCAACTACACATGACTCATAGCTGTGTCAACAAGAATAGCAAATCTGTTGGCGCAGAACGATGATACGGCTTTGTTCATTCGCGCCTTCCATGCTGAACAATCAAATTGCGAGCACATTATAACTGTGTCAGCAAGACTAGCCAATCGGGTCGGAGGGTACATGAATGCAGCTGCATGAATTTGTGCCTTCAGCGCTTACCAATCAGATTGCATGCACTATGTAGTCACGTCAACAGTACTAGCCAATTGGGCAGCATAGTCCGTTTATGCAGCTACACCCAGGAGCAATGACTTACCCACGTGTATACCATTGGACAATCGAATTGTGTGCTGCACTTACATGCTACACATGACACATAGCTGCATGTACACGATCAGCCAATCAGTGATGCAGTGCATTAAGGTGGCTACACTCAGGTGCAATCCCATACCAGCGTTTACGGCATTGGTCAATCAGATTGCGTGCTGTGCCACACTGTGGTACATGATTCATAACTGTGTCTACACATCCTGATTTCTATTGGCTGATGATGTAGGTGTGGTAGCAGGTTTATAACTGGAGGGAAAGCCCTAAGAGATGGACAGGATATAGTGGGCTAAATGAACAAAGTATGTACACATTGGGTGGTCCTGTCCTCCCTGAGTTCTGTGTGCTGCGCACAATTTAAGGCAGCAAATGATTCAACCTTCCTAGAAACCCCATGCAGAGGTACAGGGATCCCCAGCATGGGATGAGAAAGCAACCATTAACAATATCTGGTTTTTAGAAGGTAGCCTTATTTTATTTCTTAAGTGGCTTTTTCTTGTAACGTTTTGTAAAAACAAACATTCAATTAGAATAAAAGATATAGAAAAAGAGTAAAGCATGGAAAGCACAGTCAAACATCAGAGTTTTAACGTCACATAATTTCAATCAAAAACTTGGTAAGGAACTGTGCTATAGCAATAAGAAGGGTTTTAACAGTTTTCTGAGGTAACTTATCACAAGTCTGCGTAACTAATATGCAGAAACATCTTATGTTTAGCAAAAGCATGGAATAGAGGTATATGTCATATTACTTCATATTGAAACATAACCTTTTAGTTACCATGCTGTCCAGTATTATATTTTGCAATTCAATTCTTTTGCATATAGTAGCCTGGATGGGTTGTTGTCATTTCTATGTAGAAATAGTTTTAATGATGGTGGCCAGCCACGGCTGGTCCAAGACCGAGAGAGACTGGTCCGACGTCTGTTTAAAGAATAAAGATAGTTCTGTGTGTTCCTCGAAAGTGGTCTTGCAATGGGGGACCACGGGGAACACTGACGTTTCGATTGGTATTTATTCTCAATCTTCTTCTGGGGCCTTAATTATGAAGGTCTCCCTGGGGAAAAAAAAAAGAAGAAAAGGGTCCACTTAGAGTGGGGTACCAAGTGTTTTCCTAGGGGATCACATAGTGTAGGGGGAAGGTTAAAAAGTGAATGCACTGGGTAGAGTGCTGTTAAAAACGATTACTGAAGGGCGGTTAGCCCTGCCAGTCTAGCCACTGACCTGTACCCGGAAGCTGTGTGGAAACTTCTGTGCTTCCAGTGGTCGATTGGGGTGCATGGTGCAGTTAATGTCTTGCAGGAGTGGTCACTGCATAAATGTGGGAGGCATCCATTTTCGTATCTGGTTGCCAAGTTCCAGTGTCTGGATCAAACCCTGTAGTACAAGGGGTGATAAACGGGGGGGGCAGGCGGCAATTAGGGATATGTCCTAGCTCATGGTAATCATCTGATGTTTGTTGGCAGGGCAGTGGGCGGTCATAGTGCCTGTCCTGAGGGGTCTCACCTGAATGAAAAAAGGCTCGAGTACGGCATGTCTGCGTCCACCGTCTCCGTGTAGCAATCGCGATGTGCTGCAAAACAGAGCTGTAGACGCTCCTATATGTGCGCCTGTGCGCTAGCGCAGTGTCTGGTGGTGCGCGCATGCGCAGATGCTGTGAATGCTTAATATGTTAGTGTGTGGTCACTTACGGTTGGCGTCTGAGTCGACCTGGCGGGCATGTATGGCTAAAGCCCAGTGCGCATGTGCAACAACGCTCTTGTGAGTGGTTGCTTGCTCTCGCATACGTGAACGAATGCGGAAGGGCAGCGTCCCTGGCAACCATGTGTCCTTAACAACTGGGATCAAGTCCTAGTGTGCTGCGGCCTCGTGTGGATGCCTATCCAAGCTGGGAGTGTCCTGGTGAGGATTAACTGTACGTAGATGGAAGGCAAGGCCTGTATTTGTAAAAGTTTGAGTTGGGGCCCTATTAGGAGGGGAGTGTGGCAGATAGCTTGTGCCTGTGTGTTGATCTTCAAAAGAGGCCGGGGGGTGAGGCAGAGTCTCCTCAGGTTTGAAAGTCCATGGAGGCCGCCTCGTTCAGACCCGCGGCCAGGGTGTTGAGTTTAAATATCCACCAGGATTCTTTGTAGTTCAGCGAGTTTGCAATGTTGGTGGTGCCTAATACACGGTCAATTACCCACCATTTGAATGAGTCAAGGGGGTGTTGTAGTTCCATGAAGTGTGGTACCAGCGGTGCAGTGTGTATTTTACACATAATCCTTGATTTGTGCTCGCTAATTCTTTTGTGCACCGGTCTGGCCGTTTGGCCTACATATCTCAGTTTGCAGGTGCATTCAATGAGGTAGATTACGTTGGTGGTTTTACAGTTGGTAAATTGCCGGAGTTCCCATTCTTTATCTCCTATTTGGAAGGATTTCATTTTATTCGTCCGGTTGCATGCTTGGCATGTACCACATGGGTGGTGCCCTCTAATTTCCCGCATGTTCCAAAGTGTGGATCTTGTAGGTTTCCGTCGGGATCTGGCATGAGTCAATACATCTTTTAGGTTTTTATTCCTTTTCAGTGCCATCCTGGGCAATTGTTCCTCCGGTAGACTGAGACGGACGATGGGCCAGTATTTTTTAATCAAGTGTCTGAATTTCGTGGTATTGGCTCCAAACGTCGAAATACAGGCCAATGTATTCTCTGTCCCTTGGTCATGTATTTTGGGAGTTAACAGCGTTTCTCTTGGTGTGTAGAGGGCCCTCTTTGTTATATTTTTGAGTAATTTCTTGGGGTTACCTCTGTCGGCCAGTTTCTGTTGCAGGAGGTTCGCGTGGAACTTGAATTCTTCGAGATTGGTGCAATTCCTTCATATTCTCAGGAATTGTCCGTAAGGCAGGTTATTTCGTAAGTTTTTGGGGTGATGGCTGTTGTAATGCAGGGTGGTATTTCTGTCTGTTTCTTTTTTGAAAATAGCGCATTTCAGTTGGTTGTTTTCAGCACTGATTTTGAGGTCAAGAAAGTGAATGCTCGTGTTGTCATGTTCCATTGTGAATTGTATATCTTGTGACCTTCCATTAATCCAGGTGAAGAAATTCTGTAGTTCGCTGTTTTCTCCTTTCCAAATAAATATAATGTCATCAATGTATCTTCGCCATGAGTGGATGCTTGCCTTGAAGGGGTTATGGTCATTAAGGACAAAACTTTGTTCGTATTCGGCCATATAAATTATCGCCATGCTCGGGGTGAATGCTGCGCCCATGGCAGTACCGCAGACTTGTAAGTAAAATGACTCATTAAAGTTGTTGGTGAGTGCCAGTTCTAGTAGTTCTACAATGAAGTTTATGGGTACTCTTCTTTGAGTCATATGTAGAGTTAGATGCCGTCTAATGCATTCGATCACTTGGTTTTGTGGAATGCTTGTGTAGAGACATTTGATGTCCATCGTGACTAATTGGTTCCTGGTGTTGTCAAAAGATTGATTTTCAAAGATGGTGATAGTCATCATGGTATCACTCAGGTAGGAGGCGGTTTGCTGGCAGAGTGGTTTAAGAAAGTAGTCTATGAATTGGCAAATGGGCTCCACTCTTCCTGGTGGCATGGCGCTGTTTTTATGTATCTTGGGAAGCGCATAAAATGCGGGGGTTCTTCCCTCAGTTGTATTGAGGAAGGCCTCTTCTTTCTCCGTGATCCAGTCTCTTTCTGATGCGAATTTGGTTATTTCTTGTATCTTGGCTTTTATGGTGCTGGTTGGGTCTCTCTGCAATCTCTTGTAGTTGTTTTCATCGTTCAGCAGTGCCATCACCATGTTGTTGTATTGTTCCACGTTCTGAATCACTATCCCCCCCTCCTTTGTCTGCCGCCTTGATTACCAAGTTGTCGTTATTGGCAAGTACTTTGAGGGCTTGACCTTCTCCATTCGTGAGATTTTTTCTCTGATGCTGTTGTCTTTTTTGGAGTTTCTTGATTTCTGATGTAATACACTTTTCAAAGGTAAGGATGGATGAGGGTAGTTGGTTGTCTCTGGGGTTAAAGCGGGATTTACGTCTAAGACCCGTGTCTTCTGTGGTCTGGATGGTGTCTTGGTCCATGAAGTAGATCTTTCTCCGGATGAAGCGAAAGAAGTTTTGAAATTCCCCGTCAATTTTAAACCAATCTGTATTGTTCGTAGGTACAAATGATAGTCCTTTGGCTAGTAATGTAGTTTCATCTTCTGTCAGGGGGCAGCCTGACAGATTGAAGATCGGGATAGTGTTCAACGTTTCCTGTTGCCTCTCCTGCCCCTGTTGGGGCGGATCCACTGAGGGTAGCCGTAGAATGGCATTTGCATTTGTGGTGGTGGGAGTCAAATTTTGTGCTGCACTTACATGCTACACATGACACATAGCTGCATGTACAAGATCAGCCAATCAGTGATGCAGTGCATTAAGGTGGCTACACTCAGGTGCAATAACATACCAGCGTTTACGTCATTGGTCAATCAGATTGCGTGCTGTGCCACACTGTGGTACATGATTCATAACTGTGTCTACACATCCTGATTTCTATTGGCTGATGATGTGGGTGTGGTAGCAGGTGACACACTTTAGTATTGATGTGAATACAAACCGCATTGCCTGATTGGTTGGTGGGCATAGCCACAGTAATTCACCTACATGGGCATGGGTAGAGGGTGGGCTGTTGAAGAGAGGGGTAGGGTGGGTGAGCAGAGGTAGTGTGGATGGGGTAGACAAGATTGGGTGGGGGTAGAGAGGGTGCAGCTGGGGCAGGTGGGGATAGAGTGAGTGTGAGTGGGGTGGGTGGTGATACAGAAGATGGAAGTAAGGTGGGCAGGGTTAGAGAGGTTGGGGGTAGAGTGAATGGAGGTAGAGAGGATGGCAGTATGGTGGATGGGCAGGAGAAGAAAGGGCAGGGGTAGGGTGGGTGGATGTGGGTACACAGGTTGAGCAGGATGCATGAGAATTCAGAGGCTGGAAGTATGATGGGTGGGGGAACTGAGAGAAGGTAGGGTGGGAGAGGGTAGAAGGGAGGGAATAGGATGGGTTGGATATAAATAGTGGTAGTTTGGTGGACAGGGGTACAGAGAGTCAGGTACGATGCATGGCCAATGGTAGGGGGTGAGGAAGGATGGGTGGATAAACAGAGTATGTAATAGGGTAGGTGAGTGGAAGTAGAGAGGATGGGGTAAACTGGGTAAGGTGGGTGGGGGAAAAGAGGGTGCAGGTAGGACAGGTTGGGGACGAGAGGACAGGGGTATGGTGGCTATGCCATTTTCTATGTGATTGTCAATCCATTCTCCTTTAATATACATATTCTATTGGTCTTCGGAACAGGATCACCCCAACTTCAGCCAGCCCTGAGTTCCCCAATGCACTGAATTTCCAGGGTTTAGTTGCAATTTGTTTCCCACCTTATCTGCCCTAATACTATATCCCCATAATGAAATTTTCTACGTGATTGTCAATCCATTCTCTAATAAAAAATATGTCCTATTGCGGCTTTGCAACATGAGCATGCCAAGTTAAGATGATCCTAAGTTCCCCAATGCGTACCATATGCACAGCCTTTGATGTAATACGTGATGTCACCAGCATAGTTGTGGCCATAGTTGGCTGTATAGTGGTGGCTATGTTATGGATACATACAGTAGGCACAGCCGTTGGCCATGCCCCCAATCATCTAGACACCAGCAAAGGCCACAGTAATTTCTGATTATTTAATTAATGTGAACATTGTGAATAGATTAATTTGGTTATTGGCTACAAATTGCAATAAGCATCATGTTAGGTATGGACACTTACTTAGAGGAGGGTATCATTTGCGCTTCTCTTCCTGTAAAAAATAGAAGGAATAATTAGTTGGAGAATGTACTTTATGAAAAACAATTAGTCACAATTGTACACATATGTTTAATTGTTTTGACCCTTCATAAGAAGTACAACTCATGTACTAAGTTTGTTACAAAATATGTGTGTGTTACACTGGGACAACATTGAGGTGGTCCCATTTTATTGCAGAGAACATTTAGGATAAGTGCAAGCCAATAAACATTTAACCACAGAGGAAGTTGTCAATCATTATTTCAGTTAGTTATTTTCTCTTTTTTTAAATATTTTAATTTTTAGCACCGTAGTACTTTTCTTGTGTCTTTTTCAATTGCATTACATTTTCCTCCCAGATCAGACACTGTACACTATATCTGACCACAGCAGTCCAAGTAATGAAGTCATCAGAGTTCCGACACCATTAACTCCCGCAAAAATTGTGCAGCATGAAAGAATCTGCAGTCAGTTGGCTTTATTGCCTGGTGGAGGAGCACCATTTGCGAAAAGAAATTGAAAAGGCGCAATACAAAACTATGTTGATGTTATCTCATTTTATTATTTATTATTAGGTTTAGGACAAGTGCAAGCGAATAAACCTTTAACCTCAGATCAGCCTTAAACCCTCCATAAGACAAACATTCCACATGTATCAGTGCACCAAACAAGTATATTTGTAGTGGCGCACATGAAAGGAATGCAACAAGAACTTATTGAATATCCATATAGAAATCTGTAAGAGGGTGAACAATAATTTATGATACAGTAGGCTCTGAATCACAGGAGAAATGCAAATATTTATTGACAATTACTTTTAACTAATGCAAAATATCCAAATATTTTCACATCAGACACAGAGTCAGAATGTTCACAGTGTGATTTCGGCAATCAGAATGGCAAAAGTCAACACAATTGTGCCTATGATACTTTCAAAAATCAATGACACCAAAATGGCTGACACATTTTCACTGCAACCTATCGCAGGCAAGTGCACAATTGCAACAGTAACACCAACCAATTTCAAACACCAAAAAACATACAAAACCTGTTTTTAAACCATCTTTTTATAACCCTGGCTATTCCAGCTGAGGCTTAAAACACCCTCTTGTAGCTACAGCTACAAGTACATTTTTTACATACTCAAGAATCCACATTATCAACCTTTCAAAGTTCTAATGATGCAAGGGTATAGGTGAGGGCATGGAATCAGAAATACTTGTAAAATTGTGTGGTCTAACATCCTCTGAATAATATGATTATTGCACAGAAATGTAAGGCTTCATACCCGTGGGTATTCTGCTTAACCGCATTTACAATAAAAATCAATCAACTGACGGGATACACTATTGTGTCTACGTATGCCTAGAGCGATGCTGAATACCTGCGTGTATGTCTACAAACAATGAAACCAGTTGTTTCTATTTCATCATAGCTGCGGCTATCGTGAAAAACTGCACAAATAAATAATGTCCTGCTCTCCCAGGTCCTCACATAGTGCCCTGAACATCTATGTCTTCTCTGCCCAGTCCACTAATGGCCTCCTGACCTCGCCTAACCCTCTCCCAGTCCCCCATAACGCTTGTTGTTTCTGTGACACAGTTTCAGTTGAAATGGACACTTGATGGACAAAACAAAACTACAAGTTACAAAATGCAAAAGAAAACAAGAACTGGATGGGCATCTTCCAAATTACATGGAGACATGCACACACACATACACACACACTGACACTGAATGCTCACACTCACAGTGTCACAATGTTTGCATACACACACAGGTGCACACACAGGGGAACACACTAACACTCACCATCACAGAGCAAATGCACACTGCACGCACAATCACTCATACACACTTGCACACCACCTAAACACACACACGCTCAAATCCAACACACACAAATTGCATGCACACCATCTCAAATGGCATGCACAACCTCACACCATGCATCCCCCCTCAAACTACATAACTATTTAAAAAGAGGACTACACAAACATAGAATCACATTTATGATGAATACTGCCATTAAGGAACCCTGGCCTGCAGGAGTATGAGATGCAGCACTTAAACATTATGCCTTCAGCCATGGTCAGTGTGCATGGCAAAATATATTTTAACACATGAATGGATACTAGTGATGGCCTTCAGTTATGGACAGTGGTCACAACCTTCACCCATGTGCACTGAATATTTTAAAACATGAATAGGCTACCAACAATAGATGTTGACCTTTAGCAGTGAATACTGCTTTCAATCGTGTCCACTGTATATTATATACACTGGTCAGGCACTAGTCATGAACTTAAGCACAATACTGGCCAGTGGCTACAATCTTTGGCTGTGCCCACTATATAATCTAACAAATAAATGGGCCACTAGCAGTGGCCTTCGACCTTGATCACTCTGTGCATCTTTTGGCCATGTACAATGTATATTTTAAAATAATAAAATGCATATTCGATGGCCTTCGGCCATGTCCACTGTATATTATATACACTAACCAGCCACTAGCCATTGCCTTTAACACAATACTAGCCAGTGGCCACAGCCTTTGCTGTGCCGACTGTATATTGTAACATACTAATGGGCACTAGCAATGGCCTTTAGCCATGGCCACTGACTACAGCGTTCAGCAATGCCCTCTGTATATTTTAAAACAGTGATGGTCTACTTGGCATGGATTTTAAACATGGACATTAGTATTTTTGAACACTAACACACCACTAAGTGTGGCCTTTGGTAATGGCCAGTGACCCCAGCCTTTGTCATGGCCAAGTCCATGGCCAAAATTGTTATTAAGGTAATCAAACGTTTCATTAACTAACTTATAAATGATGTTATGTCTAATTCCATTACTTATGTAATCATCTATATTCAATGTAATTAGTCTTGTCACCAGTGATGGCATCAGTGATGTGATTTGTAATGTCATCAGTGTTCTCATACTGGCATCAGTGATGGCTTCTCTGATGTCATCATTGTGTCCATAGGCTGCGCAACAGGGGTGCAAAGTTAAGGTGACTTCAGCTGAATTTCAGGGGATTTATTGCGTTAAGTTCTCACCTTAACATCCCTGCAACTAAAGTTTTTTACCTCAAATATATATATAAATGCATGAATTAGACACTAACATCACATGCCCTCAACATGAAGAACACATGAAATAGGTAATGCATGCATTTAAACATGAAGAATACTAATACAGCATCCATAAGACATGAAGCACATTAACATGACCAATGCATAAAATGAATGCAACATGAATGACACACAAATATTGCTTGCTAACATGGATGCAAGAGTGTAATTGGGTAACCTGTAGGGTATTTTTTAAAGATTTGGGGCCTAGCGGTATTTTCTTACCGTCAAAATGAAAATAATTCACTAATAATCACTCTTTGCATTCAGATTAGATTTGGTATATAGTACTACAGTATACATACATTATTTCAGCACACAGATACATTTAGTGGTATACATTATGTTGGTATGCGTTATTGGTGGTATTTCTGGTGAGCATAATTCCTTTGTTTTATATGTGGCCCCAATATCCAGAACCCCTTATTTTTGCTTAGTTTGTTCGTGTAATCACTAGAGAGGCCTCAGGCTTACATTTCAGGAACACCACATTTTCAATTGGAGTGCCACCATGGGCTGTCCTCACTGACTTATCTACGACAGCGAGCTAACATGCGGTATTTATCACCAACTTATCTACATCGGTGAATTATATCCAGGGCCTCTCTTTCTGCTGACTCATGTACCTCCATCAGCAGTCTATTTCATTATATTATTGTTATGTTCCGTTCAGAAAACATACAATTATATACTAAATGGAATCATGCACACTGCTACCGCTAAGTCTTATTTTTAGCTAGCTTAAAAATGACAATTGCACTGTCTAAACCTCTCCCCATATTATCACTACTGTAATGGTAGATGCACAAATAAAAGAGAAAAATAAAACACACTATCCGTCTGCTTTCAGATATTTTTTGTGTATTATAAAAATTGCATTTCAACACAATCTTACTCTTTTTACAGAAATAAATGGAAATTGCACAGTAACAACCTTATCTGTAACAAAATGAGAAGAGAGCAGCGAGAACATACTCAATTCGCAACATTAAACCTGTTGATAAAACACTGGAGTTCCCTCTTCCATGCTGACTGAATAGTTTCGTACACATACACACTGCCCCCACACTCTGTAATATAATTACCAGGCCTGTCCAGCATGTGAGGTTTGTCAGCTGGTCGCCTTCTGGAAGTGGTTCAGTGAGTTCTTCTTAAATCACCCCAGTAAGGACGAGCATCTGCCGTCACTCAAACTGGGGCTTATTGACTGGAATTCCCAGTTTCTGCAGCAGTGCACTGGGGTCTGTTTTTTCAATCAGGAAAATCCCCAGCCACCAGCTAGGTCTTTCTCCCAGCTGTGTAAAATGTCTTCTCTTCCCTTCTTCCCCGAGATTCATTAGCAAAGCTCTGTTAAAGCCTGCCAAACGAGTTCAACCAATGAAATTCTATCATGTCCTACCCTCCTTTTCTTTAACAATGGCTTGGCTTATACAATTGCAACTGCAACCAAACTGATTTCCTGCTTATTCGAGTCTTTGCTTCCTGCAAATACTGTGGACAGAGCACAGATAGAAGCAAAGAAAAAAAATCTGAATGCGCGTTTAAAATGACTTTCGGAGCCTGTCATTTTCCATCCCATTTTGCACTGGAGAACACATTATATTATTGATGAGTTAGAATCATTAGTATTGTTAATAGGTTAGTTCATTAATCCTCAAATGTGTCTCCTGCAACAGAGGAATTTCAGGTGGAGAAAAAAAATATATGCTTTTAACTGTGAAAAAAAATGATTTGCATTTTAAATGTAGAAATCGTTTTTGACTGAATAGCGTGTTTCATTTACATGTCCATGTCACACTGGCAACACATGCCTTGGTGTACCGCATTATAGCAATGCACCAAACCCAGGCAGTAGTGCTGCATGAAAAAAAAATGCTAAATACTCTTACATATTCCCTCCTTTGGCAGTCCAATCCATAATTAGAGGAAAATCAACTTGCTCCCTTCCTTCTTTTAAAATGTATGCGTATTGGGATATCTTTCTCTTCCTGACGTAGTTACTAAGATTAGCAACATTTTCATTTTTACTGATAGCACAACCAACCATCCACCCATGATTAGCACCAGGACAGCTAAACCCACTATTGAACGTTCCCCCCATGTTCCCCAATTAAATTTTTCCACCTCCATTATACCCAGGTTACTAACTGTAATATTGTTTTTTTTCAGATTAATTTTCATTACATGTCTTTCTTTATGATTCAATAAAAACTCCACATCCGATCTATTGGAAATGTGTCCCTTTGAAACAAATCGATATTTTCTACTTCGCTTTCCCAAATATCATTTGTTACGTGAAACAATGTTAACTCTCCAATTGATATAATTGTATCCTTCGGAACCTGTAAGTAAAAAACATTATATTTCATCTGTTTAACCACATTTGTTCCATGATTCAAATGTACTATTGCCATGTTCTTTAAATAGGTGCTGACCAACCATTTACCTCTGACCATTTTAGCCTGTGCCAGTTCTTCACTCCCCATATTGCTAATGATCACTTCACATCCTTCTGATATACTTGGGTCAGATTTCAAACTACAAATAGCATCTGTGGCATCAGGAACAACGGTTTACCTGGACACATATAATTTTGTTCTGTAAATTTGACACACGTTTCCAAGTTTGGTATTAAGTAAATTTCAGGCTCCCATGACTGAAATGCTACCACTTCTGGAGTCTTAATCTTAATAAATGTGTCCTCTTGCCAAAGCCCCACGTTGTGTACCCACTTGGTTTGATAAATAAGTTCAGGAGCTACATATGGAATGCATAATAACAAACCAATCTCCAACCTTTCCAGGTCCACATATAATGGCATTGCATTACCCATTTCAAATGCAATTTTTACCTGTACCACATCAATTTCCCTCCTGGTCAATCTTTCTATCATTTGATGAATAATATCCTGCAAAACAAAATACAAGGGAATATGTCCTTGAATCAACTGTGAAACTGCAGTTTGAACTTCTCTCATATAAATCGTGAATAGTCTATCAACAGGACTCATTATATTCAATGTTTCATTTAAAGTTCTGTCATGCTTAATAATTAGCTTAGTCGCCCGTTGCATCACATCCGCTTGTTCATTTAGAATGATTGCAGTTTCATTTATGAATCTTACTTGTTCATCCAATCCCCCTCTAATCCCATCTAATGTTTTTTGTATTATTTCTAGGTCAACACTCAGTTGTTGTGCTTTAGTACTCAGCGTTCCTACCGAAATGGCATTGGCTGTTGACATTGTGGTACCTATTATTGCTCCAACTATAGACATTACCAATGATATTGCGAGCATCACCGCTCCTCTTTTTCCTCTCCTCTTCTTAATGTCTGCTGAATTCACAAATGTTTTTTCCAATTGCATCAATATATCTCGTATTGACTGCTTAGAGTCCTCTTTTCTTGTTTCCAACAACTCTTTAGTCCGTTCAATCTTAATTCCGGTATGGTTCAAATGCTTTTCAATCAAAATCTCAGGGTTCAATGGTATATAGATATTCTGGAAAATCATCCTTCTATCACTCATGATGAATCCTGGTGCCTCTTCTACCGCGATACCAGATGCTGGTCCAGGTTCAATGACAACCTGTGCTTCTGAATTTTTGAAGATTCCTCTGAATATCATCATCATTAACCATATTGTTGGTGTCATCTTCAACGCTGATCGCTTTGCAGCCTTGGTCTTTGCCCCCCTTCGGGGCTTTCCGGAATCCGTCTGCGTGGGCTCCAGGACTCCATCGTCTCCCATGACCTCCTGTACAAATATGTTAATATTCTAAATTTAACTTTTCTGTCACTGCCTCCTGACTGTACTAATTTATTTTACCTTCTTGTGTTCAAGGGACTTTATCTGTTTCTACACGCTCCAGATTTTTTATCTCATGTCTTGGATGACATGGCTTGATTTGGTTTACATGCTGTTTCACCTTCAGTCTTTAAAATTTTGTAAACTCCAGGAGAGACTTTATCTATAATTCGGAATGGCCCCTGCCAGGCTGCTAGGAATTCGGAATTTTTCTCTTTACTTTTTCCAAAATGAAATTTATACACCTGATCCCCTACACAATATTCCTTTACTGTTGACTTTTTATCATAATATATTTTAGCACTTTCAGCAGCCCTTTCCAGATTTCTCTGTACAAAAGCAAATGCATGTTGTAAATGCTTACTCAGCTCATCAATGTATTCATGAACTGTAGATGCGCTTACAAGTGTTTGCTCATGTGTTCTGTATAGCAGGTGTTGCGGCAACACCATTTTCCTACCTGTCAAGACCTCATGTGGGCTAATACCTGTTGCTTTGGCAGGAGTTGATCTGATTGCCATCAAAACCAACGGTAAACGTAAATCCCAGCTGGAACCTGCTTAAGCTACACATTTCTTTAAAATGTCCACAACAGACCTATTACCCCGTTCAACTCCACCTGAAGAAGCCACCCGATATGCGATATGTAGTTTCCTTTTCACACCCAGTATTTGCCATACCTTGCTCATTAGAGCACTTGTGAAATGACTTCCTCTGTCTGACTCAATTCTTTGTGGCAACCCAAACCTTGAGAACACATGATTCACTAGCAATGTGGCTGCTGTTTGCGCACTACAATCTGGTGCAGGAATACATTCAATCCACTTCGACATCAAACATACCACACTCAAAATATAACGGTTTCCTCTGCTCGACCTTTTTAAAGGCCCTACATAGTCTATTTGCAAATCTGATCATGGAAGGGTTAGGCCTCTTTTCATTAGTGGAGCTCTGTGCATTGGTGAAGCAGGTTTAAATTGGGCACATGCTAGACATCCTCTAGTATACAATTCCACATCTTGGGACATATGTGGCCAATAAGCATAATCTTTTAATATTTCCAATGTTTTTTGTGAACCTCTGTGGCCTGCAGTTATGGCATCATGTGCATGGTGTAGCATTAGCCCTCTAAATGAAAGGGTTACCACCCATTGTATCTGTCCTATTATGGACTCTCTAACCATGATTCCATCCTGTAATCTAATTCGTGTTTTGTTCTTTAATACCACCCTCAACTCTTCTTTTCCCATACAATCATTTTCTGTTAAAGGATTTTGTTCGGGATCTATCAAATGATTATAATAGATTCCCAAAATTTGATCATTCTTTTGTGCCTCAATCAAATCTTGGTCTGGAGTGTTGTACCACTGATTGTTCTGTCTCTTTTGGTGCTTTAGAATGTGTTACTGCATCAATCTGTATTTCACCCAGTAAATGTTCAATAGGTAGCAATTATCCCATCACAGCCTCAATTTTAGCCAGGTGGTCTGCCTTATCATTCCCCTCTTTATCCTCTCCTGGAGTTTTTAAATGCCCACAAATTTTTCTCCAGTATATTGTCAAATTATTTTCTGACACTAATTTGTCTATGGCTTGTATCATTTTTCCATGTTTAAGTGGCTTTTTGTTGTATGTAATCATGCCTCTCGCTTTCCAGCCAGAGAGATATTCCACAAAGCTGTTTCGTGCATAGTCAGAATCAGTCACCAGGACAATTTCACTGAATTTATTATCAATTGCAGTAGCAATGGCTTTAAAAATGGCTGCCAATTCCGCTACTTGACTGCTCCTAGCTCCAATTCTCATACCTATGCTGGGGATACCTTCACATTTCAAGGAGACATTTCCTATTCCTGACACTAATTGTTTATTACTGTCATTTTCAATGAAAAGCACAACCATCGACATATACATTTGGCAAGTCCTTGCATGTTTTTTCATCAAAAACTTTGTGTGGTGATTGTTCAAACTCCTGTAAATTAGGTTCTATTTCCATTTCGTTTGATGCTTGTTCAGCTGCACAGTCGTGCAAATCTGCTAAAGTTTGAGCAATTGGGCTCTTTTTATTTTGGCCATATCTCACTTCTACAGGAAAACCTTGTAATGCTAGCGTCCATAAAGTGATTCTGGACTGCGCTAGATTACCTGACCTAATTCTTTTACTCTCTAAGAATTGCAAAAGTTGATGATTTGTTTCAATAATCACCTTTTCTCCCTGAACAATAGGGCGGAAATGTTGTAGCGCCCACACAGTGGTTAATAGGGCCTTTTCACATTCATTGAATTTCATTTCAACTTGGGAAAATGCTTTACTTGCATAGGCAATGGTTTTGTGATTGACACCATGTTTTTGTGATAACACTGCTGACATACAATGTTCAGAGAATCCTATTTCTATAAAGAAATCCCTATCCTTTATGGCGTATGCTAAACATGGTGCCTTTACAAGACATTCCTTCAATTTGGCCACTGCCTCAGACTGCTCTTTCTCCCATTTCCAGGGCGTATTTAGTTTTAGCAGTTTAGTCAATGGTTGAGTGATGTCAGCATAATTTTCAATGAACTTTCTGTTATAGCCTGTCATTCCTAATAAACTTTTCACCCCTTTCACATTTTTAGGGTCTTTTTGTTTTTGTATGGCCTCTATTTTCGTCTTTTGTGGATTTAGTCCATGTTCAGTTACTTCATGGCCTAGAAAATTCACTTTTTTCTTGCACCATTGTGCTTTTTGTAAAGACACTTTGGCGCCTGATTTCTGCAATTGGCCAAGCACATGCCTTATTTCATCAAAATGGTTTTTTAAGCTTTCAGTTTTTATCAAGACATCATCCACATAAACTATGGTTCCTCTTTCCGCTGCATCAGGCATGGCCTTCCTCAAAAATATTCCAAATTCACTCCCACTATTAACGTTCCCGAACGGAGTTCTAACCCATGCGTATTGAGTCCTGTAAAATGTAAAGGAAAATAAATTCTGTATCTCCTCTGCCAATGGCACGCACCAATATCCAGAGGTGAGATCTAATGTGGTAACACTTTTGAACCATGTACCTGAGCTAGGCCCTGATCAATGAATGGCAGTGGCCATCTGGACACTGGTACTCTTTTAATTAACTCCCTCAAATCTGCACAAAGCCGCCATTGACCATTTGGCTTTAACACACCTAAAATGGGCGTGTTGGATGTGCTATGGATAGGCCTGATGATTCCTCGCGATTCTAAATTTTTAATAATCTCTGCCAATGATTCTAAACATGCCAGCGGTAGTCTATGCTGGCGTACAAATACTGGACTTCTGCTACACCCTTCCGGAAGTGTGGCCACATGTAAATTAGTTAACCCGCAATCATAGGCATCTTTTGCAAATACATCTTTAAATTCCATAAATATCTTCCTCAATTCGTTTCTATCCTCATCGTTGTCACACGCATCCGCTAAGGAGATCTGCTCTTCTACCATTTTGGAAAATTCCGGAAAATGTTCTGGTAGTGGAATCACGGCGCTTTCCTCTAGCTGTGTGGCTGTGTCTCTTTGTAAAGCTGCCACTTTGAAATGTTTTGTCATGTCAATTTCCATTCCAATGGGCTGATTTTACATTTCATATTCACTTAAATCAAATGTTATACAACTCTCTTGATACCAGCATACTGTCTCACTTGAATCATAAGGGTACACAGAATTAATTTTAAATATTCCTTTGGGTTGAGAGTCCAGGTATTCTGGCAACTCACCCTTGGCATCTACATTCTTTTCAGGGATATTTCCAATCACCATGTTATTTAGATCTGCAGTATAATGTGATTTTTGTATGGCCATTCCTAATGGGGAGTTTTCCTCTAAGTGAATATCTTGACAACCCTTATTATTTGGCATAATTCTTACAGGCCCTTCACCAATATCTACCAATGGAATGTATTCATAATCCAGGCCTTGCTGTTTTATGGATTCATTCAGGCACACAAATGCATCAGAGTCTTTCATCTGCTGTCCATTTTTGCATTTCAGTGTTATTGTAAACTGTTTTGTAAAAGCAGGAAAAATAGTATCTTTCCTCATTTGTAGTTCGATTACATAAGGAACCAGTTGTGCACAATGAGAAGCCCTTCTTTTGTCTTCAAATTCAGGTGCCGGCCCACCTAGGCGTGACCATATTTTTTGATTAAGGAAATCTAACACTATACACATTCTGTGCATGATGTCATTGCCCATATAAAAATTATTTTGTGCTCCACTCACTATCCATACATTATGGTAAATTGTTTTCTGCCCAATGCTAATTTTAAGCATGCATCTGCCTGCAATTCGGTTTTCAAAGTCTGGACTGTCCAACCCAGAAACATATTGGTTTTTAATCCTAAATTTCGGGATTTCCTCCCTCTCCATTATTTTTTGCAACAATTTCTCATTAACGAAGCTCCTCTCCTGTTCAAGCGCTGAAGTGGCTTTTATTGTTTTAAAACAGTCATTTATACCAACATGAACCCCTGGTTGCTCATCTTCCATGTGTATTTCAGCAAGAGTGGTAATGTGTTTTTCTGAATCTGCTTTAGGAGTAATATTTTGTTTGCATATCTTTTCTTTTAAATAAAAATGTAATGTGTGCTCATCTATGGTGGTCTGCCAATTTTTCCTTGGGTCCAAGTATATTTGTACAGGTAGTTTTTCATTGTCGCTCTGCATTTTGTCTTGACACATTAATATAACAGTGACACTAGGTATGCAACTATTCTGGAGATATACCTCCACAGCATCATTTGTTTTGGCAACGGTGTGACATTCATTTATGTTGCTGTTTTGTGATTTTAGTTTCTTAGGTCTCAATGGTTTTTTGGTTAAGGACCACAGCACTCCATTCACCCCATCTATGAGAGGAGACAATCTTTTCAGGCAATCTGTCCCCATCAGAAATGGAATTTCACAAATAGATGTGATCAATACCTCTTTTTTCATTCTGTGCTTTCCTATTTTTATGTCAACCTCAGTTACACCTATGATGGGCACCTCCTCCCCATTAACGTTATTCACTGGACCTTGATTTTCCTTCACTGTGATCTGATTCTGTGGGGATCTCCCTTCATTGATACTCTTTACCAGCTCCTTGGACATATTACCCCATATTATCAGTACTGTAATGGTAGATGCACAAATAAAAGAGAAAAATAAAACACACTATCCGTCTGCTTTCAGATATTTTTTGTGTATTATAAAAATTGCATTTCAACACGATCTTACTCTTTTTACAGAAATAAATGGAAATTGCACAGTAACAACCTTATCTGTAACAAAATGAGAAGAGAGCGGCGAGAACATACTCAATTCGCAACATTAAACCTGTTGATAAAACACTGGAGTTCCCTCTTCCATGCTGACTGAATAGTTTCGCACACATACACACTGCCCCCACACTCTGTAATATAATTACCAGGCCTGTCCAGCATGTGAAGTTTGTCGGCTGGTCGCCTTCTGGAAGTGGTTCAATGAATTCTTCTTAAATCACCCCAGCAAGGACGAGCATCTGCCGTCACTCAAACCGGGGCTTATTGACTGGAATTCCCAGTCTCCGCAGCAGTGCACTGGGATCTGCTTTTTCAATCAGGAAAATCCCCAGCCACCAGCCAGGTCTTTCTCCCAGCTGTGTAAAATGTCTTCTCTTCCCTTCTTCCTTGAGATTCATTAGCAAAGCTCTGTTATAGCCTGCCAAACGAGTTCAACCAATGAAATTCTATCATGTCCTACGCTCCTTTTCTTTAACAATAGCTTGGCTTATACAATTGCAACTGTAACCAAACTGATTTCCTGCTTATTCGAGTCTTTGCTTCCTGCAAATACTGTGGACAGTGCGCAGATAGAAGCAAAGAAAAAAAAATCTGAATGCGCGTTTAAAATGACTTTCAGAGCCTGTCATTTTCCATCCCATTTTGCACTGGAGAACACATTATATTATTAATGAGTTAGAATCATTAGTATTGTTAATAGGTTAGTTCAGTAATCCTCAAATGTGTCTCCTGCAACAGAGGAATTTCAGGTGGAGAAAAAAAAAGATGCTTTTAACTATGAAAAAAAATTATTTGCATTTTAAATGTAGAAATCGTTTTTGACTGAATAGCCTGTTTTCATTTACATGTCCATGTCACACTGCCAACACATGCCTTGCTGTACCGCATTATAGCAATGCACCAAACCCAGGCAGTAGTGCTGCATGAAAAAAAATGCTAAATGCTCTTACAAACCATCTTCCCAAAGATGGACGCTGCAGCATGTCTCAGAACAAACACAGTCCTTAAGTCCTCAGAGCCATGCAGAGCCCAAGCAGTAGCTCACAGAAAGAGCCAAGGTCAGGAACACCGAAGGGAGTCACCGATGAGTGGAACACAGATGCCAGATAACCATTCCCAGGATGCTGCATGGTGGACTCCCCAATTAATCAAGTTGATAACAGCAGAAAAAGAACCCTTGATGTCCAGGTGCACAAGATCAGCATGCCAAAAGTCTAAATAGAAAGTAACTAACCAGCACCATCAGTGGCTACAAAGAACACAAAAAGCATGTTACGATGACCTAAAACCCTAATAAATAGAAGGACATTAATTCTCAAGTATGGTATCCTAACATGTGACATAGATGTGAAAAACACTGCCTATTCACTATATGCCAAACATACATAGAACAAGTGCAGCACTCCCTTGACATGCACACAGACACCAGATGGCACACAAGGCCAAGCTCAAAGAATAAAGGAGGCCTGATCACCTTGGAATGTTAAGGGGTATTCCTTAATTGGCAATATGGCAGACCATGGAAGTCTCTTCCCCCCACTTGTGTCTCGCTTGTATCTTGATGTCTTGTCAAAGCGTCCAAGGTTGGTAAGTTAGATGCTAATCAATAACAGGTCCCCTTACCACACCACCCATAATGGGTAGACCCACAGTCAGGTAACCTCATGGTGATGTATTAGAAATAGTATCTGTAGGAAAGATGGGCCCAGTTGCAGCCATCAGACAGGGATCCACCAATTCATGACTAATCCCTAAACATTATATATGTAGTGGGACTTACTAACCACCCCTTTGACCTATAGGTTTTGTAAATTGATAATGTACAGTGACGTCATTTCTGACACAATTTTGTAACAAAACAAGCTTGTAATCATCTGGAAATGGAGAGCTTCAAGAGGAGATGATTGTATGCTGTCCTGGCTAGATACATTCTTTAAATAAAGCTGGGTTCTGACGTGCACCTGAGTCCACCATCATTGAGTATTTGTCTTGACTGATTGTGTGATCCTCGGCACCTCAACATCATTGACTGTGTTGTCACAATTGTAAGGTGGCGTGACATGTAAGCACAAATTTGCCATGATATGTTTTAAAAAGTAAAGAAGTAAAGAAGTAAAGAATGCTTCCTGAAACGCTGGGGAATTCTCTTAGAATGTTGAACTTTGCACAGTAATTTCTGTAGTGTATTTGTCTTGTAAGCAGCGTTAGCTACACAGGCAGTCACCTTTAAATTGCATTAGGTTTGTTGCACAAATATTGTGTTTTGGCTTTGTTTCTGCACACTTGTAAGTTCTGTGTGTCAGGCTTCACTTCGAGTTACGTGATCATTGCAGCGAGATACAACACCTGCAGCAGGTTTCTAAACCTGCACGCCATCAACAGGGTGCACTCTATCTTGGAAACTGCAGTTCCCAGGCACCCCGCACTGCATATCTAGAAACCTCCGCCGCTTCTGCTCCAGTGCTTCCGAGACAAGCCGGCCTTTTTGCTGGTCCCGCCGGCTACATTTAACAGCATTTGCTGTGATCCCCACTAAAAGAAGTAAGCACTGCTTGCTGAAACGCTGGGGGAATTCTCTTAGAACTTTGAACTTTGCACAGCAATTTGTGTAAAGTATTTTTTCTGTAAGCAGTGTTAGCTAGACAGGCAGTCACCTTTAAATTGCGTTAGGTTTGTTGCACAAATATTGTGTTTTGCCTTTGTTTCTGCACACTTGTAAGTTCTGTGTGTCAGGCTTCACTTCGAGTTACGTGATCATTGCAGCGAGATAAAGCACTTGCAGCAGGTTTTCAAACCTGTACACCATCTGCAGGGCACATTCAATCTCACGAACAACAGTTCCCAGGCACCCTGCACAACATATCTCGAAACATCAAGCACTTACAGCGCTGGCGCTTCTGAGACAAGCCGGTCTTCGCCCATCCTCGCTGTCATCGATACGAGAGGCCCAACAACTTCAAAATGATTGCGCCTATACAATGCCAGCTAGGCAAGTAAGTCATGGGATATTTGGAAATCATGAAGTTGCAGCTAGCCCTGCAACAGACACAACGTGTGGCGATTGTGCAACAACATGCACATATGGCCCTACAGGAAGGGAGATTGCTGGCAACTAGCGCCTACACAACCTATAGATGTCTATTCACCAACCAAACAAGACAACACACACATAGCACTGGGAGAGCCTGATGTGGCCAACAATGAGACAGCAGGAGTTGTATATGCTTTAAAGCACGGGGCACCTAAGTGGGGAATCCTTCACTTAATCGACATACCCACAAATGATAAACAGCTAGCCCCGTAAGTACTCCTCAAGTAATGCCATACCCAATGGTGGAACAGGAGTTAGGTACCCCTTAAGGAATAAAGATGTGCCTCCTAAATACTAGATCTCTGAATAATCAGGCCAGGAAAATACACAACCTGAACATTGACAACACCGTCAATGTCCTCTTCCTCACAGAAACGTGGATATGTGATTCAAGTGGCCCCATGATCGAATCAGCAGTGCCAGAAGTCTAGTCGATCTTTTGTAAGAATAGGGAACAAGGACAGGGAGGGGGAGTGGTGATTATAGCAAGGAAAGATCTCCATATGTTCCTAGCCCCATGCTGCTGCCAGGGTTGTGAAATTCTACATATGAAGTTCACTCCAACTAATAACAGCTAAATTTAATAGTGGAATATAGACCACCCTCTACTATGATAGATTTCGACAAAGAAATAATCCAGCTGTTACATGGGCTTAGTAGAACTAATGCAGCAACCCTATCTGTGGGGGACCTAAACCGTTGTAGGGGGATCCCAAAGACCCTGGTGCTAGGAAAAGCCTTAAGCAATATAGAGTTCAAGGTGTGCAACAACGAGCCCACTACACCAAACGGGAATATACTGGATTGGGTAGTATTCCTCAACCTGGATATTAAAATTGAAGGAACCACACCGTGTATATGGATGGACCACTACAGGGTTGATTTCATTATTACTCTGCAGGGACCAGAACCCAAAATGAAGAATGAGCACAAAAGAGTTCTAAATAGAAACGTCAACAAAATCACAAGGGCCCAATTAGCAAAGTGTATACAGGTCGTTATGACACAAAAAACAGAAACAGACTCATTTGTTACTTCTATTCTCAACATATAACACACTGGTTCAAGAACTCGTCGACCAGGCTACTCCAGCCAGGTGGAAACTAGTAAGGGAAAATATAAACCATCAAGAATGGTTCTCAGCCCAGCAATGCAAACACGAAAGGAGAGGTAAGAGGACAACAACTTGCCCACTACTAGAACATCCTCAGCCCAGCAAGCCTGATTAAACAGAGAGAAAAGGAAACTAGAATCCAGATGGGTAAAATGAAAATAAGAACAAGTGAGAAGAGGCAGATTCTCGGTACAAACAAAGCATTATCAAGGCTAAGGAACATTTTTACAATGAGCAAATAGTCACAGCCGCAAACTCTATGAGCAAGCTCTTCGAGATTTTTAGATCTTTAGAAAAAAAACAAAGCCCTATCCCCTCTTGCCCAAACATCACAGAGCAAGTGTACAAAAGTACAGGAGGCCTTCAGGGCAAAAACATCAAATGCTAGAGAAACAATTAGGAGAAATAAACTCACAGTACCGGACGGACAAATCCCAATGTCCGACCCATTGAATCATGAAATGGTCGAGAAATTTGACTTCCAACCTATTACAACTGAAGAAATGCGTTTGCTCCTAGCTTCCATGAGACTTACATCCTGCGCAGAGAACATACTACCCCCCAGAATAGTATTGCAACACCATTCTTTACATGATTAGTAAACGCATCCTTCCGAGACTGTCACATTCCAGATGACATTAAAATTGTCACAGTAACCGCTTTGGTGAAAAAGTCTAGATTGGACCAAAGAGACCTGAGCAATCTACGGCCAATCGCAAATTATAATTTCTTATTAAAGATTCTTGATAAAGCTGCTACATTGCAGATGCAAGCTTTTGTGGAAACTAACAATATCCTGCACAGACAACAATCAGGTTTCAGGATGGCTCATAGCACTGAAAAAGCCATGCAGATCTTCTGCCGCACAAGTTGAGTATTATGGACAACGGCAGGATGAGCATCCTAGTGTTGCTCGACCCATCTGCTGTCTTTGAACTGGTAGACCACACACATCTGATTCGGTCAATGGAACAGATGAGGGATTGCTCATATAAGACAACAAAATGGGTCCTCGCCTTCCTGTCCAATCGGAGATCTAAAATACATAGGGGGGAATTCTTCTCACCACTGGCCACCATAGATTGTGGAGAGCCTCAAGGGCTAGTTTATCCCCTCTGCTTTTCAATCAATCTTTATTTGAGATTTCTGTGCCCAGTACTTGACAACATCAGAGCTTTCTTTACGAACTACGCCGATGAGTGGCAATCATGAAACCGATGCCCGTAAACTTGAGACAGTGTATAATGTCATAGTGGTCTGGATTACATTCAATTGGATGTGTCTCAATGGGAGCAAAACAGAGTTAATGATTTTTGGATCACGACAGACCCGCAAAAAATTTGGTAAGGAATACGAGAGCTTCCATATCAGTAACTATTCAATACGGCTCCTTGAAAAAGTAAAGGCCTTCTGTATCCTCCTGGAAGCATCAATAGGTGCAGAATCACATGTGAGTAATATGCACAAAAATGACAATATTACTTAGGACTTTTAAGCTACATCAGGCCTTTGCTAAATGAGAAAATAGTACCACCATAATCAGGGCTACGATTTTGTCTAGACTGGACTATGGGAATGCTCTAATGCTGGGAGCAAACTCACAGTGCATTGCTAGATGCCAGATTATTCTGAACAGTCCAGTAATGATTGTCAAGAAGAAAGCCAGGAGGGAGCATATCCTTGTAGACAGAAAAGTACTGCTCTGGTTGGCGGTCAATGAACAGATTACCTTCAAGGCCATGGCCATAGACCACAGATGCCTTAATGGCAGAGCACCTGCCTATTTGAGAGAACAGATAACTCTTTACACCCCAGGCCGATCACTGGGATCTGAATTTGCTGGTCAAATTACCTGCCCTGTCTTTAAGAGCTCCAACGCGCTTGGCAGGTTATTCCCAGTAAGAGCTGCTCATGTATGGAATAGATTACCAAACACAATCAGACTTGAGAGCAACTACGTAGTCTCTAGGAGAGCACTAAAGACAGCTATCTTCAGATAATCTCAATAGATTCCAGGAGAGTCAATGAATCAGATAATTGTCCCTTCAAACCATGTTGTCTTTGTCTAAATGTATGCGCCCTGATGCCTGCGGGCTTCGGTGCAATATAAATAAATACAAATAATTAAAAAAATAATAGGTTTACTGAAGAGGGGCAAGCAGAAGAAAGGCAAATTGCATAATGTGACATACTTTATTCCCAGATAGGCTGGCTTGTGCGGCACTATATTGCTCAATACACACTCACACTTCTCAATTTGAATACAAAACAAGTGCCATAACAAAACTTTAACAATCAAATATTGGCAACTTGGTAGACACCCATATGTGTTATTCTGTATGGGACCATATCGAGGTAAAACAACAACACATCCCATTCATAATTAAATGCAAAAGATGGGTGTGTTTTGAGGGATGGAGCCTGGTATTTAAAAAAAAAATGTATTGTATGTATTTTAAATGTATAGATATAGATATCAAATAAAAATACATATACGTAGAATTATGTTTTTTTTAAAAAATTGCTATTAATGTCAGCCAACATCATTTCCGTCTACTGACTAATCCAACTGAGTAGAAATGGAATCGAATCTTATTTCAATATAGTATTATAGTATCAAACACATACATTTATCTAAATTATAGTGCAGCGGTCACCACAATATAGTTGAGTATCAAGCGCCATAGGAAACCCGCAAATTGAATTGCTAATAACTTTTCACTTGCTTGACTGATTTGACTGATAATTTGCAAACACACGGTTTGTCACTGGCATACCCAGACTGGAAGCTGTGGGAAAGACTGGTTAAACAATGAAAATGATATTAAGAAAGCAATATAATGCAGTTTTCTGCCTACTCCCATTTATATTCCCACAGAGAAAATGTTAACATTTCTGTGCAGCTCACAGCAAAAGCCCATGGATGGAATTTGACGAGGTGCGAAACAACTTGGGCATGAATCATTAACTCGAATTTCCTGGAGGCATCCAGGGTTATTCCACCTAGAAGTTGTTAACAAAGGTATGGAGAAGAGGGTGCCCAGTCTCCAGAAATTAAACCTATATATCCAATGGATGCAGGAGAGAGACTTTTCAGAAATGAAAAGTCACCATTTATTTTGTTCAATGCAAGCGATAGCTGCGGTTATTTTGTGAATACCTGTGGGTAGCCGTAACCAAAGCCATTTGGAAGGGGAAAAGGATGTAATCGCATGAGGCTAGAGTCAGGGAGGGGGAAAGAAGACACTATGTGAAATTGGGGTATTGGCGGAAGTTAGGGAGCAAGATTAACTCGGCTCATTCCAGATGAAAAGCCCATTAGCACATACACATTATAAGAGAATAGATTCACAATGACATACAAAATGGCATATGTAGACATACATTATGGGGGACATCAATGCGAGTGTTCTGGTCTAAGCTGGTCAGACTTCCTAATCTGCTGAATTTCAAGGAGTTTTGTAGGATTAAATCTGCACATTAACTAAGGTTGTTTCAGTGAACATATATATATATATATATACATTCAGTGGGAAAAAAAACCTTGGTTAAGAGTGAATTAAGGTGATCACATGTAACTCAACACACTCCTGAAATTCAGCAATAGCATTTTGAGCAAGTCCACCTTAACTATGCGCCCCCTGTTGCACAGCGCATGAACCCAATGATGACATACAGCGTGTTACATTTAAAGAAACAAGGGCAGAATATATTGTATTGTGTAAATATGAAATATGTATGCATGTTATGTTAAAAAACAGAGTTGTCATATTTTAAAATGTTATTAATGAAACCAGTGACATCAGTGATATCATGCATGATGCAATTAGTGATGTCAGCCAGGTTGCCATCAATTAAGTCATCTGTGATGTCATCATTGTGGTCAAACACTGCACAACAGAGGGCACACAGTTCAAGTGGACTTGCCTGAAAAGTGATTACTGAATTTCAAGGGTTTTGTTGTCTTACATCTGACTACTTTATTTATATCTTGAATAACAGAAATTCATCCAGTAGAGTGGTGGTTCACTGATTCCTGGCATAATGTGAAAAATCGCTCAGAATTAAAAAGTCATCCACATCCTCAAAGCCTCTAAACAGGTGTCCCCTTCTTTTCTCCCACTACCTGCACTCCACTCAATTGCTTTTTACCTCCCTAAACTTCTCCCATTACCCCTCTCGCCCATTGCATCATGTGACAGAAATGTCTTTCTCAGCTCGTCTTCAAGTGTTGCTGCTGTAATCCTGCGAGATTTTTACAATCTTCCGCTAATAAACTGAAACTTTTCTACCTGTAACTGTCTCCCCAATCCACTCCCAAATCCCCAACTTCACATGGTGTCTGCTTTCCCAATCCCAACCTCCAGCCTGATGTGCTTTGTATTGCTATTGGTAGTGGTATTTATATATTGCTTACAGCCAGGCCTTCTATGCACTATCAAAACAATCAGTGTTTCCTTAGGAGTTAAAACATAAACAGAAGAGGTATGAGCCTCTTTCTGATGTTGAGAATGTTACAAGACTCTGTAACGTTTTGCGGGAGTTCATTCCAATGTTAGGTCCAAATCTGTCTAGCAGTTTTCGGGCTATGTATGTGCAAAAACGTTATTGTTTGACAAATTGTTCCCAACATAACTAGTTCTAGGGGAACTTGATAGATCTTTGATTTAGAAACTTTCATGCAAATCCATCTAGCAGGTCAAAGGTAATCAGACTCTCTCAGCCACTCTGCTGCAAAGCACCAAGACCGATATAAAGGTGTTAAGCAGGTGTTAAGCAGCAGGGGGTACTCTATTCACTCTATTCACTGTCGAATATTTTAAAGCTTACTGGATGGATTTACCACAAACCGGTCAAGGATATTAAGTCATTGCTTTGTGCCCAACTTGTTTCTTATTCTGTCCAAATTTGCCATGGTGCTGCTGTTCAAAAACTGCATTTTTTCTGTATGGGAAAAAGAATGGGAGTAGTCTGAATACTGCATTTGTATGTTTTCTTAATATCTTTTTCATTTTTGATTAATTGATTAATTGATCCCAAAATGTCCAGCTTGGGGGTGTAGGGCATTGGCAAACCTTTGGTTTAAATTCTTTAATCCACATCCATCCAGAAAGTCAAAAGTTGCCTCTCTCAGCCTCTTTGTTGCAAAGCGCCAAGACAGATAGAAAGCTGTCAAAACACAGGCGGAACTCTGTTCTCTGTTGAATATTTTAATAACTACTGGATGGATTTACCCCCAAACTAGTCAAGAAATTTAAGTCAACATTTTGTGTCCAAGTTGTTTCTTATTTGGTCCAAATCTGTGTTACAGATGTTCAAAAACGGAAATTTTTCTGTATGGGAAAATTAATGGGCTGGAAATTGTGCAACTGTAGTGTTTTGTTTTCTTAATACATTTTACATTTTTCCAATAAATTGTGCAGCTTGGGATGTGGGGGGCACTTTTCACACTTTTCTGTTTGCAAATGCCATTCAAATCCATCCAGCAAGTCAAGGTTATTAGCAATATAATTTTGGGAAAACATTGTTGCTTTCCATTTCTGAAAAGCGTCTCAGTCTCTCTGCTCCAGTGCACCATGGGAAATATAGCTATCATTTTTGGAGAAGGGGCACACACATAGCACTTTCTCTCAACAGTCATGTTTCTGCACTAACAAACCCATACCTTTATTTCAAGATAGTTTACTATCAATGTCTAATATTCCAAGCCCTCTTTATTTGTTCCAATGTCCACAGACTCTCAAGTGAAGAATGAGTTTGAATCTGCCAGAGGATAGGCACCAGCCCCTGCAGACTCATACTCACTTTCAATTTGTCCATGGACAAAAGGGCCACACTACAGACAAATGTATGTTTTCCAATTGATGTCACCATGCTCATACCGATGCCTGTGGACATAATTTATATACTAATGAAATCTGCGGAACATCAAAATATATTTCATGCACCTTTCAGGCATGACCACGCTGTCTGCAATCAAAACACATGCTCCATGGAAACATGTGATTTTATTCATGTACCCTTTCAAGTAGAATCTTGTTGCCTCCACTGGTGGCTGCCACAATGTTTTCTGACTGTCTCTTTATTTATTTAGTTTTATTTTCCTCTCTATTTTTCAGCCTACAGTGCCCATATGAGTGTAATACAGTGCATGGAGAGTGCTAGCCCGGTAAACCAATCAATGTATCCTTCTAATTTCTACAGAGATTCTGGAATCTGGATTCTGGACCCGCAAGTCTGTTGTATTACCTGCAATTACAATCACATCTATCATGGCAGGAGCACATCCCCATGGGCCACAACCATCCCATCTGGAGATAGGACAAGGGGAGCAGTTCAGATGATCTGGAGGAGGAATAGGTGGAACAAGAGGTTGCGTGACAAGCAAGTGTGGCTGTTCTTTACCATCATGGGGAGAATGCCATATTTTCGGGCTGCACAAGTGCACTACAATGAGTGTGGCATTACTGAAAAGGAGGGAAGTCATTTTTTCATAATCTCCATGTGCCACCATACCTGCACCTACTGTGCACCAGTGTTAAGTAGGGTAGTCCCTTACAATGGGCCTCCACAAACATCTTCCCCCTCATTCTCTTCCATCACTACTTCTGGGCCCAGTAACAGCCCTACCTCCATATCACATGCCATATAGGAGGCTGTTGAATCATTCCTCACACAATCAAAAGTGAACTGTATGTACTTTAAAAGTGCATAGTCGGCATGCTCAAAGATCTGCCCCTCCCATTGTTCATAACTTATCTAGTTCTACCCCCTCCTCCTGTTGTCATTTTTCTTTGTGGTGTTTGCCTGGTCCCAAAAAAAAAAAAACATAAAATAAAAATACTTTGAAAGAAATGTTGATTTTAGAGCTGTCTAACAGAGAAATCTAATTAGCCCCGTCCACCGTAACACAGCAATGTATGTCAGCTCCCATACTGTTCCCTTAGATGTCCATGGGCAGCAAGAGATGTCTGCAGGCCAATCGATCTAATAACAGAGATTGTAATAGCAAGTGATACACATCCAATCTCTATTTTTACACCAATAATGGTGACTCTTAAAAGAGACTACTGCAGGCCCCTTTCCATAAACAGATACATATTCGTGATGAATCTGATGGTGTCATCACTTCTTTCCTGGCAATTACCTCTTTCCAGGGCAAGGGAGGTGACAGCAGCCACTACCTGATCCTGACCTTAGGGGTGGCTATATGAGGGAGGATCACATGGTTAGAGACAACCACTGGGGAAGTGTCATGGCATCATTGGATGAGACATGGTATCCCCCATTTTCCCTTGTGGATAATCCATCCATGCCTTATACCCTCATGACATATTGGTATAAGTCTCCTCATCCACCAATGAAGGGTATTGAAAACCTTTTCACAAGACCCATAGGCCAACCTTCAAAATCTGATCTGCCTTGTCATCCAGCACTGACTTGACCTTGAAAACCATTAAGAATACTTACCTATGTTTATCGTGCAAATTGTCAAAAATGGACTTCCTTTCCCATAACTATCAAAATACTCGGAAGAGGAAAGGACTCGAGTAATGCAGAGTGAAGGAGGCCACAAGCACAAGGAGCACTCTAGCTGTTTGGTCAACATACCGGTAGCCAGGAAATTTAAAGAGCACAGGCAGAAAGTAGATGTGTGCTGCTTTTGGGAGGGAGCTACGCCTCTCCATGCAGATCAAGAGACTGGAGGGCTGGGACCAGTATGGTGGAGCCGACCAGATCGAGAGCCATGAAGAAAGAAGCTTCCATGAGAAAAGGACATGCTGCGGGAATGCCAGGAGCCAATGACAGACTCCTGGGTGCTTGCAGATGCTGAAAGGTAGCATTTAACTCACAGGAGTCTGGAATGAAGCAAACAAACCCAACAGATGCCTCAAGAGACAGGAAATATGAAAGAAAGCGGTTGCCAGAAGTAAAGTACTCAAGTCCATCCTTGGTTGGCCACAGGAGAAACTAGGAATGCCAGAAAGAACCGGTGAGTCCACCCATAGACAGCGGGGACACAGGGGCATTTTAGGGGCCATACAGAATTGTGAATAAAGAAGCTGAGAGAGAATAATTGAGAGATCTTATTGTCAAAAGGGGAAATGAACTGCGAGTGAAAACTTTTCAAGTTTGTCAGTGTGTACAGTGCAAGTATATGGGAAACCCGGACAGGATAATATATCAAGGAAATACATTGTCAAAAAAAAATGAACACAGAACATACTAGGCAGTTACAAGTATATGATTCTAAGAAGCCCTGGCAGGATAGTATACCAGATAGTTACAAGTGTGCGATTACAAGAAGCCCTGGTAGAGGGTATACCTGGCAGTTACAAGTGTGTCACAACAATAGGCCCTGGCAGGAGAGTATACTAGGCAGTTACAAGAGGTTAAAGAGGTCTTAAGAAAAATATATCAGGACGAGAAAAAGGATTGTGTTAACCCGGAGGGAAGGAGCAAAAACCTGGCAGGAGAGTATACCTAAAAGAGACAAAGGTAGAAAAACAGGCAGTTTTGTGTATCAATGCTGTTGCTTGACAAGAAAGGCACAAGGGACGGCTACTTGTGAAAATATCAGAAAGTAAAGAGGAATCCAGGTGAAGGGAGCCACCCTCTTGAGCAAGGATCCTTATCCTTGAAGAAACTTTGTATTGGAGGTATTCATTCTTTCTTTTTGAACACTTTTCTAAACCGCCCAAGGCCAAAGACATTACCATTTTGACCTTAGAAGTATGAAGGTCAGAATGGAACTTTGACATGGGGCAGTCTGACACAGACACATCTTTAGTTTTTGATTTAGGTAGGGAATCTTCTCTTAGAGCACGGTCAGAGAGGCATGTCCCTAACCCCTTTCATTAGAACATGTCTTTGGCCAAAAACATGACTCACTTGTTTACAAGTTTCCTTCCTGACTACTCACATCCTGCAAGATGAATATTACATGAAAATTGCTCATTACAATGATAAGTATGACATGCAATCTTTACATGAAAAAGCACATTCCGTCGTATTATCCCAAAAGATAAAACCTAAATGCCAATGTAAATTGCAAAATATACATAATGAAGAAAATGTTCATCAAGTGGCATGAATATAAAATGCACAGCTATACTTATCCACAAAGAGGACATGCACATTCCTTGGAAGCTCTGAAGCAGTGCAAAAAATGCACTGTCCAATGCCCGCATAGATTAGGTTCTGGAACACTTGCATAAGACAAATGTATGACAAGCTCCCAGCACCGTTAGACATGCTCATAGCATCTAGATGTGCACATCTGTAATGCATTTGTCTTAAAATCCACAATTATTATCATCATTATTAATATTATTAAAATTATTATTATATATATTGAGCGCACCTAGCTTCGATAAGCAATAGAGGGCTTTTCATCAGTACAGATACACAACGGAGTGCTTTATAGAAGTATAAAATGGTACAGATGCATAACGGATAACAATGATAAATCTCTTTCCTAATTGTCACAGAAGCCTGACTCACCAATAGAAGCTACTTAGACAACAGGAATCCATGCTTTACACTAAAAGTAAATGTATCAGTTAAGAAATTAACCCATCAGAACCCATGTGATTAATCTCCTGCTTGTGTAAATCAATCACCACACAAGTGGGTCATCCTGAAACAAAAGGGAAATCATATATTTTTTTTTTTTTTTTTTTTTTTTTATTGTTATAGTTGATAAATCAACTTTTCAATAATACATTCATACAAAGAAAATCAAAATTTTGATTTAACAATTAAAAAAGAAAAGAAAGCAAATACATATTCATTTCACTAACGAATTACCTAACATCATCTTTTATCTAAAAGGTTACACAGAAGAAACCACATGAGCATGCTAAAATAAACCATCACTTTGTTTCTCCAGCCAGTCCATTGACAGGATTTTTGAGTGGATAAAAATCAATTCATCTGTAAATACATTCAATGACCATCATTCGCCTCAGCATAATTATTCACATCTGTTAATTTCAGGGCCAGTAAAAAGTTAACTACTGCAATTCTTACTTTTGTTAACCTTGTGTTATATATATACCACCACAGTGATTCTTTTGTTATCAATTTATAACCTTCAAAGTGTGGTTTAAAGAACCTAGTTCTTACTTCTACCAATAACGGACAGGTCACAACTAGATGATGTAATGTTTCCTTCATTTCATTGTTCTTACAAAATCTACAAAAATTCATTTTCTTAGGTATTAACTTCCTTTTCGCCAAGATTTCCCTAGTCTGCCAAATGTTTAATCTGAATCTCAAGAACATATTCCTATATTTGGATCCAGGGAATTTTAATAAATAAGTCTCAGTCATTCTTAACTTTTTTATCTCAACCTTAAATTCAGATCCATGTTTGCTGTTGACACATTTATCATAAGTATTACACCAATCCCATATCAGGATTTTCTTTTTGGCCTTCATTGGATTATTCATTAACATATCATCAGACACATCTGCATTTACTAAGAAATCTTGAACCTTGTCCCTCCATTTGGCCATATCCAAATGATTAGTTGTCATTATATATGTCGAAAGTATCCGCACAATCGAATTCACTTCCATTTTCAGTAAGCATTTACGATATATGCAGCATAACTTCCACATATACATTGAGTAAAGTGAAGACAAACCCAACTCATAACGCACTAAACAGATTGAAACTGATTTTGGTAGTTTCAGAATTGCTTTCCAAAAAGCACCCTCCAATATGGACCAATAAGATTCATCTCTCCAAGATCTCGTTTCTGCGCCATATATCACTGTTGGGATAGCTTTCTGGCAGTAGAAAATGATTATTGGCTTCAAGGAAAACATTCCGTATTTATGATTCAACAAGGAGGCCTGAGCAGAGGCGGTCTTCATTTTCCCTCGTATTTCATTATAATATGGAGTGTCAGATACAAAAGCATTCATATTGAGTCCTAAGTACTTGTATTCGGTCACATTTTCAAGACGTTGAGACTGCAAGTACCAGGACAAACATACCTCTTTTTTATTGCATCTCATGCCAATCTTCATGGTCTTTGATTTCGACAGGTTTACACTCAGTTCATTATTTTCCACATATTTACCCAACACATTTAGCAGTCCCTGCAACCCCCTCGCTGTTTTAGCTAGCAAAACTAAGTCGTCAGCATAGAACAGCCATGGGATTGCAGCTGTCATCAATCGTGGTGCATCTGAGACAACACTCCTAAATTCATCCGCCAGATCTGCTATATAGAAGTTAAACAGCGAGGAAGCCATTCGGCAACCTTGCTTCAACCCTCTATAAGTATGTATACAACGGGTTAAAGCACCATCCAATGTTATTCTGACCTGTATCGAAGTATCTGTATGAAATTCCTGAATCCAGAATTTCAAATGTTCAGGGCAGTTTTTATTGGTCAATTTCTGAAACAATAGCTGTCTGGATATCGAATCAAATGCGGTTTCCAGATCTATAAAGGCCATGTATAATTTTTGTTTTACCTGTATTTCATGTTTTTTAATGGCATGAATTACCTGTAAGTTAACCGCCGTTCCTAACCCTGGTCGAAAACCCGTCTGGAAGGGGTCATTAATTGCATATTCGTCCGTCCATTGGTTAAATTCATCCAATAAAAATCTGGCAAATAACTTCCCTGGTGCATCTAACAGAGCCACTGGTCTATAGTTCCTTGGGTCCGTCCTATCCCCTTTTTTATAGATGGGAACTATGATCGATTTTTTCCACGATTTCGGAAGAATTTTTGTATATATTATTTGGTCAAATAATACTCGCAAAATAGCGGCCCATGCCTGTGGATGTTCTCTAAGCATAGAATTGGAGAGTCCATCCGGGCCAATTGCTCTAGATGAGCTTAACTTCTTAATATAATATACAATGTTTTCTTCCGTGATTTTTATCTGAGTTTTTTCTTTAACAATTGGACCTGCAGGTCTGTTAGCCCATACAGCATTTGCATATAAGGATGAATAATAATCAGTCCATACCTCCTCTGGGACCGCATTTACTTGAACAATCGATTGAACAGGTACATATATATTTTTTATTAATCCCCAGATTAAAGCAGAATTTTTTGAAGCCAATGAATGTAACATAATTTTCGCATCTCTTAAAATCAAATGGGCTCTATATTCCTTAAGCCAGTTTTTATAAGAGTTTTTCAATTTATTAGTTGCTTTTTTCCATTCCAATGTGCTACATTCAGGCAGATTACGGATCTCCTTTTTTAGTCTGCTTTTTCTCAGTCGCACCTCGTTATCATTTTCATGCCGATGAGTTTTTTGGTTAATTAAACCTACTTGACCATTTTTTTGCTTGAACAAATGCAATATAGCTACATAGTTGCCATCTTGATATTCTACATTAGGCTCAAGAATGTCTTTTGGGTATGATATTGCCTTTAAAAGCTTTGACAGCATAGGGGAAGTCCATCTAAACCGGTTCCCTCTTGCAGACATCACCAAGGAATTTGTATACATTTGTTTTTGACTCTCACATTCATCATCACTAAACCACTCCCAGTCCAAAGCCAATATACTGTGATCACTCTGTGTAAGTTCAGATATATCCAATGCAGTTAGAAGATTAAACATTTGATTGTCTACGAATATATAATCAATTTGTGATGTTAACTTGCCCCTGTGCCATGTATGCTTAGGCGGGATGTCTCCATTAATGGCACTGTTCACCATATGCAAACCTCTGTCTCTCATCAACCCATTCCATTGTTTTGCTATAGCTGTTAATTTCGCCTGTTCGACCTCCATACAATTCATATTCAAATCACCGGCTACAACAATATGTTTTATCGACACATCTTTAGCTATCAAATCTAGACAGTGTCCCATATCCTTTAAAAATATATTTTCTTTTATATCCAAATGGTTCCAGTATAAATTTACACAAGCAATAACTTTAGTATTGCATGTGATCTTGACTAATTGAATATGCTTGTTTGGAGAGTACCACGGCGATAGCTTCCACCCAGTGCCCGTTTTTACTATTACCATTAAACCTCCCTTAGGCCTACCTCTGCTTTTGGTGGTTGCAGCTATCAGTTCTATTTGATGATTTTCCCAGGCTGGAGCAGATTCCAACCAAACTTCTTGCAGTAAGAGTATGTCATATAGCTCCAGCTGAGCTTTTGAAGAGGAAGTTAAATGTGCATTTCCTCGGGTGTTCCATGACGCCATTCTAACCACCTGTTTTGGTGTTTTATGTTCTAGCTATCAACTCTCCATCATTGCAGTTATGGCAGGAAAACTTACAGCACGAGGTCTTTCGGCATGTATGGCGGAATAAGAGATCGACATAGGATTTTGTTCCCATGATTTATTTCCATGTGTTCTGAAAATTTTCGGTTGATGTAACTCAATGTTTTGACATTTCTCTGCCAAATTAATCAACATAAAACCCATGTGATAGATTTCCATTCGTTCTTGCCATATAGCCTCCTTTACCACATTCGAGGACATCCATATCTTTACCACTGATGTATCATATTCATGAATAAATTCAATTTGGGCCAAATCAGAAGACTTCACTCCTTGTAACCTTGTAACATTTCCAAAGATGTTTAACACTGATAATCTATTTAGATCATACATCCCAAATTCCCCTCCTCTACATTGCATAATTAGACTTACATGTGTGTTTTCATTACAACTAGCTTTACCATTCGATCTATCATTCTTTTCGGTTTGTTTTTGGTTAAAGGTTTTCTTAACTTCATGGGTATTCAAGGTTAGAGTATTTTGCTGCAGCCTATTATCGAATTGTTTTGCTACAAATCCTCTACTTGCTTCTAAATTTTCTAAGGACTGTCTTTGGAATTCATTCTTTAAATTCGCTTGAAATAACTTTGGTCTCTCCTCATTTGCCTGTTTTGTTGTCACTACTGGTCTTATCATAAATTGTTTCAAGGATTTTTCGATTTCTTCTCTGCGCTCTTCCAGAGTCATATAGCTGCCTTGATTTGCAGAGTCCAGTTCTACAATTTCTTTTGTTTTTTCCACACCGTCTGCTCCAGCCATAATTCTATTGACCGCTGCAGGTTCCATTTCTTCTTTTTTTTTTTATTTCTTGTACCAAGGAATCTAACGGTGCATATTTTAGCTCTTTCTGATCTGTATCCGGGTTTACTATAGTTATAGAATTATCCGTCACAGCCAGATTGGGTTCTTTGTTTTTCTCTTTTAATTTAGCCATGGCAACATATTTTCTCACTATAGCAGCACTTTTGTCCTGTACACGTTTATCCGGCAATGTTAAAAGCTTTATAAATTGTCTGGAATTTTTACTTTTTTGAACTTTTGCTATTTTTTGATTCTTATCTTTCTTGAGAATATTCGTTTTGGTCTTTCTGACACTTTTAGTGCTTTTAGTGCTTTGAGGTTGAGGACCCTGCACTGAAAATATATTGTAGACTGGGTTATTCATTCCCACAGCCTTTTGCTCAGCGTCATTTCTATTTGTCTTTTCCTGTTCATTATCCTTATCTATTTCTGTTATTTCATTGCCCTTTTCCAGCAGAACTGAGCAACCATTCATTTGGTCTTCACATACTTTTCCTTTCATACTTTCAAGTACTACATGTGTTTCCCTGACCCGTTCTTTTCTCTCTGAAAGAAGGGTCGCTCGCACAATCAATTCTATTTGTTTTAGCAATTCTTCGTTTTGATTAGAACCATCTTGTGCTGTAGTCGCCTTTACTGTCTCACATACTTCATGTGTCAGTCTTGTTTCTACCAGTTCCTTGAGTAGGAAATTTTGATCTGTGAGTCGAGAGTCTAAGGATTCATAGAGTTTAGCTAACGCATATAAAGCTGTATTCATTGCCTGTAGTGTATTGCCTTCCCTCAGTGAATTATTCTGTTCATTGTCATTTTGTTCTATGGCTTTCACCCTAGATTGTCGCGGTGTAGGGTGTGTAAAAGATATAGACAGCACAGAAGACTCGTGCTGTGAGTCAGCAAACAAGACTGGTGATTGTGACAATTGCTCTCTTTCTTCCATATTTATTGATTGCAATTCCTGTATATTCACATTCATTTCCCTAGTTGTAGAAGCTCCATCTACACCCACATCACCTTGCTCATTCTTCCGTGCCTCACCTGTGTCATTCATCACATCATTGTGTTTGTAGTTTTCTGTCACGCCACCTACGTTTGTTCCATGTATCTGTACTGTAGCCACCATATTCTTTGTTGGAGTAACAGAAATCTTTTTTACAGGTATCACAAATTCTCCCAACAAATCTTTTTGTGAAAAGGCCATCATCAGGGAGTCAGAAGGGGAACATAAATCAATTGGAGGAGTCGACTCCTCTCCATCTACCGTTGATCCATCTCCCAGTGGTTTCTCAATTATATTAGGAATACCCATTCTAGAACTGGAAACGGCATTCAATTTCACGCTAGCTGGAGGACATTCGGGATAAAATTTCCTAATATCTACTGTGTTAGAAAGCAATCTCGAGCGTGATTCAATCTTTCGTGGTACACTAGGAATTTGTGCACCGCGTTTAGGCGTAATCATCACTAGATCAGTTTCAGTTGATTTACCGACCAAATTAACAACCAACGGCATACCTGTACGTAAAGTATACATTTTTCTTTTTTTTGTACAATCTCCTGACCGGTATCAATATCACTCTTCCCAAGGTGAGATTATGCCAATGGGAGACTAATAAAAAAAAATAAATAAATAAATAAATAAATAAATAAATAAATAAAAACAAATAAGTAAAATAAAATAGAATTCCAAATACAATCAGTCACTTCATAAATAAAATCGCACTCCCCGCTCACCAGCTCCTCAGCTTAACAGCCGTAACAGCCCTTGCAATGCCCTTACACAAATGCGCGTGCGCCAGTATTGATAAAGAGAATGCTGGGAGCTTGAGCTCAGAGGCGGAGCCAAAAGTCACTGCAAGATAAATAAACGTTTGTTTAAATCCACCACAACGTTTGTTTCAGTAGAAATGCACACAGTTCTTGCTTCTGATGTCAACTTTAAGTGCAAGTACCGTGTTTAGCGCTCAGCGAAAAAACGTCTCAGCACGATCCACAATCCACGATCCACAGGGAATCCAGCCGTAACAGCCCTTGCAATGCCCTTACACAAATGCGCGCGCGCGAATGCGCGTGCGCCAGTATTGATAAAGAGAATGCTGGGAGCTTGAGCTCAGAGGCGGAGCCAAAAGTCACGTGTTTAGCGCTCAGCGAAAAAACGTCTCAGCACGATCCACAATCCACGATCCACAGGGAATCCAGCCGTAACAGCCCTTGCAATGCCCTTACACAAATGCGAAATCATATAACAATATCAGAACAAATCCACCACACAACCAAGCCCAAACAAACAAAAAAGGGTTAAAACAAATTGGAACAGATGATTATATCTGTTCCTCTATAATCTCTTATTTTTATTGGTGTTATGCACTGTAGTAATTAACCTGTTAACATCTTCAACATATTGCACACTATTCTTCTACCCAAGGAGCAAATAAAGTTGAAAGAATATATAATAAAATACAATTATCTCTTGCTATTCTTTTTGAACAATTACTTTAGGCAATACATTGGCAATATGTCACAGTCTTGGAATGATCACCCTGATCACCAAAAATATAATGGTATATGCAAACTGTGTGCCAAATTCTCTAAATCATTTTTTACGCACAATTATTGAGATGCAATTGCATAATCCATAATTTACAGCACAACAATAGCCATCCTTGTCTCAAATTGCATTTCAGTTAGAGTGTCATAATGCAAACATTCAAATGCCCGTTCTCAAATCTGCTCAGATTTGCACAAATCAAGTGGCATTCCTACAAATTATGAAAAATTCAGAACTTCACAAATGGGATATCCTTTAAAAAAACATAAAAACAGAAACATTCCACACAATTTCTTTGTAAATGTCACAACTGTATATACAAGTGTAAACAATATACAGCTTGACCACATCTTTTTTAAGTGCAAAACTCTCCTGCCCCACCTGAATTCCTTCCTTTCAATATGCATTGACATGGTCTTTGCTGTGTTTGGCTTCTGGAGGAAACCAGTAGAAACTATGTCCATTTCCAAATTCAGTATCTTCCTGATGTGACATCATGCAGAGGGTTTTAAAAATCATAATCAACTGCTATGATATCACAGTAGGGGGCTAGAACAGTTTCTTGGGTATATATTTGCTTTTCCTTTTTAGAGTGCTGTGGACTAAGTTAAAATGGAACCTAAAGACCCATCAGAGGTTTGACAGAATTTCCCAAAGCAAGTCTGCAGAATACATTGATCTTTTCCACTCTGACAATGACAGAAAATCACCCTCATTACAAATGGCAGGTTGGCAGTGTTTAAAAGCATTCCCGACTTACATTGGGGATTTGGAGGATTTACCTCTGACACTAATTCCACCCATGGTAAATTCTCCACTTTTTGGAAGTTAAGCAGGAAATAATTTCCAGCAAGAGCATGGGGTATTTATCCACTTGACCGACAAACTCAGAATTAGGCAGTGCGGGTAATTAGTGGGAAATTCCCAAAAATGTAATTCTCACCAATTTCCCAAAATGTTTTCCATCATTGCCAAATTTCAAATGAGGACCTTTGGATGTCTAATGTTCGACATGGTCCCCCATGCCTCCATTTGCCCTGCAATGCTGTTCCACAACAGACAGCAGAGAGTGGGAAAAAAGGAGGCAGCTAGGTTATACACCTCATAAAAGTATAACTGGCTAGTATTAATCCACAGAGTGATTTTCAACTCAGGTTTATGACTGACATCACAGCAAATTCTGACTTTGCAATCGTCTGTCAGATTTCACTCAAGACCCCTGTGAAGAATTGCCACCTGGCAATGGTTTAGATGCCCTGAGGTTTGTGATTTATATTAACTAATTAAATTATTTCTGTAATTCCATCTCATCAAGGGTGACCTGTTAATCAGGTCTGCCCTTGCTAAAGCTCCAAGCCAAAAGCAGAGTGCACACCTGTGCCCTACTTGCTCAGTCTGCGAGCACCAGTAATTCGACTCAATCCTATGTAGGATCTTCAGGTCCGTCATCCTGACAACTCCAGGCCCTGTTCATTGACGTAGCCAAGTGAGCACCTTGTTTCACAAAGTTTCTCTAGGCTCTTTTCCTTCCAAATTCTTGATGTTGATGATCACAAAATTCCTTTGATCCATAACAAAGGTTTTAGTGCACAAGTTGTCAATATAAGGCATTTGAGGTACAAACTTCTTAAGGTCACCTGCTTAGCTTTGGCGTTTGCCACTGCACTTTGTTTAGCCTGGAATTGACTATTTTTAAGGCCAGGCAGGGGGGAAATCTCTCGTGATAACTTGCCCTTCAGCTGCAAAGGCAAGACTGGGATGGGAGAAACTGTAAGAGCTGTATGGCTGCCAAATTGGTAACAAAGGGCCTCATTACGAGTATGGAGGTAGCCATGGGGCTATTAGCTCCATGGCTGCCTCCGTACCGGGTTCCATTACCGGGTTCCTGCAATGGGGACTTACCGGGTTACTCCGACATAGGAGGACCCAGTAAGTCCTCCTTGCAGGAACCCATCCCCATTCACATTTGAGCCCCTATAGGGTTCAATGGGAATGGTGAGGGAGGTAATAACAGGCAGATTACATCTGGCCCCTTATTACCTCCCTCTTCCCCTCGCGGGACCCAGAAAGGATCCCTGGTTTTACCAGGCGTCTGATCCGGGTTCCACAAAGGGAAGCTCGTAATCGGTGCTCCCGTAATGAAGGGGGCCGGTCCCGTACCGGCCCCCTTCATTACGGGAGCGCCAGCCTTATAATGAGGCCCAAAGAGTTTGTGATGAGTTGTCCATTCCTTGAAGTTCAGGTTCTGGTTGAGTAGACTTTTGGTGGTGTAGCAGAGGTGGGATAAGCATGTTTGTGCTTAATGATGTCACCCATCTCTGAAAGTTTTTGATGATAGTACAGGCTGCGAGTTCCTGCATCATCTGATCCTTCACATGTTGCCAAGTTACTGGTGTCTTGGGGTCAACCAACACCCTGCCTGAGCTACATACTGAATTTTCCCCAATAGGTACCCCTTTTAATATTTGCAGACTTGGCCCAGGCTGGGCGTCGGTTAGGACGTCATATTCGGAATAATCCAGATTCATGGAATGCGTCCTATCCCTCACTTCTAAATCATGATGGTTAAGCAACTTTAACTGTGTGGTTTTAGGCATGGGTGAAGTGGGGCATGCAACTTTAGAGTCATTTTTCAAATCATTCATGAGGTCTTTACTAATAAGCAGAAGTTTAGAGAAAGAGAGTTGTTCTTGCTGGATTTTCTGTCTCCTTTTGGCACTTAGCCTCCTATGAGAGGCAAAAGGTGATGAGTATGGAGAAAATTCCACCCTGCTCCAAACGTCATGCTGGGTGCTAAGTAGTCTCGACTCCGAGCTAGAGGCAATTTTAGCTTCCATCGAAAAGTCAGTTTCCATATTCATACCTAGCAGTATATGTAACCTTATTACTGGCGTAGCACTTTGCAAGCGGTTAAAAACGATTAAAAAGCGCCCGTTTTGATGTGGTCAAAAAAGTCAAACAACCTCCTATGGGCAGACACCTTGGCAGAATTATGCTCTAATGACAGCCAGCAATAGACCACTTACCCGCCACTGTCCCGCCTGTACCGAGCACTGACCGTGTAGCTGGAATAAATGCTCAACATGCTCGCTCCAGTCCAAAATGCAGCCGCATACCACCAAAAATGCTGGCACAGGCGATTGTGCCAAAGGACTGCAAGGACTGGGAGGCTGGGGAGTTGGGGGGTCTAGGGCTAAAGGGTCAAGAAACTAATAAGGTAGAGAGGCGATGGGGCTGCCGGAGCACTGCAGGTGTAGTTGCCTCAAATGCCTCGCAGCTGAACACTCTCCTCTCTGCTGAGCTGCCACCTCGGGGGAGGTTAGAGAAAAGAACCCTAGAGCGAGCAGGCCACATAAAGCCACACGGCATAACACGGCTGCCTCTGACACTACAGTGGGGTAGGCACCATGTATTTGCCCACTGATTTGAATTTCGCAATTGTGTGCTGCTGCTGCCCAGTAACATGTGGAAGGCACCATGTATTTGCCCGTTGTTTGACTTTCGCATCTGTGTGCTGCTGCTGCCTTGTAACATGGGGTAGGCACCATGTATTTGCCACTGATTTGACTTCTGCATCTGTGTGCTGATGCCACCCTGCAACATGGGGTAGGCACCATGCATTTGCCCACTGATCTGACTTTCACATCTGTATGCTGCTGCCGCCATGCTTCATGGGGTAGGCACGATGTATTTTCCCAATGATTTGATTTTTGCATTTGTGTGCTGCTGCTGCCCTGCAACATCGGGTAGGCACCATGTATTTGCCTTATGTTTGACTTTTGCATCTGTGTGCTGCTGCCCCCCTGCAACATGGGATAGTCACCATGTATTTGCCCACTGATTTGACTTTCGCATCTGTCTGCTGCTACCGTCCTGCAAAATGGGCTAGGCACCATGTATTTGCCCATTGTTTGCCTTTCACATCTGTGTGCTGCAGCTACCTTGCAACAAGTAGTCAGCCCCATGTATGTGCCCACTGATTTGACTTTTGAATCTGTGTGCTGCTGCCGCCCTCCAACATGGGGTGGCACCAGATATTGCCCACTGATTTGACTATCGCATACGTATGCTGCTGCTGCCCTGCAACATGGGGTAGGCACCGTGTATTTGCCCACTGACTTGACTTTCGCATTTGTGTTTTGCTGCCGCCCCACAACATGTGGTAGGCACCATGTATTTGCCCATTGTTTGACATTCACATCTGTATGCTGCTGCCGCTTTCAACATGGCGTAGGAACCATGTATTTTCCCACTGATTTGACTTTCACATCTGTGTGCCGATACCGTCCTGCAACATGGGGTAGGCACCACGTATTTTCCCACTGATTTGACTTTCGAATCTGTATGCTGCTGCCGCCCTGCAACATGGGGAAGGCACCTTGTATTTTCCCACTGATTTGACTTTCTCATTTGTGTGCTACTGCTGCCCTGCAACATGGGATAGGCAATATGTTTTTGCCAGTTGTTTGACTTTTGTATCTGTGTACTGCTGCCTACTTGCAACATGGAGTAGGCATCATGTATTTGCCCATTGATTTGACATTTGCATCTGTATGCTGCTGCCACCTTGCAACATGGTGTAGGCAACTTGTATTTGCACGCTGATTTGACTTTGGCATTTTTGTGCTGCTGCCGCCCTGCAACATGGAGTAGGCATCATGTATTTACCTGTTGTTTGACTTTTGCATCTCTGTACGGCTGCCGCCCAGCAACATGGTGTAGGCAACAGGTATTTGCCCACTGATTTGACTTTCGCATTTGTGTGCTGCTGACGCCCAGCAACATGGGGTAGGCACCATGTATTTGCCAGTTGTTTGACTTTTGCATCAGTGTGCTGCTTCCACCCTGCAACATGGGGTAGGCACCTTGTATTTTCCCACTGATCTGACTTTCACATTTGTGTGCTGCTGACACCCAGCAACATGGGGTAGGCACCATGTATTTGCCCGTTGTTTGACATTTGTATCTGTGTACTGCTGCCGACGTACAACATGGGGTAGGCATCATGTATTTTCACACTGATTGGACATTTGCATCTGTATGCTGGTGCCGCCATGCAACATGGGGTAGGCACCTTGTATTTGCACTCTGATTTGACTTTGGCAGTTGTGTGCTGCTGCCCTGCAACATGGAGTAGGCACCATGTATTTGCCCCTTGTTTGACTTTCGCATCTCTGTACTGCTGCTGTCCTGCAACATGGTGTAGGCACCAGGTATTTGCCCACTGATTTGACTTTTGCATCTGTGTGCTGCATCCACCCTGCAACATGGGGTAGGCACAATGTATTTGCCCACTGATTTGTCTTTTGCATCTCTGGCCTGCTGCTACCCTGCAACATGGGGAAGGCACCATGTTTGTGTCCGTTTTTTGACTTTTGCATCTGTGTGCTGCTTCCACCCTGCAACATGGGGTAGGCACCATGCACTTGCCCACTGATCATACTTTCACATCTGCACGCTGCTTCCGCCATGCAACATGGGGTAGGCACCATGTATTTGCCCACTGATTTTACTTTTGCATTTGTGTGCTGCTGCTGCCTTGCAACATCGGGTAGGCCCCATGTATTTGCCTTATGTTTGACTTTCACATCTGTGTGCTGCTGCTGCCCTGCAACATGGGATAGTCTCCATGTATTTTCCCACTGATTTGACTTTCGTATCTTTGTGCTGCTTGCATCCTGCAACATGGGTTAGGCACTATGTTTTTGCCGACTGATTTGACTTTTGCATCTGTGTGCTACTGCCGTCTTGCAACATGGGATAGGCACCATGTATTTGCCCGTTGTTTGTCTTTCGCATCTGTGTGCTGCTGCCACCCTACATCATGGGATAGGCACCATGTATTTGCTCACTGATTTCTCTTTTGCATCTGTGTGCTACTGTGTAGTAAATCAGGCAGAGACACAAGTTAGAGCTTGTGAGCTTTATTGTGAGGCCCACGGAGGACGGACCAACAGCAACTGACACTTGGCTAACGTGTCGTTCTCTCAGAACCAAGGTGTTGACGTGGTTCTAAGAACCACGTCACTATGTTCATTACATAACATCTCCCTTAACGGGAGAAAACAAAAAATAGGGAGGTAAGGCGGAAGGGGGGGGGGCAGGGGGTGGAAAAAAAATGGGAAAGGAGAGGAGTGACAGAAACATTGGTAGGGAATAACTATGTAACGCAATACACAGAGTAGTGTTTAGTAGTATATGTAATCATTGTTGAAGTTTCGTATGATCTTCCGGTTTCTCCTTGACAGTCTCCCAACTGAAGTTTCGTCTACGTTTCCATGTATTCATCTTCATCCACTTGGCTATGATGAGGTGTTCTTTCGGGAGAAGACTTTGATGTGGTCCTGTGTGTCATGTATTCGGATGTGCTGGGTCTGTGAATATCAGTTGTTAATTTCACTAGGGCATCTCCGACCACCTCTTCCCATCAACCAATATGGCGGATTTGCCTTGGCAACGGATAACTCTCTGTGGAGATCTGAAGTTGGTTTCACCCTTAAGCGTCTTTTTTGGTTCTCTGACACAAACCCAGTCTCCTTCCTGGATTTGCGTTCCTGTTACAGCATTTTTTGAGTCATAGTATGATTTGTACTTGGTTTGCTTCTCGTGTATTCTTTCCTGAATTCGCTCCATGTCTAATTTGGCTTCACCACTGTTCGTGAAGATCCACGCTGGTCTTAGACAGTTGGTTGCAGCTCTACCTCGCATCAAGGGGAATGGCTCAATGTTGATGGTGGTATGTGGCGTCGTCCTGTACGCACACAGTGCTTCTTTGAATGTTTCTTTCCATGGGAGAGTATTAGCAACAGCTAGTTGGATTATGCTTTTTAGGAGTCTGTTCATTCTCTCGACTAGTCCGTTGGACATTGGGTGGTACAAGGACGTGGTCACATGTTTGATGGATCTGTTTTTGAGAAATTCTTGAAATTCAGAAGATATAAACTGAGACCCATTGTCTGAGACTACTTCTTTGGGATCTCCTTCCCTGTTCAAAATTTCGGTGAGGAACTCCATCACTTTTCTGGTGGTAACATTTGCTTCGGCAATTCCCCACTCAGTCCACTTGGAGGTATAATCTACAAGTACTATTATGTATATTTGCCCTGCTTCTATGTTTTCAAAGGGACCCATGATGTCTGTAGCAATTTTTGACCACACATTTGCGGGTGGCTTTATGGGTTGTAGAGGGGTCTTCCTTAGAATCTTTGATTTGTCACTCATGGCACAGGCGGTACAGTTCTTGACCACCTCCTCGGCTTCTTTCCACATGTTCGGCCACCAGTAGTTGCTCCTCAATCTATTTTTTGTCAGACTTCTCCCTAGATGACCTTCATGGGCCAAATCGAGCAGTTTTTTCCTGAGTGGCACCGGTGGAATCAGTGTGTCACCTCTGAAGACATGTTTCTCATCCATAGTTATCTCATCTCTGATGGGTATGAAGTCTGCCAGGGCTGGACTAGGTTCAACCCAGTCGTTGACTATGGCTTTCCATATTTCTTGTTGCTCTACATAGGTGCTGGCGATGTTTATCCAGTCATCTTTGGGAATGGCAGGATAGATGGTAGCTACAATGTATTCGTCACCGACCCCAGTGAATTCGCAAGATGCCATTAAAACTCTTAAGGATGTGATGTACGAGTCAATTGACTCACCTTTCAATTGTTTCCTGGTGAAGAATCTGTACCTCTCCAGTACTATGTTGGTTTTGTTTCCAAAATGCCTGGTGAGTTTGGTTAGGGCTGTGTCAAATTTGTGGTTGCCATCACCCCCGGCATCATCTGGTTCTGGTAGTGCCGGGAATAGTCTTAGAGCTTCAGCTCCTATGCAGTTCAAAAGCGTTGCTTCTTTAAGGTCATCATTGAACTTGTTGCCCCCAACGGCCCTAAGGTAGACGTGGAAGCAGTCAACCCATTGTTCCCACGAACATGTTGGGGTCCCAGGGGAAGCAAGGAACTTCGTAGAATGATGAAAATTCTGCATCGTGTTCATGTGTGGCGGGGGGACTGTTGAAAAGGTTCGAAAGTGGGTGGTTGGTCTCTGAGTTGTGGTAATGGTGGGGCACAACTAGCAGGTGTTGAGGATGGCTGGTGACACGCGGAAAATGCAGGATTCAGGTGTCTTGGTTTGTGGGGTGGGCTGCTCTGCACAAAAGGTAGGTTGATTTTGGCTAGTTAGTGATTGCGTTTGCTTCTGTGGCCAGTTCTTGTCAGATCTCAGGGTTTTTGCCAGTCTCAATGTATGTGTGCGCTTCCTGTGTCACACATCTGCATGCAATTTGGTAACACTGCGACACAGAGAAATATTAATATTTTTTTTTTTTTGCACTGTATTGTTCAAAAATCACAATAGCTGCAACTGCTGTACATTATGCTTGCTTTAAGAATGTGGTTTACTCCTTTAAAGCTGTGCTTTACTTCAAAAGATGCTTCCTTTCGCAACTATGAGCCCTTCTAATTTGGAAGTTTCCATCTCCCACGCGATCGAGGCGATCTTAGTGGTGTTGTCGCCGTGGTTATTGTCCACAAGGGGCCAAAATGGCAGCGCGTAAAAGTTACGCTCTAAGGTCCCTTCCTCGAATCGCCGTTAGACGGCGATTCATATAATGCCCTGTAGCTGTGCGCGGAACCCCAAAATAATTAGACTGGGTACCTCTCCACCTCTGGTTGGCGTCAGGATGTCGATGCCGGACCGTGCCACTGGAGCCACCTGTCGCTTCGCTCCCTTTCCGCTTCTTTGGCGTTGAATCTCAGAGCGGGCACGGCGCTGAGTGGGCCGCCGCAGGTGGCCGATCCCTGTGTTGCGGCGCAGGATGCCCGCTCTCGCCGTCGGAGGGGGGGGCGCTTAGGAATTTCTGTGCTGCTCTCCGGGGCCAGGGGAGGCGCGGCAGCAGCGTTCACAGCACCGCCTCATAGCGGGTGCTGTTCGTGGCGGGGAGTCATGGGTTGCCGACAAGCAGCACAGTCCGGTGCGCTCCGGGGGCGTTTTGGGTAAGTTTCCTCGTCGCCAAATGTAGTAAATCAGGCGTGACACAAGTTAGAGCTTGTGAGCTTTATTGTGAGGCCCCCGGAGGACGGACCAACAGCAACTGACACTTGGCGAACGTGTCGTTCTCACAGAACCAAGGTGTTGACGTGGTTCTAAGAACCACGTCACTATGTTCATTACATAACATGCTGTTGCCCTGCAACATGGGGTAGGCACCATGTATTTGCCCACTGATTTGACTTTCACATCTGTATGCTGCTGCCGCCCTGCAACATGCGGTAGGCACCATGTATTTGCCCACTGATTTGACTTTCGCATCTTTGTGCTGCTTGCATCCTGCAACATGGGGTAGGCACCATGTTTTTTGCCAACTGATTTGACTTTTGCATCTGTGTGCTGCTGCCGTCTTGCAACATGGGCTAGGCACCATGTATTTGACCGTTGTTTGTCTTCCGCATCTTTGTGCTGCTGCCGCCCTGCACCATGGGATAGGCACCATGTATTTGCCCACTGACTTCTCTTTTGCATCTGTGTGCTGCTTCTGCCCTGCAACATGGGGCAGGCACCATGTATTTGCCCACTGATTTGACTTTCACATTTATGTGCTGCTGCCACCCTGTAACATGGGGTAGGCACCATGCATTTGCCCACTGATCTAACATTCACATCGGTATGCTGCTGCAAGCATGCAACATGGGGTAGGCACCATGTATTTGCCCACTGATTTGACTTTTGCATTTGTGTGCTGCTGCCCTGCAACATCAGGTAGGCACCAAGTGTTTGTCTTATGATTGACTTTCGCATCTGTGTGCTGCTAGCGTTCTGCAACATGGGGTAGGCACCATGTTTTTGCCGACTGATTTGACTTTTGCATCTGTGTGCTACTGCCGTCTTGCAAAATGGGGTAGGCACCATGTATTTGCCCGTTGTTTGTCTTTCGCATCTGTGTTCTGCTGCTACTTTGCAACACGTGGTCAGCCAAATGTATGTGCCCACTGATTTGACTTTTGAATCTGTGTGCTGCTGCCACCCTTCAACATGGGGTGGCACAAAGTATTGCCCATTGTTTGATTTTCGCATCTGTGTGCTGCTGCTGCTTTCAACATGGCGTAGGCACCATGTATTTTCCCACTGATTTGACTTTCACATCTCTGTGCTGCTGCCACCCTGTAACATGGGGTAGGCACCATGTATTTGCCCATAGATTTGACTTTTGCATCTGTGTGCTGCTGCCGCCCTGCAAAATGGGGTAGGCACCATGTGTTTGCCCATTGATTTGACTTTCGAATCTGTATGGTGCTAACGCCCTGCAACATGGGGTAGGCACCTTGTATTTTCCCACTGATTTGACTTTCGCATTTGTGTGCTGCTGCCACCCTGCAACATGGGGTAGGCAACATGTATTTGCCCGTTGTTTGACTTTTGCATCTGTGTACTGCTGCCGCCCTGCAAAATGGGGTAGGCATCGTGTATTTGCCCACTGATTTGACATTTGCATCTGTATGCTGCTGCCACCTTGCAACATGAGGTAGGCACCTTGTATTTACACCCTGATTTGACTTTGGCATTTGTGTGCTGCTGCCGCCCTGCAGCATGGAGTAGACGCCATGTATTTGCCCGTTGTTTGACTTTTGCATCTCTGTACTGATGCAGCCCTGCAACATGGTGTAGGCAACAGGTATTTGCCCACTGATTTGACTTTTGCATCTCTTTGCTGCTTCTGCCTTGCAACATGAGGTAGGCACCATGTATTTGCCCACTGATTTGTCTTTTGCATCTGTGTGCTGCTGCTGCCCTGCAACATGGGGTAGGAACCATGTATTTGCCCGTTTTTTGACTTTCACATCTGTCTGCTGCTACCGTCCTGCAACATAGGGTAGGCACCTTGTATTTTCCCACTGATTTCACTTTCGCGTTTGTCTGCTGCTGCCACCCAGCAACAGGGGGTAGGCATCATGTATTTGCCCGTGGTTTGACTTTTGCATCTGTGTACTGCTGCCGCCCTCCAACATGGGGTAGGCATCATGTATTTGCCGTTGTTTGACTTTCACATCTGTGTGCTGCTGCCGCCCTGCACCATGGGATAGGCACCATGTATTTGCCCACTGATTTCTCTATTGCATCTGTGTGCTGCTGCTGCCCTGCAACATGCGGTAAGCACCATGTATTTGCGCACTGATTTGACTTTTGCATTTGTGTGCTGCGGCCGCCGGTTACCAGTCATTTGGTCGAAAACCAAATGATCGAATGCCATTTGGTCGAATGCCAAATGGTCGAAAAAATGGTTGATTTTTTTAAAAAAATTTTTTATGGAGGGTTCTGCCCTAACCCCCCTTTTTCTTTATTATTATTTTTTTTTTACCAACCGAAACGAAAAAAATATATATAAATATATAAATAAAAAAATTCAACCTTTTTTTTTCCGACCAATTGGTATTCGACCAAATGGTCATTCGATCTTTTATTTTCGACCAAATGACTGGACACCGCGGCCGCCTTGCAACATTTGGTAGGCACCATGTATGTGTCCGTTGTTTGACTTTCACATCTCTGTACTGCTGCTGCCCTGCAACATGGGGGAGGCACCATGTATTTGCCCGTTGGTTGACTTTCACATCTGTGTGCTGTTGCCACCCAGCAACATGGGGTAGGCACCATGTATTTGCCCACTCATTTGACATTGTATCTGTGTGCTGCTGCCACCCTGCAACATGGGGTAGGCACCTTGTATTTGCACCCTGATTTGACTTTGGCATTTGTGTGCTCCTGCAGCCCTGCAACATGGAGTAGGCACCATGTATTTTCCCATTGTTTGACTTTCGCATCTCTGTACTGCTGCCGCCCTGCAACATGGGGGAGGCACCATGTATTTGCTGTTGTTTGACTTTCACATCTGTGTGCTGCTGCCGTCCTGCACCATGGGATAGGCACCATGTATTTGCCCACTGATTTCTCTTTTGCATCTGTGTGCTGCTGCTGCCCTGCAACATGGGGTAGGCACCATGTATTTGCTCACTGATTTGACTTTTGCATCTGTATGCTGCTGCCGCCCTGCAACATGTGGTAAGCACCATGTATTTGCCCACTGATTTGACTTTTGCATTTGTGTGCTGCGGCCGCCTTGCAACATTTGGTAGGCACCATGTATGTGTCCGTTGTTTGACTTTCACATCTCTGTACTCCTGCCGCCCTGCAACATGGGGGAGGCACCATGTATTTGCCCGTTGTTTGACTTTCACATCTGTGTGCTGTTGCCACCCAGCAACATGGGGTAGGCACCATGTATTTGCCCACTTATTTGACTTTTATATCTGTGTGCTGCTGCCACCCTGCAAAATGGGGTAGCCACCATGTATTTGCCCATTGATTTAACTTCAGCATTTGTGTGCTTCTGCCGCTTTGCAACATGGGATAGGCACCATGTATTTGTCCGTTGTTAGTCTTTCGCATCTGTGTGCTGCTACCACCCTGCAACATGGGGTAGGCACCATGCATTTGCCACTGATTTGACTTTTGCATCTGTGTGCTGCCGTCGACCTGCAACATGGGGTAGGCACCATGTATTTGCCCACTGATTTGTCTTTCACATCTGTTCTCTGCTGCCACCCTGCAACTTGGGGTCAGGCTCATTGAATGTGATCACCATCACATGGTACTTCTCTTTTGCACTTTGCATACGGTGTATTTATCTCAAATGTTCTACGATGTTGTAATTCACCTCCTATTCTTCTTTTTCTGTAACCTGAAGCACTGAAGTTAATCTCTTAGGTTTTAAGCACCTATACAAATAAAAATACAAATACAAAGGTATTTGAGGCAATGTTGAATATTTACTATTATACCTCAAAGAAAACGTTGATACTCTAGAAGAGGGATGTCAACTAAATAAATCTTTACTTTTGTTGGTAACTGGCATACGAACAAAAGACACATGCATTTTTCAAGAATTGGTTGACTTAAACAATGTAAATTAATGAATTAATTCTTTAATGTGGTATAGATTGAAAATAAATTCAAACTTTATACATATTACAAATTACAAACATTATACATAATTCATAAATATACAAAAAGCATGAATTAATAACCATATAAAATAAAATCAACTAAAAAGGACAGTTAAACAACTTTCCTTAAACTATTTACAAAAATTCATATCTAAGTGTAATATATAGGACAACCTGCATCTCGGATGTCATTAAAGTGAGTATTTTTAGACCTTAAACAATATCTATCTCATAAAGAGTACTCAGTGTGTTCCTTGATATCCCTAGCATTTGGAATAGTTACAGTCCACGGGCCAGGCTAATTTCTACCTGTTGCCAAACGTTATATAATGCAATGAATAGATGCATATTGCAGGTGTTAGTGCAATAACGCCAGAATGACATTTCGCATATAGTTGTAGGGTTGTGCGCAAATTCACCCAGATAGCGTAAGATTGTATTCTTCAAAGATAGACATTCCGTAAGAAGATGTCTAGCTGTCTCCAGACATTCTGAGGATTTACACAGACGGCATATACGCTCAGCAACCGGGATATTATCCCATGCTCCTCTGATGTACAAAGTAGGCAATTGCTCCAATCGGAACAGTATAATGAACCGTCTAAGTCTTCTCGAGGGGCATAGATATAGATAGGCTTGTGGTTTCATAAAATTGAATAATCTGTATTTCACAAATTGATGTGTCTTAAGGCTACCTATATGTGTAAAGTTCTCGAGCCAATCCCAGAGGTCTACTTTTTTTCTTAGTGCATTTAGGGTTTCCTTGGTGATAGTAGCCCCTCTATGTGTCCATCCAGTATCTACGAGGAATTTGGTCATGTCTTTGTGTAGGGGTGAAGTAGTGTATTTTTTGGTCACCTCGTGATGTATCACAGTTAGTAAGGGGTTCAGAGTGCCACCTATCATCTTAAGGTAAAACCCTGCTCTTTTCTTCAATACCATAGCCTTCAAAGAGGGAAGACCCAGTTCAAGTCTAATCAGGGCCATAGGGACCCCTGGGGATAGCCCCAATATCCGTCACCATAACTTGCCCTCCAGCACTTGCAGCCATACTAGGTCTATTGTGTGCAATGACTCCAGGCCATATATAATCATGGGGGCAAACACTTGAATATAAAGGTGGCGCGTTCCCCAGAGGGTAAAGCCACCCTGCTTGTTTGTGAAGGCGGAAATAAATGCTATAGCTTGCATCGCCCTAGTAATGCGACCCTGTCTACATAGTAAGTAATCGCCAAGAGGCTCAATTTCGACTCCTAGATAGCGATAGGATGGAGCTTAGGGTATAAGATTTTCGTGTACTGTCAAGTTTACTCGCGATACTCTTCTTCTCGTGAATCTAAGGACTTTTGTTTTGTCCAGATTGATGGTCAATCCGTTTGTCCTGGCATAGTCCCATAGGGCAGTAGCGGAACGCCTCAAACCACCTATGGTATTGTCAAAGACAACCAGATCGTCCGCATATGCTAATAAAGCACACTATGCATCACCAATTTTAGGAGGGCAATTATCAACCTCAGCTAATACTGCAGGAATATCGTACACATATAGATTATAAATAAGGGGTGCAGTGACACAACCCTGCTTTACCCCCCTATCTTGGATCACATTTCTGGTCATATTTCTGTCCTGACCTAACCTCAGGCGCACCGTAGTATTTTGATGGAGTAATCTAAGGTAGTATAATAAACCTGGCGGACATCCCAATTTCTCTAGCTTAATCCATAACCTCTCCCATGGGATGGAGTCAAATGCGGCCTTGAAATCGATGTAAAGAGCGTACAACAGGGGCTGCCTCTTACTAAGCGCCCATGTACGGAGTATTTCCATAACCAAGAGTTTATGTGAGGTGGAAAAATCATGTCTAAAGCCACATTGGAATCTGCTGAGTATTTTAGCATCTTCTACCCATTTCTGCATCTCAAAAAGCAATAGTGAGGCAAAACGTTCACCTGAGATATCAAGCATAGATAGAAGCCTGTAATTATTAGGGTCAGAACGGCTACCTTTTTTGAATACAGGAATAAGAATCGCTGTCTGCCAGGACCGGGGAATTATCCCCTGCACTAGAATCTTATTGAATAGTAGAGAGAACAAATCGGCCCAGAAAAGAGGATGGTTCTTAATCACTACGTTAGCTAGCACATTAGGGCCAGGGGCTCTGGAGGACTTGAGGGTAGCTATTTTATTCAATATTGCCTCTACTGATACATCGAAAGGCGGATGGATAGGAACCCTCTCCAATACTCTGCTCATGGGTTCCACTCCCCCTGAATTTCGGCTTAGTAGGAATTTTACCCGTGTCTCCTCACATATAGGGTTAATTAAAGGGCCTTTTGCCTTCTCTCTATTCTCATTGAGTAATGACCAAATGCTACGAGACTTTCTAGCACAAATCGTTTGTATCAGCCGCTGATATCTGGTGTTTTTCTCTGTTGTCTTAATATTCTTGATATTCGCTTTATAGCAGTTTTTGATATTTCTTAATTTTTCGCGGTATAGAGCTCCCAATAGGTTCATGTGTTTCAGGCCTCTGATTGCCTTTCTTAGCCCTCTCTTGGCATCCCTGATTTCCCTATTAAAGGGAAGTATAGCACCCCCAATTTTTAACATATGTCTTTTGTTGGCCGTGGCATGCTGACCTGAGAATCCCGATATCCAGTCTTCAATTTCATTTGCCGTCATAAGTTTGAAGTCACAGAAGCCCCGCTCTAAGATGGGTTCCAGAGCTTCAGTGGCCAATCTTATGTTCTTCTCAGACCACACTATTCTAGATCCTGCCTGGTTAGCTTGGATGGTACCCATGTTAGCAGGAGAGGGAGTTGATATAGGTATACTAAATATACACTGTAGTGACCCGTGGTCGCTCCATTTATTAGGCTTGACTATCATATCGCTTACTCTACTCTGCATCTCGGGGCACATGAATATATAATCTGATGTGCTCATTGATGATCCACTCGCCCAAGTGTGTCTCCCCGGCCGATCTTCCGAAGTACGGCCATTGATGATAGCCATATCCCAGGCTCCAAACAATTGCAGCCAGCCTAATCCTTCAGCCTCCCTTTTTCCATGGGACATCCAGCACCTTGCATTGAGATCAGAGATAGAAGATATAAGAGTCTCGTCCATCATATGGCAATTAAAATCACCCATAACCACCACTGCAACATTGCCCGTTCTTAACAGCCATGTAGACAATAGATCTTGCATTACCTCTTGCAGTGAGTCCCGAAACAATTCTCCTGGGGGGGTTATACGGATTAATTAAAAGGAACCTTCCCGAACCATTTTCCTCATGATATTCGACCTCTACTGCCAATAGCAGCTCCTCAGATTTGCATTGAATCTTTCGGGACAGAAACGTGTTTGTTACCCCCGTAAGTAAACCACCATATGGACGCCCCTTGCTGCCCCATTTAGCAAACGCTTGATGTATAACAAAACCATCTAACAGTAAAGAGTCGAGAGACCATGTCTCTTGTAGACATATACAACTATTTTGGGACAGTAAGTCTACTGAGACTTCTGACCTCAAGAGATGGGAAAAGCCTCTGCAGTTCCAAGAAAGTAAAGGCAAACATCAATGGTTCTGTAGCAGTTGCGGGATGGATTCTAAAAGTGACTTCAGGACTTGCTGTATTTCCATTAGCACAGGATTGTCCCCTCCCCCCGATTTGAGCACATTAGCCACATGAGCTGTTACCATGGTGTCCTCTGGATCGACCGAGGGTACCTTCTCCAGCGGGTCCACATCAATGTCAATGTCCTCTGCATTCAGATCTTCTTTGTATTTTCTGATGAGTTGCGCAATAGTCGGAAAAATGCAATGTAAGGCAGAGACATTAGGGTTGGGGCCCGACAGGGGTTCTACAAATAAGAAATCCTCAGATTTTAGGACATGAAGTTGAGGTATGTGATATATTCTTGCTAATAGCTCCGAGCGTGATAACCAGGGATTTTTGTCGCTTGGATACAAATTCTTAATGAAACAGATACGGTTCGTATTTATGTCCTTCACTGCCTTCTTCGGGTCCAATGGTAAGGGCTCGGCAGGTTCTTCCACCGCCTGTAATTCAGGGAGAAGCTCCGGCTGCATATGCATACTGGTTTCCAAATCAGGCTCAAAGGTCATAACTGAATCATCATTTGGGTCCATTCCCATTGTCTTCTCTTCCGGTATCAGCCAGTCTATTAGTGGGCCTTTAGCCTTTGCCGCCCTTTGAGCTGCTCTCACCAGTCTTTTCCTGGCCTTTTTTGAGCGGGTCTCTGGTGCCGGTTTGGGCACTGTTATAGGTGGTTGTGCCCCTTTTGCAGCTGACTTATTTTTAAGTGCCTTTTTTGCCAGTCTTCGTTGTTTTCGTGAGGGAGGGCACCGGGGGCTTTGCTCATGCTCTGGATCGTCAGCCTCCACAGGGATTTCCTCAATTATGCTGTCACTGTTGGGCACATATTGTGCTTCACCCCCCTCCGCCACATCATCCTGCTCGTCAATCTCCTCGACTGTCTGCAAAGCATCAGATAGATTCATTTCTGCCTCTTATCGGAGGAGATCCTTTTGCTCTAAGGCCAATGTGATGGTATTAGTATTGGCCAAAATAAACCCTGACATTTGTAGGAGTATTTTAAGGGCAAATTGGAGAGCAGCCACCGATGATTGTAGCTGAGTTATCTGTAATGAGCTTGGCTGTGATTCGATATTATCTTCCATCACATTATCCTGTTCATCCTCCATTGACGCCATTACCAGATTCGGAGAAGCAGACAGACGTCCGCTAATTTCCCCACCGGTATGCTACCCCGAGACACTATTCATGCTGTTTTCTTTTAATGGCGTTATGCCACTGGGTGACCTCTGCAGCGTTTGTGCTCGCATCCCTCTCTGTATCGTTAGACAAAGGTCTAAGAGGGAATTATTGTCTATGTCGTCAAAATTGGAGGTATTTAAAGAAATGCCGCCACTCTCTATCGGTGCCGGTGTTTCCTCAATTACAGTGGAATTCGTGGCCGGAGGTGGGTTCACAGGAAAGAACTCAGTTATAGCCCCTTGCGCCACCGGGAGAACATATTTGGCATTCTTTTTGGGTTTGACCCCTTTCTTGTGGGATTCCTTGGGTTCCTTTATGGGTTGAGATTTATTTTTACGTAGATTATAAATCGAGTGGGGTGCTCTTTTTACCCGCTGCATGTCTACGTTATGGCTCAATTCACTTCAAGAGTTTATTTCCAGTAGGTGCAGGTCAGTCTAGGCAAGCAAGGTAGTAAGGGCTGCTGCTAGAGGGCAGGAAAGGTTTTACCTCTAGAACTGCACTGGTGAGGTAACTATATGGAATTTCCCACCTTTTACTGGTACCCCCCCACCAGTATAATGACCCGGGGAACTTGCAAGCCCGGATCAAAGGCTACAGCCCGCAGTCTCCAGTAAAAGTTCACAGTTCCCCTTCTTCTCAGGGTCCACTCCAAGCCCACTTCAAAGGCAACGAGATGTTCTAATGGCGATCACTGTAGTTACCTAACTAACCTGAGACCACCTCTTTCAGGGGGGGGCTCCTTTCATAGAGGGTGCCTGTCACCCAGTACCGCAGCAACTGGCCGCGCACTGAAGTTAAAGGCTGCCAGGAACCGTTACTGCGGGGAGTCACAAGAAGCCACAGGGAGCCGCCGCGCTGTATTACAGCAGGGGAAGAAATTCCACGGCTGTACGTGGCGCTGCTAGCTTCCGCGTGCTTTCGTTCTTCCATTCTTCCGGCTCCAAACCCGCTTCTCACCTTCTGGCTGCCAAGTCAGCCCTGCTCCCCTCAATCTCCCCGCGTGAGGCCTCCTGCTCACTCGCTCAGCCGGGAGGGGATAGGTGTTGCGGGAGGGGATAGGCGTTACGAGGCGGTAGAGGGAGAACACTATCCCCCAGCTCTCAACTCGCCACTCGCAATTTCTCACCTTTGCCGCACACGCCTCACACCTCGCCTCACACCTCACCCTCAGGTCTCTGCCTCCTCCCGTTCCGACCAGGACGTCTCCTCAGCTCCTCCACGGTCCTCACAGTCACGTCCTTCGTTCCGTGTCTCGCTGAGCACCGCGGATCGCCGCTTCCGGCTGTGCGGCGTTCGAGGAACAGACCCAGCACTCACAGCCGCTCCTACGCTCCAACGTCAGACCACGTCAAACCGCGTGTCAAGCTGCACCACCCACCACCCAGCAACATGGGGTAGGCACCATGTATTTGCCCACTTATTTGACTTCTGTATCTGTGTGCTGCTGCCACCCTGCAACATGGGGTAGGCACCTTGTATTTGCACCCTGATTTGACTTTGGCATTTGTGTGCTCCTGCAGCCCTGCAACATGGAGTAGGCACCATGTATTTGCCCATTGTTTGACTTTCGCATCTCTGTACTGCTGCCGCCCTGCAACATGGGGGAAGCACCATGTATTTGACGTTGTTTGGCTTTCACATCTGTGTGTTGTTGCCGTCCTGCACCATGGGATAGGCACCATGTATTTGCCCACTGATTTCTCTTTTGCATCTGTGTGCTGCTGCTGCCCTGCAACATGGGGTAGGCACCATGTATTTGCCCACTGATTTGACTTTTGCATCTGTATGCTGCTGCCGCCCTGCAACATGCGGTAAGCACCATGTATTTGCCCACTGATTTGACTTTTGCATTTGTGTGCTGCGGCCGCCTTGCAACATTTGGTAGGCACCATGTATGTGTCCGTTGTTTGACTTTCACATCTCTGTACTGCTGCCGCCCTGCAACATGGGGGAGGCACCATGTATTTGCCCGTTGTTTGACTTTCACATCTGTGTGCTGTTGCCACCCAGCAACATGGGGCAGGCACCATGTATTTGCCCACTTATTTGACTTTTGTATCTGTGTGCTGCTGCCACTCTGCAACATGGGGTAGCCACCACGTATTTGCCCATTGATTTAACTTCAGCATTTGTGTGCTTCTGCCGCTTTGCAACATGGGATAGGCACCATGTATTTGTCCGTTGTTTGTCTTTCGCTTCTGTGTGCTGCTACCACCCTGCAACATGGGGTAGGCACCATGCATTTGCCACTGATTTGACGTTTGCATCTGTGTGCTGCCGTCGACCTGCAACATGGGGTAGGCACCATGTATTTGCCCACTGATTTGTCTTTCACATTTGTTCTCTGCTGCCACCCTACAACTTGGGGTCAGGCTCATTGAATGTGATCACCATCACATGGTACTTCTCTTTTGCACTTTGCGTACGGTGTATTTACCTCAAATGTTCTACGATGTTGTAATTCACGTCCTATTCTTCCTTTTCTGTAACCTGAAGCACTGAAGTTAATCTCTTAAGTTTTAAGCAACTATACAAATAAAAATACAAATACAAAGGTATTTGAGGCAATGTTGAATATTTACTATTATACCTCAAAGAAAACGTTGATACTCTAGAAGAGGGATGTCAACTAAATAAATCTTTAACTTTGTTGGTAACTGGCATACGAACAAAAGACACATGCATTTTTCAAGAATTGGTTGACTTAAACAATGTAAAAAGAGGCTCTATGATCTCTCAACAAGCACAATCAAAACTACAAAGGCATTAAAGTCAACAAAAACATGCACTAAGTAACACAAATATATGAAGACATATAACAAACTTGTCAATTTGAACTTGTTCCCCCCAACACTATACACATCATGCATAACCAATACACAAACCACCCAAACCACCCACTACATTAATAATGCAACATTATTGGCGGTGCATTAGAACAATGGTGTGCAAACTTCTGCTCTCAATTTATTTTAGACTACAATTCCTAACAAAGCAAGCCAACAGAGTCAATGGTCAGGGGTAATGGCAGCAATAATTATTTGGAAAACCACAGGTTGCAGACCCATGCTTTAGCAACTTTTCAAGGACAATGCTGCCTCATCTGTGTATGGGAAAATAGGTCAGAAGGCCATTGTAAATCAGTGCATCAGCGTACCAAAACTGAGTTAATTTTTTGACTTTTGATTCAAAGTGAACTAGCAACCCTAAGATATGGCTTTGGGTTTACATTTAAAAACTGGCTCCATTGTGCCAACATATCAGGTAGTGGACTACTCTAAAAGATAAAAGACAAAGATGAATTGACTGAGTCAGCTATTACAAATATCTTGCTAAATGTACATTGCACAAAGCATACTGTAACCAACATCATCATGGTGGCATTGTATGTATGCATGCTAAATAACCTAGGTCCTCCCACTTGGTTTGTTACACATATGTTTGCAGAATATGCATGAAATATTGTGCATGACTTCCTTTGTAATGCAAATAAAAATAAAGAAGGAATAGGTTTCAAAACGGAATTGGGAACTCTTTTCACTAGATCCACAAGATGTTTCACATTACTTCCACCACCATTTTACTGCTGTATTAAACTTCATCTGCAAAAACAGTTGCCCTCCACTTACAGAACTAAGATATTTTGTCTAGAGAAAAGAATAGCGAGTGAGAGGAGCTACACATATTTACATATTTACATCTCCTCTGCTATTCCCACAGTTGCTGAGTCAGTGTCCTGGGCTCTTAGGCAACCTCTGGGCCCTGACCCCCCTCACCAATTCTCCCCAGCTCCTGTCTATCCACAGCACTTGCATCAGCACACCCTCCTGCCCTTGAGATACTCACTTACACCTCCTGCGGCCCCAGTGCATACAGCACTCAACATTTCTAGCACTTCATCTTTGGCTCACCCATAAGCTCGGACTCCTCAGCACTTCCCCCACGTCCTCCTTCCTTTCTGCACTTGCACGTTCTGAATACTCACAAGGCATAGTACGTTTTCCCTTCTATCTTTTTACACCCACTGCTCTTAAATGTTGTGTTTTAATGTAGTTCCCATCCTTTCTCTCCCCCTGCCCTGCCTTATTGTATATGCGCGTAACAAGCAAACAAAAAATAAATGAATAAATAAGATATGATTTTGTGGATAAAACACACTCACAAATGTGTACATCACAGTGAAGAGATTGTTTTACAGTGTATTGAAAAATATATTACAAGTGCCATCTCAATGGAGGACTTAAATAAAGAATTACAAGCCTTATTAGTACCCGGCGAGGGCGCAATCAGAATGAAAGAGCCATTCTGATTGGCCCTCGCTGAGTCGTTACCAGGCCGAGAATCCCTCCGTCGGGATTCCACGGCCTTTGTCCCCGGCAGGGGGCGTGGCAGTCCCTCAGCCAATGAGAAGGCTGTAAGCGGGGCCATCCCTGCTCCGAGCCTCCCCGCGGCTGAGAGGCTGCCTTCGCCCCCCGCTGGGGACTCAAGTACATTTTTTTTTATTATAATTTTTTTTTAAATTCCCTTCCCTGTCGACCACCCGCCCCCCCCAACTTACCTTCTTGGTCCTGCGTCGCTGTCAAGGGACGAGGGAAGCCTCCAGCCGTGTGGAGACTCGAAGCAGGGTCACCCCCGTTCTGTGCCTCCACACGGCTGGGGGCTTCCCTTGTCCCCTGCCGGGGACGCAGGAACGTTTTTTTTCCCTCTTCCGCCGTCCCACTCCCACCCTCCCAACCCCACTTACCTTATTTTTTATCCTTTTTTGGGGACTTGTGTTCCCAGCGCGTCCGCTCCCGATGGCCACCATGGAAAGGGAAAACAGACTCTGTTTTCCCTTTCCATGGCGGCCATTTTCTTGGTTGTTTGTTTTTTTTTTTCTGTCAGAAAAAAATGCTTTTAGTTCCCCGGTCACGCACATAATGAGGGCCGGGGTACTAATAGCAATATAACCCTCACGGCGGGGGCATTACCGACTCAGGTAATGCCCCGGGGCCTTCGGTAAGGCCCTCGTTTTGCTCGAGGCCTTACCTATGGCTCCTGGGGCATTACCTGAGTCGGTAATGCCCCCGCTGCTCGAGTTATATTGCTTAAGTATTACATTTTCAGTGACATAACAATGGAATTACTGTGCCAATGCTGATATAAAATGAATGGCAAATATTACACCAAAGGTTGTTTTGGATTCCCCAAGACCTGTCTGCAGCAAAATTCAGGTAGAATGTCTGTTAGACACAGCTTCAAAGGGGAATCACCCAAACACCAGTAATAGCATAAAAGATAAATACTCCAACTGCATTAACGATCACCATCCCATCATTGCATCCTGGCAGACTTCGAACATAGACTTTCCATTATTTGAAGACAATTCCATTGCAGGTGCAGGATATGTCACAGCCTATCCCACCAAAGCTGAGAAAACTGTGTGAAATGATCTATGAATTAATTTTCATCTGAAAAACCCTTTTCTGAAAATGTTTACAGTTTCAGGTTAAAAACACTCTCCCATAGAGAATGAATTTGATAAAAAACATCAGAATCTTCAGTTGAATAAAACCACAAAAGTGAAGACACAGTAAAAACTAACCTCAATAACATATACTATCCAAACAGATGTCCTCTTTTAGGAAACATGTGCTTGTATGAAATATCACAATACTAAACAGAATCAAAACATTCCTCTACCAATTAGCACATGTTAGATATTACGTTCTAAATTGAGATGTGTCATGATCTTACCCCCACCGTGTGGTAACGGGTCCCAAAAGACCCTATTTGGCCCTCCTCGGATCCCTTGGAGCCAGTCCTGGCGCTGTTGGCATCAGAGGCACATACTAGGACGAAGTTTCAATGGGCAATGGGCAATGGACAAGCAGGGCTGCCCCATGAGGACTGATGGGGAACTGCAATCAGCGGGCTAGCATCCAGGGCGGGGCCTGCCCCGAGGGCACCTGGGATACCTGCTGGCTATTTAAACCACACCCGATTAGAGGCACGCGCTTCGCGTTATTCTGCTCTTGCAGCGTGACTTTCACGGGGTCCTGCTCAGCATCCTGACCTGCACGGGCGAGAGAAGGCAAGAACCATCGTCATTCTTAAATGCCCAGAGGCATCCTCCGTCAACCGAAGTCATCCAACAATCATTATCCTCCTCAGGCATCATCTCTGGAAGATGAAGCGTGAGCAAAACATTGAGTAAGCTACTTACCAGTCCGTCAGGAAGGCCGTCATCTCCAATACATTGTCTGTCAGCTTTTGTTCCGGAGAACCATTCTTCCTGGATTTATTCTCGACCTGCAAGACAAACAATAGCACAGGTTAGCCAATTGCAATGGACGCTTTTAGCGCCGCTTGGCGCATCCATCCTATCTTCTCGAGTTCAGCTTCAGCATCCATCCTCTGCTTTCAACATCTGCAAGAAAAGGGGAGAAGGTTATTTGGTGCCTTAACCAATATAGACATTGCTCTCATCCTAAAAGACTTACCTGAAAAGTGGAGTCGCCGCCAGTCTGGACTCCGGCCACATCAGTGAAGACACTCGGCAGAATGGTGCCATTGACAACGCACCCCTGCCCAGCGTGGCAGGATAGAGAGCGCATCTTTATAGAAATCAAGGTGAGAGACGTCCCCAGGTGAACTGCAAGGGGAACCCGGGAGGTGGGTCACAAGGGGAGGAATAGCAGTTAAACTTCACCTCCTGTCTTCTAGAACCAATCCCCGACAGCACGACCTCCAGTGAATGTGCGGCGTCCCAGAGAGCATCCCGGCCAGTCGAGAGGCGTCCCCGTGGATACAAGGTGAGCGTTACAGATGGCTGTCTAGTAAGACTTTCAAAACCTAGTTCAATTAACTGCATGAAAATATCATTCTCATCGAAAGTCAAGAAATAATTCTATTACATGGCTCTACTATAATAGTTCGGAGCTTGGTAAACAGATGAACAATTCATAGGGTATTATAATAAATTTTAAGCTGCTTTTGAGGCAAATGAAAGAAGCCTTACTGAAAAATGTAAATAGTGTAAATAAATCTTATGAAATTAGTTTCACCTAAACAAACAAAAAGATGCAGAAACTTTTAAAGACAGTCCCAAATGGAGTCAGCCATCCCTTGCAGATATCTAAGAAGCATGTAGAGAACCACTTATGCCAAATGAATCAGAAACAGCAATGAGTGAGGTGGAACAGACTATAGTACAATCCTTGCAATCTGAAAATGCTTTAACTGTACTTGTATAATAGCTAAATGGCAATCAGCTCAGCATTAACCTTTACGTCACTGAATACATAAAATATGTATTTCTCCATGAGAACAAACTTTCAATGTAACAAATACCAACCTCACCCCCTATACTCCTTACTAGCATTGTAGTGGATTCTTACAAAACATTTCTAATTTGGACAATCCATACATTTCTGCAAGAAAAAAACAAAAACAAAAGCCCCAACAGGACATGCTGCTAGTTGCTTGTAACATAGGAGAGATAACTTTACATAGTTTCCTACTTCTTCCAGTTGAGCATCAGAGAAATGTAGACCCTCATTACGAGTTTGGCGGTAGCCATGGAGCTATTAGCTCCATGGCTGCCACCAAACCGGGCTAATTTACTGGGTTCCTGCAATGAGGAATAACTGGGTCATTCCAACATTGGAGGACCCGGTAATTCCTCCTTGCAGGAACCATTCCCCATTCCCATTTGAGCTCCCATAGGGCTCAATGGGGATGGAGGTAACAACGGGCAGATTACAACTGCCCTGTTGTTACCTCCTTTTCCCCCTTGCGGGACCCTGAAAGCACGCCTGGTTTTACCAGGCGTCCGATCCGGGTCCCACGATGGGAAGCTTGTAATCGGCGCTCCCGTAATGAAGGGGGCCAGTCCCGTACCGGCCCCCTTCATTACAGGAGCGGCAAGTTCGTAATGAGGCCCGTAGACTATCAAATATCGTCTGCAGAGGTGGAAATTGAAGTACAGAGTGATCTACATTAAATGAAAGTTCTCCAATTAGAGGAGGTAAACATATATTTTAGAAGTGTATGCATTTCTGTTTTAAATATCACAAAACCCAGCTCAGGATCAATTGGTCTTTGTTTATATGTATTAGAGAAAAGGAGATGGGCATATTTTCAAGACAATCACAGAGCAGTCGTAATCTGAGGACAGTTTTTCCTGAGTTATACCTAGGAAATTCAATAAAACACAGTGTTAAAGTTTGAACTGCATGGGCATTGAAGTCATCCTAATTACAACCGGAATCATTTTTGTTCATGCTGATGCAGAATTGTGAATGATTGTTACCGGTTTTTGCTGTGTGCCAGTTTCAAGGATTGCAATGGCATAGCTCCTAGATGAGCATTTGCCACCAGAGGTGGTAGGTCTGGCAGCAAGGAAGGCAGGCTTTGTTGATAGTTACCATTTGGGATACAATCAAATTAAAAGAGAATCCTAGTGGGTTTATGTTGCCCATGTAGGTCATGCAAAGTACGGTGGATGTGGTTACATTTCAAGGTAAGTATTATGAGCTGTACAATAATGTGGTTGACTGATGTGGGTGGGGTCAGGTGTATGGTCAAGGAGACTGTCCATAGTTTTGTGGTTAACTGTATTGAAGGAGTCTAACATGTGCAGAAGGATCAGGTGGGAATATTCCATGATCTAGAGATTATCATCAGTCATGTGGAAAGTAGCTGTTCCTGTGTGGCATTAGCGATGGTAACCCGATTGGCAATCCTGGAATATGGCATGGTGACTGATCTGCTCAAGAAGATTGTAGGCTGCTGCCTTCTCAATTATTTTACTGATACATTGGAGGTTAGTGATTGTTCAGTAGTTGGTGAGGTCCTCTGCATCAAGGGTGGGTGTCTCTTAGGAGCTACCCTGTTAACAGGCAGCTTGGGAAGATGCCCTGACTGAACAAGTCCTTCACTATTTGAAGAATAGCCTTGAGAGTACTGTATTTGTTTTTTGTTTAATATGACAGACGATAAGACATTTTCCCTGTAAGAGATTGGCTTTTGTGAGGCTAAAGTTTAGGTGAGAGCTGTGGGCGTAACGTGGTGAAGGCAGTCTTGGGTTGTGTTTTGCAAATCAGTATTGCTCCCAATGACATGACCAATTTAGAAACGTTGGGCCACATTACGGTTCCGGCGGTAACCTTGCTGGTGCTACCAGCCTGTTGCAGCCGGACCCATAAAACAATTACTGGTGCCTGACTTACCGGTGCCACCAGGCTATTACAAGTCTGGCAGCGGGGAATTCAGGCACCGGTCATTTTGTTAATCCTCTTTCCAATAGAGTCCCAGAGGACTCTATAGGACTGGGGACAGGGACGCACCGGCACCATTGTTAACGATGCCAGTGCTTCTTTGATGGCTTTGCCTACAATGACCGCTGTGCCCGGCATGGTCAGAGCTGTTGGGCACAGCGGCTCCGGCAGGCAAACCTGTAGTTTTCCAGTCCAGAAACAAAGGTGCCAGTGAGCTTACCAGCACCCTTATTTCCAGAGCGGCAAGCTCGGCCTGAGTCACATTGATGTGTTGCTTAATCGTGTTGAATTTAGTGTTACAGAAATTATTGATGGAGTTGAATTTCTCCAGGATTGTGTTATTTTTGGTTTGGGTACTTGGTTGGAGTAGTGTTCAACAGCATCAAATATGCCTATTATTCTGCTAGAGGCTGATGCAATCGTTTTGGAGAAGGAGGATACTTTTTCTTGGTGATGAAGGCCCATAACATAGCAAGTTGTGCCTTAAGTGTGAGGAGGTCTCAGGCTAATATAATTCCTTCCTGCATTTTTCATGTGTACAGATGGTGCATTTGTTGTTGGACAGATCTTTGGTGTCTCAAGGGATGGAAGGATTGCTATGATATGACATAGTTTTAAGGGGAGATTTGTATCAACTAACTCCTTTAAGGCTTGGCTGCAAATTTTCAGTAGGGTATCAAGGTTGTCCCGGGAGGATAGCTCAGTGGCAACATGCTCGCCTTGGAAACAAGACGACAAGGGTATCAAGGTTGTCCCGGGAGGATAGCTCAGTGGCAACGTGCTCGCCTTGGAAACAAGACGACACATAGCAACACATGTTCGATCACCGGGTCCGTGCTTAGAAAGCTCTGGTTGTTAAGCGTGTTATAAATATGCAGCTAAGTCATATTCTGTAACAGTGCCTCAATGCCCCCGGGCTGTGTGAGCACTTTAAAAATGCAAAAAAATAAATGAAAATAAATAAAAATAAGGTTATTGGTGGTAGGGCATGAGAAGTTGATCAAATTTTTTTCCAGTGCTTGCATCAGAAAAAAGTTTAAAGAATGGACATACAGAAATGATGGAATTACCCTGTCCCTTGTGTGTAGGTTAGGCATGTGTTAAGACGATAGGGATGACAGCATGCTCTGTTCGGTCAAGCTGCATGGAAAGTAGCCATTATATGAGATGGGAAAATGGGAAGATGAGAGAACACTTTCAAAGATGTTTCCCTTGATGTTGGTGGGAGTTTACATGTGTTGAGTTATATGCTGGGAGTCTAATAAGGAGAGCATCTCTGAATATGTTGGTTGAGTGTGTTTGAGAGGCTAATGAGAGAATGTGAGTAATCTCAATTATTAATAGAATGCACCTGTGAGATGTTGATAGATGAGGTGAAAATCATTGTTTCTAATGTAATGCTAGACTTTATTTACATAAGAATTCAGGAAGTCCTTAGAACTGCATGAATGGCTCTTTGGAGGAAATCATATAATTGTATTTGTTCATCACCTAATTTTAACAAAAGGACAACTTCTAATTAAAGCATTAGGTCATAAAATTGTTGGACCACATTTTGTACCTTGGGGAGTATAATCGTTTGGCACTGTTTCACTACAGAAAGCAAATACACAATATGCCTCAGGCTACAGACCCTACCTATGCTCAAATACTGTAGAAACCACAAATTGGCATACTTTCTGAGCAGGCTAACACAACCTTAAAATGTGGACTTTTTAATGAACATGACTGAAAGAATGATATGGTCCTACCTAATGGATCAGTCAACACACCACAAATCAACTATGTGTGTACTTAAATGGCACTCTGATCTCAGTCTCACCAGTGGTAAAAACCCTCGGAGTATATCTTGACACAACACTCTTTTTATCCCGGCAAATAAAGGCCATATGCTCTTCAGTCGCCTATTCAACCAATCTCAACGCTTCTTGACCTTACCTCTCTGTAGACAGCTGCCTAACGCTCGCTCGTGCGGTGGTTGGCACAAGGATGGACTACTGCAATGCACTCTTTGTCGGTACATGAGCCCGCAAAATACAAAAACTCCAGACTATCTAAAACAATGTCCTATGAGACGCACTGAACATTCCAAGATCAGAACATATATCTGCTGCCTGTAGAGCAGTACATTGGCTCCACATCCGGGAAAGGATCTCATTCAAGACACTCACTATCAAGCAGAGGTGCATCTCCAAATCCAAACTATGGGGCATATTCTTTACTCCAGTAGGGCCAATACACTTCTTGTACCTAGGCACAATCTGAAAAATGGTGGCGACGCCTGTTTTCAAGTGTATACTTCAACTTTAAGGAACTCTCTTTCTCCTAAAATTGGGAATATGCCTTGTGTCTCTAGCTTCAAGAGAGTATTAAAAACACACATCTTTAATTCCAACTATTAGTTTTTCTTCCCTTGTCTGCCTGTTCCCTGGCTCGATCTCCCTTCTTCTTGTTTAATCAGACTTTTGTCTTCCTACGCAATGAGAGACTGTTGGGAGCGTGGCACATTATACAAATTAAATACTATTAATAATCTTGACCTCTAACCTCTACCGCTTCTGCGAATCCACATCGGGGAAAGAAACTATTCGCCACCTGCTCCTTTCATGCCCAGGTACACAATGGATAAGATCACATTTCCTTCATCACACCTTCTCGAACTTCTCTTTGATGGACGAAGAAACATGTTGGGCCAGGTTGATCGGGGGTGAAAAAATCTTGTGGTTACTCGTGACCTAAAAAATCCTTCACTACGTTAAACCTAATCTGTTGTCACCCACACTCACTCGACCCTCGAAGAGGGCAGAAACATTGCAAAGTGAGAAACATTTTAAACTCAGAACTTTTTTATTAAAAGATGAGAACTAAACGTTTTCGACACTGAAACGTCACACCTTAGTTGGTATGTTACTTGTCCACTAAATGTAAGAATTTGAAAGGACACAAGCTCAACACAACATTTTGTAAAACATGTTTTTGATTAACACAAAAAATACAAAAAATGTATCAATACTAATTTTATTATTATTAATAATAATAATAATAATAATAATAAGAAGAAGAAGAAGAAGAAGAAGAAGAATATTAATGATAACAATAATAATAACATATTTAATTTTGGTATGAGAACATTCTCCCCTTTGGCCTCAGACTCACCCCATGATGCACAATTCAGAAAAGAACACAAGACCAACCTCTTCAAGGAGTCTCTCCTACTCAAAACCTAGTCCATCACTTTGACCCGCACCACTTGACTTGCTAGACACCCGCCCATCTCCTCCTTGCCACCCGGTACATCTGTACCCCTCCTCTGTGCCCCTCTGTATCCTACCCCCCGCTGTATATCTGGTTTGTTGTTACCTCTGAAAAGCGCTCCATTATGCATCTCTAATGTTGTACACCTCTATAAAGCATGCAGTTATCTATCTGTATTGGTGTATACCTCTGTAAAGCGCTCCATTTCTTCTCGAGGCTAGGTCTGTGCTCAATATAATAATAATAATAATTATTATTATAATAATAATGATTATAATAACAATAATTATTTGGGCAGATGGTAGCTCTTGGACAACAGATAGCAGAACAGGTTTGAATCCCGGGCTTGTGCTTAGTAACTGGTCCCTGGTATTATAAATGGACAATTATCATTATAATATTAATAATAATAGTAATGAGTTATGTGGCACTTTCACATATTTTGCACACACAGGTCTATTTTTACTAAGCATCAATACAAGTAAAGTAAAAACAGAAATCCCTTGCACTTTGCAGTATGATAGAGTTCCTACCTTATACACTTCACACTTGGAGATGTATCCAGAGCCTAAAAACGTACATCTTCCGAAAGGCTACTTGCAGCGTATGAAACAACAACCGAGCTCCCTGTCAATCCCATTATGTAAAGCAAAATGAATGCACATGCCTCAAGCATCACACTCCAAATCTGCTGGTCCCTTTAAATTTGAGAGCAGCACTGAATTCAATTGTCATGCAGATGTTTCTGTAAATCTGCAGTTTTAATTGCAACCAGTTGTAAAGAATATTTACTTGAAAGACTCACATAACCTGTGTTGCACTTGCTCACCACCTGCACATACATGCAAAAGAAATCTTGACACAAAACACAGTTATGCAGGAATGCCTACATCAAACAAGGGTTCCCTATTCATTCCCTATCTACTTACTAGAAGTGTCAGATAAAATAACACATTCCTGTAAATTGCAAACACTTGAAAAACCATACATGTAGTCTCTACAAGCATGTTTCACATGCCAATATTCCAAATTAGTAATTTGTGTATATATCTATGCCAACGTGTGATAGTGTACTATTTCAATAACGTTGCAATAAAACAATCACAGCATGTTGTGCATTTCTTGCAAGTCACTTTTGCAGAACTTTTGAATTTGTCATACTAATGCTTCTAAAACATATGACAGATGGAACAACAAACAACTGAAAACTGACCAACTTGACGTATGGATATAGGAAAGTCATTCACCACAAATGGTATAATAAGCCATGCAGGTTTCACTGAGACATCTGGCCGTTATGCAGTATATCAAAAACAAAAAGGTTGTTGATTTGAGAATAATTTTACTTGCATTACTCTCAAACAAGGAGAATGATTAGGAGCAGGAAGGAATATGCATGACTAAGACAGGCCTAAAAGGGGTGGCCATGGGGACTACAAAGCAATTTCATGGGAGCGCATTGATCAAGATTCAAAAGTATCCAAGCTTATACACTGCAATACACTGCACCTTATCTGCACATTATCTGCTATTGAAAAATACTTGAACCCTGAAATTACCCAAGACACAAGATTAGTAGCACGGGAGAATATAATTACTGAAGTGAGTGAAGCATTCAGAAGGACTCAATGCTCATTAAAAAGCATTAATTGAAGGGAAAAGTGGTTTGATGCCAAGTGTAAATTGGCAAAGCGATCACCCCTGAAAGCCTCAAATAATGGCACAGAACACCAACAGAAATAGCTAGAGCCAGAGCAAGGAATAAAAAGGCAAATTGGGATAGAAAATTAGAATTGGTGGAACAAACCGGGACAAATTTAGAGCAGGCTTTGTTATCTGGCAATCAAAAAGTCTATTGGAATGCAATTGCAGCTGTCTGAGCGGTATTTAAATTCATGAACTGACTCAGCAGGAAAGATGGGTACAACATATTGCTACACTTTACAATACGCAGTGAGAGGAATCTGGGATAGAGGAGATAGTTGGCGGCAATACTCATGTAAATAAATGTTGAGGTCTGCAAGGGACCCTAAAGTAGTGTCCCTAAGTGAGGTAGAAATAGCCTCATCTTGGATGATTAATAGTAAGACCTCAGGCCCATATTCGGGCTCTATCAAATTTTTTAAACATGAAAGAACTGTTTGGCTACATATTCTCATATCAATATTTAATATTCTGTTGGATTTGAAGACCATTCCAAAAAGCTAGAAGGAAGCAATACAAGTACTGCTTTTTAATAAAGGTGACAGATCAGATCTGGTGTTCTATCGCCCAATTTCTTAAATCAATACAACAGCCAAATGGTTCGGTCAGGTCTTACATAGTAAGATACTAGACTGCGCTTGTCTCCCCCTTTCCACTTCCTATGTGCGCTGTTTGCCACTGTAGCCCTCCCTCTCCCCCATTAGCTTCCTCCTTGCTACTGTGTGTCTTGCCCATCTGTAGCCTCCCCTAAACTCCATTGTAAGATCCATAGTGCAGTTGAGTGGGGTGATTTCCTCTTGTGCTTCCCGACCCCCCTTTTGTTGAACTTCTCTTCCTGCTTTTTCTTCTTTTGTGTGCGCTCCTGTGCTTGTCTCCGCCTCCCCTTGCTGCTTACTTCTTGTGCTGTTTGCCACCACAGCCCCCCCCACTCCCCCAATTGGCTGCCACATTACTACTGAAAGTATTGCCCATCTGTAGCCTCTCCTGCATTCCATTGTAAGATCTGGCTGCAGGCGAGCAGGGAGCCTTTCCTCTTGTGTTCTCCCAAAACCCCTTTTGTTGAACTTTCCTTCCTGATTTTTCTTCTTTTTTTGTGTTCCTGTGCTGGTTTCCCCTCCCATACCCTCTTCCTTGTTGTGCTGTTTGCTGCCCCAGCCTTCTTTCTCCCCCAATGGCCTGTAATACCTCCTCATTAGTACATACACCTGGGCAGCCCCGCCCACGTGCAGACCCGGCAGTGAAGAGCCCCAAGGCAAAGGGCATCTCCTTCAGAAGCAGCTCCAGAATGTGTTTGGCTGTGTTCGTCGGTGGAGCACGCAGCACAGCTGTCAACAAGCATTACCTGACAAGGGAAGAAAGGTGCGTGCAGTACGATCTGCCATTACTGCTCCCTATTAACTATTCCACCTCTCTTATTACCCCTTTTACCAATGCTTTAGTCTTCTGCCCATCATCCACAATTGTATGTTGTCCACATCGGGCACTTAGGCCCTATCCAGGAATCTCACACTGAGGTGTTTTTGCTTTTCTGCTGTATGTTGAAACCTAGGCTTTTTCCCTCTTCCAGGAATCTCGGATCTAGGTGTTTTTGCTTTTCTGCTGTATGGTGAAACCTGGGTTTTTATTAGTGTGTGTTCAAATCATGAGTTCAATGAAAATATAACCTAACAACTATGTTTTTATTCACTTTGAAGAGAATTTAAGGAAACCAAAGGAAAACCTTGCTGAGGTTTGTAATAATTTATCTGGGAACTCATCAAGATGTTCTCCTTGTTCTATGTCCCTCAAAGCCCTGAGGCTTTTAGGGGCCCTGCAGGTTTTTCTTGACTACTGTTTCACTTTAAGTAGATACTCTGGTCCTCATCCTGGACCAATGGGAGACCTCTCTGCCTGGATCTCGGGGCTACATATCCTCTTGAAGTTTAAGAGTGGCCACCAGTTAAAAGCAGATCTTGGCAATGCCAGGATAAGCAGTGCATTGTCTATGAGGAATCTGGGCACAATGTGTGGATAGGCTGCAACCCACAGAATCCTCACCTGCCACACCTGAGTTCAACATCACTTAGAGCCCCAATGGCGTCCCCAACCTTTACTCCAGGCACCAGGCACACAGTGCTGGTGAATGAAATAGCTGCACTGGCAGCTAATTATCAAGAACTGTTTCACTATTTAGGAGTACAATTTTTGACTTAAAGCAACTGGTCATAACACATTGAGAAAACAGCTATTAAGCTGAAACAATCCGACGTAGGAGTCTTGCATTTTACACAGAATCATATAGGTGGTGCTATTTATCTGGCTTTGATGGCATATGAAGCTAAATGCCATGGGGTGGTTAGATGTGCAAGTGGAGATTGGGCACTATCCTCTCTTTTGACCTTTGGCATAATTGAACTTCAGTTTTTTTAAATCTTGATTAGGGGTTCAATCCTCCGTGGCTAATAAACCTCTTTATTTAGAGACTCAGACAGACCCTGTAACTGAAAATGTGTCTTTGACCCCAGTCTTCTTGTGGTTTGCAATATAACTAAACATTAAGGCTATTCTGAGTAGAGATATTTCAATTGATGTTCTGTCCCTAGAAAACAGGAAAGCAGTTGCATGGCTTAGTACTGTTAAGCGACTATTTACTTGCGGCTGCCTTTTGAATTATTTACTTTATCCCTTGACAACAACTTCTGGGATTAAAGGATCATTGTAAAAGATCTACACGAGATGTATTCCTCTTCTTTTAGAGTGTTGTGTCTTTTGAAATAGCCTGCTAGGCCTTTTGTTGCTAATGATTATGTTAACAATGATTTGGCAAATGACTTAAGTTACGTCCCTAATTCTTTGTTAAGATGCTATATTAAGTTTTTTTCATAAGTACCAGTTATTCCTAGCAGCATACATAGCTAAATGGTGTGTTGATGGATGGATATCCCGTAACTATAAACCCCAGCTAGATGACGTTGTACTTAATAGTATGTTCTTCTGGCATGCATTTGATAAACCTTGGTCCAGACATCTGAAGCCACTGCTTAGAACATCCTTATTTAGTGTCATACTGCATTATACTTTTTTGTGAGAAGTTAAATATTATTATGTATGCTGTTCTTGATAGTTATTTTGACAGCTGCTTTGAGTATTAGAACCTAACATGCTTACATTTGAAATGTTACTATTGGTGTTGACCCTGTTCTATGCTATTTTATTATTAATTGATGAAAATATGTTTTCTTATATATCAATTTAATGATAGTGACCTTGTTATATGTTTGTAATATTGTTAGATGAAATTGTTTTGAATAAAGCAAATTGACTGTCAAGAACTCTTTGCAGCAGATGTTATTCTTTGCAATCACTGTGACTAGAAGAGACTGATGGTTAATGAACTATTTGCATACATATAGCATCTTCCCTTTGTTTGAATTATGAATATTCACAGGCTGGCCGTTAGTTATTTTACTTGTGGGCTCCTGTGTAATGCCATATTTGAGGTCATGAGCTGGGCATGGTGGGGGCTGTGGGGTTAGAGTGGCATACGTAACCTTAAATTCAGATAGCTTTTTTATTCGCCCCTTTGTTTCTCTTATGGAATATTAGCGTATAAACCTCAAATTTGAAGGGAAAACCCTTGTAGTAATATTACATTAATAGTTTGATTAAAAGTCACTCTAAACAGAAATTAAACAGTGAACTCCCATATGCATGATTTGCAACTAATACATGACATTGCAGAAGACATAACACATGCCATCACTTGTTAACTCATATTTCACTATCAACAAATACATTAGGCCATGTTTCAATATAACTTACATGTACTAAACATTTCAAGATGGCTAAGGTAAGTAAATCTCACAAATACTACACTCTGCAATAGAATACATGGCTGTACATTCTTTAATGCCAAGTCAATTACCCTAAATTTGAATTTAGAAATCAAGTGGCATAGTGACATTTATTTGAGCATGACAAAATTATAACATTGAGACCAGCAGCCACTGTATTTACATTGCACTGCATTCAGGACAAGTTATACAGAACATACTACTACCATGCAAGTACTCAAATAACTATTTTTAGAGAGCATATGAAAAATCAATACACAAATACCATGAATGCTCTCTTGTATTCATTAAAGTAATGGTTTGCCCAACATTTATTATTGCCCAAAAAGATGGGCAATAATAAAACAAATATACTCGCACTTTTTTTTTGTTAAATTCCTATGTAAAATTTTGAGCAATTCAAGCTCAAAAATTGGAAAAGCAAGCACATGGACACATCCATTTTGTGAAATGGATGCCCGCCTGTGCTGGTTTTTGCGGCACTAATGAAGGAAAAGCCAGCCAGGTGTAGTAAACAAAAGCTACCACTGGGTTGTTTTTCCGTCATTTGTGCCGGGACTCGGAGGACGCGGACCGGAGGCTACAGGCAGAAAAGCTGCAGCTGAATCTCGGTAAGTGCTATTTTTTTTTTTTTAATAAGCTCTAGCTCCGTTTTTTTTTCTAAGTTTTCCGGGCTGGAGGAGCCCGGAAAATTTAGAAATAAAACCGCAGCTTTAAAAACGTATTTATGTTTGCGGAAGATTTTGAAGCTACCGCAAACATAAATACAACGTTATTGTGTTTGAAAACGCTGTTGTTTTTCTTTCTAAGTTTCTCAGGCTCCTCCAAGCCTGAGAAACTTAGAAATAAAAACCGCAGCATTTTCAAACACAACCGCATTGTGTTTCTGCCTAAATCTGCTTTCCCATTTGGGGCTCTCGGGCTCCCCAGGGGGAGCCCGAGAGCCCCAAATGGGGAAACCAGATTTAGGCAGAAACACTGCAGCATTTAGCATTGCAGAAAACAACCGCGTTGTGTTTCTACCTAAATCTGCTTTCCCATTTGGGGCTCTCGGGCTCCTTATAATTTCCTTATAATCGGGTTAGATCCCTGTCCTCATGTTCATGTGGCAGTCTAGAATGAATACCCAACAATAGAGTTTGAAGAAACCATCTCTTCAGAGGACAGAGACTAATTGTTTAATAGTACATCAGAAGATAGCCTTGAGAACGACCACAGCCTTTCCAAATTCTCAACTTTGTATCTTAATTATTCAGACCATGTGTAAACCATGCTTAACTTTTATTTCCCCTCACTCGTGGTTTAGATGTTATGAGAGGGGCCAATTAATCAAGCATCTTTTTAGTGTGACCATCAAGTTCATTCAGCAGTTCATCAAGATTTATCATCTGGTGGTTATTCTGAGGGAATGGGAAGGTGTTTACCAGTTCTTCACTTGCTTCGTTGGAAACTCGACTCCATGGATGTAATGAAGGTTAGCAAAAAACAGGGGGGCGGGGGGTCCTGGGAGTCCCTCTGCCGGACATTAGTTCTGGTTACGAGAGCCTTACCCAGAATCTTGGCATTTCAGCATTGCCAGGCATTTTGGTGCTAAACTGCCCTTGGGCAGGACAAACACTGATATGTAGTGGACATTTCTCTTTTGTGAAAGGATAGTGAGCTAAAGACTCTGGTTGAGACTCTAACCGGGATATGGGCTAGTAGAGAGACACTCCCAGGATCCCCCTTGTTTGTGCATATTAAGTAGCTTTGGGTTTTCACCCTAAGTTACTGGGGTAATCCGGACTTGGAACTTTGCTCACTGTTTCGGTGCTGGAATTGCCTTTGGATAGGACAAAGACTGATGCCTAGTGGTCATTTCTCTTTTATGAAAGGATGGTGAGCTAAAGACTCTAAAGACTGGTTGAGACTCTAACCCGGGATATAGGCTAGTAGAGAAACACTACCACCTTGTTTGTGCATATTAAGTAGCTTTGGGTTTTCACCCAAAGTAACTAGGGTCAACCAGACATGGAACCCTTGCTCACTTGTTAGAGAGGCACAGCTTCATCTCACTTGTGAGGCTCAACCAGGCCAAAACACGTGTCTGGGGTTTCCATTGGTACTCTTGTTCAGAAGAGAATTGCCTAGCATTTCCGTGCTGGACTGCCCTGGGCCAGGACAAAGACTGATGTGTAGTGGACATTTCTCTTTTGTGGTAGGATGGTGAGATAAAGACTCTGGTTAAGACTCTAACGTGGGATATAGGCCGGTAGAGAGACACTCCCAGGACCCCCTTTGTTTGTGTAATGAGGTTAGGACAAGAGAAAAAAGGCCTGATTTACTTAGTCGTTAGGCCTTAAATTACAAATGGAATTTCAAAGTTATCAGACCAAAAAAAAGGGATTGCAGGGGATACTCACACTTGGACCATGCAAAGATTTAGTCTGCACTATGTCCAGAAATATGGGTAGCTTATGTAGCTGGTGCTGTCAGGTTATGCGCTTGTAAGGAGTTCCGTATGAAAGAGGCATTTATCTGTTCCAGACACAGTCCAGTAGCTAAACTCTCCAAGTGCTATTACGTTCTCTATTTGGATTTCTAGGTTACATAGCAGTTCAGAGATGTCCTGGACATACATAGAAGTAGAAATGTTGATAGATTTCACACAATCAAGCAGAACTTGAATAATACATTCTTCTTCAAGAAAGGTGGACGATCTAGGTATTTTGGAAATATTGCATCCACACTTGTATATTATTGCTAGACCTCCTCCTGATTCACAATGTATTCATATCCTTCAGGTAGGATATCATCAAAGATTGTGGGATTATTTTCCCGGACCCAGGTTTCAGTTATAAATATCAGTTCCAAATCAGAGGCACAGATAAGATTGTGTAACAGAAATCTGCTCTAAGCGGAACCTGGCATTTAAAATAATGCAATAAAGTTTCCTGTTCAGGTCATAGGCAGACTGTGATACAGTGAGGTCATTCATGTGGAGATTTCATGGATTCATAGATTTCATAGTCAGTAAGAATTTGAAAGCGGTTTTGGGGGATACAACATCTCACATGGAATCGAGAGGTGAGAGAAGGCAGAGAGAGCAGATGGCAGAGTGGTAGATGGATTTGAGCGGGGAGAGATGAGAGGAGAGGAGTCCAAAGAGAAGGGGGGAACAGTAGAAGAGTCTAGAGAAGATGAGGGAGGTAATTAAAAGTTTAGTAGCATGAAAGGTAAGGAGGGGTCGAATTTTACAAATGTTGTAGAGGTGAAAGCAACAAGATTTGGCAGTAAGAGAAATGTGGTGAGATAAAGAGAGGTGAGAGTCAATATGGAGACCAAGGTTACGGACATTGGGAGAGAACTGTACACCATACTGTCACACATGTGCCCAGATGCCCCATTTCTTTTTGGAGATGCATACTTAGCGACAATTATGTTAGTACTCTCAAGTTTCACACGCTAAATGTAGGGATATACGTCCCAGAAATCAATGAAAAGCGCTGGCCAAACATCTCCCATTATCGCACATGAGTGATAGTGTTTGTCGATAGTCCATGTACCACACAAATTATTTCTGATATTCTACTGATAAATTCTGAGCTCCTACTTGTTATGATGAGACATGGTAAAACATTAAAAAAGCCATTGAAATTCACAGAAAATAAAGTTCAACTTGAAAGAAGTTGCCCTTCCATAATAAGAGAATTATTAGCCATTGTTAAACATAACAATTTGAATATTAAAAAGTGAGAACAATCATATCCTAAACATTGTCAGGTATGGTAACTATGTAAATTTAACTCCATAATGATCGTATACATGACATTATAGCTAAATCATAAATTATTGTGTTTTGATATCACTGATGGAATCATTGTCATTGTCAACGACACCCCATTTGGCATCAGATCATACCATGTTTAGTTGTTTTTCTGTGATAATGTATGCATAATATTACCCTCTTCAAATGTTTCCAATAGCACATAGCTTGTCAGATTATGAAAGGTAATCAGGTGACAAAAGCAATATCAACAGTAGGTAATAGTGTTATAGAAAAAGATTGCATTGCTTCTTTGCTAACAATCTCTACTCATCAAGCCTTTGTGCTAATAGCAATTATTATTATAAAAACCTCATATCATGTGCAGCATGCCCATGGGCTTTAGTGCGCACATATAACAATAGACAATACATACAAAACAAAAAAAATGAAAAGCCAGAATGAGGAGAACACGAGGCCATAACTATTCATTAAGACTAACCTAGTTATAAAGAAAGGTCTTAATGGCCCTTTTACAGTTAGAATGAGATATTTCTCAAGTCGGGTGGAATAGAATTGCAAAGACCAGGTGTGCAGGTATCAAAGCTTGTGCCCCCAAAGTTATTTAACTTTTATCTGGGCAGAAGTGGTTTATTAAGTCCATTAGAAGGGAGAAGCCGTGTGGTCGGGTAGCCTCTGCATCAGATAAGCAGGCACTTTCCCTGTAAGACATTCATGTGTAAGAGATAAGATTTGGTGAGAGCTGGTGTGGTGGACAGACAACCAGTGCAAGCATCTCCAAGCCTGGGTGACATGATCTGTTCTTATCAGTCCACACACAGCTCATATAGCTCCATTTTGAGCTACCTATAAAGTTGTTACATTGCCTTTGGAGGTGCCCTGAGTGAAGTTACAATAGTCAATTCTTGAGTTTATAATTGCTGTGGCCAGTGCTGATACATTAGCGACTGATAAATAGTGCTTGATTTGCCTAATCAGTTTTGTTGTGTAGGCACATAGAGCTTTAGTTAGTACAACATGATTTTTTTTTAATTTATAAACCTGATTCAAGGAGAACTCCAAGCATTTTCACTCAGGGGCTAGTTTGAATAGTACAGTCCGCAATTTTAAATTGACAGTACTTGGCCTCTAACTTTTTTATTCATTATTGGAGCCTTCCAACATCAATTTGGTCTTGCTGTTTTTTAGGACCAACAAGTTCGCAGTCATCCCTTCCTGAGTCAGGTAATATATCTGGTTGATTGTATCTGTATCCCTCTCATAATTACTGGTATGCTTAAAGACCACCTGGGTGTCAGCACACAATTGGTGTATTTAATGCAGACTGCATCCTGGAGGTCAAAGAGTGGACAAGTGTACGTATTTAATGGGGAGGGGGAAAGACAAGCCCCCTGAGCAACTCCACAGGACAACAATTCTGGAGGCACTTAGAGGTTTTCTTTGGCCACTCTGGTTGTACGCAGACCTAAGAAAGAGGCCATCCAGGATATGGCAGATTCAGAGCAATTTACAATTGTTTCCAACCCCTCTAGCAGCAAGGCATGATCAATGAGATCAAATGCTGCTGAGAGGAGGAGAAGCATCAGTAAGGCAACCTGGCCAGAATCCACAATATTGCCAAGATTAGCCTGTGAATTGAGCATAGCGGTTTCCGTTCTGTGCACTGCATGGAATCCAGACTGTTGGGTGCTCAAAATACCATATTTATCTATTTGTTCCTGAAGCTGCAGGTACGCCTCCCTATCCAAGATTTTTAATAAAAAAGGGACGTTGGTAATAGGGTGCTAATTACCCACAATCTCAGGATCTAGTTCCCCTTTTCAGGATCGGGGAGATCCATACCTCCTTGAGGTCTGGAGGTACAACTGACGTGTGGAATGAGAAATTAACTATCTTAGTGATGTGAGATGCCAGACAACCAAAAGCAATGCAGCTGAAACATGCTTGCACACCCTTATAAATATTGAACAGGCATAGAATTGCAGTATGGAAAGAGCAAAAATTCAGACCACAGAGCACTTACCATTGAAAATAATTGCAACATCTATTAAACATAACAGAACATAAGTATTGAGATGCTGAAACAAAACATGTTAATTGAGTCCCCCTGGACGAATCCTCACCAAAATTTGCAAAAAAAGGATATGGCCCACTCTGAATTTTGGTGAGGATTCGTCCAGGGGGGGCAAAGTTATATGGGGGGTCCCAACACTTTTTTTTCCCATAGACTGAATGGGGAAAAAACTTTGCTTGCGCCTACAGCCCAAACCGCTGGACGGATTTTCACCAAATTTAGACCAGGAGTAATGGCTTGGTCCCGAAAGCATGCTTTTGCAGATTTGGTGAAAATCCGTCCAGTAGTTTTTTAAAAAATGACCAAAAAGTAGGTCATAAAAAATTAGTGATATCTGTGTTCGATCCGCGGACACACTTCCCTGTTCGCTCCACGGACAGTGTCCTGATTGGCCAATCAGTTTGCGTGGTGTCCGCGGACAGGCGACGTGTTCGCTGATTGGACAGTGTGGAGCGTGAAGCGCGTCACATTTTCGGTAGCGCCCGCCATCTTGGATTCGTGGACGCCCGCGGACAGCGCTGTGAAACCTGGTTCAAAATTTGTATTTAGTAGAGTGTGTTGGTGTGTAGGAGTGTTTGGGGAGGGTGGGAGAGTATGAGATAGGTTGAAAATTGTGTTTTTTTTATGTGGTCGACGTTCTTGTTGTGTTCGATTTGTCTGCGGACATCACAGGTTTTCTGAAATGTTCTAAATAAACTCAATGGGGGGTGTTCTTAGGACTCAAGATGAGTCTGTTTTGTTCGCAAGCAAGCTGAAACTGTTCTAAGAACACTCGCGGTGTCCAGAAATGTTCGTAAATAAACAAAATGGGGGTGTCCTGAGGACGGTGTACGTATTGTTCATTTTGAAGTTGAAAGTGTTCTAAGAACTCTCGCGGTGTCCTGAAATGTTTGTAAATAAACAAAATGGGGGTGTTCTGAGGACGCTGTCCGTATTGTTAGTTGTCAAGTTGAAAGTGTTCTAAGAACTGTCGCGTTGTCCTGAAATGTTAGTAGGGGGTGTCTTGAAGACGCTCTCCGTATTGTTCGTTGTCAAGTTGAAAGTGTTCTAAGAACTCTTGCGGTGTCCTGAAATGTTTGTAAATAAACAAAATGGGGGTGTTCTGAGGACGCTGTCCGCATTATGTTTGTAAATAAACAAAATGGGGGTGTCCTGAGGGCGCTGTCCGTATTGTTCGTTGTCAAGTTGAAAGTGTTCTAGGAACTCTCACGTTGTCCTGAAATGTTCATAGGGGGTGTCCTGAAGACGTTGTCCGTATTGTTCGATGGCAAGTTGAATGTGTTCTAAGAACACTCGCGGTGTCCTTAAATGTTCGTAAATAAACGAAATGGGGGTGTTCTGAGGACACTGTCCGTATTGTTCGATGGCAAGTTGAAAGTGTTCTAAGAACTCTCGCGTTGTCCTGAAATGTTCGTAGGGGGTGTCCTGAAGACGTTGTCCGTATTGTTCTATGGCAAGTTGAATGTGTTCTAAGAACACTTGCGGTGTCCTGAAATGTTCGCAAATAAACAGAATCGGGGTGTTCTGAGGACGCTGTCCGTATTGTTCGATGGCAAGTTGAAAGTGGTCTAAGAACTCTCGCGTTGTCCTGAAATGTTCGTAAATAAACAAAATGGGGGTGTCCTGAGGACGCTGTCCGTATTGTTCTCTGGCAAGTTGATTGTGTTCTAAGAACACTTGCGGTGTCCTGAAATGTTCGCAAATAAACAAAATGGGGGTGTTCTGAGGACACTGTCCGTATTGTTCGTTGTCAAGTTGACAGTGTTCTAAGAACTCTCGCGGTGTCATGAAATGTTCGTAAATAAACAAAAAGGGGGTGTTCTGAGGACGCTGTCCGTATTGTTCGTTGTCAAGTTGAATGTGTTCTAAGAACACTTGCGGTGTCCGGAAATGTTTGTGGGCAGTTTGTCAATTGTTGAAGGAACTCACTGATGATTTTGATTAGGAATGTATTGCCAGAACCAGCTAAACCACTGACGTGCAGTAGTATAGGTTTATAATTATGGCAGAAACATTCTTTGTTTTCATGTTGTACACCATGTGCAATTTGTTTTGTTACTTCTTGAAAAATGCTGCGTTGCTCATTGTTTAGTTTTGATTGTTGTATAGTTAAGTCTTCTTTATCTTCATACTGACACATGGCGTTTTCTACTTCTATCATAGCTAATTCTGCCTCATTTATTATTAGTGATTCTCCCAGTGGTTCTTGGCTTCCTGTTACAGAAGGTTGACTGCTGTCAGGAGTTTCTTTATCTAGTTGGGCCTGGAGTTCTTCTTCGTGTTGCTGTTCATTGTGCAAAATTGTTTTGTACTGTGTAAAGTTTACATCAGTTATAGTGCTTTCATTTGCTTTGAAAGCATCTTCATATGAGTCATAGTTATCTAGTATTTCTTATTCTTTTCTCCATGGTTTAAAGAGTTGTGGCAGGGACATGTAATATACTTCTTTGTGTTGAGGAGTCTTTAATGACAATTTGATATGATTAATTAAATTTGGTTTGGTAAATTTAACTAAGCTGCCTTCACAGTTTGTCACTCTGTATTTACCTTTTTTCATCAGGTTTTATATTATTTTTGTATTAGTTTTGGGCTATGTGGTATAGACACATGGTTTCCAAAGTATTACTTCTGTTTGGGTAGTATGTGTCTAATAAATTGTTTTTTAAAATGTCTTGGCTGTTGGGATCACGTTTAGCTATTGTTTCTATATCTTCGTATGATTTTAGAACTCTTTTTCTACATTTAGCTGGACCAAGACTTAGCCATACTATATTTTCAGATGTACCATATAATTCAGTACCAGTTAAACGATCAGCTGCTTCATATGATCAACATTCTCTATGGGAGAGCATTTTTATGCCCAAGCTGTATAATTTCTGAGACACTGTTTTATCTGATGACAGGTCATTCCAGAGGTCTTGGAGCTCTGTCTTTTCTGCTTTGGTTAAGTATGGTGTGACATATCGTGCAACTGCAGTAGAATTGTCTGCAATGTACTGCACATCTATGTTTGCATTCCATAAGTGGGCAATGATTGCATTATAATCATTGATATATTGTTCTTCTTTTCTTTTTATGTAATTTGTATTTTTAGGTGAATTACCTTTAACACTATGTCTAACTGAAGACATGAGATTGTTCACTTGACCTGAATTTTAACTGGTCTAGGGAAACCAAATCGGCATTTGGTGTAGTATTTCCCTTTGTTTTTGAGTTTGCGACGACAATATTTTCCACATTTGTGTCTTTGAAATTGTAAAATGTGTGCATGAAGATCACTATTTGTTGATTCCAATGGAATTTCACAAGTGACATATTTTTCAATAAACTGTAAAACAGTGGCATCACAGTCTTGACCAAATTTAGGAGCATCTTTAATCCATAAAAGCATGTGGATATGTGGTGCTCCTCTGGCTTGGTATTCTTTTCTACAAAAGAAGTGTTGCACTTCTCCAAGGGGGGAAACAGTTTTATTACAAATAAAATGTAGCATAGCAATGAAGCGATGGTGAAAATATCTTGAACCATTAACAGGATCCAAAGAACAAAGTTCTTCAGGTGTTAGTATATCTATGTTTGTTTTGTTTTTGTTTGATATGCGTCGGAAATCATGTAAATCTTCCCATGGATATTCTGCACAACTTAATGTAACAAACCAAGTGGGTGGGCCAAGGTTTCAGATCATACAACGTACATCTCCATGACGTCGAAACCAGTACTCTTTAGTACCACGCATATTTGCTAATAGATTTGTAATATTTGATTGTAAAACCTCATCCTTTTGTTGCACTTTTTGTAATAATTGTGTAGCTGTCATATTTTGAAAGTGTGATCCTGATTTTAATATGTGTGCAACTCCATAACATAAAGTTGCTAGTTCATTTTCAAAGAGTAGGTGGAATATGTATTCCACATTTTGTCTAAATCTGGGATCTTCAGTATACATCCGTAATGAACGGTATTCTGATGCTGACATTTGAATAGGAATATCATCGTACCTTCCTCCTTTGCTAGAAGGAAAGAGTAGAGGAAAAGCATGTGCTTCTATACTTTTTTCCCATATGCTGATTGGTGATCCTTTTGTTTGACGCATTTGGTGTGTTTCCAGTGCATCTTCTATGGTGTCATTAGAGTGCAAAGGATGAATTGTATAATGGTCTAAAGTATTTGATATTGTAACAGGATCTAGGAGCTCAAATTGACCAGTTTCTTGTGTTTCTTGAATTATTTCAGTTGTATCCTTCAAGTTTTCTTCAATATTAATTTCTTTGTAATATTCATTATTTTCTTTAAGATATTGCAAGGCTTGTCTAACTTTATGTACATCTAACATCTGTTGCCATATTTTTTTGTCTTTTGTTGGTACTCCATTTACTAAGATAATTAAAGATTGCTGCATTGGACGTTGCACTCCTAGAGTATGCACATTTTCTTTTAGATCTAATGGTAAATAAACTACTTTTCCACAAATGAATTCAGAGGGAGGTAATTTTGCTGTTTTTGGGTGAAGGCGTATTATTGCTTGAAATGGGTGCAATGTTTGAATTATGATGCTTTCATATAAATTAAGTTGTTGTAGGGTTTTTTTAGTGGGTATAATTCCGAGTTATTTGTGATAGCACGTGAAGGAGTTTGGTTGTTTTCAAGTTTTGTAGTGCAGTAACTGCAAAGTATTAAGGGGTCAGTTATTTCATATTTGTTTTCTTCTAGAAGGTAGAGAGCTAATTCAAACCATTTCGAATCTTCATTGTCTTCTATTTTGTATGATAGGTCTACAGATTTTGTGTTACTTTTATAAAAAGTTCTGCGGCAACATACACACATGGTTTGGTACTTCGGCTGATGTACTTTTACATGTTATTATTTCTTTTTTGTATGTGTTTAGTAAAAGGTTGGCATGTGTAGAATTGTTGCTAATTTGGTTTAAAGCTATTTCATTCTGTAAATGGCTTTCCCTTCCCAAATATTTTTCTGGATATAGTCAATTTCTTCAAGTAGGTATTTTGCTGTACCATGTAGAAGAATGTTATTTAAATTTGCTAGTGCTAAAGCAGGACTTTTAGCATAGTACAGTTTATAGACTAGATTTCTTATAGTTGAATGATGTGTTGATATCCTTTTGATATCATGGAAGGTGGTTTTACAAGTAGGTCCTGTAATGCATTGTAGTCCTGTGTACTTGCACACTGGACAGGTATCCATATTTTTGTCTTTGCTTTTTACATATTGATTGAGGAATTGGCGTAAAGACTTGAAAAATTGTTTCGGAATGTTACTCATTGATGTGCATGGCCACTAGATGTTCTGATTCAGTTGAATGGAGGGGTAATTCTACGTTTTCAAGGCATATTTCTGTAAGGAGTACTTCTTGTTCCATTATGGTATTATTCACTTTTTCATAACCTCGACCACTGCTATGTATGGCAATTCTATTTGTTTGCTTTTGTTTGTACGTTTCGTCATTAAAGTATGGTTCTGTGCTCGTAGTGTGATTACATTCACCTCCACAGATGCTTAAGAAGTTCTTTCTGTTGACATTTCGATAACTGAGCAGTCTTTCTTGTAATTTAGTTATTAGTTTTGTTAGTGGTTTCATTTTGTTTAACACTAAAATAACGTTGTTTTGAGAAAAATTGCACTATCAACGCTTCTAACATTAATTTCCTACGATAGGTTTTAAGCATTGAACCTGATTTCTCTCCTGTTTTTATATGATTTTGAAGGACTTTGTGACAGTACATTTTGGCTAAAATACTTTTCTTGGTATGCTTACTTTTCACTATATCAAAATTTAAAGAAGCAGTTTTATCTGTAGTGATAGCTGATTTTGTTAATTGTTTTTTGGTTTGTTTTACATTTTGATAGAGGAGGCAAAGTTTTTGTACATGGAACTTCTTGTGTTTCACTAAATGACTGTCTTAGCTGTTTTGTTTCAACTTTTTTTTACAAATTCTGCTAGAGATGGATGCTTATGTTGGACACTTTTATTTTCATTTGCTCTACTTCTGCGTTGCTTTCTACGGATTTGACTTTTGGTAGGCATTTGTTAGGGTATGTTGACAAAAATAAAGAAGGTATGGGTTGGGGGGTTCTGCAATGTATGTGTGCTGTGTGCATGAGTGTTTGAGTAAGATGATAAAAATGTATGTAATGGTGTGTGATTGTGCATTGGGAACTACACTAGTAGGGATGGGTATTCTTGAATTTATGTGCTACTAAAGTGGGGTTCAGATGACGAAAAAAGTAAGCTAGTGGTGTGGAGAAGTGCAAATAGTAAAGCTAATGTATACAATTAAAACAGTTGTTTGTTCTATAATATCAAAATTCTAGCGGTTGAGTTGGGTAATTTGTGTGTCCAAAAATAGGAATTTGTGTGCCATTCTGGCTGTAAATCGCTGTTTAAGACATGGGGATTTTTCGACAGAATCGTACACAATCTCTATTTTTAGGCACAGAAATAGCATGAATTAACTTTACAATGTGTTTGAGTAATAATACAAATATTATGTTGATATTCTACTTACTTTTTTTCTAAAATGAACAGGTTACTTCTTAGTTCTTCTTTGTTCTTCAAATTCGGCTGCTTCTTTTCAGGTGAAAGGTCTTCACTGCAATTGTAAAAGAAACAAATTAGTAATTTTGTTTGTATATAGCACTGTTTTTAATTTAGACATTGATTTGTTTAATTGAAATCTTCAGCGCCTTCCTCAAAACCATTTAAACTATCTTTTTTACAAAAGATAAGTTGTAGCAGTTCAATACATATGATATTTTCTTAATGAACAAATTGTATTGCAATGACTAACTGTAGCAAACAAAATATCTTTACTATGTCTTATGAAGTTCATAATGTACCACTGAATACCACTATTTCTGTAACTAAGCTCTTCCAGGTAATAGTGCCTCAATGTCATGCTTAAATTAAAGTAATTAAATAAATAAAGAAATAAAAAAATTATGTAATTGTATAAGTATTATTTTTTTAGATTTGAACATAGAGTGTGCATGCATGCAATTTTGTTTGAATATATGTAGTCTATATATTTAATTTAAAAAATGTTAGTTTAACATGCTTTGAGTGTGTGTGTGTATAAAGAAAGTAAATAGTATAAAGGTTTATAAGTGACAGTTGATTTTAGGAGATTGAAAAAATAGACAGTAGATTCATTTTACAGATTACACAAGCTAAAAGTCAGTTTGAAAATGTGTTCATGTAATGTAAAGAAAATATGCATACCTGAAGTTTGTGTTCATGCATATGGATATGCATGGAGCTGCAAGTAGAAATCTTGGAGACTTGTACAGTATTTCTTGTAGATGGGGCTTGCCAATGATATGACACTTGTACTCAGAGAGATTCACAGTACATTTGCAGTGCTGATATATGATGATGCAGTTAGATATAGAGGTCTTGAATGTGATTGGTGAATGGTCATGTGACTTCTTAGCTACATCCAATGAAGGAATGGCACAGAGAGTGAAGTGGAAATGGTAGAAGGGCTGTTCATGTTACGATATGTCCGCGGACATGGCAGTAGTTCGCGGACATCGGGTATTACATCCGGGGATATTTGGGTTCCGAAGTCATGCAAATGAGAATGAGCACTGAAAGGGATTGGTCAGGAAAGTTTAGTGGGTGTGTAGTGCCAGGAGAGAGTTTCTCATATACTCTTTTTGCTGAGAGAAGAAAAGATAGCTATGGCTGTGTGTTTCAGAAAACAGATTGTTTGGATTTTAGGAGATTCGTGGATACATTGGTTGAAGGTGCATGCAGAAAGCTGTGGAGTAGCTGTAGATCTTGGATTTCCACATGTGGAAGTACACTGACATGGAGTACGTGGAATGAAGTGGTTGGACTTGCTACCTCTCTGTGCTACTCTGTAGACAAAGGAACATCGAGACATAATTGTAATTCATTGTGGAGGGAACAGTTTAGGACATGTGTCTGGAATGTCTTTGCAATTTGCTATGAAATAAGGACTTGGGAAGGTCATGGACATGTTTCCTAATTCTCAAGTAATATTTTCACGTATTGCGCAGAGACAAATGTGGCTTTGTTCTTCTTCATTTGGTCCACAAATGGAAAAAGCAAGGCGCAATGTTAATAAGGCTGTTTGTGCCTTTCTAAGAGATTTTGGCATGTCCTTTTTTCACAATGAAAATATTATGTTTCGTAGTACATACATTTTTCGCAGAGATGGAGTCCATCTTACTTGTGCTGGCAATCAGATTTTTCTGAGAAATGTACAAAATGCATTGCAACCTTTTTTAGAATTACAGAATCTATTTTGAAGTAGGTGTTCGGTATTTATAATTTTTGACATACAAACACCTCCCAAAGGCTCTTTTCAGAGCCACCACTTCCTCCCAGAGAAAATTGCAATGGTTATGATAGGGTAGCACCCCAAATTTTTAGATGTCCGCGGACTGTCCGTGGACTTCTAAAAAATATAAAGGGCCCTGCTTCATTTATTTTCACTTCTATTTTTTAACTGTGAAAGGCGGCTCTGAAAAGAGCCTTATTTTTTTGGATTTTTGTTATTTTGTATTTTTTTGTTTTTTTATACACGACACAATAGTAGAGGAGGGGAAAGGATGGTAAAGGGGGGACACCAACCGCAGGGATAAGAAAGGGCAAGCTGAGAGAGGAAGATGTAGAGTGGTTTTTATTTGGGTAGTGAGCAGGTCTTCTCATGCTCTGAGACGATAGCACTTCGAAGTCGCTGCCCCCTGAAGAGTACTGTGTCACAGTACATACATACAATTGTGACCCTCGAAAGGTAATGGTCAACAGAATTCTGTATGGCCTGTGGGGCAGCTTGAGGAAGACGCTGTCTCACAGAGGTGGTTCTTGTGGTGACAATATCAGAAACGGTGGATGAAGTAGAGGAAATCAACCTATTACGCTCCTCGCAAGGTACAACCTTGCAAATGTCCCCAGAGTGAAATTACCTTAGGTGTCGCTTCATGGTAGTGGTCCCAAAGTTGTACGAACCATGCCTCCTGTGACTGAGTTCCATTTTGCACTCATTGCAGGTGACACGGTTCGCACAAGCCTTAGGACCATTCCCATGAATGGTAAACAACCGCCACACCCAAGACTCACGCCTAGTGTGGGTAGTAGGGATTTCCTCTACCTCATTCTCGTCATCCTCTTCTTCCTCCTCAGCATCCTCACTGTTCCCCGCTTCAGGCCCTTGGGAAGGTGGTGGTGGTGGAGGGGGTGGGGGTAGTGCTGAAGCAGGTGCAGCACCAGGTGGCAGTAGTGCAGCCATGGATGCAATCTCGATGGTGGCGTAATCTGCAAGTTGCAGGAAAATTAGCTGTGCTCTCAAGAATAGCCAGAAACACAATGAAAATAAGCTCTAGAGCATGGTCTTTTATAGGGGCGCTTGTACGTGGTTTGCGGACATGCATGCTGTCTGCAGACAGATCAAACACAAAAAAAGGTTCAAAAACTTTCAAAAAGTAAGTAGAAACTCAGGATTAGTATGTGGGACTTGTGCTATGGTGAGTTTTTATTGAGAAATATTGTGGATTACTTGAAAATGTACTTTTAAATTGTTCGGGGACACGAACAGTGTCCGCATTCAGAACACGCGATCAGCATGGGCGTGGTCACATGATTGCTTCGCGAACATGTTCGCGAAGGAAGCGGCTGTCCGCAAGACACCAAATGCACGGACATTGGTTTGCGCATTCGCGTTGATGTTCTACGGACACTGTTCGGGTCCTGAAGTAATTAAAACTGTGTCACACATCAAATGAACATTTCTGGCCACCGCATGTGTTCTAGAACAGTTTGAAGTTGGTAGCGAACAGTACGGACATGTAGAGTGTTGTTCAGGACACCTCCATTTTCGTTTTTATTTACGAACATTTCAGGACACTACTTGTGTTCTTAGAACAGTTTCAACTTGCTAGCGAACAGTACGGACAGGTATAGTGTTCTTCAGGACACCTCCATTTTTGTTTATTTACGAACATTTCAAGACACCAATTGTGTTCTTAGAACATTTTCAACTTGCTAGCGAACACTACGGACAGGTATAGTGTTTTTCAGGACACGTCAATTTTCGTTCATTTACGAACATTTGAGGACACCGATTGTGTTCTTAGAACAGTTTCAAATTGCTAGCAAACAGTACAACAGTACGGACAGGAATAGTGTTCTTCAGGACACCTCCATTTTCGTTTATTTATGAACATTTCAGGACATCAATAGTGTTCTTAGAGCAGTTTCAACTTACTAGCGAACACTACGGACAGGTATAGTGTTCTTCAGGACACTTTAATTTTCGTTTCTTTACGAACATTTCAGGACACCGCGTGTGTTCTTAGAACAGTTTCATCTTGCTAGCAAACAGTACGGACAGGTATAGTGTTCTTCAGGACACATCCATTTCTGTTTATTTACGAACATTTCAGGACACCAATTGTGTTCTTAGAACAGTTTCAACTTGCTAGCGAACACTACGGACAGGTATAGTGTTCTTCAGGACACCTCCATTTTCGCTTATTTACGAACATTTCAGGACACCAATTGTGTTCTTAGAACAGTTTCAACTTGCTAGCGAACACTACGGACAGGTGTAGTGTTCTTCAAGACACTTTAATTTTTGTTTCTTTACGAATATTTCAGGACACAGCGTGTGTTCTTAGAACAGTTTCAACTTGCTAGCGAACAGTACGGACAGGTATAGTGTTCTTCAGGACACCTCCATTTTCATTTATTTACGAACATTTCAGAACACCCACACTGTCTGCGGACACCTGCATTGTTTTTTTTTTCAAACAGAAACTAATTACAACATAATATTAAAATGTAACTTTATTTAACATATATTAATAATTTATGATAGAGAAGGTGAGGCAGAAACAGAAACAAAAACAGGGGAATTAGGGGTTTCAACATGATTGGTATCAGGTGAAGAAGGGATGGAAGTCTCATCAAAACGTTTTGGGTTATGGAGAGGGTTTGGGGATAATTGACTGGGATATGGTGAGGGGGGACAAGTACATGTGGGACAATGGTATGAGGTTTTTGTTTTAAAATGATCTTCAACAAAAGTTTTCAAATTATTAAAATTGGTCAACAATAAATCCATTTTTTCTTTTATGCTGTCAAGAGTGTTATCCATAACAGTTTCTTCAGAGGTATGTTCTATTTTGGTATGCTCTGTACAAAAATATATATATATATGTTAAATGTATATACAATAATAATAATTAAATGGTTTATATTGTAAAAGAGTTTACCATTAGTTTTACTATCTTCTAACATTTCCTCATTTTGGAAATGCTCCTCTAGCCATTCCAGAGTACTAGACATTTCTGTGAGAAGAAAAGATAATATATATTTTTTTATCTAATACAGAAAGTTTATAAATATATGAGTAACATAAAGTACACTTACTATTTCAGGTAAGATATGTTCTAAGTACTCTGTAGATCTGGTTTTGCTCTTAGTTCTGTAGTGTCTGTGAGGTAATTATGTTGGAAGCCAATTTATCTTCTTTTGGTATATTCAATTTTAGAAATTATTGTATTGAAATGAATGGTTAGTGTGTTCCATATATGGGTTACATTTCTTATGTATTACTACATATAATGTGTATGTGTGCTGCTTTTTGAATTTGTTAAATGTTCCTATGTTATGATATAACAATCAAACATACCCCCCCCAGAGTTTTTAGGTAGTGGGACTGTTCTCCGAACATGTCCGCGGACATTAAAAGAGTTTGCGGACATCAAGTTCAGTAGAAGGGGTTCAGTATGTTCCATATTACAAGTACATAAAGTCAAAGTATTATTGTTAAGTTGCGCTACTAAAAACCTATGAAATTCAGTGAAAAAACTTTGTTAAAGGGAGGTTATGGTTAAGTTGCGCTACTGAAAACCTATGAAATTCAGTAAAAAAAACTTTGTTAAAGGGACGTTATGGTTAAGTTGCGCTACTAAAAACCTTTGAAATTCAGTGAAAAAACTTTGTTAAAGGGACGTTATGGTTCCAAGTAAAAAAGAAAAACCCTTGAAATTTGCCAGTTATGGTAAACTAAGCAACCATAACTCGCACCACCAACGTGCACTGCTAAGCCTAACACCCAGAACATCAAAGATGACATCACAAATGTCATTGATGACATCACTGATGACATCACATGTCTGACTCTCCCTTTTTTCCTTTCCTGACATATCTAGGCCACATGATTTTCTTCAGTAACAGTCAGGAACTAAAAATTGTAAATGTACTATATTCGTAGCCTTATCCTTCAAGAATGTTCTTACAATAATTCCCTTATGGTCCAGTCATATCATATGAAACATATACATAGGGGAAGACACAACCTTGAAAGACAGCAATCCTTTTTTTGCATTAAAATTATCAGTAGATTTCTCCGTACTTTCTGATAGTTTTGATATTTTTTTATTACTGTACTTTCCCTGTATATGCTCATGTTTTTATATGTTGTACTCACACTATTTTCTTTAGGGTCTAAACACATCAGGTGATATATATAGATAGGGTAAGTAACAGCTTTGAAACAGAGCATCATCAGGAGCGGGGGTTTGCTCCCGAAAGCGTGCTTTTGCAAATTTGGTGTAAATCCGTCCAGTAGTTTTTTATAAAATGACCAAAACGTAAGACAAAAAAATTAGTGATATCTGTGTTCGCTTCGCGGACGGACTTCCCTGTTCGCTCCGGGGACAGCACCCTGATTGGCTAATGGCCTTGCGTCATGTCCGTGGACATGCAACGTGTTCGCTGATTGGACAGCGAGGGGCGTGGAGCGCGTCAGATTTTCTGTGGTGCCCGCCATCTTATATTCGCCGTCGACCACGTACAGCGCGGTGAAACGTGGATAAAAAATTGTATTTAGTGCTGTGTGTTGGTGTGTAAGAGTGTTTGGGGAGGGTGGGGGAGTATGAGATAGGGTCAATGTTTAGTTTTTTTATGTGCTAGAAGTTTTTGTTGCGTTCGATTTGTCCGCGGAGAACACGGCTGTTCTGACATTTTGTAAATAAACTAAATGGTGGGGTATTTAGAGGACGGAGTATGTGTCATTTTTGTTCGCAAGGAAGGTAAAAATGAGCTATGAACACTCGCGGTGTACTTAATTGTTCATAAATACACAAACTGGGGGTGTCCTCAGGATGCTGTCCGTATTGTAATCTGTCTAGTTGAATATGTTCTAAGAACACTCGCGGTGTCCCGAAATGTTTGCAATTACACAAAATGGGGGTGTTCTGAGAACGTTGTTTGTATTGTTCGTTGTCAGGGTGAAAGTGTTTTAAGACCACTCCTTTTGTCCGCTAATAGTACAATTTCCTATGGTCGTCAACCGACTTTTTGTCCACTAAAGAAATGATAAATCCGACTGGTGTGCGCCGACATTATGTGATAATCCTATGACTGGCGCTATTGACCTGGCTGACTTGCTTTTGTGACACAAAATCATATCTCCTGCCCCTAAGCCTGATATTATCAAAGCATTCATATTCCTCGCCTCTCTCCGTGACGTTACAGGGTGCGTCATCAAACGCGCCCAGTCATCTCCAGTCCTACGCGACTTTACACAGAACCCGGAAGATAACACACATTATGTCACAACACAGCGCGCCACAATTCGGAATATGGTAAAGTACATTTATTCCACATGAAATGTTTAGTGAATATTCAGCGATTTGCTATTGTCTCTGCTGTCGATCAGCAAAAGTTTATTTTGAGCCACGCTTTGTTCCTTTGCGGTAGATAGGCTGTTGGTTTATGATAAAAGCAGTAAATGGTCGCTCTGATAATCGGAAGGTTGCTCCAACAACGAGCCATTAGACCACCCTATTGGTTGGTATGTTGTTTGTAGCCGCTAGTACTGCGTAAGGGCATATTGGTCCTTGGCGATTGTCCCATAAAATGGTGAGGGTCATGAAGTTGCATATTTGGACCTGCACCTGGCAGTTGAAGACCCCATCCGCTGGAGTCTGTAAATCGTGACATAGGCAAAATGGGGCCACATACCTGTTTTAAAAAACATAAATTAGTCTCACCAGCCGATGTTCATTGAAAATCATCATTTTATTTATTAGGGCGTGAAACGATTTGCTATCGAAGATAGTGCAACGAAGTATGTTAATAATAAAATAATAATATTTTCCCATTCATATAGCGCTAAGAACCGTGAGGTATCTAAGCGTTGCTTATTATTAACCACGGTGTGTGGTGCTCATTTATCGACCACGGAAGGATGAAAGGCTGAGTTTGGCCTTGCCAGGATTCGAACTTGCGTTAGCAAGGTGTGCACAGATGTCAAAGCGAGCGTTGTACTCGATGTGCCACTTGACAGGCTACAGTGAAGTTGCACAGCGAGTAGAGCGATTGACCGCCTATAGACCGGTTAAATTATTTCTATTAACCCTATTAACCCACCCTGTGTCGTCTGCCTTTTTCAGAGCCCTCTAAATGACAGGGGATCAATTCGGTGGTTATAGTGCGTGGTAGAAAACATTATGACACTTTCAACGAACAAGTTCAACTTGAGCGGTCTTTAATGCTACGCTATTGTAATTATATTTGGTATAAAATAATCTAAAGGGTTACTTACAGTACAGTTGCAATTTCCATTGTCTACGAGTAGTGCAATCCCAAAATACAACTCAGCGTGTGCGAACGATCTTTCGCATAGTGATACAATATATAAAAGTGGTTTAGTTTCAGAAATGTCATCCTTATCTTCTCTTACGTTTTAGCAACACTCCTTCAAGAGAAGTCTTTCATCACAATCTGTCTGTCAAGGTCAAATCACAATACAACCTTATAGTCCGCTTTGTGAGCCTCTTCGGGTCCCGAGAAAAAAATGGAAGCAGCTGACCTTCACTGTGAACGAGCATAAATTCTTACTTTGCAACATTCTGTGTAAAGCCATCTGTGAGAAGTTGGTTTTTGCACGCCATGTTTGTATATTGTTTGCGCGATATAAAAAAAAGTTTGTTTAAGGGACGTTATGGTTCTAAGTACAGCCGAAAGACCCCTGAAAATCACAAGTTATGGTGAGCTATGAAAAATAACTCGTGCCACCACCGTGCACTGCTAAAACTAACACTCAGGACATTAAAGATGACATCGCAAATGTCATTGATGAAATCACTGATGAGATCACATGTGTATGTACTTTTCATGGAATTTGTGTACTAGGGATTTTTATTATAATGTTGCGAAAAAAGTGTCAAGGATATTGCAATAAATATCATACCGTTATTAGTGCTTTGAACGATGCATTGATATAAATAGCATTGTATTATGGGATTCGATCTAGTACAAGATGAAAGTATAATATTTGCAATGTTAATATGTTGAATAATGAAATGATAATTGTACTGAAATGTTCGAAAATTCACAAAATGGGGGTGTTCTGAGGACGTTATTCGTATTGTGTGATTGCTTAGCTGTATGCAATGAGGGAATGGCATAGAGAGTAAAGTGGACGCCGAAGAATGTTTTTTTTCTTACTTTACTGCTAAAATCTTCACATAACCTTCTCCAAAGCAACCCTTACATTTCAAAATAGAAAGGTATTTCCCGTAAAAGATAAAGAAATGCCATCTTCTTTAAAATAAACAGCATTACTGGAAACAATATTCTCATTATTACAGAAGAACATACCAGCTCTAAGCATGAAGGCACACATGCCTCGGTTGATGACACACCTAGCAATGTTTTGCTGAGGACAAAAAACTGAACTATTGTCCCATATTGCCCTAGGTCCTATTCCAGAAAAAAATACTTTGGCATTTGGAAGGATGTTCATTACTGCTTGAACCAAGTGTTCCAAATCTGCCAACAAAGTAGGGGCACTGACATAGCCCAAATGGAAAGCACCATAGTGCAAAACTACCACATGGGGACTGTTGATCCTGCCCATATCTTCACAAACTTGTACAAATCTCTGTACATTGCAATCAGGCACAGTGCTCCACACCACCTCCACTCCTTTAACATCAAAATTCTTTGCAACATGCCTGCATTGAGCATACTGTTGTAAACCATGCACAAACATATCTCCAAGCACCAACACCCTGACTTTCTCCACTTCTGCCATCTTCACTACACACAGTCTCTTTGAACACAAATCCACAACCTCAACATCTGATTGGCTGATCCCTACAGTCTTCTTTCCATGCTGGATTTGCTGGAAAACCCTGGATGTAGCACGCCCTGTCTGCGGACCGCATAACTCTTAGACAGCCCTTCTACCATTTCCTCTTCATTCTCTGTGCCATTCCCTCATTGGATACAGCTAAGCAGGCACACAATACGGAGAACGTCCTCAGAACACCCCCATTTTCTTTATGTACGAACATTTCAGGACACCGCGAGTGTTCTTAGAACACTTTCAGCTTGACAACAAACAATACAGACAACGTCTTCAGGACACCCCCTGTGAACATTCCAGGACCCCACGAGTCTTCTTAGAACACTTTCAACTTGACACCAAATCCATTCTGTTTATTAACATTTCAGAGCAGTCGTGTTGTCCGCAGACAAATCGAACACAACAAAAGTGTCTACCACAAAAAAAACAGAACATTGAACCTATCTCATACTCCCCCACCCTCCCCAAACACTTTTACACTCCAACACTCCACTAAGTACAATTTTTAATCGAAGTTTCACCGCGCTGTCCGCGGTCATCCGCGAATGCAAGATGGCGGGCGCCATAGAAAACCTGATGCGCTTCACGCACCGCTCCGTCCAATCAGCAAACACGTCGCATGTCCGCGGACATCACACAAGCCGCTCGGTCAATCAGGGCGCTGTCCGCGGAGCGAACCGGGAAGTCCATCCACGGAGCAAACGGAGATATCACTAATTTTTCTGCCTTACATTTTGGTCATTTAAAAAAATAACTACTGGACAGATTTACACCAAATTTGCAAAAGCACGCTTTCGGGACCAAGCCCCCGCTCCTGCCGCAAATCTGGTATAAATCTGTCCAGTGGTTTGGGCTGTAGGCGTGCGCAAAGTTTTTTCCCATTATGTCTATGGGAAAAAACAAAAGTTTTGGGACCCCCCCTACAACTTTGCCCCCCCTGGACCAAACCTCTCATAACTTTGCAAATACATTCAGAGTGGGCCATATACTTTTTTTGCAAAGTTTGGAGAGGATTCGTCCAGAAGGAGCGAAGTTATATGCTCTTCCTATGGAAACACCAACTTAACCATAGCTACATGGACGCTACTGCGTCCATGTAATATTCAGTGAAAAAACGTTGTTAAAGAGACGTTATGGTTAAGTTGCGCTACTAAACACCTATGAAATTCAGTGAAACAACTTTGTTAAAGGGACGTTATGGTTAAGTTGCGCTACTAAAAACCTATGAAATTCAGTGAAAAAACTTTGTTAAAGGGACTTTATGGTTCCAAGTAAAACCGAAAAGTCCCTGAAATTCGCCAGTTATGGTAAGCTAAGCAACCATAACTCGCGTCACCACCGTGCACTGCTAAGACTAACACCCACGACATCAAAGATGAAATCACAAATGAACCATAACGTCCCTTTAACAAAGTTTTTTCACTGAATTGTAGAGGTTTTTAGTAGCGCAACTTAACCATAACGTCCCTTTAACAAAGTTTTGTCACTGAATTGCATAGGTTTTTAGTAGCATAATTTAATAGTAATAACTTTGACTTTATGTACATGTCAAATTGAACATACTGAACCCCCTCTATTGAGTTTGATGTCCGCAAACTCTTTTAATGTCCGTGGACATGTTCGGACAACAGCACCACTACCCAAAAACTCTGGGATGGGGTATATTTAATTGTTATATCATAACATATTAACATTTTACAAATTCACAAACCAGCATACATACACACTATATGTAGTAATACATAAGAAGTGTTACCCATATATGTAACACACTAACCATTCATTTAAATACAATATGTTCTAAAAATGGAATATACCAAAAGAAGAAAGATAGGCTTCCAACATAATTACCTAACAGACACTCCACAACCAGAACAACAGCAGATCTACAGACCACTTACAACATACCTTACCTGAAATAGTAAGTGTACTGCATTTTACTCATATATTTATAAACTTTCTGTATTAGATAAAAAAATATGATTTTATGTTTTTTTTCTCACAGAAACGTCTAGTACTCTGGAATGGCTAGAGGAGCATTTCCCACATGAGGAAATGTCAGAAGATAGTGAATCTGTTTGTAGACACTTTACAATATATACCATTTAATTATCATTATTTTATATAAATTTAACATATATTTTATTTTTGTACAGAGCATACCAAAATATAAAGTACTACAGAAAAATATGTTATGGATAAGACTCTTCACAGCATACAAGAGAAAATGGATCTACTGTTGGCTAATTTTTATAATTTAAAGAACTTTGTGGAAGATAATTTTAAACAAAAGACCACGTACCATTGTCCCACATGCACCTGTCCCCCCTCACCATATCCCAGTCAATTATCCCCAAACCCCCTGCATGAACCAAAACATTTTGATGAGACTTCCATCCCTTCTTCACCTCTTACAAATCCTGTTGAAACCCCTAATTCTCCTATATTTGTTTCAGTTTCTGCCTCACCTTCTCTGTCATAAATTCATCATACATGTTAAATAAAGTTAAATTTTTATATTGTGTTCTAATTCATTTCATGTTTTTTTTTGTTTTTAAAAAGCAATTTAGGTGTCCGCGGGCAGCGAGGGTGTCCGGAATGTCCGTGAAGAAACGAAAATGGAGGTGTCCTGAAGAACGCTGTACCTGTCTGTACTGTTCGCTAGCAAGATGAAACTGTTCTAAGAACACTCACGGTGTCCTGAAATGTTCGTAAATAAATAAAATGGGGGTGTCCTGAGAACGGTATGGCTGTCCATTTTGTTTGTAAGCAGGTTGAAACTGTTCTAAGAACACATCATGTGCCCTATAATGTTTGTAAATAAACAACATAGGGGTGCCCTTAGAACACTAAACCTTTCCGCAATGTTTGCATGCAAGTTGAAACCGTTTTAAGAACACACGCATTGTCCTGAAATGTTCGTAAATAAACAAAATAGGGGTGTCCTGAAGACGCTATGCCCGTCCGTATTGTCCGCAACCAAGTTGAAACTGTTCTAAGAACACATGTGGTGTCCTCAAATGTGCGTAAGTAAACAAAATGGAGGTGTCCTGAGAACGTATGTCTGTCCGTATTGTTCGCAAGCAAGTTGAAACTGTTCTAAGAAAAAACGCCTGTCCGTAACTGTTCGAAACTTGAGGCTGCCCCTTAACTACAATTGTATAGACTCCATCATCTGGTTTGCGACTCTGTGCAAGGGAGGAGGTTATCCTCTATCTTTTGTATTTGCATTTTAATTGGTATCAAAATTCGGTTTCTTGAGTCTTAGTCCATTTTCATCTAACCTGGGGACACCATTTTTAGTTGGTAGCACTCCTCACACGACGCCTTCTGTCTACCCCGGATATATATATATATATTTGGAGTTATGAGCAGGACAGTAGTAGTTTTATCTACTTTGAATTTGAGCACGGTGAAGCCATGGTTTTGCACTTTCTGTGATTCTCTCTCACCATTGTCCATATATTCCCCTAGGGAATATTTATGTTTTACTCTTTGTTTCATTTTTTAGGAAATATATTGTTATCTCCTGATGAAGACGTAACAAAAACAACGTTTATACGTCGAAACCGGTAGAGAAATTGTGGATAAGGCTATTTGTGAAGATCTACCATCCTTTGCCTATCCTAAATCGCTGACCACTTTCAAAAACTACTGTGGCCAGGCTGTGTGCTTTATACAAAATATGTTCTGTATAATAATTGAAGTGTTAATGAATTATGATATTGATTATGTATTTTTATCTTGTATTTACTGATGTGGTGTACAAATGGGTTGATGTATGGTGTATGGTTGAGTATAAATGTGTGAATGATTTATTAGTATGAATTTTATGGAATTATGATGTGTTTTTAAATACTTTTCCTGCTATGTTAAATAAATAATTGCTTGAGTGCAAATTAAATTGTGATTAAACTCACAGAATAAAAAAATGTTTTAGGTTTAATACATTCCTGAATACGAGAATTTCAAAACTGTATCCTCTGGATTTTCTTTCTGAGTCTAGTGTTGATGCTAATATCCTCTTCCAGAGAGTGGGGTTTCCTGTGCCTTTCAGAGAAATACGTAACTGTTCGTTTGACATGTGACGTACTTTTAATTACTTGAGGACCCGAACAGTGTCCGTAGAACATCAATGCGCATGCGCAAACCAATGTCTGTGCCTTTGGTGTCCTGCGTACAGCTGCTCCCTTCGCAGACATGTTCGCGAAGCGATCATGTGACCCTAACCCATGCTGATCGTGTGTTCCGAATGCGGACACTGTTCGTGCCCCCGAACAATTTAGTAATCCACAATATTTTTCATTAAAAAGTCACCAAAGCACAAGTCCCACATACTAGTCCTGAGTGTCTACATACTTTTTGAAACTTTTTGAACCTTTTTTTGTGTTCGATATGTCCGTGGACAGTGCACGCCTTAGAGTTTATTCTCATTGTGTTTCTGGCTATTCTACAGAGCACAGCGAATTTTACTGCCACCTGCAGATTTCCATCTTGAACCTGATGGCAACCATGGCTGCACTGCTGCTACCTGGTGCTGCATCTGCCTCAGCACAACCCCAACCCCTCCACCACCTCCCCAAGGGCCTGAAAAGGGGAACAGGAGTGAGGATGCAGAGGAGGAAGAAGAGGATGACGAGGATGAGGTAGTTGAACTCCCTACTACCCACACTGGGCATGAGTCTTGGGTGTGGCGGTTATTCAACATTTGTGGGAAAGGTCCTAAGGCTCGTGCGAACCAAGTCACCTGAAAAGAGTGCAAAATGGTACTCAGTCGCGGGAGGCTTTGTTTGTATATTTTTGGGAACACTACCATGAAGAGACACCTAAGGTCATTTCACACTGGGGCCATTCGCTGGGTTGTACCTTGCGAGGAGCGTAGCAGGTTGACTTCCTCTACTTCATCCTCCATTTCTGATCCTGTCACCACAAGGAACACTCCTGTGGGACAGCGTATTCCTCGAGCTGCCTCACAGGCCATACACAATGCTGATGACCCTTACCTTTCGAGGGTCACAGTTGTGTGTATGTACTGCGACGCAGTACTCTGCTCGCTACCCAAATAAAACACACTCCACATCTTCCTCTCTCAGCACGCCCTTTCTTATCCCTGTGGTTGGTGTCCCCCCTTTACCGTCCTTTCCCCTCCTCTCCTAGTGTGTCTTCTATAAAAAAACAAAAAAAATATAAAACAACAAAAATCAAAAAATATAAGGCTCTTTTCAGAGCAGCCTTTCACAGTTAAAAAATAGAAGTGAAAATAAATGAAGCAGGGCCCTTTGTATTTTTTAAATGTCCGCGGACAGTCGGGCGACATCTAAAATTTTGGGGTGCTACCCTATCATAACCATTGCAATTTTCACTCGGAGGAAGTGGTGGCTCTGAAAAGAGCCTTTTGGTGGTGTTTGTGTTTGAAAAATTATAAATACTCAACGCCTACTACAAAATGGATGCTGCAATTCCAAAAAAGGTCACAATGCATTTTGTATATTTCTCAGAAAAATCTCATTGCCAGCATAAGTTAAATGGACTCCATCTCTGCGAAAAATGTATGTACTACGACACATAATATTTTCATTGTGAAAAGAGGACATGCCAAAATCTCTTAGAAATGCTCAGACAGCCTTATTGACATTGCGCCTTGCTTTCTCCATTTGTGGACCAAATGAAGAAGAATGAAGCCACATTTGTCTCTGCGCAATCCGTGAAAAAATTACTTGAGAATTTGGAAACATGTCCATGACCTTCCCAAGTCCTTCTTTCATTGCAAATTGCAAAGAAATTCCAGACACATGTCATAAACTGTTCCCTCCACAATGAATTATAATTATATCTGGATGTTGCTCTGTCTCCAAAGTAGCACAGAGAGGTAGCAAGTCCAACCACTTCATTCCACATAATCCATTCCAGTGTACTTCCACATGTGGAAATCCAAGATCTACAGCTACTCCACAGCTGTCTGCATGCACCTTCAACCAATGTGTCCACGAATCTCCCAAAATCCAAACAATCTGTTTTCTAAAACACACAGCCATAGCTATCTGTTCTTCTCTCAGCAAAAAAGAGTATCTGAGAAACTCTCTACTGGCACAACACACCCAATAAACTTTCCTGACCAATCCCTTTCTATGCTCATTCTAATTTGCATGGCTTCCCAACCCAAAAATCCCCAGATGTAACACCCGATGTCCGTGAACTACCGCCATGTCTGTGGACATATCGTAACATGGACAGCCAATCTACCATTTCCACTTCACTCTCTGTGCCATTCCCTCATTGGATGTAGCTAAGAAGTCACATGACCATCTACCAATCACATAGAAGACCTCTACATCTAACTGCATCATCATAGATCAGCACTGCAAATGTACTGTGAATCTCTCTTGAGTACAAGTGTAATTCCATTGGAAAGCACCTTCTACAAGAAATACTGTACAAGTCTCCAAGATTTCTACTTGCAACTCCATGCATATCCATATGCATGAACACAAACTACAGGTATGCATATTTTCTGTAAAGTACATGTACAATTCTTCTAGTTTCATATAAACAGATTAACTGACTTTTACCTTGTATAATCTGTAAAATGAATGTACTGTCTTTTTTTCCATCTCCTAAAATCAACTGTCACTTACAAACCTTTATACTATTTAATTTCGTTTTACACACACATATTCAAATCATGTTGAAGTAACATTTTTAAATAAAATATATAGACTGCATATAGTCAAACAAAATTGCATGTTTACACTATGTTCAAATCCCAAACAACAATACTTGTACAATAACATAAACATTTATTTATTTATTCATTTACTTACTTATATTTATATAGTGCAAGCAGCCCATGACATTGAGGCAGTATTACTTGCAAGAGCTTAGTTACAGGAACAGTGGTGTTCACTGGTAGATTATGAATTTCACAAGGCATAGATATTTTGTTTGCTACAGTTAGTCATTGCAATACAGTTTATTCATTAGATTTTGAAGGAACTTTTGGGTTGATATCACTTAGAACCCACGCGACCAGATTAAATACAAAAATGTGCACTGTCGCATTGGTGTGCCATAGAACAGAGACTTCGAGTTCCTCAACTCCGTTTGTTTAATTAGGAAACCAGGCTGCTGTGATCCCACCTTATTACTGCACCAGAAAAAATAAATTATGCTGGAGACTAAGTACATTTGCTATTGTGTGATAAGAAACTTTCTTATCACACAATAGCAAATGGACTTAGTCTCCAGCATAATTTTTTTTTTCTGGTGCAGTAATAAGGTGTGACCACAACAGCTTGGTTTCCAGTTTATTCACTAAGAACATATGATATGTATTCAACTGGTGTGACGTATCTTAAGTGAATAAGATAGTTTTAATCGTTTTGAGGAAGGCGCTGAGGATGTCAATTAAAAAAATCAATGTCTAAATTAAAAACAGTGCTATATACAAACAAAATAACTAATTTGTTTCTTTTACAATTGCAGTGAAGACCATTCTCCTGAAAAGAAGCAGCCAAATTTGAAGGACAAAGAGCAACTAAGAAGTAACCTGCTCATTTTAGAAAAAAAGTAAGTTGAATACAACCATAATATTTGTATTATTACTCAAACACACTGTAAGGTTAATTCATGCTATTTCAGTGCCTAAAAATAGAGATTGTGCACAATTCTGTCCAAAAATCCCCATTTCGTAAACAGCGATTTACAGCCAGAATGGCACACAAATTCCTATTTTTTGACCCACAAATTACCCCATTGAGCCGCTAGAATTTTGATGTTATAGCACAAACAACTGTTTTAATTGTAGAGCATTAGATTTACTATTTGTACTTCTCCACACCACTAGCTTGCTTTTTTCTGTCATATGAACCCCAGTTTAGTAACACATTAATTCAAGAATACCCATCCCTACTAGTTGTAGTTGCCCAATGAACAATCACACACCATTACATACATCTTTATCATCTTACTCAAACACTCATTCACACAGCACACATACATTGCAGAACACCCCCAACCCATTCTGTCTTTAATTTTCCACAGACCCTAAAGAATGCCTACCAAAAATCAAGTCCGTAGAATGCAACGCAGAAGCAGAACAAATGAAAATAGAAGTGTCCAACATAAGCATCCATCTCTAGCAGAATTTATAAGAAAAGTTGAAACAGAACAGCTAATACAGTAATTTAGTGAAACAAAAGAAGTTTCAAGTACAGAAACCTAGCCTCCTCTATCAAAATGTAAAACAAACCAGAAAACAATTAACAAAAAATCAGCTATCACTACAGATAAAACTGCTTCTGTAAATCTTGATATAGTGCAAAGTAAGCATACCAAGAAAAGTATTTTAGCCAAAATGTTCCATCACAGAGTCCTTCAAAATCTTATAAAAACAGGAGAGAAACTAGGTTCAACCCTTAAAACCTATCGTAGGAAATTAATCATAGAAGCGTTGATAGACAGTGCAATTCTTCTTAAAAGAAAGTTATTTATTTTAGTGTTAAACAAAATGAAAGCACTAACAAAACTAATGACTAAATTACAAAAAGATTTCTCAATAAACGAAATGTCAACAGAAAGAACTTTTTAAATATCTGCGGAGGTGAATGGAGTCACACTACAAGCACAGAACTATACTTTAATGAAGAAGCAGACAAACAAAAGCAAATAAATACAATTGTCATACATAGCAGTGGTCGAGGTTATGAAAAAGTTAATAATACCATAATGGATACCTGTCCAGTGCGCAAGTACACAGGACTACAAGGACATTCATTAGCCTGCATTACAGGGCCTATTTGCAAAACCACCTTCCATGATATCAAAAGGATAGCAACACATCATTCAACTATAAGAAATTTAGTCTATAAACTGTACTATGCTAAAAGTCCTGCTTTAGCACTAGCCAATTTAATAAACATTCTTCTACATGGTACAGCAAAAGACCTACTTGAAGAAATCGACTATGTCCAGAAAAAATATTTTGGAAGTGAAAGCCACTTACAAAATGAAATAGCTTTAAACCAAATTAGCAACAATTCCATGCCTGGCAACCTTTTACTACACACATACAAAAAAGAAATACTTAAATTTAAAAGTACATCAGCTGAAGTACCAAATCATGTGTGTGTATGTTGCTGCAGGCATTTTTATAAAAGTAACACAAAAACTGTAGACCTATCATACAAAATAGAAGACAATGAAGATTCTAAATGCTTTGAATTAGCTCTCTACCTTATAGCAGAAAACAAATACGAAATAACTGACCCCTTAATACTTTGCAGTTACTGCACTACAAAACTTGACAACAACCAAACTCCTTCACGTGCTCTCACAAATAATTTGGAATTATATCCACTACCAAAACCACTACAACAACTTAATTTATATGAGAGCACCTTTAACCAAAAACAGCAAAATTACCTCCCTCTGAATTAGTGAAAGGTATTCGTGGAAAAGTAGTGTATTTAGCATTAAATCTAAAAGAAAATGTGCACACTCTAGGAGTGCAACGGCCAATGCAGCAATCTTTAATTATCTTAGTAAATGGAGTACTTACAAAAGAAAAAAAATATGGCAACAGCTGGTAGATTTACATAAAGTTAGACAAGCCTTGCAATATCTTAAAGAAAATAATGAATACTACAAATAAATTAATATTGAAGAAAACTTGAATGATACAACTGAAATAATTCAAGAGACACAAGAAGCTGGTCAATTTCAGCTCCTAGATCCTGCTACAATATCAAATACTTTAGAGCATTATACAATTCATCCATTGCACTCTAATGACACCATACAAGATGCACTAGGAACATACCAAATGCGTCAAGCAAAAGGATCACCAATCAGCATATGGGAAAAAAGTATAGATGAATGAGCTTTTCCTCTACTCTTTCCGACTGGCAAAGGAGGAAGGTACGATGATAGACCTATTCAATTATCAGCATCAGAATACTGCTCATTACGGATGTATTCTGAAGATCCCAGATTTAGACAAAATGTGGAATGCATATTTCACCTACTCTTTGAAAGTGAACTAGCAACTTTATGTTACAGAGTTGCACACACATTAAAATCAGGATCCCACTTTCAAAATATGTCAACTACACAATTATTACAAAAAGTGCAACAAAAAAGATGAGGTTTTACAATAAAATATTACAAATCTATTAGCAAATATGCGTGGTACTAAAGAGTACTAGTTTCGACGTCATTGAGATGTACGTTGTATGATTAGAAACCTTGGCCCACCCACTTGGTTTGTTACATTAACAGGCCGATTCATGGAATTAATGTGCGCTGAAATTTTCGCGCAAGCGTGTGAAAGCGTGCGAATCGCAGCGCAAGTGTGAAAATCGCAGCGAAACTTACGCACAGCGATTCATAGAAGTCTGTGCACGTGTAAATCCCAGGATGTGCACCAAAATTCTGCGTGACGCACGCTGGCGCACACGTCTCCAAACAGTGTGCGCTACACGCACAGCGAAATCGCACATAGCGCGGCGCACACAACAAAAGTAGGCGGAACAGGGGGCGTGACACGCGGAATGGGGAACAACGCGTGAAAATGTGGGCATCACGGGGGAAGTACAGGAGGCAAATGCGCGGAACGCCCACACGCACGTTCAAAACACGTATTCATGGAATCGAACGGGGCAAACGCCTGTGCCAAAAAATATACGCTAATCCGGAAACACGTACGCCAGCAGGAAGCAGGCGTACGTGGACCCGCGCAGCATAAAAGTGCGTGCAAACAAGAAACAAGCTCAGACGCCAGGATGAATATACCGTTCCTAGCAGCAGTGGTCGTGGGATACCGCAGGAGGAGGAGGAGGAGAGTCAGGCCCAGCATTTTTACACCCAGAACCAGCCTTTTTGGGATGTCTGATGACCAGGTGTATGGGAGGTACAGGTTTCCACCTCACATAATACCCGACCTGGTCAGTGAGTGGGAGGATGACCTCACATCACCCACCCTGTGCTCCCAAGCACTCAGCCCCCTGGAGAAGGTCCTCAATGTACTGCACTTCTTGGCCACTGGATCATTTCAGCGGACAACTGCTATAGTGGGGGGTGTCCCAGACCACGCAGTTACGCTGCCTGCACCAGGTGCATGCCCATCAGTCCGCAGGCACATATACCTGCCCAGAACACCTGCAGAAAGGCAGGCTGCCATCCAGGATTTTTACTTGGTGGCACAATTCCCCAAAGTCCTAGGTGCCATTGATTGCACCCATGTGGCTCTATGTCCCCCCAGGGCATCAGAGCACATCTACAGAAACCGCAAGCACTGGCATTCCATGAACGTCCAGGTAGTATGTGATGCCAAGGGATTCATCACCTCAGTATATGCCAACTATCCAGGGTCCACCCACGACAGTTTCATTTACAGAATGTCAACCCTAAACCGGGACCTAGAAGCTGGGCGGCATGGCGATACATGGCTGCTCGGTGAGTATAAATGCCTCTGCACATGCATGCATGTCAGATACTGAGTAATGTCACAACCCCACTAATGATACCCATCATCACCTCCCCAGGGGACAGTGCCCACCCTCTGAGCATCCACATGATGACGCCAATTCGGAACCCCACCAGGCCACCCGACGTAAGATACAAAACAGCCCATATTGCAACCCGGGGCTTAGTGGAGCGCACATTCGGAGTGCTCAAGTCACGCTTTCGCTCCCTTGACCGTTCTGGTGGGCAGCTACTATACGCTCCCCCAGTAGTGTGCAGGATCATAGTGACAGCATGTGTCCTGCACAACGTTTCAACACGCCGGGGCCTGCCGGTGCACATGGTGGTGCCCCCACATCCCCAACCACATGCACGCCCGCTGTGCATGGGAGGGGAAAGGGCACGTGGTGAGGCAGCCCGTACGCAGCTGGTGGCCAATTACTTCACCTAAAATCACACCCCTGCGGAGTGCAAACAGCCCTGGCACATACCAGCTGACAATCAATGATGATGACATAACGGACAGTCAACTGTCACTACCATACCAGCCAGAGATTGGTCACCTGGAAGTGCCACATTGTGTGCATCCTTACCTACTTAAACACAACCAATGATGTGTGATAAAATGCTTTATTGACTAACCCCTTGCAAAATACAACATGAAAATAGTGCCATGTCACCCAACCCCTCCCCATCTCAGCTACCCAACACACCATGGCATGTCATGCAATGTGAAAGCAACCAAATGAATGCACAACACATGACATAAGTGTCACAAAGTGCACTGTCTGAAATGGAAACAGGCCACAGACAATATGCTCCCAGTAATCAATAAGAAACAGCACACATGAACAAATACTTACCAGCAACACAATACAGAAACACAGGATGAAACAGTGGCAAAATATGACAGTACAAATTCAAAGTAGTGCAAATCTTACAACCTGAATACGCCAGCACATCGACCCCTTCCATCTGTAAAGTGTTACTGCCATGCAAATGTCTCAATGTACTGCATACAACATCAACTCCATCTGTAAAGTAGACGGCCTTGTGAAGACATGAGGAAGGAACCTGCAAATTAGGAGGAAGACAAGGATGCACAAGCACATATCAATACACCATGCAGTGTAGAAAACAACAACAATATCCACTAGGAATGTCTAAACAGTATTGACTACAGACTGCCCACACAGCTCATGGGAGCCCAACATCACTGTGTAATTCACTGTCACTTGGTCACACTCTTTGCAAGCCCATGGTCACTTGAAGCAGGAGGGGTGTGTGTCTCACGAACCCAAGCATCTAACCCAAACTCAGGACAAGCCTGCATGTGCCCAGCCGGAATTACAGTGGATGCCCACGGGAGCCACGGAAGGCAACACACTGTAAAACAAAAACAAAAAAATCAAAAATGGCCATGTGGTGGCCAGAGGGTGTGGGGGAGGCCACCCAGGAGGTTCGAGGACAGGGTGCACACCAACACCCACCTGCGTGGATGTTGCAAAAAAAAATACCTCCTTGGGCTCATGGCCTGCACGGCTATACCATTGTGGGAGAACTGCTGTCGCTCTCCTCACCCTCTGCTGCTGCATCAGGAGGTGGTGGCAGTATGGGAGGCAGCCTACACAAAGCTCTGGTATGGTCCTCCATGGCAGCAAGCATGCGAGTCTGGAAGGTCTGATTCTGGAGGATTAATGTGCGGAGATCCCCATGCAGTACCTCACGGGTTGCCTGCATTTCTGCACGCATGGCTTTGTGTGATGCCCGGATCTCCTCACGTGTTGCCTGCATCTCAGCTGAGAGCGAGCGTGTGAGCTGCTCCAGCGGTGTGTTCTGCCCTAAGATTAGTGGAAGCCCCAAGGTCAACCAGAGTCTGCATGAGGGTATGTAGTTCTTTCCTCAGGGCTTTCCTGTGGGTCTGGGACTATATTGATAGCGATTGGCGCAGAGTCTCCAGTGCCGCCCGTCGGTCCCTGTTGGACGCCAACCTGTCTTCCCTTTGTGATTGGCAAATGGAGTCTGTTGCCTGCTGTTGTGGCTCCATCTGCGTTTCAGGGGGATAATGGACGTGGCCACCCTCTCCATTGCCTGAGCCATAATTTCTACTGATGCTGCCTGTTGGGTTGCCATACCGTACATGGAGTTTTCCCATACAGTATTGCCTTGTGGCATATGGCCACCGCGTCGACGGGCACCACACCTTTTTGGGGCAAGGCGATCTGCACCTTGCTGTGGTAGCACTGCCTGACGCTGCAGGACTGCATTCCCCCTCTGATCTGCTGGCTCAGGAACAGGATCAGATGCTGTGGAGTGTGACCCTGCATCCGTAACCGCCAAAGGTGGACCTACCAACACTGACATCCCCATAGAGGGTTTTCCCCCTGGTGTAGGTGGGTTGGACAGAACAGAATCCCTGCTAGAAACACTTACCTGCGACGGCATATAAGTCTCATCATCCGATTCAGCACCCAAATAGAGGTCTGGCGAGGTGCCCCCAGAGACACCCCTGGAGAGTATGGCCTGCAGTAACATTGGGTTCTCACCCACCAACACACCACGTCCCCCACTGGTGCCCGGTCGTGCCAGAGATTCCTCCTGGGTCTGCACCAAATCCCCATCCTCAACAGCATCAAGTGCGTCATCACCTGCAAAAACATGAAATACTTGCTGACCTGGAAGTCAGCCTGGGAGTCATCCTGTGGCAGGTCAGGTGCCACAATGGGCTGGTCCAACAAGGGCTAAGCTGGGATGGTGTCAGCCACGTTCCCCTCAACCATGGAGGGGGTATGGATGTCCCTGATTGGTCCTCCACACATGGGGGTATAGGGGCACCCTGCAAATCCCGGCCACGTCCCCTACCACGCCCACCACAGCCAACTTTTGAAGGTCAGCCACCTTTGCCTCCCTTATCGCTTGGTTTCCTCCCAACCATTGCACTGATGTTGTTGTGCATATGGGAGTTGCAGTAAACAATTGTCCTGGGCAATTGGGGGTCAAAGGGGTAGGGTACTAGATGGAATTCGTACCCTAGTGGTCTAAAAAGGCTGTCTGTGACCCCTGGGGGAAGATGACGGGTCACGCAATGCACAGGCAGCCCAAAATCCAAAAAAAACGTGCATGCAACCCCTCGTAGACCACGTGCGTGAAAAAATGTACCTGCACTACGCTGTGGCACCCAGAAACACAAAAATAAGTGTACGCGTAATACACGCAGCCTACAATGACCTCTGAAGGGGTACGCGACACACGGGGCAAGCACAGTTGGTAAATACGTGCGCGACTCACTGTCTGCCTGGAAAAAGAACGTGAAAAATACACGTGTGTGCGCGTTGGCAACACACCCGCCAAAAGAAGAATTGTACGCTGTCTGAGGAGACAGGACAAAAGAAGAAGTGAATGCTGTTTGAGGAAACAGGCCCAACAAAAAATCAGAAAAAAGCTGTCAGAGGTAACAGGGAGTACGAACTTGAAACGCTGTGAAGTAATCGCGTGTGAACCGACAAGAAGTACATAATTCACCCACTCGCTCTCCACGAAAAGCACGTACAAGGAAATGGCATCTGACACGTAGCTTTTAAACCGGCCCACACATACACATCACCTACTCGTGTACGCGCTAACGCCCTTTCCTCCAATTACACAAGCTGACACTCGGATGTGCATTTTTTGGACGTGTACAATGAACATGCATCGTGTTGATGAAAACGCCTGCGCGCGTCACTTACGCGCGTAGGCCCTTTCCTCGGAATACACGCATCCACACGTGGACGTGCAGTTTTTCCACGCGCGATGCCACGACACGAGGGAAACGCCCATGCGGGTCACATCACAGAAGCGCTTACGCGCTAAGGGCCTTTGGTCCAATGAAACCGCGTACGTGTGCTGACTCGCTTATGCGCGAAGGGCCTTTCCTCGAATTACACGCTGACGTGCAAGATTTTCACGTGCCAGATCACTCCGTATCAAGCTGGCCACGCGAAAACACACGGAAGACCAAGCTCTTGCCCAGAGGGCCGAATTACTGCCCCCAGAGCCCGAGCACGCTCCCACCTGCCATCTGCTGCTGCCTGACTGCCTGCTGCCCACGTGCCCTTCTATTTGGTGCCTGCACGTCAGCCAGGGTTCCAGTTGCTGTGTCCACCCCTGCTGGAACAGAAAACTCCTGAATAGGATACCATCGCTCCACAGCCCAGCCCCAGGACCCAGTTGCCCACCCACACCTGCCTCGGGGGTCTCCATGTCGGGGCAAACACCATCTGAGACCACTGGCGACCCCCAGCCAGAGAGGCAGAGGGCCACCAGCTTCAGTGTGAAGGAAGTTGGTGTCCTGGTGGAGCATGTTCTGGGGCATTATGATGCCCTCTTCGGAACATCATGCGCCAACAAGGAAGGACGGGAGAGGATCTGGGACGACGTAGTGGAGGGGGTGGCAACCCACGACATCAAGCACGTCAAGAAGCGCTGGGAGGACTTCAGGTCCAGGACCCTCCAAAAGGCCCGGCGCCTCGCGGAGGGGGGCCGGGTCAGCATTAGTGACATCCAGATGAGGGTCCTGGAACACATATGGCCAGCGCTCCACGCCCAGATCCTTCAGAGGCAGACCCGTCTGGAGTTAACCGGTAAGTGGCCAAGCATTGGTGTGCAAGACAGGGCATGTTGCAGTGTGCTGGTAGTCTGATATTTGCCTGTATGTGTGACATGGGCCATGTATGGATGTGTGTGTGCAGGGACATCATGATCATGCAGGTGAGACCAGTAATGTGCGAACCACATGGTTGGTGCATCAGTTCCAATGCTACATGGGGAGCTCTATGGCAAATGCACACATGAAAGCATGCCAGTGTCTGATCTTGCACATGGTGGGGGTGTGAGGGATGGGTGCTGCTGTCATGTACATGTATGGTGCACATGTGTGTGTGTCTGAGAAGTGTGTCTGTGACTTCGATACGCCATGGATTCATGACACATGTCTGTGATGATGTGTAGATTCACTCATGCAGTGCGGTCACCGTTGTATGCACTGTGTCTATCCACTGTGTCTGTGGTGTACAAGGCATGATGCATGACCCTCCGGTGATGTGTGTGCATGGGATCAGTGTGAGCCAGGATGCATGTGAGTTTGAAGACAACATTTTGATTAATAGAGGCCCTTGTACATGGATGCTGATGTTGATTGCAGGCGCCATGCCTGTTTATGCATGTGTGTTGCGTGCATTCACACACGTCTTGTGGAGGGACAGGATGGAAGTGACGTTAGACACTGCCACTCATGTGTTATTGCTTCCTGTCTAGGGGAATATTGTACTGACCCTGATGCTTGTGTTCTATGTCTCCCTCTACGCAGCGTCAAGTGAAAAAGAGGGCGGAGACAGTGCTGTGGAGCCAAGCGGCAGGGATGCCTCCACTGGGCGGCGACGCAAGGCCCAGCCACCCTCCCAGGACTTGCCATCATCTGGGAGTGAGGGGGCTGGTGCCGAGTCTGCCACTACGGCTGTGGCGGAAGGGCCGGGTGAGCCCCCAGAGGGCCTTGCAAAGGCAGAAGACGGTACGGAGACATCCAGGTTGGTGGTCTCCACAGAGGAGGAGGAGCCCACTACTGAGCCGCACATGGGGCCTGGTGGGGGTAGTACCACTAGTGCAAGTGGTGCAGTCCAGAGCCAGGGTTAGGAGGCAGCACAGGTCACCGCGGAGGGGCCTGTGCATGTCCCTGTCCTTGACCCTGTGACTGCACTACCATGTACCAGTAGGGAGGCCCCATCACAGGCCCATCCGGAGGTAGGGGAGAGTGCCGTGTCATCTGCCTCCCCACTACCTGTGGACGAGGGGTCCCATAAACGCATGGGCTTCGTCCTGATTGGTGTCGCGTTGCGCACACGTGACATTCGTGATGACGTGCATTCTTCCTGGGCAGAGAACGCATGCCATCACGAAGAGCAGTGATGCGACGTGGCACTGTTGGGAGGGGCCTTGGTTGGTGGGTTCCTACATGTGACGCGCACTCTGGCGGACCTCTCCTCCTCTGTGGAGACTATGTGCCAGTCGTTCTCCCTGCCGTCTATCGGCCCAGATTCCACCAGGGCCCCCTGTGCACCTGCCCTTACCAACACAGCCAGCTTGGTGGAGCTCCCATCCCTGCCACAGTCGGGAGTCGGTGGTCCAGCAGGGTTGGACACCACAACTGGAGACCAGCTGATGGAGGATGTGTAGGCATCATCGGACAGGGCACATGGACAGCAGCAGGCTCTAGGTGGGAGCAATGATGGCTCGGGCCATCGACATCAGGGGGGCAGCCATCGCGCAGAGGGCAGGAGGACCCTGGAATGGATGTGTCTTCCATGTGTCTGCGGTTGGGCCAGCGTATAGGTGCGGGGCGGCGGCGGGCAGAAGAGGCGCGGCTCACCATGGTCAGGGCGGAGTTCTCCATGCGTCGGGCGTTGAGGCAGGCAGAGTGCCTCGAGGCGACTCGCAGGGAGTTGGAACAGGCCATGAGTGGCCGAAACCTCGGGGCCAGGACAGAGGCCCGCCTCCAGCAAATAGACATGGAGTTCGATGATGCCCTGGCCGAAAACATCAATGAGTGAGCCGCATGACTTGCCCGTTGCTATTGTAAATAGTTTATAGTGTTAGGTTTCCTTTTATTTTTTTTAATTTGGGGCTTTTGGACTATGCCTCACACTTTTGTAAATAGTTTTTTTGTTAGGTAGGTTATTAGATAGGTTTCATTTTTTTCGTTGGACTCATGGACCCTTGAAAATTGTATAGTACATAGTTGGACGTTGGATTTTTTTGGACATTTTGATTTCATTTCAACATGGATCAAGGGATTTACCTTTTTGCGTTTCATTTGGATTAGGTTTGGTGGACAGAAAGGTTTGGCCATTTTTCTTTTGGACTTGGATTTTTTTGAGGATTTTTTATTTTTTATTTGGACATGCATTTCATTTCATGTTTGCCATTATTTTATGCTTTAAGTACTTTCAATTGGTTTTCATGTTAATACATTTTGATCTTTTACTTCAATGTGTGGGATTCACTCATTGGGTTCATGCATGTTGACATGTGGGTTTACTCAATCAATGGCAACCTGTGTGTGTGTGTGACGGACATGTGTCGATGTACATAGTTGCGTTTTGGTTTGTGTCATGAGATGGGCATGTCACTGCTGGGTGGGTGAGTGGGTGGGGGGACATGAGTGGGACATGAGTGGGGGCCTGCTTGCAGGTGCCCCTCACTGCTGGGGCGTGGGGGAGCACGGGAACATGAGTGGGACATGAGTGGGGGCCTGCTGGCAGGTGCCCCTCACTGCTGGGGGTTGGGGGTGCTGGGGGACATGTGTGGGACATGAGTGGGGGCCTGCTGGCAGGTGACCTTATCACTGCTGGGGTGTGGGGGTGCAGGGGGACATGAGTGGGGGCCTGCTGGCAGGTGCCCCTCACTGCTGGGGGGTGGGGGCGCAGGGGGACATGAGTGGGGGCCTGCTGGCAGGTGCCCCTCACTGCTGGGGGGTGGGGGTGCATGGGGACATGAGTGGGGGCCTCTGGCAGGTGCCTCTCACTGCTGGAGGGTGGGGGCGCAGGGGGACATGAGTGGGGGCCTGCTGGCAGGTGCCCCTCACTGCTGGAGGGTGGGGGTGCTGGGGGACATGTGTGGGACATGAGTGGGGGCCTGCTGGCAGGTGCCCCTCACTGCTGGGGGTGGGGGTGAGGGGGACATATGTGGGGGCCTGCTGGCAGTAATACACATACCCCACTGCACAGGGCCAATCGCGTGTGAAACTTCCCGCACACCCCAGTAATACGCGTTCCCCGCTTGGCAGGTGCTGTGTGGCGGCCATGTATACTGGTACAGGGTTAGCGCAGCCCTTTGCTCTGGATTGGGGATTTTGATGGCTTTTCCCTGCGCTAGCGGCGTTCTTGGGGACGTAACTGGTGCTGCTGCAGGGTCGCTGCGCCACTGTGCGCCACGGCTGGTTTTGGTAGCTAAAATCCATGAATACGCTGTGCGCGGAAATGGAATTTAGCACATGCGGCTGGCGCAGACAATCGCACGCGCACACTGTGTGCCAGCCGCGTGTGCCACTTGTGCACTAAATTATATGAATTACCCCCTAAATTGTGCAAAATATTAAACAAAAACAAAACAAACATAGATATACTAACACCTGGAGAACTTTGTTCTCTGGATCCTGTTAATGTTTCAAGATATTTTCACCATCCCTTCATAGCTATGATACACTTTATTTGTAATAAAACTGTTCCTACCCTTGGAGAAGTGCAACACTTCTTTTGGAGAAAAGTATACCAAGCCAGAGGAGCACCACATATCCACATGCTTTTATGGATTAAAGATTCTCCTAAATTTGGTCAAGACAGTGATGCCACTGTTTTAAAGTTTATTGAAAAACATGTCACTTGTGAAATTCTATCAGAAGCTACAAATAGTGATCTTCATGCACATATTTTACAATTTCAAAGACACAAATGTGGCAAATATTATCGTCATAAATACAAAAACAAAGGGAAATACTACACCAAATGCCGCTTTGGTTTCCCTAGACCGGTTACAAATACAGGTCAAGTGAACAACCTCATGTCTTCAGTTAGAAATAGTGTTAAAGGTAAGTCACCTAAAAATACATATCACATAAAAAGAACAGAAGAAGAAAAATATATCAATGATTACAATGCAATCATTGCCCACTTATGGAATGCAAACATAGATGTGCAGTACATTGCAGACAATTCCACTGCAGTTGCACGATATGTGACAGCATACTTAACCAAAGCAGAAAAAAACAGAGCTCCAAGACCTCTGGAACAGTGTCTCAGAAATTATACAGTTTGGGCATAAAAATGCTCTCCAATAGAGAATGTGGATCCTATGAAGCAGCAGATCGTTTAACTGGTACTGCATTGTATGGTAAATCTGAAAATATAGTATGGCTAAGTCTTGGTCCTGCTAAATCTAGAAAAAGAGTTCTAAAATCATACAAAGATATAGAAACAATATCCAAACATGATCCCAAAAGCCAAGACATTTTATTTGTAGACGTATCCTTCAAGTAGGTTCTTACAGTAATTTCCTTAGCGTCCAGTCACATCATATAAAACATATACATAGGGGAAGACACAAGCTTGAAAGACAGCAATCCTTTTTGTACATAAAGATAATCAATAGACTTATCAGCACTTTCTGATAGTTCTGTTTTTTTATGGCTGTACTTTCCCTGTATATGGTCATATGTGTATACATTGTACTCACACTACTTTCCTTAGGGTCCAATCACATCAAGTGATAAATATACATAGGGTAAATATCAGCTTTGAAACAGCATTCATTTATTTGCATAAAAATAATCAGTTAGGTTATGAATTGTTTCTGCTACTACTTGTGCTTTTTTGCTAACTTCACTTTCCCTGTATATACCCATATTGGTATGTGTTCTTGTCTCTTTGTGTTTTGTCTATAGTAAAGCAATTATGTAATACATGGGTTTTATTAGCTACTTATTACATATTTCATAGTACACAAAAATCTATTAAGAAAACAATTATCATTTCATTATTCAACATATTAACATTACAAATATTATACCTTCATCTTGTACGCTGCACACAATGCTATGTTTCTGCATGAGTAGCTTAGTATACTAGATAGAACCCCATAATAGAATGCTATTTATATCAATGCATCGTTCAATGCTCTAATTAGGGTATGATATGTATTGCAATGATCCTTGACACATTTTTCACAACATTATAATAAGAATCCCTTGTACACATATTTCATGAAAAGTACATACACATGTGATGTCATCAGTGATGTCATCAATGACATTTGTGATGTCATCTTTGATGTCGTGGGTGTTAGTCTTAGCAGTGCACGGTGGTTGCGGGAGTTATGGTTGCTTAGCTTACCATAACTGGCGAATTTCAAGGGTTTTTCGGTTTTACTTGGAACCATAACGTCCCTTTGACAACGTTTTTTCACTGAATTTCATAGGTTTTTAGTAGCGCAACTTAACCATAACGTCCCTTTAACAAAGTTTTTTCACTGAATTTCATAGGTTTTTAGTAGCGCAACTTAACCATAACGTCCCTTTAACAAAGTTTTTAAAATGAATTTCATAGGTTTTTAGTAGCGCAACTTAACCATAAAGTCCCTATAACAACGTTTTTTCACTGAATATATATATCAATACCAAATTGTGAATCCCTTCCATTTCAGCAACTTGTACAAAATGCAAACCATGGTAGATTATTCTCTACCTGCAATTCAGATAATCGCTCCACTTTAGTAATACAAACACATAGTAAATACATAATACTAATGCTTCTACGTTACAATGCAGATGGTACCAAAAACAACTGCAAGCTGACTGGATTCACACATGGTCAAATATCACTTGGTAAGAAAACCTTCACAACAATAGGTATAATCTACCACGCAGGAGCCTCCCAGATTTAGACAAAATGTGGAATACATATTCCACCTACTCTTTGAAAGTGAACTAGCAACTTTATGTTACGGAGTTGGACACATATTAAAATCAGGATCACACCTTCAAAATATGACAGCTACACAATTATTAGAAAAAGTGCAACAAAAGGATGAGGTTTTACAATCAAGCATTACAAATCTATTAGCAAATATGCATGGTACTAAAGAGTACTGGTTTCGACGTCATGAAGATGTATGTTGTATGATCAGAAACCTTGGCCACCCACTTGGTTTGTTACATTAAGTTGTGTAGAATATGCATGGGAAGATTTACAACACTTCTTTTGGAGAAAAGAATACCAAGCCAGAGGATCACCACATATCCACATGCTTTTATGGATTAAAGATGCTCCTAAATTTGGTCAAGACAGTGATGCCACTGTTTTACAGTTTATTGAAAAATATGTCACTTGTGAAATTCCATCAGAAGCCACAGATAGTGATCTTCATGCACACATTGTACAATTTCAAAGACACAAATGTGGAAAATATTGTTGTCGCAAATACAAAAACAAAGGGAAATACTACACCAAATGCCGATTTGGTTTCCCTAGACCAGTTACAAATACAGGTCAAATGAACAACCTCATGTCTTCAGTTAGACATAGTGTTAAAGTTAAGTCACCTAAAAATACATATTACAAAAAAAAAAAAAGAAGAAGAAAAATATATCAATGATTATAATGCAATCATTGCCCACTTATGGAATCCAAACATAGATGTGCAGTACATTGCAGACAATTCTACTGCAGTTGCACGATATGTCACAGCATACTTAACTAAAGCAGAAAAGACAGAGCTCCAAGACCTCTGGAATGACCTGTCTTCAGATAAAACAGTGTCTGAGAAATTATACAGCTTGGGCATACAAATGGTCACCCATAGAGAATGTGGATCATATGAAGCAGCTGATCGTTTAACTGGTACTGCATTGTATGGTAAATCTGAAAAAATAGTATGGCTAAGTCTTGTTCCAGCTAAATCTAGAAAAAGATCTCTAAAATCATATGAAGATATAGAAACAATAGCCAAACGTGATCCCAACAGCCAAGACATTTTAAAACACTATTTATTGGACACATACTACACAAACAGAAGTAATACTTTGGAAAACATGGGTCTATACCACATAGCCCAAAACTTCACATACAAAAATAATATTAAACCTGATGAAATAAAGGTAAATACAGAGTTACAAACTGTGAAGGCAGATTAGTAAGACTCACCAAACCAAATTTAATGAATCATATCAAATTGTCATTAAAGACTCCTCAACATAAAGAACTATATTACATGTCCCTGCTACAACTCTTTAAACCATGGAGAAAAGAAGAAGAAATATTAGATAACTATGACTCATATGAAGACCCTTTCAAAGCAAATGAAAGCACTATAACTGATGTGAACTTTACACAGTACAAAACAATGTTGCACAATGAACAGCAACACGAAGAAGAACTGCAAGCCCAACTAGATAAGGACACTCCTGACAGTAGTTAACCTTCTGTAACAGGAAGCAAATAACCACTGGGAGAACCACTAACAACAAATGAGGCAGAATCTGCTATGACAGAAGTAGAAAACACCATGTGTCAGTATGAAGATAAAGAAGACTGAACTATACTACAATCAAAACTAAACAATGAGCAACGTAGCATTTTTCAAGAAGTAACAAAAGAAATTGCACATGGTGTACAACATGAAAACAAAGAATGCACCTGCCAAAATTACAAACCTGTACTACTGTACGTCAGTGGTGAAGTTGGTTCTGGCAAAACATTCCTAATCAAAATCATCAGTAAGTTCCTTCAACAATTGACAAACAACAAACTGTTACTGCCCCCACAGGTTTAGCTGCCTACAACATAGACGGTGTCACTTTAAACCGATTACTACTCCTGCCAGTAGAACACTAAAACAAATTAGACTATCACAAACGTTCTACAGAAGCTGCAATGGAACTACGCAGAGTATTAAAACAAATAAAAATGCTACTAATAGATGAAGTGAGCATGGTGTCCAACCTAATGTTGGCTTTGATTCTCCTCAGATTACAAGAAGTACTCAAAACAAACTACCAAGAGCTCTTTGCAGGAAAACACATTATTGTTTTTGGAGATCTTTTCAATTGACATCAGTAAAAGGTGAGCCTATTTTTAAAACTTTAGGACACAAACTCTGCCGTAAAACTATTGGCAGCATTGGAAATGTCAACCTTTGGCAACATTACCAATACAGAGAATTAACAGAAAACATGCGGCAATCTGCAGATCTCACTTATGCCAACATCTTAAAAAGTATTAGAGTTGGTATACTATCTAAAGAAGCACAAGCAATATTTAAAACCCGGCACATTCATGCACTTTATGGCAATAATGCATGTGCTACAGATGTTATGGAACAATTAGCCCATAAAAATGTCAATTGTATGGCCTTAATGCCAACTCTTGCAAGCTGTTTCAAATTCAATGAAATAATGTTAAATAAAGAAATGCAACCATTAATGGAAATTAGCACCACAGACAAACTAGATGTACATGGTATGACACTTCCCATGTGTGAGCAAGCCACAAGACTAAATAGTTTAGAAAATTCAATCTCCAACACAGCTGGGTTGGAAAAGATATTAAAATTATCCTTAAATTGCAGAGAAATGCTTAAACGTAACCTTGACATGGACCAAGCACTAGTTATTGGAGCACTGGGTACAGTTGTTGGCTTTCAAACATACCCACTTCACAACAAAATATAGTTTGTCAATATTCTCTTTGACAAACTTTCAGAAGTAAAAAGGATAGGACGCTCAACAGCTCGATTCCTTCTCTTCAAAGACATGTATGTACGCAGAGAACAATTTTCTCTAACTCTTGCATACGCAGTCACCATTCATAAATCACAAGGTCTTACCCTAGACAAAGCAAAGATAGACATTGGTAACACAGTCTTTAAAGAAGGCACGAGCTACATAGCACTATCACACTTACGTACACTTGACGGTCTATTTCTAATCAACTTTGATGCAAGTAAAGTAAACGCTGATATTCCTTGCATTTTAGAATACAATAGACTTCGCTCACTATACACCCCCCATCTAAACACATATTCTGTTCCACAAAAAGTAAAACTTTGTAAAAGAAAACTAAATCAAACAGAAATGCAACAGGATGTCATTGCAAATCCTCCAAAGAGAGTAAAAAAAACTAAAACTTCATCAAGTACCACAAACATAAAAGAACCAATTAGGGAAAGTAAACCAGGTACTTTGTCAAAGAAGGAAGACAAACTAAAAAAAAAATCAATGAGATACAGAACTACCTGGTCCAAACATAGTAGGAGTAAGTTGTTATGCAAATGTAGCAATGAATATTCTATTTCAATTGCCACCAATTGTTATCAACATTTACTTACACAGTACAGACCAATTGTGTCTGCAAATATTAGTACTTCATAGAAACGCAACAAACAATCCTGACAACACGTACAGTATTTATGGAATGAGACAACAATTGGACTACTGTGCTGGAATGGTTAAATTCACTATAAACTCACAGGAAGATCCACAAGAATTTCTAATGTACTTAGTACAAGTACTGGAAAATAAAAACATACCTATAAATGAAATCTTCCAGATTTCACACATGTGGAGACATACATGCACTCTCTGCAACAATGTGACACAAGAACAAATCCCCAATGAATGCTTTGTATATATATCAGTACCTAATTGTGAATCCATTCCATTTCAGCAACTTGTACAAAATGCAAACCATGGTAGATTGTGTACTACCTGCAATTTGGATAATCGCACCACCTTAGTAATACAAACACATAGTAAATACGTAATAATAATGCTTATACATTACAACGCAGATGGTACCAAAAACAATTGCAAGCTGACTGGATTCACACATGGTCAAGTATCACTTGGTAAGAAAACCTTCACCACGCAGGAGCCACAACCAATTCAGGTCATTACACTGCATATATAAAAAAGAAATGTGGATGGTTTGAATGTAATGATAGTACCATTACTCTAAAGCAGAGATCACCAGCAAATCTTTCAAACGCTTATTTAATGTTCTTAAAACCAACATTTATTAACTAAACTGTACTTAAACCTTAACGAAACTTGTAGTAAACAAATATAAACTGTTAGAATATTCCAACAGGTATCTAACTGCCCAAAGATTCTACAACAAGTAATCGGATAAATGAATAACACTAAGTTAGAGCAAAAAATAGATAGCTAGAATACACCAACTGGTATCTAACTAACCCAAAATTTTACAATATCCAAACTAATTAATCAATAGCACTAAATGATATAAAACAAATAGACAGTTAGAATACGCCAATTGGTATCTAACTGCCCCAAAATTTTACAATATCCAAAAAGATAAATCAATACCACTAAAATATATAAAAAAATAGACAGTTATAAAACGCCAACTGGTATCTAACTGCTACAATATTTTACAATATCCAAACAAATAAATGATATGTAACTGCTCCAAAAATCTGCAACAAGCCAATATATAGAGGATTAGCCAGAAACAACAAGTGATCACTGAAAACAAACAAATAGACTGTAGCATAACAAAAAAAGATTTTTTTTTTAATCCAACATGGATTTTTTTTTTCTCCCCCAGACCCAATGATTTTAGCAACAAACACAGAAACTGAGTAAATTGCACAGTACACTGCTTTGTAATGTACTTAATATGAGGGTAAATTTTATAAGTCATTACAAAATACCAATATAAACATGATATTTTCTGTTATCACAGAAATGAACAAGAAATCCATGTACTCCAGTTAATAAACCAAACAGTAAGTATATTATAATAAGTACAACCATCGCAGCATATCACCCATAGTGGCTTATAACTTTGTTCCTTATAAATTTGTTTTTGGATCCCAAAGTTATAAGCCACTATGAGTGTGATATGCTGCGGTGGTTGTGGCCAGGGCATAGAGTCTTGGGTGCATGGCAGGATATCACACCCATAAAGTCAAACATTTTAACTATGCCTTATGGGAACTTTTAATGTCTGCGGACATAATGAGTGTTCTTAGAACACTTTGAACTTGCCAGCAAACAATACAGACAGCGTCCTCAGGACACCCCCATTTGGTTTATTTATGAACATTTCAGAACACTGTGAGTGTTCTCAGAACAGTTTCAGCTTGCTTGCGAACCACATGGACAGCGTCCTCAGGACACACCCTTTTTGTTTATTTACAAGCATTTCAGGATGCCGTGATTGTTCTTAGAACACTTTCAACTTGCCAGCGGACAATACGGACACCGTCCTCAAGACACCCCCATTTTGTTTATTCATGAACATTTCAGGACCCCGCGAGTGTTCTTAGATCACTTTCAAGTTCTCAGCGAACAATACGGACAGCGTCCTCAGGACACCCCCATTTTGTTTATTTACGAACATTTCAGGACACCCCGAGTGTTCTGAGAACACTTTCAAGTTGCCAGCGGACAATATGGACAGTGTTCTCAGGACACCCCCATTTTGTTTATTTACAAACATTACAGGACACCGCGAGTGTTCTTAGAACACTTTCAACTTGCCAGTGAACAATACGGACAGCGTCCTCAGGACACCCCCATTTTGTTTATTTACGAACATTTCAGGACACCCCAAGTGTTTTTAGAACACTTTCAACTTGCCAACGAACAATACGGACGGCGTCCTCAGGACACCCCATTTTGTTTATTTACGAACATTTCAGGACACTGTGAGTGTTCTTAGAACACTTTCAACTTGCCAGCGAACAATACGGACAGACATACCGTTCTAAGGACACCCCCATTTTATTTATTTACAAACATTTCAGGACACCGCGTTCTCAGGACACCCCCATTTTATTTATTTAACTACATTTCAGAACACCGAGAGTGTTCTTAGAACAATTTCAACTTACCAGCGAACAATACGGACAGCGTCCTCAGGACACCCCCAACTTCTTTACTTAAGGCCATTTCAGGACACCGCAAGTGTTCTTAGAACAGTTTCATCTTGCTGGCGAACAACACGGAAACATATTGCGTCCTCAGAACACCCCCATTTAGTTTATTTAGAACATTTCAGAACAGCCGTGTTGTCCGCAGACAAATCGAACACAAGAGGGTCTACCACATAAAAAATGCATCATTTAACCCATCACATACTCTTCCACCCTCCCCAAACACTCTTACACACCAACACACTCTACTAAATACAATTTTTCACCAAGTTTCACCGCGCTGTCCGCGGACGTCCGCGATACCAAGATGGCGGGCGCTACCGAAAATATGACGCGCTTCATGCTCTACGCCGTCCAATCAGCGAACACGTTGCATGTCCGCGGACATGACGTAAGCCGATTGGCCAATCAGGACACTGTCCACGGAGCGAACAGGGAAGTGTGTCCGCGGACCGAACACAGATATCACTAATTTGTTTTGACCTACTTTTTGCTCATTTAAAAAAAAACTACTGGACGGATATTCACAACATTTGCAAATGCATGCTTTCGGGACCAAGCCGCTACTCCTGGTCCAAATTTGGTGAAAATCCGTCTAGCGGTTTGGGCTGTAGGCACGAGCAAAGTTTTTTCCCCATTCAGTCAATGGGAAAAAAAAAGTTTTGGGACCCCCCTTATAACTTTGCACCCCCTGGACGAATCCTCACCAACCTTTGCAAAAAAATTCAAAGTGGGGTATATACTTTTTTTGCAAAGTCTGGTGAGGATTCGTGAAAGGGGAGTGAAGTTATAAGCCACCCAAAAAGTGGTCTTCCTATGGAAACAGCAACTTAACCATAACTGCATGGCCACTACCGTGCAAAGTTTGGTGAGGATTCGTCCAGGGGGGGAAAAGTTATAGGGGGGTCCCAAAACGTTTGTTTTTTCCCATAGACATAATGGGATAAAACTTTGCTCATGCCTACAGCCCAAACCGCTGGACAGATTTACACCAAATTTGGGTCAGGAGCGGCGGCTTGGTCCCGAAAGCATGCTTTGCTTTATTTGGTGTAAATCCGTCCAGTAGTTTTTAAAAAAATGACAAAAATGTAAGTGAAAAAAATGTGTGATACCTGTGCTTCGCGGACACACTTCCCTGTTCGCTCCGCGGACAGGACAGTGATTGGGAAAGCAGCTTGCGTGATGTCCGCGGACATCTGACGTGCTCTCTCATTGGATGCGGTGAAAGCGTGCGCATGAGAGGCTTTGTCAGCAGGAGCGGGATCCGCCGCCTGCACAGTAAGTCCGCCCGTGTCTGTCTCCTGTTCCTCCCACCCCTGCTCATGCCCCGTGTGTCCTTCTTGACCCCCCACCCCCACTCATGCTCCGTGTCTCCCCTGTTCCTCCAGCCCCCGCTCACGCCATCGGCACATGGTGGCCAGCGGAGGGCTGAGAAGTGGGATCTGCTACCTGCACACAAACGCACCCCGCTCATGCCCCATGTGTCTCTCTCCCTCCCCCCACCCCCCGCTCATGCCCCGTGTGTCTCTCCCCCTCCCGCCCCCCCTGCTCATGCCCCGTGTGTCTCTCTCCCTCCCCCACCCCCGCTAATGCCCCATGTGTCTCTCTGCGTCCCCCCACCCCCGCTCATGCATCATGTGTCTCTCCCCCTCCCCCTCACTCATGCCCCGTATGTCTCTCCCCCTCCCACCCACCCCTGCTCATGCCCCGTGTGTCTCTCCCCCTTTCGCCCACCCCCCGCTCATGCCCCGTTTGTCTCCCTCCCACCCCTCGCTCATGCCCCGTGAGTCTCTCTCCTGCCCACCTCCCGCTCATGCCCCATGTGTCTCTCTCCCTCCCCCCACCCCCGCTCATGCCCCGTGTGTCTCTCCCACTCCTGCCCACCCCCTGCTCATGCCCCGTGTGTCTCTCTCCCTCCCCCCCACCCCTGCACATGCCCCGTGTGTCCCTCAACCCTCCCGCCCAACCCCCGCTCATGCCCCATGTGTCTCTCCCCCTCCCGCCCACCCCCCGCTCATGCCCGTGTGTCTCTCTCCCTCCCCCCACCCCCGCTCATGCCCTGTATGTCTCTCTCCCTCCCTCCACCCCCCGCTCATGCCCCGTGTGTCTCTCTCCCTCCCCCCACCCCCCGCTCATGCCCCATGTGTCTCTCCTCCTCCCACCCACCCCCGCTCATGCCCCGTGTGTCTCTCCCCCTAATGTCCACCCCCGCTCATGCCCCGTGTGTCTCTCTCCCTCCCCCCAACCCCTGCTCATGCCCCGTGTGTCTCTCTCCCTCCCTCCACCCCCCGCTCATGCCCCGTGTGTCTCTCTCCCTCCCCCCCACCCCCCGCTCATGCCCCATGTGTCTCTCCTCCTCCCACCCACCCCCTGCTCATGCCCCGAGTGTCTCTCCCCTTCCCGCCCACCACCCGCTCATGCCCCGTGAGTCTCTCAACCCTCCTGCCCAACCCCCGCTCATGCCCCATGTGTCTCTCCCCCTCCCGCCCACCCCCCGCTCATGCCTGTGTGTCTCTCTCCCTCCCCCCCACCCCCGCTCATGTCCTGTATGTCTCTCCCGCTCCTGCCCACCCCCGCTCATGCCCCGTGTGTCTCTCCCCCTAATGCCCACCCCCGCTCATGCCCCGTGTGTCTCTCTCCCTCCCCCCACTCTCCGCTCATGCCCCGTGTGTCTCTCTCCCTCCCCCCAACCCCCGCTCATGCCCCGTGTGTCTCTCTCCCTCCCTCCACCCCCCGCTCATGCCCCATGTGTCTCTCTCCCTCACCCCCACCCCCCGCTCATGCCCCATGTGTCTCTCCTCCTCCCACCCACCCCCTGCTCATGCCCCGAGTGTCTCTCCCCTTCCCGCCCACCCCCCGCTCATGCCTCGTGAGTCTCTCACCCTCCAGCCCACCCCTGCTCATGCCCCGGGTATCTCTCTCCCTCCCTCCACCCCCCGCTCATGCCCCATGTGTCTCTCTCCCTCACCCCCACCCCCCGCTCATGCCCCATGTGTCTCTCCTCCTCCCACGCACCCCCTGCTCATGCCCCGAGTGTCTCTCCCCTTACTGCCCACCCCCCGCTCATGCCTCATGAGTCTCTCACCCTCCAGCCCACCCCTGCTCATACCCCGTGTGTCTCTCTCCCTCCCCCCACCCCCCGCTCATGCCCCATGTGTCTCTCTCTCTCCCTCCCCCCACCCCCGCTCATGCCCAGTGTGTCTCTCCCCCTCCCGCTCACCCCCGCTCATGACCCGTGTGTCTCTCTACCTCCCCCCACCCTCCGCTCATGCCCCGTGTGTCTCTCTCCCTCACCCCAACCCCCGCTCATGCCCCGTGTGTCTCTCCCCCTCCCCCCACTCATGCCCCGTGTGTCTCTCCCCCTCCTGCCCACCCCTGCTCATGCCCCGTGTGTCTCTCTCCCTCCCCCCACCCCCGCTCATGCCCCGTGTGTCTCTCTCCCTCCCCGACCCCCGCTCTATCTCTGATACCCTCCCCACCACCCCCGCTCATGCCCCTTGTGTCTCTCCCCCTCCCACCCACCCCCGCTCATGCCCCGTGTGTCTCTCCCCCTCCCGCTCATGCCCCATGTGACTCTCCCCCTCCCGCCCGCCCCCTGCTCATGCCCCATGTGTCTATCTCCCTCCCCCCAACCCCGCTCATGCCCTGTGTGTCTCTCACCCTCCCGCCCACCCCCCGCTCATGCCCCGTGTGTCCCTCCCCCTAATGCCCACCCCCCGCTCATGCCCCGTGTGTCTCTCTCCCTCCCCCCACACCCTGCTCATGTCCCGTGTGTCTCTCTCCCTCCCCCCACCCCCGCTCATGCCCCATTTGTCTCTCCTCCTCCCACCCACCCCCTGCTTATGCCCCGTGGTTCTCTCCCCTTCCCGCCCCCCCACGCTCATGCCCCGTGAGTCTCTCCGCCTCCCGCCCACCCCCGCTCATGCCCTGTGTGTCTCTCTCCCTCCCCCCGCCCCCGCTCATGCCCCGTGTGGCTCTCCCCCTCCCGCCCACCCCCCGCTCGTGCCCCGTGTGTCTCTCTCCCTCCCCCACCCCCGCTCATGCCCTGTGTGTCTCTCTCCCTCCCCCCACCCCCGCTCGTGCCCTGTGTGTCTCTCCCCCTACCGCCCACCCCCCGCTCGTGCCCCGTGTGTCTCTCTCCCTCCCCCCACCCCCGCTCATGCCCCATGTGTCTCTCCCCCTCCGGCCCACCCCCCGCTCATGCCCCATGTGTCGCACCCCCTCCTGCCCACCCCGGCTCATGCCCTGTGTGCCTCTCTACCTCCCCCCCACCCCCGATCATGCCCTGTGTGCCTCTACCCCTCCCACCCACCCCCCGCTCATTCCCCGTGTGTCTCTCCCCCTAATGCCCACCCCCGCTCATGCCCCGTGTGTCTCTCTCCCTCCCCCCACCCCCCGCTCATGCCCCGTGTGTCTCTCTCCCTCCCCCCACCCCCGCTCATGCCCCGTGTGTCTCTCAGTCTCCTCCCCACCCCCCGCTCATGCCCCGTGTGTCTCTCTCCCTCCCCCCACACCCGCTCATGCCCCGTGTGTCTCTCCTCCTCCCGCCCACCCCCTGCTCATGCCCCGTGTGTCTCTCCTCTTCCCGCCCACCCCCCGCTCATGCCCCGTGTGTCTCTCCCCTCCCGCCCATCACCTGCTCATGCCATGTGTGTCTCTCTCCCAACCCCCACCCTCCGCTCATGCCCCGTGTGCCTCTCTCCCTCCCCCCCGCCCCTGCTCATGCCCCGTGTGTCTCTCATCCTCCCCCCACCCCCGCTCATGCCCCGTGTGTCTCTAGACCTCCCGCCCACCCCCCGCTCATGCCCCATGTGTCTCTCCCCCTCCCGCCCACCCCCGCTCATGCCCCATGTGTCTCTCTCCCTCCCCCCAACCCCGCTCATGCCCTGTGTGTCTCTCACCCTCCCGCCCACCCCCCGCTCATGCCCCGTGTGTCCCTCCCCATAATGCCCACCCCCGCTCATGCCCCGTGTGTCTCTCTCCCTCCCCCCACACCCTGTTCATGTCCCGTGTGTCTCTCTCCCTCCCCCCACCCCCGCTCATGCCCCGTTTGTCTCTCCTCCTCCCACCCACCCCCTGCTTATGCCCCGTGTGTCTCTCCCCTTCCCGCCCCCCCCCCACGCTCATGCCCCGTGAGTCTCTCCGCCTCCCGCCCACCCCCGCTCATGCCCTGTGTGTCTCTCTCCCTCCCCCCACCCCCGCTCATGCCCCGTGTGTCTCTCCCCCTCCCGCCCACCCCCCGCTCGTGCCCCGTGTGTCTCTCTCCCTCCCCCCACCCCCGCTCATGCCCTGTGTGTCTCTCTCCCTCCCCCACCCCCGCTCATGCCCTGTGTGTCTCTCCCCCTACCGCCCACCCCCCGCTCGTGCCCCGTGTGTCTCTCTCCCTCCCCCCACCCCTGCTCATGCCCCATGTGTCTCTCCCCCTCCCGCCCACCCCCCGCTCATGCCCCATGTGTCGCACCCCCTCCTGCCCACCCCGGCTCATGCCCTGTGTGCCTCTCGCCCTCCCCCCACCCCCGATCATGCCCTGTGTGCCTCTACCCCTCCCACCCACCCCCCGCCCATGCCCCGTGTGTCTCTCCCCCTAATGCCCACCCCCCGCTCATGCCCCGTGTGTCTCTCTCCCTCCCCCCACCCCCCGCTCATGCCCCGTGTGTCTCTCTCCCTCCCCCCACCCCCGCTCATGCCCCGTGTGTCTCTCAGTCTCCTCCCCACCCCCCGCTCATGCCCCGTGTGTCTATCTCCCTCCCCCCACTACCGCTCATGCCCCGTGTGTCTCTCCTCCTCCCGCCCATCCCCTGCTCATGCCCCGTGTGTCTCTCCTCCTCCCGCCCACCCCCCGCTCATGCCCCGTGTGTCTCTCCCCCTCCCGCCCATCACCTGCTCATGCCATGTGTGTCTCTCTCCCAACCCCCACCCTCCGCTCATGCCCCGTGTGCCTCTCTCCCTCCCCCCCGCCCCTGCTCATGCCCTGTATGTCTCTCATCCTCCCCCCACCCCCGCTCATGCCCCGTGTGTCTCTAGACCTAACGCCCACTCCCCGCTCATGCCCCGTGTGGCTCTCCCCCTCCGCCCACCCCCGCTCATGCCCTGTGTGTCTATCCCTCTCCCGCCCCCCACCCCCGCTCATGCCCCGTGTGTCTCTCCACCTCCGCCCCACCCCCCACTCATGCCCTGTGTGTCTCTCCCCCTTCCGCCCACCCCCCGCTCATGCCCCGTGTGACTCTCTCCCTCCCCCCACACCCCGCTCATGCCCCATGTGTCTCTCTGCGTCCCCCCACCACCGCTCATGGCCCATGTGTCCCTCCCCCTCCCCCCACTCATGCCCCATGTGTCTCTCCCCCTCCCGCCCACCCCTGCTCATGCCCCGTGTATCTTTCCCCCTCCCGCCCACCCCCGTCCATGCCCCGTGTGTCTCTCCCGCCCACCCCTCGCTCATGCCCTGTGAGTCTCTCTCCCGCCCACCCCCCGATCATGCCCCATGTGTCTCTCTCCCTCCACCCACCCCCGCTCATGCCCCGTGGGTCTCTCTCCCTCCCCCCACCCCCCGCTCATGCCCCATGTGTCTCTCTCCCTCCCCCCGCTCATGCCCCATGTGTCTCTCCCCCTCCCGCTCATGCCCCGTGTGTCTCTCTCCCTTCCCCCACCCCCCGCTCATGCCCCGTGTGTCTCTCTCCCTCCCCCCAACCCCCGCGTGTCTCTCCCCCTCCCCCCACTCATGCCCCATGTGTCTCTCCCCCTCCCGCCCACCCCTGCTCATGCCCTGTGTGTCTCTCTGCCTCCCGCCACCCCCGCTCATGCCCCGTCTGTCTCTCCCCCTCCCGCCCACCCCCTGCTCATGCCCCATGTGTCTATCCCGCCCACCCCTCGCTCATGCCCCGAGAGTCTTACCCCCTCCCGGCAACCCCCCGCTCATGCCCTGTGTGTCTCTCTCCCTCCCCCCACCCCCGCTCTTTCCCCGTGTGTCTCTCCCTCTCCCGCCCACCCCCGCTCATGCCCCGTGTATCTCTCTCCCTCCCCCCACCCCCGCTCATGTCCCATGTGTCTCTCCCCCTCCCGCCCACCCCCCGCTCATGCCCCGTGTGTCTCTCTCCCTCCCCCCAACCCCCGCGTGTCTCTCCCCCTCCCCCCACTCATGCCCCATGTGTCTCTCCCCCTCCCGCCCACCCCTGCTCATGCCCTGTGTCTCTCTGCCTCCCGCCACCCCCGCTCATGACCCGTGTGTCTCTCCCCCTCCCGCCCACCCCCCGCTCATGCCCCATGTGTCTATCCTGCCCACCCCTCGCTCATGCCCCGAGAGTCTTACCCCCTCCCGGCCACCCCCCGCTCATGCCCCGTGTGTCTCTCTCCCTCCCCCCACCCCCGCTCTTGCCCCGTGTGTCTCTCGCCCTCCCGCCCACCCCCCGCTCATGCCCCGTGTATCTCTCCCCCCCCCACCTCCGCTCATCCCCCGTGTGTCTCTCCCCCTCCCGCCCACCCCCCGCTCATGCCCTGTGTATCTCTCTCCCTCCCCCCACCCCCGCTCATGCCCCGTGTGTCTCTCCCCCTCCCGCCCGCCCCCTGCTCATGCCCCGTGTGTCTCTCTCCCTCCCCCCCAACCCCGCTCATGCCCTGTGTGTCTCTCCCCCTCCCGTCCACCCCCCGCTCATGCCCCGTGTGTCTCTCCCCCTAATGCCCACCCCTCGGTCACGCCCCGTGTGTATCTCTCCCTCCCCCCACACCCCGGTCATGCCCCGTGTGTCTCTCTCCCTCCCCCCACACCCCGCTCATGCCCCGTGTGTCTCTCTCCCTCCCCCCACCCCCGCTCCAGCCCCGTTTGTCTCTCCTCCTCCCACCCACCCCCTGCTTATGCCCTGTGTGTCTCGCCCCTTCCCGCCCACCCCCCGCTCATGCCCCGTGAGTCTCTCCACCTCCCGCCCACCCCCGCTCATGCCCCATGTGTCTCTCTCCCTCCCCCCACCCCCGCTCATGCCCCGTGTGTCTCTCCCCCTCCCGCCCACCCCCCGCTCATGCCCCGTGTGTCTTGCTCCCTCCCCCCCACCCCCGCTCATGCCCCATGTGTCTCTCCCCCTCCCGCCCACCCCTGCTCATGCCCCGTGTGTCTCTCCCCCTCCCGCCCACCCCCTGCTCATGCCCCATGTGTCGCACCCCCTCCTGCCCACCCCCGCTCATGCCCCGTGTGCCTCTCTCTCTCCCCCCACCCCCGCTCATGCCCCGTATGTCTCTACCCCTCCCGCCCACCCCCCGCTCATGCCCCGTGTGTCTCTCCCCCTAATGCCTAATGCCCACCCCCCACTCATGCCCCGTGTGTCTCTCTCCCTCCCCCCCATGCCCCGTTCATGCCCCGTGTGTCTCTCTCCCTCCCCCCACCCCCCGCTCATGCCCCGTGTGTCTCTCTCCCTCCCCCCACCCGCCGCTCATGCCCCGTGTGTCTCTCAGTCTCCCCCCACCCCCCGCTCATGCCCTGTGTGTCTCTCTCCCTCACCCCCACCCCCGCTCATGCCCCGTGTGTCTCTCCTCCTCCTACCCACCACCCGCTCATGCCAAGTGTGTCTCTCTCCCTCCCCACACCACCGCTCATGCCCCGTGTGCCTCTCATCCTCCCCCCACCCCCGCTCATGCCCCGTGTGTCTCTCCACCTCCTCCCCAAACCCCCATTCATGCCCCGTGTGTCTCTCCCCCTCCCGCCCACCCCCCGCTCATGCCCCGTGTGACTCTCTCCCTCCCCAAACCCCCATTCATGCCCCGTGTGTCTCTCTCCCTCCCCCCACCCCCGCTCATGCCCTGTGTGTCTCTCCCCATCCCGCCCACCCCCAGCTCATGCTCCGTGAGTCTCTCCACCTCCCGCCCACTCCTGCTCATGCCCCGTGTGTCTCTCTCCCTCCCCCCACCCCTGCTCATGCCCCGTGTGTCTCTCCCCCTCCCGCCCACCCCCCGCTCATGCCCGTGTGTCTCGCTCCCTCGACCCCACCCCCGCTCATGCCCCGTGTGCCTCTCTATCTCCCCCCCACCCCCGCTCATGCCCTGTATGTCTCTACCCCTCCCGCCCACCCCCCGCTCATGCCCCGTGTGTCTCTCCCCCTCCCGCCCACCCCCCGCTCATGCCCCGTGTGTCTCTCTCCCTCCCCCCATGCCCCGCTCATGCCCTGTGTGTCTCTCTCCCTCCCCCCCACCCCCCGCTCATGCACTGTGGGTCTCTCTCCCTCCCCCCACCCTCCGCTCATGCCCCGTGTGTCTCTCAGTCTCCCCCCACCCCTCGCTCATGCCCTGTGTGTCTCTCTCCCTCCCCCCACCCCGCTCATGCCCCGTGTGTCTCTACTCCTCCCGCCCACCACCCGCTCATGCCAAGTGTGTCTCTCTCCCTCCCCACACCACCGCTCATGCCCCGTGTGCCTCTCTCCCTCCCATCCACCCCCCGCTCATGCCCCGTGTGTCTCTCATCCTCCCCCCACCCCCGCTCATGCCCCGTGTGTCTCTACCCCGACCGCCCACCCCCCGCTCATGCCCCGTGTGTCTCTCCCCCTCCGCCCACCACCCGCTCATGCCCCGTGTGTCTCTCTCCCTCCCCCCACCCCCGCTCATGCCCCGTGTGTCTCTCCACCTCCCCCCCACCCCACGCTCATGCCCCGTGTGTCTCTCCCCCTCCTGCCCACCCCCCGCTCATGCCCCGTGTGACTCTCTCCCTCCCCAAACCCCCATTCATGCCCCGTGTGTCTCTCTCCCTCCCCCCACCCCCGCTCATGCCCTGTGTGTCTCTCCCCATCCCGCCCACCCCCAGCTCATGCCCCGTGTGTCTCTCCCCATAATGCCCACCCCCCGCTCATGCCCCATGTGTCTCTCCCGCCAATCCCCCGCTCATGCCCCGTGTGTCTCTCTCCCTCGCCCCACCCCCGCTCATGCCCCGTGTGTCTCTCCCCTCCCGGCCCCACCCCGCTCAAGCCCCGTGTGTCTCTCCCCCTCCCGCCCACCCCCTGCTCAGCCCTGTGTGTCTCTCCCCCTCCCGCCCACCCCACTCATGCCCCATGCGTCTCTCCACCTCCCGCCCACCCACTGCTCATGCCCCGTGTGTCTCTCTCCCTCCCGCCCACCCCCACTCATGCCCTGTGTGTCTCTCCCCCTCCCGCCCACCCCCCGCTCACGCCCCGTGTGTCTCTCCTCCGATCTGCCCACCCCCCGCTCATGCCCCGTGTGTCTCTTTCCCTCCCCCCACCCCGCTCATCCTCATCCCCCGTGTGTCTCTCACCCTCCCGCCCACCCCCCGCTCATGCCCCGTGTGTCTCTCTCCCTCCCGCCCACCCCCCGCTCACGTCCCGTGTGTCTCTCTCCCTCCCCCACCCCGCTCATGCCCCGTGTGTCTCTCCCCCTCCCGCCCACCCCCCACTCATGCCCAGTGTGTCTCTCCCCCTCCCGCTCATGCCCCGTGTGTCTCTCCCCCCACTGCCCACCCCCCGCTCATGCCCCATGTGTCTCTCCCCCTCCCGCCCACCCCCCGCTCATGCCCTGTGTGTTTCTTCCCCTCCCGCCCACCCCTCGCTCATGCCCCGTGTGTCTCTCTCCCTCCCCCTACCCCACGCTCATCCCCCGTGTGTCTCTCCCCCTCCCGCCCACCCCCTGCTCATGCCCCGTGTGTCTCTCCCCTTCCCGCCCACCCCCCGCTCATGCCCCGTGTGTCTCTCCCCCTCCCGCCCATCACCTGCTCATGCCATGTGTCTCTCTCTCTCCCAACCCCCACCCTCCGCTCATGCCCCGTGTGCCTCTCTCCCTCCCGCCCACCCCCCGCTCCTGCCCCGTGTGTCTCTCCCCCTCCGCCCACCCCCCTCATGCCCTGTGTGTCTATCCCTCTCCCGCCCACCCCCCGCTCATGCCCCGTGTGTCTCTCTCCCTCCCCCCCACCCCCGCTCATGCCCCGTGTGTCTTTCCACCTACCCCCCACCCCCCGCTCATGCCCTGTGTGTCTCTCATCCTCCCCCCACCCCCGCTCATGCCCCGTGTGTCTCTACCCCTCCCGCCCACCCCCCGCTCCTGCCCCGTGTGTCTCTCCCCCTCCGCCCACCCCCCTCATGCCCTGTGTGTCTATCCCTCTCCCGCCCACCCCCCGCTCATGCCCCGTGTGTCTCTCATCCCTCCCCCCCACCCCTGCTCATGCCCCGTGTGTCTTTCCACCTACCCCCCACCACCACTCATGCTCTGTGGGTCTCTCCCACTTCCACCCATCCCCCGCTCATGCCCCGTGTGACTCTCTCCCTCCCCCACACCCCGCTCATGCCCCATGTGTCTCTCTGCGTCCCCACCACCCCCGCTCATGCCCCATGTGTCTCTCCCCCTCCCCCTCCCCCCACTCATGCCCCGTGTGTCTCTCCCCCTACCGCCCACCCCTGCTCATGCCCCGTGTATCTCACCCCCTCCCGCCCACCCCCGTCCACGCCCTGTGTGTCTCTCCCGCCCACCCCTCGCGCATACCCCGTGAGTCTCTCTCCCACCCACCCCACGCTCATGCCCCATGTGTCTCTCCCCCTCCCACCCACCCCCGCTCATGCCCCGTGTGTCTCTCTCCCTCCCCCCACCCCCCGCTCATGCCCCGTGTGTCTCTCTCCCTCCCCCAACCCCCGCGTGTCTCTCCCCCTCCCCCCACTCATGCCCCATGTGTCTCTCCCCCTCCCGCCCACCCCTGCTCATGCCCCGTGTGTCTCTCTGCCTCCCGCCACCCCCGCTCATGCCCCGTGAGTCTATCCCGCCCACCCCTCGCTCATGCCCCGAGAGTCTTACCCCCTCCCGGCCAACCCCTGCTCATGCCCCGTGTGTCTCTCTCCCTCCCCCCACCCCCGCCACTTGCCCCGTGTGTCTCTCTCCCTCCCGCCCACCCCCGTTCATGCCCCATGTATCTCTCTCCCTCCCCCCACCCCCGCTCATGCCCCATGTGTCTCTCCCCCTCCCGCCCACCCCCCGCTCATGCCCCGTGTGTCTCTCTCCCTCCCCCCAACCCCCGCGTGTCTCTCCCCCTCACCCCACTCATGCCCCATGTGTCTCTCCCCCTCCCGCCCACCCCTGCTCATGCCCCGTGTGTCTCTCTGCCTCCCACCACCCCCGCTCATGCCCCTTGTGTCTCTCCCCCTCCCGCCCACCCCCCGCTCATGCCCCTTGTGTCTATCCCGCCCACCCCTCGCTCATGCCCCGAGAGTCTTACCCCCTCCCGGCCACCCCCTGCTCATGCCCCGTGTGTCTCTCTCCCTCCCCCCACCCCCGCTCTTGCCCCGTGTGTCTCTCTCCCTCCCCCTCACCCCCGCTCATGCCCCGTGTGTCTCTCCCCCTCCCGCCCACCCCCCGCTCAGCCCCGTGTGTCTCTCCCCCTCCCGCCCACCCCCACTCATGCCCCATGCGTCTCTCCACCTCCCGCCCACACCTCGCTCATGCCCCGAGAGTCTTACCCCCTCCCGGCCAACCCCCGCTCATGCCCTGTGTGTCTCTCTATCTCCCCCCACCCCCGCTCATGCCCCGTGTTTCTCTCTCCCTCCCCCTCACCCCCGCTCATGCCCAGTCTGTCTCTCCCCCTCCCGCCCACCCCCCGCTCAGCCCCGTGTGTCTCTCCCCCTCCCGCCCACCCCCACTCATGCCCCATGCGTCTCTCCACCTCCCGCCCACCCACTGCTCATGCCCCGTGTGTCTCTCTCCCTCCCGCCCACCCCCGCTCATGCCCTGTGTGTCTCTCCCGCTCCCGCCCACCCCCCGCTCACGCCCCGTGTGTCTCTCCTCCGAACTGCCCACCCCCCGCTCATGCCCCGTGTGTCTCTCTCCCTCCCCCCACCCCGCTCATGCCCCGTGTGTCTCTCACCCTCCCGCCCACCCCCCGTTCATGCCCCGTGTGTCTCTCCCTCTCCCGCCCACCCCCCGCTCAAGTCCCGTGTGTCTCTCTCCCTCCCCCATCCCCGCTCATGCCCTGTGTGTCTCTCCCCCTCCCGCCCACCCCCAACTCATGCCCCGTGTGTCTCTCCCCCTCCCGCTCATGCCCCGTGTGTCTCTCCCCCACTGCCCACCCCCCGCTCATGCCCCATGTGTCTCTCACCCTCCCGCCCACCCCCCGCTCATGCCCTGTGTGTCTCTCCCCCTCCCGCCCACCCCCCGCTCATGCCCCGTGTGTCTCTCTAACTCCCCCCCACCCCCGCTCATCCCCCGTGTGTCTCTCCCCCTCTCGCCCACCCCCTGCTCATGCCCCGTGTGTCTCTCCCCTTCCCGCCCACCCCCGCTCATGCCCCGTGTGTCTCTCCCCCTCCCGCCCATCACCTGCTCATGCCATGTGTCTCTCTCTCCCAACCCCTACCCTCCGCTCATGCCCCGTGTGCCTCTCCCCCCCCCCCGCCCCCGCTCATGCCCCGTGTGTCTCTCATCCTCCCCCCACCCCCGCTCATGCCCTGTGTGTCTCTACCCCTCCCGCCCAACCCCCGCTCATGCCCCGTGTGTCTCTCCCCCTCCGCCCACCCCCCCTCATGCCCTGTGTGTCTATCCCTCTCCCGCCCACCCCCCGCTCATGCCCCGTGTGTCTCTCTCCCTCCACCCCCGCTCATGCCCCGTGTGTCTCTCCACCTCCCCTCCACCCCCCACTCATGCCCCGTGTGTCTCTCCCCCTTCCGCCCACCCCCCGCTCATGCCCCGTGTGACTCTCTCCCTCCCCCCACACCCCGCTCATGCCCCATGTTTCTCTCTGCGTCCCCACCACCCCTGCTCATGCCCCATGTGTCTCTCCCGTTCCCCCTCCCCCCATTCATGCCCCGTGTGTCTCTCCCCCTACCGCCCACCCCTGCTCATGCCCCCTCCATCTCACCCCCCCCGCCCACCCCGTCCATGCCCCGTGTGTCTCTCCCGCCCACCCCTCGCTCATGCCCCGTGAGTCTCTCTCCCGCCCACCCCACGCTCATGCCCCATGTGTCTCTCTCCCTTCCCCCACCCCCCGCTCATGCCCCATGTGTCTCTCTCGCTCCCCCCCACCCCCGCTCATGCCCCATGTGTCTCTCTACCCGCTCATGCCCCGTGTGTCTCTCTCCCTCCCCCCACCCCCCGCTCATGCCCCGTGTGTCTCTCTCCCTCCCCCAACCCCCGCGTGTCTCTCCCCCTCCCCCCACTCATGCCCCATGTGTCTCTCCCCCTCCCGCCCACCCCTGCTCATGCCCCGTGTGTCTCTCTGCCTCCCGCCACCCCCGCTCATGCCCCGTGAGTCTATCCCACCCACCCCTCGCTCATGTCCCGAGAGTCTTACCCCCTCCCGGCCACCCCCCGCTCATGCCCCGTGTGTCTCTCTCCCTCCCCCCACCCCCGCTCATGCCCCTTGTGTCTATCCCGCCCACCCCTCACTCATGCCCCGAGAGTCTTACCCCCTCCCGGCCACCCCACTCATGCCCCGTGTGTCTCTCCCCCTCCCGCCCACCCCCCGCTCATGCACCGTGTGTCTTTCTCCCTCCCCCCAACCCCCGCGTGTCTCTCCCCCTCCCCCCACTCATGCCCCATGTGTCTCTCTCCCTTCCCCCACCCCCAGCTCATGCCCCATGTGTCTCTCTCGCTCCCCCCCACCCCCGCTCATGCCCCATGTGTCTCTCTACCCGCTCATGCCCCGTGTGTCTCTCTCCCTCCCCCCACCCCCCGCTCATGCCCCGTGTGTCTCTCTCCCTCCCCCAACCCCCGCGTGTCTCTCCCCCTCCCCCCACTCATGCCCCATGTGTCTCTCCCCCTCCCGCCACCCCCGCTCATGCCCCTTGTGTCTCTCCCCCTCCCGCCCACCCCCCGCTCATGCCCCTTGTGTCTATCCTGCCCACCCCTCGCTCATGCCCCGAAAGTCTTACCCCCTCCCGGCAACCCCCCGCTCATGCCCTGTGTGTCTCTCTCCCTCCCCCACCCCCGCTCTTGCCCCGTGTGTCTCTCCCCCTCCTGCCCACCCCCCGCTCATGCCCCGTGTATCTCTCTAAATCCCCCCCACCCCCGCTCATGCCCCGTGTGTCTCTCCCCCTCCCGCCCACCCCCCGCTCATGCCTTGTGTATCTCTCTCCCTCCCCCCACCCCCGCTCATGCCCCGTGTGTCTCTCCCCCTCCCGCCCGCCCCCTGCTCATGCCCCGTCTGTCTCTCTCCCTCCCCCCCAACCCCGCTCATGCCCTGTGTGTCTCTCCCCCTCCCGCCCACCCCCCGCTCATGCCCTGTGTGTCTCTCTGCCTCCCCCCACACCCCGCTCACGCCCCGTGTGTCTCTCTCCCTCCCCCCACCCCGCTCCTGCCCCGTTTGTCTCTCCTCCTCCCACCCACCCCCTGCTTATGCCCTGTGTCTCTCCCCTTCCCACCCACCCCCCGCTCATGCCCCGTGTGTCTCTCTCCCTCCCCCCATCCCCCGCTCATGCCCCATGTGTCTCTCTCCCTCCCCCCACCCCCGCTCATGCCCCGTGTGTCTCTCCCCCTCCCGCCCACCCCCCGCTCATGCCCCGTGTGTCTCTCTCCCTCCCCCCCACCCCACGGTCATCCCCCGTGTGTCTCTCCCCCTCCCGCCCACCCCCTGCTCATGCCCCGTGTGTCTCTCCCCTTCCCGCCCACCCCCCGCTCGTGCCCCGTGTGTCTCTCCCCCTCCCGCCCATCACCTGCTCATGCCATGTGTCTCTCTCTCCCAACCCCCACCCTCCGCTCATGCCCCGTGTGCCTCTCTCCCTCCCCCCCGCCCCAGCTCATGCCCCGTGTGTCTCTCATCCTCCCCCCACCCCCGCTCATGCCCTGTGTGTCTCTACCCCTCCCGCCCACCCCCCGCTCATGCCCCGTGTGTCTCTCCCCCTCCGCCCACCCCCCCTCATTCCCTGTGCGTCTATCCCTCTCCCGCCCACCCCCGCTCATGCCCCGTGTGTCTCTCTCCCTCCCCCCCGCCCCCGCTCACGCCCCGTGTGTCTCTCCACCTCCCCCCCACCCCCCACTCATGCCCCGTGTGTCTCTCCCCCTTCCGCCCATCCCCCGCTCATGCCCCGTGTGACTCTCTCCCTCCCCCCACACCCCGCTCATGCCCCGTGTGTCTATCCCCCTCCCACCCACCCCCTGCTTATGCCCAGTGTGTCTCGCTCCCTCCCCCCCAACCCCGCTCATGCCCCATGTGTCTCTCCCCCTACCGCCCATCCCCGCTCATGCCCCGTGTGTTGTGTCTCTCCCCCAGCTCAGGCCCCATGTGTCGCACCCCCTCCTGCCCACCCCCGCTCATGCCCTGTGTGCCTCTCTCCCTCCCCCCACCCCCGCTCATGCCCCGTGTGTCTCTCCCCCTAATGCCCACCCCCCGCTCATGCCCCGTGTGTCTCTCTCCCTCCCCCCCATGCCCCGCTCATGCCCCGTGTGTCTCTCTACCTCCCCCCCACCCCCCGCTCATGCCCCGTGTGTCTCTCTCCCTCCCCCCACCCCCCTCTCATGCCCTGTGTGTCTCTCAGTGTCCCCCCACCCCCCACTCATGCCCTGTGTGTCTCTCTCCCTCCCCCCCACCCCCGCTCATGCCCCGTGTGTCTCTCCTCCTCCCGCCCACCACCCGCTCATGCCAAGTGTGTCTCTCTCCCTCCCCCCACCCCCCGCTCATGCCCCGTGTGTCTCTCTCCCTCCCCCCACCCCCCGCTCATGCCCCGTGTGTCTCTCAGTCTCCCCCCACCCCCCACTCATGCCCTGTGTGTCTCTCTCCCTCCCCCCACCCCCGCTCATGCCCCGTGTGTCTCTCCACCTCCCCCCACCCCACGCTCATGCCCCGTGTGTCTCTCCCCCTCCCGCCCATCCCCCGCTCATGCCCGTGTGACTCTCTCCCTCCCCAAACCCCCGCTCATGCCCCGTGTGTCTCTCTCCCTCCCCCCACCCCTGCTCATGCCCCGTGTGTCTCTCCCCATCCCGCACACCCCCAGCTCATGCCCCGTGTGTCTCTCATCGTAATGCCCACCCCCCGCTCATGCCCAATGTATCTCTCCCCCTCCCGCCCATCCCCCGCTCATGCCCCGTGTGTCTCTCTCCCTCGCCCCACCCCCGCTCATGCCCTGTGTGTCTCTCCCCCTCCCACCCACCCCCTGCTTATGCCCTGTATGTCTCTCCCCCTCCCACCCACCCCCGCTCATGCCCCGTGTGTTGTGTCTCTCCCCAGCTCATGCCCCATGTGTCGCACCCCCTCCTGCCCACCCCCGCTCATGGCCCGTGTGCCTCTCTATCTCCCCCCCACCCCCGCTCATGCCCCGTGTGTCTCTCCCCCTAATGCCCACCCCCCGCTCATGCCCCGTGTGTCTCTCTCCCTTCCCCCATGCCCCGCTCATGCCCCGTGTGTCTCTCTAACTCCCCCCCACCCCCGCTCATGCCCCGTGTGTCTCTCCTCCTCCCGCCCACCACCCGCTCATGCCAAGTGTGTCTCTCTCCCTCCCCACACCCCCGCTCATGCCCCGTGTGCCTCTCTCCCTCCCATCCACCCCCCGCTCATGCCCCGTGTGTCTCTCATCCTCCCCCAACCCCGCTCATGCCCCGTGTGTCTCTACCCCGACCGCCCACCCCCGTTCATGCCCCATGTGTCTCTCCCCATCCGCCCACCACCCGCTCATGCCCCGTGTGTCTCTCTCCCTCCCCCCACCCCGCTCATGCCCCGTGTGTCTCTACCCCGACCGCCCACCCCCCGTTCATGCCCCATGTGTCTCTCCCCCTCCGCCCACCACCCGCTCATGCCCCGTGTGTCTCTCTCCCTCCCCCCCACCCCCGCTCATGCCCCGTGTGTCTCTCCACCTCCCCCCACCCCATGCTCATGCCCCGTGTGTCTCTCATCGTAATGCCCACCCCCCGCTCATGCCCAATGTATCTCTCCCCCTCCCGCCCATCCCCCGCTCATGCCCCGTGTGTCTCTCTCCCTCGCCCCACCCCCGCTCATGCCCTGTGTGTCTCTCCCCCTCCCGGCCACCCCCCGCTCATGCCCCGTTTGTCTCTCCTCCTCCCACCCACCCCCTGCTTATGCCCTGTGTGTCTCTCCCCCTCCCACCCACCCCCGCTCATGCCCCGTGTGTTGTGTCTCTCCCCCAGCTCATGCCCCATGTGTCGCACCCCCTCCTGCCCACCCCCGCTCATGGCCCGTGTGCCTCTCTATCTCCCCCCCACCCCCGCTCATGCCCCGTGTGTCTCTCCCCCTAATGCCCACCCCCCGCTCATGCCCCGTGTGTCTCTCTCCCTTCCCCCATGCCCCGCTCATGCCCCGTGTGTCTCTCTAACTCCCCCCCACCCCCGCTCATGCCCCGTGTGTCTCTCCTCCTCCCGCCCACCACCCGCTCATGCCAAGTGTGTCTCTCTCCCTCCCCACACCCCCGCTCATGCCCCGTGTGCCTCTCTCCCTCCCATCCACCCCCCGCTCATGCCCCGTGTGTCTCTCATCCTCCCCCACCCCGCTCATGCCCCGTGTATCTCTACCCCGACCGCCCACCCCTGTTCATGCCCCATGTGTCTCTCCCCCTCCGCCCACCACCCGCTCATGCCCCATGTGTCTCTCTCCCTCCCCCCACCCCGCTCATGCCCCGTGTGTCTCTACCCCGACCGCCCACCCCCCGTTCATGCCCCATGTGTCTCTCCCCCTCCGCCCACCACCCGCTCATGCCCCGTGTGTCTCTCTCCCTCCCCCCCACCCCCGCTCATGCCCCGTGTGTCTCTCCACCTCCCCCCACCCCATGCTCATGCCCCGTGTGTCTCTCCCCCTCCCGCCCATCCCCCGCTCATGCCCCGTGTGACTCTCTCCCTCCCCAAACCCCCGCTCATGCCCCGTGTGTCTCTCTCCCTCCCCCCACCCCTGCTCACTCCCCGTGTGTCTCTCCCCATCCCGCCCACACCAGCTCATGCCCCGTGTGTCTCTCACCGTAATGCCCACCCCCGCTCATGCCCTGTGTGTCTCTCCCCTTCCCGCCCACCCCCCGCTCATGCCCCGTGAGTCTCTCCACCTCCCGCCCACCCCCGCTCATGCCCCGTGTGTCTCTCTCCCTCCCCCCACCCCCGCTCATGCCCCGTGTGTCTATCCCCCTCCCACCCACCCCCTGCTCATGCCCAGTGTGTCTCGCTCCCTCCCCCCAACCCCGCTCATGCCCCATGTGTCTCTCCCCCTCCCGCCCACCCCCGCTCATGCCCCATGTGTCTCTCCCCAGCTCATGCCCCATGTGTCTCTCCCCCTCCCGCCCATCCCCCGCTCATGCCCCGTGTGTCTCTCTCCCTCCCCCCACCCCCGCTCATGCCCCGTATGTCTCTACCCCTCCCGCCCACCCTCCGCTCATGCCCCGTGTGTCTCTCCCCTAATGCCCACCCCCCGCTCATGCCCCGTGTGTCTCTCTCCCTCCCCCATGCCCAACTCATGCCCCGTGTGTCTCTCTCCCTCCCCCCCACCCCCCGCTCATGCCCCGTGTGTCTCTCTCCCTCCCCCCACCCCCCGCTCATGCCCCGTGTGTCTCTCAGTCTCCCCCCCACCCCCCGCTGATGCCCTGTGTGTCTCTCTCCCTCCCCCCCACCCCCGCTCATGCCCCGTGTGTCTCTCCTCCTCCCGCCCACCACCCGCTCATGCCAAGTGTGTCTCTCTCCCTCCCCACCCCCCGCTCATGCCCCGTGTGCCTCTCTCCCTCGCATCCACCCCCCGCTCATGCCCTGTGTGTCTCTCATCCTCCCCCCACCCCCGCTCATGCCCCGTGTGTCTCTACCCTGACCGCCCACACCCCGCTCATGCCCTGTGTGTCTCTCCGCCTCCGCCCACCACCCGCTCATGCCCCGTGTGTCTCTCTCCCTCTCTCCCACCCCCGCTCATGCCCCGTGTGTCTCTCCACCTCCCCCCACCCCACGCTCATGCCCCGTGTGTCTCTAACCCTCCCGCCCACCCCCCGCTCATGCCCCGTGTGACTCTCTCCCTCCCCAAACCCCCGCTCATGCCCCGTGTGTCTCTCTCCCTCCCCCACCCCTGCTAATGCCCCGTGTGTCTCTCCCCATCCCACCCACCCCCAGCTCATGCCCCGTGTGTCTCTCCCCGTAATGCCCACCCCCTGCTCATGCCCCATGTGTCTCTCCCCCTCCCGCCCATCCCCCGCTCATGCCCCGTGTGTCTCTCTCTCTCGCCCCACCCCCGCTCATGCCCCGTGTGTCTCTCCCCCTCCCGGCCACCCCCCGCTCATGCCCCGTGTTTCTCTCTCCCTCCCCCTCACCCCCGCTCTTGCCCCGTGTGTCTCTACCCCCCCGCCCACCCCCTGCTCAGCCCCGTGTGTCTCCTCCCCTCCCGCCCACCCCCACTCATGCCCCATGCATCTCTCCACCTCCCACCCACCCACTGCTCATGCCCCATGTGTCTCTCTCCCTCCCGCCCAACCCCGCTCAGGCCCTGTGTGTCTCTCCCCCTCCTGCCCACCCCCCGCTCACACCCTGTGTGTCTCTCCTCCGAACTGCCCACCCCCCGCTCATGACCCGTGTGTCTCTCTCCCTCCCCCTACCCCGCTCATCCCCCGTGTGTCTCTCAAACTCCTGCCCACCACCCGCTCATGCCCCGTGTGTCTCTCCCCCTCCCGCCCACCCCCGCTCACGTCCCGTGTGACACTCTCCCTCCCCCCACCCCCGCTCATTCCCCGTGTGTCTCTCCCCCTCCCGCCCACCCCCCACTCATGCCCCGTGTGCCTCTCCCCCTCCTGCTCATGCCCCGTGTGTCTCTCCCCCACTGCCCACCCCTGCTCATGCCCCATGTGTCTCTCCCCCTCCCGGCCACCCCCCGCTCATGCCCTGTGTGTCTCTCCCCCTCCCGCCCACACCTCGCTCATGCCCCGTGTATCTCTCCTCCGAACCGCCCACCCCCCGCTCATGCCCCATGTGTCTCTCTCCCTCCCCCTCACCCCCGCTCATCCCCCGTGTGTCTCTCCCCCTCCCGCCCACCCCCTTCTCATGCCCCGTGTGTCTATCCCTCCCGCCGCCCACCCCCCGCTCATGCCCCGTGTGTCTATCCCTCCCTCTGCCCACCCCCCGCTCATGCCCTGTGTCTCTATCCCTCCCCCGCTCATGCCCGGTGTCTCTATCCCTCCCGCTGCCCACCCCCCACTCATGCCCCGAGTCTCTCTCCCTCCCGCCGCCCACCCACCGCTCATGCCCTGTGTCTCTATCCCTCCCGCCGCCAACCCCCCGCTCATGCCACGTCTCTCTATCCCTCCCGCCGCCCACCCCCACTCATGCCCCGTGCCTCTCTCCACTTCCCCCCACCCCCCGCTCATGCCCTGTGTGTCTCTCCCCTGTTCGCCCAACCCCCGCTCATGACCTGTCTCCCCTGTTACCCCCCACCCACAGCTCATGCCCCGTGTCTCCCTTGTGTTACCCACCACCCCCAGCTCATGCCCCGTGTCTCCCTTGTGTTACCCACCACCCCCGGCTCATGCCCCATGTCTCCCATGTGTCTATCCCTCCTGCCGCCCACCCCCCGCTCATGCCCCGTGTGTCTATCCCTCCCACTGCCCACCCCCCGCTCATGCCTGTGTGTCTTTCCCTCCCGCCGCCCACCCCCTGTTCATGCCCAGTGTCTCTATCCCTCCCCCGCTCATGCCCCGTGTCTCTATCCCTCCCTCTGCCCACCCCCCGCTCATGCCCTGTGTCTCTATCCCTCCCCCGCTCGTGCCCCGTGTCTCTATCCCTCCCGCTGCCCACCCCCCACTCATGCCCCGAGTCTCTCTCCCTCCCGCCGCCCACCCCCGCTCATGCCCCGTGCCTCTCTCCACTTCCCCCCACCCCCCGCTCATGCCCTGTGTGTCTCTCCCCTGTTCCCCCAACCCCCGCTCATGACCTGTCTCCCCTGTTACCCCCCACCCACAGCTCATGCCCCGTGTCTCCCTTGTGTTACCCACCACCCCCAGCTCATGCCCCGTGTCTCCCTTGTGTTACCCGCCACCCCCGGCTCATGCCCCATGTCTCCCATGTGTCTATCCCTCCTGCCGCCCAACCCCCTCTCATGCCCCGTGTGTCTATCCCTCCCACTGCCCACCCCCCGCTCATGCCTGTGTGTCTTTCCCTCCCGCCGCCCACCCCCTGTTCATGCCCAGTGTCTCTATCCCTCCCCCGCTCATGCCCCGTGTCTCTATCCCTCCCGCCGCCCACCCCCTGCTCATGCCCCGTGTCGCTATCCCTCCCGCCGCACACCCCCGCTCATGCCCTTTGTCTCTATCCCTCCCGCCGCCTACCCCCGCTCATGCACCGTGTCTCTCACCACTTCCCCCCACCCCCCGCTCATGCCCCGTGTCTCCCATGTTCCCCCCACCGCCCGCTCATGACCTGTCTCCCCTGTAACCCCCCACCACACGCTCATGCCCTGTGTCTCCCTTGTGTTACCCCCCCAACCCCCGCTCATGCCCCATGTCTCCCTTGTGTTACCCCCCACCCATGCCCTGTCTCTCCTGTTACCCCCAAACACCCGCTCATGCCCCGTGTCTCCCTTGTGTTACCCCGCCCACCCCCCGCTGAGGCCATGTGTCTCCCTCCTTTCCCCCACCCCCGCTCATGCCCCGTGTGTCTCTCCCCTACCCCCAGCCCCCGCTCATACCCCGTGTCTCTCTCCCCTTCCTGCCCACCCCCTGCTCATGCCCCGTGTCTCCCTCCTTTCCCCCCACCCCCCACTCAAGCCCCGTGTCGCTCCCCTTCCCCCCAAACCCTGCTCATGCCCGTGTCTCTCTCCCCTTCCCCCACCCCCCGCTCATGCCCCGTGTGTCTCTCACCTTCCCCCCCACCCCCTGCTCATGCTCCGTGTGTCTCTCCCCTTCCCCCACCCCCCGCTCATGCCCCGTGTGTCTCTCCCCTTCCCCCACACCCCCTGTTCATGCCCCGTGTGTCTCCCCTGTTCCCCCCACCCTCGCTCATGCCCTGTGTGTGCGCCCAGTTCCCCATCCCCTCTCATGCCCTGTGTGTGACCTGCTCCCCCCACCCCCGCTCATGCCCTGTGTGCGCCCTGTTCCCCCACCGCCACTCATGCCCCGTGTCTCCCTCGTGTTCCCCCCACCCCCCACTCATGCCCCGTGTCTCCCTCGTGTACCCCCTCACCCCGCTCATGCCCCGTATCTCTCTCCCCTACTCCCCACCCCCCCGCTCATTCCCCGTGTCTCTATCCCCTACCCCCCACCCCCCGCTCATGCCCCGTGTCTCTCTCCCCTTCCCTCCACCCCCCACTCATGCCCCGTGTCTCTCTCCCATTCCCACCCCACCCCCCGCTCATGTCCTGTGTCTCTCTCCCCTTCCCCCCAACCCCCGTGCATGCCCCATGTCTCCCTCCTTTCCCCCCCCCCTCATGCCCCGTGCATCTCTCCACTTCCCCCCACCCCCGCTCATGCCCTGTGTCTCCCTCCTTTCCCCCACCCTCCGCTCATGCGCCGTGTGTCTCTCCCCTTACCCCCTACTGCCTGCTCATGCCCCGTGTCTCCCTCCTTTCCCCCCACCCCCCGCTCATGCCCCATGTCTCTCCCCTTCCCCACAAACCCCGCTCATGCCCCATGTCTCTCTCCCCTCCCCCCCACCCCCTGCTCATGCCCCGTGTCTCTCTCCCCTTCCCCCCACCCCGCTCATTCCCGGTGTCTCTCTCCCCTTCCCCCCCACCCCCCGCTCATGTCCTGTGTCTCTCTCCCCTTCCCCCCACCCCCCGCTCATGCCCTGTGTGTCTCTCCCCTTCTCCCCACCCCCCACGCATGCCCCATGTCTCCCTCCTTTCCCCCACCCCCTGCTCAAGCCCCGTGTCTCTCTCCCCTTCCCTCCCACCCCCCGCTCATGCCCCGTATCTCCCTCCTTTCCCCCCACCCCCTGCTTATGCCCCGTGTTTCTCCCCTTCCCCCGAAACCCCGCTCATGCCCCGAGTCTCTCTCCCCTTCCCCCCACCCCCTGCTCATGCCCCGTGTGTCTCTCCCCTTCCCCCACACCCCCTGTTCATGCCCCATGTGTCTCCCCTGTTCCCCCCACCCCCCGCTCATGACCTGTCTCCCCTGTAACCCCCACCACACGCTCATGCCCTGTGTCTCCCTTGTGTTACCCCCCCAACCCCCGCTCATGACCCATGTCTCCCTTGTGTTACCCCCCACCCATGCCCTGTCTCTCCTGTTACCCCCAAACACCCGCTCATGCCCCGTGTCTCCCTTGTGTTACCCCGCCCACCCCCCGCTCAGGCCCTGTGTCTCCCTCCTTTCCCCCACCCCCTCTCATGCCCCGTGTGTCTCTCCCCTACCCCCACCCCCGCTCATACCCCATGTCTCTCTCCCCTTCCTGCCCACCCCCCGCTCATGCCCCGTGTCTCCCTCCTTTCCCCCCACCCCCCACTCATGCCCCGTGTTGCTCCCCTTCCCCCCAAACCCCGCTCATGCCCGTGTCTCTCTCCCCTTCCCCCACCCCCCGCTCATGCCCCGTGTGTCTCTCACCTTCCCCCCCACCCCCTGCTCATGCTCCGTATGTCTCTCCCCTTCCCCCACCCCCCGCTCATGCCCCGTGTGTCTCTCCCCTTCCCCCACACCCCCTGTTCATGCCCCGTGTGTCTCCCCTGTTCCCCCCACCCTCGCTCATGCCCTGTGTGTGCGCCCAGTTCCCCATCCCCTCTCATGCCCTGTGTGTGACCTGTTCCCCCCACCCCCGCTCATGCCCTGTGTGCGCCCTGTTCCCCCACTGCCACTCATGCCCCGTGTCTCCCTCATGTTCCCCCCACCCCCCACTCATGCCCCGTGTCTCCCTTGTGTACCCCCTCACCCCCGCTCATGCCCCATGTCTCTCTCCCCTACTCCCCACCCCCCGCTCATTCCCCGTGTCTCTCTCCCCTACCCCCCGACCCCCGCTCATGCCCCGTGTCTCTCTCCCCTTCCCCCCACCCCCTGCTCATGCCCCGTGTGTCTCTCCCCTTCCCCCACACCCCCTGTTCATGCCCCATGTGTCTCCCCTGTTCCCCCCACCCCCCGCTCATGCCCCGTGTCTCCCTCCTTTCCCCCCACCCCCCACTCATGCCCCGTGTTGCTCCCCTTCCCCCCAAACCCTGCTCATGCCCGTGTCTCTCTCCCCTTCCCCCACCCCCCGCTCATGCCCCGTGTGTCTCTCACCTTCCCCCCCACCCCTGCTCATGCTCCGTGTGTCTCTCCCCTTCCCCCACCCCCCGCTCATGCCCCGTGTGTCTCTCCCTTTCCCCCACACCCCCTGTTCATGCCCCGTGTGTCTCCCCTGTTCCCCCCACCCTCGCTCATGCCCTGTGTGTGCGCCCAGTTCCCCATCCCCTCTCATGCCCTGTGTGTGACCTGTTCCCCCCACCCCCGCTCATGCCCTGTGTGCGCCCTGTTCCCCCACTGCCACTCATGCCCCGTGTCTCCCTCATGTTCCCCCCACCCCCCACTCATACCCCGTGTCTCCCTTGTGTACCCCCTCACCCCCGCTCATGCCCCGTGTCTCTCTCCCCTACTCCCCACCCCCCGCTCATTCCCCGTGTCTCTCTCCCCTACCCCCCACCCCCCGCTCATGCCCCGTGTCTCTCTCCCCTTCCCTCCACCCCCCACTCATGCCCGTGTCTCTCTCCCCTTCCCCCCCACCCCCCGCTCATGTCCTGTGTCTCTCTCCCCTTCCCCCCAACCCCCGTGCATGCCCCATGTCTCCCTCCTTCCCCCCGCTCATGCCCCGTTCATCTCTCCACTTCCCCCCACCCCCGCTCATGCCCTGTGTCTCCCTCCTTTCCCCCACCCCCCGCTCATGCGCCGTGTGTCTCTCCCCTTACCCCCTACCGCCCGCTCATGCCCTGTGTCTCCCTCCTTTCCCCCCACCCCCCGCTCATGCCCCATGTCTCTCCCCTTCCCCACAAACCCCGCTCATGCCCCATGTCTCTCTCCCCTCCCCCCCACCCGCCGCTCATGCCCCGTGTCTCTCTCCCCTTCCCCCCACCCCGCTCATTCCCGGTGTCTCTCTCCCCTCCCCCCGACCCCCCGCTCATGTCCTGTGTGTCTCTCCCCTACCCCCCGCTCATACCCCGTGTCTCTCTCCCCTTCCCTCCCACCCCCCGCTCATGCCCCGTGTCTCCCTCCTTTCCCCCCACCCCCTGCTTATGCCCCGTGTTTCTCCCCTTCCCACCAAACCCCGCTCATGCCCCGTGTCTCTCTCCCCTTCCCCCCACCCCCTGCTCATGCCCCGTGTGTCTCTCCCCTTCCTCCACACCCCCTGTTCATGCCCCATGTGTCTCCCCTGTTCCCCCCACCCCCGCTCATGCCCCATGTGTGCGCCCTGTTCCCCCACCCCCGCTCATGCCCTGTGTGTGCCCTGTTCCCCCACCCCCACTCATGCCCCGTCTGCGCCCTGTTTTCCCCCATCCCCACTCATGCCCCGTGTCTCCCTCGTGTTCCCCTCACCCCCCGCTCATGCCCCGTGTCTCCCTCGTGTACCCCCTCACCACCCGCTCACGCCCCGTGTGTCTCCTGTTGCCCCCACCCCTGCTCATGCCCCGTGTCTCCCTTGTGTTCCTCCAACCCCCACTCATGCCCCTTGTCTCCCTCTTGTTCCCCCCACCCCTCACTCATGCCCTGTCCCCATCATGTACCCCCCCGACCCCCCGCTCATGCCCCGTGTGTCTCCTGTTGCCCACACCCCCCGCTCATGCCCCGTGTCTTCCTCGTGTTCCCCCCACCCCTCGCTCATGTCCTGTGTCTCCCTCCTTTCCCCCCACCCCATGCCCCATGTGTCTCTCCCCTCCCCCCACCCCCGCTCATGCCCTGTGTCTCTCCCCTTCCCCCACCCCCTGCTCATGCCCTGTGTGTCTCTCCACTTCCCACCACCCCCGCTCATGCCCCGTGTGTCTCTCCCCTTCCCCCGCTAATGCCCCATGTCTCTCTCCCCTTCCCCCACCCCTGCTCATGCCCCGTGTCTCTCTCCTCTATCCCCCAACCCCCCGCTCATGCCCCGTGCCTCTCTCCCCTTCCCCCCACCTCCCGCCCCATGTCTCTCTCCCCTTCCCCCACCCCCTGCTCATGTCCTGTGTCTCTCTCCCCTTCCCCCCACCCCCCGCTCATACCCTGTGTGTCTCTCCCCTTCCCCCCACACCCACGCATGCTCCGTGTCTCCCTCCTTTCCCCCACCCCGCTCATGCCCTGTGTCTCTCTCCCCTTCTGCCCACCGCCTGCTCATGCCCTGTGTGTCTCTCCCCGTCCCCCTCACCCCCACTCATGCCCTGTGTGTCTCTCCCCTTCCCCCCACCCCCTGCTCATGCCCTGTGTCTCTCCCCTTCTCCCCACCCCCTGCTCATGCCCCATGTCTCCGTCCTTTCCCCACACCCCCCGCTCATGCCCCGTGTATCTCCCCCCTTCCCCCCACTCCCGCTCATGCCCCGTATCTCCCTCCTTTCCCCCCACCCCCTGCTCATGCCCCGTGTTTCTCCCCTTCCCCCCAAACCCCGCTCATGCCCCGTGTCTCTCTCCCCTTCCCCCCACCCCCTGCTCATGCCCCGTGTGTCTCTCCCCTTCCCCCACACCCCCTGTTCATGCCCCATGTGTCTCCCCTGTTCCCCCCACCCCCCGCTCATGACCTGTCTCCCCTGTAACCCCCACCACACGCTCATGCCCTGTGTCTCCCTTGTGTTACCCCCCCAACCCCCGCTCATTCCCCATGTCTCCCTTGTGTTACCCCCCACCCATGCCCTGTCTCTCCTGTTACCCCCAAACACCCGCTCATGCCCGTGTCTCCCTTGTGTTACCCCGCCCACCCCCCGCTCAGGCCCTGTGTCTCCCTCCTTTCCCCCACCCCCGCTCATGCCCTGTGTGTCTCTCACCTACCCCCACCCCCCGCTCATACCCCATGTCTCTCTCCCCTTCCTGCCCACCCCCCGCTCATGCCCCGTGTCTCCCTCCTTTCCCCCCACCCCCCACTCATGCCCCGTGTTGCTCCCCTTCCCCCCAAACCCCGCTCATGCCCGTGTCTCTCTCCCCTTCCCCCACCCCCCGCTCATGCCCCGTGTGTCTCTCACCTTCCCCCACCCCCTGCTCATGCTCCGTGTGTCTCTCCCCTTCCCCCACCCCCCGCTCATGCCCCGTGTGTCTCTCCCCTTCCCCCACACCCCCTGTTCATGCCCCGTGTGTCTCCCCTGTTCCCCCCACCCTCGCTCATGCCCTGTGTGTGCGCCCAGTTCCCCATCCCCTCTCATGCCCTGTGTGTGACCTGTTCCCCCCACCCCCGCTCATGCCCTGTGTGCGCCCTGTTCCCCCACTGCCACTCATGCCCCGTGTCTCCCTCATGTTCCCCCCACCCCCCACTCATGCCCCGTGTCTCCCTTGTGTACCCCCTCACCCCCGCTCATGCCCCGTGTCTCTCTCCCCTACTCCCCACCCCCCGCTCATTCCCCGTGTCTCTCTCCCCTACCCCCCACCCCCCGCTCATGCCCCGTGTCTCTCTCCCCTTCCCTCCACACCCCACTCATGCCCCGTGTCTCTCTCCCCTTCCCCCCCACCCCCCGCTCATGTCCTGTGTCTCTCTCCCCTTCCCCCCAACCCCCGTGCATGCCCCATGTCTCCCTCCTTCCCCCCCGCTCATGCCCCGTGCATCTCTCCACTTCCCCCCACCCCCGCTCATGCCCTGTGTCTCCCTCCTTTCCCCCACCCCCCGCTCATGCGCCGTGTGTCTCTCCCCTTACCCCCTACCGCCCGCTCATGCCCCGTGTCTCCCTCCTTTCCCCCCACCCCCCGCTCATGCCCCATGTCTCTCCCCTTCCCCACAAACCCCGCTCATGCCCCATGTCTCTCTCCCCTCCCCCCCACCCCCCGCTCATGCCCCGTGTCTCTCTCCCCTTCCCCCCACCACGCTCATTCCCGGTGTCTCTCTCCCCTTCCCCCCGACCCCCCGCTCATGTCCTGTGTGTCTCTCCCCTACCCCCCGCTCATACCCCGTGTCTCTCTCCCCTTCCCTCCCACCCCCCGCTCATGCCCCGTGTCTCCCTCCTTTCCCCCCACCCCCTGCTTATGCCCCGTGTTTCTCCCCTTCCCACCAAACCCCGCTCATGCCCCGTGTCTCTCTCCCCTTCCCCCCACCCCCTGCTCATGCCCCGTGTGTCTCTCCCCTTCCTCCACACCCCCTGTTCATGCCCCATGTGTCTCCCCTGTTCCCCCCACCCCCGCTCCTGCCCCATGTGTGCGCCCTGTTCCCCCACCCCCGCTCATGCCCTGTGTGTGCCCTGTTCCCCCACCCCCACTCATGCCCCGTCTGCGCCCTGTTTTCCCCCATCCCCACTCATGCCCCGTGTCTCCCTCGTGTTCCCCTCACCCCCCGCTCATGCCCCGTGTCTCCCTCGTGTACCCCCTCACCACCCGCTCACGCCCCGTGTGTCTCCTGTTGCCCCCACCCCTGCTCATGCCCCGTGTCTCCCTTGTGTTCCTCCAACCCCCACTCATGCCCCTTGTCTCCCTCTTGTTCCCCCCACCCCTCACTCATGCCCTGTCCCCATCATGTACCCCCCGACCCCCCGCTCATGCCCCGTGTGTCTCCTGTTGCCCCCACCCCCCGCTCATGCCCCGTGTCTTCCTCGTGTTCCCCCCACCCCCCACTCATGTCCTGTGTCTCCCTCCTTTCCCCCCACCCCATGCCCCATGTGTCTCTCCCCTCCCCCCACCCCCGCTCATGCCCTGTGTCTCTCCCCTTCCCCCACCCCCCGCTCATGCCCTGTGTGTCTCTCCACTTCCCACCACCCCCGCTCATGCCCCGTGTGTCTCTCCCCTTCCCCCGCTAATGCCCCATGTCTCTCTCCCCTTCCCCCACCCCTGCTCATGCCCCGTGTCTCTCTCCTCTATCCCCCAACCCCCCGCTCATGCCCCGTGCCTCTCTCCCCTTCCCCCCACCTCCCGCCCCATGTCTCTCTCCCCTTCCCCCACCCCCTGCTCATGTCCTGTGTCTCTCTCCCCTTCCCCCCACCCCCCGCTCATACCCTGTGTGTCTCTCCCCTTCCCCCCACGCCCACGCATGCTCTGTGTCTCCCTCCTTTCCCCCACCCCGCTCATGCCCTGTGTCTCTCTCCCCTTCTGCCCACCGCCTGCTCATGCCCTGTGTGTCTCTCCCCGTCCCCCTCACCCCCACTCATGCCCTGTGTGTCTCTCCCCTTCCCCCCACCCCCTGCTCATGCCCTGTGTCTCTCCCCTTCCCCCCACCCCCTGCTCATGCCCCATGTCTCCCTCCTTTCCCCACACCCCCCGCTCATGCCCCGTGTGTCTCTCCCCTTCCCCCCACCCCCCATTCATGCCCCGTGTGTCTCCGCTGTTCTCCCCACCCCCCGCCGCTCATGCCCTGTGTGTGCGCCCTGTTCCCCCACCCCTGCTCATGCCCCGTGTGCGCCCTGTTCCCCCCACCCCCGCCCCGTGTCTCCCTCGTGTTCCCCCCACCCACCCGCTCATGCCCCGGTTCTCCGTCGTGTACCCCCTCACCCCCCGCTCATGCCCCGTGTATCTTCTGTGTTCCTCCCAACCCCCACTCATGCCACGTGTCTCCCTCGTGTTCCCCCCACCCCCACTCATGCCCTGTCTCCATCGTGTACCCCCTCACCCCCCACTCAAGGCCTGTGTGTCTCCTGTTGCCCCCACACCCCTGCTCCTGTCCCATGTGTCGCCTGTTGCCACCACCCCCGCTCATGCCCCGTGTCTCCATCGTGTTCACCCCACCCCCCGCTCATGCCCCGTGTTTCCTTCGTGTTACCGCCCACCCCCCTGCTCATGCCCCATGTCTCCCTCGTGTTCCCCCCACCCCATGCTCATGCGCCTTGTCTCTCTCCTTTCCCCCCACCCCTGCTCATGTCCCGTGTGTGCCCTGTATCCCCCCGCTCATGCCCCGTGTCTCCCTCGTGTTCCTCCCCACCCCCCGCTCATACCCCATGTCTCCCTCATGTTCCTCCCCACCCGCTGCTCATGCCCCGTGTCTCTCTCGTGTTCCCCCACCCCCGCTCATGCCCCGTGTTTCCTTCCTTTCCCCCCCCACCCTCTGCTCATGCCCCGTTTGTACCCTGTACATTTGTGATGTCATCTTTGATGTCCTGGGTGTTAGTCTTAGCAGTGCACGGTGGTGGTGCGAGTTATGGTTGCTTAGCTTACAATAACTGGCAAATTTCAAGGGTTTTTCGGTTTTACTTGGAACCATAACGTCCCTTTGACAAAGTTTTTTCACTGAATTTCAAAGGTTTTTAGTAGCGCAACTTAACCATAATGTCCCTTTTACAAAGTTTTTTCACTGAAAGTATATATATATATACATATATTACATGGTTGTGGCCATGTAGTTATGGTGAAGTTGGTGTTTCCATAGGAAGAGCACTTTTTGGGCGGCTTATAACTGCTCACCCTGGACGAATCCTCACCAAACTTTGCAAAAAAAGTATTTGGGTCACTCTGAATTTTTTTGCAAAGTTTGGTGAGGATTCGTCCAGGGGGGGCAAAGGTTAGGGGGGGTCCCAAAACTTTTTTTTTCCAATAGACTGAATGGGAAACTTTCTTTGCTCGCGTCTACAGCCCAAACCGCTGGACGGATTTTCCCCAAATTAGACCAGGAGCAGCGGCTTGGTCCCGAAAGCGTGCTTTTGCAAATTTGGTGAAAATCCATCCAGTAGTTTTTAAAAAAATGACCAAATAGTAGGTCCAAAAAAATTAGTGATATCTGTGTCCGCTTCGCAGACACACTTCCCTGTTTGGTCCGCGGACAGTGTCCTGATTGGTCCATTGACTTGAGTGATGTCGGCGGACATGCGACGTGGTCACTGATTGGACGGCGTGGAGCGTGAAGCGCGTCAGATTTTCGATAGCGCCCGCCATCTTGGATTCGCGGACAGCGCAGTGAAACTTGGTTCAAAATTTGTATTTAGTAGAGTGTTTTGGTGTGTAGGAGTGTTTGGGGAGCGTGGGAGTGTATGAGATAGGATGAAAGTTCTGCTTTTTTATGTGTTAGATGTTCTTTTTGTGTTCAATTTGTCTGACATCATCACAGGTGTTCTGAAATGTTCTAAATAAACTGAATGGGGGGTGTTCTGAGGACTCAATATGTGTCCGTTTTGTTCGCAAGCAAGCTGAAACTGTTCTAAGAACACTCGCGGTGTCCTGAAATGTTCGCAAATAAAAAGAATGGGGGTGTCCTGAGGGCTCTGTCCATATTGTTTCGTTGTCAAGTTGAATGTGTTCTAAGAACACTCGCGGTGTCCTGAAATGGTCGCAAATACACAAAATGGGGGTGTTCTGAAGACGTTGTCGAACACTCGCTGTGTCCTGAAATGTTCGCAAATATGAATGGGTGGTTGGGGCTGGCAAGTTGAATGTGTTCTAAGAACACTCGCGGTGTCATGAGATGTTCACAAATAAACAAAATGGGGGTGTCCTGAGGACGCTGTCCGTATTGTTCTTTGTCAAGTTGGATGTGTTCTAAGAACACTCGCAGTGTCCTGAAATGTTCGCAAATAAACAAGATGGTGGTGTTCTGAAGACGCTTCTAAGAACACTCGCGGTGTCCTGAAATGTTCGCAAATAAACAAAATGGGGGTGTCCTGAGGACGCTGTCCGTATTGTTCTCTGTCAAGTTGAATGTGCTCTAAGAACACTCGCAGTGTCCTGAAATGTTCACACATAAACAAGATGGTGGTGTTCTGAAGACGCTTCTAAGAACACTCGCAGTGTCCTGAAATGTTCACAAATAAACAAAATGGGGGTGTCCTGAGGACGCTATCCGTATTGTTCTCTGTCAAGTTGAATGTGTTCTAAGAACACTCGCGGTGTCCTGAAATGTTCGCAAATAAACAAAATCGGGGTGTTCTGAAGAGGTTTCTAAGAACACTTGCGGTGTCCTGGAATGTTCGTAGGGGGTGTCCTGAGGACGCTGTCCGTATTGTTCTCTGTCAAGTTGAAAGTGTTCTAAGAACACTCGCAGTGTCCTGAAATGTTCGCAAATACACAAAATGGAGGTGTTCTGATGAAGTTGTCGAACACTCGCTGTGTACTGAAATGTTCGCAAATATGAATGGAGGTTGTGGCTGGCAAGTTGAATGTGTTCTAAGAACACTTGCGATGTCCTGAAATGTTCGCAAATAAACAAGATGGTGGTGTTCTGAAGTCGCTTCAAAGAACACTCGCGGTGTCCTGAAATGTTCGCAAATAAACAAAATGGGGGTGTCCTGAGGACGCTGTCCGTATTGTTCTCTGTCAAGTTGAATGTGTTCTAAGAACACTTGCGGTGTCCTGAAATGTTCGCAAATAAACAAAATAGGGGTGTGGTGAAGACATTTCTAAGAACACTCTTGGTGTCCTGGAATGTTCGTAGGGGGTGTCCTGAAGGCGTAGTCCGTATTGTTCGCTTGCAAGTTGAATGTGTTCTAAGAACACTCGCGGTGTCCTGAAATTTTCGCAAATAAACAAAATGGGAGTGTCCTGAAGACGCTGTCCGTATTGTTCTCTGTCAAGTTGAATGTGTTCTGAGAACACTCGCGGTGTCCTGAAATGTCCGCAAATACACAAAATGGCGGTGTTCTGAAGACGTTGTCGAACACTCGCTGTGTCCTGAAATGTTTGCAAATATGAATGGGGGTTGTGGCTGGCAAGTTGAATGTGTTCTAAGAACACTCGCGGTGTCCTGAAATGTTCGCAAATAAACAAAATGTGGGTGTTCTGAGGACGCTGTCCATATTGTTCTCTGTCAAGTTGAATGTGTTCTAAGAACACTCGCGGTATCCTGAAATGTTCGCAAATAAACAAAATGGGGGTGTTCTGAAGACTTTTCTAAGAACACTCGCGGTGTCCTGGAATGTTCATAGGGGGTGTCCTGAGGACGCTGTCTGTATAGTTCTCTGTCCAGTTGAATGTGTTCTAAGAACACTCGTGGTGTCCTGAAATGTTCGCAAATACACAAAATGGGGGTGTTCTGAAGATGTTGTTGAACACTCGCTGTGTCCTGAAATGTTCGCAAATATGAATGGGGGGTTGTGGCTGGCAAGTTGAATTTGTTCTAAGAACACTTGCGGTGTCCTGAAATGTTCGCAAATAAACAAGATGGGGGTGTTCTGAAGACGCTTCTAAGAACACTTGCTGTATCCTGAAATGTTCGCAAATAAACAAAATGGGGGTGTCCTGAGGACACTGTACGTATTGTTCTCTGCGAAGTTGAATGTGTTCTAAGAACACTCGCAGTGTCCTGAAATGTTCACAAATACACAAAATGGGGGTGTCCTGAGGACGCTGTCAGTATTGTTCTCTGTCAAGTTGAATGTGTTCTGAGAACACTCGCGGTGTCCTGAAATGCTCGCAAATACACAAAATGGCGGTGTTCTGAAGACGTTGTTGAACACTCGCTGTGTCCTGAAATGTTCGCAAATATGAATGGGGGGTTGTGGCTGGCAAGTTGAATGTGTTCTAAGAACACTCGTGGTGTCCTGAAATGTTCGCAAATAAACAAAATGTGGGTATTCTGAGGACGCTGTCCATATTGTTCTCTGTCAAGTTGAATTTGTTCTAAGAACACTCGCGGTGTCCTGAAATGTTCACAAATAAACAAGATGGTGGTATTCTGAAGACGCTTCTAAGAACACTCGCAGTGTCCTGAAATGTTCGCAAATAAACAAAATGGGGGTGTCCTGAGGACACTGTACGTATTGTTTTCTGTCAAGTTGAATGTGTTCTAAGAACATTTGCGGTGTCCTGAAATGTTCGCAAATAAACAAAATGGGGGTATCCTGAGGACGCTGTCCGTATTGTTCTCTGTCAGGTTGAATGTTTTCTAAGAACACTCGCGGTGTCCTGAAATGTTCGCAAATAAACAAAATCGGGGTGTTCTGAAGACGTTTCTAAGAACACTCGCAGTGTCCTGGAATGTTCGTATGGGGTGTCCTGAGGACGCTGTCCGTATTGTTCTCTGTCAAGTTGAATGTGTTCTAAGAACACTCGCAGTGTCCTGAAATGTTCGCAAATACACAAAATGGGGGTGTTCTGAAGAAGTTGTCGAACACTCTCTGTGTACTGAAATGTTCGCAAATATGAATGTGGGTTGTGGCTGGCAAGTTGAATGTGTTCTAAGAAACACTTGCGGTGTCCTGAAATGTTCGCAAATAAACAAGATGGTGGTGTTCTGAAGACGCTTCAAAGAACACTCGCGGTGTCCTGAAATGTTCGCAAATAAACAAAATGGGGGTGTCCTGAGGACGCTGTCTGTATTGTTCTCTGTCAAGTTGAATGTGTTCTAAGAACACTCGCGGTGTCCTGAAAAGTTTGCAAATAAACAAAATGGGGGTGTTGTGAAGATGTTTCTAAGAACACTCTCGGTGTCCTGGAATGTTCGTAGGGGGTGTTCTGAAGGCGTAGTCCGTATTGTTCGCTTGCAAGTTGAATGTGTTCTAAGAATACTCGCGGTGTACTGAAATGTTCACAAATAAACAAAATGGGGGTGTCCTGAGGACGCTGTCCGTATTGTTCTCTGTCAAGTTGAATGTGTTCTGAGAACACTTGCGGTGTCCTGAAATGTTCGCAAATACACAAAATGGGGGTGTTCTGAAGACGTTGTCGAACACTCGCGGTGTCCTGAAATTTTCGCAAATAAACAAAATGGGGGTGTCCTGAGGACGCTGTCCGTTTTGTTCTTTGTCAAGTTGAATGTGTTCTGAGAACACTCGCGGTGTCCTGAAATGTTCGCAAATACACAAAATGGTGGTGTTCTGAAGACGTTGTCGAACACTCGCTGTGTCCTGAAATGTTCGCAAATAGGAATGGGGGGTTGTGGCTGGCAAGTTGAATGTGTTCTAAGAACACTCGCGGTGTCCTGAAATGTTCGCAAATAAACAAAATGGGGGTGTTCTGAAGACGTTTCTAAGAACACTCGCGGTGTCCTGGAATGTTCGTAGGGGGTGTCCTGAGGATGCTGTCTGTATTGTTCTCTGTCCAGTTGAATGTGTTCTAAGAACACTCGCTTTGTCCTGAAATGTTCGCAAATACACAAAATGGGGGTGTTCTGAAGATGTTGTTGAACACTCGCTGTGTCCTGAAATGTTCGCAAATAGGAATGGGGGGTTGTGGCTGGCAAGTTGAATTTGTTCTAAGAACACTTGCGGTGTCCTGAAATGTTCACAAATAAACAAGATGGTGGTATTCTGAAGACGCTTCTAAGAACACTCGCAGTGTCCTGAAATGTTCGCAAATAAACAAAATGGGGGTGTCCTGAGGACGCTGTCCGTATTGTTCTCTGTCAAGTTGAATGTGTTCTAAGAACACTCACGGTGTCCTGAAATGTTCGCAAATAAACAAAATGGCGGTGTTGTGAAGACGTTTCTAAGAACACTATTGGTGTCCTGGAATGTTCGTAGCGGGTGTCCTGATGCGTAGTCCGTATTGTTCGCTTGCAAGTTGAATGTGTTCTGAGAACACTCGCGGTGTCCTGAAATGTTCGCAAATACACAAAATGGGGATGTTCTGAAGACCTTGTCGAACACTCGCTGTGTCCTGAAATTTTCGCAAATAAACAAAATGGGGGTGTCCTGATGCGTAGTCCGTATTGTTCGCTTGCAAGTTGAATGTGTTCTGAGAACACTCGCGGTGTCCTGAAATGTTCGCAAATACACAAAATGGCGGTGTTCTGAAGATGTTGTCGAACACTCGCTGTGTCCTGAAATGTTCGCAAATATGAATGGGTGGTTGTGGCTAGCAAGTTGAATATGTTCTAAGAACACCCGCGGTGTCCTGAAATGTTCGCAAATAAACAAAATATGGGTGTTCTGAGGACGCTGTCCATATTGTTCTCTGTCAAGTTGAATGTGTTCTAAGAACACTCGCGGTGTCCTGAAATGTTCGCAAATAAAACAAATGGGGGTGTTCTGAAGACGTTTCTAAGAACACTTGCGGTGTCCTGGAATGTTCGTAGGGGTGTCCTGAGGACGCTGTCTGTATTGTTCTCTGTCCAGGTGAATGTGTTCTAAGAACACTCGCTGTGTCCTGAAATGTTCGCAAATATGAATGGGGGGTTGTGGCTGGCAAGTTGAATTTGTTCTAAGAACACTTGCAGTGTCCTGAAATGTTCGCAAATAAACAAGATGGTGGTGCCCCGTGTGTCTCTTTCCCTCCCCCATCCCCCGCTCATGCCCCATGTGTCTCTCTCCCTCCCCCCCACCCCCGCTCATGCCCCGTGTGTCTCTCCCCCTCATGCCCACCCCCCGCTCATGCCCCGTGTGTCTCTCTCCCTCCCCCCACCCCCCGCTCATGCCCCGTGTGTCTCTCTCCCTCCCCCCAACCCCCACTCATGCCCCGTGTGTCTCTCCCATCGCTCATGCCCCGTGTGTCTCTCCAGCCCACACCTCGCTCATGCCCCGAGAGTCTTACCCCCTCCCGCCCACCCCCCGCTCATGCCCCGTGTGTCTCTCTCCCTCCCCCCACCCCCGCTCATGCCCCGTGTGTCTCTGCCCCTCCCGCCCACCCCCGTGTATCTCTCTCCCTCCCCCTCACCCCCGCTTAAGCACCGTGTGTCTCTCCCCCTCCCGCCCGCCCCCTGCTCATGCCCCGTGTGTCTCTCTCCCTCCCCCCCAACCCCGCTCAAGCCCTTTGTGTCTCTCCCCCTCCCTCCCACCCCCCGCTCATGCCCCGTGTGTCTCTCCCCCTAATGCCCACCCCCTGCTCATGCCCCGTGTGTCTCTCCCTCCCCCCACACCCTGCTCATGCCCCGTGTGTCTCTCTCCCTCCCCCCACCCCCGCTCATGCCCCGTTTGTCTCTCCTCCTCCCACCCACACCCTGCTTATGCCCCGTGTGTCTCTCCCCTTCCCGCCCACCCCCCGCTCATGCCCCGTGAGTCTCTCCGCCTCCCGCCCACCCCCGCTCATGCCCCGTGTGTCTCTCTCCCTCCCCCCACCCCCGCTCATGCCCCGTGTGTCTCTCCCCCTCCCGCCCACCCCCCGCTCATGCCCCGTGTGGCTCTCTCCCTCCCCCCCACCCCCGCTCATGCCCCATGTGTCTCTCCCCCTCCCGCCCACCCTCGCTCATGCCCCATGTGTCTCCCCCCCTACCGCCCACCCCCGCTAATGCCCCATGTGTCGCACCCCCTCCCCTCACCCCCTCTCATGCCCCGTATGTCTCAACCCCTCCCGCCCACCCCCTGCTCATGCCCCGTGTGTCTCTCCCCCAATGCCCACCCCCCGCTCATGCCCCGTGTGTCTCTCTCCCTCCCCCCACGCCCTGCTCATGCCCCGTGTCTCTCTCTCCCTCCCCTACACCCCGCTCACGTCCCGTGTGTCTCTCTCCCTCCCCCCACCCCCCGCTCACGCCCCGTGTGTCTCTTCTCCTCACGCCCACCACCCGCTCATGCCACGTGTGTCTCTCTCCCTCCTCCCACCCCCCGCTCATGCCCTGTGTGCCTCTCTCCCTCCCCCCACCCCCTGCTCATGCCCCGTGTGTCTTTCATACTCCCCCCACACCCCGCTCACGCCCCGTGTGTCTCTCCCCCTCCCGCCCACCCCCCGCTCATGCCCTGTGTGCCTCTCTCCCTCCCCCCACCCCCGCTCTGCCCCGTGTGTCTCTCCACCTCCCCCCACCCCCTGCTCATGCCCGTGTGACTCTCCCCCTCCCGCCCACCCCCCGCTCTTGCCCCGTGTGACTCTCTCCCTCCCCCAACCTCCCGCTCATGCCCTGTGTGTCTCTCTCCCTCCCCCCACCCCCGCTCATGGCCCGTGTGTCTCTCCCCATCCCGCCCACCCCCAGCTCAGGCCCCTTGTGTCTCTCCCCGTTATGCCCACCCCCCAGCTCATGCCCCATGTGTCTCTCCCCCTCCCGCCCATCCCCCGCTCATGCCCCGAGTGTCTCTCTCCCTCCCCCCACCCCCGCTCATGCCCCGTGTGTCTCTCCCCCTCCCGGCCACTCCTGCTCATGCCCCGTGTTTCTCTCTCCCTCCCCCTCACACCCGCTCATGCCCCATGTGTCTCTCCCCGTCCCGCCCGACCCCCGCTCAGCCCCGTGTGTCTCTACCCCTCCCGCCCACCCCCCGCTCATGCCCCATGCGTCTCTCCCCCTCCCGCCCACCCCCTGCTCATGCCCCTGTGTCTCTCTCCCCCCCACCCCCGCTCATGCCCCGTGTGTCTCTCCCCCTCCCACCCACCCCCGCTCATGCCCCGTGTGTCTCTCCTCCGAAGCGCCCACCCCCCGCTCATGCCCCGTGTGTCTCTTCCCCTCCCGCCCACCCCCCACTCATGCCCCGTGTGTCTCTCCCCCTCCCGCTCATGCCCCCTGTGTCTCTCCCCCTCCCGCCCACCCCCTGCTCATGCCCCGTGTGTCTCTCCCCCTCCCGCCCACCCCCCGCTCATGCCCTGTGTGTCTCTCCCTCTCCCGCCCACACCTCGCTCATGCCCCGTGTGTCTCTCCTCCGAACCGCCCACCCACCGCTCATGCCCCGTGTGTCTATCCCACCCGCCGCCCACCCCCTGCTCATGCCCCGTGTGTCTATCCCTCCCTCTTCCCACCCCCCGCTCATGCCCCGTGTCTCTGTCCCTCCCCCGCTCATTCCCTGTGTCTCTATCCCTCCCCCTGCTCATGCCCTGTGTCTCTATCCCTCCCCCCACTCATGCCCTGTGTCTCCCTTGTGTTACCCCCCACCCCCAGCTCATGCCCCGTGTCTCCCTTGTGTTTCCCGCCACCCCCGGCTCATGCCCCATGTCTCCCATGTGTCTATCCCCCCTGCCGCCCACCCCCGCTCATGCCCCGTGTGTCTATCCCTCCCACCGCCCACCCCCCGCTCATGCCCGTGTGTCTTTTCCTCCCACCGCCCACCCCCTGCTCATGCCCAGTGTCTCTATCCCTCCCCCGCTCATGCCCCGTGTCTCTATCCCTGTCTCCGCCCACCCCCCGCCCATGCCCCGTGTCTCTATCCCTCCCGCCGCCCACCCCCTGCTCATGCCCCGTGTCGCTATCCCTCCCGCCGCCCAGCCCCCGCTCATGCCCCGTGTCTCTATCCCTCCCGCCGCCCACCCCCACTCATGCCCCGTGTCTCTCACCACTTCCCCCCACCCCCCGCTCATGCCCCTTGTCTCCCCTGTTCCCCCCCACCCCCCGCTCATGACCTGTCTCCCCTGTTACCCCACCACACGCTCATGCCCTGTGTCTCCCTTGTGTTACCCCCCAACCCCCGCTCATGCCCCATGTCTCACTTGTGTTACCCCCCACCAATGCCCTGTCTCCCCTGTTACCCCCACCACCCGCTCATGCTCCGTGTCTCCCTTGTGTTAACCCACCCACCCCCCGCTCATGCCCCGTGTCTCCCTCCTTTCCCCCACCCCCCACTCATGCCCCGTGTCTCTCTCCCCTTCCTGCCCACCCCCCGCTCATTCCCCGTGTCTCCCTCCTTTCCCCCCAACCCCCACTCATGTCCCGTGTCTCTCCCCTTCCCCCCAAACCCCGCTCATGCCCCGTGTCTCTCACCCCTTCCCCTACCCCCCGTTCATGCCCCGTGTGTCTCTCCCCTTCCCCCCCACCCCCTGCTCATGCCCCGTGTGTCTCTCCCCTTCCCCCCACCCCCCGCTCATGCCCCGTGTCTCCCTCCTTTCCCCCCACACCCCACTCATGTCCCATGTCTCTCCCCTTCCCCAAAAACTCCGCTCATGCCCCGTGTCTCTCACCCCCTTCCCCCACCCCCCGCTCATGCCCCGTGTCTCTCACCACTTCCTCCCCACCCCCCGCTCATGCCCCGCGTCTCCCCTGTTCCCCCCCACCCCCCGCTCATGACCTGTCTCCCCTGTTACCCCCACCACACGCTCATGCCCTGTGTCTCCCTTGTGTTACCCCCCAACCCCCGCTCATGCCCCATGTCTCCCTTGTGTTACCCCCCACCAATGCCCTGTCTCCCCTGTTACCCCCACCACCCGCTCATGCCCCGTGTCTCCCTTGTGTTAACCCACGCACCCCCCGCTCATGCCCCGTGTCTCCCTCCTTTCCCCCACCCCCCCACTCATGCCCCGTGTGTCTCTCCCCTACCCCCCGCCCCCTGCTCATACCCCGTGTCTCTCTCCCCTTCCTGCCCACCCCCCGCTCATTCCCCGTGTCTCCCTCCTTTCCCCCCACCCCCCACTCATGTCCCGTGTCTCTCCCCTTCCCCCCAAACCCTGCTTATGCCCTGTGTCTCTCACCCCTTCCCCCACCCCCCGTTCATGCCCCGTGTGTCTCTCCCCTTCCCCCCCACCCCCTGCTCATGCCCCGTGTGTCTCTCCCCTTCCCCCCGCCCCCCGCTCATGCCCCGTGTGTCTCTCCCCTTCCCCCACACTCCCTGTTCATGCCCCGTGTGTCTCCCCTGTTCCCCCCACCCCCGCTCATGCCCTGTGTGTGACCTGTTCCCCCCACCCCCGCTCATGCCTTGTGTGCGCCTGTTCCCCCCACCCCCACTCTAGCCCCGTGTCTCCCTTGTGTTCCCCCCACCCCCCGCTCATGCCCCGTGTCTCCCTCGTGTACCCCCTCACCCCTGCTCATGCCCCGTGTCTCTCTCCCCTACTCCCCACCCCCCGCTCATGCCCTGTGTCTCTCTCCCCTACCCCCCACCCCCCGCTCATGCCCCGTGTCTCTCTCCCCTTCCCTCCACCCCCCGCTCATGCCCTGTGTCTCTCTCCCCTTCCCCCCACCCCCGCTCATGTCCTGTGTCTCTCTCCCCTTCCCCCCATCCCCCGCGCATGCCCCGTGTCTCCCTCCTTTCCCCCCTGCTCATGCCCCGTGTATCTCTCCCCTTCCCACCACCCCCGCTCATGCCCTGTGTCTCCCTCCTTTCCCCCATCCCCCGCTCATGCCCCGTGTGTCTCTCCCCTACCCCCACCCCCCGCTCATACCCTGTGTCTCTCTCCCCTTACCCCCCAACCCCCGCTCATGCCCCGTGTCTCCCTCCTTTCCCCCCACCCCCCGCTCATGCCCCGTGTCTCTCCCCTTCCCCCCAAACCCTGCTCATGCCCCATGTCTCTCTAATCCTCCCCCCACCCCCCGCTCATGCCCCGTGTCTCTCTCCCCTTGCCCCCACCCCCCGCTCATTCCCGGTGTCTCTCTCCCCTTCCCCCCACCCCCTGATCATGTCCTGTGTCTCTCTCCCCTTCCCCCCACCCCCCGCTCATGCCCTGTGTGTCTCTCCCCTTCCCCAACCCACCCCCCGTGCATGCCCCGTGTCTCCCTCCTTTCCCCCACCCCCTGCTCATGCTCCGTGTATTTCTCCCCTTCCCCCCACCCCCGCTCATGCCCCATGTCTCCCTCCTTTCCCCCACCCCCCGGTCATGCCCCGTGTGTCTTTCCCCTACCCCCCACCCCCCGCTCATACCCCATGTCTCTCTCCCCTTCCCTCCCACCCCCCGCTCATGCCCTGTGTCTCCCTCCCTTCCCCCCACCCCCGCTATGCCCCGTGTTTCTCCCCTTCCCCCAAACCCCGCTCATGCTCAGTATCTCTCTCCCCTTCCCCCACCCCACGCTCATGCCCCGTGTGTCTCTCCCCTTCCCCCCCACCCCTGCTCATGTCCAATGTGTGTCTCCCCCTTCCCCCATCCCCCACTCATGCCCGTGTGTCTCTCCCCTTCCCCCACACCCCCTGTTCATGCCCCATGTGTCTCCCCTGTTCCCTCCCCACCCCCGCTCATGCCCCATGTGTGTGCCCTGTTCCCCCACCCCCACACATGCCCTGTGTGCGCCCTGTTCCCCCCACCCCCACTCATCCCCCATGTCTCCCTCGTGTTCCCCGCACCCCCTGCTCATGCCCCATGTCTCCCTCGTGTACCCCCTCACCCCCCGCTCAAGCCCCGTGTGTCTCCTGTTGCCCCACCCCTGCTCATGCCCCGTGTCTCCCTTGTGTTCCCCCAACCCCCACTCATGCCCCTTGTCTCCCTCTTGTTCCCCCCACCCCTCCTCCTGTGTCTCCTGTTGCCCCCACCCCCCGCTCATGCCCCACGTCTTCCTCGTGTTCCCCCCACCCCCGCTCATGTCCCGTGTCTCCCTCCTTTCCCCCACCCCCTGCTCATGCCCCGTGTGTCTCTCCTCTCCCCCCACCCCCGCTCATGCCCTGTGTCTCTCCCCTTCCCCCACCCCCCGCTCATGCCCCGTGTGTCTCTCCCCTTCCCCCCACCCCCGCTCATCCCCCGTGTGTCTCTCCCCTTCCCCCGCTCATGCCCCATGTCTCTCTCCCCTTCCCCCACCCCTGCTCATGCCCCGTGTCTCACTCCCCTATCCCCCACCCCCGCTCATGCCCCATGTCTCTCTCCCCTTGCCCCCACCCCCCGCTCATGCCCCGTGTCTCTCTCCCCTCCCCCCACTCCCCGCTCATGTCCTGTGTCTCTCTCCCCTTCCCCCCACCCCCCGCGCATGCCCCGTGTCTCCCTCCTTTCCCCCACCCACCCTCTCATGCCCTGTGTATCTCTCCCCTTCTCCCCCACCCCCGCTCATGCCCTGTGTCTCTCTCCCCTTCCCCCCACCCCCCGCGCATGCCCTGTATCTCCCTCCTTTCCCCCACCCCCCTCTCATGCCGCGTGTATCTCTCCCCTTCTCCCCCACCCCAGCTCATGCCCTGTGTCTCTCTCTCCTTCCCCCCACCCCCTGCTCATGCCCCGTGTGTCTCTCCCCTTCCCCGTCACCCCCACTCATGCCCTGTGTGTCTCTCCCCTTCCCCCCACCCCCCGCTGAAGCCCCGTGTCTCTCCCCTTCCCCCCACCCCCTGCTCATGCCCCGTGTCTCCCTCCTTTCCCCACACCCCCCGCTCATGCCCGTGTGTCTCTCCCCTTCCCCCCACCCCCATTCATGCCCCGTGTGTCTCCACTGTTCCCCCCATCCCCTGCCGCCCATGCCCCGTGTGTGCGCCCTGTTCCCCCACCCCTGCTCATGCCCTGTGTGCCCCCTGTTCCCCCCACCCCCGCTCCGTCGTGTACCCCCTCACCCCCCGCTCATGCCCCGTGTGTCTCCTGTGTTCCTCCCAACCCCCACTCATGCCCCGTGTCTCCCTCGTGTTCCCCCCACCCCCCACTCATGCCCTGTCTCCATCTTGTATCCCCTCACCCCCCGCTCAAGGCCTGTGTGTCTCCTGTTGCCCCGACACCCCTGCTCCTGCCCCGTGTGTCGCCTGTTGCCCCCACCTCCGCTCATGCCCCGTGTCTCCATCGTGTTCACCCCACCCCCCGCTCATGCCCTGTGTTTCCCTCGTGTTACCGCCCACCCCCCCTGCTCATGCCCCGTGTCTCCCTCGTGTTCCCCCCACCCCCGCTCATGCCCCTTGTCTCTCTCCTTTCCCCCCCACCCCTGCTCATATCCCGTGTGTGCCCTGTATCCCCCCGCTCATGCCCCGTGTCTCCCTCGTGTTCCTCCCCACCCCCGCTCATACCCCGTGTCTCCCTCATGTTCCTCCCCACCCTCTGCTCATGCCCCGTGTCTCTCTCGTGTTCCCCCACTCCCGCTCATGCCCCGTGTTTCCTTCCTTTTCCCCCCCACCCCCTGCTCATGCCCCGTTTGCACCCTGTTCCCCCTCACCCCCCGCTCATGCCCTGTTGTGTTCTCTTTATACACCCCGCCTTCCCTTTGCATGGTGGCCATCTTGGTAAAAGATTTTCCTTCCTACACCGGGACGCCTGCGTAGGAAGGAAAATCTCTTTTTTTTTTTAACCACCTGGCGTTCCCACTTTGAGGACATAAGAGGTTAGTGGTCTTCATCTATTGAAAAGGATGTTATGGTGACGTTGCACTAATAAAAACCTTTAAAATTTAGTTTAAAAAAAATGTTACAGGGACGTTATGGTTAAGTTGCACTAATAAAAACCTATGAAATTCAATGAAAAAACTTTGTTGAAGGGACGTTATAGTTCCAAGTAAACCTGAAAAACCCTTGAAATTCGCCAGTTATAGTAACCTAAGCAACCATAACTCGCCCCACCACCGTGCACTGCTAAGACTAACACCCAGGACATCAAAGATGACATCACTAATGTAATTGATGACATCACTGATGACATCACATATCTGGCTCACTCTTTTTTTCTTTTGCTGACATATATAGGCCACATGGTTTTCTTCAGTAACAGTTAGAAACTAAAAATGTTATTTTATTTGTAGACGTATCCTTCAAGGAGGTTCTTACAGTAATTCCCTTAGAGTCCAGTCACATCATATGAAACATATACATACGGGAAGACACAAGCTTGAAAGACAGCAATCCTTTTTGTGCATAAAGATGATCAATAGACTTATGAGCACTTTCTTTCTGATAGTTCTGTTGTTTTTTTTATGGCTGTACTTTCCCTGTATATGGTCATATTTGTATACATTGTACTCACACTACTTTCCTTAGGGTCCAATCACATCAAGTGATACATATACCTAGGGTAAATAGCAGCTTTGAAACAGAGCAATCACTTATTTGCATGATAAATAATCAGTTAAGTTATGAATTGTTTCTGCTACTACTTGTGCTTTTTTGCTAACTTCACTTTCCCTGTATATACCCATATTGGTATGGGTTCTTGTGTCTTTGTGTTTTGTCTATAGTAATGCAATTATGTAATACATGTGTTTTATTAGCTACTTATTACATATTTCACAGTACACAAAAATCTATTAAGAAAACAATTATCATTTCATTATTCAACATATTAACATTACGAATATTATACCTTCATCTTGTACACTGCACACAATGTTATGTTTCTGTATGAGTAGCTTAGTATACTAGATAGAACACCATAATAGAATGCTATTTATATCAATGCAGCGTTCAATGCACTAATTAGGGTAGGATATTTATTGTAATGATCCTTGACACTTGTTTCGCAACATTATAATACGAATCCCTTGTACACATATTTCATGAAAAGTACATACACATGTGAGGTCATCAGTGATGTCATCAATGACATTTGTGATGTCATCTTTGATGTCCTGGGTGTTAGTCTTAGCAGTGCACGGTGGTGGCGCGAGTTATGGTTGCTTAGCTTACCATAACTGGCAAATTTCAAGGGTTTTTCGGTTTTACTTGGAACCATAACGTCCCTTTGACAAAGTTTTTTCACTGAATTTCAAAGGTTTTTAGTAGCGCAACTTAACCATAATGTCCCTTTTACAAAGTTTTTTCACTGAAAATATATATATATATATATATACATATATTACATGGTTATGGCCATGTAGTTATGGTGAAGTTGGTGTTTCCATAGGAAGAGCACTTTTTGGGCGTCTTATAACTTCGCTCTCCCTGGACGAATCCTCACCAAACTTTGCAAAAAAAGTATTTGGGTCACTCTGAATTTTTTTGCAAAGTTTGGTGAGGATTCGTCCAGGAGGGGCAAAGGTTAGGGGGGTCCCAAAACTTTTTTTTTCCAATAGACTGAATGGGAAACTTTCTTTGCTCGCGTCTACAGCCCAAACCGCTGGATGGATTTTCACCAAATTTAGACCAGGATCAGCGGCTTGGTCCCGAAAGCGTGCTTTTGCAAATTTGGTGAAAATCCATCCAGTAGTTTTTTGAAAAATGACCAAATAGTAGGTAAAAAAAAATGTGATATCTGTGTCCGCTTCGCAGACACAATTCCCTGTTTGGTCCGCGGACAAACTGGCGAATTTCAATGGTTTTTCGGTTCTACTTGGAACCATAATGTCCTATATATATATTCAGTGAAAAAACTTTGTTAAAGGGACGTTATGGTTAAGTTGCGCTGCTAAAAACCGATGACATTCAGTGAAAAAACTTTGTTAAAGGGACAGTATGGTTAAGTTGCGCTGCTAAAAACCTTTCAAATTCAGTGAAAAAACTTTGTTAAAGGGACGTTATGGTTCCAAGTAAAACCAAAAAACCCTTAAAATGTGCCAGTTATGGTAAGCTAAGCAACCGTAACTCGCGCCACCACCATGCACTGCTAAGCCTAACACCCAGGACATCAAAGATGACATCACAAATGTCATTGATGACATCACTGATGACATCACATGTCTGACTCCCCCTTTGTTCCTTTCCTGACATATCTAGGCCACATGATTTTCTTCAGTAACAGTCAGGAACTAAAAATTGTAAATGTACTATATTCGTAGACTTATCCTTCAAGTATTTTCTTACAATAATTCCCTTATGGTCCAGTCATATCATATGAAACATATACATAGGGGAAGACACAACCTAGAAAGACAGCAATCCTTTTTGTGTATTAAAATTATCAGTAGATTTATCTGCACTTTCTGATAGTTTTGATGTTTTTTTATTACTGTACTTTCCCTGTATATACTCATATTTTTAGATGTTGTACTCACACTATTTTCCTTAGGGTCCAGACACATCATGTGATATATATATAGATAGGGTAAGTAACAGCTTTGAAACAGAGCAATCATTTCTCTGCATAAAGGTAATCAGTTAGGTTATGAACACTTTCTGCTACTATTGCTGTTTTTTTTCTTACTTCCATATCCTTATATATATTCATATTTGTATGTGGTGTTGCCTCTTTGTGATTTGTCTATAATAATGCAATTATGTAGTAAGTGGGTTTTATTACCTACTTATCACAAGTTTCATTGTACGCAAAACTGTAATATGAAAACAGTTATCATTTCACTATTCAACATGGCAAGCTTATGAATATTGCACCTCCATCGTGTATGCTGCACACAATGCCTATGTTTCTACATGAGTACCTTAGTATACTGGATGGAACTTCATAATAGAATGCTATTTATATCATTGCATTGCTTAATGCACTGATTAGCACTTGATATTTATTCCAATAATCGTTGACACTTTTTTATTAACATTACACTAAGAACCCCTTGTACAGATTTTTCATGAAAGGTAAATGCACATGTGATGTCATCAGTGATGTCATCAATGACATTTGTGATGTCATCTTTGATGTCCTGGGTGTTAGGCTTAGCAGTGCACGGTGGTGGCGCGAGTTATGGTTGCTTAGATTAGCATAACTGGCGAATTTCAAGGGTTTTTCGGTTTTACTTGGAACCATAACGTCCCTTTGACAATGTTTTTTCACTGAATTTCATAGGTTTTTAGTAGCGCAACTTAACCATAAGGTCCCTTTAACAAAGTTTTTTCACTGAATTTCATAGGCTTTTAGTAGCGCAACTTAACCATAACGTCCCTTTAACAAAGTTTTTTCACTGAATTTGATTGGTTTTTAGCAGCGCAACTTAACCATAACGTCCCTTTAACAAAGTTTTTTCACTGAATTTCATAGGTTTTTAGCAGCGTTTCTTAACCATAACGTCCCTTTAACAAAGTTTTTTCACTGAATTTCATAGGTTTTTAGTAGTGCAACTTAAAAATAATGACTTTGACTTTATATACATGTCATATGGAACTGACTGAATCTCTTCTACTGTACTTGATGTCCGCGAACTCATTTAATGTTCGCGGACATGTTCGAAGAACAGTACCACTACCTAAAAACTCTGGGGGGGTATGTTTGATTGTTATATCATAACATAGGAACATTTAAAAAATTCAAAAAGGAGCACACAAACACATTATATGTACTAATACATAAGAAATGTAACCCATATATGCAACACACTAACCATTCATTTAAATGCACTTCTAAAATGGAATATACCACAAGAAGATAAATTGGCTTCCAACATAATTACCTCACAGACACGACAGAACTGAGAACAAGACCAGACCCACTGAGTACATAGGACATATCTTACCTGAAATAGTAAGTGTACTTAATTTTATTCATATATTTATAATCTTTCTGTATTAGATAAAAAAATATATTATCTTTTTTTTTTCTCACAGAAATGTCTAGTGCTCTGGAATGGCTAGAGGAGCATTTCACACATGAAGAAATGTCACAAGATAGTGAAACTAATGGCAAACACGTTATAATATAAACAATTTAATTATTATTATGTTGTATACATTTAACATATATATATATTTTTGTACAGAGCATACCAAAATAGAAAATACTTCAGAAAAACCTGTTATGGATAACACTTTTCACAGTATAGAAGAAAAAATGGATTTATTGTTGACAAATTTTAATAAATTGAAAACTTTTGTGGAAGATGATTTTAAACCAAAAACCTCGTACCATTGCCCCACATGTACTTGTCCCTCCTCACCATATGCCAGTCAATTATCCCCAAACCCTCTCCATAACCCAAAACGTTTTGATGAGACTTCCATCCCTTCTTCACCTAATAACAATCATGTTGAAACCCCTAATTCTCCTGTTTTTGTTTCTGTTTCTGCCTCACCTTCTCTGTCATAAATTATTAATATATGTTAAATAAAGTTTAATTTTTATATTGTGTTGTAAATAGTTTCATTTTTAAAAAAAAAAAAATGTAGGTGTCCGCGGACCGTCAGGTGTTCTGAAATGTTCATAAATAAGCAAAAATGGAGGTGTCCTGAAGAACACTATCCCTGTTCGTACTGTTCGCTATCAACTTGAAACTGTTCTAAGAACACAATCGGTGTCCTCAAATGTTCGGAAATTAACAAAAATGGAGGTGTCCTGAAGAACACTACAACTGTTCGTAGTGTTCGCTAGCAAGATGAAACTATTCTAAGAACACACGCGGTGTCCTGAAATGTTCGTAAAGAAACAAAAATTAAAGTGTCCTAAAGAACACTATATCTGTCCTTAGTGTTCGATATCAAGTTTAAACTGTTCTAAGAACACAATTGGTGTCCTGAAATGTTTGTACGTAAACGAAAATGGAGGTGTCCTGAAGAACACTATACATGTTCGTAGTGTTCTCTAGCAAGTGCAAACTGTTCTAAGAACACACGCGGTGTCCTGAAATGTTCGTAATTAAAGGAAAATGGATGTGTGTTAAAGAACACTATACCTGTCCGTACTGTTTGCTAGCAAGTTGAAACTGTTCTGTTCTAAGAACACAATTGGTGTCCTGAAATGTTTGTACGTAAACGAAAATGGAGGTGTCCTGAAGAACACTATACCTGTTCGTAGTGTTCTCTAGCAAGTGCAAACTGTTCTAAGAACACACGCAGTGTCCTGAAATGTTCGTAATTAAACGAAAATGGATGTGTGTTAAAGAACACTATACCTGTCCGTACTGTTTGCTAGCAAGTTGAAACTGTTCTAAGAACACAATTGGTGTCCTGAAATGTTCGTACATAAACGAAATTGGACGTGTCCTGAAGAACACTATATCTGTCCTTACTGTTCGCTAGCAAGTTTAAACTGTTCTAAGAACACATGCGGTGTCCTGAAATGTTTGTTTCATGTGTGACGCATTTTTAATTACTTCAGGTCCCGAACAGTGTCCGTAGAACATCAACGCGCATGCGCTAACCAATCTCCGTGCATTTGGTTTCCTGCGGACAGGCGCTTCCTTCGCGGACATGTTCGCGAAGGGATCATATGACCGCGCCCACGGTGATCGCGTGTTCTGAATGCGGACACTGTTCGTGTCCCCGAACAATTTAAAAGTACATTTTCAATTAATCCATAATATTTTTCAATAAAATCTCACCATGGCACAAGTCCCACATATTAATCCTGAGTTTCTACATACCTTTTGAAACGTTTCGAACTTTTTTTTGTGTTTGATCTGTCCGCGGACAGCGTGCATGTCCGCGGACTGCGCACAAGCACCCCTATAAAAGACCACGCTCTAGAGCTTATTCTCATTGTGGTTCTGGCTATTCTTCAGAACACAGAGATTGTTGCTGCCACCTGCAGATTACACCATCATCGAGATGGCATCCATGGCTGAACTACTGCCACCTGGTGCTGCACCTGCTTCAGCACCATCCCCACCCCCTCCACCACCACCACCTCCCCAAGGGCCTGAAGAGGGGAACAGGAGTGAGGATGCAGAGGAGGAAGAAGAGGATGATGAGAATGAGGTAGAGGAAATCCCTACTACCCGCACTAGGTGTGAGTCTTGGGTGTGGCGGTTATTTACCATTCATGGGAATTGTCCTAAGGCTCGTGCAAACCGTGTTACCTGCAATGAGTGCAAAATGACACTCAGTCGCGGGAAGCACGGTAAGTACATCTTTGGGACCACTACTATGAAGCGACACCTGAGGTCATTTCACTCTGGGGCTATTCGCAGGGTTATACCTTGCGAAGAACGTAGCAGGTAGATTTCCTCTACTTCATCCTCTGTTTCTCATCCTGTCACCACAAGGACCACCTCTGTGGGACAGCATCTTCCTCAAGCTGCCTCACAGGCCATACAGAATGCTGATGACCCTTACCTTTCGAGGGTCACAGTTGTATGTATGTACTGTGACACAGTGCTCTGCAGGGGGGAGCGACTTCGTAGTGCTTTTGAGATGATCGTCTCTGAGCATGAGAAGATCTGCTCACTACCCAAATAAAACCCACTCTACATCTTCCTCTCTCAGCTCGACCTTTCTTATCCCTATGGTTGGTGTCCCCCCCTTTACCTTCCTTTCCCCTCCTCTCCTAGTGTGTCGTGTATAAAAAACCAAAAAAAATACAAAATAACAAAAATCAAAAAAACAAATAAGGCTCTTTTCAGAGCCGTCTTTCACAGTTAAAAAATAGAAGTGAAAATAAATGAAGCAGGACCCTGTGTATTTTGTAGAAGTCCGCGGACAGTTTGCGAACATTTAAAAAATTGGGTTGCTACCCTATCACAAACATTGCAATTTTCTCTGGGAGGAAGTGGTGGCTCTGAAAAGAGCCTCTGGGAGGTGTTTGTAAGTCAAAATTATAAATGCTTAACACCTACTTCAAAATGGATGTTGTAATTCCAAAAAAGGTTGCAATGCATTATGTACATTTCTCAGAAAAATCTGATTGCCACCATAAGTAAGATGGACTCCATTTCTGCGGAAAATGTTTGTACCACGAAACAGAATATTTTCATTGTGAAAAGAAGACATGCCAAAATCTTTTAGAAAGGCACAAACAGCTTTTTTAACATTCCGCCTTGCTTTTTCCATTTGTGGACCAACTGAAGAAGAACAAAGCCACATTTGTCTCTGCGCAATCCGTGAAAATATCACTTGAGAATTAGGAAACATGTCAATAACCTTCCCAAGTCCTTCTTTCATAGCAAATTGCAAAAAATTCCAGTCACATGTCCTAAACTGTTCCCTCCACAATGAATTACAATTATGTCTGGATGTTGCTCTGTCTCCAAAGTAGCACAGAGAGGTAGCAAGTCCAACCACTTCATTCCACGTACTCCATGCCAGTGTACTTCCACATGTGGGAATTCAAGATCTACAGCTACTCCACAGCTTTCTGCATGCACCTTCAACCAATATATCCATGAATCTCCCAAAATCCATACAATCTTTTTCCTAAAACACACAGACATAGCTATCTGTTGTTCTCTCAGCAAAAACAGTATATTAGAAACTCTCTTCTGGCACAACACACCCACTAAACTTTGCTGACCAATCCCTTTCAGTACTCATTCTCATTTGCATGACTTCTGAACCCAAAAATCCCCGGATGTAACTCCCGATGTCCGCGAACTACTGCCAGGTCCGCGGACATATTGTAACATGAACAGCCCTTCTACCATTTCTACTTCAATCTCTCTGCCTCATTGGATGTAGCTAAGAAGTCACAAGACCATGGACCAATCACATTCAAGACCTCTACATCTAACTGCCTCATCATAGATCAGCACTGCAAATGTACTGTGAATCTCTCTGAGTACAAGTGTCATATCATTGGCAAGCACCATCTACCAGAAATACTGTACAAGTCTCCAAGATTTCTACTTGCAGCTCCATGCATATCCGTATGCATGAACACAAACTTCAGGTATGCATATTTTCAGTACAATAGATGAACACATTTTCAAACAGACTTTTAGTTTGTGTAATCTGTAAAATGAATTTACTGTATTTTTTTCAATTTCCTAAAATCAACTATCACTTATAAACCTTTATACTATTTACTTTCTTTATACACACACACCCAAATCATGTTAAACTAACATTTTTTAAATGAAATATATAGACTACATATGTTCAAACAAAATTGCATGCAAGCACAATCTATGTTTAAATCTTAAAAAAAAATACTTATACAATTTGTATTGTTTTGTTTTTATTTATTTATTTACTTAATTGCTTTGATTTAGACATGACATTGAGGCGCTATTACCTACAACAGCTTAGTAACAGAAATATTGGAATTCACTGGTATATTATAAATTTCACAAGACATAGTAAAGATTTTTTTGCTACAGTTAGTCATTCAATGCAATTTGTTCATTAAGAACATAGCATATGTACTGAACTGATGCAATGTATCTTATGTAAATAAAATAGTTTAATGTTTTTGAAGAAGGTGCTGAGGATTTCAATTAAAAAATCAATATCTAAATTAAAAACAGCGCTATATACAAACAAAATTACTAATTTGAATCTTTTACAATTGCAGTGAAGACCAGTCTTCTGAAAAGAAGCAGCCAAATTTGAAGAACAAAGAAGAATTAAGAAGTTACCTGTTAATTTAAGAAAAAAAGTAAGTAGAATATCACCATAATATTTGTATTATTAATCAAACATACTCTAATGTTAATACAAGCTATTTTGGTGCCTAAAAATAGAGATTGTGTACCATTTTGTCCAAAAATCTCCATGTCTTAAACAGCGATTTACAGCCAGAATGGCCCACAAATTCCTATTTTTGGACACACAAATTACCCAACTGAAACGCTACAATGTTCATATTATAGAACACACAACTGTTTTAATTGTATACATTAGATTTACTATTTGTACTTTTCCACACCACTAGCTTACTTTTTTTTTTGTCATTTGAACCCCAGTTTAGTAACACATAAATTCAAGAATGCATATCCCTACTAGTTGTAGTTCCCAATGCACAATCACACACCATTACATACATCTTTATCATCTTACTCAAACACTCATGCACACAGCACACATACATTGTAGTACACCCCAACCCATACCATCTTTATTTTTTTTCAACAGACCCTAAAGAATGCCTACCAAAAGTCAAGACCATAGAAAGCAACGCAGAAGTAGAACAAATGAAAATAAAACTGTCCAACATAAGCATCCATCTCTAGCAGTATCTGCGGAGGTGAATGGAATCACACTACGAGCACAGAACCATATTTTAATGAAGAAGCGTACAAACAAAAGCAAACAAATACAATTGCCATACATAGAAGTGGTCGAGGTTATGAAAAAGTTAATAATACCATAATGGAACAAGAAGTACTCCTTACAAAAATATGCCCTGAAAACCTAGAATTACCTCTCAATTCAACTGAATCAGAACGTCTAGTGTACAAATGGCCATGCACGTCAATGTGTAACATTCCCAAACAATGTTTCAAATCTTTACGCCAATTCCTCAATAAATATGTAAAAAGCAAAGACAAAATCAAAATTAAACTACTGCAAAATATGGATACCTGTCCAGTGTGCAAGTACACAGGACTACAAGGACGTTCATTGGCCTGCATTAGAGGACCTACTTGTAAAACCACTTTCCATGATATCAAAAGGATATCAACACAATATTCACCTATAAGAAATCTAGTCTATAAACTGTACTATGCTAAAAGTACTGCTTTAGCACTAGCAAATTTAAATAACATCCTTCTACATGGTACAGCAAAAGACCTACTTGAAGAAATTGACTATATCCAGAAAAATATTTTGGAAGTGAAAGCCATTCACAGAATGAAATAGCTTTAAACCAATTAAGCAACAGTTCTACACATGGCAACCTTTTGCTAAACACATACAAAAAAGAAATACTAAAATACAGTACTTCAGCTGAAGTACCAAACCATGTATGTGTATGTTGCCGTAGAACTTTTTATAAAAGTAACACAAAAACTGTAGACCTAGCATACAAAATAGAAGACAATGAAGATTCTAAATGGTTTGAATTAGCTCTCTACCTTGTAGCAGAAAACAAATACAAAATAACTGATCCCTTAATACTTTGCAGTTACTGCACTACAAAACTTTACAACAACCAAACTCCTTCACGTGGTATCACAAATAATTTGGAATTATACCCAGTACCAAAACCCCTACAACAACTTAATTTATATGAGAGCATCATAATACAAACAGTACACCCATTTCAATCAATAATACGCCTTCAACCAAAACAGCAAAATTACCTCCCTCTGAATTGGTAAAAGGCATTTGTGGAAAAGTAGTTTATTTACCATTAGATCTAAAAGAAAATGTGTATACTCTAGGAGTGCAATGTCCAATGCAGCAATCTTTAATTATCTTAGTAAATGGAGTACCTACAAAAGACAGAAAAATATGACAACAGCTGATAGATTTACATAAAGTTAGACAAGCCTTGCAATATCTTAAAGAGAATAATGAATATTACAAAGAAATTAATATTGAAGAAAACTTGAAAGATACAACTGAAATAATTAAAGAAACACAAGAAACTGGTCAATTTGAGCTACTAGCTCCTGCTACAATATCAAATACTTTAGATCATTATACAATTCATCCTTTGCACTCTAATTACACCATAGAAGATGTACTGGAAACATACCAAATGTGTCAAACAAAAGGATCGCCAATCAGCATATGGGAAAAAAGTATAGAAGCACGTGCTTTTCCTCTACTCTTTCCTACTGGCAAAGGAGGAAGGTTTGATGATAGACCTATTCAATATCAGCCAAATGGCCATGCACCCAAGACTCTATGCCCTGGCAACAACCACCGCAGCATATCACATCCATAGAGTCAAACATTTCAACTATGGTCTATGGAAACTTTTAATGTCCGCGGACATTATGAGTGTTCTTAGAACACTTTCAACTTGCCAGCGAACAATACGGACAGCGTTTTCAGGACACCCCCTATGAACATTTCAGAACAACGCGATAGTTCTTAGAACACTTTCAACTTGACAACAAACAATACGGACAGTGTCCTCAGGACACCCCCATTTTGTTTATTTGCAAACATTTCAGGACACTGCGAGTGTTCTTAGAACACATTCAACTTGCCAGCGAACAATACGGACTACGCCTTCAGGACACCCCCTACGAACATTCCAGGACACCGTGAGTGTTCTTAGAAACGTCTTCAGAACACCCCCATTTTGTTTATTTGCGAACATTTCAGGACACCGCGAGTGTTCTTAGAACACATTCAACTTGACAGAGAACAATACAGACAGCGTCCTCAGGACACCCCCTACGAACATTCCCCGGACACCGCGAGTGTTCTTAGAAGCGTCTTCAAAAAAACCACCATCTTGTTTATTTGCGAACATTTCAGGACACCCCGAGGGGTTCTTAGAACACATTCAACTTGACAACGAACAATACGGACAGTGTCCTCAGAACACCCCCATTTCGTTTATTTGCGAACATTTCAGGACACCATGAGTGTTCTAAGAACACATTCAACTTGACAGAGAACAATACAGACAGCCCCATTTTGTTTATTTGCGAACATTTCAGGACACTGCAAGTGTTCTTAGAACACATTCAACTTGCCAGCGAACAATACGGACTACGCCTTCAGGACACCCCCTACGAACATTCCAGGACACCGGGAGTGTTCTTAGAAACGTCTTCAGAACACCCCCATTTTGTTTATTTGTGAACATTTCAGGACACCGCTAGTGTTCATAGAACACATTCAACTTGACAAAGAACAATACGGACAGCGTCTTCAGGACACCCCCTACGAACATTCCCCGGACACCGCAAGTGTTCTTATAAGCGTCTTCAGAACACCACCATCTTGTTTATTTGCGAACATTTAAGGACACCGCGAGTGTTCTTAGAACACATTCAACTTGACAGAGAACAATACGGACAGCGTCCTCAGGACACCCCGATTTTGTTTATTTGCGAACATTTCAGGACACCGCGAGTGTTCTTAGAACACATTCAACTTGTCAGCCACAACCCCCATTCATATTTGCGAACATTTCAGGACACAGCGAGTGTTCGACAACGTCTTCAGAACACCCCCATTTTGTTTATTTGCAAATATTTCAGGACACTGCGAGTGTTCTTAGAACAGTTTCAGTTTGCTTGCGAACAAAACGGACACATATTGAGTCTTCAGAACACCCCCCATTCAGTTTATTTAGAACATTTCAGAACACCCATGATGTCCACAGACAAATCGAACACAAAAAGAACATCTAACACATAAAAAACACAACTTTCATCCTATTTCATACACTTCCACCCTCCCCAAACACTCCTACACACCAACACACTCTACTAAATACAAATTTTGAACAATGTTTCACTGCGCTGTCCGCGGACGACCACAAATCCAAGATGGCGGGCGCTACCGAAAATCTGACGCGCTTCACGCTCCACGCCGTCCAATCAGTGAACACGTTGCATGTCCGCGAACATCACGCAAGCCGATTGGCCAATCAGGACACTGTCCGCGGAGCGAACAGGGAAGTGTGTCCGCGGACCGAACACAGATATCACACATTTTTTTTGACCTACTTTCTGGTCATTTTAAAAAAAAACTACTGGACGGATTTTCACCAAATTTGCAAAAGCACGCTTTCGGGACCAAGCCTCTGCTCCTGGACCAAATTTGGTGAAAATCCGTCAAGCGTTTTGGGCTGTAGACACGAGCACTTTTTTTTTACCATTCAGTCTATGGGGAAAAAAAAGTTTTGGGGCCCCCCTATAACTTTGCCCCCCCTGGACGAATCCAGAGTGACCCAAATACTTCTTTTGCAAAGTTTGGTGAGGATCCGTCCAGGGAGAGCGAAGTTATAAGCCGCCCAAAAAGTGCTCTTCCTATGGAAACAGCAACTTAACCATAACTACATGGCCACTACCGTGGCCATGTAATATATATATATATATATATATATATATATATATATATATATATATATATATATATATATATATATATATATATTATATATATTCAGTGAAAAAACTTTGTTAAAGGGACGTTATGGTAAAATTGCGCTACTAAAAACCTATGAAATTCAGTGAAAAAACTTTGTCAAAGGAACGTTTTGGTTCCAAGTAAAACCGAAAAACCCTTGAAATTCGCCAGTTATGGTAAGCTAAGCAACCATAACTCGCGCCACCACCGTGCACTGCTAAGACTAACACCCAAGACATCAAAGATGACATCACAAATGTCATTCGTGACATCACTGATGACATCACATGTGTATGTACTTTTCATGAAATATGTGTACAAGGGATTCTTATTATAATGTTGCGAAACAAGTGTCAAGGATCATTGCAATAAATATCATACCCTAATTAGTGCATTGAACGATGCATTGATATAAATAGCATTCTATTATGGGGTTCTATCTAGTATACTAAGCTACTCATACAGAAACATAACATTGTGTGCAGTGTACAAGATGAAGGTATAATATTCGTAATGTTAATATGTTGAATAATGAAATGATAATTGTTTTCTTAATAGATTTTTGTGTACTGTGAAATATGTAATACGTAGCTAATAAAACATTACTATAGACAAAACACAAAGACACAAGAACACATACCAATATGGGTATATACAGGGAAAGTGAAGTTAGCAAAAAAGCACAAGTAGTAGCAGAAACAATTCATAACTTAACTGATTATTTTCATACAAATAAATGATTGCTCTGTTTCAAAGCTGCTATTCACCCTATGTATATGTATCACTTGATGTGATTGGACCCACAGGGAAAGTACAGCCATAAAAAAAAAACAACAGAACTATCAGAAAGTGCTCATAAGTCTATTGATTATCCTTATGCACAAAAAAGATTGCTGTCTTTCAAGCTTGTGTTTTCCCATATGTATATGTTTCATATGATGTGACTGGACTCTAACAGAATTACTGTAAGAACCTACTTGAAGGATACGTCTACAAATAAAATAAAATGTTTAGTTTCTGACTGTTACTGAAGAAAACCATGTGGCCTAGATATGTCAGCAAAAGAAAAAAGAGTGAGCCAGACATGTGATATCATCAGTGATGTCATCAATGACATTTGTGATGTCATCTTTGATGTCCTGGATGGTAATCTTAGCAGTGCACGGTGGTGGCGCGAGTTATGGCTGCTTAGCTTACCATAACTGGCGAATTTAAAAAGTTTTTCGGTTTTACTTGGAACCATAACGTTCCTTTGACAAAGTTTTTTCACTGAATTTCATAGGTTTTAAGTAGCGCAACTTTACCATAAAGTCCCTTTAACAAAGGTTTTTCACTGAATTTCATAGGTTTTTAGTAGCGCAACTTAACCATAACGTCCCTGTAACATTTTTTTTTAACTAAACTTTAAAGGTTTTTATTAGTACAACGTGACCATAACATCCTTTTCAATAGATGAAGACCACTAACATCTTATGTCCTCAAAGTGGGAATGCCGGGTGGTAAAATAAACAAAAAGATTTTCCTTCCTACGCCAGGACGCCTGCGGCGTCTCGGTGTAGGAAGGAAAATCTTTTACCAAGATGGCCACCATGGAAAGGGAAGGCGGGGTGTATAAACAACACAACGGCGCATGAGAGGGGTTGGGGGGGCACAGGGGAGACACATGGGCATGAGCGGGGGTGAGAGGGAACAGGGTACAAACGGGGCATGAGCAGGGGTGGGGGGAAAAGGAAGGAAACACAGGGCATGAGGGTGGTGGGGGAACACGAGAGAGACACGGGGCATGAGCAGCAGGTGGGGAGGAACATGAGGGAGACACAGGGCATGAGCGGGGGGTACAGGGCACATACGGGACATGAGCGGGGGTGGGGAGGAAAGGAGAGAGACAAGGGGCATGAGCGGGGGCGGGGGGAACACAAGGGAGACACGGAGCATGAGCAGGGGGTGGGGGGCAACAGGAGACAGACACGGGGCATGAGCAGGGGGTGGGGCCAACAGGAGAGAGACACGGGGCATGAGCGGGGGATGGGGAGAACAGGAGACAGACACGGGGCATGAGCGGGGGGTGGGTAGAACAGGAGACAGACGCGGGGGATGGGGGGGAACAGGAGACAGATACGGGGCATGAGTGGGGGTGGAGAGACCAGGAGACAGACACGGGGAATGAGCGAGGGGTGGGGGGCAACATGAGACAGACACAGGGCATGAGCGGGGGGTGTGGGGGGCAACAGGAGAGAGACACGGGGCATGAGCGTGGAGTGGGGCAATGCAGGAGACAGATACGGGGCATGGGTGGGGGGAACAGGAGACAGACACGGGGCATGAGCGGGGGGTGGGGGGAACAGAAGACAGACACGGGGCATGAGCGGGGGAGTCGGGGGCAACAGGAAAGAGACACGGGGCATGAGCGTGGGGTGGGTGTACAGGAGACAGACACGGGGCATGAGCGGGGGGTTGGGGGCAACAGGAGACAGACACGGGACATGAGTGGGTGGGGGGAACAGGAGACAGACACGGGGCATGAGTGGGGGGGCAACAGGAGACAGACACGGGGCATGAGCGGGGGATGGGGGAGTACAGGAGACAGACACGGGGCATGAGCGGGGTTGGGGGGGTACAAGAGACAGACACGGGGCATGAGCGGGGGGTGGGGGGCAACAGGAGAGAGACACGGGGCATGAGCGTGGGGTGGGGGGAACAGGAGACAGACACGGGGCATGAGCGGGGGTGGGGGAACAACAGAGACAGACACGGGGCATGAGCAGGGGGTGGGGCCAACAGGAGACAGACACAGGGCATGAGCGGGGGGTGGGGGGCAACAGGAGACAGACACGGGGCATGAGCGGGGGGTGGGGGGCAACAGGAGACAGACACGGGGCATGAGCGGGGGGTGGGGGCAACAGGAGAAAGACACGGGGCATGAGCAGGGGGTGGGGGGGAACAGGAGACAGACACGGAGCATGAGCGGGGGTGGAGAGAACAGGAGACAGACACAGGGCATGAGCGGGGGTGGGGGAACAACAGAGACAGACACGGGGCATGAGCAGGGGGTGGGGGGCAACAGGAGACAGACACGGGGCATGAGCGGGTGGTGGGGGGCAACAGGAGACAGACACGGCGCATGAGCGGGGGGTGGGGGGAACAGGAGACAGACACGGAGCATGAGCGGGGGGTGGGGAGAACAGGAGACAGACACGGGGCATGAGCGGGGCGTGGGGGGCAACAGGAGACAGACACAGGGCATGAGGGGGGGTGGGAGGAACAGGAGACAGACACGGGGCATGAGCGGGGGGTGGGGAGAACAGGAGACAGACACGGGGCATGAGCGAGGGGGTGGGGGGCAACAGGAGACAGATACGGGGCATGAGCGGGGGGGTGGGGGGCAACAGGAGAGAGACACGGGCATGAGCGCGGAGTGGGAGGTACAGGAGACAGACACGGGGCATGGGTGGGAGCAAGAGGAGACAGACATGGGGCATGAGCGGGGGGTGGGGGGAACAGGAGACAGACACAGGGCATGAGCGGGGGGTGGGGGGAACAGAAGACAGACACAGGGCATGAGCGGGGGAGTCGGGGGCAATAGGAAAGAGACACGGGGCATGAGCGTGGGGTGGGGGTACAGGAGACAGACACGGGGTATGAGCGGGGGTGGGGGGCAACAGGAGAGAGACACAGGACATGAGTGGGTGGGGGAACAGGAGACAGACATGGGGCATGAGCAGGGGGTGGGGGGCAACAGGAGACAGACACGGGGCATGAGCGGGGGGTGGGAGGGTACAGGAGACAGACACGGGGCATGAGCGGGGGTGGGGGGTACAGGAGACAGACACGGGGCATGAGCAGGGGGTGGGGGGCAACAGGAGAGAGATACGGGGCATGAGCGGGGGTGGGGGGAACAGGAGACAGACACGGGGCATGAGCGGGGGTGGGGGAACAACAGAGACAGACACGGGGCATGAGCATGGGGTGGGGGTAGCAGCAGACAGATACAGGGCATGAGCGGGGGGTGGGGGGCAACAGGAGACAGACACTGGGAATGAGCGGGGGGTGGGGGGCAACAGGAGACAGACACGGGGCATGAGCGGGGGAACAGGAGACAGACACAGAGCATGAGCGGGGGGTGGGGAGAACAGGAGACAGACACGGGGCATGAGCGGGGGGTGGGGGCAACAGGAGACAGACACAGGGCATGAGCGGGGGGGTGGGGGGTACAGGAGACAGACACGGGGCATGAGCGGGGGGTTGGGGGCAACAGGAGAGAGACAGAGGACATGAGTGGGTGGGGGAACAGGAGACAGACATGGGGCATGAGTGGGGGGGGCAACAGGAGGCAGACACGGGGCATGAGCGGGTGGTGGTGGAGTACAGGAGACAGACACGGGCATGAGCGGGGGCGGGGGGGTACAGGAGACAGACACGGGGCATGAGCGAGGGGTGGGGGGGCAACAGGAGAGAGACACGGGGCATGAGCGGGGGGTGGGGGAAACAGGAGACAGACACGGGGCATGAGCGGGGGTGGGGGAACAACAGAGACAGACACAGGGCATGAGCATGGGGTGGGGGCAACAGGAGACAGACACAGGGCATGAGCGGGGGGTGGGGGGCAACAGGAGACAGACACGGGGCATGAGCGGGGGGTGGGGGGCAACAGGAGACAGACACGGGGCATGAGCTGGGGAACAGGAGACAGACACAGAGCATGAGCGGGGGGTGGGGAGAACCGGAGACAGACACGGGGCATGAGCGGGGCGGGGGGTGGGAGGCAACAGGAGACAGACACAGGGCATGAGTGGGGGTGGGAGGAACAGGAGACAGACACGGGGCATGAGCAGGGGGTGGGAAGAACAGGAGACAGACACAGGGCATGAGCGAGGGGGTGGGGGGCAACAGGAGAGAGAGACAGGCATGAGCGCGGAGTGGGGGGGTACAGGAGACAGACACGGGGCATGGGTGGGAGCAAGAGGAGACAGACATGGGGCATGAGCGGGGTGGGGGGAACAGGAGACAGACACGGGGCATGAGCGGGGGTGGGGGGTACAGAAGACAGACACGGGGCATGAGCGGGGTATTGGGGGGCAACAGGAGAGAGACATGGGGCATGAGCGGGGGGTGGGGGTACAGGAGTCAGACACGGGGCATGAGCAGGGTGTGGGGGGCAACAGGAGAGAGACACAGGGCATGAGCGGGGGGTGGGGGGATAGAGGAGACAGACACGGGGCATGAGCAGGGGGGCAACAGGAGACAGACATGGGGCATTAGCGGGGGGTGGGGGGTACAGGAGACAGACACGAGCATGAGCGGGGGTCGGGGGTACAGGAGACAGACACAGGGCATGAACAGAGGGTGGGGGGCAACAGGAGAGAGACACGGGGCATGAGCGGGGGTGGGGGGAACAGGAGACAGACACAGGGCATGAGCGGGGGGTGGGGGGAACAAAAGAGACAGACACGGGGCATGAGCAGGGGCGGGGGGACACAGGAGAGAGAGACAGGGCAGGAGCGGGGGGTGGGGGGCAACAGGAGACAGACACGGGGCATGAGCGGGGGGTGGGGGGAACAGGAGACAGACACAGGGCATGAGCGGGGGGGTGTGGGGAAACAGGAGAGAGACACGGGCATGAGCGCGGAGTGGGGGGGTACAGGAGACAGACACGGGGCATGGGTGGGAGCAAGAGGAGACAGACATGGGGCATGAGCGGGGTGGGGGGAACAGGAGACAGAACACGGGGCATGAGCGGGTGTGGGGGGTACAGAAGACAGACACGGGGCATGAGCGGGGTATTGGGGGGCAACAGGAGAGAGACATGGGGCATGAGCGGGGGGTGGGGGTACAGGAGACAGACATGGGGCATGAGCAGGGTGTGGGGGGCAACAGGAGAGAGACACAGGGCATGAGCGGGGGGTGGGGGGATAGAGGAGACAGACACGGGGCATGAGCGGGGTTGGGGGGCAACAGGAGAGAGACACGGGACATGAGCGGGTGGGGGGAACAGGAGACAGACACGGGGCATGAGCAGGGGGGCAACAGGAGACAGACATGGGGCATTAGCGGGGGGTGGGGGGTACAGAAGACAGACACGAGCATGAGCGGGGGTCGGGGGTACAGGAGACAGACACAGGGCATGAACAGAGGGTGGGGGGCAACAGGAGAGAGACACGGGGCATGAGCGGGGGTGGGGGGAACAGGCAGGAGACAGACACAGGGCATGAGCGGGGGGTGGGGGGAACAAAAGAGACAGACACGGGGCATGAGCGGGGGTGGGGGGCAACAGGAGACAGACACGGGGCATGAGCGGGGGGTGGGGGGAACAGGAGACAGACACAGGGCATGAGCAGGGGGTGGGGGGAACAAAAGAGACAGACACGGGGCATGAGCGGGGGTGGGGGGGCAACTGGAGAGACACACATGGCAGGAGCGGGGGGTGGGGGGCAACAGGAGACAGACACGGGGCATGAGCGGGGGGTGGGGAGAACAGGAGACAGACACGGGGCATGAGCAGGGGGTGGGGGGAACAGGAGACAGACACGGAGCATGAGCGGGGGGTGGGGAGAACAGGAGACAGAAACGGGGCATGAGCGGGCGGTGGGGGGCAACAGGAGAGAGACACGGGACATGAGCGGGTGGGGGGAACTGGAGACAGACACGGGGCATGAGCGGGGGGGTGGGGGGTACAGGTGACAGACACGAGCATGAGCGGGGGTCGGGGGATACAGGAGACAGACACAGGGCATGAGCAGGGGGTGGGGGGCAACAGGAGAGAGACAAGGGGCATGAGCGGGGGTGGGGGGAACAGGAGACAGACACAGGGCATGAGCGGGGGGTGGGGGGAGCAAAAGAGACAGACACGGGGCATGAGCGGGGGTGGGGGGCAACAGGACAGAGACACAGGGCAGGAGCGGGGGGTGGGGGGCAACAGGAGATAGACACGGGGCATGAGCGGGGGGTGGGGAGAACAGGAGACAGACACGGGGCATGAGCAGGGGGTGGGGGGAACAGGAGACAGACACGGAGCATGAGCGGGGGTGGGGAGAACAGGAGACAGACACGGGGCATGAGCAGGGGGTGGGGGGCAACAGGAGAGAGACACGGGACATGAGCGGGTGGGGGGAACCGGAGACAGACACGGGGCATGAGCAGGGGGTGGGGGGAACAACAGAGACAGACACGGGGCATGAGCGTGGGGTGGAGGGCAACAGGAGACAGACCCGGGGCATGAGCGAGGTGTGGGGGGAACAGGAGACAGACACGGGGCATGAGCGGTGGGTGGGGGGACAACAGACACGGGCATGAGCGGGGGGTGGGGAGAACAGACACGGGGCATGAGCGGGGCGGTGGGGGGCAACAGCAGACAGACACGGGGAAGACCGGGGGGTGGGAGGAACAGGAAAAAGACACGGGGCATGAGCAGGGGGTGGGGAGAACAGGAGACAAACACGGGGCATGAGCAGGGGCGTGGGGGGCAACAAGAGAGAGACACGGGGCATGAGCGTGTGGGGGAACAGGAGAGAGACACGGGCATGAGCGCGGAGTGGGAGGTACAGGAGACAGACACAGGGCATGGGTGGGAGCAAGAGGAGACAGACATGGGGCATGAGCGGGGGGTGGGGGGAACAGGAGACAGACACGGGGCATGAGCGGGGGGGTGGGGGGAACAGGAAGACAGACACGGGGCATGAGTGGGGGAGTCGGGGGAACAGGAAAGAGACACGGGGCATGAGCGGGGGGCAACAGGAGACAGACACGGGGCATGAGTGGGGGGGCAACAGGAGACAGACACGGGGCATGAGCGGGGGGGTGGGGGGCAACAGGAGACAGACACTGGGCATGAGCGGGGAGTGGGGGGCAACAGGAGACAGACACAGGGCATGAGCGGGGGAACAGGAGACAGAAACAGAGCATGAGCGGGGGGTGGGGAGAACAGGAGACAGACACGGGGCATGAGCGGGGGATGGGGGGCAACAGGAGACAGACACAGGCATGAGCGGGGGGTGGGGGGTACAGGAGACAGACACGGGGCATGAGCGGGGGGTGGGGGGCAACAGGAGAGAGACACGGGACATGAGTGGGTGGGCGGAACAGGAGACAGACATGGGGCATGAGTGGGGGGGCAACAGGAGGCAGACACGGGGCATGAGCGGGTTGTGGTGGGGTACAGGAGACAGACACGGGGCATGAGCGGGGGTGGGGGGGTACAGGAGATAGACACGGGGCATGAGCGAGGGGTGGGGGGCAACAGGAGAGAGACACGGGGCATGAGCGGGGGGAACAGGAGACAGACACGGGGCATGAGCGGGGGTGGGGGAACAACAGAGACAGACACAGGGCATGAGCGGGGGGTGGGGGGCAACAGGAGACAGACACGGGGCATGAGAGGGGGGTGGGGGGCAACAGGAGACAGACACGGGGCATGAGCTGGGGAACAGGAGACAGACACAGAGCATGAGCGTGGGGTGGGGAGAACAGGAGACAGACACGGGGCATGAGCGTGGGGTGGGGGGCAACAGGAGACAGACACAGGGCATGAGCGGGGGTGGGAGGAACAGGAGACAGACACGGGGCTTGAGCGGGGGGTGGGGAGAACAGGAGACAGAAACAGGGCATGAGCGAGGGGGTGGGGCAACAGGAGAGAGACACGGGCATGAGCGCGGAGTGGGGGGGTACAGGAGACAGACACGGGGCATGGGTGGGAGCAAGAGGAGACAGACATGGGGCATGAGCGGGGTGGGGGGAACAGGAGACAGACACGGGGCATGAGCGGGGGTGGGGGGTACAGAAGACAGACACGGGGCATGAGCGGGGTATTGGGGGGCAACAGGAGAGAGACATGGGGCATGAGCGGGGGGTGGGGGTACAGGAGACAGACACGGGGCATGAGCAGGGGGTGGGGGGCAACAGGAGAGAGACACAGGGCATGAGCGGGGGAGTGGGGGGGGTAGAGGAGGACAGACACGGGGCATGAGCGGGGTTGGGGGGCAACAGGAGAGAGACACGAGACATGAGCGGGTGGGGGGGAACAGGAGACAGACACGGGGCATGAGCAGGGGGGCAACAGGAGACAGACATGGGGCATGAGCAGGGGGGTGGGGGTTACAGGAGACAGACACGAGCATGAGCAGGGGTCGGGGGGTACAGGAGACAGACACAGGGCATGAGCAGAGGGTGGGGGCAACAGGAGAGAGACACGTGGCATGAGCGGGGGTGGGGGGAACAGGAGACACACACAGGGTATGAGCGGGGGGTGGGGGGAACAAAAGAGACAGACACGGGGCATGAGCGGGGGTGGGGGGCAACAGGAGAGAGACACAGGGCAGGAGCGGGGGGTGGGGGCAACAGGAGACAGACACGGGGCATGAGCGGGGGTGGGGAGAACAGGAGACAGACACGGGGCATGAGCAGGGGGTGGGGGGAACAGGAGACAGACACGGGGCATGAGCGGGGGTTGGGGGGCAACAGGAGAGAGACACGGGACATGAGCGGGTGGGGTGACCCGGAGACAGACACGGGGCATGAGCGGGGGGTGGGGGGAACAACAGAGACAGACACGGGGCATGAGCAGGGGGGCTACAGGAGACAGATATGGGGCATGAGCGCGGGGTGGGGGTAGAGGAGACAGACACGAGCATGAGCGGGGGTCGGGGGTACAGGAGACAGACACAGGGCATGAGCAGGGGGTGGGGGGCAACAGGAGAGAGACACGGGGCATGAGTGGGGTTGGGGGAACAGGAGACAGACACAGGGCATGAGCGGGGGGTGGGGGGAACAAAAGAGAGACACGGGGCATGAGCGGGGGTGGGGGGCAACAGGAGAGAGACACAGGGCAGGAGCGGGGGGTGGGGGGCAACAGGAGACAGACACGAGGCATGAGCGGGGGGTGGGGAGAACAGGAGACAGACACGGGGCATGAGCATGGGGTGGGGGGAACAGGAGACAGACACGGAGCATGAGCGGGGGGTGGGGAGAACAGGAGACAGACACGGGGCATGAGCGGGGGGTGGGGGGCAACAGGAGAGAGACACGGGACATGAGCGGGTGGGGGGAACCGGAGACAGACACGGGGCATGAGCGGGGGGGTGGGGAGTACAGGAGACAGACACGAGCATGAGCGGGGGTCGGGGGGTACAGGAGACAGACACAGGGCATGAGCAGGGGGTGGGGGGCAACAGGAGAGAGACACGGGGCATGAGCGGGGGTGGGGGGAACAGGAGACAGACACAGGGCATGAGCGGGGGGTGGGGGGAACAAAAGAGACAGACACGGGGCATGAGCGGGGGTGGGGGGCAACAGGAGAGAGACACAGGGCAGGAGCGGGGGGTGGGGGCAACAGGAGACAGACACGGGGCATGAGCGGGGGGTGGGGAGAACAGGAGACAGACACGGGGCATGAGCAGGGGGTGGGGGGAACAGGAGACAGACACGGAGCATGAGCGGGGTGTGGGGAGAACAGGAGACAGACACGGGGCATGAGCAGGGGGTGGGGGGCAACAGGAGAGAGACACGGGACATGAGCGGGTGGGGGGGAACAGGAGACAGACACAGGGCATGAGCGGGGGGTGGGGGGAACAAAAGAGACAGACACGGGGCATGAGCGGGGGTGGGGGGCAACAGGAGAGAGACACAGGGCAGGAGCGGGGGGTGGGGGGCAACAGGAGACAGACACGGGGCATGAGCGGGGGGTGGGGAGAACAGGAGACAGACACGGGGCATGAGCAGGGGGTGGGGGGAACAGGAGACAGACACGGGGCATGAGCGGGGGGTGGGGGGCAACAGGAGAGAGACACGGGACATGAGCAGGTGGGGGGACCCGGAGACAGACAAGGGGCATGAGCGGGGGGTGGGGGGAACAACAGAGACAGACACGGGGCATGAGCGTGGGGTGGAGGGAACAGGAGACAGACACGGGGCATGAGCAGGGGGGCAACAGGAGACAGACATGGGGCATGAGCGGGGGGGTGGGGGGTACAGGAGACAGACACGAGCATGAGCGGGGGTCGGGGGGTACAGGAGACAGACACAGGGCATGAGCAGGGGGTGGGGGGCAACAGGAGAGAGACACCGGGCATGAGCGGGGTTGGGGGAACAGGAGACAGACACAGGGCATGAGCGGGGGGTGGGGGGAACAAAAGAGAGACACGGGGCATGAGCGGGGGTGTGAGGCAACATGAGAGAGACACAGGGCAGGAGCAGGGGGTGGGGGGCAACAGGAGACAGACACGGGGCATGAGCGGGGGGTGGGGAGAACAGGAGACAGACACGGGGCATGAGCAGGGGGTGGGGGGAACAGGAGACAGACACGGAGCATGAGCGGGGGGTGGGGAGAACAGGAGACAGACACGGGGCATGAGCGGGGGGTTGGGGGCAACAGGAGAGAGACACGGGACATGAGCGGGTGGGGGGAACCGGAGACAGACACGGGGCATGAACGGGGGGGTGGGGAGTACAGGAGACAGACACGAGCATGAGCGGGGGTGGGGGGCAACAGGAGAGAGACACAGGGCAGGAGCGGGGGGTGGGGGGCAACAGGAGACAGACACGGGGCATGAGCGGGGGGTGGGGAGAACAGGAGACAGACACGGGGCATGAGCAGGGGGTGGGGGGAACAGGAGACAGACACGGAGCATGAGCGGGGGGTGGGGAGAACAGGAGACAGACACGGGGCATGAGCAGGGGGTGGGGGGCAACAGGAGAGAGACACGGGACATGAGCGGGTGGGGGAACCGGAGACAGACACGGGGCATGAGCGGGGGGTGGGGGGAACAACAGAGACAGACACGGGGCATGAGCGTGGGGTGGAGGGCAACAGGAGACAGACACGGGGCATGAGCGAGGGGTGGGGGGAACAGGAGACAGACACGGGGCATGAGCGCGGGGTGGGGGGACAACAGACACGGGCATGAGCAGGGGGTGGGATGATGAACAGACACGGGGCATGAGCGGGGCGGTGGGGGGCAACAGCAGACAGACACGGGGCATGAGCGTGTGGGGGAACAGGAGACAGACACGGGGCATGAGCGGGTGGGGGGAACAGGAGACAGACATGGGGCATGAGCGGGAGGGGTGGGGGGCAACAGGAGATAGACACGGGGCATGAGCAGGGGGTGGGGGGAGCAGGACACAGACATGGGGCATGAGCGGGGTGTGGAGACAACATGAGACAGACACAGGGCATGAGCAGGGGGAACAGAAGACAGACATGGGGCATGAGCGGGGGGTGGCGGAAGGGGAGAGAGACACACGGGGCATGAGCGGGGGTTGGGGGAGGGAGAGAGATACACGGGGCATGAGTGGGGGGTGGGCAGGAGGGAGAGAGACACACGGGGCATGAGTGGGGGGTGGGCGGGAGGGAGAGAGACACACGGGGCATGTGCGGGGGGTGGGCGGGAGGGAGTGAGACACACGGGGCATGAGCGGGGGGTGGGCGGGAGGGAGTGAGACACATGGGGCATGAGCGGGGGTGAGGGGAGGGAGAGAGACACACGGGGCATGAGCGGGGGGTGGGGGTAAGGGGAGAGAGACACACAGGGCATGAGCGGGGTTGGGGGGGAGGGAGAGAGACGCACACAGCATGAGTGGGGAGTGAGGGGGGAGGGAGAGAGACACACGGGGCATGATCGGGAGTGGGCAGGAGGGGGAGAGACACAAGGGGCATCAGCGGGGGTGGGCGGGAGGGTGATAGACACGGGGCAAGAGAGGGGGTGGGCGGGAGGGTGAAAGACACGGGGCAAAAGCGGGGGTGGGCGGGAGGGTGAAAGACACGGGGCAAGAGCGGGGGTGGGCGGGAGGCTGAAAGACACAGGGCAAGAGCGTGGGTGGGCGGCAGGGGGAAAGACACAGGGCAAGAGCGGGTGTGGGAGGGAGGGGGAAAGACACGGGGCAAGAGTGGGGTGGGCGGGAGGGGGAAGACACGGGGCAAGAGCGGGGGTGAGCGGGAGGGGGAAAGAGACACGGGGCAAGAGCGGGGGTGGGCGGGAGGGGGAAAGAGACACGGGGCAAGTGCGGGGGTGGGCGGGAGGGGGAAAGAGACACGGGCCAAGATCGGGGTGGGCGGGAGTGGGAAAGAGACACGGGGCAAGAGTGGGGGTGGGCGGGAGGGGGAAAGACACAGGGGGCAAGAGCAGGGGTGGGCGGGAGGGGGAAAGACACACGGGGCAAGAGTGGGGGTGGGTGGGAGGGGGAAAGGCACACGGGGCAAGAGCGGGGGTGGGGGGGAGGGAGACAGACACACGGGGCAAGAGCAGGGGTGGGGGTAGGGAGACAGACACACGAGGCATGAGCGGGGGGCGGGGGAAGGGGAGAGACACGCGGGGCATGAGCGGGGGGTGGGCGGGACGTGAAGAGACACACGGGGCATGAGCGGGGGGTGGGCGGGAGGGGGAAAGGCACACGGGACATGGGTGCGGGGAGGGAGAAAGACACACGGGGCATGGGTGGGGGGGAGGGAGAGAGACACACGGGGCATGAGTGGGGGGTGGGAGGAAGGAGCGAGAGACACATGGGGCATGAGCGGGGGGTGGGCGGGAGGGGGAGAGGCACACGGGGCATGTGCGGGGGTGGGGGGGAGAGAGACACATGGGACATGAGTAGGGGGTGGCCGGCGGGTGGGGAGAGACACACAGACATGAGCGGGGGTGGGCGAGAGGGGGAGAGACACACGGGGCATGAGCGGGAGGTGGGCGGCGGTGGGGAGAGACACACAGACATGAGCGGGGGTGGGGAGAGACACACGGACATGAGCGTGGGGTGGGTGGCAGGTGCTGAGAGACATACGGACATGAGCGGGGGTGGGCGGCGGGTGGGGAGAGACATACGGACATGAACGGGCGGCGGTTGGGGAGAAACACACAGACATGAGCAGCGGGTGGGAGAGACACACGGGGGTGAGGGAGACACACGAGGCAAGAGCGGGGGGTGGGCGGATGGGGGAGAGGAGCGGGGCAGGATCGGGGCATGAGCGGGGGGTAGGCGGGAGGTTGAAAGACACACAGACATGAGCGGAGGGTGGGCTGGAGGGAGAAAGACACACGGACATGAGCGGGGGGGGGCGGGAGGGAGAAAGACACACGGACATGAGCCGGCAGTGGGCGGGAGGGAGAAAGACACACGGACATGAGCAGGGGGTGGGAGGAACAGGAGACAGAAACTGGCATGAGCGGGGGTGGGGGACCTACTGTGCAGGCGGGATACAAAGCCTCTCATGCGAGGAACAAAGATGGCGGGCGTTTCTGAAGCAAGATGCACTGCACGCTTTCACGCATCCAATGAGAGAGCATGTCAGATGTCCGCGGACATCACGCAAGCTGCTTGCCCAATCACCGTCCTGTCCACGGAGCGAACAGGGAAGTGTGTCCGCGAAGCGAAAACAGATATCACTAATTTTTTTCACTTACATTTTTGTAATTTTTTTAAAAACTACTGGACGGATTTACACCAAATAAAGCAAAGCACACTTTCGGGACCAAGCCGCCGCTCCTGCCGCTAATTTGGTGTAAATCCGTCCAGCGGTTTGGGCTGTAGGCGTGAGCAAAGTTTTTTCCCATTATGTCTATGGGAAAAAAAAGTTTTGGGACCCCCCCTATAACTTTGCCCCCCCTGGACGAATCCTCACCTAACTTTGCAAAAAATTTCAGAGTGACCCAAATACTTTTTATTGCAAAGTTTGGTGAGGATTCGTCCAGGGAGAGGGAAGTTATAAGCCGCCCAAAAAGTGCTCTTCCTATGGAAACAGCAACTTAACCATAACTACATGGCCACTACCGTGTAATATATATATTCTTGCTTCTACCTGCACATATATATATGCAATATATGCTACCTTCAATGTTGCCTGCACACACAACTGCTATAGCACAACACAACATTCAGCCCATATGGGCACAGTATTGAATGAGATGTGTTTATTTTGAAATGCATGATAATTAATGTAAATAACAATTAACAATGGTGAAGCGTTCTATGCCCTCTCTCTATCTCTGGAAGCATGGGTGCAGGGTATCCGACCAGAAGAAACGGCCTGTCACTTGAACTTATATGTGATCCTGGGTTGACCTGTACATGCCTGAACACAAAAGCAACATGTACAGCAGAGTACAGCACGTCTACAATATGCAATCAATGGCCCATAACACAACACACTTTTTGAAATGAACTAATGAGGCGACCAAGAATTGTATGTATTTCAAAAAAAGGTAGCAGGCGCTCCTCTCCAGATAGAACATAGCATGATAACCTGTTCTGAGATGAGAGTTTGCAGCACACGCTTATTGCTCAATGTACCTTTCACAGATGGAAAATTTCCATTTGCATATCAGTCTTTGTCCCGCCCACATGGGGAGTCCAGCACCGAAATGCTAGGGCAATTCCTCTCTGAAAAAGAGTACCAACAGCAACCCCATACACGTGTTTCAGCCTTGTTGGCCCTCATCAGTGAGGTGAAGCTGCGCCTCTCTGAGCACAGTGAGCAGGGAGTCCACGTCTGGTTGCCCCAGGTAACTCTGGGTGACCAACCCCAAATTCCTTGCAAATATTTCAAAAAAAGGTAGCAGGTGCTCCTCTCCAGAAAGAACATAGCATGATTGAGAGTTTGCAGCCATCTGCAAAAAGCAGATGGCTGCGAACTCTCAATGTGGTTAACAACCACTGAACAGGTTATCATGCCTTGTTCTTCTGAGAGAGGGGCGCCTGCTACCTTTGTTGAAGAATTGTATGTAGTTAGCAACCGTGCCAGAAAAGCACTCCAACGCTGCCATAAACTGTATTTGGCGCCAAAAAAGCAATTATAACGTGTTCTGTGAGGGAGAGAAGTACACAAAAGCGGTTCCACTGGACATGTCTTGTCAAAGCTGCAAGACGTACACAGTGCTTGTGGCGTCACTGCACCAGACTCTGAACTGTAGACACACTTGCATTGGTGAATGTACACCTCTCAGAATTACTTTAATCATGTTTTTTATTTGAAAAAGCATATCTTCTGAATGCACCTACTGAGAGTGATGAGTCCCTCATGCAATGGTTCAAGTGTTACTAGTCACTGCTCATGTGTCTCCTACACAACACCAGATGACTCCATGTCAACGGGGCATAATTTGTTCTTGTTTCATAAACAAACGCACCCTGTTGGTTGTATTCTTCAATAATTTGGCACACATCTACTGGAGTTATAGCCACTGAATGTGTCAGAGCGTGCTGTAATGGCTAAGGGCCTGTGCAATGCAAAGGTGCAGCAGCCGTCTACACTTCCCCCAAACAGCCATGCCATCAACACATATCAGAAACAAATATACAATGATTATCAGTCTGTTAAACAACTAAAAATAACAGCTGCGATCACCATCAGTCATTCTCAGGACTAGCCTTATGTATAACAAAATCGACCTTTTGCCCCTCCTTTATAATCAATTCGTCACACATTTTGAAAATCAAGATTTAAATATGTCCGAGCTTTGCAATTGTTTGCCAACCACTTTAAAAATGGACTAGGGTTTCATTACTACTATTCTTCAGACTGTTATTCATATGCCAGTTCTGGGAAGGACCATTGAATTTGTGATTTGACTGTACACAGTCCTACCACAGGTCCAACTCTGACAAAGAGTCCCATATCATAACGTGTGCATTCCAGTCTGCATAACCACGTAGACATGTCACAGGACTAGGTGAACCTCCTGTTTCATGTGCCACAGCAGCTTCTTCTGCCTTCTCCTGCCAATGAGATAGATTTGACAGCACAAAGTAGAAATCAGTCTCTTCTCACACATGCTATTCAAAGTGGAGTCCCAAAACCAGATGAAAGTGCCACCCAATCATGTCCATCATAGCACCCTGTTACTTGCGCGTCACGGCCTGCCTGGAAATGTGGCAATGAAATATTATCTCATTTTGTGCAGGTTTCTGGATCCACATTAACGGAAAGGCACAGGTGAAGACGCAGATTCACGTTGGATCTCAGCTGCTATGGACAAGGCTATTTTGGCAAGAAGAAAAAGTAGTCGCTTCAGTCGTACTGTCGCTGAAGAATGCCACACGCATCTGCACATGTGATGGATATTGACACCTTGAGCAATGGTTCTAAAAAAGTGGTCTGTTCTTACCTTAGTGAAACTATAAAGAATGCCTCCTCGTCACTGATTGCTCATATCTGGGAACCAACGCATTGGTTCAAAACGAGAGTTCTCTCTGAGCTACTTGACATCTGACAAGCTATCCTTTTTTCAATGCACTATATCTACTTGGACTGTAAATTACAAAGGTCAAAATATTCTGCATAAGTTCCCCATGATATTCTATCACAAAGTACACCAGTTTACACAAAGTTATTAAAAGATAAACAAAGCCCTGGAAAACAATCCACACAGCTACTATGGCGTATTTATGATAATCACAATGTCAAACATTGGCATGCATTCTAATGTACTTAAATAGTACATTGTTTCTGCAAAGTCACTTCCAATGCAAATCTACACGTATCCATTATAGTTGTGTTACGCATGGCGTATATAAATATATATATATATAGCACTTTATACATATGCTGTTATTAGGATGGGTATGTCATCATTTATCCATTAGGATGTGCACGTTATTTAATTGCTGCTATCAGGATGACCATCAAATTATGTATTCATCTGCATTGGCACTTTATACATTTGCTGCTATTGGCATTCACACTTTATAATATATGTGCATACTACTCAATGTTTTTTGTTTTGGCCAGTTGAATGTGTATTTAGATTCTGTCCATTGTGAGCTATCAACAACCCTATTTTTGGGTTGCTGACTGCATGTGCACTTTGCACTTATATACTTGCACTAGCACTTTATTCATTGGCTTTTCCAGCATTTGCACTTTACTATGCGCAGTGTGTTGTCTTGTGCCTTCGCTAGCATTCCATCCACTAGCATATTGTTATAGTGGCAGCTACTAGAATTTGCACTTTGTTCCAAGGCCCTCTAAATTTTAGATGTCCATTATTTTGGGCTCCTCCACAGTTGTGTCACATTGCACGAGCAGGTCACACAATAATCTTTTTGTTGTCTTTTCTGGCCTCCGTGTGATATGTATTTGTATCCATTCGGTACACCTTACCATTTGCAAAGTATTTGACAGTTGTTTTTCAATTTGGGATGTGTTTTTGTATGCTCATCCTTCATGCATGATGTGACAACTTGTTTTAATCATTTTTGCATTTCCATCTTGGTAATTTTATTCATGCTTTCCTTACATTTTGTTATTGATTTGTTGTGTTTGATTGGGATGGGCTCCATTCCAACATGTCCGACTGCATCACCTGCTTGGCAGGTTACACTTTCATTGCTGCCAAAACGATGGAGGGACTATTCTATATCTGAGTGATTATAAGCCACTTGAATCTGTGTGTGTACAAGCACCTCTCTGGTGTGAAACACGTTACCTAGACTTTGTTTTACTGTTGAATCCTGCATACTATGTTATTTTTACAATAACATTGCTGTATGATTACTTCCTAGCTTTTTGTTATTTTAAGTCTGACCTGTCCCTGGAGTGTGGTCATCCTGCGTTTTCGCTGTCTTTTTGTCCCATTTTTATATATTACGGGCCTGCAGTAGCAGCCCTGTTGTTATGGTTAAGTTGCTCTGGTCCAATCATGGGGCAGCGTGATGTCCGTGGACACTGTACGTGCCTGCTGATTGGATGCTAAAAAATGTGAGGTGCATCATATTTTTTGAAACAGTGACCATGTTACATCCACGGACAGAAAAAGTCTGGAAAACACATTTGGTGTTATTTGGTGGCCGAAAAGGAGTCTCTAAAGGGTTGGGGAGTGGAACAAAGTTAATACAGGGCTGTTTTAATGGGTGAATAAAAGCATTGCAGGTGTCACATAGTTCACAAACACTGTGGTAGTCTGCGGACCAGTACGTGCCATTCCGGTCTTTTAAGGGGGATTAGTCAATCAGTTTTTGTGGGTCTGGAGGAGGGGTTGAAGTGTACAGGAGTACAAGGTATCAAGTGTTTTCTTTGTTGTGTGTAGGGAAGATGGCTGTGACTATGACTATGGTGTGTGATTGGTGGCACATTTTTGGATTAGTTCATTGAAGGTTCATAGTGAATCAGATGGCATCTCTGATATTATTGCATTGGACAAAGTGGAAGTCTCGTGGTATGCAGATTCTGTGAGAGGATGGCTCAATTTAAACATCCAGATATTATTGTTGTGCATTGTGGAGGAAACAGTTTGTGCTATGTATAAGAGAATAATAAATGCCCACTATAATGTAGGGGAACTCATTAAAATCCTTGCTGAATACCAGGACTCTCCTCCCACCAACAGCGACCTTGTCAAAACCTCTGTCTGGTGTCAACAGATCCACAAAGGCTTCATGTCAAAAATGGCGTCTCATAAAGAAACCATTAAGAACATTCTAAATTTCTCTCGAGAACCTGTTCTCCTGGAAAATATTCTGCGTATGTCTGCAGACAAGTTTAACAACATCCCATAAATTTCCTTTCACCACTACTCAGAAAAAAACAAGTGTGCAAGACCATTCAAGATCTTAAATCCACTTCTTGCCCCGGGGAGGACTGTCCCACCGAAATCTATAAGGACTCCCTCAAATTGTTAGTGCCTTGGCTTACAAAACTCATCAACCTCTCATTCGATGAGGGTGTAATTCCATCTCCCCCTAGGGTTACCTGGGTCACACCTTCGCTGAAGAAGGCCAATCTAGATCCATCTTTTGCTGACAACTACAGGCCCATAACGAATATGCCAATTATCATTAAAATCTTAGATAAACTAGCATATCTTCAAATTCAAAAACATATTGAGGTACATAACATCTTGGGCCTGCAACAGTCGGCTACAGGGCAGAGCACGGGACAAAAACTGCTATGCTTGACTTAAAGTGCAACTTGGCAGGCATGGCAGACAAAGGTCATCCTGCCCTGCTGATGCTGCTGGACCTCTCTGCGGCCTTCTATCTAGTAGATCATGCTCTGCTAGTGACCAGGCTCAAAGCGGTCACCCACTGTTCTATGTCAGCATCTAATTGGATTGCATAATTTTTGGGATCTCGGACTGTTCAGGTTTTAGCTGGGGATGATCGTTTTTCACCTGTCACCCAAACATGTGGTGTCCCCCAGGGGTCCTGCTTGTCTCTGCTCTTATTTAATATATACATCCGGCCACTGCTCGACCTGTTAGACACTCTGGGGTCCGGTATACCAACTACGCCGATGACAACCAGGTTGTTCTTCAGCTTAGTTGGCATTAAAAGCAAGATCTTTGTATCCTAAATATCATCTACAATGCCATCCAGTCTCAAAGAGGGTTAAAACCTTAGGAGTAGTTCTGGATGAAAAACTATCTATGAGGCCTCATTACCAAACGTATACACTACATTTGCCCCTTCATCACTGCTGAAAACTGTGCCTTGCTGTCCACGGCTCTCATCAACTCGAGACTTGATTATTGTAACAGCTTATTAGCAGGCACTACTGCTCTGCATATTCGAGCCCTGCAAGTTACCCAAAACAACACAGTCCGAGTGACTTTAGGTCTTTCTCGTCATGCACATGCTTCTGTATCAAGAAAAGCTCTGCATTGGTTTCCCAATAAGCCAATTAAGCAAAGGATTACACTCAAAATCTTGACTTTGACTTTTAAAAGTCTCTCTCATTCATGTCCGGCTTATCTGTCTGCTCGTGCTAAGCTTAAGATCCATACTAGGAGCCTTCGATCCTCTAGGGCACCCACATTTGGCCAACCAAGATTCAAACTAGCTTGCTTTGGTGGAACCAGCTTTGACGTTCAGGAACCTCTTCTTTCGAATTCTCTTCCTGCCTCTATGCGTCTTGCCAGCAATCTCCTTTCATTCAAGGAAGCAATTAAAACATCTCTTCAACCTTAGTCCGGAATAATTCTTCCCATTCTCTTCTGTTGACAAATCTGGTATGACTCTTTTCTTATGCTTTTGTTGCCTTGTCATGTTTTTTGTGCGCTCTGAGGCCCATGGGCATGCAGCACTCTATAAAAATAAAAATAAATATGTGACTCCGGGATTCGTGCAGGTTGCACTGAAGGAAATGTTGAAAAGCCTAATGGAATTGTTTCCAGTTGCAAAGATATTTTTTTTCTCAAATCAATCGAAGACAAATATGGAGATGTCCAAATTTGTTTTGTCCTCAGATGGAAGAATGTAGACAGCTTGTGAATGGAGGTGTATGTGTTTTTTTATATGCTTTAGGAATGGCATCTTTTCACAATGAAAATATCAAGTTGGATGATATAAATAATTTTCTAGGAGATGTAGTGAATTTGACTGGCATCGAAAATCAGATTTTTCTTTTCAATATCCAAAATGCACTCAAACTATTTCTGTGAACTTGTGAAATGTGTCATGGGGTATTTTTTAGTACTTATAGTAAGTAAAAAACAAAAACAGAACAAAATTAGAATCCTTTTTTGTGAAAATTGAAAAAAAATAAATAAGTTCAGTAGAACAGTTGTCAGTTCAGTATATTCAAACCCCCAACAATACAAAAATAAACATTTGTTTTATTTCTATTTTTAACGGGGAATGGTGGCTTTTAAAGGAACATTTTATTTGTGTTACTGGTTTTTATATTTTTGGGGAGAATAGTTTTTTTTGTAGGACAGCCGAGGCTGTAGGTTTGGGGAGGGAAGGTAGGGAAAGGGCATCAACCATGGATATGGAGGGGCAGATGGACAGGGGAAGATGTTGGGTGGGCATAAATGAAAGGTAGGGGGGCAGTGTTTCTTGTGCTCCTTGACTGAACCCTGGATAGCACTTTAACACTGCCTCTCTCTCTAGAGCAGTGTGAAGCAGTACATGCAGAGAACTATGACCCTAAAAAGATAAGGATTGACAGCCTCCTGTATGGCCTGCGATGCAGCTGATGAGTTTCTCTGCACCACAGGAGTACGGTGTGTGGTGGCAGGAGCGGTTGAGAAAAATGGGGTAGAGGACATGTACATGCTTCCCACTGAAAAAGAAACAGCCTTTCTGAGAGCAGCCGGGTGGTTGGATCTGGAGTGGCGGTGCATGGAGGTGGTCCAGAAGGAGTACTGCCCATGTTGTCGGCGACTGAGTATGATCCCACACCCAATGATTCAACACAGGCAACCCACTCCTTTGAGAACCCCCCCCTACGGTCTTAAAGAACAGCCACACCCATGACTGTCCCCAGGTGCTGGAGGTAGGCACTTGCTCTACCTATCCTTGGTGTTCTTTGTCATCCTCCTCTGCATCACTTTTAGAAAGAATACAATTTGGCAGCTGATAACGTTGATGCCATTCGATGAGTGGTCTCAAATCTTTGCATGGAGGCGCATGCTAATTGGATGTTTGAAAATGTGAGGTCTGTCATCATTTTTCAAACGGTGGCCATATTGGATGGGCAGATCACAGTCTTTGTCTGGAAAATATATTTGGGTTTATTTTGTTGACAAAAGAGTTATTGGAAAGTGTGGGGGAGTGATATACAGCTCTTTTTATAGGTAAAAAATAATCTGTGTAGGTCATGGCATGTGGGCTGCAAATTTTTGTGTCCGTGGATGTTATTGGGATTGGGGTTCAGGGGGGTCTGGATGAGTATTGTTATTTGAAGTTGTATTGTACATACTTGTTATATGGTTTCATTCTATTGTGGTGGATGTGGCCAGTGGCCAGATTCTTGGGGGCATGGCTGTCGGCCGTGCCCCCAAGAATGTGACTACTGGCCAGGTACACAATTGTAACATGTGTATAGTTATTTTAGGTATTATAAGGGGAGGGTACCATATTTGTAATATGGTGTAATGATATAATTGAAGAGTATATGATATTTTTGATTGTAGTAAAATTGAGGATAGTGCTCCTTGACCTCTCCTCCATCTTTGACACAGTGAACCATTCTATCTTTATTGAATGCCTCAATGATACCTTTGGTTTTACAGACCAGGCAGTGGACTGGCTGACTTCTTTCCAAAATAACCTCCCTTTCCATCTGCAACTGGGCCGTTTGTCCTCCACCACCTCACTTTCTAACTGCAGCATCTCCCAGGGTTCTCTCCTATCGCTGCTGCTCTTTAATATGTATCTCGCCCCACTGACTCATCACATCTGCTCCTTCTCTTCGAATTGCCAGTATTATGGTGATGATTCGCAGCTTTGCTTGAAACTTCCCTCTACTACTTTCTTATCTGCCTGTCTGATGCCTGATTGTCTGACTGCCATCCAGGCATGGTGTGTGGCTAACAATATCTTTTTGAATGCCAGTAATATCATTGGGACACCTGTGCCCTGATTCTTTCCTACTCTTTGATGCTGTCCTTGGGCTCTCTTTCCTCACCATCCTATGATGCCGAAAACTTTGGGGTCATTGTTAACTCCTCTTTTTCCTTGACTCCTCACATGTTGGACCTTTCGAAGAAGGGTCGTTTTGAGCTTCACCTTTTTACAGGAATTCTATGTTTCCTTACATTAGATCAGAAGCTGAATGTTTCGAGAGCCCTGGTCTGTAGGCTGCACTACTGCAACCACATATTCATCAACTACCCCCTTCTTTCCATACAGCCCCTTTATCTAATCCAGAATAGGGTGCAAAAGTTATGCTTGGTCTGAAGGCTAGGGCTCCTATCTTGGCAGCCGTAACATTTTCCCACTAGCTTCTGGTGGCTTTAAGGATGAAATTGAAGATGCTCTGCATCATCCACAAGGCTTTCTGGGACCACACTATTTCCAACTTGCTGTCCCTAAATACTCTCCTGTTAGAGCCGTGTGTTTCTCTAACTCCAATTGTCTGCTTGTGAAACACTTCTTCAAACTGAGAGAGGGAGGTAGATTTCTCTGTTATGCTGGTGCCTTTCTTTGGAACTGTCACCCTGCCCCTTTATACTTTGTGCCAGACTTCCTTAAGTTTTGGAAACATTTCAAAACTCTGCTTCTGTCTTCCTCTTTCCCTGTCTTTTTTCTATGCTAACTCAACCCACCTCCACTGAGACTGGTGACCTGCTGCCTCATTAACTTCACATGTGTGAGGCACTATATCTAGTTGACACCAGTATCTTCCCTGCCATCAGCACTGCACTTGCAGGTCCACTTCCTGGCAGCCGTGCATCCCACCCTTGGGACTCTTCCACCCAAGCACTTATGTAGTGACCTTACACATTGGCACCCATTGGCTCTCCCTTCCTCGTCTCCCATCAGCACTTGCCCATCCCTACTCCCCCTTTCATTAATACACTTGTCTTACTGCACAATTGTCTTACTGAACTGCTGACTTTCTGGCTTAATGTGAACTGGTTACCTGGCCACCCTATGAACTGGGTGCCCAGGTCCACTCGCCCGCCAATCGCACACCTGCTCTGCCTTCCTGGCAACCCCTGCACTTGGGGACTGTTTTCTGTATCGGCTGTTTTCTGACCGGCTGAGTTTGGCCCAGCCGGTCAAGTGGCACAGCGAGTAGAGCGCTCGCTTTGGCATCCGTGCAGAACCTGTTAACGCAGGTCCGAATCCTGGCGGGGCCAAACTCAGCCTTTCATCCTTCCACGGTCGATAAATGAGCACCACACACCGTGGGTAATAATAAGCAGCGCTCAGATACCTGAGGGTTTGTAGCGCTATATAAAATGCCTAATTATTATTTTAATTATTACAGTCCCACTACCAGCACTTGACACCTGATGCCTGCACTTACCCCTGCACTTACCACATGCTGGCCTTACTTTTACTTATTGTTATTTATTCTACTTTTCCCATGTACTGTATTGTCCCCTCGCCCTTCCCACGCACTTGCGTGATCTGAATGACACCTGGCCTAGTAGGATTGTTGTCTGTCTTCCCTCTGTTCCCCCTCCCTTGCCTCGCTGCACCTTGAAAACACTTGTGTATAGGTGCGTTATAAATGCCATATCATATCATACCACATATCATATCACATATGAATTTATAGCAGTACTGTGTACAAAGTGTTTGCATAAGTAAAAGAAATCAAGATGAAAAATAGTTGTAGAACATTGTTAAGTGCCAGTTGTTGTGTGGATGTTTAATTTGTTGTCAGGGTTACATGTAGAGTTTTTGGAAGTGGTTGCTGGATGGATGTGTGACAGTTTGAAAAGGAGGCAATGAGGTAGTGCTACAAACATATAAAGTGAAAAGGGTAGAAGGGCGGTCTTGTGCGATGGTGTGCTACTCAGGCATGTTAATGATGTCTGTTCTGAAAAGGGGACTGCAGAGACAGTGGATAATTGTGAAGGTCCATAGATAATATTCATTATTGTATGCTAGAGAAAAGTATTTGTTACAGAAAATTGTTTCTGTCCTTTTTTATTTTTCTCTACTATAAAATTGTCCATTATTTCCATTAGCATAGTGCAAAATGCTAATGGAAATGTTGGAGAATCCTATTGAGTCTAACTACTTTATTCAAGAATTTAAAGTAAATGGCATCTATATGTTTGATTTATTTTAGTTCTATCTTTTAACTGTGAAAGGTGGCTCCAAAAGGACATTTTTATTGTTATTTGTATCTATTTTATTTTTTGTTTTTTTGCAGGAGAGGTCCGGAATAAAGGTGGTAGAGGGAAATGATGGAAGGGGCACCAACAACAGATATGGAAGGGCAGATGGACAGGTGAACGTGTTGGGTGTGCCTTAAATCTAAGGTAAGGGGCAGTGTTTCTCATGCTTGTTGATTGCAACCTTGAAAGCACTTCAAAACTGTTCTGGCCTGCAGAGTGGTTTGTTGCACTACATACAGAGTACAGTTGTCTTGGAAAGATATGGTTCAACAGCCTCTTTTATGACTTGCAAGGTAACTGGTGGGATTTTGTGCCCCGCCCCACTGGAGTAGCCTGATGGTGGCAGTATTGGTTGAGGAAGATGAGATTGAGGAAGACATCCTACTACTTCCTGAGAAAGGAATTGCCTTTATCAGAGTATCCCGGTAATTGCGATTGGTATGGCGGTGAATGGAGGTGGTCCCGTAGGAATACTGCCCAGGTTGTCTGCAAATGAATAAAATGTTCCACTCAGTCCATTTCACCTTGGTAGCCTTAGCCTTTCGGTACACCCCAAATGGTGGTAAAGAACTGACCCACCCATGGTTCTCTTGGTCCTGGAGGTAGGCATTTCCTCTTTCTAATCTTCCAGGTCCTCTTGATTCTTTTCTGCATTATTGCATTTTTTCCATTGTGTAGGCCCTCCAGCTAGTGGTGGTGATAGTGGTGTTGGTGGTGGTGGCTCCTGGGGAAGAAGAATGGCAATGGCCGATTCCATTTTGGAAGTTAAATAGCAGTTGTGCTAATATTCTTCCAAGCATGTGTTCTTTGCTGGATTGCAGATGGAAAATCAGTAAAAATAAGTCTAGGAGTTGTGCTAGGGTAAATGTTCAACTTGAAATTTACTAGATCAGCTGAAAATGCAGTTTCAAACAGTTTGCGGAGCATGGACCCATTCATGAAGCACAGACCTGTTTGTGAACACATCATTACACTGCGTGCGCCTGGCCATGAGACACTATCTGGACAGTCTGCAATTATGTCACACATTCACGAACGTCAGCGAACACAAAATTGTACAAAAATGTGCACAAAATTCATAGAAGTGTCACAAATGTTGCTAGGAGGTGGGGAATGGCACAGTTTTAATTTGAAACTTTCTAGATCGGCCACAAATGCTGCTATATTGGGGGTAAGTATGATATTAGGAAGTTGTAGCAAATTAAGGTGCACTGGTAAAAACCTATGAAATTCAGTGAAAACACATTTTTAAAAGGATGTTATAGTTAAGTTGCAATAATAAAAACATATAATCCCCACCCCCCATCAGTGAAGGTCACCAGCTATCAAGCCGGTCCCCACTCATATCCCCCAGTACCCCTACCCCCCCAGCAGTGAGGGGCACCTGCCAGCAGGCCCCCACTCATGTCCCCCAGGAACCCCACCCCCCAGCAGTGAGGGGCACCTGCCAGCAGGCCCCCACTCATGTCCCACAGCACCCCCGCCCCCCAGCAGTGAGGGGCACCTGCCAGCAGGCCCCCACTCATGTCCCCCAGCAACCCCACCCCCCACAGTGAGGGGCACCTGCCAGCAGGCCCCCACTCATGTTCCCCAGCACCCCCACCCCCCAGCAGTGAGGGGCACCTGCCAGCAGGCCCCCACTCATGTCCCCCAGCACCCCACCCCCCAGCAGTGAGGGGCACCTTCCTGCCTGCAGGCCCCCTCTCATGTCCCCCAGCACCCCCACCCCCCATCAGTGAGGGACACCTGCCAGCAGGACCCTACTCATGTCCCCCAGCACCCCCTCCCCCATCAGTGAGGGGCACCTGCCAGCAGGCCCCCACTCATATCCCCCAGCACCCCCACACCCCATCAGTGAGGGGCACCTGCCAGCAGGCCCCCAATCATGTCCCCCAGCACCCCCACCCCCATCAGTGAGGGGCACCTGCCAGCAGGCCCCCACTCACGTCCCACTCATGTCCCCCAGCATCCCCACCCCCAGCAGTGAGGGGCACCTGCCAGCAAGCCCCCACTCATTTCCCCCCCAACATGTCAACATGACCCACAATCATGGCCCTCATAGCCACCAAAATCCCACAGAACGACACCCCTGCCCAAATAACCAACCAAGCTTAACATACACCCCACATTGAAATGCCCATTACATGAAAAAACCCAAATGGCATGTGTGTACATCAACACATGTCCGTCACACACACACAATGGGTGCCAGTGAAGAACGTGAAAACCCACATCGTGACATGCATGAAACCAATGAGAGAATATCACACATTGAAGTACGGGAACAAATGTATTGAACGAAAAATGTGGTGAAAGAAAATCAAATACCAAACAATGGACATAAGGAAAACAATGCAGAATGTCACATAATGATAAAAAAAGGAAATCAGAATCCAAAATATATTAAATCAAAAATGTCTCCAAAGTCTCCTTCCAACAGAGCAAATCCAAACAGAAATGAAAAAGTAAAATCCATTGCTCCATGGAAAAATCAAAAAAGAAATGGCCGACAAATCCACACTCAAACTATTTACAAGGATGAAATCTTGGGTCCATGAGCCCAATTGTCCTGTCCAAATGAAACCTACAAAAATACACTAACTAATGAAGAACTATATACAGAAATGTGGGGTATTGCGCACCAAAAACCAAAATGAAACCTAACACTAACTAACCAACTAACTATTTACAATGGCAGAGGGCTAGTCCGACGGCTCACTTTTGGATGTCCCGGGGCAGGGCATCATCAAACTCCCGTTCAATGTCCTGGAGGCGGTCCTCTTCCATGGCCCTGAGGGTTTGCAAGGACGATGAAATGTTGGCCTCCAACTCCCTGCGAATTGCCTCGAGGCACTCGGCCCACCTCAGTGCCCTCTGCATGGAGTTCTCAGCCCTGACCATTGTGAGCCGTGCCTCTTCCGCCCGCTGCCGCTCCGCATCTGTGGCGCGGCCCAACCGCTGCCACACGGTACACAATTCCAATCCTGGGTCCTCCTGCCCTCTGGCCGATGCCTGCCCCTCCAATGTTGAAGGCCCCGAGCCATCATTGCTCCCACCATGTTGCTGCTGCTCCTGTGCCTGTGCCTGCGCCCTGGCTCTTGCTGCCTGCACATCCTCCTCCAGATGGGGTGCAGTTGTCGTGGTAGCCACCCGTGCTGGATGTCCGACTCCCTACTGTGGCAGGGCTGTGTCCTCCACCAGCCTGGCCGCTGGGTCAGAGGCAGCTCCACAGGGTACCCAGGTGATACATGGGTGGGAAGATGGCATGGAGGACGACTGGCGCGTAGGGGGTTCAGGTGAGGAGGGGGTCGCAAGAAGGTCAGCACATGGAGGAATCCAGCACTGGTGACACGTCCCAGTAGGTCAACGCAGTCAAAGAGGCATCCGAGTTGACGTGCAGTGTCTTCACGAAAACATCGCAAGTCAACTCGCATGCCCCGTTGACGCAACGCTATCCCAGCCAGGACAGGCTCACGGATAGCCACGTCTGCAGGGAGAGGAAGGCCAGTTGTTGTGCGCCCATCGGCTCCCTGAAAACAGGTTTGGACGTAGGCATCCCTGCTGGTGCCAGATGATGCAGTCACAGGATCAGGGACAGGATTACACACAGGCACCTCCGCGGTGGCCTGTGCAGCCTCCTGTCCCTGCCCCTGCATGCACCACTGGCACCAGTGGATCCCCACCTCCAGACCCAGTGTGTGTCCCTTCCATGGCCTCCCCCTCCTCCAAACCCCCCACCAACCTGGATGACATATATCTAGTTGACACCAGTATCTCCCCTGCCATCAGCACTGCACTTGCAGGTCCACTTCCTGGCAGCCGTGCATCCCACCCTTGGGACTCTTCCACCCAAGCACTTATGTAGTGACCTTACACATTGGCACCCATTGGCTCTCCCTTCCTCGTCTCCCATCAGCACTTGCCCTTCCCTACTCCCCCTTTCATTAATACACTTGTCTTACTGCACAATTGTCTTACTGAACTGCTGACTTTCTGGCTTAATGTGAACTGGTTACCTGGCCACCCTATGAACTGGGTGCCCAGGTCCACTCGCCCGCCAGTCGCACACCTGCTCTGCCTTCCTGGCAACCCCTGCACTTGGGGACTGTTTTCTGTATCGGCTGTTTTCTGACCGGCTGAGTTTGGCCCAGCCGGTCAAGTGGCACAGCGAGTAGAGCGCTCGCTTTGGCATCCTTGCAGAACCTGTTAACGCAGGTCCGAATCCTGGCTGGGCCAAACTCAGCCTTTCATCCTTCCGAGGTCGATAAATGAGCACCACACACCGTGGGTAATAATAAGCAGCGCTCAGATACCTGAGGGTTTGTAGCGCTATATAAAATGCCTAATTATTATTTTAATTATTACAGTCCCACTACCAGCACTTGACACCTGATGCCTGCACTTACCCCTGCACTTACCACATGCTGGCCTTACTTTTACTTATTGTTATTTATTCTACTTTTCCCATGTACTATATTGTCCCCTCGCCCTTCCCACGCACTTGCGTGATCTGAATGACACCTGGCCTAATAGGATTGTTGTCTGTCTTCCCTCTGTTCCCCCTCCCTTGCCTCGCTGCACCTTGAAACACTTGTGTATAGGTGCGTTATAAATGCCATATCATATCATACCATATATCATATCACATATGAATTTATAGCAGTACTGTGTACAAAGTGTTTGCATAAGTAAAAGAAATCAAGATGAAAAATAGTTGTAGAACATTGTTAAGTGCCAGTTGGTGTGTGGATGTTTAATTTGTTGTCAGGGTTACATGTAGAGTTTTTGGAAGTGGTTGCTGGATGGATGTGTGACAGTTTGAAAAGGAGGCAATGAGGTAGTGCTAAAAAACATATAAAGTGAAAAGGGTAGAAGGGCGGTCTTGTGCGATGGTGTGCTACTCAGGCATGTTAATGATGTCTGTTCTGAAAAGGGGACTGCAGAGACAGTGGATAATTGTGAAGGTCCATAGATAATATTCATTATTGTATGCTAGAGAACAGTATTTGTTACAGAAAATTGTTTCTGTCCTTTTTTATTTTTCTCTACTATAAAATTGTCCATTATTTCCATTAGCATAGTGCAAAATGCTAATGGAAATGTTGGAGAATCCTATTGAGTCTAACTACTTTATTCAAGAATTTAAAGTAAATGGCATCTATATGTTTGATTTATTTTAGTTCTATCTTTTAACTGTGAAAGGTGGCTCCAAAAGGACATTTTTATTGTTATTTGTATCTATTTTATTTTTTGTTTTTTTGCAGGAGAGGTCCGGAATAAAGGTGGTAGAGGGAAATGATGGAAGGGGCACCAACAACAGATATGGAAGGGCAGGTGGACAGGTGAACGTGTTGGGTGTGCCTTAAATCTAAGGTAAGGGGCAGTGTTTCTCATGCTTGTTGATTGCAACCTTGAAAGCACTTCAAAACTGTTCTGGCCTGCAGAGTGGTTTGTTGCACTACATACAGAGTACAGTTGTCTTGGAAAGATATGGATCAACAGCCTCTTTTATGACTTGCAAGGTAACTGGTGGGATTTTGTGCCCCGCCCCACTGGAGTAGCCTGATGGTGGCAGTATTGGTTGAGGAAGATGAGATTGAGGAAGACATCCTACTACTTCCTGAGAAAGGAATTGCCTTTATCAGAGTATCCCGGTAATTGCGATTGGTATGGCGGTGAATGGAGGTGGTCCCGTAGGAATACTGCCCAGGTTGTCTGCGAATGAATACAATGTTCCACTCATTCCATTTCACCTTGATAGCCTTAGCCTTTCGGTACACCCCAAATGGTGGTAAAGAACTGACCCACCCATGGTTCTCTTGGTCCTGGAGGTAGGCATTTCCTCTTTCTAATCTTCCAGGTCCTCTTGATTCTTTTCTGCATTATTGCATAAATTCCATTGTGTAGGCCATCCAGCTAGTGGTGGTGATAGTGGTGTTGGTGGTGGTGGCTCCTGGGGAAGAAGAATGGCAATGGCCGATGCCATTTTGGAAGTTAAATAGCAGTTGTGCTAATATTCTTCCAAGCATGTGTTCTTTGCTGGATTGCAGATGGAAAATCAGTAAAAATAAGTCTAGGAGTTGTGCTAGGGTAAATATTCAACTTGAAATTTACTAGATCAGCTGAAAATGCAGTTTCAAACAGTTTGCGGAGCATGGACCCATTCATGAAGCACAGACCTGTTTGTGAACACATCATTACACCGCGTGCGCCTGGCCATGAGACACTATCTGGACAGTCTGCAATTATGTCACACATTCACGAACGTCAGCGAACACAAAATTGTACAAAAATGTGCACAAAATTCATAGAAGTGTCACAAATGTTGCTAGGAGGTGGGGAATGGCACAGTTTTAAGTTGAAACTTTCTAGATCGTCCACAAATGCTGCTATATTGGGGGTAAGTATGATATTAGGAAGTTGTAGCAAATTAAGGTGCACTGGTAAAAACCTATGAAATTCAGTGAAAACACATTTTTAAAAGGATGTTATAGTTAAGTTGCAATAATAAAAACATATAATCCCCACCCCCCATCAGTGAAGGTCACCCGCTATCAAGCCGGTCCCCACTCATATCCCCCAGTACCCCTACCCCCCAGCAGTGAGGGGCACCTGCCAGCAGGCCCCCACTCATGTCCCCCAGGAACCCCACCCCCCAGCAGTGAGGGGCACCTGCCAGCAGGCCCCCACTCATGTCCCACAGCACCCCCACCCCCCAGCAGTGAGGGGCACCTGCCAGCAGGCCCCCACTCATGTCCCCCAGCACCCCCACCCCCCAGCAGTGAGGGGCACCTGCCAGCAGGCTCCCACTCATGTTCCCCAGCACCCCCACCCCCCAGCAGTGAGGGGCACCTGCCAGCAGGCCCCCACTCATGTCCCCCAGCACCCCCACCCCCCAGCAGTGAGGGGCACCTTCCAGCAGGCCCCCTCTCATGTCACCCAGCACCCCCACCCCCCATCAGTGAGGGACACCTGCCAGCAGGACCCTACTCATGTCCCCCAGCACCCCCTCCCCCATCAGTGAGGGGCACCTGCCAGCAGGCCCCCACTCATATCCCCCAGCACCCCCACACCCCATCAGTGAGGGGCACCTGCCAGCAGGCCCCCAATCATATCCCCCAGCACCCCCACCCCCATCAGTGAGGGGCACCTGCCAGCAGGCCCCCACTCACGTCCCACTCATGTCCCCCAGCATCCCCACCCCCAGCAGTGAGGGGCACCTGCCAGCAAGCCCCCACTCATTTCCCCCCCACCATGTCAACATGACCCACAATCATGGCCCTCATAGCCACCAAAATCCCACAGAACGACACCCCTGCCCAAATAACCAACCAAGCATAACATACACCCCACATTGAAATGCCCATTACATGAAACAACCCAAATGGCATGTGTGTACATCAACACATGTCCGTCACACACACACAATGGGTGCCAGTGAATGTGAAAACCCACATCGTGACATGCATGAAACCAATGAGAGAATATCACACATTGAAGTACGGGAACAAATGTATTGAACGAAAAATGTGGTGAAAGAAAATCAAATACCAAACAATAGACATAAGGAAAACAATGCAGAATGTCACATAATGATAAAAAAAGGAAATCAGAATCCAAAATATATCAAATCAAAAATGTCTCCAAAGTCTCCTTCCAACAAAGCAAATCCAAACAGAAATGAAAAAGTAAAATCCATTGCTCCATGGAAAAATCAAAAAAGAAATGGCCGACAAATCCACACTCAAACTATTTACAAGGATGAAATCTTGGGTCCATGAGCCCAATTGTCCTGTCCAAATGAAACCTACAAAAATACACTAACTAATGAAGAACTATATACAGAAATGTGGGGTATTGCGCACCAAAAACCAAAATGAAACCTAACACTAACTAACACTAACACTAACTAACCAACTAACTATTTACAATGGCAGAGGGCTAGTCCGACGGCTCACTTTTGGATGTCCCGGGGCAGGGCATCATCAAACTCCCGCTCAATGTCCTGGAGGCGGTCCTCTTCCATGGCCCTGAGGGTTTGCAAGGCCCACCTCAGTGCCCTCTGCATGGAGTTCTCAGCCCTGACCATTGTGAGCCGTGCCTCTTCCGCCCGCTGCCGCTCCGCATCTGTGGTGCGGCCCAACCGCTGCCACACGGTACACAATTCCAATCCTGGGTCCTCCTGCCCTCTGGCCGATGCCTGCCCCTCCAATGTTGAAGGCCCGAGACATCATTGCTCCCACCATGTTGCTGCTGCTGCTGTGCCTGTGCCTGCACCCTGGCTCTTGCTGCCTGCACATCCTCCTCCAGATGGGGTGCAGTTGTCGTTGTAGCCACCCGTGCTGGATGTCCGACTCCCTACTGTGGCAGGGCTGTGTCCTCCACCAGCCTGGCTGCTGGGTCAGAGGCAGCTCCACAGGGTACCCAGGTGATACATGGGTGGGAAGATGGCATGGAGGACGACTGGCGCGTAGGGGGTTCAGGTGAGGAGGGGGTCGCAAGAAGGTCCAGCACATGGAGGAATCCAGCACTGGTGACACATCCCAGTAGGTCAACGCAGTCAAAGAGGCATCCGAGTTGACGTGCAGTGTCTTCACGAAAACATCGCAAGTCAACTCGCATGCCCCGTTGACGCAACGCTATCCCAGCCAGGACAGGCTCAAACGGTCCCGGATAGCCACGTCTGCAGGGAGAGGAAGGCCAGTTGTTGTGCGCCCATCGGCTCCCTGAAAACAGGTTTGGACGTAGGCATCCCTGCTGGTGCCAGATGATGCAGTCACAGGATCAGGGACAGGATTACACACAGGCACCTCCGCGGTGGCCTGTGCAGCCTCCTGTCCCTGCCCCTGCATGCACCACTGGCACCAGTGGATCCCCACCTCCAGACCCAGTGTGTGTCCCTTCCATGGCCTCCCCCTCCTCCAAACCCCCCACCAACCTGGATGACTCCATGCCATCTTCCTCCATCGGACCCTGTGGGGTCTCAGATGCCCCTTCTGCTGCCGAGGAGTCCATCTCCAACCTACGCCTTTTGGACCTACCCTCGGCAGCTGCGGCCTGGGATGCGGCACCAGACTCCTCACTCCCCGAAGAGATGACAATCTGGGAGGGGAGCCGGGCCTTGCGTCTCCGGCTGGTGGTGCGATCCGCTCCGCTTTGCTCCACAGCACCCTCTCTGTCCTCTTCATCAGTTGATGCTGCAGACAGGGAGAGATAGAACACAGGCATCAGGGCACTATACAATGGACTGATACACACATGACAGTTGTACATGAGTGGCAGTGTCAAACTTCAGACATGGCATCACACTCCCTGACACACATTTCATTTCTACTCACACACATGAGCTATTCCATAGCAATATTGCACCAGGGAGCACCATCCATACACATACAACAGCATCAGCATCCGAAGGTGAGCCTGACGTCACATGAAACACGGGGAGTACACAACACATGCACACACACCAACACACTTAAATGCATATGTGCATGTCCACCAACTGTCAGAGTGATGAGATCGCCATCCATGTCACATCTGGCATTCAGCCTTCTACATGTCAGTGCCACATGGATCCATATTGCATCACAGTTGCACACTTGTCAAATACACGCACATGCACATGTACACAGTGCAGATACATGCAGCTGGAACAAACACCCATGTGTGACACCACAAACATGCCAACGTACATACACAGTAATTCAAACATGTGTGTCCCACATCTGCATTTGGCCTGCATGCTTAGCCACACACACACCATCCATGTGTCTCACACATGACAGGACTCGCATGTGTCAGCCTCACGCCCCTGTACATACACATCCATACATGGCCCTACAAAAACACATGTGCAATCTGCACACTACTGGCACACCACGACACGCACAGCGTCCAATCAGTATGCATGTACACTTACCGCTCGACTCCAGGCGGGTCTGCCTCTCAAGGACCTGGACGTGGAGCGCTGGGCATATGGGTTCCAGGACCCTCATTTGGTGGACAGACAGGTGGCCCCGGCGCCCCTTGGCATCCGCTGACTTCAAGAGGCGCCGGACCTTGTCGAGGGTCCTGGACCTGAAGTCCTCCCAGCGCTTCATGACATGTTTGACATGTTTGAAGTCGCGGACTGCCACCCCCTCCCCGTTGATGGCAGTCACGATGTCCATCCAGATCCTGGTCCGTCCGCGAGAACTTCCAAAGAGGGCATCATGTTGCCCCAGGACTTGCTCCACCAGGACACCAACTTCCCTGGCACTGAAGCTGGTGGCCCTCTGCCTCTCTGGCTGGGGGTTGCCAGTGGTGCCAGATGGTGGTGTGCCCGACATGGCAACCCCAGAGGCAGGTGTGGGTGGGCAGCTGGGTCCTGGGACTGGGCTGTGGAGCGATGGTATCCGAGTCGGGAGTCTTCAATTCCAGCAGGGGTGTTCACAACAACTGCACCCCTGCAGATGGATGATGTGCAGGCAGCAAATAGCAGGGCACGTGGGCTGCAGGCAGGCAGGCAGCAGCAGATGGCAGGTGGGAGCGTGCTTGGCGCTCTGGGGGCAGTAATGCGGCCTTCTGGGCAGGAGTGTGGTCTTCCGTGTGTTGTTGCATGGCCAGCTTCATACGGTGTGATTTGGCACGTGAAAATCTTGCACGTCTGCATGTGATTCGAGGAAAGGCCCTTCGCGCGTAAGTACGTCAGCACACGTATGCGGTTTCATTGGACCAAAGACCCTTAGCGCGATAGCGCTTCTGTGATGTGACTCATGCGGGCGTTTCCCTCGTGACGTGGGCATAGTGGTTCAGCATGCGTGAAAAACTGCACGTCCGCGTGCGAATGCGTGTAATCCAAGGAAAGGGCCTACGCGCATAAGTGACGTGACGCGCGCAGGCTTTTCCATCAACACGGTTGCATGTTCATCGTACACATCCAAAAACTACACGTCCGAGTGTCAGCTCGTGTAATTGGAGGAAAGGGCCTTAGCGCGTACACGCGTAAGTGACGCTGTACGTGTGGGCCGCTTTAAAAGGTACGTGTAGGACCCCATTTCCTTGTACGTGCTTTTCATGGAGAGCGAGTGGGTGAATTCTGTACTTCTTGTCGGTTCACACACGATTACTTCACAGCGTTTCAAGTTAGTACTCCCTGTTACCTCTGACAGCGTTCATTCTTTTTTTTTGGGCCTGTTTCCTCAAACAGCGTTCACTTCTTCTTTTGTCCTGTCTCCTCAGACAGCGTACAAATCTTCTTTTGGCAGGGGTGTTGCGCGTTTCTTTCACATTCTTTTTCCAGGCAAACGGTGAGTCGCGCACGCATTTACCAACTGTGCTTGCCCTGTGTGTCACGTACCCCTTCAGAGGTCATTGTAGGCTGCGTTCGCTTATTTTTGTGTTTCTGGGTGCCACAGCATAGTGCTGGTTCATTTTTCCACGCATGTGGTCTACGAGGGGTTGTGTGCATGTTACTTTTTGTTTTTGGGTTGCCTGTGCATTGTGTGACCCGTCATCTTCCCCCAGGGGTCACAGACAGCCTTGCTAGAGCACTAGGGTACAAATTCCATCTAGTACTCTACCCCTTACACCCCGAATTGCCCAGGACAATTGTTTACTGCAACTCCCATACGCACAACAACATCAATGCCATGGTTGGGAGGCGATCAAGCGGTAAGGGAGGCAAAGGTGGTCAACCTCCAAAAGGTGGGTGTGGTGGGTGCGGTAGGGGACGTGGCCAGGATTTGCAGGTGCCCCTTGACCAATCAGGGACACCCATGCCCCCCCCCATGGTTGAGGGAAACGTGGCTGACACCATCCCAGCTCAGCCCTTGTTGGACCAGCCCATTGTGGCACCTGACCCGGCACAGGATGACTCCCAGGCTGACTTCCAGGTCAGCAAGTCTAAGCCACGTGTGCCAGTGCAAGTTGGTGTCACCAGGCCACGTGGATCTGGGGCAGTGATGTCATCTGCTGCCCCAAGTAGGCAGGGTGGGGAGGCTGCAGGGGCAGCTGCAGCTCTATCCACCTCAGCTCTGAGTCCAGCTGGGACAGTGTCGGTCCTGGTCCATCAAACTGGCGTTGCCCTTGCCAACATCACACTTCAGCCAATGCCTGCACCAAGAGCTATGGTCAAGGTGCATTCGCACACTCCCAATACCCAGTCCACCTGCGCTTCTGTCCCTACTGACCAGAGCGGCGCAAGCTACTCAGGCTCTGCCCCACCTTTGAAAAAGAGGAAGAAGGGTGCTCTGGCACTACAGGCTGAGACCCCAGACACGGCTACACAGTCCGGCACGTCAAGGAAGCCTAGCTTTAATGACCCCGAACTTGATGCACTTGTGACCTATGTGTCGGCACATAGCCGCAAAATGGTGGTGACTGCAGGGTGCAAGACCACACCTGGTAAACGTAGGACACACTGGCAGACCACCGCAGACCGCATAAGTGCCTTTGGATTTGTGAGCCGGACAGCTGATGATTGCTACAAGCGGTGGAATGACCTGAAACGCAGAGCAAAGAACAAGCTGGCCTCAAATCACGCCGCTACTCTGGTGACTGGCGGTGGGTCTCCACCAGAGGACAACAAACTCACTGAACATGAATCTGTTGCTGGGACCTTTGTCACAGAGGAACAGATCCAAGGCGTGGGAGAGCTACCTGATTACAAGGCATTGTCCGGTGAGTGCCCATGCCTGTGTGTGTAATCCATGTGTACGTTGTTTGGGTGATGGGTCTGATTGAGTGCCAGGTGACGGTGTGTACTCCTGAGTGTTTTGGGTCACCCATGTGCTTCCTCCAATACATTCATGTGCCGTTGATTTGGGTATGACAGTATCCCTTCTGCCCACAGTAGCCAATTAGCCCCACATTACTGCTGTTGCACTTGAACTATCATCTTGCAACAGCATTATTCTGATTTTTACTGTGTTCATTCAGGCTGATTGTTTAGATTATCCCATTTTTCATATGCTTTTTCCATCCCTAAGGCCAGATATGTGACATGCCTCTGTCATTGTTTACACCCCACATTGAGCCACTTTAGTTACCTGGTTATGTGAATCTTTAAACCATTCAGGGCGAGGGAGTATTGGCCTGCTGAAATTTATTTTTAGGGCCTGTTTGAATGTGGAACATGATAGTTGTTTCCTGTCATGTTGAAGTGAGCAACCATTGATGTGTAGATCTGCCTACAATCTCTGTCTAATTGTTCACTGGATGTTTTGCAGTGTGCGGCACATGCATATTTTGCAACACTATTCTGCATTAATCTTCTCATCATGTCCATGTGACATGGATGTGTGACAGTACTCATTCACTGACATATCGCTGTTGTTGTCTAATTTACCATGGCTATGCTACATGACATCTGTGTGCTGGCATGTGTCATGTATATGTATTGGACATGCCACTCACAGGCTGATGTGTGATGCCAGTGCTACACAACATGCTGCGAATGTGTTGCTTTTCCATCTTGGTGTCCTCATTGTCTGCCTTTTTGACTCCCCTTCAGAATCATTGACAGTGCATGCTTGCCAGGGTTATGGTCATGTGGGACATGTGTTAACCATGTACTGGATCTCTGTCTTGTCAGGCCTATGTGTGTGCTATGGTGCTCATGCCTGTTTCCATTTCTTGTTGTGTTTCATGTTTTTGCAGGTGACGACGCACTTGATGCTGGTGAGGTTCAGGAGATGGTGCAGATCCAGGAGGATTCTCAGCCACAACCAGGCACCAGTGGGGGACGTGGTGTGGTGGTGGGTGAAAACACTTTGGTACTGCAGACCATACTGTCGAGGGGTGCCTATGGGTGCAGCTCCCCAGACCTTTATTCAGGTGCTGAGTCGGATGATGAGACTTATGTGCTGTCGCAGGTCAGTGCTTCTGGCAGGGATCTGTTCTGTCCAACCCACCTGGACCAGGGGTAGAACCCTCAATGGGGATGGCAGTGTTGGTAGGTCCGCCTTTGGTGGTTACGGATGCAGGGTCACACTCCACAGCATCTGATCCTATTCCTGGGCCAGCAGATCAGATGGGGAATGCAGTCCTGCAGCCTCAGGCAGTTCCAGCACAGCAAGGTGCAGATCGCCTTGCCCCAAACAGGTGTGGTGCCCGCCGACGCGGTGGCCGTGTGCCACCAGGCAATACTGTATGGGAAAACTCCATGTACGGTATGGCAACCCAACAGGCAGCATCAGTAGAAATGATGGCTCAGGCAATAGAGAGGGTGGCCACTTCCATTATCCCCCCTGAAAGGCAGATGGAGCAACAACAGCAGGCAACAGACTCCATTTGCCAATCACACAGGGAAGACATGCTGACGTCCAACAGGGACCGACGGGCGGCACTGGAGACTCTGCACGAATCCATATCAATAGAGTCACAGAAGCCCTGAGGGTGGAACTACATAACCTAAGGCAGAGTCTGCTTGAACTTGAGGCTTCCCGAAATGTTAGGGCAGAACAGCTGCTGGAGCAGCTCACACGTTCGCTCTCAGCTGAGCTGCAGGCAACACGTGAGGAGATCCGGGCATCCCGCGAGGCCATGCGTGCAGAAGTGCAGGCAACCCGTGACGTGCTGCATGGGGATCTCCGCACTTTAATCCTCCAGAATCAGACCTTCCAGACCCAAATGCTTGCTGCCATGGAGGACCATACCAGGGCTTTGCGTGGGCTGCCTCCCATAGTGCCATCACCTCCTGATGCAGCAGCAGAGGGTGAAGAGAGTGACAGCAGTTCTCCCACAATGGCATAGCCGTACAGGCCATGAGCCCATGGAGGTACTTTTTTTTTCCCAACATCCACGCAGGTGGCTGTTGGTGTGCACCCTCTCCTCGAACCTCCCACAATGTTTGCTTTAATAGGAAGAAGATACCTCTGCAGAAGCCCATTCAATATATACCAAACATTTTGACTTAAGATCTTTTGCCTCTTCTCACATCCAGCCTCCCTGCAATTAACTCCATAATTGTCCATTATAAGTCTTATTTTACATAAGGCTTATATGTAAACAGAATGTAAGTGTTGTCACAATGTTGTCTCAACACAACTCAAAATGTGAGTTAATTTCAAATTGTCCATAAAGATTATACATGCCGGATGTACTTGGTTCTCTCTGGTGCATTTGTAATTTAATAAGATTGAAATCAAACATTTTAGAGAAGGATTTACCAGGCACAAAATCCACACAAACCTCTACTGACACAATTAATTTATTTAAGCTTAATTTACAATGCAATCCCCTATTTTTGCACAATTAGGTAATACTTGCAAAGTGTTATTAAAATATTTACCAGCTTTCCACAATTATCAACACGTATCAAGTGTCGTTATTGACCATTTTCTGATAATATTTCTTTCATGCTCGTGGAACATCGCAAGATCAGATTGTAGGCAAGTTTGTGAGTGACTTAAGTATGTTCTTATATTTTGCAGATTGTACAAAAATATCGGAAGGAGAAAACTATTACAAGTGTGGAAAAGGTTTAATATTAGCTCAAAGAGCTGCATCATCCCATCTATCATCTCTTCCTGATTTATGTATTTGCTCTGTGTTGGTTTCATTTATGACCAACACTTTAAAGAACGGAATGGCATTTGCATAGAGAAGGAAACATGTTAATACAAATTGCCTCATACCGAGCTTGTTTGTAATTCGGCAGTACATCTGCCAAATTACTGCCACAATCGATTAGCATTACGCCACTCAGTCCTTGGCACTCACCATGGGATTCCGAGTGGTGGCATGGCAATGTTAGTCCCCATTTGTGGAGCTCATAGGACTACATGAGGATTTTTGCAGATTTACAATGAGCAGTAATTACACCAGGATAAATCCACTGATTTTTGTCATTAAGGTGGTGTATTTACCTGCAGCATTTTGCTGGAGATAAAGCCACCATTTCATAGCCAAACTCGTAATTTGGCAGTACTCATGCTGAGGTAGTTGCATGACATCCTAAAAAAGTGGTAGTAAAGGAATTATCACCACTTTTTTACCACAATTCCAAACTTGTAATGAAGCACAAAGTGTTTAATGTGTGTCTCCCCAATTTGTAAAAGTTTAAATTGTGGGATTATTTTTTAGAGGCATGAACATGTTAATGCAAACTATATTAAATGTAAGTCACAATAACGTTTTGATTTCTGGCTTTAATTAATGGAAGTGTGTCTTTTGGTTTTTAGGATGATTTATTGTGAAGTTATTCATTATGATGTGATGTATTTCTTTATTATGTGTATGTATGGCTTATTAAAAGCTGATATAGAGATATGATATTTTGACTGATATTGTAATGTGATAACATTAATCAGGGTAAACGTTATTCTCTGGCATCCACGGACTCCGAACCTCGTCACATCTCTATCTTCTAAAAGATGTATAAGTAAATGTTGCAATGCTGCTTCACACATCACGATTTGCATGCTTTTATACACAGCCAAGTCAATTAAAAGTAGGACCTTCTTTCTTTTTGGTGGATGAGGTGATTCTTTAAATAATCAGTAGCTATTGAAAGGGTGGAGGGGTTTTGGAAAGATACACCAGTAAGGGGAGTGCAACACAAAATGATAACTAATTGGGTAAAAAACAAAATAGCCAAAGACAAGAACATTGAAAAAGAATTACAAAAATAAAAGAAAATTAAGATAATTTTCTATGGTGCAATGCCCATGCCTTCTTCCATTCTGCAAACGTGCTTCCTCCAATGATAATTGGTGGAATATGGGGCCCATCATCCATTCTCCACTGGTGCCCTGCAGCATGGCATTCCTGCCACTGCAGGTGCATCTGAGGGTGACTAACCTTCAGCAGCTCCTGCAGATGACTCAGCCATGGGAATAGGAGATGCTGCTGGGTCATGTGCAGGAACAGGTGTCGGACGTAGAGGACAACTTACAGCTGCATACTTGAAAGAAAATTCAAACATCAAAAACACTAAAGAAAAGCACACAAAATAAAGTGGATCTCAGGGAAAACAACATAAAACATGTACTAAGAACGAAAATCCCAAAATACAAAAAGCACACACAGATCCAACTAAAAACACACACTGTAACATGGGAAAAGGTAAGGAACACACAAAAAGGGTTCGGCAAAGTACACCAAAAATGAAGCAAAACAAACAGAGGTTTCATCAAAATGCATCTGCCTCTGCTCACTCTTCATAAGCAATTGTACTCTACCAGCAGACATACTAAAAAGAAGTGTTTTATAATGGCGCAATCGCCTTGGAAAACGCTACAAGTGTTTATGCACACCAAAGGTGACATCACAATGTTTGCTTACGTTTTTACACTACATCCAATGCATACCAAACGTGTTTACTTAATATGTTTTGACCCTTCCCATATCTCCTCTTCCTATTCACTTCTAATCTTGATCTTAACAAGTGCTTTTTTGACATGGCTTACATGAAAATACTTTAATGTCACATGTCAATTTTATTCACGACGTCGAAATCTTTACTCTGCATGATGCAAAGCGCTTGTCCATTTCAAGTTTCAAGTTACCCATAAGAAGTACAGATGCTGGATGCACTCGATGCATGTTTTATTTAAACATGATCTATATGTAAAGACTGCAACGTCAAACCTCAATGCTAACACTGCAAGTGCCGCTGCAATGTTTCTATGTACGTCACAAAGATAATGTTGACATTGCGATATTATAAAAGCACACTCACAAATATAAATTACTTACATGGCAGCTATTGACAATACATTTATTTACATGGTATGATTTTATCTCATCAGAAACATATCCAATACATGCCACCGTTTTATTAAAATTCCTTTAATCGTTTTTTACATCAACCCTCCCATTGAAGGAACTCTAAAGTTCGAATTTATAGGTTGTTTTTTTTTTCTTTTTTTTACACATGGCTGATATGTAAACACTAAAGTTTCACACAGCAGCACTAACACAGCAAGCGTCATGATGATATTTGTATGTCACAATACTGACATTGACATGTGGGTATTATGAAAGTGCGTGTGTGTATTCACATCACTTACAACTCAGTGATGTACACGCCAACATTTGCTTACAGTACAATATCATCTCTTCAGAAAAAACACTCAAAACATAGCAAGATTGTTTTGCTTATGATACTTCAACTCTTCTCACATCTTCACTATTGACAATGAACTCTAAACATGTCCTTTATTATTTACACATGGCTTGTATCTAACCACTCTAATATGATATATCATGACAATGTCCATCACATTGCTGCATTTGACACAGTGATTTTATGACACTGCATGCTCATATCCACATCAAATACAACTTTGAATACAAAGTATGAATTATCTCAGCTGAAAAACAAACAAATCATACCAAGTTTTTAATTAATTAAAGAGCGTTCAAACCTACATCTGCTTAAATATTGCGTCCTAACATTGGCATTGTCATTGCTAAATTATAATTTTGCAGGAGCCTATCCATGTAAATTACAATTGTATTGTATTGTATGTACATTTATAGAGAGCACACAAGACGGAAAGGCATCAAGGTGCTAGAGGATGGACGAGGGAGGCACCTTCAAAAGCTGACAAGACTAGAACAGAAGGGTTTTCAAGTTCTTTTGAAAAGGTTAGTATTCTGGAATATTACAAAGTTCGAGCGGAAGAGCGTTCCCGAGTGTGGGGGCAAGAACTGTAAAAGATCCTCCTCCAGCACTGTCCCTGTGGAATCTGGGAATGCTCTGTAGCGATTGGTTAGCCGCGCAAAGATGCCTACTAGGCTTGTAGGTCACAAGCCCAGATCTTCGAAATTTAGCCCCAGTGTTTTGGATGGTATGGTGAACAAAGCAAAGGATTTTAAACTTAACTCGACTCCTAATAGGGAGACAATGAAGACGGTGAAGTAGGTCTTGAGAATGTGTGAGTCTGGGAGCTCCCAGAGCGAGGCGAGCAGCTGTGATTGTCATTGCAAAATGTGCTTACAAATCAAAAGACAATGTCAACAGAAACACAGTCAATAAAGAACAAATAATGTACTACCTTTTGCCTCCATCAACTCTAAACCTGTCATTTAAAAGTGCTTTCTTTTTTACACATGGCTACTATGCAGACATTGCAATGTCACACTACATTGCCAACACACAAGACAAAATCATGATTTTTGTACATCGCAAAAACGTCATTGACATAAAAGCACACATAGCTTAATTTAGAATGTATCTCTACAAAAATATGTCCAATATACAACTAACACAGGCTTCCCCCTTTGCCCCATCTACCATCCCCGTTCAATTCTAATTGTGTTCTTTATAAGTGCTTTTGTACACATGGCTCACATCTAAGCACCATGATGTCACACTCCAATGCCAGCACTATGGACGTCATCAGAAAGTTAACTCTAAATGATGCAAAGCGAGTGTCCATATCAAATGAACCATAAAAATTGCACATGCTAAATGCACTGATACACTCTAGTTTACTGTTCTATATGTTGGTTTATTCCAGTTCCTTAAGTAAGTTCCTTTGCACTTATTTGAGACAAGATGTTGCACACAACCACTAGCTCATCAACACCCCAGCCAGCTCTCCTTCCTACTGACAATTTCAGAACACTCACCCTGTGCTCAAACCAGCATTTCACACTGACATTCCATTCATACCTTTATTATCCTGGCAATCAGATTACTACACCTCTCCCTTCATACAAACACAATCTGACAAATGTCTACAACACTCCCTACATACACAACATAACAAAGATACAACAAACAAAACCGCCAGGAACATGAACATGAAATCATGCCGCAACACCCACATGGAACTGGAAACTGTGAGGTCCAATAGTAAACCAGTACATTGTACCCTGAAGTTAATTGACAGAGGGCAGAGTATTGCACTCATATGGGTCTTGAGGGTGGGCAATGCATCACACTTAAAATCCACCTTAGGAAAATCACTCTGATCGGCAGGAGGGCAATGAGGCAGATCAGACCCCTACCTCATAGCCAGCACTGTATGTAACGCACATGAGGGTGGGCCATGCCTCCACGTGTAAACATGAAAGGGGACCTAGTTTGAAGTAGAATGAACTAGGGATGGCAGTGTAATTACTCTAAGATCCTCTCATTGGGTGAGTTTGATGTATGTATGTAGCTCTTAGATCGTCTATGAAACGGAGCACTGTTATTTGTACATAGCTGGAACCCAGGATGTAGACATTGTTGTTTTTACAGCTAACCCTTTTTCTCCTCTCACACTCTTCTCCTTCCCAACTAAGCAGATGGCACTGGCTCACTCTACACACCCTGCACTCACATATAACACACACACACTGTAGCACAACACCTCGGAATGATCTACCTTTAATGATAACAATTTGAACTGTAGCTTTTCGCATAACTCTCTATCGCCTTAAACACAACCCACCTTATTTAGTTTATAGTATACCTCGACTGTGCTCATCCACACACCATTCAGACATGGCTGACTTGCAGTGTCTTGGCCATCCTCACATTACTTTAATGACAGAAATGCATACACAAATAATAGCACTTCATAATTCTCCCAAATTCTGGACTTTGGTCCCTCTGAGGCTGTTCAACCAACAGCGCGTTGGGACCATAATTGTGGTGAATTTTTCTATACAAAGGACAAAATGAATGAATAAAGCAGCCATGATAACATGACTGGAAATGCATACAACCTGTAGATATTAAAGATATGTGGTTACCAATTCGGTCACCACAACACAACTGGAAATACACACTACCTGCAGACGTTGAAGATTAGATGTTACCAATCAAAAATGAAACCAACAAAATAACCAGGTGCCTTAATAACCAAATCATATGTCCCATGGCACAATGTAACCAAAAGTTATACACCAAACTAACCTGAGGCCAATGCTCCACATGAAAACCTGAACCACAACCATGCACCTTAATAACCAGAACACGTTACATCCATGCTAACTGTAACCAACAGTTATACACCATACTTACCTGAGCCCAATGCTCCACATGGCAACCTGAACCACAGCAATGCCTATATTGCTCTCATGTCAACTGTAACCAACAGCTATACAAACATGCTAACTTTATGATATTGCATCCATGGCAACTGTAATAAACAGCAATACAACATACTGACCTGA